>NC_136072.1:846426902-848826902 GCF_964261635.1 Lissotriton helveticus | reverse complement strand
AGGATATTAAAACATGCATTTACATTGTGGCCAGCCTGCATGTAATCCTCGGCTGCTCTCTAGGTAAACAAACCCCACGCTCGCACTATAGACACTGGGTTGTGCGCACTGAAAGAACAAGCACTGGCAAAATCAGCAAGTTAAGTGGGCGCCTGCTAAAATATGGCGCCCGTGTTAATAATTATGAAAGTTAAGCGCGGCGTCCGGGGGCAGGACAGAAATGAGAAAGCTGCTTGATGCGTGGCCATCAAAAAACAAGTAACACTGTATGAATTAAAGACAATTTGCAAAAAGCGCATAACATACACAAATAGGTTAAGTAAATAGAAAAGCTTTCTGCTCTTTTCTAATGTGTAGACCAAGTAGGAAAGCAATAGGAAGGGGATTCCTGAAATATGTAGAAGCTTCATAATCGGAGTTAAATAGTTTAATGTTATATCCGTTCTCGAAACTCACCAAAGACAGAGGCAGGAGCCATGACGGCTCGTAAATGAGATAAGAAAGGCAGGGGGCGGAGAGGAGGCTCTGAGGGAGAGCGACGTAAAGCCAAGCCATTTGACTGCTTTGTGCGCGATAAGAAAGGCAGGGGGTGGAGAGGAGGCTCTGAGGGAGAGCGTGTGCACACCTCGTGCACTGTATCAATATATGACCCACAGCATCCTCCATGACTGCGCCGCGGCTGTGGTGATGTTCGGATGGCACCTGCCCTTCCATTGCTAAAAGGCACATAACATGGATCTACTTCCTGTACGGTTCCCTCCGGCATGGGAGGGAACGGCCCTGCTCTGCCAGTAGCTACCACACACCCTTAGTGAAATGCCAACTTCAAAGACTACTAAGTTCAACTCTCTGAAGAGACCCAGTGGCCATACATATTGGATGACACTCAAATCATTGCACACAAACCGGAGAATGTGCACGTTATTTCACAGCATGGGAGAGATAGTTGCTAAGAAACTGTACCATTGGTCTACCCGCAAAATTACTTGCAAACGGGCTCTGTACAAAGGAAAACTAGATATCTGTTAACACTCCTATTTCAAGCCAAGGTGAAAAAAAATTGACAGAGCATAGCAAGTACTGGCAGGGCTAAACAGCCACGTCATCACCAAAAATGAGAACATTTAAGCAAGTTACTTGTGCTTGAAAGGGCAAACTAGTTAAGTCCGAACAAGAAATAAACCGTCACATTACATTACAATACAAATGTACAAATGGGGGTGGGGTCACACACTACTCACACACCAGCGGGATCGCCCCTAAGGACTGTGGTAAGTGTAGTTCGTGTTCCGCGATGCATATTCTTTCGATTCTCTGCTATCTTCGCTATCTTTGCCATCCCTGGACACGTGTTTCGGGATATTTACCCCTCATCAGCAGGGATTAGACCGTGTTCTGGGGTTGCCGGTGGCTGCCAAATATTGCCAGGTTTAGTACCACTCAGGCGCGCAGGTGCGGGGTCCAAGGCTCGTCAGCCAACTGCTCGAGGGAGCTTTAACATTACAAATGGGGGTGGGGTCGCACACTACTCACACACCAGCGGGATCGCCCCTAAGGACTGTGGTAAGTGTAGTTTGTGTTCCGCGATGCATCTTCTGTCGATTCTCTGCTATCTTCGCTATCTTCGCCATCGCTGGACACGTGTTTCGGGGTATTTACCCCTCATCAGCAGGGATTAGGCCGTGTTCTGGGGTTGCCGGTGGCTGCCAAATATTGCCAGGTTTAGTACCACTCAGGTGCGCAGGTGCGGGGTCCCAGGCTCGTCAGCCAACTGCTCGAGGGAGCTTTAACATTACAAATGGGGGTGGGGTCGCACACTACTCACACACCAGCGGGAACGCCCCTAAGGACTGTGGTAAGTGTAGTTTGTGTTCCGCGATGCATCTTCTTTCGATTCTCTGCTATCTTCGCTATCTTCGCCATCCCTGGACACGTGTTTCGGGGTATTTACCCCTCATCAGCAGGGATTAGGCCGTGTTCTGGGGTTTGCCGGTGGCTGCCAAATATTGCCAGGTTTAGTACCACTCAGGCGCGCAGGTGCGGGGTCCCAGGCTCGTCAGCCAACTGCTCGAGGGAGCTTTAACATTACAAATGGGGGTGGGGTCGCACACTACTCACACACCAGCGGGATCGCCCCTAAGGACTGTGGTAAGTGTAGTTCGTGTTCCGCGATGCATTTTCTTTCGATTCTCTGCTATCTTCGCTATCTTTGCCATCCCTGGACACGTGTTTCGGGATATTTACCCCTCATCAGCAGGGATTAGACCGTGTTCTGGGGTTGCCGGTGGCTGCCAAATATTGCCAGGTTTAGCACCACTCAGGCGCGCAGGTGCGGGGTCCCAGGCTCGTCAGCCAACTGCTCGAGGGAGCTTTAACATTACAAATGGGGGTGGGGTCGCACACTACTCACACACCAGTGGGATCGGCCCTAATGACTGTGATAAGTGTAGTTTGTGTTCCGCGATGCATCTTCTGTCGATTCTCTGCTATCTTCGCTATCTTCGCCATCCCTGGACACGTGTTTCGGGGTATTTACCCCTCATCAGCAGGGATTAGGCCGTGTTCTGGGGTTGCCGGTAACTGCCAAATATTGCCAGGTTTAGTACCACTCAGGTGCGCAGGTGCGGGGTCCCAGGCTCGTCAGCCAACTGCTCGAGGGAGCTTTAACATTACAAATGGGGGTGGGGTCGCACACTACTCACACACCAGCGGGATCGCCCCTAAGGACTGTGGTAAGTGTAGTTTGTGTTCCGCGATGCATCTTCTTTCGATTCTCTGCTATCTTCGCTATCTTCGCCATCCCTGGACACGTGTTTCGGGGTATTTACACCTCATCAGCAGGGATTAGGCCCTGTTCTGGGGTTGCCGGTGGCTTCCAAATATTGCCAGGTTTAGTACCACTCAGGCGCGCAGGTGCGGGGTCCAAGGCTCGTCAGCCAACTGCTCGAGGGAGCTTTAACATTACAAATGGGGGTGGGGTCGCACACTACTCACACACCAGCGGGATCGCCCCTAAGGACTGTGGTAAGTGTAGTTTGTGTTCCGCGATGCATCTTCTGTCGATTCTCTGCTATCTTCGCTATCTTCGCCATTGCTGGACACGTGTTTCGGGGTATTTACCCCTCATCAGCAGGGATTAGGCCGTGTTCTGGGGTTGCCGGTGGCTGCCAAATATTGCCAGGTTTAGTACCACTCAGGTGCGCAGGTGCGGGGTCCCAGGCTCGTCAGCCAACTGCTCGAGGGAGCTTTAACATTACAAATGGGGGTGGGGTCGCACACTACTCACACACCAGCGGGATCGCCCCTAAGGACTGTGGTAAGTGTAGTTTGTGTTCAGCGATGCATCTTCTTTCGATTCTCTGCTATCTTCGCTATCCTCGCCATCCCTGGACACGTGTTTCGGGGTATTTACCCCTCATCAGCAGGGATTAGGCCGTGTTCTGGGGTTTGCCGGTGGCTGCCAAATATTGCCAGGTTTAGTACCACTCAGGCGCGCAGGTGCGGGGTCCCAGGCTCGTCAGCCAACTGCTCGAGGGAGCTTTAACATTACAAATGGGGGTGGGGTCGCACACTACTCACACACCAGCGGGATCGCCCCTAAGGACTGTGGTAAGTGTAGTTCGTGTTCCGCGATGCATTTTCTTTCGATTCTCTGCTATCTTCGCTATCTTTGCCATCCCTGGACACGTGTTTCGGGATATTTACCTCTCATCAGCAGGGATTAGACCGTGTTCTGGGGTTGCCGGTGGCTGCCAAATATTGCCAGGTTTAGCACCACTCAGGCGCGCAGGTGCGGGGTCCCAGGCTCGTCAGCCAACTGCTCGAGGGAGCTTTAACATTACAAATGGGGGTGGGGTCGCACACTACTCACACACCAGTGGGATCGGCCCTAATGACTGTGATAAGTGTAGTTTGTGTTCCGCGATGCATCTTCTGTCGATTCTCTGCTATCTTCGCTATCTTCGCCATCCCTGGACACGTGTTTCGGGGTATTTACCCCTCATCAGCAGGGATTAGGCCGTGTTCTGGGGTTGCCGGTAACTGCCAAATATTGCCAGGTTTAGTACCACTCAGGTGCGCAGGTGCGGGGTCCCAGGCTCGTCAGCCAACTGCTCGAGGGAGCTTTAACATTACAAATGGGGGTGGGGTCGCCCACTACTCACACACCAGCGGGATCGCCCCTAAGGACTGTGGTAAGTGTAGTTTGTGTTCCGCGATGCATCTTCTTTCGATTCTCTGCTATCTTCGCTATCTTCGCCATCCCTGGACACGTGTTTCGGGGTATTTACACCTCATCAGCAGGGATTAGGCCCTGTTCTGGGGTTGCCGGTGGCTTCCAAATATTGCCAGGTTTAGTACCATTCAGGCGCGCAGGTGCTGGGTCCCAGGCTCGTCAGCCAACTGCTCGAGGGAGCTTTAACATTACAAATGGGGGTGGGGTCGCACACTACTCACACACCAGCGGGATCGCCCCTAAGGACTGTGGTAAGTGTAGTGCGTGTTCCGCGATGCATCTTCTTTCGATTCTCTGCTATCTTCGCTATCTTTGCCATCCCTGGAGACGTGTTTCGGGGTATTTACCCCTCATCAGCAGGGATTAGGCCGTGTTCTAAGGTTGCCGGTGGCTGCCAAATATTGCCAGGTTTAGTACCACTCAGGCGCGCAGGTGCGGGGTCCCAGGCTCGTCAGCCAACTGCTCGAGGGAGCTTTAACATTACAAATGGGAGTGGGGTCGCACACTACTCACACACCAGCGGGATCGCCCCTAAGGACTGTGTAAGTGTAGTTTGTGTTCCGCGATGCATCTTCTTTCGATTCTCTGCTATCTTCGCTGTCTTCGCCATCCCTGGACACGTGTTTCGGGGTATTTACCCCTCATCAGCAGGGATTAAGCCGTGTTCTGGGGTTACCGGTGGCTGCCAAATATTGCCAGGTTTAGTACCACTCAGGCGCGCAGGTGCGGGGTCCCAGGCTCGTCAGCCAACTGCTCGAGGGAGCTTTAACATTACAAATGTGGGTGGGGTCGCACACTACTCACACACCAGCGGGATCGCCCCTATGGACTGTGGTAAGTGTAGTTCGTGTTCCTCGATACATCTTCTTTCGACCCCACCCCCAATTGTAATGTTAAAGCTCCCTCAGGCAGTTGGCTGACGAGCCTGGGACCCCGCACCTACGCGCCTGAGTGGTACTAAACCTGGCAGATATTTGGCAGCCACCGGCAACCCCAGAACACGGCCTATCCCTGCTGACGAGGGGTGATACCCCGAAACACGTGTCCAGGGATGGCGAAGACAGCGAAGATAGCAGAGAATCGAAAGAAGATGCATCGCGGAACACGTAACTACATTTACCATAGTCCTTAGGGGCGATACCGCTGGCGTGTGAGTAGTGTGCGACCCCGCCCCCAATTGTAATGTTAAAGCTCCCTCGAGCAGTTGGCTGACGAGCCTGGGACCCCGCACCTACGCGCCTGAGTGGTACTAAACCTGGCAGATATTTGGCAACCCCAGAACATGGCCTATCCCTGCTGACGAGGGGTGATACCCCGAAACACGTGTCCAGGGATGGCGAAGACAGCGAAGATAGCAGAGAATTGAAAGAAGATGCATCGCGGAACACGTAACTACATTTACCATAGTCCTTAGGGGCGATACCGCTGGTGTGTGAGTAGTGTGCGCCCCCACCCCCAATTGTAATGTTAAAGCTCCCTCGAGCAGTTAGCTGATGAGCCTGGGACCCCGCACCTACGTGCCTGAGTGGTACTAAACCTGGCAGATATTTGGCAGCCACCGGCAACCCCAGAACACGGCCTATACCTGCTGACGAGGGGTGATACCCCGAAACACGTGTCCAGGGATGGCGAAGACAGCGAAGATAGCAGAGAATCGAAAGAAGATGCATCGCGGAACACGTAACTACATTTACCATAGTCCTTAGGGGCGATACCGCTGGTGTGTGAGTAGTGTGCGACCCCACCCCCAATTGTAATGTTGAAGCTCCCTCGAGCAGTTAGCTGATGAGCCTGGGACCCCGCACCTACGTGCCTGAGTGGTACTAAACCTGGCAGATATTTGGCAGCCACCGGCAACCCCAGAACACGGCCTATACCTGCTGACGAGGGGTGATACCCCGAAACACGTGTCCAGGGATGGCGAAGACAGCGAAGATAGCAGAGAATCGAAAGAAGATGCATCGCGGAACACGTAACTACAGTTACCATAGTCCTTAGGGGCGATACCGCTGGTGTGTGAGTAGTGTGCGACCCCACCCCCAATTGTAATGTTAAAGCTCCCTAGAGCAGTTGGCTGACGAGCCTGGGACCCCGCACCTACGCGCCTGAGTGGTACTAAACCTGGCAGATATTTAGCAGCCACCGGCAACCCCAGAACACGGCCTATCCCTGCTGACGAGGGGTGATACCCCGAAACACATGTCCAGGGATGGCAAAGACAGCAAAGATAGCAGAAAATCGAAAGAAAATGCATCCCGGAACACGTAACTACATTTACCATAGTCCTTAGGGGTGATACCGCTGGTGTGTGAGTAGTGTGCGACCCCACCCCCAATTGTAATGTTAAAGCTCCCTCGAGCAGTTGGCTGACAAGCCTGGGACCCCGCACCTACGCGCCTGAGTGGTACTAAACCTGGCAGATATTTGGCAGCCACCGGCAACCCCAGAACACGGCCTATCTCTGCTGACGAGGGGTGATTACCCGAAACACGTGTCCAGGGATGGCGAAGACAGCAAAGATAGCAGAGAATCGAAAGAAGATGCATCGCGGAACACGTAACTACATTTACCATAGTCCTTAGGGGCGATACCGCTGGTGTGTGAGTAGTGTGCGACCCCACCCCCAATTGTAATGTTAAAGCTCCCTCGAGCAGTTGGCTGACGAGCCTGGGACCCCGCACCTACGTGCCTGAGTGGTACTAAACCTGGCAGATATTTGGCAGCCACCGGCAACCCCAGAACACGGCCTATCTCTGCTGACGAGGGGTGATACCCCGAAACACGTGTCCAGGGATGGCGAAGACAGCGAAGATGGCAAAGATAGCAGAGAATCGAGTAACTACATTTACCATAGTCCTTAGGGGCGAAACCGCTGGTGTGTGAGTAGAGTGTGACCCCACCCCCAATTGTAACATTACATTACAACTCCAATGATCGGCGGGGGATCAAATTTGCACTTTACACGCACACTACGCCACATGCAACAAAAAATAAACACAGGCGGAGAGGGCTGGGTCGGACCACCCACAGTCACTGCTTCAAATACAACTGAAATAACCCCCATTATCGACAGATTGTACACACGTCTCCCTCCCCACAAGCCACTGTTGCCAGCGATGACAGCACAGCATAACGAGGTAAAGTCGTGCACTGATATACACATAAGAATATATACAGTACGCATTCTTTTGTCATTCAAAACAAAAAGTGTAAGCAACTTCAGGCAGTAATGAGCCCTGGGAAGGGGCGGGGTCATTCCACAGAAGAGGATTGGGGTAGTTTCCTCCTATAGACTGCCCATGTACACTCACTTCGGTACAGTATTGGATCCATACACCAAAAGGACACATCATAGCGAGTAGTAGGGCACGGATTTATAACACCACGTTAAGGCCACGCATTACTTGCTGCAGTTACACTCATTTATTTACACAAAAAATAGGCATCCGTGTCATCAGGTTGGCCACCTTACTCACCGTGGGCAGCCAGTCAGGACCCAAACTTTGGAGGACAACATAACGCATGTTGGGAAATGTAGTCAGTTTCCTTCCACTGAGTTGATAAGAGAACTCACATAATAAGCCTAAAAACAGGAGACAGGATATACAGTGCTGTGGAGTCAGGTGGTGACCTTCCTTTCGGGAGGTGGATCATGATGTAAGTTACTTTAATGTGCTATGTATGGCCTGCCAGCAACAACCATACTGGCGTTTATTGTGCATGTTAAAATGCTTTCCTCAAGTAAACACAATTCATCACATTTAAAGTGACTAAACCGAAAGCTGAGCTCATCTTTGAAGTTTAAAAAAAAAATAAAACGTCATCAAGAGTAGGAAAGTAATCACAAACATGAATCTCGGGCCAGAATGACCTTTGCAAACTGAATAGTCACTCGGTTTCCGAAGAAGACAGATACTGCCAAGGAAAACAGCCCGCTGCGCTGGCGAGGAGGCACACTGCAGGCAGAGACCGCTATGCACAGGCTAAACATCACATGAAACCGAGTCTCACCTGCTGCACCGCTTCACGGAGTAAAACAGGTCTGAAACTTGTAAAATGCGTGTTCAGGTCCGTACTGTAGGTGGCAGTCCAGGAGGGGCTGTGTCTTTGTAAGAGTAACACAAACCATGCCGTAAATCACAAGAGTTTGTAGCAGACATTCAGTGTGGCAGCCTACGGTAAGCGAGTCCTCCCGAGAGATGTGCGTGTACAGAGCCAGTTCCAGCAGCCGAGGCCTGTCCCGTTCTGCAGAGTTACCTCCAGGGGCCAGAGGCTGACCCTGGACCCCCGCGTAGGTATGTTAAGTGTCGTACTGAAAGAAAGAATAAAGAATATAAAAATTATTTTAAAAAAAAGCAAATCTCAGCAGAGGGGGAGGTGTACGTCGTGGCTAATGAGTACCTAATCGGATTCACGTGTACCGCTACCTCAATTTCCGAGGTCCATCATGCGACATGGAAAACTACACACACAAGGAGCAGTGGTCCTGTCTCACAGGTACGAGATGGTAAACCTTCTTTTCAGTCCCTAACTTTGTTTCCTGGCACTGGTCATGCAGCTCCCGTCCCCTGTTGTCAGGAGACAGCAAGTGATGCGCGATAAAAAAGACAGGAATGGCTGCACACTTCACACCCGACAGGCAGCAATGCAGTGGAAACACCCGTGCCCTTCAGATGCTCCGTCCATCACCACCCCCTTTTGTACCGCTTTTGGCCGCCATAAGTGTGGCAAGGTATGCTCAGACGTGAGTCCCTTGCTCACTTTGCCACTGGATTCAAGCAAGCCAGGCTGAAGACGGCTGGAATGCCAGAAACCGGTCCTCGGTAGCTTGTTTCTGGTCCAGGGAAGACATGGCTTGGCAGTTCGGGCTGGACTGTTCCCATGAGGCACAGGGTCAGACTGATTTGCATATAGCCATGTCTGAACTGGGGTGGCAGAGTGGGCTAAAGAACGGTGATGGATTAAACCCAGATCTTTTGACTGGGTGTGAGTGTTTGATTGGTTCAGATGCTCCGTCCATCACCCCCCCTTTTGTACCGCTTTGTTCGCCATAAGTTGGCTGGGTATGCTCAGACGTGAGCCCCTTGCTCACTTTGCCACTGGATTCAAGCAAGTCTGGCTGAGGACGGCTGTAATGCCAGAAACCGGTCCTAGGAAGCTTGTTTCCGGTCGAGGGAAGGCATGGCTTGGCAGTTCCGGCTGGACTGTTCCCATGAGGCACAGGGTCAGACTGATTTGCATATGGCCATGTCTGAACTGGGGTGGCAGAGTGGGCTAAAGAACGGTGATGGATTAAACCCAGATCTTTTGACTGGGTGTGAGTGTTTGATTGATTCAGATGCTCCGTCCATCACCACCCCCTTTTGTACCGCTTTTGGCCGCCATAAGTGTGGCAGGGTATGCTCAGACGTGAGTCCCTTGCTCACTTTGCCACTGGATTCAAGCAAGCCGGGCTGAAGACGGCTGGAATGCCAGAAACCAGTCCTCGGAAGCATGTTTCCGGTCCAGAGAAGACATGGCTTGGCAGTTCGGGCAGGACTGTTCCCATGAGGCACAGGGTCAGACTGATTTGCATATAGCCATGTCTGAACTGGGTTGGCAGAGTGGGCTAAAGAACGGTGATGGATTAAACCCAGATCTTTTGACTGGGTGTGAGTGTTTGATTGATTCAGATGCTCCGTCCATCACCCCCCCCCTTTTGTACCGCTTCTGCCCGAGCTCCGAAGCCACTCAGGCCGCGGAGAGAGGTTTCGCCTGCTAGAGAAACGAGAGAGTCCTTACAATAGTATGCCGAGCTACTCCGAGAAAAAAAAAATGCAGCACTGAAAGCAATCGCTTTCGAAACCGCCGGCGAGTGGTGCGAGCACGCACGCCACTGCCAGCATATGTCTTCAATTATCTCTGCCGTGACGGCCGGGATAATTAAAGATATATGGCCTTCTGGTACGCGTAACAGAAACCAATAGGCCATAGGCGGAGCTACTTGACCGCCTATGGCCTACTGCGTGTTCTGTTTCTAAAGCACACGCACGCGAAGGCCAATAGCAATGCACGTAGGATGAAACACGCACGAGCAGCGTGGAATTCCTAGTTACATTTTCAGAAGCCCTCAGAAAAGGACTTTGGGCTACGTCCACTGCTGACGCAATGGCTAGGCCCTAGACCTAAAAAGTAAGGTTTAGGCCAGACAAAAGGTTTATTTTCCAAGGTTGAAAGGGCAGATTAGAACTGCTTGCACAGCCTTCAATGCCAGGCCTAAGGCATGTCTAAAGGGCTACTTGAGTGGGTGGTGCAATCAGTGCTGCAAGCTCACCAGTAGCATTACATTTACAGGTCTGGATAAATGAAGTGCCAGTTTACGAGGGACTTATGAGTAGATTAAATGTGCTAATTTGGTGTAAGTCAATTTCACCATGTTTAAGGGAGAGTGCACATGCAATTGTGCACTGATTGGCCGTTGTAAAGAGCTCTGAGTCCTAAAAGCCAACAAAAACTAATTCAGAAAACAGGAGGGTGAAGGTAAAAATGTTGAGGATGACCCTGCAGATAAGGCAAAGTCCAAGTCACAAAATCAATCAAACTAATGACAAAGGCATTAAATTAGTCTGAGGCTTTTACCGATGGCAGGAAAAATCCAGTTATGAGTGACGTTAAATCATCAGACTATTTAAAGGGGCGGATGTATGTATCAGACCCTATTTTGCAACCAGTATTATTATAAACAGAATATAATTTTACAAACAACCTATGTACTAATAGGTAGGTTCCTAAAATTCCGAATTGGAATGGGTCATAATCCTACTACATGACTGTTAATAAGCTAGGTCACAAACTGTGACTCATTCCAGTTGGAGACCATCATAAGCATGGTGGCCTTCTAGGATTGCCTTTTAATAAAGTCAACTTTTTTTAAATGCAGTCCATTTTCCACAGAGAAAACAGGTCTGCATTTAAAAACAAAAGCTTACCTTTTATTGAAGTTTGTTTCAGAGTTGGAAGTGTTACTCGGGCCCACTGCCTGCTCCTCAGAAAACATCGTTTTAACATTCACGAAGGGGTACCAGAGAACCTCTTCCCTTTTTGCGAATGAGGCAAACCTCCAACTTTTCAATTTGCAATTGCATTTTGGTCACAAACCATTGATATTTGGCATCTTGGATGAAACCCATTCCAAACAGTGATTCAGTACGGAGTGGGAATCCCATCTTCAGAGCCAACTCTTTCAATTGGATTCGTATATTCTAAGAACCCTTTTTGTAGTTGCAAACTCTGAATTGGATTGTTTATGGCTATAAAAATGCTTTATACATCTGGCCTTGAATCTTAGCGCACCACTGATTAGTTCCTGTCATCATGTTCTACAAAGCCTTGAAAAATTGCAAACCATATGGGTTAGTGCTAACTGTGTCCAGAGGTATAGAAGGAAGGTTAAAACAGAAAACAGGATAGTAGACTCACATGTTTCCCAACTCGAAAGATACACTCTTTATCTTACACTTTCAAACAGGGATACTTCTCACTCCAGATGTGTCACCAAATTCCAGAGTTTCGTTAGTGAACAATATAATATAGGAGTTGTTGTCATTTACGTTTAAGAATAATTCAAAGTGCTGAAAACATGCAGCAGGTCTAGAGAGTGTTGAAGGCAGGCAGTAAGAGGTTGTGAAGGTCTCTGAACATGAATGTGAGTCTGTTATATTCATGAAGACCTTTGTTGAGATGAGTATAGGATGTTCTCCAATAGTTTCAGGGATACTGACGAGAATAGCATTGCCATCTTTGAGATGAAAGTTCAAGCACAAGCTGAACCATTCTGAGGTCCACTTCTGGTAGGAAGAACTTCTTTCTGTAAAGCAGGGTCTGCTGGTGCCAAGCATTCTCCATCTTCTGTACAATGTTGGTCGTGAAGATGATGTTTGTTTCATGTGGAATTCAAGAACTTGGCACTGTCCACGAATCATAGAGTGAAAGAAGCCACCAGGATGTTCTTCGCAGCCACTGGGGGACAGTACAGATTCCATCATGGTGGTGTTTAGCTTGCAGTAGCCTTTTCCAAATTGTGAACAGTCAGTCCTTAAGATGGTTAATGTCACTGTTAGAAGGGGTCTAGGTAGAGCGGGGTGACATCTGTGTATTGGAGAATATATATGTTTTTGTAAACCAGTAGGATTTTCAAGGCCACCATTTACAAGTTTAGGTTCAGTGTTTGGAGGCCGGAGCCTTAAAGCACCTTGCAGATCACACAATTGCCCGTGAATCTGGAGGAATCTATCTGAGCTAGCTAGGATAGGATCTTCAGGAGTAATGTAAAGCACTATATGATTGCCCCACCAAATCTCATTTGGAGTGCAAGTGTGTCAAGTAGGGCATGGGGGGTCAACAGAGTCGAAGCCTACAGAGAGGTAAGCAGGACAAGAAGGCATGCAGCTTTGTAGTTGGAAATTTGCAAAACACCACTGATGACTTGATTGTGGCAGTCACCATCCTACACTGTGGTCTGATTCTATACTGGCAGCCTTGCAGGGTTGGTATTACTCTTGATCTTTCATTGAAGATGGTTGGCAACGCCCGTCTTGATTATGGTTTTTGGAAATACAGATAAGTAATCAGTTGTAAATTAGCAAGGTCAAGTGAGCATGTCAGATTACACGATTCAGGTGCGTGTTCAACAGAATGAGGACACATACAGAAACAGTGTCCACCCACAGGCATCGTCAACTCCATATGTGTGCATATTGTATGACACATCATGCACTGAGGAAATTCCAGCTCTACATTCTGTTTTGCAACCGATTGCTATAAATATTGTATCATGTGATACTTGCAAATTAACTTGGACAGGACTAGAGCACAGCCATAAAAAAATCTCAATGCAAGCACGGTCCGATACCCAAGGTATAACTATAGAAATAAAACTTTTAGCTCGCCTTGTGGCAATCCCTACCATGTAGCATGCAACATTTCCGTGTTACCTACAATTAACCTCTTAACATGGCACTGTGGTCTGCCTCTGTGCTAGCTGCATGGGCTGCAAGTCCTACTGGTAATGCACTGCATGTCGCAGATGTTTTGGGAGAAGTTGCAGAGCAGGACTGGCAAGGCCATCATTTCCAGGTTCTCAACTTGTGAAGGACACAGTAATCCTTCATGCCTTCACAACACAACACGCTGTGCCACGTTCACCACTCTTTCAGGCAGTATTAGCCTTTCAAACAAGGCAGCCCCAAGCAGCCACCCACAAGAAGGCTTATGCCAGTCATCATGGCACATCGACCATTGCCACAAGAGTGAGGTGTTGGCATGGAAATGTAGGATTGTATCCCAGGACATGCTTCAAGTACAGCAGAGACACTTACACGCAATTAAGTTATTGTGGAGGAAATTGGATTCAGTCAGCAGCAATGTGACAAAGGTTTTTTAGATGTTAATGTACAGTGGCAATCACATGTGCATGGCTACCACAGTTCTCTTTGCTGTGGTCCACACAGATTTCAAATGCAAAGAATTATCACCAACACTACATAGAAAAGTAGAGTTTAGGGCTTCGGTGGGCCTGGAGGCAGGATTGCTATTGTGGCTGCAAACCTCTTAAGACAAATATTCACCTGCAGATTGAACTGGGTGCGATAGTGGAGATGTTTCACAGGGCCTTATACTTGTAACATGGTTATTTGAAGAAATGCAAACAGAAAATGCTGCAATCAGGACTGCGCTGCGAGCCTTAAAAGTGAGGAGGTCTCAGCACTACATCTGTTCTACAGGGTGCGGAGGGTGAAGGCTCTTCGACAGGGGCAAGGAGCGTAATGCCACAGGAGACAGTGACATATGACTTCCATAATATGCAGACCAAGCTATTCTTTGTATTTGATAGTTTTCATTACATTGTTGAGTGTTCTCAGCCATTGACTTCATTGAGTGCTGACCAGGACTCGACATTGTTGGCATGTCTGGGCACCTGTGAATAAACAGGAAAATATGTTTACAAAGTAACTTTTTATTCATGTGCGCTTCTTCTCACAGTACCTCAGAAGTAGTCCAGTTGTTGGACACATCTGTCCTGCGTGCCCTATCCTTTGTGGTTCTCACTGCATTGTTCCCAAGGGATGGTGGGTGAGAGGGGCCATGTCATCATCATGTAAATTAGCTTTCTTGGGTTGAATTGGTAGACACTTCCCAGTGGCAATGACATGTAACAATGCACATGTGACTGTGGTCTTACAACATATCTCTGGTTTGTACTCAAGTGCACCACCACTTTTGTGTGGGGAACAGAATCTGCCTTTCAGTATGCCAAATGTGCAGTCCATCACAGATCTGATCTGCTTGTGCTGAGTGTTATATATCTGTTCAATCTGGGTCTGTGGGTTCAGTTAGTATGACATGATTAGAGAGCATACAGACTGTAGCCTACAATAGGTAAAAAAGGGGCTAAAAGGATGCCGGACATGCATTGGCTAACATATTGGGTTGACAGTAGAAGTGATTTACCTAACAACAACTCTTCTCTTAGCATTCCTCTGGCAAACTCGTAAGAAAGGCCATAGTGGAGGGACATGTATGAGTCATATACGCTCCCAGGATAAAGTGCCACAATGTCAGTGAAGAGGCACTCTGTGTTGCATACTATATGTCCAAGTTGGTGCATCTTCTAGAGATATTCACAGTTTAAGAGTGGGGGCAGCAAATCAAAGATGGGTGTGATATTCAACAGCTTATGACGTGGAAATTTAGCAATTCTGTAATATTGCACCCATGCCCTCTAAAATTGCTGTGGGGTACTAGGAAAGGCTAAGTGTGCATTCTAGACAATACCACATCCAATATATTCTTAAATAACATTGATAAGATGATCTTGGAGATGCAACCAGTGACAGCTACTGCTCCTTGGCATTTTGCTTAAACAGGCGGGTGTTGTATTCACAGGACCTGTTCATGTGGGGGGTGTTGGCCTGGATGTGTAGTGTTTTTCGGATGATCACAGGCTATAGCTCTTCTGCGAGGCATACCTCTTAGCTCCTGCTTGCAATAAATGTCCTCCTTTATTTGGCCTTCACAGTGGGACTCTCAGCCTGAAAATGCTCTCCAATTCTTGCTGGCTTCCAGAATTCATATGCCTCTCTCTATAGCATACAGGCAACAACTTTGGAAATTTGTAGTACATTTGTGGTCTCTTTTTAGGTCGACCCTAGGCAGCGCACATGCGCTGCTGCTAGACCGGTTGAATTCCATACAGGACTTTGTTCCCACCTACTGCCTTCCCATTGGATTAGTGCAGTGTCACTCTTCTTTACAGCTTTCTAAATGGTTGATGCAGCGATGTCACTTTCGTTTTTTCCGGGAAGCAGCACCGTACAAGTACAGTTTTCCTACGCTTCCATGGTTCATGTGTTGTTGAGGAGAACTCTTTTTTTACAATTGTTGCAGCCCAGCATGCTGGGCTGTATCTTCTAATATGGGGGCCATGCATTTCTTATGTTCTGCGCAGCTATCTAATTATCTTGCTTTGGTGTGAAGCCATGGGATCCCTCTGCTGCACCGAGCTAGTCAAAGCGCGTCACAACTTCAGTTGGAGCCGTTTTGCTTTCAACTCACATTATTTTTTTTTGAAGGTGCAGCATTACCCCTTCAGGGCTTTCTTTTAACAAATATTGCAGGTGACAGCGTGTTATATGGTGGGGTAATGTACTGTAACCGCTTCCTCAGGACCTGCATACGTAGTGGGATCACATAATCAGGCTTCTCCATATTTACAGAGAAAACTGCAGTGTTACAAGGATACAAATAGAACAGAAATACCTAAGACTATATGATAGGTACAAGTAGTAGGGCTGGGCGTCGTTAGCGTAGCACCACTACGCAGAATTTTGAAAAAATGTGTGGAAAACGAGCGCACGTCCTGAGGGTCCGTGTGCCCGGGACAGGGTCCCTCGTGCCTGGGCAGGCTCCCCGATCTCCCCAGCCTGGATGGGTTGAGAAGCACGGACTGGCCCCGGGGCCTGGGCTCGGTCAGGGCCTGGCATTTGGGAGTCCCCGTCCTGTGGCCTGCCAAGTGTCTATTTGCCTGGGACAAGGGTCCCTGGTGCAGAGCCCCGGAGACCTGCAAGGCTCCATGGGTCCTGGGCAGTCCTCCCCAGGAGCGTCTGCTGGCCTCCCCATGCCCGAGGCCCAGCGTGGGGTCTCTGAGCTCCCCCGAGCCCTACAGCCCCGGAGTCTTGCAGCCCCAGAGCCTTGCAGCCCGAGCCCTGCAGTCCCCAAGCCCTGCAGCCCCCAGGCCCTGCAGTCCCCAAGCCCTGCAAGGGCAGGTGGGAGTACTCCCGCGAATGCTCGGGGCAGGCAGATTGGTGTTATTTTGGTCCCGGCTATCTGGTCGCACAGCTCCCCTCGTCCATCTGGTCACATGCAAGGCTTTCCAACGGGGCCACCAGATGGCCTTGCTGCCCTGGAAGTCCTGATGAGGGCTCATTTGCCCTCCGGAACACAGCCAGGGCTCCAGAAGGTCAGACACATTCACGCCTAGGGTCCCCTGAGCCTCGCGGTGCGCACGGGTTCCCAGACAGAGGGGTAGCCTTCCTCCGAATTACTAGGGGCATGGTATGCCAGAACACTCCTCCCGAGCTGACTGTTCTTTGCCGGGGACCAGATGGTCTATGCCCGGACACCACCTTACCTCCGTCCCACGCCGTGGCAAAGTGCCCCGGACGGACTTCAAGGGTCCTGGGCAGTCCTCCCCTGGACATCCGGGCCTGAGAGCTCCGGTGGTCCTCCCCGTGCCTGAGGCCCAGCCGGTAGCCCCAAGCCCCCAGGAAGTGGAGCCCCTGAGCCCTAGGTGGGCAGGCGGGAGCCCTACCGCGAAGGCTCGGGTGGGCAGATGGGAGTCCTTTCAGTCCCGGCCATCCGGTCACACCTTTCCCCTCGGTCATCTGGTCGCACGCAATGCTTTCCAATGGGGCAACCAGATGTCCGGGCTGCCCTGGAAGTCCTGATGAGGGCTCATTTGCCTCCCGGATCCCAGCCAGGGCTCCAGGAGGTCGAGCACGTTCGCGCCTAGGGTCCCCTGAGCCACGCGGTGCACACGGTTTCTCAGAAAGAGGGGTATCCTTCCTCCGGATTACTAGGGGCATGGTATGCCGGAACACTCCTCCCAGGCTGGCGGTTCTTTGCCGGGAACCAGATGGTCTATGCCTGGACAACACCTCCCCTCCGTCCGGGGCCTCCCTCCTCTGGCCCACAGCCTGGCAAAGTGCCCGGGACGGGATCCATGGGTCCCGGGCAGTCCTCCCCTGGGCGTCCGGGCCCAAGAGCTCTGCTGGTCCTCCCCGTGCCTGAGGCCCAGCTGGGGTCCCCGAGCCCCCGGGAAGAGGAGCCCCTGAACCCTGGGTGGGCAGGCGAGAGCCTTACTGGGAAGGCTCGGGCGGGCAGACGGGAGTCCTTTTCGTCCCGGCCATCTGGTTGCACCTTTCCCCTCAGCCATCTGGTCGCACGTAATGCTTTCCAATGGGGCGACCAGATGGTCGGGCTGCACTGGAAGTCCCAATGAGGGCTCATTTGCCTCCCAGATCCCAGTCAGGGCTCCAGGAGGTCAAGCACGTTCGCGCCTAGGGTCCCCTCAGTCTTGCGGTGCACACAGGTTACCAGAAAAGGGGTAGCCTTCCTCCGGATTACTAGGGACAAGGCACTCTGGGACCCCTCTCTGCCTAGCGGTCCTCAGCCGGCAGCTGGACGGGCCAGGATGCCGCCCCAGGCCTGGGTCCATTCATGCAGGCTGCCATGGATGGGGTCCGGCTGGCCCGGGGAGCCTCCCCCTGCTGGGCTGGGTCCAGGGGCCCCAGGGAGGGCGGCCTCCCCACCCCAGGCTCTGGTCCTGCTGCATGGCAGGATGCCTGAACGAGGTGCCGTGGGCCCGGGGATGCTTTCCCTTCGCCTCTGGGCCCAGGAGCCCCGGCTGGGTCCAGTGGCCCCGCAGAGCCCCGGCTCAGGTGCTCCGGCCCGGGGCCCCCCACTCCCCCGGCCTGCTGCCCCACCAAAGGCCCGGGATGGGGTTCCGTCGTGCCTGGGGAGCCTCCCCTTGCTCGGCTGGGTTCAGGGGCTCCCTGCGGCCCCAAGGAGGGTGGCCTCCCCACCCCGGGCTCAGTCCTCAGTTCTGCCGTGTGGCAGGGTGCCTGGGATGGTGCCCGGTGGGCCTGGGGAGGCTTTCCCTGTGCCTCCAGGCCTGGGAGCCCCGGCTGGGTCCAGGGGCCTGGCCAGGCCCCGGGTTGGGTGCTCTGGTCCTGGTGCGCCCAGGCCTGTGGGGAGGCCCCCATCCCCTGTCCCTCTCCGAGACAGAACCCCAGAAGGGACCGGCGGCTGCGGGGCTGCTTGCTCCCATCGCTCCGGGGAGCCCCCTCCCGAGCCCCTGGGTGTGGAGTCCCGGGCTGAGCACCTGGTAAAGTTTTTTTCTCCCAACGGTGCAGTCTGACTCCCAGAGGGGAAGCCTTGAACGAGGCGCCCGGGCCATCTCACTGCGTGGGCGGCAGACGAACAGCGTCACCTTCCTCCCGCCTCTCCTGCGCCCGCAGGTGGGCGAACGTTATTGAAAAGTTGCCTCTACCTCTTGGCGGTGGATCACTTGGCTGGTGCATCGATGAAGAATGCAGCTAGCTGCGAGTATTAGTGTGAATTGTAGGACACATTGATCATCAAAACTTTGAACGCACCTTAAGGCCCCGGGTTCCTCCCTGGGCTATGCCTGTCTGAGGGCAACCCCCTTGATGCTCCGGCGTTATTCTTCTGACTACGACCTCAGATCAGACGTGGCGACCTGCTGAATTTAAGCATATTACTAAGTGGAGGAAAAGAAGCTAACCAGGATTCCCCCAGTAACGGCGAGTGAAGAGGGAAGAGCCCAGTGCTGAATCACCGCCCGGCGGTGGGCGCGGGAAATGCAGCGTACAGAAGACCGACTCTCCTGCGTCGCTCAGGAGTCCCAAGTCCTTCTGACCGAGGCTAACCCCGTGGATGGTGTTAGGCCGGTAGCGGCCCCCAGCGCCGTGATTGGGTCTTCTCGGAGTCGGGTTGCATGGGAATACAGTCCAAAGCGGGTGGTAAACTCCATCTAAGGCTAAATACGGGCACAAGACCAATAGCCAACAAGTACCATAAGGGAAAGTTGAAAAGAACTTTGAAGAGAGAGTTCAAGAGGGTGTGAAACCGTCGAGAGGTAAACGGGTGGGGTCCGTGCCGTCTGCCCGGAGGATTCAACACAGCCCGAAGGTTGGTGGCCCGGGAGTTCCGGATCCCCTCCATGGGACCGGTGCCCGGTCCCTTCCTGGCCCCTGCAGGGCGCATTTCCTACACAGCGGTGCGCCGCGACCGTCTCCGGGCTGGCTGGGAAGGCTTCGGGGTTGCACGTGGCCCTCCACTCCGGTGGAGGGTGTTACAGCCCTCCTGGCAGCAGCTTCACTGTGTCCATGGGGCCCAAGGAGATTCGACTGCCTCTGCGCACTCCCCTGGGCACCCGTCCCCGGCCGCCCCTCGGGGCACGCCGGGGCAGTTAAAGGGGGAATGGGGCCCCCTGCTCCCTGCGCGACTGTCGACTGGGGCGGACTGTTCTCATTGTGCCCCGACCGCATCGTGCCGCCGGGTGAGGAGGCCCACACCAGGCACCAGGGGTCTGCGGTGATGTCGGTTACCCATCCGACCTGTCTTGAAACACGGACCAAGGAGTCTAACACGTGCGCGAGTCGAAGGGTCGATCGAAACCCTGTGGCGCAATGAAGGTGAGGGCCGGAGTGCGCCGGCTGAGGTGGGATCCTGCCGCGCTTCCAGCGGCAGGTGCACCATCGGCCTGTCTCGCCCACTCCGTCGCGGAGGTGGAGCATGAGCATGCGTGATAGGAACCCAAAAGATGGTGAACTATGCCTGGGCAGGGCGAAGCCAGTGGAAACTCTGGTGGAGGTCCGTAGAGGTCCTGACGTGCAAATCAGTCATCCGACCTGGGTATAGGGGCGAAAGGCTAATCGAACCATCTAGTAGCTGGTTCCCTCCGAAGTTTCCCTCAGAATAGCTGGCGCTCTGAGCCCCCAGTTTTATCTGGTAAAGTGAATGATTATAGGTCTTGAAGCCGAAACGATCTCAACCTATTCTCAATCTTTAAATGGGTAAGAAACCCTGCTCGCTGGCGTGGAGCCGGGCATGGAATGCAAGTGTCTAGTGGGTCACTTTTGGTAAGCAGAGCTGGGGCTGTGGGATGAACCGAACGCCGGGTTAAGGCGCCTGACGCTGACGCTCATCAGTCCCCAGAAAAGTTGTTGATTAATATAGACAGTAGGATGGTGGTCATGGAAGTCGAAATCCGCTAAAGAGTGTGTAACAACTCACCTGCCGAATCAACTAGCCCTGAAAATGGATGGCGCTGGAGTGTCTGGCCCATACCCGGCAGTCGCCGGCACTGAGAGCCGCGGGGGCTAAGCCGCGATGAGTAGGAGGGCCGCTGTGGTGCACACGGAAGCCTGGGCGAGGGCCTGGGTGGAGCCGCCGCGGTTGCAGATCGTGGTGGTTGTAGCAAATATTCAAACAAGAACTTTGAAGGCCAAAGTGGAGAAGGGTTCCATGTGAACCGCAGTTGAACATGGGTCAGTCGGTCCTAAGAGATGGGCGAGCGCCGTTTGGAAGGGACTGGCGATGGCCTCCATTGCTCTCGGCCGATCGAAAGGAGTCGGGTTCAGATCCCCTAACAGGAGTAGCAGAGACCGGCACCCTCGCGGCGTCCAGTGTGGTAACGCAAACGATCCCGGAGAAGCCGGCGGGAGCCCAGGGGAGAGTTCTCTTTTCTTTGTGAAGGGCAGGGCACCCTGGAATGGGTTCGCCCCGAGAGAGGGGCCCGAGCCTTGGAAAGCGGTGCCGTTCCGGCGGCCTCCAGTGAGCTCTCGCTGGTCCTTGAAAATCCGGGGAAGATGGTGTAAGTCTCGTGCCGGGCCGTACCCATATCTGCAGCAGGTCACCAAGGTGAACAGTCTCTGGCATGTTGGAACAATGTGGGTAAGGGAAGTATGCAAGTCAGATCCGTAACTTCGGGATAAGGATTGCCTCTAAGGGCTCGGTAGGTTGGGCTGGGTTGTGAAGCGGGGCTGGGCGTGCGCCATGGCTGGACGAGGCGCCTCCTTCTGGGGCGGCGGCGACTCTGGACGAGAGCCGGGTCCTTTCTGTGGATCGTCCCAGCTGCGGTGGTCACCTCTCCTCGTGCCCCCTCCCCAGGGGCACGGGCCGGCGTTCTGCCTCGGCCGGCCCCTAGCAGCTGACTTAGAACTGGTGCGGACCAGGGGAATCCAACTGTTTAATTAAAACAAATTATCGCAAAGGCTTGAGGAGGGTGTTGACGCAATCTGATTTCTGCCCAGTGCTCTTAATGTCAAAGTGAAGAAATAGTGAGAAATGGTGAAGCAAACAAACCCAATTCCAGATGGGGTAGTTCCTGGAGAATAAAAACCCCGTTAAGATGGCATAAGGAGGTGCTGTCTTTTCCAGAAATCATTAACCTCCTCACCGAATTTGACCAATCAGCACTCACTTCAAACAATGCAACAAGCAACAACGATTCAGATCACGATATAGGCCTTAGTCCATCCTCCATAGCAGAAGATGATACAGTAGACCTCAGCGAGTCCATCAAGTTTGTGGCCTCCTCAGCCAAGAATGACATTGGTACAACAAACTTTGAAAATCTTCCCGAAGTGTACGAGGTCAGCAAAGATGTAATAACAAAGAAAAGTGACTACACAAAAAAAGTCACTTATTGGAAATACCCAAACGAAAAGTATAAATGTGACTTGTGTGGAGACATATTGGGAACTTTCAGAGAACTGAGAAAACATGTCTCCAACAAGCACAAAGTCTTCTATCTTAAAACGTACTGCTCACAATGTGACAAAGAAGCCGAATACCACAATATTGCATGCCATTATGCCAAATGTAAAGGAAGACCTCAAAAAGGAGAGCTGCCATTCCTGTGCAGCCTCTGTGACCTCAGATTTGGCACAAAGATTGGTGTTTCACAACATGCTCGGCATGCGCATCCAAGAGCGCAAAATGAGGCTAGACTAGCAGCTCTAGCAAACAGTAAACCGGCAAAATTATGGTCACAGGAAGAAATACTGCTATTAGCAGAATTGGGAAAAGTATATGAAAACAATAGGAATATTAATGCGCTGATGGTTCCACATTTTGACAATAAAAACAGAAAACAAATTGCAATAAAAAGAAGAGATACGAGCAAAATATCAGCAAAAGATGTACTGCAAGCATCAAATGTTTCTGAAAATGACTCTTGCGATGAACCAGAGGTTGCAGTGGAAGTAACAACAGGCAACTCCTAAAATAACAATGAAATCTGGGGTTAACCCCTTCGACGCTGATGACGAGCTGGGCTCGTCATGAGGTAGCCTCCTCGCACGCTCATGACGAGCCCAGCTCGTCATGTAAAGTGCACTTTACAAATTCTCAGCATACGAGCGGAATTCCGCCCGCACGCATCAGGTTAAACAAGGTGACTCTTTATCCTCACTACTATTTAACATTGCTATGGATCCTCAGATCTGTGATCTTCAGAAAAACGGCAAGGGCTTCACATTCGGATCAGATGGTCTTATTGAGCAAATCACTGCTCTCGCCTTTGCCGATGACATCGCAGTACTCAGCAGCACCTGGGAAAGAATGAGTACAAATCTGAAAATCATTGAAAAGTTCAGTAAAATAACAGGATTAAAACTTAATGTGAAAAAGACACATGGATTTTATCTCAGTCCCCATAAAGATAAAATCCTGATTAACAACTGTAAACCATGGCAGTTTGAAAAAGAAAATATTGAAAACATTCAACCAGGAGAAAGAGAGAGATACCTCAGATTGAAATTTGATCCAGACACTGGCCATACAAGCAACAACAAAATTAAGGCGGTTTTTGTCAATTGGGCTCAAAAACTTGATAATCTACCACTTAAGTCCATGCAGAAAATAGACATTTTGTGTCAGTACTTGGTCCCTAAACTATCATTCAAATTGGAAATGACAGGAACAGAAGCTAAAACTTTAAATGTTCTGGATCAAACAATAAAAAAGTATGTCAGCCATTTTCTACACCTTCCTGCATACACATGTGATGGTCTCCTATATTCGAAAAGATCATTTGGGGGTCTCAGTATATCAAACCTATGTACACAAATTGATCTCAATAAAGTCAATAGTTTATTGTATCTCAGGGCAGCTCCAGATCTGTACATAGCTCATTCATTCATATATGCAGGAGAAGAAATAAATGAAACAAATTGATAACATCATCAAAACGCACAAACTTAACATTTTAGACATTAGGTTTCTGAGTTATGTTTTGTTAGCAATATATGATAGGAGAAAATAAGAATTTGAGAAATGGGCAAATATCCCTGTCCAAGATGATGGTATAAAATACTTAGCAAGTAATCCAACCTCAAACTTCTGGATCAGCAAGCATAACAAAATGAAAGAAATCCAGTACATAGCTGTGCTGATGTTAAGAGCAAATGTTTTATCTACTAGAGAAACCATAACTAGGGGAAGAAATCCTACATTTGCTACATGTAGGTATTGTAATGATGTTTGCAAAACAATTTCTCATATTTCAGATGCATGTCCTAAAATCAAGGACATTAGGATAACAAGACATAAAATAATTCTGGAATGGCTCATTGTTAGAGCAAAAAGGTGTGGTTGGATGGCATATAGGGAACCTCATGTTAAGAATAATTAAGGTGAACTACGAAAATCAGATGTAGTGTTTACCAAAAATGGTACAGCTGTAGTGATTGATGTTTCAATTCGTTATGAAAACTCACAGAATTCCCTTGAATTAGCGTTTGAGAGTAAATTGAAATACTATCAGAATATGTCACAGCAAATCAAAGATCTCACAAAATGCAACACTGTAAAATGACATGGCTTTATCGTAGGATGTCGTGGTATTTGGCCTCAATGTAATGATGTTGTTCTGGCTGATTTAGGTCTGCAAATGTCATTCCCATTCAAGAAAAATGTTTGCCTGACTACTTTAATGGACACTCTTAAAATGTGCCAAGTATTCAAGGACAATTGAGTATCAAGCTTATACTCAGATGTACACTTTCGTGCAGCACATATGTCACCCTTATAAAGCATATTGTTTTAACATATAGGTTTATAGTTGACACAAAATTTAGTATAGATGTGAATTTTATAGATGTGAATTTTTAGAATTTTATAGATGTGCATTTTCTAGTCAGATGTGCAATTTGTAGATGTGTATTTTTATAAATGTGTGCTTATAACAATTTAGATATAGTTGTGTACATCATACTTATTAAAATGTCTTGAATGATGAATAGGTCTCAAGCGAGCGAAAGAATGCTGTATTGTTAGAAGCAAAACCAAATTGACGCTGATGGGCAGCATAATAACCCAGAATAAGCCACCGCGAGGTGGTACAGAAATAGCCAAATGCCTCGTCATCTAATTAGTGACGCGCATGAATGGATGAACGAGATTCCCACTGTCCATACCTACTATCTAGCGAAACCAGAGCCAAGGGAACCGGCTTAACGGAATCAGCGGGGAAAGAAGTCCAAGTTGAGCATGACTCTAGTCTGGCACTGTGAAGAGACATGAGAGGTGTAGGATAAGTGGGAGGCCCTCAGGCCGCCAGTGAAATACCACTACTCTTATCATTTTTTCACTTACCCGATGAGGCACGGGGGCGAGCCCTGTGGGGCTCTTGCTTCTGGCACCAAGTGCCGGTGCCCGCTGGGTGAGACCTGCTCTGGGGACAGTGGCAGGTGGGGAGTTTGACCCGGCGGTACACCTGTCAAACAATAACGCAGGTGTCCTAAGGCGAGCTCAGGAAGAACAGAAATCTCCCGCGGAGCAGAAGGGCAAAAGCTTCCTTGATCTCGATTTTCAATATGAATACAGACCGTAAAAGCGGAGCCTCACGATCCTTCTGACTTTGTGGGTTTCAAGCAGGAGGTGTCAGAAAAGTTACCACAGGGATAATTGGCTTGTGGCGGCCAAGCGTTCATAGCGACATCGCTTTTTGATCCTTCAATGTCAGCTCTTCCTATCATTGTGAAGCAGAATTCACCAAGCGTTGGATTGTTCACCCTTTAATAGGGAACGTGAGCTGGGTTTAGACCGTCGTGAGACAGGTTAGTTTTACCCTCCTGATGATGTGTTGTTGCAATAGTAATCCTACTCAGTACGAGAGGAACCGCAGGTTCAGACATTTAGTGTATGTGCTTGGCTGAGGAGCCAATGGGGCAAAGCTACCATCTGTGGGATTATAACTGAACGCCTGGGTCAGTCGGTCCTAAGAGATGGGCCACCACTCACCAGACTGCAAGGGCGACTAGATACGGCACCCTCCCAGGCCATCTGGGTGCTGGGTCGTCCCGGGCCATCTGGTCACCTGGCTGAGCGACCAGATGGCCCGGCGAGCCGGGTGACCAGATGGCCCTGCGGGCCTGGCGTGATCAGATGGCCCTGCGGGCCAGGTGATCAGATGGCCCTGCGGGCTGGGTGACTAGATGGCCCTGCGAGCTGGGTGACCAGATGGCCCTGCGGGCTGGTGCCCGTGCTAACTCCAACTTTTGTCCTTCCCCAAAGTTCTGTAAGCCCCCACTACAAGGGGGCTTAATAGTCGTGAAATATGGGCTTCCCGGGCAGGCTGTCGGGGCGAGGACGTGGCCTGGGCTTAACCCTCCTTGGTTCCAGGCAAGGGTCTGGCTGCTGGGGATCGGGGGAACCGCGGGGCCCAAGGAGGCGCTCCCCAGCCTAGCTAGGGTTTGGAAGCTGGGACCGGGTCCAGGCCTTGAGCTCCGTCTGGCAGGCCCTGGGGTGCAGGAGCCCCCCATCCTCCAAGCCAGCCGAGGGTTCGGGCGCTGGTTCCCGTGGGTCCATCAGGGCCCAGGGAGGCTCTCCACAGCCTGGCTAGGGATCTGAAGCTGGGTCCGGGCCTTGGACTCAAGCTCCATCCGGCAGGCCCTGGGGTGTGGGAGCCCCCGTCCTGCAAGCCATCAAAGGGTCCGGGTGCTGTTTCCCATTGGTCCATCAGGGCCCGAGGAGGCTCTACACAGCCTGGCTAGGGTTCTGAAGCTAGGTCCGAGCCTGGGGCTTGAGCTCCATCCAGCAGGCCCCGGGGTGTGGGAGCCCCCGTCCTGCAAGCCATCATAGGGTCCGGGCACTGGTTACGGGGGTCCATCAGGGCCCAGGGAAGCTCTCCCCAGCCTGGATAGGGTTCTGAAGCTGGGTGCGGGCCTGGGGCTTGAGCTCCATCCGGCAGGCCCAGGGGTGTGGGAGCCCCCGTCCTGCAAGCCATCATAGGGTCTGGGCACTGGTTACGGGGGTCCATCAGGGCCCGGGGAGGCTCTCCCCAGCCTGGCTAGGGTTCTGAAGCTGGGTCCGGGCCTGGGGCTTGAGCTTCATCCGGCTGGGTCCGGTGTGGGAGCCCCCATCCTGCAAGCCATCAGAGGGTCCGGGCTCTGGTTATGGGCTCCATGATGGCCCGGAGAGGCTCTCTCCAGCCTGGCTAGGGTTCTGAAGCTGGGTCCGGGCCTGGGGCTTCAGCTCCATCTGGCAGGCCCCGGGGTGCAGGATCCCCGCATCCTGCAAGCCAGCCGATGGTCCAGGGGTCCCATCGGGGCCCGGGAAGGTTCCCCCCGGCCTGGCTAGGGTTCAGAAGCTGTGACCAGGACCGGGCCTCGTGCTCTATCCCAGCTTGTGGGAGCCCCCGTCCTGAAAGCCAGCTGTGGGTCTGAGTGCTGGGGACGGGGGTCCACCCGGGACGATTTCCCCGGCCTGGCTAGGGTTCAGAATCTAGGACCGGGCCCCGGGCTTGTGCTCTGTCTGGTGGGCCCCGGGTTGCTGGAGCCTCCCGTCCTGCAAGCCAGCCGAGGGTCCGGGTGCTGGGGACGGGAGTCCACTGGGGCCCGGGGACGCTCTCCCCGGCCTGGCTGGGGTTCGGTAGCCCGTACCGGGCCCTGGGCTCTTGCTGCGTCCCAAGCTGCGGGAGCCCCCCCGTCCTGGAAGCCAGCTGAGGGTCCGGGCGCTGGTGATGGGAGTCCACCGGGGCCCGGGGAGGCTCTCCCCGGCCTGGCTAGGGTTTCGGAAGCTGGGACCAGGCCTGGGGCTCATGCTCTGTCCGGCGGGCCCCAGGGTGCGGGAGCCCCCCATCTTGCAAGCCAGCCGAGGGTTTGGGCGCTAGCGAAGTGGGTCCACTGGGGCCCGGGGAGGCTCTCCCTGGCCTAACTAGGGATCAGAAGCTGGGACCGGGCTAGGCACTCGTGCTCCGTCCGGCGGGCCCCGGGGTGCGGGAGCCCCCATCCGGCAAGCCAGCCGAGGGTCCGGGCGCTGGTGACGGGGGTCCACCGGGGCCCAGGGAGGATCTCCCCGGCCTGACTGCTTTCAGAAGGAGGGGCTGGGCCGGGGAGCAGGGGTGGCTGGCTTTATCCGCTACGCTGGAGGAGCAGAGTTTTCTGACCACCCCTAACAAGTAGCCAATGCACTTATATTGTGGGAAATCTTATAGCTAGTGTCGATAACAGTTAATTTGGCAGCACTCAAGGCACCGCCTTTATAACATGGCTGACAGATTGTTTTTAGCCACTTGGGCCACTTTCTCTTTTTATCTAGCTGACATTTCCAAATGCTGTCCTAATTCCCTATATCAAGCGTCAGAGGCGCGTTTGCGACTATAATTCCAAGAACTTGAACAACAGAGCCGAGATGGTGACATCCTAGATTGCAGCCATATTTGAGGGGTATTTCCCAGAGAAACAAATAAAGGGGTGTAGAAGAAGCCCAATTAACTGTCCTTCCAACTGCTCCACTTGAACTTAGCGTTTGGCAATTTATATTTAAATAAAGTGCTTCTTGAATGTTTTTTTTCATTTAATGTTTATGGTCTTTAATAACAGGAACCGTTGTTGTACTATTTTAACAAAGCTACGGATGCAAACGAGTGCATACAGTGCACATTTTTCATTCTCTTTGTTTTGCGAATTTCCTCTCTGTACAGCCACCGTGTATCCAGATGATTTCTTGTAGGTCTGTCCTCAATGCGTCATACAGTGCTTTGCAACTGCGGGGGTGTCCTATTTTGATTTTGGGTAGATGCCCTTTTCCTGTGTAAGTTATACCACAATCTTCTATACTTTCTATGCTTCTAAGTGTTTACACGCCATCATTCTGTGACACCTCCTTATCTCTGGTTTTTTTTATGGCTTGGACGGTGCCCCGCTTCACCCCCCTCTCACACTGAATAAGAAACCTGGCATCTTTGCGTTGTGTGTTTAAACTCAATTGGAGCCCCTCACCCCAGGTCCATTTAACCGCATGCGCGCGGCGGCTTTTCCCGCTGTACGCGGCGTTTTTTAAAAACGCGCGTTACATGACGAGCTCAGCTCGTCATCAGCGTGCGAGCGGCGCAACTGATGATGAGCTGAGCTCGTCATCAGCGCCGAAATGGTTAAATAAGATGACTGTTGTTCGTGCGCAGGAAACTTCTTTAAAGTGCCTGTTTACACCAGTGGGTGGCACGTGACATTTTATTTTAAAATATTGTGGCAGGAAAAACATACACACCTCACCCAACACTCACAAAGCTTTATGGCTAAATTTGCTTTTAGGCATATTAAAGCCAGGAGGCCCACAGAATTAAAATGCAGAAAGATGTTGGCATGTACAAGAGGCGTGAACAGGGCACGAGTCGGGGGTACATGAAAGTACACGGCGTTCACACACTATTTTCACTGGGTGGACTCTTCCAAGAAGTAGGGCCCCACAGTAATATGTTGAACTTGTCCCAGTGTAATTTTCAGACATCGGAACACGTTCAGCAGCGCCTGTGCACTGTCGCTTTCCATTCCCAGCAGCAGCATGCAGGCAGCGACGGGGGCTTTTTTTTTAGGTTTCGACCTGGCGAGGGGCACGCAGTGCCCCTCCCAGATCGAAAACTTTTGTCTTCAGTAGGGATGTTTGGTCTGCCTCTGTTTCCAATTGGCTAGCTCCATAAATGGAGACTAGCCATTGGGAGACAGAGGCTGTCAATCACGCTTTCTTGCGAAAACGCGATTCGGGGGCGTTTCTCGTTCTTTTTAAGCCCCGCCCCTTTGTCCTGGGCCGCGCTGTGATTGGCTGCCGGCCCGGGACACCCCCGTGACGTCATTTCCCGGGCCGCGCTGTGATTGGCTGCCGGCCCGGGACACCCCCGTGACGTCAGCCAATCACAGCACGGCCCGGGACTTGACTTGTTATTGGTTTGCGGTTGGTGTGTTCTCTTGCAGGCTTGCTTCTCACTAATCATAAGGTAATGCATTTCACCCTCTGGGGGTCTGTTATGCATCCTCGGTTCGAAGTCCGGGCAGTCTCGGGAAGGCTGCCTGGCTTGTAACGCTTGGGCATTGTTTCATCTCCATGCAGTTTTTAGTGTGTTAGGATGGAAATTAAGGTGTAGATCGGACGATGTGTCACGCAGTATACTTGTGTAGTCTTCTGCTTTAGCATTTCGCGCTTTTATCTCCCCTTCGGGATCGGCAGTGCGGTATTTCTATAATTTTAAGGCAGTTTTGTTTTCTCTGATTGCGGGCAGTTCGCTTCCCTCTCGAGTGAGCAGGCGACGGACGGAAGCATCTCTATGCGCTTTAGGCCCGAGTATGATAGCACCGTCGCTACCGCTCCTGGCGGGTCTCTCAGGGGATAGTAGGAATGTTTATTCAACTCCATTGTGGTTGTGTTGTGTTTTTTTTATTTTTTATTAATCCTTTACCGCGGAAGTTCTTCTGCTTTATCGGTAGTTGGCCCTGAGTTGGGGAGGGGGCGCGGGCGCTGCTGCGGTTTACCGTATGTGTTATCTCGATTTGCCGTTCAGTGTCATATCATCGGCCCAGTAGCGCAGAGAAAAACGCGCTGCCCACAGACCAGAAGATTGCAGGTTCGAGTTTCCTGGCTCGACGCTGCAAAGTGCTTCTTTGTTAAGGAGTGCAATTATTATGACAGTAGGTAGTCAGTCCTGTGGGGAAAAAAGTACTTCAACTATCCTGTTAAAAATTTTCGGCATTCTCGCCAACCATGTTTTTTGCTAACGGACATTTCGGCCTCCGGTGTAGTGAGGGCTGCCGCGCTGCAAACCCTACAGATTGCGGGGGGCAAGTAGGCTGGCTGGCAAGTCCTGGCGGATGAGATTTCTGCGGGGACTTTCATGTTGCTCGACCGGCACCCGTTTCAGAGGGCGGTCCCCCTTCCCCCTCCTCTACCCTTTCAGGGAATGGACAGTTGTGCCAGGTAGGCGCCTGCCGGTCCTTGCCGGGGACCCTGTGCTTCTCAGGCTGCTCGAGTGGTCCGCGTGGGGTGCCCCGGTCCTTTATCAGGGGATAGGGGCCATTGTGTGGGGCCGCCATTGCTGGCCACGAGGGTCATTGGTGGTGCGGCCATTTTTGGGGGTCTCGACCTGCTCGGACAAGGGGGAGGGGCGGTGGGAGCGGCCATTTTGGACACCTCCACCTCTGGCTTTCCAACTGCAGGGGCGTGGCGGCTTGCTCGACAGCGGTGTAGGTCGAGTCTTATTTAGCTTATCGATGTCGGATTTCGGACCAGTAGCGCTCACGCTATAATAGCTTTTCAGCAGTTAAGCGTCTTGTCCCCTTCCACAGGATTCCGACAATTACATATGGAACGTAAACATTAGCATTCCTTCTTTGGTTGATTGCTTTCCTTCAGTTAAGGCAGTGGTGCGCAGGTAGATAGACTCGGCACAGTGTTGTCTCGTTCCCCTTATGGCCGGGCAGTCACGAGGCATACTGATGCACTTGTCCTGCTGTTAGCCCTTGCGCGCGTGTCGCGCTGCAGCCTGCCCCGTTCTCCCGTTCACATCGGCTTCGCGGGTTGGCACATCGTTCTGGGTGTCCTACGCTCTGGTATGGACAGTGCCGGCCCTCCATGTCGGAGCTCACGAGTAGCTCCAGCTTTGGCCCCTGCGGCTCCGGGGCAGCGCACCTTCTGGTGGATTTTCCTGCGGGCTGAGGCTCTTCCGGGGATCGCGTTCGTGCGCGAGGGCATCGGTGCACTTGGGTTTTGCCCGGGAAGACGCGGAGCTGGTCGGGGTACTGCAATTATCACCGTGGTGGGCTTAGGTATCCTGTGTGTTGGGTAATTACGGTAGTGCATGAGGGTCCATTACGACCATACCACGTGAATACTCCAACAGTGCGGCCAATTTTATGGGCAGTTGCCCGCGAGATGTCCGGCGCATGTGGGATATGGGGCCGTTGCACGGCCTGTTTTGATTTGCTTCATTTCACCCCCATGACCATCTCTCGACCGTGAAGGTGCTCCATTTGGACGCTAAAAGCCTTGTCGTCGTTCTCCTACTCGCCCTCTTCAGAGCCCCACTGATTTTCTTTATAGGCGATCTGCATTCTGTGGCCAGGGGCGTAGCTATCACTGGTGCAGCAGGTGCAGTGGCACCGGGGCTCAGAGGGGCCGTGGAACCCTGATAATCGCTGTAATTCCTAACCTGACAACATTTAAAGGGTAATTTTCCTTGCTAACATCCGGGCCCTAGGCGTCCTTGATAAAGTATGGCCAGAGGCAGGGGGCATTGGGGCAATTAGGAGACGTCGTGACCAGCCGGAAGTCCTGTCAGGGTGGGGCCTTAATGTGTCGTCAGTGTAAGTGAACTGTTCACTGTTTTTTAGGACCAAATAGATTCATTACTCTACAGATACATTATCCCCTGCTTCTTTATTTAGATCATTACACTTTGATTTTCCTGTAAAAAACTCGGTCCACTGTCTCCCTCCACACACATGGTTTGAACCACTACACAGTATTTGAAGGCTTGAGGTGTGCATTTCAGTGGACATAACCTTTGCATTCACTTAAGCTAGTTTCATGACTATTCAGCGACGCCTAACTCCAAACAAGCATTAGCAAAACCAATAGTTCTCACCTTTGTGACCAATTGAATTGGCCAATGGTTTTTAGCCATGCTGCAAAGTATTCCCAATGATGCACAGCATGGCTAAAGTAAACAGTTAAAAAAAGTTTATGCATAATGCAGCATCAATTTATAGGCTAGCGTAGCATGCATGCACAACACTAAAAAAACAAGCACTGGCGTTGCCAATAGGTTTCGCATTTGGAAAGTTGGAGCTATTGGTTTTGTAAATGACATTTTATATTTATATATTGTTATTGACAATGCCAATAACGATATATAAATATAAAATGTCATTTACAAAAACCAATAGCTCCAACTTTCCAAAGGCGAAACCGTTGCATTGTAAATGCTTGTTTTTTACCTCTAGCTGAGCCAAAGATAAAGGCAGAAGTTAAGGGGTATCATTCCTCCTTTGGATCGAGTTTCCTGACACCTGGAACCTCACACTTAAAGCAAATGCAACGGAAACATACACAGACTGCTTGTCTCTTCACAGGTACTTAAGAGAGGCACGCGTTTGCTTTTGTTCAGTCCCTGTATATAAGTGCAAACACTGTAAGAATGTCAGATGTGTTGGTCTGTCTCAGTATTTACACAAATACCAATATAAATAACACTATTTTATTTCTTTTGTAACATCATGTGCTTTGCAGGATACACCTTAACCTTCTGTTCAACTTTGATTGGAACATGGGACTTACATAAAACACAGATCTCTCTAACCAATGAGTTAGCATCCAGAGTTATCTCACCATTATTATTAGTCACTGAGATTTACTAGGCACCTCTGCAGCAGGTGCCTTAACCCAATAAAATATTTTAAAATCCAGACTTTTCAACCAATTAAGCAGAACAGCAGAATATATCTACTGCCATGCATCTACTTGTTGCCAATTTCTTTTTGGCGGTGTTTTAAAAACTATAATGTATTAGTTGAGGCCCGGAGTTTGCGTCGGGATTGCGCCACTTTTTTGGCACAACCCTGACGCCAAATGTATCTGCTTTCCACCCATGGTCTGACGTGTGATTTTCTCCCCCCCACTTATGCATTTTCCTCTCTCTTATCTGTGCTTTTGTTTGCCAATCCTGTCTTTTCTGTTGCCACGTTACTAAAGGTAATAAAACAATGGTTCCACATGGAAGTCGGAATCACCTGCCCGGCTCTCCTATCCCTACCGTTGATAGCTTAGCCAGACCCAGGTACTTCATCACTAAAACCAATCAATAAACTACTCACCTATATATACATCGATGCACACAGACTTTTACTATTGCACATTAGATGCAAAGCTGAGCCGCACTGGGGCTGTCAGACTTGTGGAACCCATAGTTCTGCATTCATAACAAGTAAAATACATCTGAAGCTAACAAATGGTTAAAAGCAGTTGTGTGAAAACTGCTAGTATTATCTGCACATCAATTCGGTCACCCTACTTAAAGAACGCAGCTTTATTAAGGAAGTTAACACAACATAGGTTGGCACGAAAATTCGTTTTTCTTTGCCTTAGGACTCTGTGTATTTTACCACTGCTACGTAGCTGCCAAGGTTTCAAATTGCTTATGTCTGACTTCTCCATGGTTTCAGTGCACTTATAATTAACATCAACAGCCAAATATGTGACACCTTGAGTGACACTGTTTCGCAAGTAAATCCAAAGCAATAGGGTGCATGGAAAGGGACAAATATCAGAAATTACAACTTTTTGTGCTATAAGAAGCTCTAGAAATATATTGAAATTTCTAACTCTTGAAATTGAAGGTTAACCCTTGCTTTACAATACCAAATATATGCAACTTTTGGTGCAGCCTCTGTTATACTATGTGTAATACAATTTTAAAACAATGTGCATATTCACAGTGCTTTCAGTCACATGCTTGTATCTTGTAGCACTATTATACAGAAGTCACTATCCACCACTGCGCCAAAAAGGAAAAGTTCATGTCAATAACTGCATTAACCAATTGAGGTTTCATAACACGTACCCCTCTGTATCTTCCTTTCTATCTATTCTATGCAGCTATCACCCCACCTATTCACTATGCAACATAATTCCACCACACAAAAACACTCCACACAATTCCACAATGTCAATAGCTCTAACTCTTGCAAAGGTGAAACATATTGCATTGCAAATGCTGGTTAAAGTTTGCATCTGGTTACCAAAGGTTTCAAGTTGATGGTAATTTGGGAGTGGTAGTTGCTGTTTTTTCTGCTAATTACTGATCTCTTTATGCAGATTTTGTGGTCACACTCACAAATGCCTAATATATCAGGCGCCTTGTTTGATATGATTAAGAAGATGGTACTCTGGCTTACACATCATGATGTTCCTGTGTCCACCTTTCAATAGCCTTAACTTAGTTATGAATGTCAAAGCATTAAGAATGTATTATTTTTCTGCATTTCAACAAAGATTTGTGGTTCGTTGACAGAAAAGCATCAACATTGTCCACCAGTTCATGACATACTATCCAAATTAGGGATCAGTGTGATGCATCTTGCCGGCATTGCATACATTAACAGGCTGTGATTCAACAACCAAAATTGGAAGTATGAAAGATGCTCTTAAGTTGGCTTTTGGAGGTGACAGCATGTCTGCACAGCTGACCAAATAAACTAAGAGCTAAACACAAGCATTATCAGTGCCAGCAATAAGAGCTCTTCTTTGGAAGAACCATGCCTATGATCCTGTGCAGCACCCCAAACCCCCTCCCCTTCCGCTGCTATTTTATTTGAGAACTGGATATGACCAGCCTGCCAAGCATTCCCTTTATGCTCCCAGGCAGTTGACTGAGATTCAATTTAAAACAAAAACTAGCACAGCCAATAGGTCTCGGCAATCCGAGAGCTATCACCATTGTCAATGTTACTGTCTTTTATCCTTCCCCATCCAATTTATTAAACAGAACTGATTTTATAGGTTACTAAAATATCTAATATATATCCATTTGGGAATAAGCACTAATCATTTTCACTGCATGTCAGCTGTTGCTGATGGGCGTTTGGAGCATGAAATGGAATGCATACATTTTAAATGTCCAAATAAATATGCAGCTGCCTAGTTTTTGGTAAAATAAAACTTAATTGTGCTTATCTCCAAAAGCATGCTCCGAGTCATGGCACAATGACTTAGTAACCACTGTTAAACCAGGAAGAAGACTGCTGCAGAATAAAATAATATTTTAGAAGTGATGCAATGCCAGAACGAAAAATAATATTTTAGAAGCGATGCAATGCAAGAATCAAAAACAAGTCCTGTTTGTGCTGGTGTTTCACAACTCACATCATATGTCGTCACAAGCGACTATGGTAGACAACAGATCTTACCAAAGTGAACATCGATGAAGAGGTGGGACGTAGGCCGGATGTATGACGTTACAACGCATACTTTTACTCCGCATACCATTACAACGCGGTATTTACAACGAATACCGTTACAACGCATAGTGCTTAGAGGTGCTGGATAGTGGTAAGTATAATTTTCTATTCCAACTCCAGTCCCCGTGGACACTAGGGAAGGTGTTGGATAGAAAATTAAACTTATTCCCTATCCTAGAGCGCCCCCCAGCGCAATGCGTTGTAATGGTATGCGGAGTAATGGTCGCGTTGTAGTGGTAGTGCGGAGTAAAAATTGCGTTGTAACAGGTGTATACCCGTAGGCCTCGTTTAAATATTTTACTGCCATTTTATTGTTGCCTTTTTGTCATCAAGGAAGCAGCACCGTATACAAATAAAAAAATATGGTTACATGCCTGATTCTGGTTTGATTGAAAAGACCCATGCTTTAAAGTCTGTTCTTTCTCATTCCTTGGGTCTCACCACGTGGTACACTCCAGACCCGATCTTGGAAGTATGTGTCACTGTCCAGGAATAGGGGAGGGGCTAAAATGGTCACCCTGGGCCATTACCTACAGCAAAAGGTGAGCGTAAAGAAGGGGGCACCGCCTGCTGCAGAGGAAGAAGTTGTGACGTAGCAAGGGCAGACAGAACTGCGACATGAATAGCAGACATGAGGTGGGAGGTAAAGGAACGGTAGGGTACAGCTGGCATCAGGCTTTACTAGCAGCACAGAGGAGGTAGGGCAGCCTGCGATGGCAAGAAAAACAAAGTGTTTGCAATCCAATTATTGAGCAGTGAGGAGTGTGGGCGTGGGGGAGCAGGGGTATGTGTTCTCTCACTTTGAAGTCAGAGAAAGAATATTCAACAGGAGCCCTCAGGTAAAAGCATCTGCCATTTAATCTGTCTTTGAATGAACAGCAAATGTAGTGATATAAGAGCAATCTTAGTGTGAAGGAAATCACAAGCACTTGTGTGAAGTGATCTTATACAAAGTAAAAAGAAGTTCCTAAAGCAGTTGCTGAAAAGGGACTAGTGTAAGGCTACAAGAAATGGGGTGGTGCTCCATGTGAGGGAACAACTCATGAAAAGGCGGGACAAATAGGAAAGGTTAACCACTTGCAAGTAAAGCTTTTTACAAAACACTAGAAGAAACAAATGAAAAGCTATGGGCAGACTGTAAGCCCACAAAGTATATACGACATGTACCTTTAAGACAATGCATGTGCTGTCTAGAGCCAAGACCTAAAATAAAAATGTTAAAAATATATATATATATGCGCCGCCTTACACTGACGAAGGCGTACCACACACACACACACACACACACACACACATATATGTATTTATCTCTCTCGTTCTTCCTCTCCTCCACAATTCTATCTGACCCCTTTCTTTACCTCTGACTGCATTTCTATGTACCCACCCGCCTCACTAAAATCTCTATCATACCTATTTCTACATTACCTCTCACTCCATCCACCTCTCTTCCTCATTACTTCACCTCTCTCCAACCTCTTTGTGCCTAAATCTGTGCCACCTATCTGTACAAGAGCTCTCTCTCACTCTAACAGCTTGCCTAAGTCTCTACATTTTGTGACTAACCTTTTCCTCTTTCTGTCACACTGTATCTTTCATTCAGGCTGCCTCAAATTATCCTCTTTACCTTGTCACTCATTACCTAGCCTATTTCTTGCTTCCTCATTTCTATCTCTAAAGCCCATCTCACTCTATTTCACCCGTCTCACTATAAAGTTTTCCTAATTTCTCGGTCCTTCTTCGGTCTCCCACCGATGTTTTCTACTTTGCTGATTCGGAGATCATTGTCTTGTCAAAGACGTGTAAATACAAAAAGAAGGGAGAATAGGCAAGGCTGGGGAATATCACAATTGTATATTATTATCATACCCATTTCACCCAGGGAATGAGTGACTGTCCTAGTTTCTTAAAGTTTAAAGTATATTTCAATAAAGAGGGGCTTCCAATAGCTGAAATTAATGAAAGTTGTTCTGAAGAGGCGGCCTCAAAATTTGTCCTATCCGGGGTTTCAACAATTCTTAAAATGGCAATACTTAAAATGGCACTGGAAATTGATAGGTTTTAAGCTGACCTACAAAACTAGACATTTCAATAAGAGTTGACCTGATGCATGCTTCATCACACTTGTTTAAAATGGTCTCACTTGATAGATCCTGAAATGCTCAAACGAAAGCCTGCTTAGGGATTCTGACAAAGAAAGTACATTCTGCAAAGGCGAGGAGTTGCTAATAAAAACACTGCGGATGAAATAATCTACACCAGCCAATTACCTAGCACCAATTACCTAATAAAATACAAATTTGTTGTGAAATTTAATGGATTTTCTCCAAAAGCATGCTGTTGTACTGTCTCATCCCTTGCAATGCTAATCAGATAAGCATTATTTGCTCTGCAGAAAGGTTCACTGAAGTCATTATCCTCATAGGGCTGTGGAAGTAGTTTATGAGCAACATAACATTAACAGTGATGACTATACAGCAGACACTGCAAGCTGAATTGCCTCTTCGTAGAAATACCTATTATTATAGGTCCCATCATATCCACCTCTGAAAGGCTAACTGCTGTTTTGGCCATTTGGAAATTCAACCAATGTTCTCATCATTGAAAACAGACTCTGCAGGGAGTCAATAGCTCAACTGATGTGTCTACCGAAATTGCAATCAACGACTAGACTGAACAAAATCCATCCCATGTGAAAGCACAATTTAGTCCAAGCTAAGTCAGGAGTGGAAGATCCAAATTCATTCAAAATCTAAAACACCCAATTCTAGTTGTAGTGCCTATAAATATTCCTCAAGTGACCTAAATACAAAGAGCTTTATAATGCCTATCTATTTTCAGTTCAGAAAGTTTTTCAATACAAATATTTTTCCTAATTTTTAAAAAGTGAACAAACAGTAAGGTCACATATTACATGGATATATGACTGCCAGGGTCAAACCTGAGCCCCCTCTTTATAATCAAGGTTATTGATGAAGTTGGTGAGCATCAGACACATTATGATTTATTGGATTTGTTGAGAACAGGGGAAACTACCATTACAATGCAGGCATTACAACGTATTGCCATTACAACAACTCCATTTCAATGAAGGTACCATTACAACACATGCCATTACAACACATGCCGTTACAACGCATGCCATTACAACGCAGATGCCATTACAACGCATGCTTTTACTTCCCAATTATTATTAAGATAAGTGTTCAGGTGAGCTTTCATGTATTTATTTGTATTTTTGTATTTTAAATCATTATTGTAATATTATAAGGTGGGTATATAATTAGTGATTTTTAAAAATGTTTACATTCATGTTTTTTCAAAAAATGTAACCCTTTAGGCACGGGATGTGAGGGATTTTGGGGTTATGGGTGGGGAGGTGTTCTAATACTCAGGTATTAATTTTAATGCCTGTGTATTAATTTATTAAGAGAATGAATGCATACAATGTAATATTTTTTTTAAAGTATAAACAGAAAAAGGGTTTGTAACATAACACTTTAGGCACAACTGTAAGGAATTTAGGGGTTATGTGTAGGGAACTGTATTTATACTCTGGTATTAATTTTAATACCTGAACATTAATTATTTGAGAGAATTGAAAAATAGAATGCAATATTTAAATAAAAAAATATTTATAATCAGGAATGCGTTTGTAATATAACACTTTAGGTGCGGCATGTGAGGGATTTAGAGGTTATGGTGGGGAAGTGTATCAATAGTCATGTATTATTTTTAATACACGAGTATTAATGTATTTAGAGAATTAATAAAAACAATTTAATATATTTTTTAAGAAAATCATTTTTAATAAGAATGGGGTTTATAATATAATCCTTTAGGCACAGGTTGTGAGGGATTTAGGGGTAATGGGTGGGGGCATGTATTAATAGCCAGGTATTAATTTTAATACCTGAGTATTAGTTTATAAAGATTAGGGTGTGTGTTGAATCCATTCGGATTGGAATAAATTAAAAATGTCAAGGCTTGGCTTTAATCTATTCACTAAGCCCTTGTGCAATATTGTATGAATGAAAGAATGAATGGATGAAACATAACTTACTAAGCACAAGTGCCACCCTCAAGAGTGATCCCTGCCCTAGTGTCCAATATTATAGATGAAAGAGGGATACAATCACAAAAGAAAACGAGTGAGAACCATTCAACAAGTGAGGACGGTTGCTCGAATAAAGGTTTCAAAAATTTGAGAAAGTTGGATTAAAGTACTTCTTCCTTAATCTTCACATATAGTTCACTTCAAATCTTTGCAGTATAAACAGAAAAATGTTTGTTTCAGCCCAACCTTTCCAGCTTTCCTGGACAATAACTGAAACACAAAGTTTTAGATTTCAAAGTATGGGAGAGATGATAGTTTTTACATTTACTTTGCAAAAAGATCAGTCCACTCTGTAAAAATTATGAAAAGCCAAGCAAAGACAGTTAAATATAAAATACAGAAATACTGTGTCACTGGATTCAAGCTATCCTGGCTGTGAAGGGTGATACCCTGAAACCGATCCCAGGATGCGTGTTTCCGGGCCAGGAAGAACCTTGCCTGGCAATTTAGCTGGGCTGTTCCCCTGAGAAGCAAGTTCAAGACTGATTTGCATATGGCTGCATCCAAACTGGGTTGGAGTGGTGAGAAAAAAATTTATGGATTAAACCCAGATCTGTGAATGAGGGTGAATGTTTGCATTGTTCAGCATTCCGGTCATCATCTGTTCTTTTTGCTTTTGTCGCCCTATGTGAAAAGGGCATGCCCAGACTTGAGTCACGTGCTCAGTGTGCCACTGGATTCAAGCTAGCCTGGTTGATGCTGGAGTCATACTCTGAAACCGGTCTCATGATGCTTGTTTCCAGTTCAGGGAGGGCCTGGCCTGGCAGTTCAGACTAGACTGTTCCCATGAGTAGCAGGGTCAAGACTGATTTGCATATGGCTGGGTCCAAACTGGGGTGGTGTGGTAAGCACAAAAGACCATAAATCAAACCCAGGTCTGTGACTGGGGTTAATGTTATCATTATTTAGCATTCCGTCCATCATCTTCATCTGTTCTTTTACATTTGTAAAAATGGCATTTCAGAACTGTGACTTAAAATCCAACTTTACCAATAAATAGGGTTTTAAATTGTAATTCTTTAGACACCAAACTCAACATTCCTACTTGTTTCCAATTGAAAGTTAGACCCTATTAAATGTACTAAGGGAACCCACTGTTATCCTATAGAAGAGAAAGGCCTTGCAATAGTGAAAAACAAATTTACGAGTTTTTCGCTACCAGGACATGTACAAGTTAAAAGTACATGCCCAACTTTTCAAATTCACTTCCCCTGCCCTATGGGCTTTTTAGGGCATACCCTAGGGGTGACTAGGGTGACTTATCATTATTAAAAAGGAAGCATTAGGTCTGACAAAAGCTTTATTTAACCAGGTCAAAAGGGCAGTTTAAACTGCAAACACAGGCTGTAATGGCAGGCCTGAGACATGTGTAAAGGGCTACTTAGGTGGGAAGCACAATCAGTGCTGCAGGTCCACTAGTAGCATTCAATTTACAGGCCTTGGGTACATGTTATACCACTTTACTAAGGACTTACAAGTAAATTAAATGTGCCAGCTGGGTGTAAGCCAATTTGACCAAGTTTAAAAGAGAGAGCACAAGCACTTTAGCACTGATTGGCAGTGGTAAAGTGAGCAGAGTCCTAAAAGCCTACAAAAACGGGTTCAGAGAACTGAAGGGCAAATGCAAAATGTTTGGGGATGAACCTTCAGAAAGGATCAAGTCCAACACTAAACCAATCTTAAATAACATAACACTTCAGTTGCTGATTACAAGGAAGATATCAGCTACGCCTCGAGTCTTGAAAACATGACCGGTAGGCTTAAATTCTGCTTTAAAGCCATACACAGTTCATGAAGGCCACAGAACTTGCCTACAACTGCCTGATATTCTATTCTATACTTTTCTATTCTAGACACACTTATATAGTGCATGGCTACACGGAGGCCTCCCAGCGCTGTAAGTGTGGCTAAATTGAAGAAATTTATAAAACGTGCTCTGGAGCAGACACGTTTTCAGTCCCATTTGGAAGTTCAAGAACTCGAAGAGAGAGGGAGAGGGTGTTATACTGTTTAGATGCATTGAGTGTAAAAGGTGGCCCCCCGCTTTTATTCTCTTAATCAAAGGGATCTTATCCAGAAAGGCATTAGAGGAGCGTAGCGATCTCCCAGTTTAATAGAAGGAGAGACATTAACTGGGGATTGCCGGACTTTTTGTCAAACAGTGCCCTGTGTGCGATGCATAAGATTTTAATTTCAACCTCACCTCCGATATCTTCTGATCTTGTGATAAACTACATCAACAGATGACCATTTGGCACAGCAGACCGTTATATTGCTGGCTTCTTATTTTACATATTTTTTATTTTTTATAACTTTACTTTTTCAGTTTTTGGCTGTTCAAACAATCAACTTATTTAAGAATAATGTAGCAATCACATACATGTGTGCTTGATGATCTGCTAACCATATGTAGTGCTACCAGCAATTTGGGAGCCTCCTTATGTAGGGCACACCTTTGGTTCCAATGATTGGACTCCACTCAATTTTGTATGAATTCATTTATTTCTCCATAATGAATTTATTAGAAGATAGTGTTACTCATTTTTATGTCATATTTCCCACTTGATAGTAACAAATTAGAATTTCTTCTCATTTTATATGTAGCTCCAATGCATTTCGGGCATATTTGCCCTTCTTCCGGTAGCTCTGTAAACACAAGGATATAGCATAAGTATATAGTGTCAATATGTACGTGTGTCCCAGAACCTTGTGGTGCTATCGTGAATCGTGTCTATGTGTGAAAAAACACCCGTAGTGTGAAAAACCTTAACCCGGTGGGTCCAGTATCCGGAAAAAACGCTTACGTGTTGTCGGTCATCTTGTGCATCTAATGCGTAATCTGTAACAAATATAAAGCGTGTAAGGGACTGCATCGATGTGCAGTGCGATTATAGCGTAACACGTTTATATATATCCTTGTGTTTACAGCGAAATAAATGAATTCATGCAAAATTGAGTGGAGTCCAATCATTGAAACCAAAGGTGTGCCCTACATAAGGAGGCTCCCAAATTGCTGGTAGCACTACATATGTTCAATTTTACACCGACGTGCAGGGACGTACACAACACTTAAAAGGAGCACCCAAACCAGACAAAATAAGACAAAACCATAGGCTGTGCACCCACCGCTCACTCGCTTGATGATCTGCTCTCATCTTAAATCATCACAGTGGAGGGTTAGTTAAGCACCAGGTATACACTGGCACTTATGAAGGCTATTTTATCTCTAGCCTTACTTATGTCTTGCTATGTGCATTTAAATAGTGTTAAATTCCCATGAGGACAAACAATAACTTTTTGTGAAGTGGCCACATCAAGTTTCTGTTTTAGTTGAATTGAAGGAAGTAGAAAGCCCTCAATGTTATTTCTAAACTCTAGAACACAGGGCCTAATTTAGAGATTGGTGAATAGGGGACTCCAACCCTTGGTCAGCCCACATCATTTGGAGACTGGCTGACCATGATGTTTTCATCAACAACACCTCCGTTGGCCCAGTTGATGGAAAACCTCCTCCAACAGTCTGACAGAGAAGGGATTGTCGGAGAAAGGAAATTACCCCACCCACCCTGTTTAGAGGAGACAATCTAATGTATTTTTCCAATCTATAAATGCCAGGAAAAACCTGGCAGTGAGGGACAGGAACAAAATAATGAGTTATTTTTCTGAAACATATTCCCACTTTGGCTGGTTTTTTCTGTAAAACAAAAATAATATAAAGGATTTGTGGATGGCCATCAAAACGTACAGAGATGACTAGTGTGCCAGTGGTGATCTCTAAATGTGACGGACTGTAGTCGGTCAGGATAGTAGCGGTAATGTGCTGCTCCACTATGAACAATGGAGTACCATCTATCAAATTTTAAATAAGGCACCTTATCAATCAATCCATTTTTGTGTTGGGAACTAATCACCCTGAGGGGTATCCAAGCACTGCATGGAGTGGGACTACTTAAGCAGCCAAGTCATGAGGCCACTCCTGAATTCGATGAGGGAGGTAGAGGTTAGAAAGTAGATGAGGAAGTCGTTCCAGGCCTTGGCGGAGAGGTGGGAGAAGGAGCACTCTGGTTGAGTACGATGGATGCAGCGGATGGTGGTGAGGGCCAGGGAGGCAGACTGCAGGTGTCTGGTGGGCTGGTGGAAGGTCAGGCAGTTATTCAGGTATTCTGCTGCGAGTTGTAGAGGGCTTTGTAGGAGTGCATGGGCAGCTTCAAGTGGCATCTCATCTTGATGGAGAGCCAGTGTGGAAGTGGGGGGGATGTGGGATTGTCTGGGTAAGTCCAGGATGATTCTTGCTGCTGCATACTGGATAGTTTGGAGGCTCTTGAGGAGAAGGGCAGTAAGCATTCATGAAAGATTTTAATATCCCTACAGTGTCGCAGTGTATCTCGTCTTGGTGGTCTTTATTTTTAAGGACGTTCTGTGTCTGTTACATATTTGGCTGCTAGCACTCATCCTGCCCTACCACCTTCTCCATTGGTTCGAGCTATGCTACGCTTAGAAATGTAGTTAAGTTAGTCTTCTGCAGAATCTTGATATTTGGACATTACCTTGCGAATATGGCCCAGTATGGTCGTGTTTTGAGTTTGTTCATATTCCTGTTGCTTGGCCTTAAGTTTAGCTTCACGTTGGGTGAGGTGTTTACATATGTCTTTCAGAATGCCTGAATTTGTGCTAATACAGATCCCACGTATGGTGCCTCAACGGCCTCCCATAGTAAACTGGGATCATCAACCGAGGGCAGATTCAGTGTAAAATATTCCTCTATGGCCCGTCTAATGGAGGTATTATATGTAGTGTCCAATAATGATTTAGCATTAAATCTCCATACATATGGTAGTGGAATATAATGAGGGGGATCAAGAACCAGAAGGATAGGTTTATAGTGTTTTTGGCAAGTGTATAATGTCCTTCGTCCATGTGACTACTTTCTCAGTCGCAAGGCAGTAGTCGATACACGACCAGCTACTATGTATTGTGGAGTGATGTGAAGCTTCCATATGATGTGGATTGCACAGTCGCCAGATGTCTACCATTTTATAGTCTAACATGCCATCTTTCACAATCTGGGCTGCTCTTCTGTGTGGTTCTTTAGTAGTCCCTGATCTGTCCAGTTCATCATTTAATGTCAAGTTTAGGTCGCCTCCCCATAGTAAATCTATTTCAGGAATATCTCTGAGTTTCTGCCATATATTCTGGAAGAATTCTTCATCTTCTATGTTTGTCCACAGACATTAATCAGCCCTATATGGTTCCCTCTGATGTGCCTGGTTACAATAATATATCTGCCCATGTCGTCTGTGAACGTCTGATTCACATGGAAAATGTACGCCTTTTCTTACTAGTATGATGACCCCTCGTGAAAAGTTGAAGTACGATGATACTATTACTGTCTCAGCCCATTTACTTTCAATGGACATTTAGTTGTTTTTGCGAGGTGGGACTCCTGCAATAGTGCTATATCAATATGGTGTCGGTCTAAGTATGTAAATACCTGCTGTATTTTCTTGGGGTTATTTAAACCTCTAATGTTCCAGGATATTAATCTAATTTGTGAGGATTTTCATCTAGTATTGATGCTCTAGCTAAGAACATCTTGATGGTTATGAAAAAAAACGTTGTCTTCTACATCCAAAATGTGCATTATACTTTTTTACCATGGCTGTACCCAGTAGACCATTCTTGACATCACTGTTTGTCACGTACTCAGTTCGTAATTGCCTGTAATGAACATTAAACCTTCCCTTAAATCCCCTCCCCCCACTTTAGCATCCCAATCATGCCAAAGCCATACCCTTTTAAACAACAGTACTATTGTACTAACAATTACGGGGAACACCCGGAGGGGGGGGGGGGGCGCTGAGTGCTCGCATCAACACCGTGCGAACGGATGTGGTCAGGTGTACTTGATTAATTTGGTATGATATATGTAGCAGGAAAAGAGACCAACAGTCAGCATTTTAGAACAGCATGATCCCGATCTGATAGGTCCGTGTTAGCATAGAGTCGCTACTTCCTCAGTATGACATGAAGTATTATACTGTATCTACCCTTTTGCCATATTGACAATCTTATTCTACTACCCAAACATATAACCAATAACCATATGTGCATTGTTAAGCATAGAACCGTCCAGTCTTTAACGTTTTATATCAGGTAATTGCGCTATACAAGGCAAAAAATTTCAACGGTCATATACGTAATATGCTATATTCAAGTTATGTCTTCTTCGTAGTATACAGAGATGGTTAACACGAAATGAAAATGACTAATTTGATATACAATAATACACCACTAGATGCAGTCTCTAATTGCGTCCATGGCTACATATTGTATCATATACGTTACCACCAGTTTAATTGGATCAGTCTGAGTCAGGGTCAGAGTTCCGACTTCGCTGTGCTTTGCGCCTGGACAGAATATTTTTTATGTATTCCTGCGCCGCTTTTGGTGTAGATAGTATTTTTGAGTGCCCATCCTGGGTTACCTGTAGCCTTGCAGGGTACAGCATCGCGTACTCAATGCCCATATCTCTGTTTCTTTTTGCCAAGGTGAAGTCTCTGCGCAATGTTTGTACTGCCATTGTGAAGTCAGGGTAAAAAGACACCTTATTACCTTGATATGTTATTTGCTGTTTCTCCCTTGCCATCCGTAGAATCACATCTCAATCTCTGTAGTTGATGATACGAGCAGTGATGGGTCTTGGTGGAGTTCATAGTGGTGGAGGTGCCAGAGATCGGTGCGCTTGTTCGACCATAAGCACATTGGAGAAGCTCTCCATTCCAAAATGTCTCGCAGCATATCTTCCACATACGTTTCTAATCTTCCTGTGTTGGTGTTCTCTGGAATCCCCATTATGGGTATATTATTGTAGCGCGATCGCGCTTCTAAGCCTTTGTTCTTCTGCTTGATAACTGTTAATTTTTTTCCATCTCTGCACATTGCCATGATGGAGCGAGATTCAGAAATGTTTTCATTTCAGCTCGTGAAGTCACACTTCCATAATTTAATTAATTATGCTAACAATTTGTGCTGTGTATGTATTAATTCAACCTAGTTTTAAAAGTTGCATACACAAAAGACACGAGGGTTATTAACATGTATGCTCATAAACGTGCATTATGTTGCATTTTCATATATGTGGAGAATAATAAATTAATCTTGTCTATTGTTATGTCATAACTAATAGCAGCTGTTTTAAATAATGGCATGTGCTTATTTTTGCTTTCTTGTCTATGTGGTGTCACTTTACTCTTTACAGGTGCATAAAGAATCCTGTTGGATTAAATGAAGAATGGTAGATATAAATGCTGCTTTATTTGTATGCTTCAGCTAGGTAATTTAGACTAATGGGTTAATCATTAGCTATGGTGGGTGGCAACAGAATAAACTGTATTTCTCGCATTAATTATTTTCTTGTGTTTGTTTATATGATAGTTTTTGGAAAGTGATTTTGGGCCTAGTGCATTCGTGTTTGCTAAAATTCTGCTCGGAGCAAGAGAGAGTTCATGATGGAAAAATTCCTGCTGCCTGAAACAATTTGTGGTGATGAGCTAACTGTTCCTCAGTCAAGCAAGGCCAAGGCCAGGAACCGGCAGAGGAGTGTGCGACAATTTCATATCCGAGGAAGCAATGATTTTTCTTTCGGTTAATGTTGCAAACTGGAGGAAGCCTCATTGTTCGAAAACTAGAGACAATGGACTCTAAGAAAGTGACGGAACTGATGTTTAAAAAAAAGTGGTGACACAATGGTCTGTCACTTGACAGCCAATGGGACTCTGACTTTAGCAGAAAATATACTTTTACTTAGATTAGTTTAGTGTAGAAAGGTATAAAAACTCTTCCCCGTGGAAGAGAGTGCTGCTTCTTGCTGACCTTTGATGAAGGGTGTCGTGCAGATGAACATTCCTTGGAGCACGTAAGAACCTTCAAAAGATTTTACTTTTATTTTTTTATAGTAAGCGTAGTTAGGGACTTGGGATTATAATAATACCAAATGTCATTGTTTTCTAATTAATTCATGCTACTGAATTTAACTTAAGCCAACGTTACTTTTACAAATATTCTAATAAAAATGTTCTAATAAAGATTACAAATGCATTTTCTAAACAAATAATAAATAAATCTTTACTTTGGAAAACAAGCTGGTCTTGTTATTTCATGAGATTAGGTTACCATTAGCAAGATCTTATCGACACAGTGGCTTAATTATTTCATAGGGATTTGTAAATATAATGAATACATTTACCGCGGTTGTATTTAAAATGTATATAATTTGTGAATAGGTTAATTAGGTCACATGATTCAGTTGGTCAAAATATGTCATATTAGTTTATGGGCCTTATATTTGATTTATGATTAATAGTAATTATTGTGAAGTTGGGTAGAATAGCTTATGACATATTTCCTATAGGCCGCTGGATCAGCCACATCATCGTGTTGGATTCGTCTTCGACTGCTGATATCCGGACTTCTGCTGCAGTTATGAGTTCATCTTGCTTATCAAGCTTAGCGGCCATGTTATCTACTCTTTGTGTGAGGGAGTCTATCTTCCCATCTATAGCTTGGAGGCTCGATTGTATGGCGTGCAAGGTGGTGTCTATATTGGATTGTTTTGCTTGTTCCGTATCCACTTCCATGTCCGAATGCGTCGTTGCTTTTCTAGGCGTACAGCGGGTGTCGAAGGAGATTTTTGGCTGCTGTTTGTCTGATTTGCCCATGGTAGAGACCCCTCTACAATAGTATGTAGTGGTGATATCTGTTTTATTGCTGTTGCTCAGGTGGTGTGACTTCCGCCGCACCGCCTTGACATGCACTGTAAGATTTACAGGTGCAGCTGATAATGTATTTTCCGCAATTCCGTGTTCTGGTTGCGTTGTCTATGGCCTTAATAGTTGATAGGTGCACCGTTTTTCCCCCAGTCCATCCAGTGTTACCATGAATCAAAACTTGCGTTGTGCGCAGCGCATGCCTTAGACGACAATATAGAGGTACTCACTCTTTCGTTGTGATTCTCTCTGTATTCAAGAGTTCTTGAGTAGGTTACTTAGCTCCAACAGCTCAATCTTACTAGGTGCGCAGTGTCAGACTCTAATACCAAATGTCATTGTTTTCTAATTAATTCATGCTACTGAATTTAACTTAAACCAACGTTACTTTTACAAATATTCTAATAAAAATGTTCTAATAAAGATTACAAATGCATTTTCTAAACACATAATAAATAAATCTTTACTTTGGAAAACAAGCTGGTCTTGTTATTTCATGAGTTTAGGTTACCATTAGCAACATCTTATCGACACAGTGGCTTAATTATTTCATAGGGATTTGTAAATATAATGAATTCATTTACCGCAGTTGTATAAAAAATGTATATAATTTGTGAATAGGTTAATTAGGTCACATGATTCAGTTGGTCAAAATATGTCATATTAGTTAATGGGCCTTATATTTGATTTACGATTAATAGTAATTATTGTGAAGTTGGGTAGAATAGCTTATGACATATTTCCTACAGGCCGCTGGATCAATTTCCTGGTAGCAGACTTGATGGTTGCTATGGTAATCAACATGCTACATGGTAGTTACATAGGATCGATGTCTAACATATGTTGAGTTCGTTTTCTCATTACATGTAGTTGAAAGTTTTTTTCCTGCAGTGTGAAAAAATCCTAGTTGTACCGGTACAGAGTAGTGTGACGAGAGTGTAGTCACACAGTACATTTGATCTGTTTCAGTATTGTGGTATCGACGTATATCACAAGTGTTGTGGTCGTACAACACATGTTAGGGATATAGGTGTGTTAGATAGAGTGTATGTATAGTGAGAATTGTCTATGAAATTGAAGCTTTGAGTATAGGGACAATGAGCCCGTTCTATAACTCACTGCGAGATAGTAATAGAATTTATTCAAGCTTAAGTGAAGGGTAAAATAACGTCATTTATTTTATTAACGATTCATGTTATCTATGGTTGGTTAGAGTCCTACCAAGATTTCATGTGTGTATGGTTAGGGATACTTTCCGTTTGAAATTGATTCTGTAATTTCGTTCGAGTCAAACTTTGAATTGCTACTTTAAGTGCATTCAGAGGGAAACGCGTTCGTTATTTACCTGTTTGAAGGGTAAAGTAAAGGTTTACTTTATCGACGAATGTATATTCTGTGAGAATAGCGTCGTCTATTCCACGTAAAAGAATTCTTGTTTGTTTGTAAAATTCTGTCAATTTATTTAGAGAAACAGTCAAATGAGTCGTCCTTTTGTCGTTGTTAATTGATTTTCATTGAAAAAGTGTTCTTAAAATGGCGCTGTGAAAAGTTTTTGTAAAGGAGGGGTGAGCGCTGAGAGTAAGACGCGAAAAACCGCAGCAGCTGTGTACGTCACACGGTCCGCGCAGTGATTGGATATCATACGTCACAGGCTGTACTCTGAATGGCTCATGTGACTTAGTGGAGCTAGACACTGATTGGCTTTTATGGGAAGCTCCATTCTTATTGGTCGAACAAAGTAGTGACGTAAATCGAACCTGATTGGTTTGTTGGTGTGTTTCGCGCACGGATTGGTTAGTGTTACGGAACAACCAGGAAACTTTTACGATCATTTCCAATTAAGTGGATTTGATTTTAAAATGAGTTATTATTACAAACATGTTGAGAAAAAGCTTACAATGCTTCAGAAATTTATATTTTTTATTTCACCTGACAAGAAAATTGAAACGCGAGGTGGTAAATTACTTCATAAATACAAGACACCTGCAGCGTATATGGAAGGAGAATATGGTTATCATACTGTTCTGTGGTTTGATGTATGGAAGCATTATACAAAAGATGACGGCGTATTGGTTTGGCCGGACGATTGTTCATTTAACATGAACATTTTAAGAAATTTAAGAGAAAAGATGTCAGCTCTTATACCTAAGCCTAGACCAACACAATTTGAAGCTTTAGTTGAATGGGAGGATGAGATGTTTCAACTTCAGAAAGAAGCAAGTGGAACAAAAAGACCACTAAAAACACCGAGTTATAGAAGAGAAACGCATGAAGATAGAATGCGTATGTGGAGACAGGGAGATATGTGCGATGGTCTCTATTTAATTAGGGAAATGGTTTTAGGATCTCCAGGTGAAAAGAGAACTGAAAAGAGAAATAATGTTGTTATAGAAAGTGAATCAGAAGATGCAGTCTTAGAAGAAATTTACAACACGAATAAAAAGCAAATTCCACTTAGACAGCCTTGTTCATGGTCTACTCTGATGGTTTCTACAGGAACCACGCCAAGTGCACCTCCATTAAATGAATCACTAAATTTGTACCCAAATAATTCTGAATCTTTTGAAACTCCAGAAAGATTAGAAACCAGAACTAAATTTAGTGTTTATAATGAAAACAGGAATTTTTCGGAAACACCAATAGAAAGGGAAGCCCCTAGAAATTTAAAAAGAGCTGCCAGAGATGAGGAAGTTGTAAATACTTTAGAATATTTACGATCAAAAGAAAATGTAATTCAACAGATAACTAAAGGCATGGAAGCAGTAACAGTTCCAGTAACGATTGGTCCTGTTCAGCCTGTTTTTGATAAAAAAGACATTAAACAGCCAGGTTTGACAATTCCATTAAATGCAGAAATTCAAAAGGTAGCTGAGAAATTTTATTCAGATTTATCTGAAATTCATCGTGAAAAACCAAAAATGCCTGATTTGACTTTTAATGAAGGTTCTTTTAACCAGTCACCAATGGGTGCAGAATCTGATGCTGAGACTTCTGAGAAAAGACATTCAAATTCAAAAATTGATGTTGCGAAATTGAAAGCAGACTTAGAAGAATTAATAATTGGCACAATTGGTCCTGACAGTTTGAAATATTATCGGGATGATGAACTCCTGTTCATCTGTAAGAGCTTTCAATGGAAAACAAAGAATAAATATGATCAGTTAGAAGAACTGGCAGCTGAACTAGAAATCGATATGAGCAAACAAAAAAGTTTGGGAAAACACTACAGATTAGATTTTACAGAAAGGGACATTGGGAATTTTAACACAATGGGAAGAATAACGCATATAAAATAATTAATTGTTTACATCAAAAAGTTAGGTGACTTGAGTAAATGGAGAGTGAAATGGACTAAAAAGAAGGAAGATGAAAGATTGGATACATTTGATTAAATGTCTAAACAATTTCCTATGGGAGAAATTGCAGGTGGAGGATATGTTCATGTCCCATGGTCTAGGCAAGATATTTTGCTTTTCACAAATGACTTTCCTCGGCTGAGAGAAAAACCTGTGGAATGGTACCGACAGGTGGACAGGTTCATTAAAGTTTCAAAAGTTCTGTGGATTGATTTGGATGGATTTTTTGACATTGTTGTCCCATCAGATCTTTGGACAGAATGTAAAATTGCTGTGAGTTGGCCAAAAGAAGAACCGGAGCGAATTAAAGAGACAGGTGCTCCAGCCCCAGTGGTAATGGATTTATATGAAAAAGTGATTTACTGGTTGAAAAATAAAATTGCTCCAAAGGAAGTTGATTGGGTTAAAATAGACAGGACAAATCAAGAACCAAAAGAATCAGTTCATTCATTTTATGAAAGATTATTACTGGTTTTCAAACAGTATAGTGGTTATGAAAAATTAGACGAAAAGGATATGAGTCATTTTATCTACAGATTTGTTTATGGTCTTAGACCAGAAATTGGAGAAATTATTAGGAATAATATTGTCGGATGGCAATCAAATTCAGTTGACGATATTTTGAGAAAAGCAAAATACTGCAGTGATGAGTTAGAAGTGAAACAGAAAAAGTTAAAAGAAAAAGCAATGTGGGCACAAGTGAAAGTGGCTGAGCAACAAATTGCAAGTCTTGAGAATAAAAATGTAAATTTTGCTCAGAATCAGAATCAGAGTCAAGGTCAAGGAAAATTTAAAATTAATTTTAACAAATCAAAGTTTAATGCTAAAATTGAAGAATTAAAACAGAAATTGCCTTGTTTTAATTGCGGCGAAATCGGGCATTGGAAAAGCGAGTGTAAAAACTCACCCAGAAATTTTAAAAATACATTGTTAAACCCACAGATGCAGAACGATGTTGATCTGTAGCAACAGCTACAGCTACAGCGACAGTTGAATGACCTGAGTCTTCAGCGATAGCTACAGCATCAGTTAGCGCAGCAACAGAATCAGATTCCACAGCCTCCATTTCCTAATTGTGGGGGAGGTCAAAAATATAATCCAGGTGTGGGATTCGGAGGAGGTGATCAGGTAATAAGAACTCAAAGATTAAATGTGCAAAATGCAACAGGACAATTTTTATTGACAGAAAATCAAGGAAGTGATTCTGAAGATTGTTTCTGACGGTGCCCGAGAGAGGGGGAAGAGTGTGTGATTGGAGCCACTCTTGAGGTTGACCAGTCTGGTCCATTTGTAAATGGAAAAGTGAATGATGTAGAAATCACTTTTCTTGTGGACACTGGTGCTACCCGTTCTACTGTTAGATCAGTGGAAATTGAAAACCTGCCTCTCTCTGGGGATACCATCCAAGTAGTCGGAGTAAGTAATCAGCAGATTAAAACTGATCTAACTGATCCTGTGAAGGTTGAAATTGGCAATTTTAAAGACAAACACAGATTTGTAGTTTGCAACAGCAGTCCAGTGAACTTGTTGGGGAGAGATATATTGTGCAAAATGAATTGCAAAATATATTGTTCACCTGATGGAATTGAATTACAAACCATGGAAGAAGATGGGTTGTACCGATTGACAATTATGTTAGTTGAAGTAGAAGAAACAAAATTATTTCCTGCATTTGAAAAAGAAAATTTACCAGAGGAATTAAAAGAGACAGTCAAAACTGAAATTTGGGATTTGACTGGAAATGAAATGGGTCTAATGAAACAGGTTGATCCAGTCAAAATTACAGTGAAGCAGGGAATAGAATTTCCAAACATTCCCCAGTATAAAATGAAAGCTGAAACAATTGAAGGTGTCATTCCTGTGATTGAAAAATTCATTAAACAAGGTGTTTTAAAAGAAAGTGAAAGCAGTCCTTGTAACTCACCGATTATGGGGATCAAAAAGTCAAATGGAACGTACAGAATAGTTCAGGATTTGAGAAAAATTAACCAAATTGTTGTTCCTTGTTGTCCAGTTGTTCCAAATCCAGCTGTCATTCTTTACCAGATTCCGCATGATGCAGAATGGTATACTGTTATTGATCTTTGCAATGCGTTTTTTACTGTTCCATTACATCCAGAGAGCCAGGAAATCTTTGCTTTCAGATTTCAGAATAGGACCCTCGCATGGTGTAGAATTCCTCAAGGGTATACAGAGAGTCCTTCTATTTTTAATGAGTTGTTGAAGAAATCTTTGGAAGACTTAAATCTACCTGGCAGATCAACATTAGTACAATATATTGACGATCTGTTGATAGCAGCTAAAACAAGAGATAACTGTGTAACAGATACAATTATTCTCTTAAATCATCTGGCAGATGAAGGACATAAAGTGTCCCCTGCAAAATTGCAGTTTTGTAAACAAGAAGTAAAATACCTTGGTCATAGAATTGCAAAGGGAATGAGACAGGTGACGATTGAGAGAATAAAAATGATTCAGGGAATGCAACCTCCAAAAACACAAAGACAGGTCAGAATGTTTCTGGGAATGGTTGGTTATTGTCGTCAATGGATTAGTGGATTTTCAGTAATTGCGAAACCACTACAGAGACTGACAAAATCAGACATAAAAGATCCAATTGTTCTTACTAAAATTGAATTGGAAGCTTTTGAAAAGTTAAAAAGAAGTCTATGTGAAGCTCCAGCTCTGGACATGCCAGATTATGAGAAAAATTTCGAGCTATACTGCAGTGAAAGGGAAGGGTGTGCTTTGTCTGTGTTAATTCAGAGTCATGGAAACATGAGAAAGCCTATTGCTTATTTCGCAGCAGTTCTTGACCCAGGTGCAAAAGCTTTACCAGGTTGTTTAAAAGCAGTTGCAGCAACTAGTGTTAGCCTTGAGCAGAGTGAAGGAATCATAATGGGATTTCCTGTAAAAGTCTATGTTCCCCATTCAGTTGAAATTCTCCTTACAAGAAGCAAAACGCAACATCTGACAAGCAATAGACTCACAAAATATGAAAAGATAATTTTGGGATCAGACAATGTGTCAATTGCAAGGTGTGTGAATTTAAATCCTTCCACACTGTTACCTGATACTGAAATTAGTGATGAAAATAATGTGGAACATGAATGCTTAGATGTTATGGAATACTGTACCAAGCCAAGACAGGACATTAAAGATATACCATTGCCTGAATCAGAATTTGTCTACTTTGTAGATGGCTCCTGTCTAAGATCAGAGGGAGGTATTTTGAAAGCAGCATATTCAGTCTGCATAGTGGCAGATGTTGAAGAAGCATCATGTCTTGAAGGAATTCGTTCAGCACAGGTGGCTGAATTAATTGCTTTAATTCGTGCTTGTGAATTGGCAAAAGATCTGAGAGTCACCATAATTACTGATAGTCAGTATGGGTACGGAGTTGTGCATGATTATGGACAGCTCTGGTCTCAGAGAAGCTATATGACATCAGCAGGTTCACCAATTAAAAATGCAGAGTTCATCAAAAGATTAATTGATGGCATACAGTTGCCAAAAGAAATAGCTGTGGTAAAGTGTGCAGCTCATAGAAAAGGTGAGGATTTTATCACCAAAGGGAATGCTTATGCAGATGAAGTAGCAAAGTACTGTGCAAGGAACAATTATGCACTTAATCGGGAGAAAAACAAAGAATTCGTTTCGAGTTCACTGATGCTAACATCAATTGTTGAGACATGGCAGGGAATCAAAGATATACAAAATGAAGCTGATGATGATGAGAAAAACACATGGTTGAAGGCAGAATGTAGACAGCGAGATGAGGATGGAGTTTGGACTTACAAAGATGGCAGAATAGTTTTACCAAATTGCATGATTGCTGACATGGCCAGGATGTACCATGGACCAGGTCATATTGGAAGAGATTCAATGATTAGGTTTTTCAAGGAGACTTGGTTTAATATCAAGTTTAGAACAATTGCAGAGTCTCTATGTCAAAGGTGTTTGATTTGTCAACAAATGAACCCAAACAGGAAATCAGTTGTGGGAACGGGAATAATAGGTTGGGAGGGTGGTCCTTTCACCAGGTTACAAATGGATTTCATTGAGATGCCCAAACACAACAGGTTGCAATATGTTTTGGTGATTGTTTGTTTGTTTTCAAGATGGGTAGAAGCATTCCCCACACGACACAGTGATTCAATTACTGTAGCGAAGTTGCTTCTACGTGAGATTATTCCAAGGTACGGATTCCCTGTGACCATAGAGAGTGATAGAGGAGGACATTTTGATAACAGACTGTTGAAATTGATCTGTGAAGCCTTACACATTGAGCAGAAGTTGCACTGTGCATACAGACCAGAGGCATCTGGAGTTGTAGAACAAATTAATGGAACAATTAAAAATAGAATTGGAAAAATGTGTTTAGATACAGGCATAAAGTGGACAGATGCTCTTCCACTTGTTTTGATGACTCTGAGAAGTACACCAGATAAAAAGACAGGTCTAAGTCCTCATGATATTCTCATGGGTAGAGTCATGAGACAAGCATTTATACCAGTAGGAAAACTGTTGAGCATTAATGACAGTGCAATTTTGGAATATTGTAAAAAGCTGTCTGATGTCGTGACTTCTGTGTCTAATCAGGTGGGAACTGAAGTTCAGTCAAAAGATAAAGTGCAAACACATGATCTGAGACCTGGAGATTGGGTCAGAACAAATGTTCACCGAAGAAGAAACTGTCTAGTCCCGAGGTGGCAGAAACCAAGGCAGGTGATACTTGTGACGACAAATGCAGTAAAGTGTAGGGGAATAAGAAGGTGGATTCATCCAAGTCATACTATTCCGATACCTACACCTGAAAACTCTGATGAAGAGAGTGATACAACAGCTGATTCAGACTCTGAAGAAGAAGCTGAAGAAAACCCAGATTCTGAAGATCGACAGAGTCGTCGACATCTGGAGAGACCTTCAGTGAATGGAGATCTGATTGGAAAGGATTTAAAAATTATTGAAATAGATTCTGAAAATGATGAAGATCTGCTAGAAAAAGAATCAGCAGAAGAATCTAATAAAGAAGTAGGAGAGAAAAAAGAACGTGATCAAGATAAAGAAAAGGAAGCTGAAAAGATAGAAAAATCTGATCAAGTTCAGAAGCAAGACCAGGAGAGTATCGAAAAGCAGAGAATAAGCTCTGAATGTAGGAACAAGAATTCTGGAACTGGGAAGTTGAAGGTAATTGATGAAGTGGAGGAAGACGAATTGCCAAGTACCAGTGATGGAATAAAAAGTACAGTTCCTAACGGAGTGAAGCTGCCGATTAGAAAAGATCCTGAGTCAAGAATCGAAATTTCTGACAGTGATTCTGGAGAAAGTGATGAAGATTGTCAAAGAGAAAGTTTGAGAAAAAGATCTTGGAAAACAGAATTTAATGTGACTAAACCAAAAAGGAAAATTCTGAGAAAAGATGAAACCTGGCCAAGTGAAAACGGAGGGTTGAGAGTCAGGTTAATAAAGAGATCAAAGGAGCAGGTAAATGAGATAACTAGTCAAGAGGATCCTGAAAAAGAAAGCAGAAAAACGAAAAAGAATAGAGGTTATCTCTAGAAAAACAAAGAGAGTTTTGAAACCAAATCAAAAGTATAAATCTCCTGAGTGGGCTTATATTATAATTCCACCTGTAATTGAGATAAATAGCAGCAGTCAGGAAGAAGTTGAAGACAATAGTGACAACGATTGAAGTACTGATCTGTTAGAATTTAGGTTTCTGTTTTTGGCATAAGGCTGAAGAAATTGTGTTAGGTGACACAAGGTCGAAGAAATTGTGTTTAGTTGGAAAATAACTTGTGACGCAAGGTCGAAGAAAAGTTGTTGTAAAGTACAAAAAAAATTTTTTTTAAAAAGGGGGGTGTTTTAAAAATGTTGGTTTTTATTAGACATAATTTTTAAAAAATTTGTTTTCTTTTTCTAAGATAAAACTAACTAAAATGCCTGTTGTTTTGAAGCGTAGTGCCTCAAAATGTTCCATTCCTAAAAATTGCTGTAAGATGTCTCTGATATGTATGCTCATATTAATTCTGCTCTGGTTAGTATTAGCTGTCATTTTTCCTTTCGGGATCGATAAGGAGATGTACAAAGTCAATATGACAAGCAAAGCTTCAGTTAGTCAAGACAAACATAGTTCAACAAACAAAGCTAACAAAGTTATTGATCACAGACCAGAAGATCATCAAGATAGGTCTGTTAGTGATTTTTCTAGCAATAAATTTTCGAGGCTTTTGGCAGAATATGTAAAGATTATGAGTGTCAAAGATTGTTACATCTGTGTAAAGTTACCTGCTTCTGTTTCTGAGGGAGTGACATACAATATGCTTCCTCTTACTTATGGTATAACCTGCAGTGTGATAGCTAGCTTATTTTACCAAACTGGTCGCTTGGAGTATTATTACTCAAATTATGATGAGATTTTTGCTAACCTGAAAATTGAGAATTCTTTAAATAAACACAAGCAAGCCAAACAGATGAGGGAATTCTTTTTAGTTACTAATGAACTCACCTATGAGTATGCTTACAGAAATAATCTAACTTGCAAATTGAGAACAGTGGAAAAGACTTTCCTGAATTTAGTTGAAGAGGGAAGGGCAATCTATAAAAGGAATGAAGAGGTCAAACAGACCAAATCTAAGTTTTGGCAGAAAGAAGATGAGAAGTTTAATGGCAAATCTTTTGACAATGTTGCAATTCACATAGATAAACCAATTAGTGGCAAGCTTTGCATTAGAAGAGATAATACTCTTTTTGATACTTACTTTGTAGGTGCTAACAATTGTGAGGACACTTACCAAATCATGGGAGGTTGGGGATTCAAAGGTGGCAGAGATCCAATTTTTCCTGGGATCTATTTTATCTGTGGAGACAAAGCTTATTATAATCTCCCGGACCATTGGTACGGGACATGTTATGTTGGTCTTGTTTTTCCAAAAATATTTCATGTTGATAGAAATGCAGAAGGTTCGTTTGAAATCAGTAATCATGTAAATAGGTTCAAAAGAGAAAGTTTCTCAGAAATTTTGGGAGACATTTTTGAGGCAGTGATACCTTTAGTAGGTATAACCCTGAATGCAGGAAGAATCAGAAAATTGTCCACAATTGTTGACAGATTGTCCACTGATACAGCAGGTGGTTTCCAATTAGTGGATACCGAGGTCATTGCGGTTAGATCATCGGTGATGCAGAATCGCCTTGCCTTAGATATACTCCTAGCAAAAGAGGGAGGAGTCTGTGGCATTTTACATGTTCAGCACTGCTGTACATATATCCCTGACGAGAGCAAGAATATTGAAATGTACAATAAAAACATCACAGAGATGCATTCAGAAATAGTTCCCTTAGAAGAAAATGACTTTACAGAACGTCTTTCAAAAAGATTTCAAGCTATCAAAACCTGGTTTCAAGAAATAAGTGGTTCAGTTTTTGGCAATATTTTAACACCTTTGTTTGTTATAATTTTTGTGATAGTTTTGACGAAAATCAGTTGCATGTTACACAAGAGAAAGAAGGACATGAAGGAGAAGAAAAGAATTTACAAAATCAGAAAGGAACAGGAAAGGGAGATAGAGCTAGAGGAGTTACACAGAGCTCAATATGATAGTTGCAAAGATTTTGCCGAAACAAATCTTTAGAAATATTAACACAGTGAAATCGAACCAAATTCATTTTAGATAAATTTGCCAAATTTTGGGTGTGGTGTGGTGATTTAGAAATCACCAGATGAGGGAGTTGATGGAGCGAGATTCAGAAATGTTTTCATTTCAGCTCGTGAAGTCACACTTCCATAATTTAATTAATTATGCTAACAATTTGTGCTGTGTACGTATTAATTCAACCTAGTTTTAAAAGTTGCATACACAAAAGACACGAGGGTTATTAACATGTGTGCTCATAAACATGCATTATGTTGCATTTTCATATATGTGGAGAATAATAAATTAATCTTGTCTATTGTTATGTCATAACTAATAGCAGCTGTTTTAAATATTGGCATGTGCTTATTTTTGCATTCTTGTCTATGTGGTGTCACTTTACTCTTTACAGGTGCATAAAGAATCCTGTTGGATTAAATGAAGAATGGTAGATATAAATGCTGCTTTATTTGTATGCTTCAGCTAGGTAATTTAGACTAATGGGTTAATCATTAGCTATGGTGGGTGGCAACAGAATAAACTGTATTTCTCGCATTAATTATTTTCTTGTGTTTGTTTATATGATAGTTTTTGGAAAGTGATTTTGGGCCTAGTGCATTCGTGTTTGCTAAAATTCTGCTCGGAGCAAGAGAGAGTTCATGATGGAAAAATTCCTGCTGCCTGAAACAATTTGTGGTGATGAGCTAACTGTTCCTCAGTCAAGCAAGGCCAAGGCCAGGAACCGGCAGAGGAGTGTGCGACAATTTCATATCCGAGGAAGCAATGATTTTTCTTTCGGTTAATGTTGCAAACTGGAGGAAGCCTCGTTGTTCGAAAACTAGAGACAATGGACTCTAAGAAAGTGACGGAACTGATGTTTAAAAAAAAGTGGTGACACGATGGTCTGTCACTTGACAGCCAATGGGACTCCGACTTTAGCAGAAAATATACTTTTACTTAGATTAGTTTAGTGTAGAAAGGTATAAAAACTCTTCCCCGTGGAAGAGAGTGCTGCTTCTTGCTGACCTTTGATGAAGGGTGTCGTGCAGATGAACATTCCTTGGCGCACGTAAGAACCTTCAAAAGATTTTACTTTTATTTTTTTATAGTAAGCGTAGTTAGGGACTTAGGATTATAATAATACCAAATGTCATTGTTTTCTAATTAATTCATGCTACTGAATTTAACTTAAACCAACGTTACTTTTACAAATATTCTAATAAAAATGTTCTAATAAAGATTACAAATGCATTTTCTAAACAAATAATAAATAAATCTTTACTTTGGAAAACAAGCTGGTCTTGTTATTTCATGAGATTAGGTTACCATTAGCAAGATCTTATCGACACAGTGGCTTAATTATTTCATAGGGATTTGTAAATATAATGAATACATTTACCGCGGTTGTATTTAAAATGTATATAATTTGTGAATAGGTTAATTAGGTCACATGATTCAGTTGGTCAAAATATGTCATATTAGTTTATGGGCCTTATATTTGATTTATGATTAATAGTAATTATTGTGAAGTTGGGTAGAATAGCTTATGACATATTTCCTATAGGCCGCTGGATCAGCCACATCATCGTGTTGGATTCGTCTTCGACTGCTGATATCCGGACTTCTGCTGCAGTTATGAGTTCATCTTGCTTATCAAGCTTAGCGGCCATGTTATCTACTCTTTGTGTGAGGGAGTCTATCTTCCCATCTATAGCTTGGAGGCTCTATTGTATGGCGTGCAAGGTGGTGTCTATATTGAATTGTTTTGCTTGTTCCGTATCCACTTCCATGTCCGAATGCGTCGTTGCTTTTCTAGGCGTACAGCGGGTGTCGAAGGAGATTTTTGGCTGCTGTTTGTCTGATTTGCCCATGGTAGAGACCCCTCTACAATAGTATGTAGTGGTGATATCTGTTTTATTGCTGTTGCTCAGGTGGTGTGACTTCCGCCGCACCGCCTTGACATGCACTGTAAGATTTACAGGTGCAGCTGATAATGTATTTTCCGCAATTCCGTGTTCTGGTTGCGTTGTCTATGGCCTTAATAGTTGATAGGTGCACCGTTTTTCCCCCAGTCCATCCAGTGTTACCATGAATCAAAACTTGCATTGTGCGCAGCGCATGCCTTAGACGACAATATAGAGGTACTCACTCTTTCGTTGTGATTCTCTCTGTATTCAAGAGTTCTTGAGTAGGTTACTTAGCTCCAACAGCTCAATCTTACTAGGTGCGCAGTGTCAGACTCTTACGGGCATTGAAGAGGCTGCTGAGCCCTCAGTGCTGCAAGTGCAGTACAAGCTAGGGGTATGTAACTCTATGGCATTTAATTCACAGGTTGTTTATAGCAATGGTATGGATCTTTCCGGCTTATGTTGTCTGTACCTTGGTTGAAGGATAGTAGTTGAGCGCTGTGCTATAAGTCAAGCTGAAGAAGGACAGCCGTCATGGGCACTTACTAAGCAGTGTAATGTTATATTCGCTGGCTCTGGTCTATATCTGGCGTCATAATGCAGTATGTGTCATTGTATTTCCCAGTTGCTACCTGAAGGGCGTTGTTCGGTACGATGTGGCAGGATGTCCAGAATAGGACCCTCGCATGGTGTAGAATTCCTCAAGGGTATACAGAGAGTCCTTCTATTTTTAATGAGTTGTTGAAGAAATCTTTGGAAGACTTAAATCTACCTGGCAGATCAACATTAGTACAATATATTGACGATCTGTTGATAGCAGCTAAAACAAGAGATAACTGTGTAACAGATACAATTATTCTCTTAAATCATCTGGCAGATGAAGGACATAAAGTGTCCCCTGCAAAATTGCAGTTTTGTAAACAAGAAGTAAAATACCTTGGTCATAGAATTGCAAAGGGAATGAGACAGGTGACGATTGAGAGAATAAAAATGATTCAGGGAATGCAACCTCCAAAAACACAAAGACAGGTCAGAATGTTTCTGGGAATGGTTGGTTATTGTCGTCAATGGATTAGTGGATTTTCAGTAATTGCGAAACCACTACAGAGACTGACAAAATCAGACATAAAAGATCCAATTGTTCTTACTAAAATTGAATTGGAAGCTTTTGAAAAGTTAAAAAGAAGTCTATGTGAAGCTCCAGCTCTGGACATGCCAGATTATGAGAAAAATTTCGAGCTATACTGCAGTGAAAGGGAAGGGTGTGCTTTGTCTGTGTTAATTCAGAGTCATGGAAACATGAGAAAGCCTATTGCTTATTTCGCAGCAGTTCTTGACCCAGGTGCAAAAGCTTTACCAGGTTGTTTAAAAGCAGTTGCAGCAACTAGTGTTAGCCTTGAGCAGAGTGAAGGAATCATAATGGGATTTCCTGTAAAAGTCTATGTGCCCCATTCAGTTGAAATTCTCCTTACAAGAAGCAAAACGCAACATCTGACAAGCAATAGACTCACAAAATATGAAAAGATAATTTTGGGATCAGACAATGTGTCAATTGCAAGGTGTGTGAATTTAAATCCTTCCACACTGTTACCTGATACTGAAATTAGTGATGAAAATAATGTGGAACATGAATGCTTAGATGTTATGGAATACTGTACCAAGCCAAGACAGGACATTAAAGATATACCATTGCCTGAATCAGAATTTGTCTACTTTGTAGATGGCTCCTGTCTAAGATCAGAGGGAGGTATTTTGAAAGCAGCATATTCAGTCTGCATAGTGGCAGATGTTGAAGAAGCATCATGTCTTGAAGGAATTCGTTCAGCACAGGTGGCTGAATTAATTGCTTTAATTCGTGCTTGTGAATTGGCAAAAGATCTGAGAGTCACCATAATTACTGATAGTCAGTATGGGTACGGAGTTGTGCATGATTATGGACAGCTCTGGTCTCAGAGAAGCTATATGACATCAGCAGGTTCACCAATTAAAAATGCAGAGTTCATCAAAAGATTAATTGATGGCATACAGTTGCCAAAAGAAATAGCTGTGGTAAAGTGTGCAGCTCATAGAAAAGGTGAGGATTTTATCACCAAAGGGAATGCTTATGCAGATGAAGTAGCAAAGTACTGTGCAAGGAACAATTATGCACTTAATCGGGAGAAAAACAAAGAATTCGTTTCGAGTTCACTGATGCTAACATCAATTGTTGAGACATGGCAGGGAATCAAAGATATACAAAATGAAGCTGATGATGATGAGAAAAACACATGGTTGAAGGCAGAATGTAGACAGCGAGATGAGGATGGAGTTTGGACTTACAAAGATGGCAGAATAGTTTTACCAAATTGCATGATTGCTGACATGGCCAGGATGTACCATGGACCAGGTCATATTGGAAGAGATTCAATGATTAGGCTTTTCAAGGAGACTTGGTTTAATATCAAGTTTAGAACAATTGCAGAGTCTCTATGTCAAAGGTGTTTGATTTGTCAACAAATGAACCCAAACAGGAAATCAGTTGTGGGAACGGGAATAATAGGTTGGGAGGGTGGTCCTTTCACCAGGTTACAAATGGATTTCATTGAGATGCCCAAACACAACAGGTTGCAATATGTTTTGGTGATTGTTTGTTTGTTTTCAAGATGGGTAGAAGCATTCCCCACACGACACAGTGATTCAATTACTGTAGCGAAGTTGCTTCTACGTGAGATTATTCCAAGGTACGGATTCCCTGTGACCATAGAGAGTGATAGAGGAGGACATTTTGATAACAGACTGTTGAAATTGATCTGTGAAGCCTTACACATTGAGCAGAAGTTGCACTGTGCATACAGACCAGAGGCATCTGGAGTTGTAGAACAAATTAATGGAACAATTAAAAATAGAATTGGAAAAATGTGTTTAGATACAGGCATAAAGTGGACAGATGCTCTTCCACTTGTTTTGATGACTCTGAGAAGTACACCAGATAAAAAGACAGGTCTAAGTCCTCATGATATTCTCATGGGTAGAGTCATGAGACAAGCATTTATACCAGTAGGAAAACTGTTGAGCATTAATGACAGTGCAATTTTGGAATATTGTAAAAAGCTGTCTGATGTCGTGACTTCTGTGTCTAATCAGGTGGGAACTGAAGTTCAGTCAAAAGATAAAGTGCAAACACATGATCTGAGACCTGGAGATTGGGTCAGAACAAAAGTTCACCGAAGAAGAAACTGTCTAGTCCCGAGGTGGCAGAAACCAAGGCAGGTGATACTTGTGACGACAAATGCAGTAAAGTGTAGGGGAATAAGAAGGTGGATTCATCCAAGTCATACTATTCCGATACCTACACCTGAAAACTCTGATGAAGAGAGTGATACAACAGCTGATTCAGACTCTGAAGAAGAAGCTGAAGAAAACCCAGATTCTGAAGATCGACAGAGTCGTCGACATCTGGAGAGACCTTCAGTGAATGGAGATCTGATTGGAAAGGATTTAAAAATTATTGAAATAGATTCTGAAAATGATGAAGATCTGCTAGAAAAAGAATCAGCAGAAGAATCTAATAAAGAAGTAGGAGAGAAAAAAGAACGTGATCAAGATAAAGAAAAGGAAGCTGAAAAGATAGAAAAATCTGATCAAGTTCAGAAGCAAGACCAGGAGAGTATCGAAAAGCAGAGAATAAGCTCTGAATGTAGGAACAAGAATTCTGGAACTGGGAAGTTGAAGGTAATTGATGAAGTGGAGGAAGACGAATTGCCAAGTACCAGTGATGGAATAAAAAGTACAGTTCCTAACGGAGTGAAGCTGCCGATTAGAAAAGATCCTGAGTCAAGAATCGAAATTTCTGACAGTGATTCTGGAGAAAGTGATGAAGATTGTCAAAGAGAAAGTTTGAGAAAAAGATCTTGGAAAACAGAATTTAATGTGACTAAACCAAAAAGGAAAATTCTGAGAAAAGATGAAACCTGGCCAAGTGAAAACGGAGGGTTGAGAGTCAGGTTAATAAAGAGATCAAAGGAGCAGGTAAATGAGATAACTAGTCAAGAGGATCCTGAAAAAGAAAGCAGAAAAAGGAAAAAGAATAGAGGTTATCTCTAGAAAAACAAAGAGAGTTTTGAAACCAAATCAAAAGTATAAATCTCCTGAGTGGGCTTATATTATAATTCCACCTGTAATTGAGATAAATAGCAGCAGTCAGGAAGAAGTTGAAGACAATAGTGACAACGATTGAAGTACTGATCTGTTAGAATTTAGGTTTCTGTTTTTGGCATAAGGCTGAAGAAATTGTGTTAGGTGACACAAGGTCGAAGAAATTGTGTTTAGTTGGAAAATAACTTGTGACGCAAGGTCGAAGAAAAGTTGTTGTAAAGTACAAAAAAAAATTTTTTTAAAAAGGGGGGTGTTTTAAAAATGTTGGTTTTTATTAGACATAATTTTTAAAAAATTTGTTTTCTTTTTCTAAGATAAAACTAACTAAAATGCCTGTTGTTTTGAAGCGTAGTGCCTCAAAATGTTCCATTCCTAAAAATTGCTGTAAGATGTCTCTGATATGTATGCTCATATTAATTCTGCTCTGGTTAGTATTAGCTGTCATTTTTCCTTTTGGGATCGATAAGGAGATGTACAAAGTCAATATGACAAGCAAAGCTTCAGTTAGTCAAGACAAACATAGTTCAACAAACAAAGCTAACAAAGTTATTGATCACAGACCAGAAGATCATCAAGATAGGTCTGTTAGTGATTTTTCTAGCAATACATTTTCGAGGCTTTTGGCAGAATATGTAAAGATTATGAGTGTCAAAGATTGTTACATCTGTGTAAAGTTACCTGCTTCTGTTTCTGAGGGAGTGACATACAATATGCTTCCTCTTACTTATGGTATAACCTGCAGTGTGATAGCTAGCTTATTTTACCAAACTGGTCGCTTGGAGTATTATTACTCAAATTATGATGAGATTTTTGCTAACCTGAAAATTGAGAATTCTTTAAATAAACACAAGCAAGCCAAACAGATGAGGGAATTCTTTTTAGTTACTAATGAACTCACCTATGAGTATGCTTACAGAAATAATCTAACTTGCAAATTGAGAACAGTGGAAAAGACTTTCCTGAATTTAGTTGAAGAGGGAAGGGCAATCTATAAAAGGAATGAAGAGGTCAAACAGACCAAATCTAAGTTTTGGCAGAAAGAAGATGAGAAGTTTAATGGCAAATCTTTTGACAATGTTGCAATTCACATAGATAAACCAATTAGTGGCAAGCTTTGCATTAGAAGAGATAATACTCTTTTTGATACTTACTTTGTAGGTGCTAACAATTGTGAGGACACTTACCAAATCATGGGAGGTTGGGGATTCAAAGGTGGCAGAGATCCAATTTTTCCTGGGATCTATTTTATCTGTGGAGACAAAGCTTATTATAATCTCCCGGACCATTGGTACGGGACATGTTATGTTGGTCTTGTTTTTCCAAAAATATTTCATGTTGATAGAAATGCAGAAGGTTCGTTTGAAATCAGTAATCATGTAAATAGGTTCAAAAGAGAAAGTTTCTCAGAAATTTTGGGAGACATTTTTGAGGCAGTGATACCTTTAGTAGGTATAACCCTGAATGCAGGAAGAATCAGAAAATTGTCCACAATTGTTGACAGATTGTCCACTGATACAGCAGGTGGTTTCCAATTAGTGGATACCGAGGTCATTGCGGTTAGATCATCGGTGATGCAGAATCGCCTTGCCTTAGATATACTCCTAGCAAAAGAGGGAGGAGTCTGTGGCATTTTACATGTTCAGCACTGCTGTACATATATCCCTGACGAGAGCAAGAATATTGAAATGTACAATAAAAACATCACAGAGATGCATTCAGAAATAGTTCCCTTAGAAGAAAATGACTTTACAGAACGTCTTTCAAAAAGATTTCAAGCTATCAAAACCTGGTTTCAAGAAATAAGTGGTTCAGTTTTTGGCAATATTTTAACACCTTTGTTTGTTATAATTTTTGTGATAGTTTTGACGAAAATCAGTTGCATGTTACACAAGAGAAAGAAGGACATGAAGGAGAAGAAAAGAATTTACAAAATCAGAAAGGAACAGGAAAGGGAGATAGAGCTAGAGGAGTTACACAGAGCTCAATATGATAGTTGCAAAGATTTTGCCGAAACAAATCTTTAGAAATATTAACACAGTGAAATCGAACCAAATTCATTTTAGATAAATTTGCCAAATTTTGGGTGTGGTGTGGTGATTTAGAAATCACCAGATGAGGGAGTTGATGGAGCGAGATTCAGAAATGTTTTCATTTCAGCTCGTGAAGTCACACTTCCATAATTTAATTAATTATGCTAACAATTTGTGCTGTGTACGTATTAATTCAACCTAGTTTTAAAAGTTGCATACACAAAAGACACGAGGGTTATTAACATGTGTGCTCATAAACATGCATTATGTTGCATTTTCATATATGTGGAGAATAATAAATTAATCTTGTCTATTGTTATGTCATAACTAATAGCAGCTGTTTTAAATAATGGCATGTGCTTATTTTTGCATTCTTGTCTATGTGGTGTCACTTTACTCTTTACAGGTGCATAAAGAATCCTGTTGGATTAAATGAAGAATGGTAGATATAAATGCTGCTTTATTTGTATGCTTCAGCTAGGTAATTTAGACTAATGGGTTAATCATTAGCTATGGTGGGTGGCAACAGAATAAACTGTATTTCTCGCATTAATTATTTTCTTGTGTTTGTTTATATGATAGTTTTTGGAAAGTGATTTTGGGCCTAGTGCATTCGTGTTTGCTAAAATTCTGCTCGGAGCAAGAGAGAGTTCATGATGGAAAAATTCCTGCTGCCTGAAACAATTTGTGGTGATGAGCTAACTGTTCCTCAGTCAAGCAAGGCCAAGGCCAGGAACCGGCAGAGGAGTGTGCGACAATTTCATATCCGAGGAAGCAATGATTTTTCTTTCGGTTAATGTTGCAAACTGGAGGAAGCCTCGTTGTTCGAAAACTAGAGACAATGGACTCTAAGAAAGTGACGGAACTGATGTTTAAAAAAAAGTGGTGACACGATGGTCTGTCACTTGACAGCCAATGGGACTCCGACTTTAGCAGAAAATATACTTTTACTTAGATTAGTTTAGTGTAGAAAGGTATAAAAACTCTTCCCCGTGGAAGAGAGTGCTGCTTCTTGCTGACCTTTGATGAAGGGTGTCGTGCAGATGAACATTCCTTGGCGCACGTAAGAACCTTCAAAAGATTTTACTTTTATTTTTTTATAGTAAGCGTAGTTAGGGACTTAGGATTATAATAATACCAAATGTCATTGTTTTCTAATTAATTCATGCTACTGAATTTAACTTAAACCAACGTTACTTTTACAAATATTCTAATAAAAATGTTCTAATAAAGATTACAAATGCATTTTCTAAACAAATAATAAATAAATCTTTACTTTGGAAAACAAGCTGGTCTTGTTATTTCATGAGATTAGGTTACCATTAGCAAGATCTTATCGACACAGTGGCTTAATTATTTCATAGGGATTTGTAAATATAATGAATACATTTACCGCGGTTGTATTTAAAATGTATATAATTTGTGAATAGGTTAATTAGGTCACATGATTCAGTTGGTCAAAATATGTCATATTAGTTTATGGGCCTTATATTTGATTTATGATTAATAGTAATTATTGTGAAGTTGGGTAGAATAGCTTATGACATATTTCCTATAGGCCGCTGGATCAGCCACATCATCGTGTTGGATTCGTCTTCGACTGCTGATATCCGGACTTCTGCTGCAGTTATGAGTTCATCTTGCTTATCAAGCTTAGCGGCCATGTTATCTACTCTTTGTGTGAGGGAGTCTATCTTCCCATCTATAGCTTGGAGGCTCTATTGTATGGCGTGCAAGGTGGTGTCTATATTGGATTGTTTTGCTTGTTCCGTATCCACTTCCATGTCCGAATGCGTCGTTGCTTTTCTAGGCGTACAGCGGGTGTCGAAGGAGATTTTTGGCTGCTGTTTGTCTGATTTGCCCATGGTAGAGACCCCTCTACAATAGTATGTAGTGGTGATATCTGTTTTATTGCTGTTGCTCAGGTGGTGTGACTTCCGCCGCACCGCCTTGACATGCACTGTAAGATTTACAGGTGCAGCTGATAATGTATTTTCCGCAATTCCGTGTTCTGGTTGCGTTGTCTATGGCCTTAATAGTTGATAGGTGCACCGTTTTTCCCCCAGTCCATCCAGTGTTACCATGAATCAAAACTTGCGTTGTGCGCAGCGCATGCCTTAGACGACAATATAGAGGTACTCACTCTTTCGTTGTGATTCTCTCTGTATTCAAGAGTTCTTGAGTAGGTTACTTAGCTCCAACAGCTCAATCTTACTAGGTGCGCAGTGTCAGACTCTTACGGGCATTGAAGAGGCTGCTGAGCCCTCAGTGCTGCAAGTGCAGTACAAGCTAGGGGTATGTAACTCTATGGCATTTAATTCACAGGTTGTTTATAGCAATGGTATGGATCTTTCCGGTTTATGTTGTCTGTACCTTGGTTGAAGGATAGTAGTTGAGCGCTGTGCTATAAGTCAAGCTGAAGAAGGACAGCCGTCATGGGCACTTACTAAGCAGTGTAATGTTATATTCGCTGGCTCTGGTCTATATCTGGCGTCATAATGCAGTATGTGTCATTGTATTTCCCAGTTGCTACCTGAAGGGCGTTGTTCGGTACGATGTGGCAGGATATCTACTGTCATGCGCCAAGGCGCTATTTGTACCTAGATATCAAAGTCGTCTCTCCCCTGGAGCACGGTGCTCCCACGACTCAAGGCAGTGCCACCAGGAGCAATGGCGCAGCAAGGTATGAAATGCGTTCCTCCCTCTGCAATGTCTCCCATTTTCCACCAGCAAGCGAGCTCTCACCTCGCATCCAAGCAGGGCGAGTATTTCAGGTTCGGGTGGAGCAACACTAGCGTGCAGCCATTCGACAGCGCGTTCTCTGGCGCCTCCAGATGGAGGGGCAACCTTAACATATCCTACGACAACGCAATGGACCGTCCGGCCCAACGTCAGGAATAGTCTGGGGCTCTCTCAAGGGAAGGGACGCAATGGCTGGAAGAAATGGGCCTGATAGACATCTGGAGGACTCTAAATCCAAATGCTCGGTATTACACCGTTTACTCCCGCTTCCATAAGACTTATGTGATGATAGATTGCTTCCTGAGCACCTCTGGTATAGCATCCTACACTGCACAATTCACTGTCAGACCATGCGGCGTTGGCTCTCAGGCTCTCTCTCTTCATTCCACCCGCCCTCCACCCAAGACTTGGCGTATCCGGGACATGCTTCTGCACCGTCAGCACTAAAGGACTTCCTTGACATGAATGACAATCTGGAGACCTCGGTCACCACTCTCTGGGAAACCCTGAAGGCGGTGATTGGGGGGGAGTGTATTGAGATTGCCGCGGATAATAAGATACCCAGGGACAAGCGGGACCAACTCTCACACCAGGTCCAAGACCTGGAGTGTATCCATCAACAGACTAGTGCTCCCTGGTTCTGGCAAAAGCTCGAGGCTGCTCGCACTTAGCTATCCGGCAAAGAATTGTCCAGGGCAGAACACTCAGCAATCCAGTTACAACACACCTTCTATGTCAGGGGTAATAGATGTGGGCGGCTGCTGGACAATAGGCTGCGGGACCAAAGACAGTTGTCCGGCGGTAGTTGACTCAAATGGGACGGAGCAGACTGAGGACATATAGCCGAAACGTTTCACCAATACTATGCAGACCTCTATGAGGCGCAGGCACTCCCCCGGCCACCTCTGCTTGTTAGCTCCTGGAGACCGCGACCACAAGACTAACGCTCGATCAGGCTGCAACTCTGGACACCCCGATCCGAGATGAGGAAGTGGTGTCTGCTATCTCCTGGCAAAGGCAGCTTAAATCCCCTGGCCCAGACGGGTTCTCCGATGTTTTTTACAAGGTGTTCTGCCCCATCCTGGCTCCCATACTCACCAGAATCCACAATGCTGTTGGGGTTTCCTCCACGCTTCCACTGACCATGCTGGGAGCTTTTATTGTCGTCATGCCCATGCCTGGCAAGGATAAACACCACTGCACCTCCTATAGGCCGATTTCCTTATTTAACATTGACCTTAAACTTTTCACTGGGATCTTGGCCCTGCAACTGACCCCTCTCCTGCCCGGCTTGATAGAAAAGGGTCAAGTGGGGTTTGGTCCCAATTGCCAGTGCGGTGACAATACAAAGTGGCTATACCATATTATTGCTAAAACACAGCGCTTTGATACAGAATGCATGCTGTTATCTATCAACGTGGAAGGTTTTCTTTGGCCCTACCTGAGAGACACGGTTCGGCATTTTGGATTTCCTAATCGGTTAACTCAGGGAGTTCTGAGCAGTTACACGCAGCCCTCAGCAAGGGTGCAAGTGAACGGTTATACCTCCGCCCCCTTCCTAATCCATAGAGGTATGAGACAGGGCTGTCCGTTGTCTCCCCTCCTCTTCACTCTGTATATGGAGCTGATGGCTCAAAGGACACAGGGTCCTATTTGGGAGGGATCAACATAGGATCAATTTATAAGCAGATGATGTGGCAACGTTAGAAGATCCCCTGGGTTCCCTCCTGGCTTGCATGGCTGAATTTGACCTGTTCACCCAGGTGGCAGGATTTAAAATGAATATCCATAGCCCTCAATCTATCACTAAGTGCCTCCACGTTCTGCAAGCGACAATGCTCCTGCCCTATTCAATGGGCCTCAGCTGCGGTCCCCCACCTTGGGTTTCAGCTCCTGGCGAATACTCGAGATATGGTGTCCCTTAACTATACAGCCCTGCTTCCACATATGCAAGTGGAACTGGAGACATCATACCCTCTCCTTCCTAGGCCGAGTTGCTGCGGTAAAGATGGCTTTAATACTGAAGATACTTTACCTCTTTCAATTTCTCACAAGGGAACCCTCCCCATGGTTTCTATACTCTCTGCAAGAGGAGAACAACCACTTTGTATGGGTGGACAAGAGGCCTTGCTTGCATAGAGACCTTTGTTACAGGCCCCCAAGAGGGGAAGGTATGAGGGTGCCGAATCAGTGAGAGTATTACTGGGCTGTGCAGCTGAAGACTTTTGTGGAGTGGTTGTGCCCTGAATCTGAAAAGCATTGACTTTTCATGGATAGGGCTGTGGTGGGACAATCCATGTGGAAAATGTCCTTCCTTCCCAAATCATCACACCCCAAAAGCCTATACTTGTCTCCGTTAACTAAGGCTCCTCTTATTTCATGGTACAAAGTTGTTCGAAGTAGATGCCTTACTTCAGTCCCATTGCCCCTGATGCCCCTAGCGGACAATCCTGATTTCACTCCGGGCTTCTGCCCCGGGCCTTCGCTCAGTGGAGACATGAGGGCCGTAGATCTATTGGGCACTTCTTCGATGAGGCTAGCCGCCTGCCATTCGAGGACCTCTGCTTACAACAAGACATTTCTGAATCTGAACGCTACCGGTACCATCAGATCAGACACTGGGTGATGCACTCCACAATAATGCCCCTTGCTCAACGCCATATCCTTCGAGCAGTGGCTGCCTTTCAAAACCTCAGAGGCACACCTCATATCTGAACTATATGGTCTCCTTGGCCCCCTTGGTCTGTTATTATATCCCCGGGTCAGAGGAGGTGGGAGTCCGAACTGGCCGTTACTTTACGTAGCAGTAATGGGAGGATATTTATCATCGTGCACGCCATACCACCCGCAATGTGGCAAGCATAGAGACACCCACTAAAATAGTCACCAATTGGTATCTCACTCTCCCCCAAACTGCACAGGGGGAACCCCACTCGTAGCCCGCTGTGTTGATGCAATTATGGTTCCCCCGGTACTCTGACACATCTGTTGTGGGGTTGCCCCCAAGATTGCTACCTACTAGGCACAAGTACTGGATGATATTGATACTCATCTCAACACACATCTGCCTAGCTTCCCAACTTACACTATCTTATGTTTACCTAATGCTCCTACATTTCCACTTAAGTCCCACAGGGGGCGACAGATTGGGTTGGCACTGGGAGTGGCCCTTTAAAAAATCCTTTCACACGGGGGGGTCAGGGGGTCTCCTGACTCAGGTGGGATAGCTGCATCGCCTTTGGTATATCCTGGATATGGAGCATATCTCTATCTCAGGGGGCCTCATGCCCAGATCTCTGGCACCCATTTCTATCATTTCGTACCACTGAAATCTGTGAACTATCATGCCCCAAATACCTGCGGCTCCTGCAACACAAGGTGCCTCCACTTTCTGCTCCTTAGAGGTGACTTTGGTGTTTAGACGCATATCCTGATCTCGAAAGGGATGGGTGGGTGGAATGGATCCCGGTGGACGTGGGGGAGGGAGGTGGGTTAGGAGAGTTCTAAGGTTTTTGATAAGAGTTATGCTTCAGGATTGCCCCCTGCCTTGTCTTGATTTGTCTCCCATTTTGATAAACCAATAAAGAAATGTAAACATAAAACCACAAAGAAAACAGCCCTCCAAGACAGAATCAATGCCAATGCACACAACAGCAAAGAATCTTTGCCATTGTCAAGGAGTTTGCCAGGCCCAACAGCAAGACCACATATGTCCGACCCTCCCAGGCCCTCTTCAACAAACTCAGCACCATCTTTCACCACAAGATCAGGTAAATCTATAACAGTTTTGACACCCAAGACCCTGCCATAATGCCCCTCACCACCGCACGCAACCACACTGCACGCCAACAGAGCCTGTTCAACTGAACTACGCTTACCAGAGATGACACACTCAAGACCATGAAGGGCATCCACTCCAGAGCCCCATCTGACCATTTCCCTTATGAAATCTTCCATAGAGCAGCCACTTCCATCGCCCCAGAACTTACCGGCACCATCAAGTGCTCCATCGAAACCGCCACCTTCCCCGGTGACTGGAAACACGTTGAGATCAACCCCTTGCTGGAGAAGCCCTCAGCAAACCCGACAGACCTCAAGAACTTCAGACCCTTGTCCGTCCCCCCCTTCCCCTCCAAGGTCATCAAGAAGGCTAAAAAGGATGAAAGACAACTGGCTCAAGCTCAACTCAGAAAAAACCAAAGTACACATCCTGAGACCCATCCCCTCTGCCTAGGATGACTCCTGGTGGCCCACCCCACTGGGAACTCCCCCCATAGACCACGAATTTACCTCAGCATCATACTGGACTCATCGCTCACAATGAGCTGCCAGATCAATGGTGTATCCTCATTCTGTTTCTACACGCTCCACCTGCTTTGTAAGACATTCAGATGGATCCCCACAGAATCCAAAAAGACGGTCTCCCGCACACTCATCACCAGCAGACTCAACAACGGCAATGCACTCTACACCGGCGTCACCCAGAAACAGCTCAGTAAATTACAGAATGTTCAAAACGCTGCAGCCAGACTAGTCCTCAACATCCCCCGCCAAAGTCACGTAACTCAACTCCTTATCAGGAACCAATCTGGTAAGATGAACGTTGGAACGTGTTCTTCTCTCTGCTGGACAAGCAAGGCAAAAATCCCCAGAAATCATCTGACAAACACTGAACCAGAGACACCAGTGCTCATTCGATAATCTCAAGGGAAGGGGGTTGGGGAACAAACAATAAACTAAAATAAATAGTTAAAATAAAGAAAGAAACAACTGGTGCGCGTTCGTGCCGGTGGAGAAGCATACTTCGGGTCACAGAACAATCTGGGACATCTGTCCTAAAGCTGGGAATGAGTATGGAGACCAGCTCCTGCAGCAGTAGTAAAAGACATCAATAAGAACACAACTAATCAATGACATAAAACATGCATAAACTTCTGCGTTGGGTCAGAATAAAAGAGGTCTTTTAGAATGATTTAGAAAAATATAGAACTGCACTCACACCATATAGCCCCAAGATAAATACACACTCACACAATATTGTGCCAAAGATAAATACACACTCACATAATATTGTGCCAATGAAGATTACACATAAGCACACCATACATTCTCATTTCAATGAGATAAGACTTAATCTGTATACTTCAGCTGAAGTATGTCCAAGGCTTGGGAGCGTTACCAAGACCTTCTTTCACCGAGAAAAAACAGAGACGTAACAGGATAACAATAAACACTGCAATAATAATATACAATTCTATCAACAAGAATTATGCACAAATTACATAAATGATATGAGGAGGAAATGACCAAAATCCAGGCAAATAGCGTATAGTAGGCTGAGCGGGAACAAGCGGGAACAGGGATATAGGAAAAGAAGTCAGGAAGTCTCTGACTGCGAAGAGTTTCGTGTGCAGTTACCCAAGATCTCTCCAATAACCAGAAATGAGACGGGAGTCAAAACAATGGAATTCCCCTCAGCACAAGAGTTAAATGTAGCCCAAAAAGGACTTCGACTTATCTGCGAGTAGCAGCAGCAAGGATGGAACAGGACTTGTCTGACCAGCACCTGCAGAGAAGCGATGTCACCCCGCAGCATCTTCAACAGGAAACTCAATGCGAAGCACTGAAGATGAGTCAGGGTGAGAGTTAAATACCTTTTGCCAGGCTGATGAGTGATGTAAGCTGCTGATTCATGGAGGCTGATGAATCATGGAGGCTTTTTGAGTCACGGAGGCTGCTGAGTCATGGAGGTTGCTGAGTCACGGAGGCTGCTGAGTCATGGAGGCTTGTTGAGTCACGGAGGCTGCTGAGTCATGGAGGTTACTGAGTCATGGAGGATGCTGAGTCATGGGGGTTGCTGAGTCACGGAGGCTTGTTGAGTCATGGATGTTGTTGAGTCGAGTTCTGGCATGGCCTGGGAAACAAAGATAAGGAAAACACCACCACATACCAGAGCAGACAATTAAAGAAATATAAGTCTGCTTCTCTTCCTCAGGGAACACGGGGAGTAAAAGAAGGGACGAGCCGAGGGCGAGAGGCATGTGTTGAGAATCTGCTAGGAGCCCCCATCCGACAGGCAGTCTTCCTAGGTAGGATGTAAGTGAGTGAAATGCACCTAGCGCTCTGGGGTTCACCCTGAATAGTTCCCCCACTACTGCTGGATTGAGGAAGGTGGTGGGCAGTCCGATGGATCCTGACACTCTTCAACAGCGAAACTGGCTCCCAGTCAGCAAGAGAATCACTTACGAGCTCCTCACCCACGGCTACAAAGCTCTCCACAAAACAGGACCAGCATATCTGAACCACCACCTCTCATTCCGCGTACCCGCCACACAACTCTGCTCTGCCCAACTTGCCCTGGCAACCGTCCTATGGATTCCCAAGACCAGAACCGGAGAAAGATTTTTCTCCTACCTCGCTGCCAAGACCTGGAATACCCTGCCCCTCCACCTCAGGCAATCCTCGTCATTGACCCAATTCAGGAAGGATCTGCAGATCTGGCTGTTCGACTGAACATCCACCCCCAGACGGATCAGCATGATTGTGATCTTCATGGTTAAGTAGCTGTGCTTTACAAACCCTTGATTGATTGATTAACAGTGTCTGTCATATATTTCAATGCTGTTCCATTTTATTTTGTAAAATAGAATTTTTTTTTAACCACTTAATTTTCCTTTGTTTTATAAAACATTTGAATAATTAAACAATACAACATATATTTAGTGGCTACTTTATGGCTGACCTAAATGAGTCTAAGATCTAACCCACTACACGGTGACGCAAAATTTATCCTGCGTTATCAGTAGTGGACCATTGACTCCACTAATGAAAGTTTTGACTGTCTCAGACCATACTAAGATTGGCCGTGGTCTAAACCTTGGGGGGGATAAGTCACCTATGTGGATCATCCAAGGGTTTCAGATATGACCGCAGGATTGCCACCAAAAACTTCAGAGCCCTTCAGAAGGGTAATGAATGGGCGCCACGTTCTTTCGATTTTCTAGACCCTGTCATAGATTATGGTGGACAGCTTTTCCATCGAGAAGATGGACCAGAATTTGCTCCACGATAGAGTGACGGTTGGCAGTCTGAAAATTGTTTCCACATTTGAGTGAAGGAGAGTCAAACCGCCAGGAAAATGTGAAAGATAAGTTTGCCCAGAGGTGTAATGTGGGGGAAAACATTAATCTCTGTTGGGTCACCCAACAGGATTACTAAAGGCTGTAGTGGAACTGTTACCTCTGTGATTAATTAAACGTGGGAGAGGACCTTGCTCCAAAAAGTCTTCATAAGAACACCCCCCCACCATAAGCGAAGTGTCCACCACCCAAAAATTGCTTTTAGACAGATTGAAGGAGGTACCAACAAGCCACAATTTTATATGTTTTATCCTAGTTGGTCTCATGTTGATGCATCAATAGAGTGGCAAGAAATCGCAGTACAAATTTGGATTTGGAGTGAAGCTGTTGGAGGCCCTTATACAGACATGAAATTACCCAGGGGCGGCTCTTCCACGTGGGTGGAGGAGCTTCGCCCCAATGCTTTATCGCAGTGTGAGAAGCAGAAACATTAAATGATATTATCAATACCATTTTATATTTCAGCTTCACAAACTGCGAGAAAGCAGAAGGGTTTGGTTGGGGGCAGGCGGGTGAGCGGTCCTGCTCCAGGGCAGGGGAGGAGTTGCGTTCCCACTGTTGTGGAGGATGACTGTTTGGTCAGTCCCAGGGCCAACCGACCAAAGCAGTCACACACACACTCTGCCCTTTTCCCCATGTAGGCTGCTGCAGCCTGCATGGAGAAATCGGCCTCCCCATAGACGCCAGTGCGATAGGCGTCCCAGCCAATCACAATGCTGTCATTGCAGTGTTGTGATTGGCTTAGGAAAGGAGAGGGAGGCTTCCTGCTTCCTGTGTGGAGCAGAGACACGCAGGATGATGCAGGACCAAACCCGACCGGGCCACGAAGGTCAGCTAAAGAATTTTACAATTCGTTAAGATTAACCCCCCTGTGCGACTCCCTCCCCGCGCGACTCCCTGCCCCCACCCACGAGTCATGCCGGTCGCGACTAAAATTACTTAATTTCTTTACTCTACCTGCCACTAAAAGCTTTAGATTAACACAACTGAGGCATTAAGTATTCAATAGAGACATCAAGCTGAATCTCCTTCGGTAGTTCACCTCATTAGAAGCTCTATTTATCAATAAACTACTCCACGTTCTGACAGGTATTGGGCAAGTCTCTGATATGTCTGACTCCAAAATGCCAAATGACCCTGTCATGCTCCAACACTTCTCACGCTATTCTGATATGGCCCACACAAGACTCTCACCTATCTTGCTTCATGTGCCGACAAGCCCAATTCAAGGCTGTGATAAGCTCCCTTCCAGACTATAACGTACATCACTTCAAATTAACAGACCCCTATTGAGTCTCTGATATGCCCCACTCAAGTGTGCCACAGGTCCCATTCTACATGCCCCAGTCCACTCCAGCTCTCACATGTCCCCCTTAATGCTCCAATACCTTCTACTTCAGTTGCTGATATGACCTACAACATTCTCTCACATTTCTGCTGCCTTGCTCTCACATTTTCCAATTCAACCTCTTATATCACCTCTCCATGTTCTGACATGTTCTACTTCCTGCTCTGCCACTTTCAACTGAAGAATCTAATATGACCAACACCAGGCTTGCAAATATCCATGTCCATGTATTGACATGTTCTTCTTCAGGTTCCAGCACATTCCAATCTAGTCTCTGATATGACCTGCATCTTCTGCCCATGCACTGCCATGCATATAGAGTCTAACGTGTTTCAATCTAACTTCTTGTGAGTCCATCTCTAGACACTAAGGGGCTGATTATGAGTTTGGCAGTCCGTAGACCCCCAAATTTACAGTGGCACGGCGGTGGTGGTCTTGCCACTGCTGCACCGGCGGTCTGACTGTCGTATTACAACTTTGGTGGTCAGACCACCATAACCTCCAGGAAACCCCATTCCTTGGTGGTGGTCATGTGGCAGTCTTTGACAGTGATGTCGCAGCACCACCAAGCTTATTCTGAGTTTCCCCACTGCTAGTCTACCTGGTGGGGAAACAAACAGGACCCAACAGGGCCCTCTGTTGCCCTTGTACACTGGGATGCATGCAGTGGGGTACATGGTGTGCCTCCCTGCATGCATGCATGCTCAGTTAATGCCTGCCATGGACTTTACAGTCCATGCCATGCAAGAACTTGCTTTGGCATTCCCATTGCTGTGCCTTTTTCAAAGACACCACGTTGGAAACACCAAAGGACTGCCGCCAGACCAGGAGAAGGCTCCTAATCTGATGGACAGCTGGTGGCCGACTTTGGTGGAGCTGCAGCAGGTCGCTGGTGTGGCGTCCTCTCCCGCACCACCAGAATCGTAATCAACCCCTACGTCTTCCCTCTTATATTGTTCTAACACCCTATTTTGGTCTCTGACATGGTGCACTCCTTGCTCAAGCACATTCTATTCTAGCACATTTCACTTTACCCTTTCACACTACTCACTGCAGACTAGGACAGGTCACACTCCAGCTGATGCATTAGGGATGCAGTACTTACAACCATGCCCTTTTCATGCCTACAGCTTCACTTTCAAGTAAAAGGTATGTATCAATGAAGAGACATCTGTAAGTCAATACCATTATGATCCCTGCCATCTGTCCCCTGCAGACCGTCTATAGCTTAAGCACAGTTGTGTGACTCACACAGCTGGCGTGCGGCAATGAGTCACCAGCCTCTAAATGTCCCTACTGACAGATTATTAAAGCGTATTGAATTATGCCGCACCAAGGACTTCACTTTGCCTTTCTTTGCATCACTGCACATAATGGGCCAGGTGAGACAAGTGGGGGGTTGAGCTTGATTTGTCTCTCCCTCCAGCCATTCTATCTGCAGAGTCGCACAGAACAGAAGTCAAGGACAGGGATTGGAGGCAGGTAGGCAACGTGAATCATCATAATACTTCTGATATCACTTGGAACAGTATCCTTTTGTGTACATCAGTCTATATAGATCTCTCATACAGGTCATCTGATATCAGTCTCCAGCACAACTGCAGCATAAACCGGTATATCTAGCTCCCTCTAAGATAACCTTTTTAAAAATAATTTATTAGATATCTTTATTTTAAATACAATCAGCATGCAAACAAAATAATTAGTATTTCAAGGGCAAAATGGATGGATTATGAACTATCACATATTCAATCAGGAAACAATGTATATACTGAATACCCAAAAGGGTCAAAGCACAATGGACCAAATTCGCAAAGATTTTGCTATGCCCATGCACCTCCTTAAAGGAAAGGTTTTGTGAGCTGGGCCCAATGTATTTTCAAAGTTACAAATTGAAGAAGCACTGGAAAAACGAAAAGGTCGCACCTATGAGAGATGTTGGCTTTGTCAATGTTTTTTTCAGGCGTGTTTTACAGCAGCATGACTGCTGTGAGGCATAGCTGAGAGTAAAAAGCTATGGCGTGGCTGACACTGGCAGCCTCACAGCAAAGAGCTATGATGTGGACAGCGGTGTCTGTATCATATTCGCCTTTTTTTGTTATGATGTGTACAGGAGGCCAAGATGAACAATGGAGGGCGGTTAGATAGAGGAAAGCAAACAGGGACAATGGAGAGAGGGTGGGAGTGGGCAAGCAACACAGACAACAAAAAGAGGGATGGTCGGTGGGGGCAAGCCAACATGAAAAAAAAACTGAAGGAGAAAGGGCTGGTGGCTGTGGATTGGTGTCACTACATCGCGGTTTTTTACAACGCATTCCGTTACATCGGAATTTTTACAACGCAGGATCCATTACATCGGATGCCATTACAACGCATGGCATTACATAGCAGATGCTATTACAACGCATGGCATTACATCGTAAGTATAGGTAAGTATAAAAAATGTAATTAAGTTAATTTAATTAATTTAATTTAATTAATTGAATTAAAATACATTTTAAAATAGTAATTAATTTTATTTAATACATTTAAATCTATTTATTTAAATTAATTTTAATAAAAATTTTAATTAATTTTATTTAATTAATATAATGAAATTAATTTAATTTAAATATTTTTTTAATTGTAATTAAATTAAATTAATTAAAATAATTTATTTAATTTAATTATTTTAATTAAGAAATGTAATTAATATAATATAATTAATTTAATTTAACCTAAAAACACCCCTGTACCCCAAAACCCAAACCCTACCCTGAAACCTAAAAACACCCCTGTACCCCAAAACCCAAACCCTGCCCTGAAACCTAAAAACACCCCTGTACCCCAAAACCCAAACCCTACCCTGAAACCTAAAAACACCCCTGTACCCCAAAACCCAAACCCTGCCCTGAAACCTAAAAACACCCAAAACCCAAACCCTGCCCTGAAACCTAAAAACACCCCTGTACCCCAAAACCCAAACCCTGCCCTGAAACCTAAAAACACCCCTGTACCCCAAAACCCAAACCCTGCCCTGAAACCTAAAAACACCCCTGTACCCCAAAACCCAAACCCTGCCCTGAAACCTAAAAACACCCCTGTACCCCAAAACCCAAACCCTACCCTGAAACCTAAAAACACCCCTGTACCCCAAAAAACACCCCTGTACCCCAAAACCCAAACCCTGCCCTGAAACCTAAAAACACCCCTGTACCCCAAAACCCAAACCCTGCCCTGAAACCTAAAAACACCCCTGTACCCCAAAACCCAAACCCTACCCTGAAACCTAAAAACACCCCTGTACCCCAAAACCCAAACCCTACCCTGAAACCTAAAAACACCCCTGTACCCCAAAACGCAAACCCTACCCTGAAACCTAAAAACACCCCTGTACCCCAAAACCCAAACCCTACCCTGAAACCTAAAAACACCCCTGTACACCTGTACTTATTTTAAAAATTACTTTAATTAATATAATAAATAATAAATTAATAATATTAAAAAACATAAATAAATATATTTAATTATAATTAATATTAATAAAATTTAAAAAAATTAAATACTTACCTATACTTACGATGTAATGTCATGCGTTGTAATAGCATCTGCTATGTAATGCCATGCGTTGTAATGGCATCCGATGTAATGGATCCTGCGGTGTAAAAGTTCCGTTGTAAAAGACTCCCGTTGTAAAAGTTGCGATGTAACGGTGCATCACCGTGGCGGTAAGCCAACATGGACAGAGAAGGAAGGAGCCTGAGTGGGTGGAGGCAAGCCAACATGGAGAACAAATTGAAGGAAGAGGAGTGGTGGGGGAAGCCAAAATGGACAATGGAAGGAGGGAAGGAAGATGAGGGAAGGCCAGCAGACTGGAGGGAGGACAGGTGGAAAAAGTCCAAGAAGGACAACGGAGTGAGGGTGGATGGTCAGAAGCAACACAAACAATGGAAAGAGGAAAGGCAGGAAGGATGGGGGCAAGCCAATACAGACAACACTTGGAAGAGGGAGCGAGGGCAGGTGGGGGCAAGCCAACACGGGCAACGAATAGTAGGAGCAAGTGAGGATGGGTGGGGCGAGTTAACATGGACTGTGAATGGAAGGAGGGATAGCAGGTGGAAGGAAAGTCAACACGGACAGGAGAGGGGGCAGGGGGCTGATGTAAAGCAAACATGGACAACAGAGGGTGCGTGAGTTGGTCAAGACACACAGACAACAGAAGTAAGGAGGGTGTTTGAGGTCAAGTAGGTGAATAGAGGAGGAGCATAGGGAGGAGAAGTGCACAAGGTATCCATCTGAAAAAGACACTCTATTTGAGTATTGAACCCAAAACAAAGCAGCACCTGAAACAATGAGCAGTCGCAGGACACAAGTAAAGTGCACGTGCTCCAGGAGAGGGACAAACACATGAAGCAAGCCTGCAGCAGCTGAGAAATATAGCTGAGCAATATGGAGCAAGCAAATGAGAGCAGTAATGAACCCAACCAATGGTATGCAATGAGTGGTCTCTAAACCCACTGATAGAAAACAAAACGTTGTAAACAAGCAGCGCATGAGCTGTCTAGTTGAGACCTAAAAAGGAGAGATACATTTTCTGAGAGCTTCACTCTTGACGGGCACATAGAGTGCTACTTGCTCCTTTTGTAAAATCAGCCATCTATGTTTCTATTTATATTTAGCATGGTAGTAGATCCGAGTTAGGATGGTAATGGGGCATAACTTGTATCAGCTTCATAAAAACATAACTGATGGACTTGTCTCTCTCTGCAGGGTCACCCCCAAACTTTTTTGCCCTCACCCATCCTGTTTTCTGAACTTGTTTATTTCGGCTTCTATGACTCTGTGCCTTTTACCATTGCTAACCAGAGCTACAGTGCCTGTATTCACTCCTTTAATCCTGTGGAATTGGCTTACACCCAGTTGTCACATTTAATTTACCTATAAGTCCCTAGTAGAGAGGGATAACATGTACACAGGGCCTGTAATTTAAATGCTGCTAGTGGATTCAAGCTAGCCTGGCTGATGACTGATGAAGGGTGATGCCCTGAAACCCGTCCCTGGATGCTTGTTTCCGGGCCAGGGAGGACCTGGCTTGGCGGTCCGGCTGGACTGTTTCCACAAGGAACAGGGTCAAGGCTGATTTGTATATGGCTGGGTCCAAACTGGGGTGGTGTGGTGAGCAAAAGAATGATGGATTAAACCCAGATCCTTGTGACTGGGGGTGAATGTTTGCATTGTCCAGCATTCCGTTCATCAATTGCTTCTTTTGCATATGTCCCCCTAAGTGGGAGGGGTATCCACAGACGTGGGTCCCGTGCTCACTACACCACTGGATTCAAGCTAGCCTGGCTGATGAAGGGTGATGCCCTGAAACCGGTACCAGGATGCACGTTTCCGGTCCAGGAAGGACCTGGCTTGGCAGTTCGGGCTGGACTGTTCCCACAAGGAACAGGGTCAAGACTGGCATGCATATGGCTGGTTCCAAACAGGGGTGGTTTGGTGAGCAAAAGAATGATGGATTAAACCCAGACCCTTGTGACTGGGGGTGAATGTTTGCATTGTCCAGCATTCCGTCCATCAATTGTTTCTTTTGCTAGTGGGCCTACAGCACATATTGTGCCACCCACTTAAGTAACCCTTTAAAATATGTCTGCGGCCTGCCTTTGTAGTATGTGTGCAGATTTAAACTGCAAATTCGACTTAGCAAAATAAACCTTTTGCCTGGCCTAAACCTTACATTTTTAATACAAATAAGTCACCCTTAGCGTAAGCTCTAAATAGCCTTAGGACAAGGTGAATTGCATTTACAAAGTTGAACATGATCTTTTAGGTTTTACGTGCCCTGGTATTGCAAACCTCAAATTTGCATTTCACTACTGCAAGGCTACCTAACCTATAGGATAATATTGGCCTATCTTATTGCATATAATAAGTGATATTGTTAGCTTGGAAACAGGTAGAACTGTCCTGTATGGTCACTAAAGAAATATAATTTAAAATCCTCTTTTATGGTAAAGTAAAATTTTAAGTCACAGTTATAAAAATGGCACTTTTAGAAAGCTTCTAACTCTTCTGAAATGCCACGTGAGACTGCCGACAAAAGTTGTGGCAATTAACTTCAAAATATTCATTTAGACTACTACCTTAGTCCCCAAAGGGAGGCTACATGAGCTTGAATTGAAGTCTCCCATTAATTTGAGGAGACCACTTTCACAATATTTCAGTTTTCGACTCACTGACCAAGGGATCTTGGATCTTAACATGAATTTTGTGTCCTGACAATGGTCTCACAGATAAACTACAACGGAGACCAAAAGATCAACATCTAACCAATCTTCCTTTTAATCATTGTAAAATTCATTTGGGGATATCTAGATCCTATGCATAGGACAGACTTCTTTTTTTACATTAAGAAGATGGGTATCAATTGTATGATGAGCAGTTAATTTTCATCTAGTACAACTGTAAACCTGTTATCAATGTATGTGAGAATTTTTCTTATAAACCCCTAATTCTATACATTTTTTTATATAAACTGAAAAAGTAGAGATACACCCGGCTAATGGAATTTATTTCTCCAGAGAAATAGCATACATGTATTTTTTCAATTAATTTGTGATGTCATGGTGAAACATCTTATATAAGATATACATACAAGATATATTACCTACTGGCGGTCGCCAGTAGGTAGTTATAGTTAGGATTGTTTTCCATAGGAAATCCGCAACATTCTATTGGGAATAACTTTGGCGCCGAATGAGGGATCTGCCTGTAATTTTTCTTAACTTTGCTTCGCTGCGCTCCGCTCCTTCCCTGAAAGTTTCGTTCGGGGGGATCCGTCAAGCGGGGGCCGAGATAAAAGGGGGGTCCCAAAACATGTTTTCCCCATGTTAATTTCCATAGGGCGGTTGGACTCACTTTTAGCCCGAACGGCTGAATGGATTTCCACCAAACTTGGCAAAATTGTAGGGACTGGTACCCCAATGTGCCTTTGCTATGTCTCAAGATATATGCTCCAGTGGTTTTTACGAAAATTAACTTTGAAAAAATATATATTGGGCTACATTGGGCTATATATATGTTAGAGCCCAAATGTAGCCCAATGTAGCCCAATGTAGCCCAATGTAGCCCAAAGATGGCCACCAGAGACAAAAAAAACAAATGTAGCCCAAATATCAGCCAGATGTAGCCCAACTATAGCCCAATGACAGAATGTCCCAGAGTGTTCTAAAGAACAACTAGAGCGCTAACAGTCTTACTTATGACAAAAGTATGGCACACCTGAAGTCATCTTGATTGGAATAAAGTGTTAACACTTAAAACATTTAGGGCTAGATGTAGGTAATTCCGATTTACCTACTCTTAAATACCGAATTTTACCGATTCGGTATTTAAGAGTAGGTAAATAGGAAGGAGGCAGATGTAGGTCATTTTAAATTCAGAATTACCGAATCTGTAACATTCGGTATTTCCCTTTGATTCCTATGGGCTTTGAAGGCCATAGGAATCAGTGGGAAATACCGAATCTGTATTTACAGAATCGGTAAATACCGAATCCCACAAGGGTGCAAGGGGTGTCACTTTGACACCCTCTAGCACCCCAAGTACAGGCTTGTGTGACATGTGGCACATATACATGCCCTAAGGGCATGTCTGTGTGTCACATTGTACAGGTGTGCATGCACAGATGTGCATGCACACCTGAATTCGGTATTTTACCACACAATAGGATTGTGTGGTAAAATACCGACCCTTAAGGGCCTGTAGCACTGTAAACTGTGCCACCTACATTTGGAATTACAGAATCGGTATATTTACCGATTCGGTAATTTACCGAATCGGTAATTTTACCGAATCAGTAAATATACCGATTCTGTAATTTTCAGCCCCCTACATCTGAAAACCCCAATACCGGTCGGAAACGGCCGAAATCGGCCGTTTCCGACCGGTATTAGGGCTCCTACATCTGGCCCTATATTTGCAACGGAACAAAATGAGGGGGTTCATTTTGCCATAGAAATTATGATTAGTGCTGAAGAAAGAAAAATTAGGGCACATTTTAAGTGACTTCTCAAATCCTCTTATATTTCATTAAAATAATTCTGATATGCAGTCTCCCAAGATGGCCACCAGAGACAAAAGAGCCCAAATGTAGCCCAAATATCAGCCAGATGTAGCCCAACTATAGCCCAATGACAGAATGTCCCAGAGCGTTCTAAAGAACAACTAGAATGCTAACAGTCTTACTTATGACAAAAGTATGGCACACCTGAAGTCATCTTGATTGGAATAAAGTGGTAACACTTAATACATTTAATTTGAAAAGGAACAAAAGGAGGGGTTTCATTTTGCCATAGAAATTTTATATATATATATATATATATATATATATATATATATATATATATATATATATATATATATATAACACACTGATTTGGCGTGCTCAAGCCGCTAACGACAGCGGGCTCCCGGCGGGGTCGCCGCCCCCTCAAAATGCCACACACTCCTGGTACAGCAAGTCCGTATTTACCGAAAAAGACCAGAACCGAGGCCCAAATGTGAGCTCCCGTGAGCAAGAAGCTTAAGGCTTCGAAACGCGTAGGGTTTGTTACTCCGTGTGCCAATAAATACAGCACTTTGAACAACATTTGGGCCCCGGTTCTGGTCTTTTTCGGTAAATACGGACTTGCTGTACCAGGAGTGTGTGGTATATATATATATATATATATATATATATATATATATCAACACACGCTCGCTTATTTTGAAGAAAGCAGACGGCACTCCAAACTGGTGGTATGTTGACAAATTTAATAGCAGACCACCTACCCCATAGAAAGACAAACACGTTTCGCCGTCAAACGGCTTCCTCAGGAACTGACGCTGACGAAGGACTTGGCGTCCGAAACGCGTCTGTTGCACAAGTGTTTGTGGGCTGAAAAATAAACCTTGCTGCTTTACCCCCGGAGTGCGCTTTTCTTCGTTTCCTGAAAGAAACGTTTTTCTGAGCTGGAATAATTTCCGCGAGTATCGGCGCGGAGCTTGCACCCGCTGAATGAGTGCCCTGGGACTACCGGTGCAACTTTGGAGCTTCAATATATATATATATATATATATATATATATATATATATATATATATATATATATATATATATATATATATTCACTGAAAAAACCATAGGTTTCACACCAGTTATAGTTAGGAATTAGCAATTAAAAAACCTATTAATTTCACTGAAAAAACCATAGGTTTCACACCAGTTATAGTTAGGTGGAAATTTTACTCGCATAAAACCATTGAAATTCCCACGTTATAGTTAGTTGGACTCACTATAACTTGCGCGTGCAATGCACTGCTGATGACGTCACATATTGCATCACTCATGACATGGTCAGTGACATCACTCATGACATCACTGATGACATCTCAAATGACATCACTGATGACATCATCCAGTGAATGTGTATCTTTCTGAAAAATAAATATTTTTATATATGTATATCTAAAGGTTGATGGAAGAATAAATGGGTAAACAAATGTCTAAATGGATTTTTTTTGTGTAAAATTGATTGGTTAACTGACTTATTAAATGTATCTTAGTGAATACATATATTAGCGAGTAATGTTTAAATATTTAAATATCTGTATCTGTGTCTCACTTTGTGTGTAAGTTGCGGCATGGGTTGGTGAGTAGCTAACTGAGTGTGTATATGGGTTATTAGTTGTTTTTTTGAGTATCAGTATCCGTGTCTGTATGGTTCGGTGGGGGATATTACTTAGAGCACAGATGCATGAATGAGTGACTCACTATTTGTATGTATTTTGAAGACAGCATGTGTGCAAGACTGTATGGGTGGATGATTTTGTGTATGGGTGAGTTAGTGAGTATGTGTTTTTATAATTGATTGTTTAAGAGAGTAAATATGTTTCCGTTTCTGTAGAAGTATGTGTAGTGGTGTGTATATAGCAGTATAATCAAGTAAATGTTTTTTGATAGTTTATTTGCATGTGTGAATTTGTGTGTGAGTAACTATATGGATGAGTATTAGTGTGTAACAGGATGTATAGGTGTATGAGTACATATGATGAGTAAATACATGCATGAGTGACTATATAGAACTGTTGGTGAATGAGTGGATGTGTATGTAGATGTTGGAATTACCTAATAAGTTGTTGTAATTGGTATTGGTTTCTCCTTTTTTAAGAAAATGTTAGTTTCTATTTTTGAATGTGTGTGTCAAAGGTTATTTTATGCTGATAGGAGGTCTGCCACTTTGTCACAAGGATGTTGTCATCAGTGATGTCATTTGAGATGTCATCAGTGATGTCATGAGTGATGTCACTGACCATGCCATGAGTGATGTAATATGTGACGTCATCAGCAGTGCATTGCACGCGCAAGTTATAGTGAGTCCAACTAACTATAACGTGGGAATTTCAATGGTTTTATGCAGGTAAAATTTCCACCTAACTATAACTGGTGTGAAACCTATGGTTTTTTCAGTGAATTTATAAGATATAAATATAACTTTTTGTGTTACACTTTTTTTGTGTTAAACAAATCCCTTGTAGGCACCCTTACATGTCTAATTTTTAGAAAGTTGGCATTTTCTTGTCCTAACCATTTGGTGACTGGAGACTGTGTCTGGGTCACAACACTAGGTGTCGTTGGCAGTTGGCCTTTGTGTATTACTCCCAGACTATGTCACAAAGGGGAACTCTGTGTTGGCAGGATGGGCTATCCTGACAGGATGGGTGGTGGCAGAGCTGTCACATACCACACTTGCACTTCAATAGGGGATGCCTCCAGCACTCACAAAGAACATCACACTAGCGTTTTATCACTCCAGACATCTTGGGGTCTGGGTAGGGGAAGGACAAAAATTCCAGAACCAGATGTGCAGGGAAGTCTAGAAATTTCTCTTACTTCAAAAGTAGCACTAAGTATAAATGTCAGACTGAGAGACCCACTCTTCAGAACACTCCTTCTTGTAGAGTCTGCAAATCCATAAGGACAGCCCAGCTGCCTGAGGCCTGCCTTGATACTTGAACCCAGGACTACCCGAGTGTCTGCAAGGGTCAGTCGATTTGCCTCCTGTACTGAGCTACAGAGACACAACAGGCTCCAAAACCTGTACCAGAAACAATGCAGCATGACGTATTCTGATGCAAGTCCTCACATCCCCAGCTCTAGATTGGGGGCCCCATCATAACTGATACAGCGCTCCGCATCTTGAGGCAAGTCTTCACATTGCAACCCCAGAATGAGGCATCATTGACCTTACGCACCACAATACATCTCACCGCCATCATCACAGCTCCTGATCGGCGGCATCAACAGCACTAACCCAGCATAACGCATCTCGATGCAGGACCACACATTACAGCTCCTGCTCGATGGCTCCTCGACACAGCGCAGGCTGACGAAGACTTTGCATCTTGATTCCAAAAGACATAAGGTGCTATATCAGTGGGCCAAGATTGGTCCTGTGCTTGGCCTGTAACTACTTTGCAGTTGGCCTGAACTTGTGACTTTATTCCTGTTCAGCATCACCAGATAACCATAGATGGCTCCATTTGCTTTTAGGCACTATTTCCCTGAAATCTTTGAAACAGAATAACCCCAGTTCTACCTATTGGATTTTTGTTGTTTTGGTCTCATTTTATTTATTATATTTTAATCTATGTTTCTTAAATGGAGTGGGATTTTTCTTGTGTTATGTTCTCACTTTATTACTGTTTGTGTGCTGCATAAATATACTTTACACATTGCCTCTTAGTTAAGCATGACTGCTTTTATGCCAAACTACCAGAGAGTTAAGCACAAATTACTTTAATGACTTCTGGTGGTTCACTCGGACTAGGGTTGTGGTTGTTGCTTGAATAGGGTCCCACTCCCCTCAACCAATAGCCCAAATTCTCACAATAACAGACTAAGGGCTTGATTACAATGTTGGTCGGAAAGCATTCCGACCAAATCGGTCTCAGAATGGTTTCCGACTGAGTCGGATTCGGGGAGTTCGACCGACTGATTGCTATGGTTATGGATACCATTCTGTCGGACTCCCATTGACTTCAATGGGAGCCTGTGTTCCAACTGAATACACAGGCTCCCATTGAAAAAAGGGGTGTATGAGTAAAATCGTGCACCCTGTGTCGGGCACCCCTTGGAGCCTGCCACACTGTGCATGGTCTGAAGGGGGGGTTCACTTGGGTACCCCCAAGGGCCACATTTGGAAGGTTCCGGGTGAAGGGCCCCCAAAGTCAGATATTTACAGCCGATCCATTTCGGACAAACTGATTCAAAAAGACTGTTCGAATCCGACATTGTAATCGCTCGGTCGGAAACGCAGTCTGTAGATCTGCATGAGTCGGCTGCGAGCGACTCCGTTCCTCCGAATGCCATCTGGATCGAGTCAGAAGGTCCGAACGCTTTCCGAACATCGGAATCAGTAATTTGGAAAGCTTTCTGAATCGGTCCGAAAAACAGGTTCCGAATTGGATTCGGCAGACCTGAATCTGACTCAGAGCCTTTCCGACCAACATCACAATCGACCCATAAGTTGGAAGCAGGGACATAGAAATAAGTTATGAGGAATGTGTCTCTCATCCCTTTTGTGCAAATATCAGTTTATATATTGCATCATGAAATGTAAGCATCCTGTAAAATTAGGTTTTGAAAAACACTATCTGGTCATTGAGATGATCATACATAAGGCCTCATTATTGACCTGATTCACAAAGGTAAATTTATACTTTTGTGTAAATTTACTATTTTGCTGGTATTCACAAAATACAAGTTTAATTTTGCTAATTATAATTTTACGCTTGTAAAGACTCACTCATGGCAGAGTCTCCTCACATACTGAGATAGGCCTTACCTATAATTTTATGTGTGGAGTTCTCCACCCTAACTGCACAGTCCTCGTAGTTATAAAAATTAAACTTGTAAGTTTACCTTTGTGAATCAGGCCCTATGAGTTGCCTCCTATGGTGTAAGGTAATACTGCATCCTATAAATACAGATACTATTGCATGAAATATTTACAAGATGTGGTGTTATCACTTCAATCCATCATCTACACCACAGATGAAGAATGATGCAGTTATACCTCATGTTTTCATGTGTTCTAAGAATCAAACCGGTTGTATAACGGAACCATGCATGCCATTACCAAGCTTACCTTTACAACAAACTTTTTACGCACATGCATCTTTATATATATAAACTACTAGCTGTCATTAGGTAGTTATAGGTAGGACTACGTTTCCAGGCAAAAAACATTTTGTGACTTGGCTATATCTTTGGCGCAGTTTTGGGGGCCGAGAAAAGGTGGGTTAAAAATAGTGTATTTTCTATGTTAATACACATAAGGATTTTTAATACGACTACAGCCCAAACTGCTGGATGGAATTGTACCGAATTTAGCAGAAAGGCAGCTTTTGGTCCAGAAAGCACACTTTTTGTTATTTGGTGTAAATCCGTTCAGTAGTTTTAGAATTAATAACAGAAAACCAAAAATGAATATATAGGGGCACGGATCCTTCATGGATAATGATGAGCTTGTGCAGAGATCTGCAGAGCTCAGATTGTCTGCCAGCACTTCAACCAGGAAGTGTTGGCAACCATCTTGGGGCTCAGTTTCAGTCTTGTGCCTCTAGATATTCAAATTTGGATTTCCTTTAATATCTCCAAAACTATTGAACGGATTTACACAAAAAAAACAAAAAGAATGATCTCTGGAACAGAATCTCCCTTTCTGCCAAATTTGCTATAAGTGCTTCCAGTAGTTCCGGCTGTAGTCATGCTAAAAATCCCAATGGGAATTAACATAGGAAATACACTTTTTTTTTTACTCGCTCTCTTTTTTCATCAGCCCCACTTCATGGATCACACCGACACTTTCCATGCACAACTGGAATCACCTGCACACTTTTTGGGGGAAACTTTCAAGATTTGTCAAAAGCGGCAAAGATATAGGCAAGTCAAAAAAAGCTTTTCTTCGGGAAACATGGTCCAACCTATATCTGCATTGCATACTGGCGACGCATGACTTTACAATGAAAATGTAATTGTTTTACAGGTAAGTATAATATATATATATATATATATATATATATATATATATATATATATATATATATATATATATATATATATATATCTGCAATACCTCGCAGCAGCGCTCCAACCCTCAGGTGAAATACGAGGCATGAACCAACTTTGTTGCAGCATACAGTTTATTTCCCAAGTAAACAGCTTGCCATGACGCGTTTCGACCGTCCCTGTGGCCTTGGTCACATATATATATATATATATATATATGAACACCACATCCGACTCCTGACATGGGAAATTTTGGTAATTGAGTCTTTTATTCCATGATCTCGCTGCGACGCATTTCTGCAAAAACTGCCCTGATATATATATATATATATATATATATATATATATATTTTTTTTTTTGCTGGCTTCGTCTCTCTAACATCCAGTTTACTCCGGAAAAGGACGAACACGGACCCAAGGTTTCTGGTGCAAAAGGTGAGTTTATTCGCTGCCCGCACTGCCGCCATAACGCGTTTCGGCCTTCAAAAGGCCTTGATCACAAGCAAGGTTCCGGTTGGCTGGCTGCACCTTCACAGAAAAGCTGCAGCCGCCATTTTATATCTCGCGATATGGTCAACGAGGCTGAAAAGTTGCTTGCATACTGTTTGAAATGGCCCTTTTTGCAGGGTTACCCCCAAACCTTTTTGCTTCTTCCTCCTATTTTTTTCCTGAACTGTGTTTGTTGGCTATAGGACTCTGGGCACTTTAACACTGCTGATCAGTGCTAAAGTGCATATGCTCTCTGTGTAAATTGTTATTGTGATTTGTTCTCCCTGATTGGCATATTTGTTTTACCAGGCGGTCCCTAGTAAAGTGCACTGAGTGTGCCAGGGCTGGGAAATCAAATGCTACTAGTGGGTCCGCAGCACTGATTGTGCCACCCACATGAGTAGGCCTGAAAAGATGTCTCAGGCTTGCCACCGCTGTGCCTCTGCGCAGTTTGTTAACTGTCATGTTGACTTGGCAAGTGCACCCACTTGCCAGGCCCTAACCTTCCCTTTTCTTACATATAGAGCACTCCTATGGTAGGCCCAAGGTACCCCCCTGGGTAGGGTGCAGTGCATGTGAAATTTAGGACATGTACTGGTGTGTGTAACATGTCCTGATAGTGAAATACTGCCAATTTCGTTTTTCACTAGTGAAAGGCTATTTACAAGCATATCTCCCCATAGGGATAAGATTGAAAAATAGAGTTTGGAATCCCTGAGCTCACGATTTAATAAATCTTTTTAGCAGAGATGGTTTTTAAATTGTGTGTTTGAAAATACAATTTTTTTATAAAGTGGCTATTTTCTTGTTCAACCATCCTGTGTGCCTCTGCCTGGTTGTGGATTGCCTGTATGGCTTTGAAGTGACAGGGGCTGGGGAGGTGCAGTGGCTCCAGGAGTCTGGATGATTCAGCACTAGGCTGAATAGACCTGATTTGCATTTGTAGTGGTGGGAGGAGTAGCACCTGTACCTGAATAGGGCAGTGCCTGCCTTCTACAATGCTGGATTTGCCGCCACCCGTGGTGTGTATGGAGCCAAGGCTCTTGCTGTGTGTCTGGGGTTGGCCTGAAGTTGCTGTTTCTGCCAAGGTAAGGAGAAGGACCTTTCTGTGTGCTGTGTCCCCTGCTTGAAGGAGATCTCTTAGGGCCTGAAGTGAGCAGGCCTCCTGTTCTAAAGTCTCAGGGACACAAAGACTTCACCCCCAGCTCCCCTGAACTCTGCTGATAAAGTCCTGACCTGCCGAGAGGTGCCTGTGCCAGTTTTGGGTCTCTGGAGGTTGTTGCTGCTGTTTGGGAGCTGAAAGCAGGAAGAAACTCAAAGAACTACAGAAATCGACACATCACTCTTATTGCGGCTGTTTTCCCGATGCATCTCCATGGCGCAAAAAGAATTTCCACTCAGCTCTGTGCTGCTGCAAAAACCGTCGCAGCACCTGTCGCCGCAGCAAGTTTCGACGCATTGAGGGATCGTGGCTGCAGAAGACCGACGCAGCGCCACTCGACACCGCCTCATCAATCACCAACGCATCCCGGATTTCCACACATCGTACCTGTGCAGCACGCTTTCCCAGCGCATCACCTGCGAACCGGAACCATCACGAAGAATCAATGAATCACTTCCCATACCGACCGGATTCGATGCAACTCATCCTCTGCATGTTGCAGAACTGTCGCATCGCCTCCCCAAGGTCTCAGGAGTGTTAAATCTATTTGTTTTCTGACTCTGCGGGCTGTTTGGCTTTTGGAACTTTGACGTATCTACAGGTACTTTGGTGAAAAGTCACGCATCCATAGTTTTCTATGGTACAAGTTCTTGAAACCTTTTGAAAGTCATATATTTTACTGTGTATGTTGGATTTTTGTTGTTTTGGTCTTATTTAGTTTAGATAGAGATACTTTATTTTTCTAAAGTGCGGTGGTGTCCATTTGTGGGTTCTTTACTTTGTTACTGTGAGTGTTGGTATAAATACTTTACACATTGCCTTTGGGTTAAGCCTGTCAGCTCGTGCCAACCTAATGAGGGGGTGAGCAGGGGTTATTTAAAGTGTGTATCCCCCTCACCCTGACTAGAAGCAAGGGTCCCTATTTGGACAAAGGTACCTACCTCTGACAACTAGAGACCCCCACATCTAACACATAATAATTGAAGGGGTCAGGTGACAGCTTTCCTGACCCCCTTGTGTAAGCTATAAATGAGGTTAAAGCATGTTTAATGGGCAGTAACATGGCAGAAAGTGTCCTTTTTGGTCACTCACAAGCTATGCAGAGTAAAACTACGAATCTCACAACGACGTTAAATCGGAGGCCACGCCGAGCTTCGCGGCGGATCCGTGGATTCATCAAAAAAATCAAAATAAATTGGGCTCCTTTGCAGTAAACATGGAAGGGTTAAAGAAATACTGACCATTTAGAAGTGGTATAACAACAAAGAAAAATGAAAGGAAGCCTATGATTTGTTAACGAGAGCAGCATTAAGTAAGAGTACATGTTAAGGTGGTAGCCATTTTAGCTGGTTTTCTACAGAGAGAGGAGGTGGTTTTCAGGAGTTGTGACTGGAGATTTGGAATGAAAACAGATGTTACCAGACATAGAAATAAAACTGAGAGAATGGTAAAAAGTTTTTTACAGGTATGTTAATTAGGTGGAAGTACATAAAAGTATAATAAGGAAAAAATAGTCAGTGTATATAAGGTGAAAGAAAATGTGTAGCTTCTAGACAATATACTAGAAGGGAAAATAGAAAGTTGCTTAGATTAGAATATAAAATACAGTGAGCAATAAAGGGGAAAGTGGAATTGCTATTCTGAATGTATATTAATTTTATTATGCTAGTATGCATGAATGAATTTGAAATTAGAGGTTAGTGTTTGCTTATAGCATGTAATTTAATCGTGTTCATTCATTCAAAGAAACTTTATTTCGGTCAATGTGACCTAAAAAGTGCAGCATATAAAAACATTCATTTGTGCAGATACATCAAAAGAGTTTTAAAGCATGACATTTCAAGAAAGTTAAAAACATTATAGACGTCACTTAGTAATTACATTAATTCCATATTAAAAAAGAAGGGGAAAAGCGGAAAGTGCGATCGTTACACATACAAGTTTGTGAAGAGTGCATAGTGCAATAAATAAATAAATAATTTAAGTAAAAAACTTTGATAAAAAACAACAGGAAAACCCTTTAGTATAAAATAGGGGGGGATTATACCAGATAGCAATAATAACCTTATCATTTACTATAACTTATCCAATGGATCGTTAGATGCTTTCAAGAAAACCCTTCTGGTGCACCACATAGAAAACAGGAATCCTGCAACTGAGTAGACAACTGGGATATTGAGGTCATACTTCAGTATCCTAAACACTTCAATGCAGCGCCTACAACCCAAGTTCCTACAGATCTGCACCAACCATCTTTTCCTCGCTTTGTTATAGCCTGGGCAACTAAAAAAAACATGCAACTCTGTTTCCTCAGGGTAATCACAGGCGGGGCACCGAACCACGATCTGGGCTCTCCACTTCAATGTAAAACAGCGAAGAGGCAGGACCCCAAATCTGAATTGTAAATACAATTTTCTTGCAGTCACAGGTTTGATAAGATCTAATACCCTCCCAAAGTTATGACTATCTTTTGTTTCCAGAAAGGCTTTTGTTAGTTTGACTGTTTTAGAACTGATGAGCAGTGAAGCCATTCTATAGTTCTCATAATGAGCCTTCATTTGTTTCCTGGAAATTAATGGACAAGCTAACTCTGGTTCGGCCCAGCAATCCCCCAGGCCCATGTCTATTAGCAAATGTTTAATGTGGGCAAACCAGGGGAATCTAACAGCACCCCTCGTCTTTAGGACTTCAGACAGTTCTTCCTTGTATGGGAGAAGTTCAGGAGTCGACCACAGACGGCGCCAATACAATAAGGGTTTAAGACTCAGTACCTCTGCTATTGCCATTAGTCCAGCATCTAATCGAAGTGGAATTAAAGGAGTGCTGCGCGGGAGCCTAAATAGATTCCTAATATAATGGTTCTCAACCTGTGATAATGGCTTGGAGTTAAGATGACCCCAGAGCTCTGCACCATATAGTGCGCCCCCTCGTGCTTGGGCCCTGTAAATTTCTAGTGCCGGGCTAACAGCACTCTTGCCTGACTTATTAAAAACCTTCATGATGCCCCCTGTCGACTGAGCCAATTTTAGTGTCGACTTCGCAATGTGGGCCCTCCAATCCATAGTTTTAGTAATGGTGATGCCTAAATAAATAAAAGATGAAACTCCTTCAAGGGGTTTACCGTTAAGTGAAGGATTTGGACGGGTGCTCTTTGGATTGTTAAACACCATAAATTTCGTTTTCTGTAGATTTATCTCTAGGCCTCTTTCTCTACAGAATAACTGAAATCTATCGAAGACCCTTTGAATCCCCATGGGTGATTTAGCTATCAAAAGGGTGTCATCGGCGAACATCATTGCTGAAATTCTTCGTGAAGCTAATTTTGGGGCATCTAAATCTCTTTCTGATGACAGGGCATCTATCAGGCCATTGATATAGAGGCTAAACAAAGTTGGCGCAAGAACACAACCCTGGCGTACACCACGTTTAATAGGTATGGGTGCTGTAAGTTTTCCATTCCTACCGTATCTTATTTGCGCATAATTATTTTCATGTGGGCGCCTAATAAGTTGAATTAAATACACAGGGGCCTCCAACTCAGATAGAACTGACCACAGTTTTGCCCTTGGCACCAGGTCAAAAGCTGACCTCAGGTCTACAAATATTAAATAGAGGCTACCCCCTTCCAGGCAGACCTTTCTTCCAGTACAACAGTTGTAATCTTAGTACTTGGTCCAGGGACGACAGTTTTTCCCTGAACCCTGCCTGGAGCGGGGAAAGTACACTCTTATCATCCAGGATTGGAGCCTGAGGAGCAATTTTTTTGAGGGATATCAATTAGACTAATTGTTCTATAATTACTTGGTAATAGTGGGGAGGCCTTTTTGAAAATCGGAATTATCTCCGCGCCGGCCCAACTAGCGGGAATCTTCATACCCATCATTATTGCGTTAAAAAGGACCCAGAAATACGGAGCCCAGATAGATGGTTCACTCCTAAAGAGATCCCCAGGGATCTTATCCAAACCAGGGGCTTTACATGGGGCTATTTGTGCCACTGCTCCCTTTATTTCCTGAAAACTTATGCTCAGTCCCGAGCTGCCATCAGGATAATTATCTATGTCCCTTATAACTAGGGGATGATCCACTACTGGGGGGCATCCAGCTATTGGGAGTTCCTCAGACCTCCTTTCCTCCTTATAAAGAGATTCGAAGTACTCACGCCAGACCTCTTCATCCAGATTTGGTTCTAACTCTCTTTTAGGTGTGGTCGAACCTGAATTTACAACTCCCCAGAATGTCCTCATAACTCTATCCCCTAGTGCTGTTTTTAGTAAATCCCAATTTTCCGTTTCCCACCTATGTTTCGCCTCATGGACAGCTAATTTATAGACCCTTCTCAAAATGTTGATTTGAGGGCGATCCTTTGCTTTAATAGAAGCCATTATTGCGCCCTTAGCCTTACGGCAAGATGCGTTGTACCAAGGGTGGGGCTCTGGCCTACCCGGTCTACTAGGTTTATTGGGAAAAAAGAAATTTAATAAGATTTCTTTTAATTTATCATGATTTGACTCAATCGTCTCTTTATCCATATGGTCCCTATTATGATTGTGTAGGGTAGAGGCTTCTACAAATATGGGTCATAGAGCGTCATAGAGACTGCTAATGTTTTCCTGTGATTGGTTAAAATTAGTCCACTGTACTCTCCTCATGCAGTTCGAAACAATTAACTTAGAATCGCTTGGAGTATCATCAGAATGAGCTCTCTCGGGGTTTAATATTTGGAGATCCACTACTAGCGCATCATGGTCATTATCTACACGTGGAAGAATTTTAAAAATAGCCATCCTATCCCAAGAGTTAGTGTTAATAAGAATATAGTCTAATAAGAACCCTCGGTCCTTACTATGGAACGTGTAACCATGTGATGTTTCAGAAACTGATCTTCCATTACAAGCTCTTAAAGAGTGTTTAAGGACAAGGCAATTCATCTGAATTACCAAGGGGGGCCATTTATTTACTTTTGGGCATCTAGATTCCGGTATTTCAAAGAGGAGGTCCTCTTCAAGAAGACTGTAAAGGAACAAGCCCTCAAGAGGCTCGAACTGACAGTTGAAGTTCCCTCCTATTATGACCATTTGTTTTAAAGCGATGCTGCATAGAAATATATCTAGTTCCTCCACAGTAGTGGACTCCTTACCCTTAGAGGTAGGCCTTGAGTACACATAAATTAAAACAATCCGAGATTTAAGAGGGAACTGCCATCGGACACATAATATGTCACTAGAACCTGTATCAAGTTGCAAGTGCAACCTAGGTGAACACCTACCCATGTAGTTAAGCCCCCTGATGGTCTCCCTACACCGCCCAATGTTGCCGGGATGCTAAAAGAGGCGTAACCCAACTTGGTTACTTCTCCTCTTGCCCAGGTTTCTTGGAACATGCATATATCATATTGACTAAAAAAATATCTCCAATCAGGGTCATCTATTTTGTTATTGATACCCGCAACGTTCCAAGATAGAACCCGTGCAACCTGGCAATTAAGTATATTATTATTAGCAATTTCCAGGGACTGGGGGTTCATATTCACTCTTCCTGTTTCTGAGTCTACCTGCTCGACTATCCCTTCTGCTGTGAACTGATGGAAGCTTTCATTCAGGGTTAAACCACCCTTAGTGGGGTTACTGCTTTGGGAGCCGCACATGCACTCTCCGATCAGACCTTCCTCTCTTTGAGGATGTAGCCCTGTAGGATAGCCCTTATATTCATGCTCAATAGACACGGCGGATGTTTCTCCCTGAACAATTTCGGGGACTTCCGCTAGTCAATCCACCCCTTCTAGGGGGCTGAACCTGTTCCCAGTGGGGATATTAAAAATGGGTTGGTTTATCCAGTTTTGACCTATATTTGTGAATACAAAATTGTTTTGAACAGGTCTCTTACCCACTGCTGGCAGTGGTCAAACAGCTGAGGTGTATTAAGGGATAAGAAAAACCTAGGGGGAAAAAAAGAATATTACCCATGTTCTTCCCAAACTCTGATGCTAAAACTCTTTCAGTTATCATTGGATTTCTAAAATTAATGACTATACAGTTTCCTTGAATGTCCTTGTGTTGTCGGCCGATCCAGCCCACCCTTCTTGTGGACAAAATCTCTTCGATATTTTCATATCCAAAATTGCTATGATTTGTTAACCAGTGAACACATTTGTTCTTTAATTCTTGGTGGGATTCTATCTGTCCCTTTCTTAATTCGGGTACACCGGCCAGAATTAATACAAATGGGGTTGACGCAGGGGGAAGATTTATGTTTGGTGGACAATATGTTTGATCATTGTGTTCATGTATAAGTTGCATTACTTCCAACACCTGGCCTTGTCTATTGAGTGTTTCCCCTGTTCTTTTGGTCGCTAGTGGATAATTATTTATTGCATTTGTTTGGTTTGTGGAAGACTACATTGCACTTTTTTCATTATGCTTCCTAACCTGTTGTGCGCATCCTGGGTTTGCATTTGTTTTTAGTGAAGGCGCTATTTCATTCGGAATAGTACAATGTTTGTCTACTGTGCGGCTATTAGTGGCCTGCTTACTTATCATGGTATCAGAGGTGGTATTGGCCTTAATTATCACCCTTGATTTTAACCCTTCATTCAAAATTACATTCAGCCCTTCCAGCCTTTCTAATATGGATCTGAGCTCCTCTTTGACAATGGCTCTCATTTGGGTCTGGAGATTTAGTACCAACGCTGTCACCCACACAGGCTGTTTAATGGCCTGACATGTGGAGTCCACTGCTATGCTACCCACCAAGGGCTGGTCTATATCTGCAATGAGGCCCTGTGGAATTTTCCTTTTAGCTGACGGCTTCGCTTTGGATCTTACTTTAGCTTTGGTGTTTCTATCTACCTGGATTGAAGCACTACAATTCGGTGACTCCATGCTCGTTATATCTAGATTTATCAGTGGGTCATTAGACAACTCTGTTGGTAGGGCTTCTATTTCACATGAAGGGCTGGGGTTCAGCAATTCAGATTCTAGGTTTGGTGTAATGGATAAACGCCTCTCGGTCTGTTCTATTTCTGAGGCCACAGCTCCCAGGGCTTTCTCCAACATCCTATCTATGGATGTGGGTTTGGCACTGGGTTTGGCACTAGGTTTGGGCGGAACTGAAATTAGTTTCTTGGTCACACAAGCCCTTTAACCCATCTTTAAAACTTCCAAGTAATTTAGACAGTTAACTAAACACACCAATGTAATATACAGAATGGAGCTACACACACAAAAGATTCAGCGTGACCTTAGTAGGCCCTTGCTGGTGACAAATATATAAGTAAACAGGCCCTGGGGGCTTTCGATCTAGATAATAAAATGGCAGGCAACAGTACCTTTTTGTCCAAGACCCTCTTTGCAAATGTCAGGGGGGTGGCCCGGCCCGGCCTCTTCTGGCTCCTGACGGCCACAGACGGCCCGCCCTTTGCACGGGCTTGGCCCGGCGCCTGCCCACGCGCGTGCCGCATCGCGGAAGTTTGAAGGCGATTAAATACCCCTGGAAATGGGGGGGAGGGGCTGCCGGTCCCGCTGTTCGAGGCCTCGCTGGTCCCTGGGCCTGGGAGTCCTTGTATTTGCCCCTGCTGCTGGCCACACATAGGTGAAACACGCTGCGTCTCCCACGAAGCGGGAGGCGCAAGAAGTTGAAGTATCCCCCGGTAATGAGGGGGAGGGGCTGCCGGTCCCGCTGCTCGAGGCCCCGCTGGTCCCTGGGAGTCCTTGTACTTGCCCCCGCTACTGGCCACACACAGGTGAAACATGCCGCTTGGCCCAGCGCCTGCCCACGCGCGTGCCGCGTCAGGGAAGTTTGCAGGTGATTAAATACCCCCGGAAATGGGGGGGGGGCTGCCGGTCCCGCTGCTCGAGGCCCCGCTGGTCCCTGGGAGTCCTTGTATTTGCCCCTGCTGCTGGCCACACACAGGTGAAACACGCTGCGTCTCCCACGAAGCGGGAGGCGCAAGAAGTTGAAGTATCCCCCGGTAATGAGGGGGAGGGGCTGCCGGTCCCACTGCTCGAGGACCCACTGGTCCCTGGGCCTGGGAGTCCTTGTACTTGCCCCCGCTGCTGGCCACACACAGGTGAAACACTTTATAGTGCCTAGTTGGGCAGGCACGTGATAAACAGAACAGGGTAGCTGATCAGGATGATTTACAAAACAATGAGATACACACAGCCAAAGCGTGCTGCGTGGCCCAGGGTTGTATTCCAAACAAATTTAATGTATTTCAATCTCAATTTGCATTAAATAAACAAACACATGGCATCAAGAAAAGACATCCCATCCATACAGTCAGTTCAAAAACACATACAGTTATATATACAATATATACAAATCTACATACATTTAAGGTGAATACTGAGGAAATAACGACACCAACGAAAAACTTGAAGACAAATTACATAACAGTCATTACATCATGAACAGCCTTTACACGAAAGGCACCATTTATAGGTGGAAAAACCAGTCCTAAAAGTAAACAACCAGTGGACAGGCGGATCTGAAGATGGAAAAGGTTAGCCTGCCTGTCACACAACTCCTGTGATACAGTCTTTTTCAGATTTACAGCAAGGGCCCACAGGGGTGGCGTTAGTTAGTCCCTAGCTGCACCCTTCTTTCTTGACACAGGCTGGGGGTCAACGCGTTTCGAACCGTGATGAGTGTAGGTTCTCCTCAGGACATGGACTGGGTAGGAATTTATCTTGTCAGCCAGAACTGGGGCTACACCAGGAAATGTGTAAAGGGCTTCGGGTGCGTTTTCTGTATGCACACGCGGAAGTGTCCGGATGTGGAATGCCCAAGGCGCGGTGCGCGGTAGATGGAAGGACGAGTCACATGGTGGTGTTCTTGTTAGACCAGCTGCACCTGGGTTGCTCTAATCAACAAACGGCCGGTCCGTGGAGGAATCCGGAAAGCGGGGCGGGAATCAAGCTGCCGCGTACCGTTGAAGCGCCTGAGCGTGAGGGTCCTTTCCTTCTTGTGCCTGCAAGCTAGGAGCCTTTCCTTCTTGTGCCTGCAAGCTAGGCTCCTAGCTTGCAGGCACAAGAAGGAAAGGACCCTCACGCTCAGGCGCTTCAACGGTACGCGGCAGCTTGATTCCCGCCCCGCTTTCCGGATTCCTCCACGGACCGGCCGTTTGTTGATTAGAGCAACCCAGGTGCAGCTGGTCTAACAAGAACACCACCATGTGACTCGTCCTTCCATCTACCGCGCACCGCGCCTTGGGCATTCCACATCCGGACACTTCCGCATGTGCATACAGAAAACGCACCCGAAGCCCTTTACACATTTCTTGGTGTAGCCCCAGTTCTGGCTGACAAGATAAATTCCTACCCAGTCCATGTCCTGAGGAGAACCTACACTCATCACGGTTCGAAACGCGTTGACCCCCAGCCTGTGTCAAGAAAGAAGGGTGCAGCTAGGGACTAACTAACGCCACCCCTGTGGGCCCTTGCTGTAAATCTGAAAAAGACTGTATCACAGGAGTTGTGTGACAGGCAGGCTAACCTTTTCCATCTTCAGATCCGCCTGTCCACTGGTTGTTTACTTTTAGGACTGGTTTTTCCACCTATAAATGGTGCCTTTCGTGTAAAGGCTGTTCATGATGTAATGACTGTTATGTAATTTGTCTTCAAGTTTTTCGTTGGTGTCGTTATTTCCTCAGTATTCACCTTAAATGTATGTAGATTTGTATATATTGTATATATAACTGTATGTGTTTTTGAACTGACTGTATGGATGGGATGTCTTTTCTTGATGCCATGTGTTTGTTTATTTAATGCAAATTGAGATTGAAATACATTAAATTTGTTTGGAATACAACCCTGGGCCACGCAGCACGCTTTGGCTGTGTGTATCTCATTGTTTTGTAAATCATCCTGATCAGCTACCCTGTTCTGTTTATCACGTGTCGAGATCCAGGCTGGTCAGTGGTAGGATCCAATACCTTCATTTGTACATAGTTTAGTTGGGCAGGCAAGCACAGCAGGCAGCCTACATCCGCGTTTCTTCTCTACTGTGGCTTTTCTAAACATGAACCCCTTGAAGTGATGCGTGGGGTCACGCCGGATTCAGTGGAGGCTTCCAAGGTTTTAATGTTTGCAGAAGTCTGGCCTCGAGGTGCTAGGAGAGAAGGAGGCAAGATGGCGGCGGCGATGGCATCCGCCCGAGTCCTTCCTCCATGTCTACCTCAGCAGCAGTGACGTCCGGGCCCGCTCGTATATATATAGTATGTAATTTGCACATGCCCACAGAGTCAGGGTCAGGACAGCACTTACAGACGCAGTTACACTCTCACAAAAGCAGTTATGTACCAATCACTTATATAGCCAGACAGTCCTGCCACACTCACACACCCATAAGACTAATCACACACCTATTTACTCATGTGCATGTCCAGGTTTGAGTACTAGTTCACCCTTAGAGCCTGGAGGGACATCTGCGTAATGCAACCTGAACCACAAGAAGAGTTTTAAGCGGACTACTTCAGCACTCTTGAAAAGGGAGAACGCTGATTGGAGTTGACCTCAGACTCACAGTCCCGAATGGTAGAGGGTTTGAGAAAGAAGGAGAGGAATGGAGAAATAATTGAGTAAAGTCTCCATAGGAGAGGCGAGATTCCCCCAGAGAGAGAATTCTCTATTGGATATGGTGCAAGAAGTACTGTCTCCTCTAAAACCCAGTCCCCTGAGGATCTCAAGGACAGACAGGCTGAGTGGGACCAGAGGCTGCGCATGGCCCAGCTGGCTGAAGATGAGAAACAATCTTGGTCTAAAAGAGCTTTGGAGGAGGAAAGGGTCTGGGTGGCTAGAGTGTCAAGGAGGTGAACTTGAAGGCTGAAAACTGTTAGTCTAGCAAAAATGGTGGGAGCACCTCTACTGTGTCCAGTGCAGAAGAAAGAGTTCACATATTAAGAGACTTGGTGCCAGACTTTAAGGAGGAGGTTGATATAGACCGGTTACTTCGGGCATAAGAAGTAGCTGTAGAGGAACAGAGGATCTCTGAGGTGATTGTAGAGGTGACTTTGGAGTCATATTCATAGTGGTGGGAGGGACAAAGTACTGGCTCTAGAAAAGGGGAAGAGGTTGAGGTACTACGCTATAAAGGAGACCATTGTCAGTAAGTATGAGTTAACCCTAGAGGAGTGCAGGTTGAAATTCAGGGTTAGTCAGAAACTGTGTCACTACTGCCGGGAGGAATTTGTAGGATACATTTTAAATGTTTTTTTAAAGTATTGATGTTTTTTAAGAAGGTATTAATAACAGCTTTATACTTTTTCTTTGCTCCCCAAAGAGAACTGAGAAGAAGCAACTTGTGTCAAACAACAGATGGGATACATATGGAATATGAAATATGAAACAACCTTTACTCTGAAGTTTATACATCGTACAGCATTTACCATGCATTTTCACAATGAAATTACTGTTGGCACGCAAGGCTTTACATCGCAAGACTTGACCACACAATTGATCAGTAGATGGCAGTGTTTTTCTTAGTGTGTCTAGTCTTTAGGGCTTAGAGTTGGTGTGGGCTAGGGTTCCTGGGCTTTAGAGCTCAGAGCATGTGTTTGTTCCATTTATGTAGGAGTTTACTTGTTTGGGCGTGATTTGGTGCTTTTTTGACTTGTTTTTGAATAGGCCAGGGTGGGGTGTGTTTGGGGTGCAAGTCATACCTGTTCCAGTGATGGGATTGGGATGTGCTTGATGGAGGTAGTTGGGGATAAGTGGGACTGGTGTCCCTGTAAGTTTGAAGAGGATCGATCATGTTGAAGTGGTTGAAAAATGCCTGTTTTTGAAGTGCTCTATTGCAATGTTATCTAATGGGCCCGATTTGGATGTTGTCATGATATTTTTAGATGGTTCTAGTTGTTCCCGGTTGAAGTTGCTTCTGTTCTTCATAGCTGGGAATGCCTAGTTTGTCTTTGGGAAATTGATCCATGGAAAGGGTGTTTTATTAAAACAATATTCAAATATTTTTAATACATTAGCGATTGCTGTTAACATTATTTTCCAAAACAGTGACTGAAAAACAATAGTCCTCTTTCTTTTTCAATAAATATTGCAGGACTTAGGGAGCTGAATGTCTTTTTTTTAACAGAACATAGAGTACTTTGGAGCAGGACGGACGATCTGAACAGACAGACCTGTGTACAGGTATATTTACTTTACATTCTTTAACAAATTCAGTACATTTACAGCAAGGAAAGAGAAATGGTATGTGTGGTGAAAGTGTGCATGCTAGTTGTGTGCGTGGTAAGTGTACTTCTAATGTTAATGGATGTTCAAGCATGGTAATAGTATGCATGGTTAAATAAGCGATGTAAACACATGTGTGGTTAAACCATGCATGGTAATGTCATACAACCATATGAAATCTAGGGTCTTCAGAATATAATCTTGTTGACCTGTGCTCTGCTGCAGGTATTTGCACAGAGAGGTCATCATACCGTCCAGTTGAAATAGTTGAGGAAAATATTGAGCCTCTAAACTTATCTCCAGACACTCACTGGAGTTCTTTTAGCTTGTTTCATCTGATACAGTTCAATAGCATCCCCAATAATCTCTTTTACATGTAGTGGATGGATACTGTAATGCTCAGATATTTCTTCAGTTCTACTTCTGTCCACTTTTTCAAACTTTCCACTTGAAGGCAACATTTTGTCCTCCATGCAACTTCCATGTTAGACAATATCTTTATAGTACACTTTATTGTCTAAGATATCATTTAGCTTTCTTCACCTTATTTACATCCACTCGTTCCTGCCAGATTTGTTTTTTTTGTGGGCACACTATTTACTAGAATATAAAGCGGCTGTTCCAAATCTCTCTCTACACCCACAGTTTCAATATTGCGTTTAACATCTAAAGGTAAATACACAACTCTACCTTTTAGCCCTTTCTGAAGTTCAGTGGATGTTACCTTTAATGTTCGAGTTTGCTTCTCTTAGAAAGTAATATAAGTGATCCCATGGATATTCTGCACAGCCCAGGGCTAGAAACCAAGTTGGTGTTCCTAAATTTCACAACATGCACTTAAGCTCAATGTGACAATCATGCCAGTACTCATTTGTCCCAATATTTGCAGAGGTAAATTAAATAGACACCAGCATTGCAAGCACATGGGTGGGGTCCTCCTGTATTAATCTATTCCTGCCAAATACTACTGCACTCCTATTTAAACACATGAGCATATACCTCTTCATCTAACTCCTCCTCTACATTTCTAGGAAGCATCTGTTTTTTTGCAATGGGACTAGTCTCTTTTACTTCATAACATCACCAAGTTGTTTCAACTGAACGCACTAATTCCTTCTCTAGTAAGTAGCTTTCTTTATTAAAGAAAGGCTCAGTAGTAGATGTATGCTTCCATTCTCGTTTGAGAATTTAGCAAAAGTTACTTTTATTAGTAAGCCTTTTTCTTCTTCATGGACAACACTGTTTTAACCAGTGATTTTATTCTGCATAGTATCGAAATAAATAGATTGCACTTCAGAGCAAACATTTTCTCACCACATTCTCAATATAATATTTTAGTTTGAGTGCTGCTCTTCTCGTCTTAGTGTGCCTTATTTTTCGTACCAAATTCTTTATTACTTTACTTCTAAACATCCTTATTATTCATATTTCATTAAATTGTTTCTGCCTTCTTGTCAAATTTGGTGTTTTTGTAATAAAACTTTTTACTTTTAATCTGACTGACTCCTTCTTTGTTACAAAATTTGTAGAGGTAAAGTAAATAGACAACAACATTGTAAGAACATGGGTTAGTTCCTACGGTTCAAAAGTTCAAGGTTCAGTCTGTTTCTATATTTATAAATAGTTAAATAAGTTATGTTTGTTGATTAATTGTTTGGTCCAAATTGTATTTTTATATGTTAATAAAATGTACTTGTAAAGTTATAAATATATTTATTATTATTTTAACTTAACGGTCACAAACACACCTATACAGGTACTCAATCATGTACTCACGAACCTATGTGGTCATTCACACTGGTACTGACACACAGACACATACACACTGTCAGTGACCTATTTACACATGCAAACATCTACTTACATACACAAAGTGCGCAGGTTTTTTTTACTAGAATCTTCATGGTTTTTTCCCAGCTGTTCAATGGCAATTATTTCAACAGTACATCATTTGTGGTGTATGAATATACAAACAGAGAACAGTAGAAGGGAAAATCTACCCACAGAACACATTTCTTCAGTGACAAATATGGTGTTTTGCACAATGAGTAACCATCTCCTCAAATCTTCACAGGCTGCGAGTATTGCGATGACTGCAGCTGATGAAGGTTCTCTCAAGGGTGCCATAGAGGTAGAATATTCTGCTGCACCTCGTTTCTCTTGCATCATTCAGTTTCACACCCTTTCATAAATCATTTTTAAGTGCTTCCAATTGGAACTTGTCCCATGTGAACACTTCTTAGCAGTGTAGCTGGGTACACTAATACACTTAGGTGCACATTCATGCATACACTAAAACACCCTGGTACACACTGATCCATACACTAACACACCCAGCCACACACTGATGTATACACAGACACACCAAACACAAACTGATGTATTCACTGACATATCAATGCAGACACTAACACACCCAGCCAAACACTAATGCATCCAATAACACGCCCAGGCACACACTGGTGCACACGACACACCCAGGGACATACCAATGCAGACACTGACACACTCAGGGATACAGCAATACAGACCCCTAAACACTCTCATCCAAACTCTAGTGTATCAAATAAGACACCCAGGCTTACAGTGACACATCCAGGCATACACCAAAGCAGACTTTGATATACCTAGGCATACACCAATACAGACACTGACTCAACCTATCTCTAATGCATCCAATAACACACCCAGACATACACTGATGCATACAGTGGTAAACCCAGGGTGATACTAATGCATACACTGGCACACCTGGGAAAACATTAATGCAGACACTGCCACAGCCAGGCACATACCAAAGCAGACACTAACACACCCAGCCAAAGACTAATGCATCTAATAAAACACACAGGCATATACTGATGCACACACTGACTCACCCACTCTCACACCGAAACAGTCACTGACACAATATAAACATTATGTTGGAGTACATGATGGTTCTGACAAAACCATTTTTTTCTAGATGGGTTTACAAACAGTTTTTTTAAATTTTGTATTCCTTTTTATAACAAAAAGTGAAGAGGGTAGTAAATAAGGGCGAAGATGGGTGAATGCAAAGAAGCAACTGGCTTCAGCCTTCAAAAACATTATGTAGTCACTGGAAGCAAAAAAATCAAAAGCTAACTGCGATGCTTCTTCACTGTATCCAAGAATGCAGCGTCAGAAGACATTTTTTCTTCAACTAGAACGTGGCATTTCGCGCAGTGAATAATCATGTCACTCAATGCTTCGCAGACAGCTAGCATTGTAATGACTGCAGCTGATGATGATGGTTCTCCCAAGGCTGCTATTGAGGTCGACTTTCCAGCTGTACCTGCGTCCTCGTGCATCATCTGATTGTAGACCCTTTCATAAATTTTCAGGTGCTTTCACATAGAACTTATCCCATATGACCACTTCATTGCAGTGCCTCTAGATAACTGCTTGCGCAGATATTACACTGCACATATTTTGCTGTTACCTGCTTTTCCCCAGAAGGTAAAGTGCTTCCACACATCACTTTCCTTTCTGCAAGGTGGTGTGTCTTTCTCCTCATCCTCAACAGGTTTTGGATCCTCATCTTGGACAGATGATGTCGCTTCAGCCATTATGCAAAAGCATAGCACCACTGGTTCTCAATCCTCCTTCTAGAGAGTTCACTGGATAAGTAGCTGCTTTTGGATGTGGTATTCCATGTGGAAGTGTGGTGGTCTTAATTTATCCAATCAGAAGTTAAGGTGTGGGTGTGCTTGCGAATGAATTCACAAATCTGGTATGTAAATTCAAAAAGTTTAAAGATGGGTAACTTTGTTGGGAAACTGGTAGAAGGAGGTTTATATATCCTTGTAAATATGTTCACACTGATGTGATTAATGACAATGGAGGGGCTTACATATTCGCAGTAATGCATAATATTTTCGGTGAATCCGCAGATTCAGACTCGTAGATTCATTGCAATCACGTGATCGAGATAAAAAACCATAGTAGTAGTAGGCTGTCCATGTTTGCGTACCCACAAAGGTACTCTGGTACCCCAAAAATATTTTAAAACAATAACATGTGTTTAATTGCATTAGAAAAACTTTTTATACTTTACATTAACTACATATGTGATTTTTATGTTTTGAAATGTATAATAAGTATATTTATAAACAAAGAATGTCTACAGTACAAAAAATACTAAAACTAATTGTAATACACTTAGTATTAAAACCAACCCAACCCCACAATTTATCTAAATAAACTAAACAAACGAGGGATATAATATAGAAATAGAATTTGAAAAACCTTTGAAATTCACTGTAAAAAACGACGGTAACAGGGCCGTTATAGTTAGGAAAAGGTAATATAATAAACATTAGAAATTCATTTAAAAAGCCAAAGGTTACAGGGACGTTATTATTAGGCTCAGATTTCACTCGTACAAAACAATAGAAATTCAGCAGTTATAGTTACCTGAGCTAACTATTACTTAAGTCCCGAATGCACTGTTTGCGACCTTACACATTACATCACTCATATCATGGTCAGTGACATCACTGATGACATAATCGCGTGAATGCGTTTCGCAAACGTTTCTGAGACTTAAAGATATATTAAGCTATTGCATAAGTTCAATTACTATTCTTTTTAGACTAGTAATTAGTCATACTATTTCTAACCTATCTAATCTGAGTGGCAATGTGACTGTAACAGTGTGTGAGTGGATGTCTGAGTGGCTGAATGGGTGTTAGAAATGGGATTTCTGGTTGGCTAAGGCTTGTGCCAAAGTCAGGCAGAAACCACCATTCTAAGTCAGGGCAAGGAAGTCACCTGCCAAGACAACCCCTGCTCACCCTCTTGGTAGCTTGGCACGAGCAGTCAGGCTTATCTCAGAGGCAATGTGTAAAGCATTTGCGCACGCACCCCCAGCAACAACATCCCAGGCCCCCCACAAAAGGCACCCCACATAAGGTTATATAAAAAATAGCCTTTGTATTACCAGAACGCATCCGAATCATAATCACCGGATGTTAGAAATGGAATCCCCGGCCGGCCAAGACTCGCGCCAAAACCAGTCAGAGACCACCACTCTAAGTCACGGCAAGGGAATTACACACCAAGATAACCCCTGCTCACCCCCTTGGTAACGTGACACGAGCAGTAAGGCTAAACTAGGAGGCAATGTGAGTTGAGCGTTTGCGCGTGCACCCAGCAATAACACCCAAGGCCCACCACAAAGGAAACTCCACACAAGGTTATGTATAAAAATAGCCTTTGTATTGTAGCAAACACATTAGATAAAAACACACACTTTACAATGTGCCAACAGGCACGGGCAGAATTTATAGGGGATATATGTACAGGACAGGGCCACCTTGACCACTGTCAGGAATATGCACTTGTAGATTTTAGAATATTTGTAGAAATAGCATGTGGTAGAACATAGAATGATAATCACTGTAACACACAATAGGAAATAGAGCACACAACCAGTAACTACTGGTAACAGGTAAGTACCACCTGCGCAACCCTAACCACCTTAGGAGAATGTCACGCAGGGAACCAGGTTATGTGTGTAATATCCTAGGCATTTAGGAGATATAAACAAACAATGACAGGGAACTCAGGGAAAACACTCAAGAATCAAAAGGTTAATAAAAACACACATTTTTTAATGTATTCATCATATGCAGTAGATACATTCGTTAAAAAGACATATTATAGACAATAAAATACAACAAAAAAATGAATATAAAACCGTTGTTAAAGAACAACCACAAAGCAAATTTAATAAAACGGAAACTAATCAATTGGTGGCATTAATGTAGTCGAAGCGCGTTTCGGCGTACAAAAGACGCCTTCTTCAGGAGCCACAAAATTTAATTTGTTTCTGAAACAAACAAAAATATCAATCAACATAGTTAACCATACTCAATGACATTAAAAAAACATTTATTGTCAAACAGTACATTATATATCATCCATTCGCGTTTTCCCTTTAGAGATTCCCAAGTTCCTATCTGATATAATAATCAGATTACAGACTAAGCAATTATCTGAGTATTTATGTATGTAAGGTGGGTAGGTATTAGAATAGTAATAAAAATAAAGGAAGACCTATGACATGAACCAGGGAACCAGGACCTCTCTAATAACACCTGTACTAAAAAGAACAACCACCTAAGTATCACAATACATGTAGGGGTATAGGAGTAAAAGCATAACACATGATGCATAGAAACACATTCAGAGGTGCAGGAAAAACACAATAGCGCAGAAATCACATAAGCCACAACCTGTGACTGTCCCTGGCCTTTCTGGGGCTAGGACGCCCTGTGTCCCAATGTCAGGGGCCTAAACGGAGCATCTGCCCACTAAGTGCTGGGCAGCTGTAGGATCTCTTCTGGGCTCTAAGGAACAAGGGGGCGCAAAAGCAACGTGTGAGCCTCGTGGGCTCGAAGCACTGTCACCTCACTGAGGGGAGAGGCTCGCTGCCAGCTGGGGTCGCTCTACCACCCACAAATGCCCCCAAGAGCCTCTCAGGGCTTGAATTACCAAAAATGTGCCCGAGCCTCGCAGGCTCTAAATAACAAAATTTCCCCTGAGCCCCTCGTGGGCTCTAGATCTGAATGCCTCTGAAATGTAGGAGTCCCTCCCGGGGGACTCGAAATTACTATGATGCCCTGGAGCCTCTCAGGGCTCGTAAACAAGTATGCCCATGTCGGAGCCTCTCAGGCTCTGGAGAAATGCACCCGACTGCAGCAAGTAACACTGGGGGGGGGGGAGCGGGCACCGGCAATGTGCCCCGACGCCTCCCCCTCTTCCCCAAACAGATACAACGGCCCCACTGACCCGGTCCTGTGGCGGGGGGGACTCCTCCTGCTATTCTGCTGCTGGGGCGGCTCTCTTCACTAGCTGCGGGGCTCTCCCTGCACTCGGGGAGCCTCGCGGCTCTCGCGGCCGGACTCTTACTACCTGGGGGGCTCTTGCTCGGTGTGGAGCCGGGGGCAGGCACGGGAAGGTGCCTCGCGCCCCTCCCTCCGTAGGGACAGGCTGCCGGCTCCTCCACTGGTCTGGGGCTGCCGGACTTCTTCTTCTCTTTGCCAGGCAGGAGCGCAGGGTGGCCTCCCATCCGCTTCCTGCCTGGCCTACTGTACTTCCGGTTCGCGGCTGCGGACCTAATCGCAGCGCAGCCCAGGGATTTGGAGGTGGGCACTTCCGGGTCGCACTAGGCAGCGGCCCGGCATTGTTTCCAACACTCCTGGGCTGCGGCGGTGAACTCGGTGCTACAACGAGGGGTGGGCTCCCTCAAAATCAATAATAAAGCGAGGTGGGCACTGGCTTGGGGGTCAAATTAAGGGCAAATGAGCGGGGCGGCACCCGCGCCGCTGCCCGCAAAACACGGGGAAAATGCCGGGTGGACACCGGCCTTTAAGACCAGCCACAAGGGGAATCCCAACGCTGGGGAATCCCTCCAGAAGGGGGACTGCAGCTCCGGGCTGCAGATACAAAGCCTAGTGCTCCTGGAAGGTAGAAACAGCGCTTCCCAGGCGCTTTTAGCAAAATCAGCCACAAACCCTAGCAAAGTCCAGCAACAAGTCCTTTAGGAGGTGGGGGCAAGGCTGGGCCCAGAGCCAGCTCACAGGGTCCTCCTAGGCAGGGAGGCTATCCCCAGTGGCGGTCCTCCTGGCGTCCAGCAGCAGCCCCCCTCAGGAAAAGGATCTAGGAAGAGAACATTTTGTAAGGGGACCCAGAACCTTTTTATACAATGAATTCCTTTGTCTCAGGGTGCAGGGTGGGGGAAAAACCAGTCGCAGCTGGTTTTGGAGTACTTTGTTTTCCTCAGCTACCCTTTCCATTCACTAGGCCGGCTAGGGTCATTAGACCCACCACAGGGGGCGGAGCCAGCATTGTGTGGGGAAAGCCCAGCCCTATTCAGGTCCCAGGTGCACTCCCCCCAGCCATCAGCATGCTAATCTCAACACTCACCACCGGGGCAGACCCATCATGACTCATGGAGCCAGGCTCACCAGCCAGCTCCAGCCAATCACAAGCCAGACACAAATTACACAAACATGCCAACTTCTAGAAGTGGCACTTCCACACTAGACACATTCATGCCGCATACATCATCGTGCAGCATTTAATCACACGAGTCCACACATACCAAACTCGCACCTGCACTCCCCTCGCATCAGGAACTACCAGGGACACATACATTCCCCATGCATTCTTATTGGAGGGCAGGCTATCCTCACCACACGCACGCACTTTAACCTGGGACACAGTGGTAAAGTGCGCAGAAACCAAAATATCACTATCACCAGGTCACCGTGAAAAGCAAAAAGTTCAGGGGTGAACCTGCCAGAAGGGCCAAGTCCAACACCGTATGTACATTGTGCCAACTGGCACGGGCAATATTTACAAGGGATTATATGTACACAGGACAGGGCCACATTGACCACTGTCAGGAATTAGCACTTGGTAGAAAATAGCACTTTGTAAAAATAACAATTAGCACATAGAACATATCATAACTGTAGCACCAAATAACACATGTAGCACACAACCAGTAACCACTGGCAAAAGGTACCACCTACGCAACCCTAACCACCTTAGGAAAATATTACGCAGGGAACCATGAACACACTAGTAAAACTATACTAGGAAGAACAACCTCCTAACCTTGAAAACACATTCAGAGGTATAGGCCAGACACATGACGCGTAAAAACACATTCAGCGGTGTAGGTAAGCAACTTTGTACATGATGCACAAAAACACATTCAGAGGTACCAGAAAGACACATGACGCGTAAAAACACATTCAGCGGTGTAGGTAAGCAACTTTGTACATGATGCATAAAAACACATTCAGAGGTACCAGAACACAGGGTGAGCAAAACATACTACACACTGTACATTTCCTAGCACCCAAAGCAGCACATAAATCACATTTAAAGTCCAGGTTGCGCCACTGTGCCAAAACCTAAACGTAGCAGCTGCCCACTACTTGCTGGGCAGCTGAGGGACAAGAACAGGGCCTAAACGCTGCAGCTGGCACTAAGTGCTGCGCAGCTGTGGAAAGGCCAAAGTAGGGGCGAAGGAGTGTGCCTCACTCCTCAGTCCAGAGAACACATTCCCCTAGGAAGGGAAACCTAAACGGAGCAGCTGCCCACTACTTGCTGGGCAGCTGGAAAGGATCACTGCGACAGGGCTCTCACTAGCCCCTCAGGACAAAGACTGCGCCAAATGGGGAGCCCTCTCGGCTCTGAATGAGCAACACGCCACTGTTGGAGCCACCAAGGCTCTAGGAAGAAGGCTGCACCAAAACGTTGGAGCCCTTTAGGCTCTAGCAATACATCTGTGCCCTCATGAGCCTCGTGGGCTCGACGAAAAGGCTGCCCACTGGGGGTCCGGCCCGCTGCCAACCGGGGCAGCTCTACCCTCAGAAATGCCCACAAACTGGTGTAGGTAGGAGCCTCTTGGGCTCTAGAAACAACACAAAAAGGCCCCCCTCTGAGCCTCGTGGGCTCAAGACAACTGCTGCCAACTGGGGGGAACGGCCCGCTATCAGCTGGGGCCGCTCTACCTCCCGATATGCCGCCGGGGTGTAGGAGTCCCTCGTGGGCTCTAGAAACAACACAACAATGCCCCCCTCTGAGCCTCGTGGGCTCAAGACAACTGCTGCCAACTGGGGGGAGCGGCCCGCTATCAGCTGGGGCCGCTCTACCTCCCGATATGCCGCCGGGGTGTAGGAGTCCCTCGTGGACTCTGGAGAATTGTGCTCCGTCATTGGAGTCCCTCTCGGGGGACTCGGAATCACAAGAATGCCCCCAGGACTTTGGGGGCCCGCAAGAAATGCTCCCGCCGTCAGTGTCCCACTCGGTGGCTCACAAGCCCAACACTGGCACCCGGCAGCACTTACCCGGTTGCGGGCAGGATTCCTCTCACTTGAGGGGCGGTTGCGCCGGCGGAGCTTTCTCTCCTAATGGGAGCCCCGCCTTCAACATGCGCCCCGCTTCGCCCACTCTTCACCCTGTCCCCCATCTCGGGACCGGGACTTCGTGTGTGGAGCCTTCGTGGCTCTAAGGCAGCCAGTCTCTTCTCCCGGCCGGGCAGCCAATCACAGCGCGGCAGCGGGCGGGACTTCCTGGAAGCAAGCGGTAGTCCCGCCCTGCTCCAGGCGCCCGCCCAGCCACTTTTATTAACACGGCTCGGGCCGCGGCGGTGATTCTCGGGCAGAAAGGAGGGGTGGGCACCCTCGGCACTAAAATAAAACATAGAAGTGGGGTGGGCCCCTGCTAAGGCTCCTAAAAACGGGGTAATACCCGAAAATAATTAAATAAGCGGGGTGGGCACCCGCAAGGGAGCGATTTTGGGGGAATCCCTCACCAGGGGATTCCCTCTTAAAGGGGCCAAAAAGCAGGATGAGCACAGCGCTCTGAGGCAGCAAAGTCCTGGGGCACAGAAATGGAGCAACCAGCTCCTCAGTAATGGAAAGTCCTCCAGTCCCCCCAGGCCAGGCAGAGGGGTCCCAGAGCAACAAGATCTTCAAGGCATCCAGGTGCTGGGCAGGGCCCAGGGAGGCAAGCCTTCCCCTGGGCCCCAGCAGCAGCATGCCCCTGGTAGATTCAAGTCAGGAAACAAGAACATTTTCATGGGGTCACAGCCCCTCTTTTATACAGAGAAATCCTTTGTCCACAAAGGTGCAGGCAAGGGGCGAACCAGATACAACTGGTTCCTGAGCCCTTTGTTTTGCTCAGCCCCTCTACCTATTCACAGGATGGGTCAGGGACATCAGACTCACCACAGGGGGCGGAGCCAGCATTGTGTGGGGAACGCCCAGCCCTATTCAGGTCCCAGGTGCACACCTCCCTCACATCACTCATTTTTTTGTTTGAATATTTTTTATTAACATTTCTGAAACAATGGCAATTGCATACAGTATACAGAGTGACATCAAGCAGTTGGAAAACTTTGAGTAGGTATTAGTCCATAGTTACGATCACTTCGCACTGGCTTTATAAGTATGTCATCCAGCAATGAGTTGCCCTTAACTTCCCGGGGAGTGAATGCATGGCACATGGGTGTCACAGATTAACAGATGAGGCCGTGTATGGCCTGTCTCCTGCCCTGGTATGTATGTGGCAATATCCGTGGTCGATAGTAGCATTCCGAAGGGCAAGTTAAGGAACTGAAGAGTGGGTCTGTTTTCATGCTTGAGTGTGAAGTGCCACCCGGGCATGCACTACTTGTCCATATACTGCGTGTTATATCTGTCTTATAGCAGTTGTGAGGGTGTTGAGCATCCGTGGATGTGCAGTGACCAATATTTCGTATGTAAGAAGAGGAGCTCTATCAACAGTGATAACGCTCTGGTTGCAACTACGGTACCATCACGCAAACATTAGGGCAAGATGATTCCGTGGAGGAGGGGGGAGATTGAGATATATCGTTCTATAGGCGGAGGAGGCGGGGAGAAGGGAAACGTGAACTAAAGAGGGGTCCAAAAAACAGTTAAAGTGAGATGCGTTCGCTAGTGCCGGTTATAGTTGTGCGTAGGGGGTGTTCTTATGTGGGCGCAGAGGGGGTCAGCAGTCAGCGGCAGTGACGTCGCCCCTTCCAGTCCACGGGACAGGGCGGTCACCCGGGGGGGAGGAGGGGGCAAGAGGCAAGAGGGGGGGAGAGGGAGGGGAGAGAGAGACAGCGCAGTCAGCCCCGCGCTCCTGGGAAACACCCACGTCCATGTGCGTTGGGTCCTTAATCAGGGGTCGCTGCATATCCCTCCATCACTGTCGTCAGTTAGGTGTGCACATCTCTCCGCGCCAATAGGCACAAGGTGAGAGGGCGGCGCCGAGCGCGCAAGGTGTCTGCTTATTCCCATGGCTGCGGACTATTCCAGCAGTATGTCTAGTTTAAGTGATCCCTTGTGCTCGACTAGCCTGTTGGAAGGATTTCAGCGCGGCTTCCCAGAGGTGTGCTATCGGGAATTTTCTCAGTCCCATTGTTTCCTCTCGGTGCAACACCGTTCCCTCCGCTACCGCCCAGTTAGTGAATGAGGTGTGCCAGTGTCTGACATGCGGTGGTTCGCTGTGCTTCCAGCGCTTCGTAAGTAGTCGTTTGGCTGTGACATGCCCAGGTCCCAGAATCGTTCCGACACCTTGTTCAGTTTGGTCCTTTTGTAAAGTCCCAAAATACAAGCCTCCCAGGTGTGTGGTATGTCAATCTCTGTGCACTGTGTCAGCAGTGATGTGATCGCGTCCCAGTACGCCTGGATGTTGGGACAGAGCCAGAGCATATGTAACAGGTCTGCTCCAATTAGGGAACATCGCTGGCACGCAGTGTCAGTGACCGAGAAGTATCTGTTGATCCTGTCAGGTGTCAGGTACGCACGGTGCAAGATATAGAACTGTATAATTTTGAAACGGGAGTTGCGCGGGACATTGACAGGGCTTAGCAGCACCATTGCCCATTCTTTATCCGTCCATGCCCGTTCCCTGTCCGTCTCCCATTTGTCCCTTAGTTGTCGGGTGGAGTGTTGTGCGTCATCCTGCAAGGCACGCGCCAGCCAGTGCACCACGTGGGTGCCATTGCCCATGACATGCAGGTATTGGATGAATTGGTGCACTGGCAGCTCCTCGGTAATATCGCCCCAGGCGTTCGTTAACGTCCGTATCATGGAGGCGTGAGTCAGAAATTGACCAGCTGGTAAGCCCGTGTCTGTTGCGAGTGTGTCAAAGGTTAGCAAAGTACCATCGGCATAGAGGTCCCCCAAGGTCTCTACATCTGACTGCGTCCATCTCTCCAGCAAAGCCTCCGTCAGTACTCCATCTCCTCTGGGGGTGCCCAGCAGGGGGCGCGCTGGGGCATAGGGTTTCACTGCTCGGGTCAGTTTCAAGCAGCGTAGGAAGCATTTGTGCTCTACCATAATGTGCAGCTGCGTGGGGCGTGGGACTTTCACCAGTGGGTGGAACAACGCACATACTTGTGAGTGGGTCCAGCAGGTGGAGTCCGTGGTTGTATCATCCAGGTTCCTGCCACTGAGCCATCCCGTTACCCATTGTAGCTGTGCTGCCAGATAGTACAATTCCAAGTTGGGGACCGCCAGTCCCCCTGCCTCAGTTGTCATGTACAGCTTCGCCAACGGCACGCGGGGCCTGCCCGTATTCCAGATGAGGTCGCGTAGTAGGGTTTCTAAGTCTCGGAACACCTTGGTGGGGACGTAGGTTGGGATATTAGCGTAGTAATATAATAGTCGTGGTAGGACTATCATTTTCGTTAGCGCCACTCTGCTTGGCACATTCAGGGGAAGGGTCTTCCAGAAGGTGACCTGCGCGCGTAATGAGGATATCGCCCTAATCAAGTTCCCATCCAGTATATCCGTCAGACTCCTGTATATGTGGATTTCTAGATACCAGAACGTTGTGGGATACCAATTGAGTCTCTCGCCCCCTAGTCTGATGTCGCATTCAGGTGTCTCCGGGCTGAATGAATATGCGCCTGACTTAGTCCAATTGACTCGTAAGCCCGACATGTCCTCAAAGGTTTGGAAGATTGTGGCCAGCGATCTCGGGATGTCGGTCAGATCCTTAATGTATAGAAGCAGGTCGTCTGCATAAAGCGAGACTGCATGTATGCCGCCTGCCATCGGGATCCCCCACTCTTCCCCACTCGTTCTCAAGATCTCAGCCAGAGGCTCTATAGCCATGGAGAATAACAGTGGGGACAGGGGGCAACCCTGCCTGGTGCCCCTTCGCACCCGTATGGCATCCGAGAGGAGTCTGCCCGTGCGTAAGCGGACAGTCGGTTTTTGGTACAACAATTTAACCATATCTGTGTATTCATCGCCCAGGTCATATTTTTCCATGACTGCTGCTAGGTAGGGCCACTCTACCTAGTCAAAGGCCTTCTTGAGGTCTAGTACTAGGCATCCCGACCGCGGCCACTGACTGATAGCGTATCTCTGCACGCAAAACAGTCTGCGATGTTTTGTGAGGTGCTGCGCGTGGGGACAAAGCCGTTTTGGTCTTGGTGCACTAATGTCGGCACCAAGGGGGCCAGACTCTGGGCTAAGATGGAGGCGAGTATTTTGTAGTCTGTGTTTAAGAGCGCCAGCGGGCGATAGGAGCCCATTTGTGTGGCGTCTTTGCCAGACTTGAGGAGAGAGATAAGGTTGGCTTTGTTTTGTGTGCGGGGGAGGGAGGAGTCTTCCGCGGCTGCTGCGTATACTTTCAGCAGCGCAGGTATAATAACTTCTGCGCAGGCCTTATAATACTCAGCGGGTAGCCTGTCTGGGCCCGGGGGATTTGCCATTAGACAGATTGAAAATAGCCGTGCGAAGCTCTTCAGCCGTTAACGGAGCACCAAGGTCGTCCTGTTGCGTGGTGGTCAGTTGTGGTAGCTGTACGTCTGAGAGGTAGTTCACTATAGTTTCCCTGGAAACCCGTAGTCGGGACTTGTACAGCAATTCGTAGTGCCTTGTGAAGGCTTCGTGTATTTTCTGTTGCGTGTATACCATCCCACCCTCGTTAGTGTTGATCGCTGACACCAGCTGCGCCCTATCCTCCCGCTTGATTAACCATGTGAGTAATTTGCCTGGTTTATCGCCGAGGTGGTGCGTGCGAGGTGGTGCGTGCGTGCTGAGTGAGCTGCATGGTTAAGGGCGCAAAGCCGCTCCAGGAGTCGTGCGTGCTCCTCGCGCGTCTGATGCAAGGTGTCATCTGCGCCACCAATTGCATCTTGCTCTCGCTGAAGCTGCTCGGATTCCACTTGCGCCAAGTCACCTTCTATCTTTTTCTGCATGTGTCCTTGTGTGCCCAAACAATGCCCTCTAATCACGACTTTGAAGGCATCCCACTCTATCTGGGGGAAGGACGCTGTGCCTGCGTTGTCCTCAAAATATTGCGCTGTTTGTGTAAGGAGAGAGTCTCGGAATGCGGCATCATGTAGTAGGGTCGGTTGGAGCCTCCATGTGGGGATGGGGGGATGTGGGCGCTCCCATGTTATATCTAATATGTGTGGGTTGTGGTCAGAGTGAGTGCGTCCCATGTAGCCCGTTTCGACAACTAAGGGCAGCAGTTCTGTGGACACCATGTACCTGTCCAGTCGCACGTGTAGGTTATGCGCCCCCGAGTAGTACGAGTACACTTTAGCCGTGGGGTTGTGTGTGCGCCATGCGTCATGTAGGTCCCATTGCGCAGCCCAGGCAGTCAGCGCTTTCGTGGCCCCGTGCATAGGCGTACCATGTGGGGGTGGGGAGGATCGGTCCAGGTGTGCATCTAAGACGCAGTTGTAATCACCCCCCAGAATCCATGGGATACCATGCCAGGGTGCTAGTGTTAGTGAGAGCCGCGTCAGGAAATCGCCTTGCTCAGTATTCGGAGAATACAAGGAGCCCAGCACCACTGGTTGACCATCCAGTCTGCCCTGGATCATCACAAACCTGCCATCAGGGTCAATTTGTGATTGTGTCACCGTCAGAGGGGTCCCAGGTCGAACCCACAGGAGTGCACCGCAGGCAAATGAGGAGTATTCTGTGGCGTACAGCTGCCCGCGCCACCTGCGGTGTAGTGTACGCACTTCAGCTTTATTTAGGTGTGCCTCTTGTAAGAGTGCAATCTGTATTCGATGACGTTTTAGAATGCAATATATTTGATATCTACGGGATGGTGTGTGCATGCCCCTAACGTTCCAGGTACAAATTTTTATCCCAGCCATGTGTGGTGTCTAAACGAGTCCACCCCTCTCCACCCCCCCACCACGCTCCTCCTCGGCCCCCCACGTCCCCCCCCCGGCCCGCACCCAATCCCAAGCAGTTTACCACTAGCAGGCAATCTTCATGAACGCATTGTGAATATAAATACAATAACACAACTGACCAGAAGAGGCCTAGACAGTGAGTAATACCAAAAGGTCGGTTGCAGAACATGCTGCCGTCCAAATTCTCAAAAGAGACAAGAAACCTTATGAGTCTAGGGGGTGTTAGGCATGAAGCGTAAGTCTTTAAGTAAAGGATATCATACAATCAGAGGGGGCGTTGTCTTCCCCGTCCAGGGCTATAGTGGAGAGGTCACAGGGTGCAGGCAGTCTCTGTGGCATCACCGCATAGGCTCGCTTAAGTGTGTCCATTGAGCACGGCATCACAAGAGGAGGGGGTTGTGCCAGGGCAAATGTTTCCAGCTGAGCCAGCCCTTCGCCTATCGAGAGTCCGTTGGGGTGGATGGGGGGAGGGTGGCAGGAGTGTGTGGTATCGACAGAGTTCAATGTTCGAGGTTGTTACTCACTGCGTCATGTCATCACCGCCTCCCCCTGACTAGGGAGGGTTTGCGATCTCCATCGACCCATCTCACCCATACTTGTGCAGGTCTTGTAGCTGTAGGGTAGGCAGAGTCGGTCCCTCATCTGTTGGGGGGTAGCTTGTCATTGTCGTCAGTTGAGTAGATCCGCAGTTTGCGGTGTGACATCTGGCGGGTCCGTGGATAGTTGGGAGTCCGATATTCCATATATAGCCTCATCGTCGCTCGGGAACGCTCGTGGGCTGGTGTGGAGGGCAAAGGATGGAGTCGGGGAGCTGCTGATTTCTGTGACTCTGCGAAGTGCATCTTGCTGCTCTTGTAGTACCATATCTGTGGGCGGGGAGTGAGTCATCACCTCCTGTGTGTGACGGGGCGTGGGCGCTTTGCGCCTGCGGCGTCGCCTTGATCCACGGGAGCGAGGTGTAGTGACTGTCCCTTGTGTTCACCTGGGCGCCTCACTCACCCCTCCATCCAGCCAGGCTTCGACTTACTCTGGACACGTGAAGAAGTGAGTCTTGTCGTGTGCTACCACTCTCAGTGTGGCGGGTAAGAGTAAGGAGTACTTGAGGTCCGCTTGCCACAGCCGTCGTTTTACTTCAAGAAAGGAGTGTCTTTGACGCTGCACCTGAACTGTATAGTCGGGGAAAAGCATTATTTTGGCGTTTTCAATTTGGATTTCTCCGAGCTTCCTCGTTTCCCGTAATATTGCGTCTCTGTCTCTATAATTAAGGACGCGGAGGAGCAGTGGCCTGGGATTGGATCCTGTCGGGAGTGGTCTCGTAGGTACTCGATGTGCTCGTTCCACCACAAAATGCGGCGACAGCGTATTTTCGGGAGAATAGTCTTCAGCAACTCTTCTACATGGTGCCTGGGGCTTGACCCTTCCCATTTTTCCGGCACACCCACGATTCTGACGTTGTTTCTTCGTGCCCGTCCCTCTGCGTCCTCAGCACGATCTTCCAGGAACTCGACTCTGTTCAGGAGGTCTTTGATGTGCTTGTCCGCCTGTTGTACTTGGGGTCCCATGTCAGCCACCGTTCCCTCCAATGATTTGGTGCGGTCCGCCAGTTTTTTGTGATCAGCTCTGAGGTGGTTGAGATCAATCGCCACACTGTCTATTTTAGTCTCTAGCGATGTACGAGTCTGTTGGAGGGATTCTTCCAGGCATTCCACAACAGCTAGTACATTGTCCAGTTTTGACACCACTTGGTCAGTGTTCATTTTAGCAGTTGTTTTGTCCAATTTCCCTTTGGCTGGCGCACTCCCAGTGCCAGTGCGTGTCTTCACGTCCCCAGACATGGGCAAGTTGGCAGACAGCTGCGGTTGGCGTAGTCTAGCCGGCGTGGACCGCCCTGGAGCGTCTCAGGGTGTAGGCAGGGTCCGTGGTCCGTGAGTCACTGCAAGGATGGCCGGTGCCTCCTCCGCGGGTGGCACTCGCTCACTTCACCCCCAATATCACTAAGGTTCGCCGCCAGGGATGGCTGGGTGGGGCGTGTGGCCATTGTTGTAAGGCCCTCACTGGGCAATGCAGGTGTGGTTGGTGCTATTCTCCAGTCCCTTCTCACCCCCTCCGAGGGGGGGCAACGTTCTCCCAATTTCCTCGTCGCCCTCAATGCGGTATCTGCCACGTCGGGGCCGCCGCGGCCGTCCGTTCAAAGGGATCTCCCTCCTGAGTGGCGAAGGGTGTCTGGGACGGGAGGGCAGTGGTGCACCTTGCTCATGGCGGGTCTGGTGCCTCTCTGCCGAGTGCGGTACCTTCTCGCGTCTCAGCCCTGGGATCCCCAAGCAAGTCAGCGCCCTCCTCACTGTGGGCTCCCGTTGATGGTTTCACCTGCTGTGTACTCCCCCCGGCTGTGGTCAGGGAGGCCCTGCTTTCGCTCACCGTGTCTGGCCGTCAGCGCGGCCTGGCTACCCTCGTCCTCCGGCCAGGCGCAGCTCCTCAGCTCCGTCTCGTCTCGCCGCCAGATGGTCGAAGTGCCGCTGGTCCCCAGCCTCCGGTGGGGTCCCGCTCTGGGGTGGGCGTAAGGGGGAGTCGCGAGTCGCAAGATCGCTGTGCCCCAGAGCTGCAAGGGTGTAGTGGTCGTCAGCCAGTTGTTGGCGCCGATCTTCAGGCTGGCCCGTGGATCGCAGTGTAGGCCTCGTGGTGAGGCCTAGCGGGCGTGTGCGGACCACGGCCTCGCGTAAGTCCTCCTGCCAGGTTCGCAGCGTGCGACTCGGCTGCAGTTCGCCGATTCCCGCCGGAGCGGTCCTGAAGTCATGACCAGCCCCAAATTTGGTCTAGCGGTAGAGGAGGGTGTGCTGTCGCTCCGCCTGCAGTTTTGGCCCGTTAAGGATAAGTTAGACGGAGAACTGGCCCGGTGTAGGGGAGCTCGGATCGGAGCCCTACCCCTCTGCTTCCGATGCCATTGCGTGCCTAGCCACGCCCCCTCCCTCACATCACTCATGCAGATCTCCCATTCACCACCGGGGCAGATCCATCCTGACTCATGGAGCCAGGCTCACCAGCAAATCCCAAGCCAGCACATTCACTGCACAGGCACACCAACTTCTAGAAGTGGCACTTCCACACTAGACACAATAACGCCGCACACATCATCGCGCAGCATTTAATCACACGAGTCCGAACACACACCAAACTCGCACCTGCACTCCCCACGCATCAGGAATTACCATGGACACACACATTCGCCATGCATTCCTATGGGAGGGCAGGCCAATCTCACACACACACTCAGAGAGTGCACGCACTTTACACTGCGCCACAGTGCTAAAGTGCGCCAAGACTATTAATCATTATAATACAAGGCAAAAAGTTCAGGGGTGAACCTGCCAGAAGGGCCAAGTCCAACAATGGGTATGTGAGTGGTTATATGGCCATGTTAGTGGGTATGTGAGTCGCTGTATGGGTCTGTGAGTGACTGTATTGGAGAGAGAGCGAGTGTTTGAGTGGCTGTATGGGTTAGTTAGTGGCTGTGTGAGTAGATGTATGGGTGAGGGAGTAGGTGTGTGAGTGGCTTATGGGTTAGTGAGTAGCTGTTCGAGTGTGTGTATAGGTAAGTGCGTAGGTGTGAGTGGCTGTATTGGAGAGTGAATGTCTGTATGACTGGATAAGGTGTGAGTGGTTGTATGGATGTATGAATGGGTATCTAAGTGGATCTATGGGGTTGTGAGTGATTGTATGGGTGAGTGAATGGGTGTGTCAGTGGCAGTATGGGTGAGTGGCTGTGTCAGTGGGTGAGTGAGTAGTTGTATTTGTGAGTGAGTGGCAGTATGATTGACTGTATGGGCAAGTGTATGGGTATGCAAGTACCTGTATGGTTGAGCTAGTGGCTGTGTGAGTTTCTGTATGGGCGATTGAGTGTGTGTGTGTGGCTGTAAGGGTGTATGCCTGGGTGTGTAAGTGTCTGTAATCCTGGATGCATGAGTGGCTGTATGGGTGATTTAGTAGATGTGTGAGTGGGTGTATGAGTGAGTGGATGTGTGAGTAGCTTTACAGATGAATGATTGGTTGTGTGGTTACTGATATGGGTCTGTAAATGGGTATGTGAAGGGTTGTGTGGCAGTGGGAGTGGGTGTATGAGAGGTTCGGCAGAGGTGTGAGTGGGTGTCTGAGTGGTTATGTTGTAGATGTTATCAGTGATGTAATTGAGATGTCATTAGTGATGTCATTGACCATGTCATGACCGAGGTCATAAGCAGTGCATTGTGGGGGAATAAATTATAGTTAGCTCAGGTAACTATAACTGCTGAATTTTATTGGTTTTGTACAACTGAATTCTGAGCATAACCATAACATCTCTGTAACCTTTGTTTTTTTTAAGTGAATGTCTAAGGCTTTTTAATTCTATTTCCTGTAACCTTTTAGAGTGTGTGGGTGAATGAGTGCATGATTGTCGCAGTGGGTTTGTGAGTGTCTCAATGTGTGTGAGTGGATGTGTGAGTCCCTGAGTGGGCCTCGGAATGGCTGCATAAGCGTCTCACTAGGTGTGTGCGTGGGAGCATGAGCGGTCTGAGTGGGTGCATTAGTGTCTGGGTGAGTATCTGAATGGGTCTGTGAGTGGGTGTGAGAATGTCTGACTGAGTTTGCTAGTGCCTTCATGAGTGTGTCACTAAGTGTCTGAGTGGGTCTGTGAGTGAGTGCATGAGTCTGAGAGTGGGATTGTGAGTCAGGCATGAGTCTCTGAGTAGATCGGTGAGTGGGTCTCTGACTGGGCCTGTTAGTGGGTGTGAGAGTGTCTGAATTGTTCAGTGAGTGGGTGCATGAGCACCTGAATGGGGTCTGCTCATTCTCTGCCTCTTTCTGCTCACTTCTGACTTTTATTTTGCCTCTTTATGCTATTTGCTGACCTTTACTTTGATTCTTTCAGACCTTTATTTTGCCTCTTTCTGCTAGCTGCTGGCATTTATTTTGCCTCTCTGCTCACTACAGACCTTTATTTTGCCTCTTTCTGCTCATTTCCGACCTTTATCTTGCCTTTCTGCTTATTGCTGACCTTTATTTTGTCTTTCCTCTTGTTTTCTGTCCTCTATTTTGCCTCTTTCTGCTCAGTGCTGCCTTTAGTTTGCCGCTCTTCGCATTTCTGAGTTTTATTTAGCACCTTTCTGCTCATTTCTGACCTGTATGGTGCCTCTTTCTGCTAGTTTATGACCTTTAGCTTGCCTTTTACTGCTCACTGCAGACCTTTAGTTTGTCTTTCTCCTCATTTCTGACCTTTATTTTGCCTCTTTCTGCTCGTTTCTGACCTCTATTTTTCCTTTTTCTGCTAATTTCTTATTTTTAGTGTGCCTCTTTCTGCTTCTTTCTGACCTTTATTTTGCCTCTTTCTTCTCTTTCCCCAGACTGCGGGGGAGCCTCAAGACCCCGCAGTTACAGCTGGATTCCGACTGCTGTGGAAGCCTGCATTGCTTTCACACACAGGGAGCTCCTAAACGTGCAGCTCTCCAGCGTGCAAAAGAATTTTGTCTGTTTCCCTGCTCACTTGACAGAGGGCAGTAAAACAGACGAAAGCTCAGTTCCAGCAAACGTGTTTGCCGTGACTTGGAGGGAGCGATTAAAGCTCCTACCAAGCCACAGCAAACAGCTATGTCCCGGGTGGGCACCCAGAAAGTGGCAGTTCCCAGGGCCATATATGGCTCCTGGAAGGGGGGGCGGGGGTTGCGTGCCCGCTTTCTTCAGAATTGGCCATCCCAGGGTGTGGTGGTCTCCGGGGCTGAGAAAGACCCAGGAGGGGGGCCCTGCCACCCTCCTCCTTTTAAATAATTGAAAGTTCTAAGGAGGTGGTGGTTCCCGGGGGGTCTGGGCTGCCCTCGGTCTCATTTTTGGCACAGTCCCAGGGAGGTGGTGGTGGTCCTGGGGAGGTCTGCGTGGCCCCCCAATGTTTAACATGTAGCCCCCGAGGAGATGGTGAGGGTCCCTGAGGCTGGGCGGTCCGAGCAGCTCCCCCTTATTAAAACATAAGCCCAAGGAGGTGGTGCTCCCCGGGGCTCAAAATAGCCACGGAGCCTTGTTTTAATCACTCATGCCCCCGGGTGCTAAACATTACAGAAGCTCGGGAGTCTGCTTTCTTTTCATTTTTATTTTTCAGTGGGAGCCGTAGATTCAAGTTGGCTCCCGCAAAAAGTAGAAAAATGCTTTTTTTTACCTTGCAGGCTTAGCTGAGTCCCAAGATGGCTCCGAACACTTCTGGTTGAAGCAAATCAGATTTGAGAGTAGGACAGTTAGATCCTTGGAGGATCTGTGTCCCTATATATACATTTGCTTTTTATTACTCCAAAACTACTGAACAGATTTACACGCTTTCTGGACCAAGAGCTATCTTTCTGCCAAGTTTGGTGCAATTCCGTCCAGCGATTTAGGCTGTAGTCGTGTTCAAAATCCCTTTGGGAATTAACATTGGAAAACACTTTTTTGACCCCCCTTTTTCTTGGATCCCGCTTGACTGATCACACTGAAGCTTTCAATGCACAACAAGACTCACTATGACACTTTTTGGGGGAAAATGGTGTGAAGATTCATCAAGCGGCGCCAAAGATATAGGCAAGTCAAAAATATGGTTCTAAATAACTACCTAGGTAATGTACATATACATTATACACTTACCTGTAAAATACTTATATTTTTATGGTAAAGGTATGCATTGTAAAGGCAAGTCATCGTAAATATATGTTGGGTAAAGGCATGCTTGGTAAAGATGCTTCAGTTGTAACACCTGCATTGTAATGGCATGCATGATAAAGACCACATTGCAAATGCTGTTTCCCATGTAACTTATGAAATGTGTTATATGTTTGTGCACAAATGTTACCACATTTTACCTGATTACATTTGTATACAGAGAAGATGTGGTAGTAGAGCATGAGTTGTAATCAGAGTCTAGTTGCACCTTGTTTGTCAACATGTATTCTCGCAGCGGAAGTTTGTTCACATTAAAAGGCAGACTGTGGGATTAAGGAAGAAGGGCAATTGTATGACAGAGGTAACTGAGGTCTGAATCAAGCCAAAGACTCCAGCATTCAGCTGGGCCCTCACTATAGAAGTTTACTAAAATCAAACTCACAAATTGCTCTTTACATAGATAAGAGTTACTAAACTCCATAGGATAGAGAAATTAAGCCAGATTCGGTAAACAAAGATGATGTGTCTAGTTGGCAACATTTTATGTCAAGCAGTGTTTCATGCATGAGAGGCAAAGCAGTATGCAAAAGAAGGAATGTAATTAAATTGTTTCCACCTACGAATACAAAAAATGTAATGTGTTCAACCTGGCATCCTTGGTGTGGTTTCTCCCGTCTTTTTGCCTCTCCCTCCTGTATTTAAGCTGTGTGCTGGATGTCGTTTTTGCTGGTCTAGATGCTTTGGGCACTCTGCCACTGCTGATCAGTGAGAAAGTGCAAGTGCTCCCTATGTAATGTGTACTAAGAGGAAGGGGTCCCTGTGTGAACCACAAGGAATAAACACAAATCGGGATAGAGTGTATTCAATACACATGCAAATTATCATGAAATATACGGCGGTTGCAAGGTGCCCAGGAGGGGGAGGGGGAGGAAGTGGAGTGATAGTCAAGTGAGATAGTGAGGATGGAAGGATTGAGTGACAATAAAATCAATCAATTGGCAATATTATAATAACGAATTAAATGCAAGGCAAAAAATGACCAAAAGGTTCAAGCATTTAAATAGACTGGCATACTTCACAAAGTACAACTACTAATACAATGATGGCGTGAAGTTGACACAAGAAAAAGTGGTTGTCGACGTTTTGACCCTCTGATATATGCAGGGATAAGTTGTGCCCTTGCTGTGGGGTCTTCTTCAGGACCAAAGGGGGAGCGGGGCAGGCAACCTAATAAAGATGTGTAACAGAAAACTATGTATTCAACAAGGTATGAATCTCAGCAAACTAAAATCAGGGTGAGCACACAATGGACAGTTGGGAAAATGACGTTAACAGCATATTAATTGTTCTACACTAGTGGGCACATGGTGCCAAAGTGGTACCGGCACATCTATCTCCTGTCTGACCATGACCATGCTATTGTAAACAAAATCGTTGTAGTCAGGCAGCTGGTGTTGAGATAATGGGGACATCTAATAGCCCTGAGTGTGGGATAATGAATAAAATATATAAATAATAATAATACCTGCGAGTCAAGAATCTCACGGTGGTAAGTGGTGACATCACATAGGGTTCAATTGGTTGATACGTGTCTGCAAAAGGAACACGTGACAATTGAATTGGAACAATAGGTTTGAATACATTGTGCACTGAGACGTATAGAAAGTTTGACCGATATGCGGTTAAACAAACTTACCGACTGCCTCGATATAGTGGAGGAAGCAATGTTAATGTAGCACATAGGGGTTTCATTTTAAACTTCCCCGGTATCACTATAACCTTTTAAGTGTACACCACGCTAGGCGGCAATTTTGGAAATAATCATCATTCCAATAAATACATGTTCAAGTTCCCGATATCTCTTAAAGGACGATAGTCTTTTCTTTAGCTCCACACGAGCATCACGTGGCTCAGTTGTCATGGTGATTTAACTAACAGGAACCCAGCCCCGCCACGGCTAGTTCGTGTGGCGGTTCCAGTCCCGATTCACTCGGCGTTTGTAAGTACCCCTCCGTGGCTCTTTTCGCCATCTACTCCTCCTAGATTGTTACTAGTGTATGTTATGGTTGGACATCGTTTAATCTCAGTTTAACTTTCTTAACAGACACTACGGAGTTTCACAACCCGCAGGTCTAAGGCGGCTCCGCCCCCAAACCGCAACTGTGACGGTGAGTCCGCTGTACCCTTACATATTAGTCACTCGGTGATTATTGCACAGACGCTGCAATGGCCCACTGGCTCTTTAGTGATCAGTGCGCATTCTTCTTTATTTCAGGTGCGATCGTTTTTCCAACAATTTGCTTCCTCCACTATATCGAGGCAGTCGGTAAGCTTGTTTAACCGCATATCGGTCAAACTTTCTATACGTCTCAGTGCACAATGTATTCAAACCTATTGTTCCAATTCAATTGTCACGTGTTCCTTTTGCAGACACGTATCAACCAATTGAACCCTATGTGATGTCACCACTTACCACCGTGAGATTCTTGACTCGCAGGTATTATTATTATTTATATATTTTATTCATTATCCCACGCTCAGGGCTATTAGATGTCCCCATTATCTCAACACCAGCTGCCTGACTATAACGATTTTGTTTACAATAGCATGGTCATGGTCAGACAGGAGATAGATGTGCCGGTACCACTTTGGCACCATGTGCCCACTAGTGTAGAACAATTAATATGCTGTTAACGTCATTTTCCCAACTGTCCATTGTGTGCTCACCCTGATTTTAGTTTGCTGAGATTCATACCTTGTTGAATAACATAGTTTTCCGTTACACATCTTTATTAGGTTGCCTGCCCCGCTCCCCCTTTGGTCCTGAAGAAGACCCCACAGCAAGGGCACAACTTATCCCTGCATATATCAGAGGGTCAAAACGTCGACAACCACTTTTTCTTGTGTCAACTTCACTCCATCATTGTATTAGTAGCTGTACTTTGTGAAGTATGCCAGTCTATTTAAATGCTTGAACCTTTTGGTCATTTTTTGCCTTGCATTTAATTTGTTAATATAATATTGCCAATTGATTGATTTTATTGTCACTCAATCCTTCCATCCTTACTATCTCACTTGACTATCACTCCACTTCCTCCCCCTTCCCCTCCTGGGCACCTTGCAACCGCCGTATATTTCATGATAATTTGCATGTGTATTGAATACACTCTATCCCGTTGTGAATTAAAACAGTGTGGATATTAATTGTTTTGTGAATTATATTTTTTGATTTGTGTTTATTCCTTGTGGTTCACACTGGGACCCCTTCCTCTTAGTACTAATTGAACCCAGGTCCCAGTGACTATGTTTGGGTAAACCCCCACATATATACTCCCCTATGTAATGTGTGCATATGAATTGGTTTTTCCATGATTGTCTTTCTTCTACTTACTACTCAGTCCCTAGTACAGTGCACTGTGTGTGCCCAGGCTCTGTAAGTCAAATGCTGCTAGTGGGCTGCACCACTGATTGTGACACCCACACAAGCAGCCTTTCAAAGGGTTCTCAGACCTGCCACTGCAGTATCTGCTCATAGTTTTTACTGCCATGTCGACCTAGCCAGTGAACCCATATGTCAGGCCCTATCCTTCGCCTTTTATTACTTGAGAGTCACCCTTAAGATAGGCCCAAGGCATCCCTGTGGACAGGGTGCAGTGTATGTGAAAGGTAGAACATGTCCTGGTGTGTGTGACATGGTCTGGTAGTGAACTTTAGTGTAATTCATTTTTCACTATGGAAAGGCTATCTGTCTCATAGGATCGAATGGGAGTTAATTTATAACATCTTATAAGTATAACTTCCCATTGAACATGGTGGAAGGATGGAATTTAGTATGCTTGAACTTGGTATATTACAATGCATCTTTTAGTAAAGATGATTTTTATATTTAGAAAGAGGGTATTATCTTGCTCATCCCCCCTGTTGCCTCTGCTGGTTTGTGGATTGATTGTCTGGCTTTGGAGTGGCAGGGGCTGGGGATGTACATTCTCTTCAGACAGCCACTGGGGAGGTTGAGGTGTGTCTTGCCTTTCCTGGATGAGTCAGGGCTGGGCTGATAGGACCTGGGCTGTATTTAGAGTAGGGGGAGGAGATTTCCTTTCACCTGAATAGGCCTGGTCTGCCGTACACAATGCTGTATCTACCTCCTGCCAGGAAGCTGGACCAGAGAGGAAAAACTGTATAATACTTCCGGACTCAGGAGGAGCCTCTGCCAAGGAGAACAGCTGAGAAAACTGAAGAAGAACTTCCCTTTTGCTGTGTGGAGTTATCCTGCAATGGGTTTTTTGGAAAGGAGAGGGACAAGACTTTGCCGTGTGCTGTGAATCCTGCTTTAAGAAGATCTCCAAGGGCTTGGTGTAGAGCTTGCCTCTTGTTCTGAATTCTCAGGGACACGAAGACTTCATCCCTCCTGTGTTCCTACACCTGGAACTGGAGTTTTAGCTGCCACAGAGGGTAATAGCAACACCGACACCAGCAAGCAACGCCAAGACCTGCACCGAGGCCATGGGCACCACTCGTGAAGTGAACGACACACTGCCCCAATGAACACCGCAGCCCGACACCAGCCAACGCCGCATCATATGGACTCCAAAGCCATCACCGAGGCCCCTGCCTGCATCGGAGCTTAGGGCCCTGCTCATGACACTCACGATGCACCACCCGACTCGCACAGCAGCCCCGACTTCACCAATGCCGGTGCTTCATCATAGCAGAGCCAAAACCTGAAGTGGGTGAACTCCCAAATCCACCGACCATGCATCGTTATAAGCAACCGGCACCTCAATGCAACCGCGACGTCACCTCCCCAGAATCAGTAGGGAACTGACGTGTCACCTCCCCTGAATTGCAGTAGGGAACCGACGCCTCGCCTCCCCTGTGGTCACTAGGAACCGACGCCGCCTGGTGCCAGCGAAGCATCACCTCCCTGATGACGTACACTGGCGTAACTCCCTTACCCTGACTAGAAGCAAGGGTCCCTACTTGGACAAAGGTGCAAACCATTACCAACTAGAGACCACTGTTTCTAACATAATGTGATTTCTTTGATGAATAAGTAGTTATAATGCAAAAATTAGCTAAGATGTAATTTTATTTTATTTACTGAGAGCCACTTCTTTCAGCCCACACAGTAACATAAGCATAACAATATACCTACATCAATTCTTGAAGTAAAGTCCTGGCAATCATATTTTCAATTAAAATGACTCGTTTTAGATGACAGAAATCATTCCATACATTTCAGCTTTTCTTAAAACAATTCTTTATTGAGTTCTACAAAGTATATCCATAAATACAGTCAATGTGTTTCGCTCCTTTATGGAAAGATCTTTAATGTTGTTAACCATAATATTACCACATCGTTTAAAAAAACAACTAATTTAAAAACATGTAACAATTACCATACTAAGTATAGCATTGGATTGTATTTGAAACATATATAACCATTGTACTGATGAACAGAAAGCAAGTAATATGCAAGGACCATAAGCAACATAGCATCAACAAGAGTTACTGTACACTTCATGGTGTTCAAAATATTAAGTAATCTCTTATTATATTACTGAAAAATTGTGTTGGCATACCTTTCCATATGTGGAAATCCTGCAATGCCAGACATTAAATGTCTAGAAACCAGTTCTCATGCTCCGGTATTGCAATGAGTTACTACATTTGTAAAAAGACATCAAATCATGTACATTCCAAGATCATGGCTCGTATTCACTTTTCAAAATCTATATTCTAACTGTATTTCATAATTCTGACAAAATAATTAGTATTTATTTTGTTGGGTATCAGAGTTTGCAACATGTTAATTCCATAATAGGGAGCCCAGTGAGAGGTGTCCACTTAGCAGCCCTAATGCTAAAATATAGTGTTGTGAACACCTTTTAGGATATGTTAGCCTATTTCTCCATCTTAGATTAAGTTCATGTCCTCGGCTCCTCAATTCTTGTGTGTTATCTTCAAAGACAGGTGCCCCAATTCTTATATGACAGCTTACTGTATAGATGTCAAGGTTTTAGTAACGGCAGATTAAAATCAACATGTGTATAGAGCTGACCCATTTTGAGTCCTGATAGCTTAGTCTGTCAAGAATCTCATGGCTCCGAGGTCCATTTTATATTTTAAATGCAACAAAATCATTGGTCAAACCCTACATAAAGTCTCGTATTTGACCACTGATTAAGAGAGATCTTCACACTAAAATTATTGCCAAAGATTGTGCCAGCTTGCTGAATCAGTCACACTCAGTCAGAGAGCTTAGTGTGGAAGCCTAGTAGAGGGTGCTCTTTCGCATATTGCACCTTTTCTCCCCTGGCGGATATCTGATAAAAAAGGAGTGGCTCATCCATTAGAGTGGAGGAGCGTCACCCCACTTACACAAATCGCCCTCAGAAAAGCCCCGGAGATGAAAATTAAATGGTAATAAAGGTTATTTATTACCATTCGATTTTTCATCAATCCGTCTCGCACTGTGGGTCAAGACGGAGTGAGGCCATTGATGCAGCAGGGAGGATTAGTGGGCTGGATGTGCACTTTGGTTTAAAGTGTGCATGTCTCTTTGGCCAGCCGTCTTGCGACGGCCAGCCAGACGTGCGCATTATAAACCTATCAGTCAGACAGGTGGGTTAGAGAATGCTCAGGCCTCCAGTGTTCTTGAGAGCTTAAGAGAGGCCGCTTCCCTCCAATCCTGGTGCTTCTCTCATGCTGGTTAGCAGCATGAGAGCAGCGCGAGGATTGGTTAGGGGAATTGGCTGGAGTCTGTATGAGACTGAATCAGCCCAGATCAAGGTTGATGTCGGACGTCGTGCAGCAAGCAAGGTACTTGACTTTTTATTTATACTCTACTCACCTCACACCTTGAGTGCATGCACCCACCCACCACCCCTTTGCCCACCCCTCCCACTATTTCAAGTTGCCAGCATCCGCTGCTGATAAAGGACACCTGCATTAGCTGTCAAGTATGCCTGCGATCATCCTCACAAAACTCAGTTGGCAAGCTTGCTACTAAATGCTGTGGCACTTAGAAAGAGGTAAAAGGCTGTTAGGATTCTAGGAAAATGTCAGAAGTGTTAATTTTATTCTTGCAGCTCATGACAATCATAATTACTTGTTAAATTATTTTTTTATATGACTGAGACTTGATGGTCATGTAATAACACTGAGAGAGTGGCGTTGCCTTAAAAATGTAAAACAGTGTTGCCACCTCATAGACATTTTGGTTATAAGTACAGGAATGATTGCCTTAATAGCAATAAGTAGTGTAATCCTTGCAAGAAACGTATCGGTATAGCTATAAAATATAACATTAAAAAGTATGCAAAGTGATGTATAGAATTAATTAAAAGCAATTTAATTATTTTTTAATAAAATATTGATGTGAGATTCATGCTTAAGCTCAAAAAGGTTATTAAACTATTTATGGATAAATTATAAATATGAACTATTTTTAGATATTTTGCAACAAGTTATATTTGTTTATATTTTTAACAATTTTAATTATTTTAATGTAATGTACTATTGTTCGTATGGGGTTTGCTTTGTAATATCGACCTCCATTATTTTCTAAGGGAGGCTGTTGCAGCATCAGGGGTTGGCCATGTGTTGTGCCAGGCTTACTACTTGTTATTTTTAGACAGTAATAGCTTACACTCAAATTTGGCTCCACCCCTTTTTTAGGAGGTGGAAACATGTAAGTCTACACTTTGAGTTACTTTATATTTGCATTTTGAGTATAGCCAAAGTAATGAAGTTACTCAAAAGTTTAACAGTAATTTAAATGTGTAAATTGCTCACAAGTGTATGTTACCTTTAGGAATATCCACCTGTGTGTACTTTTCTTTCCCTTTCATTTAGTGATCCTAGATATAACTCTAGAGACTTTGTGATTCCATGTTTGTAAACGTTTGTGAGGCTCCCTAATCCAGGAGGAGTACCACCATTTAAACAGTGCACCAATCTCGGTGAATGAAAGTTTGTGGCAACCTGAAATAATAATCAGATGGAAGACCCACTCATCTGCGCATGTCTTGAAATTGTATGCCGGTTGGATGAAAGAGAGAGAGGCAGTCAAATGTAAGGTCCCGTGAGAGCTGTATATCTTTAAGTTTAAGATGCCTTTTGCTTATATTGTTAAACTAATGACAAATCAAGGCGCTGGGGTGTATCAAATTACTGAGCGAAGGAGAACAGACTTTTCTGCAAAGCAAAGGAAAAATGGCGCATGGTTAGACAATTGGAGTACTTGAATCTTATCCTGCAGGCAACAGCACTGGTAGAGTATTTGAAGGGTGAAAGAACATAAAGAGAGCCAAGAATACTCCTTAACCCCTTTAAAGCGTTGTAAATCCCTCCCCAGTGCTGCGCTGTCCATTGGAACTAGTGCTGAATGGACGTCCAACGGTCGTGCGCAGCACTGGGGAGGTAGTGGCCGTGACGACCGTTGGCCGACGGCAGCAATTAAGGGGTTAAACCTGCTATCTGTCGACAAAAAAAAGTATTCACAAATACATTAAAGAAACTGCTCTCTTTATCTGTAACTTTCATTAAGGTATTGTTAGGATGAAAAGACTCGCTGCATGATAATGTGAGTGTGCACCCTTCCCCTGATGTCGCAGGGTTTCTGTTCTCACACAGAACTGTGCACAGAGGAGTGGAACCTCGGCGAATTAGGGTGACCCAAAACTCACCTCAGTACCCAACTCACCCCTTTCCGAGCTAGCTACAGTGTCTCATTGGACATATCAAACTCCCAATGTTTAGACAAACCAGAACATGAACTTACTGTACCTCAGGGTACGTGGAACTCATGAACACTCTTTCGTTATATTATCATTACAAACCAGAACATGGAGTAAAGAAGACACATGTGCATTTGAAATGTTTATTTACTAATGCCGTCTTCTCAGGCGCAGTATCTTAGATAATACAAGTATACTTATTATCAGTAGCAAAATTACCAGCATAGTTACTAAGACATAAAAAGCGAATGGTGACAGCATGTCAACATACTGTAATGAATAAGAGTTAACAACACTTATATCTCACCCTCCCTAACACATATATTATATTATTAGCTAAGAAGGTCTCTTTGGGTTGTTTTAGGGCGGGCCCATACCTTAGTGTCCTAGCATGAAGGAATCACATCAGCATACACCAGCTCTCTCTGCATGTGCACCGCATCAAGTGTGTTCTATGTGCCTCATGCAAAGCAATATCAATCCCACCTGAAGCCCGAGTTGGCAAAGGCTGCACTTGTGTTATGACTATGAAGGCGTGGAGATCAGACCTCATAACAATTCCATATCGTGTTGTTCCTGAAACTTCAGCACTCTTCGTGCAGACATAGTTTATTAAGCAAAGCTGATATCAGAGCAATAACATATTATTCTCACATAAACCACAGCAAACTACTAGGTTGAAAGCTAAGTCAACAATTAAGTGTCGTGTGCAGAAGTTGCAAGAATGAAAAATGGCGTTTAAACCTCAAATGTACCTATGCTAACTTAACACGATATAAGGATATACAGGAGCTACATGACACCCCCCCATGATCCGAGAACGGACTAAACATGATAACAGAAGTGCCATCACATGAGAGCAGAACTCAACAGTAAACGAGCATGATCCGAAACCAAACATTAAAAATTAATGCTAAAAAATAGCCCAAAAATATAACGTGGCTTAAGCCAATAGGCACGGAAATAATAAAAAATTATTTGACAAATAAGTCAATAAAAACAATGAAATGCTATCAATCAGCACGTCAATCCGAGGCAGTGTCTATGATAAAACTGTATATGAAAAGTAAGCAGCAACAGCCTCCAATAGGAAATCACTGTCCTCATCCGAAAACATTTCAGCCATCCAATTTAAAAGATGAAAAGAACATACGTGTTCTTCCAGCACCGGATCCTCTATAACCATCAGAGGACAGCTCGGTGGGTTTTCAAGAACACTTAAGTCCAAGAAATTCTGTGCTGCCGACAATATATCCCAGGGACCCATTAGTCCATGCGCCACTGCTAAGGCCATAATCCTCTCGTCAGAACAAACCAACTCGTGAGCAATGATAGGACTCATCAGCTGATTAAAATCGACGTCAGGAGAAACCGGTCCGCAGAGACACAAATCAATGGCCCAATGGAAATCACAGGTCAGGCAGTGAAATACAGGCTGGACACAGGTGAAGTAGGAGAATCGAAAAGATAATCCATATGCCGTGCTCAATGTTGCCAACGGCAGTGTGCCATAATAATCAAGCATGCGGCTGCGAAACCGCGTAAGTAGCTGTTGCGCGGGGTCTTGCACAGGAAGGACATCCATATTTAAAGAGACAAAAAACCACTAGTGCGCCAGCTGCTAATGCAAGTAAAAACGGGAACCCTCCAAACAAGGATGAAAAAATAGAATGGAAGAAAGCAGGGATGACTCCAAAAATCTTTTCAAAGGAAGTCACGAGACCACTGCTAACAACTTTAAAAAAATGTGCAAGGCCTTTTGTGGAGGATGCGTTAAAGATAGTTCGAACCATCGCTCCGAAATGAAAAGGCAAATCAGTATTCAAAAGAGCCTGAACCTCTGTACGGGTGTTTGCAATGTGAAGCACGAAGGTTTCACGGGCTGAGCTCAAGGCCACCTCTTTCTGGGACAAAAGAGCCCTTATTCTTGCCATGCCGCTGAATTCTGCTCCCAAGGTTGGTATCTGTGGCCAGATGGAAGACTCCCTATAATCACGTGTGGGAGGATAAAGCACATTTCTGCAGCAAATAACCCGCTCACTTACTGTTACTATGAAAGCTATACCTTTAATTAACCCACAACAGTTTTCATTGTTGAGCATTAAATAACTACCATTCTCTAATAATTTAAACGTGTGGATGATAGCAGGAACTGGCGTGCCATGTAAAACGCAAGCCATATTTGGTCGGTCCTTGTTGCATGAACCGTGTAACTGTATGTGTCTACACATTAAAGAATGATCTGGCGTCTCAGTGCACTCCTCCCCTGTCAGATAAACTTCCTGGTCATCCTTAAAACATCTGTATGTGTATGGGAGTGACCAGACTTCATGAAGGAAACCGCTACCTAAAGGTTCATAACGACCTATGGGCACATATTTCATACAATTTGAAAACTTATATAAAGCAAAAGGCAGCGTTATTAAACCGTGGATAAGCCACGTTGCAGCAGTGGCTTCAGCCACGGAAAAAGGTAAAGATTCTAACCTTTCAATATGTAACATAGAAAAGGAAGCATCACGCATTGAAAGTAAGCGTTGTTTGTCAGTCAAATTAAATGGTGCAAATAAAGAAGAAACGTTCATGTACCCCCAGGGAACTTTACCCATTTTTAGAGTTTGAAGGGTCCATGCAAACTGCATGATCGATCGTAATTGATTTTGACCATGGTATAATACTGACACTTCATCATGTACAATATCGACGACTGACGACACAATATTATCCAATGTGTAAATTCTAGAGGAAAGCACATTAATGCTATTGTCGACAACTGCAAGCACTTTCTCAAGATTTGCTTGATCAATAGCCCTAAGGCGTGTAGCAGCCTCAATCTGTGATAGCTTCCAAATTTCATTGTAAACCCCATATAACCACCTTTTCGACCTGCCACTAGCCGGGCCTTTAATGAAATCATTCAAGTCCACGTCTGCATTTAGTTTAGAAAGGTGATCCTTAACCGCAGGTAAAGTTGAATGTTTCAGCCAATTTTGACACAATTTGCCTACAGAATACGAGGTGACAGTATGACCTAAGTCAAATCGGGGATCAGATCTAACAGTTTTAAAACCGTCAGTTAAATTCAAAAATCTATGTTGGCAAGAATCAGCACTACGGTGCCAAAGCAGCCAACCCTTAGGATTCATACTGGAAATGTTAAAGGAGGAATTAAGAAGTAGAGTCTGTAATTCTCTAATGGACAACTGAGTAAAATTACTCCAACCATCATATTCCTCCAACTCCGGGAAAGAAGGAGCATTTAACTTTTTAGAAGTAGCCAATCCAAAGCATGTGGTCTGGGAAATCGTTTCATTCAGAAACAACATATGATTCGGGATGAGACATGCACAGTGCAAAGCCTCAGTGCCTTGTACCTGCCAGGCCCTTGAACCCCAAACTGAATTAAGGTCTATTGTATCCTTCCATAACTCATAGCCTCCAGTAACTAATTGATCAAGGAAGGACTTCGAATACAACAATTTAGTATCGGTAAATCTAACCTTGGACATTGGCATTTTTCGAAACTTAAAATAAAAGGACTCGGGATTGGACTGATTAAAGTCAGTGAAGTATGTATACTTTTTCAGAAATGTTTCAGAACTCCCCTGATGAGGCGCTGGGCAATGTTCCCACTGAGTAAAGTTAACAGTATCCCTTCCGGATGATGTTTTGTGTAAGAAGTGATTGCCATAATATTGGTAACAGAATAATTCACCATAATTAGCAGATTATAAATATAAATCCTCAGCATCAAATGCAGCATAGTACTGCAAATCCAATTTCCAATTCCAAAAATTCTTTATTTCGGCCACATGGGCCATAAAAGATGCAGTAAAATACAATACATACATTTAAAACACAATATTTACAAATAAAAGATCCTACTGGACCTGCATGTGGTAAGGAATACGAGGTAATACAAGTTCAAGCGGACATTTTCTTCCTTATTATCCATGCTGCCATTAAAAATTTGGAAACCGCAAAGACAATGTGGCCCAGAGTGTTGGTTTTCATAACCCTGTAGGCCTGTGGGTACTTCCTAAAGCCCAGATTCCGACACAAGGGTGCTATCCAGCGCCTCCTCGGGCTCCGGTAAGCGTGGCAACAAAACATTATGTGCAGATCATCTTCATCATGGGCTTTACAGCATGGAGAGAGTTTGTCACCCCCTGCAGACCATTTGTAGGTGAATACTTTAGTAGGGAGTGTACCAAACCTCCATTGCAGGAACAGTTTCCTCGCCAAGAGAGGAAAAATAAAATCCATAAAAGGTTCAAACACATAAGAATTTTTGGATTCCATGAAACGTCCCGTCAAAGTGCCACTATTATGAGCATTAACCATGTCAACAAGGTTTTTGTTCTTGTACAGCTGGGCAAGAGTTTTACTGCAAATCAGAAAATAAACTTTCTACAGCATTGACATCCCAGTCATCAGATCGAATGCTTTGTTTCACCACATCCCCCATATTTACTCTAAGTACATTAGGTACATTAACGACTTCCGTTGGGCCATGAATCTGAAACCGAACTGCATCCCACACGATTCCATCAAGGACAGGCCATGCTGTGATGTTAACCAAAGTCAAGTCTCTTTTAAATCTGTGTGTAGAATGGGACGAGGAAAGCGGGGCCAAAGTTCCATTCAGATGAGTAATGCAAGTTCTCTCCTCGACATAGTGTCCATTCATGATTCGAAAAAAATAAAACACAAAACCAATTGACATAAAAAGGTAAACTGAAAAAAGGACCAGCCAAATGTATGTCCAAGGGGGTATCAAAAAATGTTTTTTAAACAGGCTAGCATAAACTGCAATTCGAGAGGGTTTCTTCGAGGCAAGGGAAGCAGAGTCAAATGAAAATCTGGATTCCGTGGCTAAACGTGCTTGCAGGTCAGGCATGGACAAATCAGTGGGGTAGGTATAGTCTATCTCATCAATGTTAGTTCCGGGTAAATTATTTAATAACGGACTGGAAACAGCAGGTAAATCGATGGCCACTTCAGGTTCAACATTAGAAGCAGTGGGCATAACTGAATTTCTCACAATGGAAGGACAGGAAACAGCCGGTGTCATGCTTAGAAGAATCGGCCACTCTGTGTATCTTGACATTGTCAATTGAAATAAACCTGTTTTCCTTACAACCAGGAAGTGGTGGTAAAATGACTGTTCTTGTGCCCTTCACTCCAAGGACTGGAACCGGAGCTCGATAGGAAGGACCAAATTCTTTCTTGTTATCGATCTTCTCGCGAACCAGTTCGCCAACTCGGGGTAGCCAGCCAACTACCGGGATCTGCAACGCATCATCCGACGTGGAGGGCAAATGTTCCTTTGCAAGACTGTCTCTGGTCTTTTGTAGATTCTGTAAAACATTGCAATGTTCATCTGCATCAAAGCAAGTGGCGCGAACCACACAGTCTAGACCGTCACGGTCAGGGACGTACATCTTGATGCCAAAGAGCATTTCGTATGGGGTCCGCCCACCCAGAGACCTTCTAGGGAGATTATTAAGAGCACGCTGCACGCCATAGAGGTGAGCCAGCCAGTTTCTGCCAGTGCCTATAACTCGGGCTGTCAAAGATTGCTTTAAATCACGGATCATTCGCTCAACTACACTGTTACCCTCAGGTCTGTAGGGAGACGAAAACTTGACTTGGACCCCCAACGAAGTCATGGCATCCTTATACGCCTTAGAGGCGAAAGCCGGACCCTGATCCGAATGGAAGGTACCACAGGCAAAAATCCCTATAAAGACACGCAAATCTCTAATGACAGTCCGTGAATCAGCGCTGCGATGTGGCCATACCCACACAAAGCGTGTGCATGAGTCAACTGCTACTAAGATGTACTTATACGCAGTATCAGATGAAAAAGGACCGCAGTGATCTAAATAAACACAACCTAGCGGTTTATTAGAAATGTACAACTGAGTCTGTGGCGGACGCGTAGCAGTTGAAGGTTTAATCTGCTGGCATATGTCACAAAGAAGGACATAATCACGCGTCTGTTTGTACAGTCCCCGCCACCAGAAACGTTGTTGTAATTGAGTTACAGTGGCCGAGACGCCCGCATGCGCAGACGCCACACCTTCATGTGCCGCTGTAATCAAGTCTGCTCTGCGATCCGAGTTGGGAATCAGCCGTTCCCCAACGTCAGGAATTGTCACAAAAGGAACCTTTTCGGGACTTAAGTGGTATTTGTACTTCGAAGGGAATCCCGCAGGATGTTTACTTCCCTTCTCAGAGGCAGCAACTGTCGCCAAGATGTCGCTATCAATCTTGGTTTTCGATCTAGTAACCGCTGCAACTAAGTATGTAGATACTGCTGATTTCGCCGCTTCATCAGCAAGCGAATTGCCAACAGCGTGTACTCCCACGCGCTGATGACCGAGAGTATGAATCACATAAACGAGTGGCAACATAGCCTTAAGCTCTGCCACTCGAACCCAGATCATTTTATGTTTTATTGTGCTACCCTTGGAATCATGAAAAAAAAAAGTTCTCATTGTAAGACTGGACACAGTAATAAGAATCACTTACAATCAGAGTAGTAACACTTGGATCCGCGTACTCCAACGCTAGTAAGAGAGCACGAAGCTCCGCCAATTGTGCGGTGCAATCGCCCAGGGGCAACGTGTGCACTTCCTTGGAAATGAACTCATCATTCAACATAGCACCGACCACAATGGCGCATGCGGAAACGTAGGCATGTTTAGAGCCATGCGCAACCTGCGCTGACCCATCAGTGTAAACGATGCAATGGAAGTCCTCCAAAGGTCGCATAGCCAGAGGAGCAGGATGAACAAATTCATACTGCAAGTACTCCTGCGACCGTAAGGAAGCGTAAAAAATAAACGTGACATCCGTGGATGTCAATGACGCAGCCCACTGAATCCACCGAGGGTGCAAAGCTTTTGAATTTGGTACACTGGCTTTTGTGACTGCCTCCAAATGAGGACAGGGTGTTACCACTAACATGCGCTTCCCCTGTGACAGAGCCCGTTCTTTAAGAATCGCCTTCTGTACAGCAGTTAAAACTTTCTCTACAGTGGGAAACCGCAATTCAGCTGATGTGTACAAGTGTGACTTGTAAGCAATTGGTACTGTGTCACCTTCATTAAAAGTCAGGTACGTGAAACCCACCGCCCCTGGAATTATTCTTATCACCAGGTTGGTGTGATTATCACGAGTCAGTAAGTATTTAGAGGCGAGCAGATCAGCCTGCAATGATTGCAAAATGGCCGAATGCTCAGGCAGCCAGCATGATTTTGAGAAAGTTGGTTGTATCAAAGCATACAAAGGCTTGATACGCTGGGCATATTCCGGAACGTAAGTTCTGCCGAAATTCAAGAAGCCCAGCAAAGACAGTAATTTTTTCAGTGTTGTAGGAGCGCGCAACTGTGCGCACTTCTCCAAGAAGTGAGGAGCCACTACCCGACCTTCATTGTTCAGCTCATAGCCGAGGAACAACACTGTGTGTTCTGCAATGTGCGATTTAGCAAAATTAAATTTGTAACCCATATCTGCAAAATTACAAATTATTGAATTCACTCGACACAGATGCATCCAAATTTCGTCGTCTGTGAGATAAATGTCATCCACATAAGAACATGCATCCGGATCGATACTCTCCAATAGAGTGACTATTCTTGAGGTGAAGACTCCAGGACTATTTTTGTAGCCCATCGGGAGTCGCCGGAAGCGTTTTTGCACACCAGCGGACGTAAAACTTGTCCATTGGGAGCTAAAGCTATCCAGTCTGTGGGCATAAAAACCGTTGGATATGTCAAGCGTTGTCTTGAAACGCTTACGCACTAGACTATCCACTAGCGCAGAGCCGTGAGTATTCTGTACTGCACAGTTACGGCAATGCGAGTTCAAATGCCGGTAATCCAATACCAAACGATATGATCCGTCAGGTTTGGTCACAGTAAAAAGGGGATTATTCATCGGTGACACACACGTTTCAATAACTCCCTGATATTCCAATTGTTCAAGGATTTCTGCGACGGCAGCTTTAGCTTCCCGCCGTATGGGATATTGAGGCTGAGGCTGCGGCTCAGACCGCAAAGGAATTTCGTGGCAAGGGGACAATTTGTCCCAACCACATTGGTTGCGGTACAGAGCCGGCGCAAGAGCCCGAGCCCACTCTTCTGCAAAATGCTGCGCATGCTCAGTTGAGACAGTGTGCGCGAAACTGGGAAGGATCACTTCCTCCCCTCGCGGCGCCGCGAGCACAAAAGGTGGGGGCCAGTCAGCCTCAGAAAGTAAAATGTTGTACGTCGACGATAGGTTCTCCCAAAATACCCCTCTTACAGTACGCTGTATGTCACCTTCAATTAACAGGACAATTTCAAAAAGTCTTTCAGGGGGAGCTAGTCTCGTATCGGCTGTTTCAATTACAATGAACACTTCAGTCGCTGTCACCCTCAGTAGTGGATGGAGCGCCTCTCTGACTATGGTAATCTCCGCCGCGCTGTCCAGCAAGGTCAGAGCCCACGTCAGATTCCGAAGCCGCGTTCTCACTATCTGTGGCATATCTATGCGCTGTCAAGGCTGCGACTTTCTTTTTCGCAAACTGCGGTCGCTTAGGCGTAGAATCCTCCTGCTTCACTGCGCCGTCCGTCTGGCGGGACTGACCACGTCCCTGTTGGCCACCACGTCCCCGTCCGCCTCCTCCTCCACCGGTCTTCGGGGCCGATGTTTCCTGAAAGGAACGAGGAGAGCGTTGATCAGAACCCTGAAATTGATCAGGTGATTTAATCATCGCGCGATCACGCAAATCATAAACTTTCTCTGTCGGCGCAGGAGCCTGTAGTGCAGGAAAAGAATCCTGAGTCTGCTTAATTTGCTTCCCCTGTATCTGTTTCTTAGGCCAATTCTGTTTTTTGGACTTGGGTTGGACATCTGCAACTGCAGATTGTCCCTGAGGTTGTTTTTTCTCCTTTACTGAAAAATATTTCAGACCTCTACTTGTGCGGCCAATTGTCTTATAAGCGGCCACAACAATCTTTGCTAACTGACGGGGTTTATCGGCATCGGGCAGAGCAGCCAAAGCGTTCGACACCTGAAAGTTCACAGCATCTCCTTTAACATTGGAGAGTATGAGATCACTTACAATCTCAAAAGAACCACACAGGCGCATACCCAATTCAACCGCTGCCTCTGGACCGTGATCATTCTGAACACGTTTAATGATGTCAGGCAGGGCATTCATAGACGGGGTGCCGAAGCACCTCATATAAACGGCCGCAAATGTTTTCCCCCAGCTTTCACAGTCAACAAGTTCAGGAGTTAAATCCTTCGGTAAAGTAATCGTCAACATTCTATGCTTATCAGCAGGAGTAGAATTCGGAAAAAACGCCTCCAGTTGATCAAACTTCTCTGCTAGCCAGAACGGGAAGTCATCGTTGTCAACTGGACGTGCACCAAAAACCGAATTTACCATCACTGGATTGAGACGCATACCGCCTCGATCCATGGGAACGGCCGCACCCCCCTGGGGACCACCAGGTAGATGGCGACCGATGTATTGCACTAATGCTCGAATCACGGAAATGGAAACAACATGTAGCCTACGAATTTCTGCAAGGGTACAAGCGCCGTGATTCGGGTGCGGGGTAAAACCACCCAACGCAGGCCAGTTTGTACCTGGAATTGAGAGTGGACCTAACCTCGCAGCGGACAAAGAGTGGGGGAGGGCGCCATCAAACCAAACTCGATGCTGCCAATGATCAATAGGTATTTCCAGTGCCCTGTATGGTGTATACTCAGCCGGGACAGCTGAGGCGGTGTAGGAGTGGAACAAACCAGAATTTGCGTCCACAGCCGGAAACGTAACCCAAGAGTAAAACAACTCGAAAGGGAACGCCGGATCTGCACCAACCACTAAAATCACAGCCATCCCATCCACCGGGACTTGGTACGTCTGAAGATGTGTGCGCACCGCCACGCGACTATGCTGCGCAATGGCCACCGCCGCCATGACAACACTGGAAACAAGAAAATACAAAGAATACTTTGTAGCACAACTGGGTAGTAATTCAACGAAACCGTTTAAGCAAGAATCAAGCGTGAATAAGACCTATTTCAAAAAATAGGTAGGTTTCACCGACACCCCGCTTTCCGGAAACGGAGGTGAAGGGGTTAAGGTATGAACGATATACTACTCGAGTGTCATGATATAAGACCACCGAAACCGTTGGGCGCCATGTCGCAGGGTTTCTGTTCTCACACAGAACTGTGCACAGAGGAGTGGAACCTCGGCGAATTAGGGTGACCCAAAACTCACCTCAGTACCCAACTCACCCCTTACCGAGCTAGCTACAGTGTCTCATTGGACATATCAAACTCCCAATGTTTAGACAAACCAGAACATGAACTTACTGTACCTCAGGGTACGTGGAACTCATGAACACTCTTTCGTTATATTATCATTACAAACCAGAACATGGAGTAAAGAAGACACATGTGCATTTGAAATGTTTATTTACTAATGCCGTCTTCTCAGGCGCAGTATCTTAGATAATACAAGTATACTTATTATCAGTAGCAAAATTACCAGCATAGTTACTAAGACATAAAAAGCGAATGGTGACAGCATGTCAACATACTGTAATGAATAAGAGTTAACAACACTTATATCTCACCCTCCCTAACACATATATTATATTATTAGCTAAGAAGGTCTCTTTGGGTTGTTTTAGGGCGGGCCCATACCTTAGTGTCCTAGCATGAAGGAATCACATCAGCATACACCAGCTCTCTCTGCATGTGCACCGCATCAAGTGTGTTCTATGTGCCTCATGCAAAGCAATATCAATCCCGCCTGAAGCCCGAGTTGGCAAAGGATGCACTTGTGTTATAACTATGAAGGCGTGGAGATCAGACCTCATAACAATTCCATATCGTGTTGTTCCTGAAACTTCAGCACTCTTCGTGCAGACATAGTTTATTAAGCAAAGCTGATATCAGAGCAATAACATATTATTCTCACTTAAACCACAGCAAACTACTAGGTTGAAAGCTAAGTCAACAATTAAGTGTCGTGTGCAGAAGTTGCAAGAATGAAAAATGGCGTTTAAACCTCAAATGTACCTATGCTAACTTAACACGATATAAGGATATACAGGAGCTACATGACACTGATTTACCCAAAAGTGATGATAGGGCTTCTTTTCAAACTTTGTTTGGCCTAAGCACACATAAACAACTCTAGATATGACCTTGAAACCCAGACCTGGGTTCTGTGGCCTGAAGAAACGCATGATGTGTAACCTCCTTGGCGAGTGTGACTACACCAGAGCCCACAAGAATGGCAGTGGTGGTAGTAATTGGCAGGACAGGCCTTTTTTGATATGTTGTCTGCATAATGGCAAATACAAGTCTCAGAGTAGAAAGGTTCTGCCCAGTCTTTTGAAACTGGGTCATTTGCCACCATCCATGTGTAAGGATGAGACCAGTGCAGTGCTTAATTTGATCTGGTGGTTTCCAGTTCGGGCTACAGGCACTCATTTTTGGGGACCAGCACTTATTTTTCGAGATCAATAGATAGGAAAACATCAGAGCGGAAAGACAGAGGAAGAGAAATACGAAACAAATGACAAAGGAGGGAAGCATTACCCTTCAAGTGAGAGATAAGGAGACAGGGAGTGCCTGGTAGTGGACTAAAGAGACATCAGGCAGATTCAAGACTACAAATTTGTGGTATTCGGTGTGCCAACATTTAATTGCTTCAGCTGAGGGCTTCTGAGCAGAGCATCAGGCATTTGCACTCTTTCTTTGACAAAGTAAGCACTGGACGCATGTATGTAGAAATGGTGGACATGGTAGATCTATACAAACAGAGTATGCAGTTCCTTCAAGGTACCAAGAAAAGAAGCAGGTAAAGCAGTAAGTTGGGAAATGTCTGAGCAAGCAGATCGGGGGGATCTGATTGCTCAGCACGAGCCCTCACACATCCAGATGGGTGCCATGCTTCATCATCGGGCAGCTACTCATTGGGCTGGTGCTGCAATGTCCATTGGGCCCCTTGAGAGGGCTCTTTGCCGGAGATGTCTAAGATGCCGTGACGAAGTGTGAGTGGAGGTGCAGTGTCTGTAGATTAAGGTGAGCATCATATAAAAATAACTTCGGGAGACCCTAAGGAGTTTTAATACGTGGGACCTCATGTTCTGAGTAGCTCACAGACAGGTGAAAACATTGGCCAACATGTTTCTTGCCATAGATAGTCCCTGCAGATCTGGGCAATTCATTAAGACCATGCAACCTAATCTATAGATGATTGGGGATATAGTAGTGGAAATTAGCAACAATACCCAATCACAATAAGTCACCCTACAAATGTAGGGTATACCTTAAGCTACTTATAATCAACCCTATTTAAGAAAGGAAATGGCCTTTAGGTGATGGTAGAGACCATGCTAACTGCGAAGTAAAAGGCATCCAGCATGCTAGAAAAGCGGCGACCCAAACTTCCCTGCCATCCTGGCAGATTCATGAAGCTTTTATCAAAGTCAGACTCTAAAATGTTGGAGGAATGGAGACAGCAATTTCTTTAAATGTGCAGAGGAATCCTTTTGCTGTGCCCTGCCATTTTGTCCTTTCCACTGTCACCTCCATTAGAATTCTGGCTTCTGTACTATTTGGGCCCATGCTTTGACTTTCTCCCACTAGAGATCCAAGCTTTATCGCCTCCTGACCACCATGACCTAGAAACAAAGAGTGTGGCTCACCAGTGTGAGTACTGGCGCACAAATAGCAGAACCACTTCCATCCAATCACTGGATTACACCGATGGAATACATAAGCTCTATCTGCAAGACTAGTACAAAAGAAGGACTGAAACTCCAAATCAGTTTTGCAGGATCCCAGTCATGTGAGAGGACACCACCTGAGAAAACTATGTAACTACCCACTGGTAGCTCGGTGGGTCTCCCTTGCCTGCTTAGAGAGGGGTGCATGGGATATATTTGTAGGAGGTGTCTGTTAAGAAGAAAAGGCCAGCTGTACCTATCTGGTGAAAGAGCTGCACAGAGAAACAAAAATAGCCTAGAAATTGAATGAAGAACTGCACCATGAGCAACAAGAAAGAGGCACTGCAAAAATACTGTGGGGAGTCCCTGCTATTTGTTGTGTGTTCCTAGTCCCCCCAAATAGGCCTTGAGGTTTTCCCAGTATTTTTTTCTGGCCGAGGAGCATTTGGTGGGTTGCCGGCATATGCAGGGTTGGCCTGATCACAAGAGTCCTCCTGTTATCTGTCCGTAGTCTGGTGACAAACAAGAAGAACAATAAACAGCAAATCTGTGGCTGCTGCTGTGTACTGAACAGTGCCCCTGGTACAAACAAGTGCAGCCTGTGACCTATCACCGCCATCAATGTGCCCCTAGGTACTTAGAGTGTGGGCTCTAGGGACATCGGTATTCGCCACAACTAACTCCAGTATCATCTATCTCTTAAAACCTATGTATGGTCTATGCTCCATGTTTAAAAGGGTGTGGTTTGATGTACTTGAGATGCTGACACTAGAAACTGTGCCCCCTTGCTAGTCTTATCTGCACCCACTGCAAGGATCTAGGAGAAGATGGGGTTGGGTGATGCAGCACTACAACTGCACTCAAATGTAGCAGCTCCAGAACTGAATCTCCGCTGCATTGCATTCAGGCGAAGCTGCTTTCACTGAGTCTAAACACCAGAGTGGGGGCAACCGAACTTGAAATAGACTATTTCAGTGGCCTGTACAGCCACAGAAGCACTCAGAGAGTAAGCTGGTACTAGTCTATAAATCTTGTATTGCTTAGATTATTTTTATAGTCATTAGAATTACTGTAGCTCTTGTGTTCAAGATTCCTGAAGGATCTCTTTATGTACTGTTGTGGAGTGGTGGAATAAAGTACCTCTTCTTGATAACGTAAAATCACTGCCTAGAAAATCTTTTATTGAATGATATGGTCAGACTTGTTGAGTTCTGAGCCTCTACCCCCAACCCAGCTACCTGAGTAAGCCTTTGACGTATCGCAAACCTGAAGGTCAAGTGCTAAAGGGATGTACTTAGTGCTCAGTCATGCTCTTAGTCATCAGTGAAAGTGGATAGGAGTGCACTGCTTGCATGTAATGCGCCACTATCCCATAGTGTCTTGGTAGTTGTAGTTCAGTTTTTCACACAAAGTTCATATTATTTTTCAGCCAATGCCATCTTTTGAAATCGTTTCTCTAGACACCAGTGTTTTGGGATTTTCATCCCTCATCAGTAGAGAAAATTTACAGGTTGCTGAACGTGCTGCCAATTTTCTCAAGTACAATCCCACTCCTAGCGTGCAGGCGTCCCAAAGCTCGTCAGCTTGGGGGTGGCTCACAAGAGCCTTTTATCAGTGAAAGTGGGTAGGAGCGCACTGCTTGCATGTAACGCGCCATTACAGCATAGCGTTATGGTAGTTCTAGTTCTGTTTTTCGCACAAAGTTCATAATATTTTTCAGCTAATGGCGTCTTTTGAAATTGTATCTCTAGACACCAGTGTTTCGGGATTCCTCCCTCATCAGTAGAGAATATTTACAGGTTGCTGGAAATGCTGCCACTTTTCTCAAGTATAATACCACTCATAGTGTGCCGGCGTTCCAGGAATCAGTAGCTCAAGAAGGACTCCCAAGGACATCAATGGTAAACTGACTCAATAAGCTTGATTGAGGCCCAGTACCCAATGTGAGCACCAGGAAACCCAAACCAGTTCACACACAGTTACATAAAGATAATGAAAGCAGAAATACTTAAAAGACTCCAACATGTAAGACTAAAATTAAAACTGACTGTTCAGAAATGCTGGGCAAACCAAACACATCAACTGAAGCGCACAAAACAGAACTGCAAAAATAATTGGTAGGGAAATATTAAGACGATAACAATAATGCAGTTTGTACCTGGATTAATGAGTTCAATCATGATCAAAGGAAATAACTTTATCTGAACAAATGGACATATATGATCAGAATCTAATTCACAATAATTTAAATGAGTCTGAACGTTTTAATATGCCCCCAAAGCACCTGGAGTGCTATATGGATCTTACAAAGTAATGATAAGCACATTTTTTTTAAGAATCCCCTATGACAAATCAAACAGTTGTGGATGGGGGAGGTTAAAAGAAAAAATCATCAGCATATTGCCACGTAAAGCGCCAGGACTGTTTGGGATCCCAGGGGACCGCTATAAAGCTGATCTAAAGAGTTTGTCTTCATATTTTAACAAACTAACAAACGCAATAGTAGGGAGAGCACAAATCCCGTCATCATGGATAATGTCAGAAGTTGTGCCTATCCATAAAAAGGAAACACAAGGAGATGATGGACGGAGCGCTGAAACTTTTCAAATACTCACCCCAGTTACTTAGCACTATCCATAAAAAGGTCCCTAAAGACTCACAGCTAAACTATAAACTGATCAGTCTAATTGACATAGGCCACAATATATTTTGCAGGCAGATTTTGAGTGCTCTTGAGTCCTGAATGGTATGTGCAGATGCCCTATTGGAGCTGCAAGCTGTTTTTAGGAAAATTGTAAGTACAATGGACCAGGGCCCTATCATGTAAAGGGTGCACTTTCCCTATTTTGTTTGCTTAAAACAGTTGCACCAGGTGCAAACAGGGAATGTGCGCCCTATTACATGGAATGCGCTGCACAGGGGGGCAGCGTATTCCTGTGAAAAACGGAGCAGCTGCTTTGAAGTCGCTCTGTGTTACCTTGGCTACCTTGGACTCGCTGCCCATGCACTTTACGCTTTAAAAAAAAAAATATATATATATATATATATGGATGAAACAACTTTTAATTAACTGACCATTAACGAGTGGTTTTACTATGAAATTTATGAACTGGTATGTTAAATTGATGTATTGGGCTCATTGGACATGTACTTTACGTTCTTTTTTATCAACATATATATATGAAATAGTTTGTAATTACCTGCCGATAACGTGAGGTTTGATTATGTATCTATTTATAAAATAGTATGCAAATAGTCCTGAGCAACCAATCGAATAGGTTATTTTATGCTTATAAACTCTTTAATATGGTTGTGGTCCTGCTTTAGTCCTGGACAATATGGTTCTCTTGTTTACATGTAGATGTAGTGCAGACTGAGAATTAGCACAGACCTTACCACTTGGCATGGCAGGCCATATAGTTTTATGCCTATGACTATTGTTCTCATGCTTCCTTTTTCTAATCAGAGAATTATTGCATGCATGCTGCCCATATATGGAGGGCCACAAGACTAATGTTTTGTGCGCTGGTATGAGCCATGTATTGTGTTTTATATGTGCTATAGTCTATTTATATTGGTGTGAAACCTTTAGGGCTGACAGCAGAAAGAAAGTATTTTTATTCAAAACAAAAAATACTGTACATGATCTGCACGTTTGGACAGCATATGCGGTAGGATTGATGTCAGACTGATTCTGAACACCCCCAGCGAGTATGTTGACTTCTTGTATCAGCTAGCACACAGTGCCACTAAAATCTCCTCTTTCCAAGGAGAGAATAGATCTTGGCAACCCTTGAACATGACAACTCAGATCCCTCAGGATCATGGAAACAATATACTACTTTTCGCTCAGTCATTAGTGCTTACTAAGACTGTCTTAGAGAGATACACAGAATAAACGGTTGGGCGTTTTTCAAGAAGTATTTATTGAACAGTTGTTATTGTAGTGTAAAATAGATGAGCGGTCATAACAGTTAGACAGTAAAAGATATAAATGATTAGCAGTATTACAAAAGTAAAAGGATGGTATAACTCTACCATCTTGCAGTAATCATGAATACATACGAGTATATAAAATACATGATAATAAAAAGATGCATGCTCCTACAATGCCTCCCTAACTAGATGTACCTAAGTGTACCTCGCATGTATATAGGTGTTAAGCCAAGAATCCCTCTAGGATAAAGTCAACCCCATTACCTGAAGTGAGAGACTGAGTCCCCGTCCTGGTCTCGGGTTGGACACCCCGCGAGGGATGTGTTGAGACCACTGCAAGCTGGAGTGTCTGCATGCAGAAACCTTAGCGTCTCTGGCCAGTGTTTCATTTGGGAAGTCCTGGTCTCCTCTGTCTATCTTAGCAAGATGTGATGTATATATACCCATAGGTCTCCCCAGGGGTCCTATCTCGCTGTATTACTGTGTCAGACATAGGATAACGCTGGGCATGAACTTTATACATAGATATTATACAGGAGATGGTAGTCTTGCGGCGCTTCCAAGAATCCTCATGCATAATGTATGAGATTTCGAACTAGGAAAAACCCGCGTTCTGAATGCAGTGTCATATCTAGGTAAAAGGTCAGTCCCTGTAAACCGTTATAAGTGTAATGTATGGAAGAATCTAGGTGAAGGGTTACGAAGTTACCTGGGCCTATATCAGGGTACCTATATGGAATATAACAATACTACATAAAATATACATGCCAGTAGCGGCTGCTACTGAGCTGGGGTGGTGGGGGTAGGGGGTGCAGAGGGAGGGAATTAAAAATAAAATAAAAGAACTTACCTGGGTGCTGCTGACCCCCCGTCTCTCCTCTGTCGTCTTCTCTGTACTGCAACAGGAGGCACACAGTCTCCCAGAATCCCCTGGCCAATCACGACGCAGCCTTAAAGCAGCATTGTGAATGGTCTGAGTGCCGTGGTTTGGTGCTCAGACGGGGACAGGGAGGCTGTGCATGTTCCCCACCAGGCTGTGTAATGCAGCCTGTGTGTAACATGCAAAGTACACATGGCTTGGCTGTCCTGCGCACTTTTGAGTGTGCTTGAAACTCCTCCCCCTGGCCCTTGCTCAGGCCAGCCCAGCCTCACCCGCCCTGCACCGAAGCAGGAAGGAAAACTAAAATAATAATCACATTTGTTATTATTATTTTAGTTTTCCTTTTTAACCTGCTTATCGGAGGACGCGCCGCTGATACATGTGGTAAGGAGTTTGCCTGCAATTTGGGAAAGAAAACACACAAAAAATCTGACGAAGAATATTCCATAGGCACTTTCATCAGAGAAAGAAATAAATGTATTTAAGAGCAGCTTGTTCTTCTTAGTGCCAAGTCAAGCACATTTGTATAAGGGGTTAAAAACTAGGTTGTGTCAATATTTGCACGGCCCGCGTTTAACTAAACAGAAAAAAAACATACCTTTGGGGTAAACAGCTCCACTTTCTAGCCTGTTCCAGTGCACAGTTGCATTTCGGAAGACACTGACAATGCTGCAGCTGTTGGCTGTTCCAGTCATCCTTCACCTCCATTTTTGGAAGATGAAGCTGGTCAGATTGTTTTTAAGGGAAAAAACTATTGAAAACAACCACGCCTGTCTTAAGCACGGTCGGGGGTGCTCAGGCACCAATAAACCGCTTGGTTTTTGCGTAAGGCTCAGGGGGCAAAAGACAACATACAGCCCAATGCCAACTCTGCCCTTGAGCCAGGCAAAAGTTGGGGCTAAATGGCACTCCTAGCCTTTGGCAAATGGCAGGAAAGGCTCATTACCCTGAAAATAATATTATTAAATAACTGCCTTTAAATTGCCCAAAAACAACAAACTTTGGAGGACAGAGTGTGCCAACTGCAGATTGTATTTTATTATATATGTATATATTTTACAGAGTCACGTTTGTGACTCTGTAGTTATGATTCAGCCACACTTTCTCTTTTTTATGTTTGAACGCTTTATTGAAGAGCAAAAGTGATAAACAACAATAGACATCAGCAAAAAGAGAAAATGCAAAAACAAAGTCTGAAGTAATGTCTAGCTGAGAAATAAAAGCATTTTTCGGGATTTTAAGGCTATAGGGAAGGGGGAGGGAAGGGAGGAGAGAATAATGCTATAACAGGATAATATTATAAAGAACAACAGCAACTAAAGCTATGAAAAGAAACATTTGACCATACAAAATATACATTGTATAAAAACATTGTAATATAGGAAAGTTGCAAAAAACATCAAATGAGCAAAAAGTGCACTTTTTCTTTTGAGAATGCATTTTTTTAATTGCTCATAACTTTACCATTTGACGAATGTGCAGACAATTTTGCATACACCGAGTGGAAAAGTGGCTTGCCATTCCAAGATTCATGCAGCTCTGTGCAGGGTGAAAACGTTAAGGGGGGTCACAACAGTTGCACTTACTGTTGAAATTCCAATACGAAATTTTGCTCAGGGCTGTGGCAAAACCTGCTTTACCGATTTACACAATACTTTATAAGAAAGAAGAAATTCACTAAGAAAGTGTGCTTTTTGGGAAATGGTGTAATCCATTCGGTGGTGTTTGAGATATTAAAGATTTAACAATGTGCCAAGGGGGCAGAGAGGATATAAAATGTAAACTTATTTTGTCCATTTAAAAACCCGTGTTTATGGATAGGTCATAGACCAAATTTAAAATAAAGAAAACTCATATGACAAAGGAGCCATTTTCCCTCTCCGTTGTCTACTTGGGGTGAGAGGACACAAGACCTCGGATTGGCTTGCTGCAAGAGAAAGTTTTGTCTTGGGGCTGACATTACATTATGCAGGGCTCGGCCTACACGTCCTATAAAAAAGCAATTACAAGAGCCACGAGGGGGCGGAGAGAACATCCGTTGGAGTACATTTTCTATAAAATTTGTTTTAATGCATGGTTCATAAACCCTATGAGTGAGATTACAATCTTGGAACTGTTATTATGTCCTTGAATTTGAGGTGCAAATCTACAGTGACATGACAAAGAGCTTTTATTCCTACTGTCCACGTTAGGGACATTAGACCCACACTCTGTCAATGGGTTTGTGAATCCAGAAAACCATTAGGGTCTCAAATCCAAAAACCCACTTTTGAATAAAAAAAATTAAAGAGAACAAGCCAGGCCCTCTATTTAAGAAGGATTGGGTGCCTAGACAGGCAGAAGGCCTGGCCCTGCAGTCAACCACCACTGAGCATAACTGAAAGTTGTGTACAATCGGTCACAAGCAGGAATGTCGGGCAGGGCCTGGTAAAGGATAGACCTTGCAGTCAACCCCAGACGCACATGGACAAAGGCTACAATGGCTTTGCACAGTGGAAGTGCCTGCCCGTGGAGGTTTGCCTTAGGGTTTAGCTGAAAGTCACAGCAGCAGAGGTTGTTTGGAAATTGTCCAGCTCCCACCAAACACAGCCTTTTTGCTTATGGCAAAGTCTGTGGACAGGACAAATTGGGTACATGGCAGGTGAGTTCAAAACCATGATTGACCCACCACCCAGCCATGCTCAGTACACCCCTTTGCCAATGGCACAAGAAAGAAAAGCTGTCTAGCAAGGGCAAAACATTATGGGGCTTCCTTTATGGTGTGAGTTGTTTATTGTATCCCATAAATGGCAATTTCCAGGGTTTTTGTTTGCTGAACCAAAAATAACTTATAACTGTTGTTTATTCACCGAAAAACTTTAGTAAAGGAAAGCAATGTAGATTTATTAAAAACAAAAAAAGAAATGTACCCTCTCCCATGGCAACAGAAACGTCTGTGTACATCCTTCAGCCATAAAAAGCAGGCCCTTAGTGCAGGGTGAGGTCTTCAGTCATGACCTGTTCCCAGCCCAAGATTCTTCAGTATATGCCCTTCATCTGTAAACAAATTCCATTGGGAGAAAGACAATGCCTTCAGCTAAGACCTGCACTACATCATTATGCCCGAATAAACGGGTGTCCATAGGTTCTGACCACATAGTTTTCCTTTTGGCAATGCCCAATGCACAGGAACATGCCCATAGAGACTTCATTGCAGGAAATTGAGAATGTTCATGGTGATGTGATATGTGATTTGAGATTGTCCATTTTTTCGATAAGGCTGTAAGCCCCTAACTTGATACATATTAAAACCCTCAACGGTAATGGTGGGCACATTGTAGTTTCAACTTTTGCTTCAGCAGCCTTCATCTTTTTGTAGGCACATAAGGAACTAATATATACAAAGATCCACATTTAATTTGCTTTCATGTCCATGTTTGGCCTGTTGACCCTTCTGCCACAAACACTGCTCAATCCTTGGAAAATAGAATCTGAAATTAAATTGATGCGCACACTCAATAAACTTTCGAAGCAGAAACACAATGATGTTGATTCAGATAATTTTGTCACTTATTGAATATCCCCCAGATCTGTGCCGGAGGAGAATTTTCATTCTAATTCCTCTGATTTCTGGTAGAAATGGGTCTTGAGTGGCACTTACTGGAGGTACCTGGTGGGCTAGTTGGCCACCACGGACCCTCACGAATCGAGGGGATTTAATAGGGATGATATAGTTGATGTAATATGTGACGTCATCAGCAGTGCATTGCGGAGGCCCGAGTTATAGTTAGCTGAACTAACTATAACGGCGGACTTTCTCTGGTTTTGTACGAGTGAAATGTCCAACTAACTATAACGTACCTGAAACCTATGTTTTTTCAGTGAATTTCTAGGGTTTTTCAAATGCTAATTTCGAACTATAACGTGCCTGACGCCTATGGTTTTTTCAGTGAATATATATATATATATATGTATATATATATATATATCCCACACCAAATGATTCCCCATTACAGTGTGCTCATGGTAAGTGCTGGCATTTGGGGCGGAATCATGCCCTCGCTCACAATTTTATCACCAAAGAATTGTATGCCTCACTGCAGGAGTTTAGTATCCAAGTTGATTGGTGGTGTAAATAAACTTGAATACTAAACTCCTGAAGTGCAGCATATAATTCCATGATATATATATATATATATATATATATATATATATATATATATATATATATATATATATATATATATATGCACTGCAAAAAACATAGGTTTCAGGGGCATTATAGTTAGCTGGACATTTCACTGGTACAAAACCATAGAAATTCCCCCGTTATAGTTAGTTCAGCTCACTATAACTCACGCGCCCGCAATGCACTGCTGATGACGTCACATATTACATCACTCATGACATGGTCAGTGACATAACTCATGACATCACTGATGACATCTCAAATGACATCACTGAGGACATTACTATTAGCCAAGTGAATGACATGCAATTTAACAAACTTGAAAGGATGGAATGCTGGCTCCCCTTATGTTCAACACACTGACAGGGGCGTAGCTCATTCAGAAATCTGAATTCCTTATGCTCAACCAGGGGCGCAACTAGACTTGAACCTTGGGAGGGGCCTAGTAGTTCAAGCCACGGTGGTGGGGCTACCACTTCGCACTATGGGGGTGGAGGCATCCTCTGAGTCAGTACGAGAACACACATTAGCAAAGCCAGCTGGTGTGCCTTCAATGTGATAACGCATGCCTGTATTTTCTGGCCAGATATAGTAGCTTTACCAGTGCTTTTCCATGAGACCTTTAGCACCGCTGGAGCTTCAAGAGTGTCCACTTGACCTGCGAGCATCAGATGCCTGCAAGAGGGTACCAAGTGAGTCCTTTGTCTGCTCTTCGTGTCTGACACACAGAAGGGAAAGCACTGAAGCCCTACTGAAAGGTGATTCTTCTTAGTAAAAGCATCATGAGCCACATAAAAAACAAATGGTTCCAAGAACCAAGATGTTTGTGGGAAGATCACCCAATGAGCACATGAATATGCTCCCAGAGACACAGATAAGCAGACTTTTATGAATACCATCAATGATGTGGGGGCTTATCAAAATGAGGATGGGTCACCAAGAACTCAAACGGTAGTGGCATACACAAAGCAGAATGTGCAGAATACCTGTTCACAAAGTAAAACAAACAAGGTACCTGTTGATATTTATATATAACTGACCTAGCTGGTTAGCTACAGAGCACTGTACATTATTGGAGGTTATCTCAATTGGGGCTTAAGTCTTTGAATTACACTACCATCTCACATATTTAAAATTTAGGTACAGTGGGATTAAGTGATTTGCTCAACTGTTAAGGTGCTGGTGTTCAAAATGTTATGTTGGAAAATGGTACCTGTCCCATCCACTACCAGGGCGGGCATCACCTACTGACAAGGTGACATCGAGATGTCTGGTGAAGAAGGGAGCAAAAGCAAATGGTGAAATATGCTGTATAATTTGCCTTTTCATCATTGTTGAGCTGCTTGTTCACCAATCATTCAATCTGCCATCCCTCACTTCACCCTCTTCTCTTCTTTGCTGTCACTCACATTCCTCTCTCATTTGTTTCTCCTCTGTTCCCCGTTATTCTCTCACTTTCGCTTTTTTCATTTTCACTATTCTGTATCCCTTCTCTCTATCTTGTTCCACAATTTCTTCTATCAATCCCTTCTCTCTCACTCTCATCCTTCTTCCCACCTACTCCTCATTTCCTATCAGAGGCAGACCATGTTGGAGTCTAACGTGGGAGAGAGTTATGTTGTAGTTCCACTGAATATAAGCTGGTGCCAAGTATCTCAATCATCACAGATATCATCTTTTTCTTTGTTGGAATGAGTACTGAAATAGCTCAACTTGCCTCTGAACTGTCTCTTTGTGTTTACAAGGGAATCGGCTTTAGTTTAGTGCAAGAAATTACCTGTTTCTAAGTTAGCTCAACAATATATTTATATAACCTCTGCTCCATCTGTGGTTGAGCTCTGCTCCATCTGTACATGAGTATGGCACTATGTATGCTGGGACTCAGCTGTAGCTCTGTTGTAGCTCAGCTCTATAAGAAGATGGGACCTGTATGTGACAGAGTCCCACTCTTTAAAACAAATGTGGAGCAACTAATTTTATCAGCACTGGAACTTATTTATGTCTATTAGATGTTGATCCCTTACTTAAGGCAAGTAATCAACTTTAGCTCAAACAGGAGTGGGGGGATTGAGGGGGGGGCGAGAAGTCACAGACTGCGGGAGGGGGGAGGGGGGAACACAGGGAAGAAAATAGTGTTGGAGTAAAGGGGCCAATAGCCAGGGAAGGATACAAATAACAGAATGGCCATCAGGAGGAGGGACCAACAAGCCTAAAAACAATCAGAAGATAGCATTTACAATCTAAGCCAATCAAAAAGATGGGCAGAGAGGGGGCAGAGCTTCCACAAAGCTTCCCGGCTATAGTATATGCTGCATGCCTCGCAAAGCGAGCAGCACATCTCCGCTGCAACGCTAGGCGAGACCTAAAAAGAAGACAAAAGTTAAATGTAAGGAGTGGGAAGCAACAGATGTAGAAAGAATGAAAAGGCAGAATGGCAGGAGGCAGGAGAGGGGGCAGTGACCTGAGGAGAGAGGAGAGTGGGGAGTGGCTACAGGGATAGAGGGCAGGATGAACAGTGCTAAGGCCCACCTGACAGCCTATGGATGATAAAATAGTAGTCGATATGCACTGCAGTGCATGGGAAGGAAAAAGTGAGCTAGGGCACAAAAGCAACCAGCAAGTAATAAATGTGTTAAATTTCAAGTTTTGTCTGTGTACCAAGCTTGAGCTTTAAAATGCACTCTTCATGCAGACATTTTAAAAAGGCAAGATACCTGGTCTGTGTCACAGCAGCAAGTGTGTTAACCCACAGGATATCACTTGCTGATTTGAAATTGTCAGAGTTGTAGAAGGTGAACTAGCTGAGTGAAAAACGTGATCAGTTTGAGGAATAGCAGCAAGGCCCACCAACTGCACAGCCAATACGCATTTCAAGTGAGACAGTGAAATGTATGTGTGTCTCAGATCTACAGCACGGCACCCTCCTCCCTTCATCTCAAGGTTCCAAGCACCAGCTGTCACTTGCAGAGATGGAAAAGCTGATCAAGAGCGAGACCGCATGATTGCAGAGGGGTCAGGGACATACAATGCTGCTGCAAAAAAAAGCTTCTGTAGGTGAAGTGCCAGGTCATGTCCATGCACAGTGCCAAGCTGATCCACCTCTACAGTCTATTATGTGTGTGTACACCAAACACACAGGGGGACAGGCACACAACTGCTTCGGTGAAGTGGACTATGAGAGGTTAGCATCCATTAGTCCTCAACAAGACATAATGGAATATTGTACCTCCAGTATGTCCCTTCTGTAGTGTGGATGTCCTACTCTAGACAAACTTAGGCAAAGAGCATATTTGAGGCAGAAGAGCTGAGTGATGGCCTACTCTGTACCACGGCCTGTGTATTGACTATTAGAATAACTGTGTGACATAACATTATGGTTAAGATATCACCCTGAAGCCAATACTGCATGACAGTCCCACAAGCAACATCATTGTTTGGACCTTAACTGGCCTTGCTTCTGCGATAGAACAGAAAACCAGGGTCATTTTACTCAGAGGATCTGGACGGCTGCCTGCTGGACCATTTTTTAAAATACCCTGTCCCCACTAATAAAAAGTGCCACTGGAATTATGTAACTCTGGGAACCCAGACTTTCTTTGCATCATTATGGATTTGCATTTGCCACTTATTGCAGATTTTAGCAGTAAAATGAGCTTTCAGCTAGAACGGATCAATAATTACAAAAAATGCAGCGAAGTGTTGCTGCACAGTGGAAGGCCTTATGAGTACCATTGAGTTGGGTGACAATTAAAACATCTGTTATTCAGCGAGAGATACCCTTGGGGGGAACATGCGCTTTACGAATACACGTTATGTTATGCAAAGGTTGACTGGTCATCATTAGTTGTTTATTCCAGTATTTAGGTGTTTCTCTAGTGCTAGTGAAGTCAAACCTTAGCTCAGATGCGTAAAAATTGAAAACTAATGAAGTAATACTAATACAAAATGTGCCACATTGTGGTAAATAAATAAATAATACCCTATTTTTGACTAGACATATATCATAACAGATAGCTCAATAAATAAGAGTCAAGATTCGAGGTAGTAGGAGTTTTGCAGGTTTAATACAGCATAAGGACAGGAACAGGACAACCTGCATAGGAACAGGGGCCCAGCAGGACGACAGGGGCCCAGCAGCTGCTGGGGCTGGGTCGGGGATGAGCGCGCTAGCTTTTAATAACAATACATGGGCTTATATACAAAACGCAAACACATAGCATTACATTGCAGTAGGCGTAGCAGTGGGTGGAGCAGAAGGCGTGACGCGTAGCAGTCGCGAAAGATAAGAGTAAAAGTAGGTGTAACTGGGCGTATACATAGACATGTGGTGCAGACGTAACAGAATATGTCATGAATGGGGCGGAAACATTGGGGGGGCTACCTAAGGAGCCGGGACCTCTAACCTGGTGGTGCGCGCAAACTGGCAATGACGTGTTACTAGGAGAAGCTGGGGGCTATGAACTCTGTGCTAGGAGCAGAGACTAAAGTCTGGAGAGTCGGAGCGACATGTACCTAAACCCTATCTAGTATCTGATGTTTAGGGAACATGTTGATATAAACTAGAAGTCAGGAGGGCAAAGGCTAACTTGATTCTAAGACTGGACCATGCATTACTCTACATGTAGTGCGTGATGAAGAATATTAAATGACCATTAAATGCAGTATTTCTCTAAAGTGGAGACGAGAAGGCTAGACAATGACGGAAACTATTGATGCAGTTCAGTAGCTTAGGAATGCAGAGAAGGAGGACTGAACTGATAACTGGAACTATAACATACTTTTGGCAGACTCAGAGGCAGAGCCAAGCTGCACCGGGCACTGCGAGGCAGGGAGTAAGTGAAAGGTCGAGGATACAGGTGGGGGCTGCATCGCTCCTCAGCGAGGCTTCAGGAGACAGGAGCTGAATCTGATGTCCAGGCCCTTTTGAGGCCTAGAAACGGGGACTTTATAATAGAATAACGTGCACACTGAGAAACGTGGCAACGTAGCTTTACATAGGCCTGATATTCGTAGTATTCACGAGGCCTGGAAACTGGCATACTAGAGGTGGACACAACTGTAATTGCGTCATTAATCAGACATAGGGAATGCATATGCATATTGGTCATGCACACATAACATATGATGGATGAGGCGTAGGGACACAGAACATGACAAAATTTACTTTTCCACATTCCCTCCTTGTCACTACGTTTCCATCAGGAAACATCAATATTCATGATACCATCTATCATTTCATATAGTATCATTTGCTCGTCTCGAATTATCTTGGAACGAGATTTAGAACGGGGCTTGGGACTAGGAATACAAGAGGTAGCACACATGCCGCAAATCGCAGGGCCACATTGTATACAGAGGCAGCAGCTGAATATGATCGCTACTGCGATACCTAGAAAGGACAGGACTTTCCATCCCCATGCGGAAATTATATTCCAGAACCAACCGGACCATGTCCAGGTGCCTGGATTCTGGTGTAACAGATGGGCAATTTTATGGAGTCTGGTTATAGCTGAATAAACAGACGGCGCGTTATTTGGAATGAAAATGCAGCAACTAGATCCGATGACTCTACAGGCCCCGCCCCTATCGGCCAGTATGACGTCAAGGACGAGACGATTCTGTAAAACGACAAACCTTATAGCAGATTGCTCTTCAGTTAAGTTACCTAGAGCGGAGGCAGTCTCATCTACTACAGCTTCAAGGGTTCTTGTTAATCTACGAATTAGCTTACTATTTACAACTGTACCTAAATAAGGGAACACACCTTTATCAATATCAATGAATTGTTCTGCAGCAGTTTCAGTATAATCGACAATCGGGAGGTTTCTCTTGTGTCTAGTATGTACTAGGAAGGAATTCCTATGGTAGTCAGGTGGGGCTAGGAAAACAGGTGGCAGTAGGAAAGCAATGTAACAGGTTCCCTCCCAATCGAGGGGCAGACGAACATATGCGGTTTGACCACAAACAAAATAAGAATGACGTGAAGCTTTGAAAATAGATTTCCCACTGCCACTATACTTGACAATAGTAGTACAATCACTATGTCCTACGTGTACGGAACCCTTATTTCGGACACATAATTCGCCTTTGACTGGTAGTACTGAAATAGCGGGTAAGTCTGGAGTAGTATCAGACTGAACATTCAGGACCATAAAATTCGAAGAATAGTTACCTAAATTATACACTTCATTTTCTAGATCTAAACCTGTTCGGTGGGGGAGACCTTGCTTGTCTGGGAAACATGTACTGTTAAGAAGAGACATATCTGTTGAGGATGACGTTAACGTGGACCATGCTCCACACGAACCATTATGTGAGAACGGATAAGGAAAAAGTGGCAGAACTCCCTTCGGTGTCTGGAAAGGGGGGAGTCGACCACACACCCAGCAATTAGTGGCATTGCTGGTCTGGTGTGAGTAATGTAACATACGGATAAATGAGTTATTACGCATAGCGAGGCGGTATGAATATTCGTGAGGAGGCAGATCACTAAACGTGTGCTCTGCTGTAGCATTAGCAGACTTATTTACATGAAGAACTGGGAAATATAGGAAAAAGGCATAACTGGTGCAGGAAATCATAATGCTGATGAATAATATGAAACTTAGAAAAACGATACATTGAATTGAGTTTTTACTAACTCTCTCACTATGGGGGTCTATTTTATACATGTCAGAAACAGTCTAACCGTTTCACCTAGGGGAGGACTTATACAATCAAACTGACTGACTTATTTTACTAGACCGGAGTTTTTGCTTATACTCCTGCTGCGGAGTTTTCTCTACCAAGGGAGGGGTTGTATCAATGTCATTTGCGGGACAGTCCATAAGAGCAATATTTTGGCAGTCCTTAAAATCCTGGGAAATGTTCTTAAAGACGGGTTTCAGTCCTTTAAAAAGTTTAACGTGAGAAAGGTGTATCCATCCTTTTCGGCCTTCCAACTTCACGGCTGTACGGGTGGTGAGGAGGACCTGACGGGGCTCTTTCCATCGAGGCTCCAGCGGACTTGATCTGTCAAAGTTACGGACCATCACCATGGAACCTGGAACGATTTCATGCGGTGCCACCTCGGTATTGTCTGGAAATGCGGCAGCAACCTGTGAACGACATGAGTTGAGGGCAGACATCAAGGAAGCTAGGTAATCTGTCAGCATATTACATGAAACATCAGTAATACTTCGGGGTCTAGGAGTACCCCACATGTTAGGGGGGCGGCCGAATACGACCTCATACGGGGACAGACCTGATCTGGAATGTGCGACCATGCGCATATAAAATAAAGCAACTGGCAGAGCTACTAGCCAGTCCACACCCTTATCTTTACATATTTTTGCAATTCGAATTTTCAGAGTCTGATTATGTCTCTCGACTAGACCGGCTGCTTCAGGATGTCGTACACAATGAAACTTCCACTGGTACCCTAACAACAGGGAAACGTGCTTCATCAACTCAGATGAGAATGGCTGACCGTTATCAGAATATACGACTCTAGGGAGTCCATATCGAGGGAAGAATTCACGAACCAACTGCTTGGCAGTGGTCGCGGCTGTGTAATCTGGGACTGGATATGCTTCTGTCCATCTGGACAAAGCGCATACAACTACAAGGACGTACTTGAAACCTCGACATCGCTCCATCTGAATATAATCCATCTGGAGGACTTCAAAAGGGTGGTCAGGAGGCTGGAAACCACCTTGTTCCACCGGGACACTTTTACCTGGATTAAACTGACAACATATCATACAGGTACGGACTTTCTGCTTGGCTGCAGCTCGTAAATGTTTGTTAAACCAAATGTTCTGGATACTGTCTAACATTGCTTTTTCTCCTAAATGTGCTGGACTATGTGCGGTATTAATAATGACTTGAACCATAGAGTCGGGGAGAAACCATGTGGCTCTACCCTTCGTTAACCATCCTTGATCTGTCTGGACCCCTCCTTGTTCAGACCATTTCTTGATTTCTTCAGGAGTAGCATGTAACTGGATATCTATGACATCTTGTGTAGGGTCCTTAACTGTCATACATGTAGTCGGATCTGGAGTGTGTGTCAGGTTAACTGGAATGTCTGGAGTCTGTGCTGTAAGCTTGGCTGTGCGATCTGCTAGATCGTTACCTTGAGAAATAATGTCAGTAACTTTCGTATGTGCTTTGCATTTCATGATAGCAATGGATGTCGGTAAATGTATGGCATCTAACAGAGCTTGAATGAGGAAACCATGCTGAATCTTGGTTCCATGAGAAGTCATGAAACCTCTCTCCTGCCAGAGCACTCCGAAGTCGTGTACAACTCCAAATGCGTAACGTGAATCTGTGTAAACATTAACTTTCAGGTTCTTGGCGTGTATACAGGCTTGTGTCAGAGCAACTAGCTCCATCTGAATATAATCCATCTGGAGGACTTCAAAAGGGTGGTCAGGAGGCTGGAAACCACCTTGTTCCACCGGGACACTTTTACCTGGATTAAACTGACAACATATCATACAGGTACGGACTTTCTGCTTGGCTGCAGCTCGTAAATGTTTGTTAAACCAAATGTTCTGGATACTGTCTAACATTGCTTTTTCTCCTAAATGTGCTGGACTATGTGCGGTATTAATAATGACTTGAACCATAGAGTCGGGGAGAAACCATGTGGCTCTACCCTTCGTTAACCATCCTTGATCTGTCTGGACCCCTCCTTGTTCAGACCATTTCTTGATTTCTTCAGGAGTAGCATGTAACTGGATATCTATGACATCTTGTGTAGGGTCCTTAACTGTCATACATGTAGTCGGATCTGGAGTGTGTGTCAGGTTAACTGGAATGTCTGGAGTCTGTGCTGTAAGCTTGGCTGTGCGATCTGCTAGATCGTTACCTTGAGAAATAATGTCAGTAACTTTCGTATGTGCTTTGCATTTCATGATAGCAATGGATGTCGGTAAATGTATGGCATCTAACAGAGCTTGAATGAGGAAACCATGCTGAATCTTGGTTCCATGAGAAGTCATGAAACCTCTCTCCTGCCAGAGCACTCCGAAGTCGTGTACAACTCCAAATGCGTAACGTGAATCTGTGTAAACATTAACTTTCAGGTTCTTGGCGTGTATACAGGCTTGTGTCAGAGCAACTAGCTCTGCTGCTTGAGCGGACAGAGTGTCAATACGGTGTGTTTCAATAACTTCGGTGTCAGTAGTTACTGCATACGCGGCGACTAGTTCTCCTGTACTAGTTCTCATACATGAACCATCCACATAAAGTGTCAGGTCGGGATCTGGTAACGGAATATCTGTCAGATCTTGTCTTGGCTTTGTCGTAATGTTGACTACTTCCACACAGTCATGTGGGTCAGGATTTGAATTAACTGGTGGTAACAGTGTAGCAGGATTCAGGACGTTGCAGCGTCTAATTTCTATGTGTGGCTGAAACAGTGTCAATTCATAACCTGTTAAACGTGCAATTGTCAAGTGCTGAGTTTGTGTTCGGTTTAAAAGAACTTCTACTGAATGTGGGACTTGTACTGTCAAGGAGTGTCCTAAAACTATGGAATCACTTTGTCTGATAGCTAGTGCTGTGGCTGCAACTGACTTGAGGCACGCAGGCAACGCCTGGGCGACTGGATCTAATGTGCTCGAAAAATAAGCACAGGGCTTGTATTGTCCTGCTTGATCTTGTGTAAGAACAGATAATGCTGTACCTTCACGTTCAGTAACGAAAAGTGTAAAAGGCTTACTGTAGTTCGGTGTAGCTAGAACTGGAGCTTGGCATAGGGCTTTCTTTAACTCGTTGAAACTAAGTGTATGTTCAGATGTCCAAGGGAGAACAGTCGATACGGCTGCCTCCTGTGTCGTTAACTGTATCAGTGGCTTGGCTAGAAATGCATACTGGGGAATCCATTGTCTACAATAAGAAGTAAGGCCGATAAAGGCACGTGCCTCCTTCTGGGTTCTGGGCTGGGGAAGACTCGCTATTAACTGGATACGGTCTGGTGTCAACTGCCTACCCCTCTTGGACAGCAAGTGTCCTAAGTATACCACTTGCTGGACACAGAATTGAAGCTTCGAAGGTGACACCTTGTGCCCCATCTCGGCTAGGAAATACAGAACCGTCAGGGATGCTCGCTCGCAATCACGTTCAGAACGGGCTGTGATCAGTAGATCATCGACATACTGGAGCAGGGCAGTGTCAGTTGGCATGTGAATATTATCTAGTTGTCTCTTAAGTGCTTGACTGTAAATACTAGGGCTTTCTGTGAAACCTTGAGGAGCGCGTGTGAACATATAGCTCCTTCCATTTAAACAAAATCCGAAAAGAAACTGGCTGTCTGGATGAATTGGAACACTAAAAAATGCATTCTTGAGGTCTATGACAGTGAAGAACGTGGCTTCAGAATCAATGGCTGTCAATAGGGAAGAGATGTCTGGGACAACTGGGTACTGCGGAATAATACATTTATTAAGCTCTCGTAAGTCAATCACTAATCGATATACTGGGGGTGCATTAGGATCAGTACGTTTCATGACCGGAATGATCGGAGAATTACATACATTGGAGTCAGTTTCTACAACTACTCCTTGAGCGATGAGCTCGTCAATAATTTTGGATAAGGCTGCTACAGCCTCGGGTGGCAATCTATACTGCCTGATTCGTGGTAACACTACACCTGGTTTGAGAGTCACACGATAGGGTGTGAGTTGCATGTAACCTACATCAGTTGGACCTTGCGCCCATAAATGCTGCGGAACATTAGACAATCTGGAATCAAAATCTCGTAATACATAGTGACCCTTAAAGTCACGTAGGAACAGACGTATTCCCTCCGGGGAACAACATATAACTGCACCTAACTCTTTCAGTGTTTTAATGCCTAATAGGTTTTCTGGACATGACTTAGTAAGTAACAGGTCAGTAGTGCGGGACAATGGACCTACTTCTAGAGTAACTGGCTTTGAAATCTCATTAACGATAGGCTTTCCTGAAAATCCAAGGGAAACATTTCTTGAGCCTGAGAGCGGAGCCCCTGGAACTTCGGCGTGACTAATTGTGGTCCTACTTGCCCCTGTATCAATCAAAAACTTTCTGTCTTTCCCTAATACTTGACTGTGAACATAGGGACCTTCTTGATCTACAGGTATCTCGATGAGAGGCAAGCCTACCTCCCTCTCTAGGCTGTTTCATGAATATGGCTGGTACTCTGGATACTCAGACTGTGCATACTGGTACATCTGCGATGTAACGTGCTGTGTTGCAGCAATAGGCTGCGGTACTGTAACTGTCTGTGGTGCATTCTGTGACTGAGAAGTCTGTGAAACTTGTTCTTGTCTAGGCGGACGTGGTCTTTCTTTTGTCTTACCAGTAGCTATGTTGTGTTTCAGAACTGTACACTCATTTATAAAATGACCTGGCTGTTTACAATAATTGCAATTCCCTTTAACGGGAGCTGCAGGATGACTGGCTTGATTCGGACCCCTCTTCTGACTGTCTTGAGGAACAGATTGTGCAACTAGCACTTTCATTTTCGTGTCTTTCATACGTTTTCTTTCGTGTTCTTGCTCTTCCCTGATTCTATTCTGGTGATACTGGAGCATCTGGAGCATCTGGGACGGAGTATTAGCTTGCCAGGTGCTTTCGACTTTCAAAACTCGGTTTTTAATTGGTGGACTTGAATTCTCGACTAATTTAGTAACAAAAAGGTGAGGGTATGACTCACTACTTGTCTTGAGACCACTGTTGATACTGAAACATTTTTCAAATCTCGAATAAAAATCACTAATATCTTCATCTTGTTTCTGTTTACAGGCTGAGATTGCATCCCAGTCTTCTTTTCTCGTTGTTAATAATCTGGGTAAAACTTGAATTAATAATTCTGGTAATTCTTTACATTTATCTCCAAGACCGGTACCTGGTACTCGTGCCTTGTCTTCGGCTTCTAGAACTGCCCAATCTATCTTTTTCTCTCCCACCTCCCATTCTTTTTCCTTTAGCTTTTCATACACCCCTGCGGGCAACAGGACCTTTAACATTTTAATGATATCTGGGTATGTGTATTCTCCCATACGGAGCATGTCTTTTAATTCTCGATGGAACCCTGCTGGATCTTTGTCATGACAGGGAATTAATTTCTTCATTTCGAGGAGTTCCATCTTTGTGATTGGAGTGTATACAAACACTCGCTGCATTTCGCCACCCGTTCCTTTAACTGGGTGGACTTCTCGTAACGGATTCTGTCTGTCTATGTAGAATGATTTACTTTCTGGGGGTGAGACATGAACAAAATGCGGGTTCAAGAATGTTCTATATTTGTGACGCTGTTCTAGAATGACACTAATTAAATCGGTACCTAGACCTCTCCATTTGTACTGGAGTAACTCGTTCAGGATATCATGTAACGGACCTGGATCAGAGTGCTGACCCTCATACAGAGTAATGAGGTGCTGAATCATATACATACCCACCAGTCGCTGCTTGGCTGGGGGCAATTTCAGAAACATTTGTGCCACTATTTCGTCTGGAAAAGTGGTAGAATCAGTAATCCATCGGACTGCTGATCAGACTAGTTCTTGTTCATGCATAGTACTTAATTCACTGTAACCGATTCGTGATTTCAGAATGTGATCGGTAGCTTGGAATACTTGTTCTAGGGAACCTTGTTCTGGTGCTGAATGATGGAAAGTAGACTTGGGTTCTAGACGTAAATGGCGATCTGGAAATCTAGGTTTTCCTACATACGCTATTCTGGCAGTATTCTCGTCGTCTTCCTCTTCAGGATCGGAGGTACTTTCTTTCTCGCTTACTTGTGCGGCTTTACGCTGTTCGTGTATCTTTATTATTTCTCTACGGATTTTCTTGTACATACTTTCCATGGCACTAATGGTATTGTGCTTTCCTTCGGCTATATTATCACTCCACTTTGTCAGAATTTTCATTTCCGCTCGATCTTTAGACGGGTAATCTTGTTCTCTTATTAGACAATTAATTAAGAACTTTAATATCATGCGCTGAATCTCGGCTTTCCTTTGAGACATGGCATCACTAATACTTTCTGGATCATCCCCTGTACGGATGAAACGATATATTCTGTCTAGATCTTCTTTCATATTCGGCAGGGTGACTAGATACTCGGTCACTCTCCTTATGCGTACGGAATATAAAACCATATTAAATTCGCCTGGAACTGGGTCATAGACACATTCGCCAAGGGTTTGCCTGATTTCTGCAACAGACTTATTACTTTTAGGAGTACGCTGTGATGCTTGAGCATGTAATTCGAGTGCTGATAAACGCTTGTATGGCGGCGGGGTTTGAGGAAGACCTCCCCCTGCGGCCCCTAAACTAGAATCATCAACTGATGCTTTTCGTCCTGGCAGGGTCGGTAATTGTAACGTGGGCTGGACTTGTATGGCGGGCTGACCCGGGGGGGCTGTTAAGGGCCCCCCGGTGTCTGGAGAAGCAGGAATTACCTGATTTACAGGGACTGGCGGAGCGTGAACAGGATTTGCATATTCGGGGACTGTGTCGTCCAGATAGGACGAAATAAAAATATCAGCTGCGGTCTGTTTGTGACGTAGCTTGGTCGGAACTAATGGTGGCGGGAAATTACTGGATGCCTCTGGGGTCGCTTTTGGCAAGCCCTCAGCAAGAAGAGGATACATACCCTTAATAAGGGCATGCCTCTGTCTGTCTGACTGTTCGGCTTTGACTCGTTCACCTATCTCGATTAATTCTCTTTCTTGGGCTCGTTCTTGGGATTCTCTACTTAGTTCTGTCTTTCTGATTTCTTTTTCGGTTCTTTTATGAGCTTCTTTGCGCCATAACTCGATGGCATCTTTCTGTGACTGTCTGGCTTTCTTCTTCCATAATGCTTCTTCTACTCGCATGATGCATTCGGCATCCCATGTACCCGATACGGGCCATCTATACTTTTCTTCTAACTGTTTGGTATAATCTACCCATAAATCTAGATACAATATGGCGCTTATGCCATGTTTCTGATACATAAAATGACCTGGACTGTCCCTGGGCGGGACAGGAACTGCTTCTTCTAACAAACCCTTTCTAGTTTTTAACTGACGTAGTCTCGAAAAGAGAGAGATTGTAAACTTGAATCGGAACACAATACAATAGACGAGGAACAATAACAATTGGGAAAACAATTCAGGCATACCACGACATTGGAAATACATTGAACAACATCATAACATTACAGTTCGGACAGAAATATTACCTGGAATACTGAGAACAGAAACACAAGAATTTCTCGAGAACGGAACAGACTAGAGTTACTGGATGCACTGCTGAAACAGTACGGAACATACCGGTCCCATAAAGGGACGCATCAAGACCCGTATCCACCTAGGTGAACACTTCGTTAGTGGGCCTGGGTACCACCAACCCACGGACCAGAGTCAATTTAGATTGACCCTGTCTAGATACTACCCCAGCAATGGTACTCACCGGGCAGCAAGAACGGAAAGGCCTTGGACTGGACTGGACTGCTACGACGACGGACGACGAACTTCGGACTTCAGTTACGGGTGGGCCTCCGGATACCTCGGACCTTGGACTCTTGGCTTGGGCTCTGGTCGGGACTCGCCGCGTTCCTCCACCGTCTCGTTTGGATGCTGGACCGCCTCCTCCGTCTCCTCCGTGGGCCTGAGGGATACTTGAGCAGAAATATCTGCCACTGCGCAGAAGAGTTCCGTCACGACTGCAGAGGGTCAGGGGGTCGGCGTGGCTTCACCGACGCGTGGGGAAAGGGCAAGTCCCTATTCGGGCGCCATTATGTGGTAAATAAATAAATAATACCCTATTTTTGACTAGACATATATCATAACAGATAGCTCAATAAATAAGAGTCAAGATTCGAGGTAGTAGGAGTTTTGCAGGTTTAATACAGCATAAGGACAGGAACAGGACAACCTGCATAGGAACAGGGGCCCAGCAGGACGACAGGGGCCCAGCAGCTGCTGGGGCTGGGTCGGGGATGAGCGCGCTAGCTTTTAATAACAATACATGGGCTTATATACAAAACGCAAACACATAGCATTACATTGCAGTAGGCGTAGCAGTGGGTGGAGCAGAAGGCGTGACGCGTAGCAGTCGCGAAAGATAAGAGTAAAAGTAGGTGTAACTGGGCGTATACATAGACATGTGGTGCAGACGTAACAGAATATGTCATGAATGGGGCGGAAACATTGGGGGGGCTACCTAAGGAGCCGGGACCTCTAACCTGGTGGTGCGCGCAAACTGGCAATGACGTGTTACTAGGAGAAGCTGGGGGCTATGAACTCTGTGCTAGGAGCAGAGACTAAAGTCTGGAGAGTCGGAGCGACATGTACCTAAACCCTATCTAGTATCTGATGTTTAGGGAACATGTTGATATAAACTAGAAGTCAGGAGGGGAAAGGCTAACTTGATTCTAAGACTGGACCATGCATTACTCTACATGTAGTGCGTGATGAAGAATATTAAATGACCATTAAATGCAGTATTTCTCTAAAGTGGAGACGAGAAGGCTAGACAATGACGGAAACTATTGATGCAGTTCAGTAGCTTAGGAATGCAGAGAAGGAGGACTGAACTGATAACTGGAACTATAACATACTTTTGGCAGACTCAGAGGCAGAGCCAAGCTGCACCGGGCACTGCGAGGCAGGGAGTAAGTGAAAGGTCGAGGATACAGGTGGGGGCTGCATCGCTCCTCAGCGAGGCTTCAGGAGACAGGAGCTGAATCTGATGTCCAGGCCCTTTTGAGGCCTAGAAACGGGGACTTTATAATAGAATAACGTGCACACTGAGAAACGTGGCAACGTAGCTTTACATAGGCCTGATATTCGTAGTATTCACGAGGCCTGGAAACTGGCATACTAGAGGTGGACACAACTGTAATTGCGTCATTAATCAGACATAGGGAATGCATATGCATATTGGTCATGCACACATAACATATGATGGATGAGGCGTAGGGACACAGAACATGACAAAATTTACTTTTCCACAACATTACACTGCATAGTATCCCTATTCTTGTTGCATAATATAGTCAACTCTGCTGCATAATTTGGTGATTCCCTGTTGCATCATTCCTGCGATGCTGTTAATAAGTGCCATCCACCAGCAACCACAGAAGCAAAGTACTGCCCATTACTCTATTTGCCAATACCACTTTGTAGATTCGTTTTTTTATGCCACTACTCGGATTTGTTTTACAAGAAAATCCACAAGCCCCCTCCGCCCCTAAAGAATGCTAGATGTGATGCTATTCACAGAAAATTCTGAACTGTCTGGTGGACACTGAGGCACTGCAAACCCATTAAAAAAGAAAAAACGTATCCCCTTCATTGCATTTATATAGTGCTTTCTACTGCTCCTCATGGGTAATTAGCGATATATATAAATGCATTTGCACACAATAGAATTTGACCATTTCTACCTTGTTTACCTAGAAAAATCAAAGGGTATCAGTCAAGTTGGGGAGGGGGCAGAGATCACATTTTATGTGCTAATGGACTCTCTCGTGCACATGCAAATAGGCAGTCATTAGGTCGCCTTTAAAACAATAGTGAAGGCTCAAACACTTTGCTCTGCACAGCGAGAGCCTACAGCATGAGGTCTGAACTCTAGGATATTGTGAGTCACCAGTAACCTCCACCCCTTCATGAGAAAACATTTCATAACAGAAGGAGATGTAGAACCTGTCTTTGTTTTGATTTTTTAAATGTCTTCTCCGACACCCCTTCCTGTGCAGAATGCCAAGCAGAGCTGTGCACAACTGGGCTTTTACTGAGACAAGTAACCTTCAAAGATGCAACGACGGGGGTGGCTGAAGCGCTTTTAGCGCAATGGGCATTGTGCGCCTGTGCTCAACATACTGACGGGGCATAGCTCAGTCAGTGAGATTCAGGGGGGTGAATCTTAAATGTCCCAATTAAAAATGCAGTGGGCTGCAGGGTGGAGGGGTTAGATGACCAACTTACGGGATGGACTGTTTCCATGAGACGAAAGGGTTAGGATGATCTGCATTAGGTGGGCCTCTGTCTACAGTGGCAAAGTGTACAAAAAACATTGGTCTGGCATGCTACCCCAAAGGAATTTTGATTAGTTAAACCACTTACAAGCATTCATCCCAACACCTTTGCTGTACGATTGCCAGTAGTGTGTCGGTAAACTTGAGACTGGCACAGCTTGACAAGCCTTCCAATGCCAAAGTTTATGAATTCTCAAAATTAGTACATTGGCACCCATTCAAGGAATACTTCTATGGGTGCAGATTTACAACTTTTTTGATATATAATATATATATATATATATATATATATATATATATATATATATATACATGTATTAAAATTGAGAACTGAGAGCGTGCTTGTTATGCACAACGAACATCACCACAAAAAATGATCATGCAGGCTGGGTGATTAAACGTCAACTAGGACGCCAGCATGCCAAAAATAATGAGGAGTGCTGTTTTCATTTTTACACAAATGAAACTTTACAGGCAATTTTGAACTATGAACAATCACGTTTCTGTCCAGATTGAGAAAGGCTGTTAAAGTTGAAATGCGTCTCTGGGGAACAGATATCAGTAAAGTTCTCAGCCCCACCCCTTCTTGAGTAATAGGAATCTTTTTTAAGGTTAAAGGAGGATTGTTTGGATGTTAAGGCGCATTTGGGGAAGCGTCTTCCTGAGCATCATCTACGTTTTGCCGCAAGGCGGCAGACCGCAAAATTGATGGCAGTTAGATGATGTATCAGGGGAAAAAGATGCAATCTTGCTGGGAAGTATAATAAACGTTGATAAATAAAATAAAGGGTTTGGGTACTGTTAGCTGCCCTTGATGTTTTATGAATTTTTAACCATAACTTGTCCCATATAGAAACAGACCTGGATTGCGATATATCTTTTTCCCATACCAATTCAGTCTTTGTCTTAAGCCTTTCTGAGGGTAACAATAAACATTTGTAGATACAAGATGCAGAAGGAGTGTCTAATAGAGGGAATATTGTAGAACAAGTTGTAGGAAGAATAGGGAAAGATGGGAGTTATTTAAGATACTCTTGATGGGCGGGAAGTAAAAGATCGTATTGTTTTTATAAAAGAGTTAGGAAGAAGGAAGTTAGACTGAAGACCAGTAAAGGATAAAGGTTTATTGTCAAGCAGGAGTTTAGAAATCCATATTAGGCCTTTGGATCTCCACGATTTACAATTAAAAGCAAGATTTTTGATGTGCAGTAATTTGCTATACCAGATAGGTTGTTGAGGTAATGAAGTAAAGGAAGGATATGAGGAAGGTAAGAGGGGAGTTAAAAGTTTATGAGTGTGAGCAATATCAGAGAAGTGTAAAAAAGAAGTGCTAGTAGTGAACACACAAGTTTCTGGAAAGTCAAAGGGAGAAGTAAGGGATTTTTCGATGGACAACCATATTTGGGGAAGTGTAGGGAGTTCCGTAGAATGCCATTGGGAAGCTTGTTTTAGAGAAAAGGCGTAATGATAAGACTTAAAGTCAGGAAATGTAAGACCTCTATTCATTTTGTCCTTCTTAAGACGGGATAAAGCTATTCGAGAGGGTTTATTTTTCCAGAAAAACTTTAATAAAAGTGAGTCTATTCTTTTAAAATAATATCCTGGGATGTGTACCGGTATCATGGAAAGAGAATATAAGATAACAGGAGCCAGCTCATCTTAATTGAATCTAGCCTACCCCACCAAGAGAGAAAGAGGGGATGCCATCTGGTGATTGATTATTTTCTTTTTTGAGCACACTATTTTTCGTGCATGGAAAATACAAAATACAAAATACAACAAAATTTATATATACAATATATACATACGAATTTATAAACAATATTATACAAATTTCATACACATAATTCTTTTCGTGATTTTCTAATTCTTAAAGTCTGTTTTTAGTCACAGTTTTACCAAAGTCACTCATGTGACCACATTAATGAAAGGACTGTTCCAAAACACTAATGGTAACCAGATACGGGACAAGACTGGTCGACGCGTTTCAAACCCCTTCGCCTTGGTGGGGTTCTCCTCAGGACCGGATAGGTTCTGAAAATGGCTAGCTTAGGATAGCTTATTCAAAAAGTTGAAAAGGACGTACTCCAGTGAACCAAAGCGGCTCCCTACCTTTATCTGATAGTCATTAATGTGGTCACATGAGTGACTTTGGTAAAACTGTGACTAAAAACAGACTTTAAGAATTAGAAAATCACGAAAATAATTATTTTCCATCAAATAATTTACCAATACGTGGACTCATTGTTTTCTCACTTCCAGTTGTTTGAATGGTTTGTGTATGACTGTATGGCCAAGTGTGTATGAAATTTGTATAATATTGTTTATAAATTCGTATGTATATATTGTATATATAAATTTCGTTGTATTTTGTATTTTGTATTTTCCATGCACGAAAAATAGTGTGCTCAAAAAAGAAAATAATCCTACTAAAAGAGAATAAATCCCGTATGGTGTTAAATCAAAAACAGGTTGTTTTTGTTTAATTCAAAGCAGCTAATTTTGAAGAATATTGTTTGGTGAACAGGGAGTCCCAGCATTGGCTTTTGTTTTGTTTGATGATATTGGTTGGACTCAGCCTTGCTGAGTAAGGAGTCAAGACCCTTTTTGATTCTTAGACTTTTGAGCGGGCGGTTGCTCGCGAGGTCCTGGTAGGTAGGAAATTCTACCGCAGGGTGGTAGTTGTGTTTTGTTGAACAGTGTGGTATGCCCATTGTAGGGGCAATTGTGCATGGCGACATAGTAGGGGATTATTCCTCCCCGCGTTTAGTCTTCTAGTTTTCACTTTTTTTGCACTTGTCTCACTCACATGTTTTATGTGTGTTTTGTCTAACTTTTTCATTTGTATGTCATGGCTGAAAGAGATACACTTGCTTTTAGTGAAGAGCATATACAAAATTTGATTAGGGATCCTCCAGTGTTTGCCTCTGCAGCCCTCAGCCTTACTGCCAACACTCAGAACGAGTCAGATAAACTAACTCGTCTACGTAAGAAACAAATCCGGACAGACCTGCATGGTCATTTTCTACTTCAGCACCTCCGGTCAGGTACCATTCCAGCGGGACTCGTGATCCGCAATATACCAGTCGTGTTCACTGACGATCCAGTGTATACAAAAGGTTTCAGTGGGATTGAAACAAAGTGCAGCAGGGACCTCATGGTCCTGACCATCGAGAATGCACATAGGACATCACTTAAGGAATTGGAGGAGATAGAAACTCTAAAAAGGGAAATTGAGACCAACCAATTAATCACAGATTCCAAAACACTTCTGGAAAAAATCGATAAGGAAATCTTGGAATTCAAGGATTTTACAGTGACTAAAAAAAATAACAAATTTGAATTGGACAAAAAGAACTTTTCTTTAGAATCAATTTATCCGTATCTCAATAAGGATTTTTACACACATTCTGACTCACGTCGCTTCTTACAGGATAACCAAGGACGATCGCGTCGAAAATTCCTAACTTTTTCGGATACTACATCATCGTCTGGGAGTGAACCAGATAACAGCAATCGACCTCCTCAAAATAGGGTAGGAAATCGATCAAATCAGTACCAACAACAACCCCAAAACCAACAGCCTTTTTTAGGACGGGGCCAACAGAAACCCAGAGGCCGAGTACGCTACACCCAACCATGGGAAATGAGAACGCGTCAGAAATCTTACAAAAATTAGAAATTTCACCAATTTATAATTTATCAGACAGGGCGCTCTCAGTAGCTGAAACATCTATTCTTACCAAAGGACTCAATTTTGTACCATCAAGACCCACAGATTTCATCAAAATGAAACTTGAGACATTGGAATTCTGCCGGAAGATTCGCCTAAAGACATTCTTCCAGGACTCAATTGAAAATACTCATGAGGAAACTACAGGTCTGAAGAGAAAATCGGCATTCTGTCCAAAAGGACCCAAAGTCCCGAAGGAAGTTATAACGTTTGAACGCACTGTTTTGTCTGGAATTTCCTCAATAGAAAAAAAGAAAACATTTGTCAAATTCAACCTTTCTAAAGCTGAGAAAGATGCATTGGCAACAGTGAAGAATGATAACACCATTGTGGTCAAACAGGCCGATAAAGGTGGAGCAGTGGTAATCTGGGACATCAACAAGTATAAGCAAGAAGTACACCGCCAGCTTAATGATCAGAACTGCTACAGACGCATCGGGAAAGATCCAACATCTGAAATAAGGAATCAATTATTCGACGTTATCCAAAGAGGCTTTGACGAAGGTTTTGTAGGACCTAAGGAACTAGTTTTTCTACAAAATAAAAATCCCAGGACGCCTGTATTCTATGTGCTCCCCAAATTGCACAAGGATGAAAACAACCCACCAGGACGCCCTATAATTTCAGGGTGTGATTCTCTTTTCGAACCCATTGCAAAATACATTGATTTCTTTTTGAAACCTTTTATTCAGACCATCCCTGCCCACCTCCAAGATACAACTGCTTTCCTAAATCGAATTTCCACCATCAACTTCAATCATAACAGACAGCTCCTAGTTACATTGGATGTGGTGTCTTTATACACCCAAATCCCTCAAGAACAAGCACTGGAAACTTTGACTGTATTTTTGGAAAAAAGAGAAAGACCAGTAAGAGTTCCCACCAATTTCATCCTTGACCTTGCACGTTTTGCATTACGAAAAAACTTTTTTACGTTCGATGCAGAATTTTTTTATCAGATAAAAGGGGTAGCGATGGGTTGCCCCTTTGCTCCAGAGCTAGCCATAATGTTCATGGGGTTATTTGAAGAAAAATTCATATATCACGCAAACCCCTATGGTAGCTGCATCTCCCATTACATGCGGTACATTGACGACATATTCCTTGTCTGGACAGGAGGAAATGAAGATTTGGGCCAATTCGTGTGTTGGCTGAATTCGAGAACGATTGACATTCAGTTCTCTGTCACAGCATCCAATGAATCGATCACCTTTTTGGATGTGAAAGTGGAACCTTTTGAGGGAGGCTTAAGTACAACCTTATTCCGGAAACCCTCAGATAGGAATAAAGCTTTGCATTTTAACAGTAATCATCCCCGCAGCTTGAAACAGAATTTACCATATGGGCAATTTTTAAGAATTCGCCGAAATTGTTCGAATAAAGAGGAATATTTCAAACATGCCGACCATTTGAAAAACCGACTGACTCAGAGAGGTTACCCTAAAAAAACTATTAAAAAACTCCCTCAAACGAGCCTGGTGGACCCCACGAGAGACCTTACTGGAGAAAAAAATCAAACAAGATGTGAGAAGGATGGTGTGCGTCACCACCTTCTGTCCAGCTGCAAACCTACATAGGAAACTCATTATGTCCAACTGGCATTTACTAAAAAATCTGCACGAGGATTTCTCAGCACCGCCACTTTTTGCATACAAAAAGGACAAGAGCGTGGCTAACCATATTGTAAGGGCGGCATTACCAATTGTGAAGGCACCGACATTACAAAGTCTCTTTGGATTACCTCCGCCCAAAGGACATCATAAGTGTGGAACATGCACTTGCTGTAATGAAACCATTGAGGACTCAGTATTTACATTTGAGAATATCCATTGGAAGCACGACACTTTTACGAATTGTAAATCCAAAAACGTTGTATATGCCATCATCTGCCCATGCCCTCTAGTCTACATTGGGAAAACTACACAAGAAATCAGGAACAGGATAACGCAACATAAATCGCGTATCCGCAGAGGAGTGGAGAATGCCCCACTAGTCAACCATTGGACAAAATGTAAACATGAGAAAACTGATTTGCGTTGGACAGTGTTATCCAAAATTGAGAAAGATCCTAGGGGCGGCGACCTCGATGCCAAACTATCACAACGCGAAGCAATGCTTATAATGAAGTTCAATACCGCGATACGAGGATTAAATGAAATTTCAGAAATCTATAAGCCTAACGTCTAAGCCGCGCTAGCTAAATTGGGTCCGCCTAATCCAGTCCACTATTTACATTCGCCGTGTGACTTGGGTGCAGAACTACAAGTCCCAGGACCACCGGGTTTGTGCCCTTAACCAGGAAGTCCTTTTGGCAAGTTCCTAACTCGAGGGAACCATTCGTTTGAACCATTCGTTTCAACCGAGAAGGACGGATGCCTTTTTCCTTAATCGGTGTGTAACCCCGCTGGATTGAGTTACACCGCCACCGCGCCTGAGACGCAGAGTTTTTTACATAATTTTCCTTCTCATTACAGCAAAGGAGCGGCCGCCCCCGAGCAAACAAGGATAGAACAGCGAGCCACAAGCTGTTTACTAGCGGGTGAGTAGGATGCCCCCTCCTCTCTGCTTACATGACCAGAATGAATGAGCTGGGATGTTTGATTAAATACTGAATGTCGTTTTTGTTTTTCCTAACACAGTCCCTGTGATCACTCCTTTGGGGAAATACAAATTAGACTCGACTTGGGGAATTCACCCGCCCATCACTGTTTGCGATTATTGACTATCAGATAAAGGTAGGGAGCCGCTTTGGTTCACTGGAGTACGTCCTTTTCAACTTTTTGAATAAGCTATCCTAAGCTAGCCATTTCTATTGTTTCAGAACCTATCCGGTCCTGAGGAGAACCCCACCAAGGCGAAGGGGTTTGAAACGCGTCGACCAGTCTTGTCCCGTATCTGGTTACCATTAGTGTTTTGGAACAGTCCTTTCATTAATGTGGTCACATGAGTGACTTTGGTAAAACTGTGACTAAAAACAGACTTTAAGAATTAGAAAATCACGAAAAGAATTATTTTCCATCAAATAATTTACCAATACGTGGACTCATTGTTTTCTCACTTCCAGTTGTTTGAATGGTTTGTGTATGACTGTATGGCCAAGTGTGTATGAAGTTTGTATAATATTGTTTATAAATTCGTATGTATATATGGTATATATAAATTTCGTTGTATTTTGTATTTTGTATTTTCCATGCACGAAAAATAGTGTGCTCAAAAAAGAAAATAATCCTACTAAAAGAGAATAAATCCCGTATGGTGTTAAATCAAAAACAGGTTGTTTTTGTTTAATTCAAAGCAGCTAATTTTGAAGAATATTGTTTGGTGAACAGGGAGTCCCAGCATTGGCTTTTGTTTTGTTTGATGATATTGGTTGGACTCAGCCTTGCTGAGTAAGGAGTCAAGACCCTTTTTGATTCTTAATCTGGTGATTGAGTCATTTAGCTTTTTGGTAATATAATCAAAGTTTAATTTTAGGGTTTCTGAGATAGTTGAAGAGAACCATATCCCTAAGTATTTCAATTTAGACGGCTGCCAGGAAAATCCCATCTGAATTAAATAATGTTTAAGACATAAAACATTAAGGGGCAAAACTTCACATTTATCTCCATTAAGGCGATAACCTGATATTTGCGAAAAAGTATCAACTTTATGGAGAAAAGAAGGGAGAGAAATATCTGGGTTAGAACAATATAAAAGGATATCCTCTGCATAAACAGACATTTTAACTTGATTTAGTAGAAATTCCTTGTTTTAAAAATCATAAGCTGCTCCATGTTATATGGTTTTAATGAATTGGTAGAATATTTATAAAACCCACTCCAATCATTATTTAATGTTGGATTGTTGTGGTTTCATTGGTAAATTTTATATATTTTTATTTGTATATATATCTTTTTATATTTTTAATTATTTAAAGAAGTTTTTTTTTAATGATAATCGCCCACGAAACTGACTGCCGGAACCTTTGATATTTGTATCGTACCTCGTTTGCCATTTTCCAATCACGCTAATTATGTCTTAATGTATTAAGCTTTAATGTACATGCATGTGCTTTTGATGTATCTTTTATGGTACTAAACGTACCGAAATAAAGACTTTGAATTGAATTAAATATTAAAAGTAATCTTAGCAGAAATGAGATCTTTTAAAGAGGATTCTGTTAAGGAATGATATGTATACACACATTTTTTTATTTCAGTGAGTAATTGAGATGATTGTTTTTCAAAACTCTTTTTCTTCTGAGAGACAAAATTGATTATGAAGCCTCTTGCAGCTGCTTTAAAAGGGTCCCAAATCATAGTTGGAGAAGAGTCAGAAGCCTTATTAGTAGTGAAAAATTCCAAAGCAAAACAACTGAATTGGCTAGCGAATTTAGGATCTGCAAGTATGGAATTATTAAATCGCCACCTACCAGCAGATGGGGAAAAGGGAATTAAATCAAAATAAAAAAAACGGGGCATGGTCTGAAATTAAGATAGAACCTATTTCTGAATGGATAACATGTTGAGTGAGAGGTTTACTTAAAAAGAGATAATCAATGCGGGATTGTGTTTTATGTGGGGGAATAAATAACTGTATTCTTGAAGATCTGGATGACAAAGTCTCCAAATATCAATTAAGGATTTTCGATGAATAGTAGAGGTAAATTTTGTGTGTATTTTAGTGTTTACAAATTTAACTGTTTAATGTCTATCTAGAAGGGGGTCATGAATTTGATTGCAGTCACCGCCTAAAATGATGTAATCATCATCAAATGAGAGTAATTTATCCGAAACTTGTAACCAGAAAGTGTTGTCAACAGAAACTGGAGCATAAACATTAAAAAGAACCAATGGTACTTTATCTATAAGCAATTTAACAATCACCCAGCGACAATCCGAGTCAATTTCTTGATGGGTAACTGAAACATTAAACTTTTTGTGGCACAGAATTAGAACACCATTTTTCTTACCCAAAGCTGGAGAAGAGAATACATTGCCTACCCAAAATCTCTTTAATTTAGAGGCTTCGGTATCGGACAAATGGGTTTCTTTTAACATGGCAAAATGTCAGTTTCTAATCTAGGCAAATGGGATAGTACTCGTTGTCTTTTAATAGGGTTATTTAATCCTTTAATATTCCATGTAGTAACCCTGAATTGAACTGAAATGAGGTAATATTATTGAACAATAAGCATACAATGCAATAATGAAAGTCAGACTATTTAGTAAATGAGAAGCCATGAATTTTAGGACGAAAAGACAGTAGGAAATATTTCTAGAAATACTAGCAACAATAAGAGCAAAGGGAGAAAGGAAAAGTGATGAAAGAGAAAACAGTTGCAGATAAATGGATAAAGAGAAGAAAGAAGAACAGGAAAGAGAAAAAGAAAGTCTTAGGAAGAAGAAGAGGAAAAGAAAAAGGGAGAAGCGAGAGGATAAAGAGGAGAACAATGAAAAAAGACCACATAATAAGAACCAGAAGAGGATGTAAAAATAGAACTTACATACAAAAGGAAGATTCAGGGAGACAAGGGGAGGGGTGGAGCCACACAATACAGACCGTATAACCGGGAACAACCAAACGGAGGACCAGGGGGCAGCACGTCACAAGGATGGAATATCTGTGGAGATAAAAAAATAATAAAAAGTTTACGGAACGGAACACGTATTGAATAAAATAAAAAATCAAATGAGATGAAGCAGCTTAATAGAGTAGCCAAGGAAATATTACAAAATCAGAGAAATACATAGAGGAAGGTCCTGAAGAGTCCATAGCATCCATTTTATGAGAATTTATGAAGCTTTGTAGATGCAGTGGATCTTCATATGACCTTGTTTTGTTATTGTACGTGACCTTGAAGAGACAGGGGTGAAAGAGACCATAACGGGCACCCATTGGTCAAAGATCAGGTCTCATGTTAAGGAAAGCCTTCCTTCTATGTGCAGTAGCCTTGGCGTAATCCTGTGCAAAAAATAAAGTTGAACCTGACCAGGTACTATGTGGAGAAGATTTGACTGCTGATAAAACTTTTAACAGATCTGTGTACTCCAGCAAATACAAGATAACACCTCTCGGTCATTGGGAAGATGAGGCAGTTGAGGAAAAGCGGCCCAATCTATGCGCTCTTTGAATGTTAAGTACGGTGCCTTCTGGCATGTGGAGTATTTTGGGGAGAAAGGATTTAAAGAAAGTAAGAGGCTCAGACCCTTCCACTCCTTCTGCCAGACCATAAATGGGTAGATTGTTATGCCTATTATGATTTTCGAGATCCTCAACTTGGCGCTGGAGTACAGAAACTTGAGATTGAAGTAGAGAAACATTGGTACAGGTATCTTTAATACAAGACATGTTATGCTCAACTGCGGTGATTCTTGTGTCAAGTTGTGACCAGTTGTCAGTGAGAATTTGTAATTTTGTGTTGGATTCTTCCATAAAGGGACGCAAGGCCCTAATTTCTTCCAACAATATTTCCATAGAAACAGGTGAGGCTGACTTAGGCGGAGAAGGAGGATTTTGTTTTAGGCATTTAGAGATGGATTTCCCCGATGGTACTGTTGAAGGATCCATGGTTGCCATAGTGCCTAGAGATGTAGATAACAAAGATTCCTCTAGCTTGGAGAACGCAGTAAAAATTTTAAAAAAAATATGCTTTGTATTTGATTGGGTAGAAAGAGCGCCTTTTATTCTGCCCCTAAATCTCCAGAGTAGACACAACTTCCGGATAAAAGATGCGTAGAGTGAAACAAATTAAGTGGCAAGTCACTGAGATAGCAAAGGAGAAAGAGAAGCGTCTGAGAAAAAGTCATGTAAAATACGAAAATGATAAAGCTATTTATTTAGTGACAGCTGTATATAGAGCAGAAGAATTCACTTCAGAAAGGTCAATCAGGTGAGTGACAAACGAAGAAATACATCTGTTTATGGCTGCCTCTATGAAGAAAAAGAATTACTTCAACTTTATTTATACACTCCTATAAGTAGCATATATAAAGAGGAATCCACAAAATGGCTGCCACAAATATTTCCTCTCAGAAATTCCTCCCAAGCAATTTATCCAAATGCTGCCGGTAATATACTTATTTCATCTTAGTTTAGGTGCTTAGAGGAGACATGTTATAAGAGAATGGTGCAAGTAGGTATTCAAGGAAAGTCCACAACATCCGCTGTCAAGCAATACTACAGTGGAGAGAGTGCCACGTACGAGCAAAAAACAAAATGGCGGCCACTAAATCGCGACGCAGTCAAGAGGATTTACATCGTCGTAAAAGTCATTATTTTCGCTGCAAATGAAAACAGCGAGGGTCGCAGGATGCTCAGCAGACCTTCCGACGTCTATGAACTGCACTCATGCCGCTGAAGAAGTGTGAAGATCGTAAAGCCGCCTGGACGGACCGGAGAGCTTCACTTGGTCGCAGCCATATCTGTCGGGCGCCAAGTCACGCCCCCAGGAAAATCTTTTTTGCGCTGTTTTAAAATTGAGAACTGAGAGCGTGTTTTTTATGCACAACAAACATCACCACAACACTCATTGTGCAGGCTGGGTGGCTAAACGTCAACCAGGGCGCCAGCATGCCAAAAATAATGAGGAGTGCTGTTTTCATTTTTACAGAAATGAAACTTTACCTGCAATTTTGAACTATGAACAATCACGTTTCTGTCCAGATTGAGAAAGGCTGTTAAAGTTGAAACGCATCTCTGGGGAACAGATGTCAGTAAAGTTCTCAGCCCCACCCCTCCTTGAGTGACAGGACTATTTTTTAAGGTTAAAGGAGGATTGTTCGGACATGTATAAAACAAGCTAAAACCTCTAAGTGCAATAAGAACAAGAAAAAATTACACAGACATAACAGACCTGACTCAGAACTCCTGGACCCAACTACAATCAATCAATCACTGGTTTGTAAAGCGCACTACTCACACACGCACAACTACCAAACCAAGAATGCATTTGAGGGGTGTAACACCCCAAACACTCCAGCTGAAGTTATACTCCTGCCTGCCCCATGCCTGGTAGTTCTCCATGGGAACTCAGGACTACAGTTACATAAAACACAATAGCCCTGGGATAAGTTTTTTGAAATGTGTTTTCAATGCTTACACTTGATGGAGCGTTAAAGTTAAATAACGGTTGCCTCTATTAATGCTCACTGTTAAAAGAGATTTATAATTAATTCATGATGGAACTGTGTAAAATGTTTGAAACGAAAAACGTAAGATTTCATACTGCAACGTAAAAGCATGCAGAAGTGTTTTGAAACATGTAAATGTGAAAACGTAAAGAAAGAAACAGATATTATTTACTTATGCATGTAATCACGAGACTTTAGAAACTAAACTGAACATAGAAAATGTGATGACGATAACTTTTAAAAGGTGTCAAATTGAAACAATGTTCATGAAATAAAGCAACTGTAATGATTAAAATGCTTAATTTAGTAATGACAAGATAATATGAAAGCTTGCAGTCTATTCTAATATTGATTGATAAAACATGTACTTTAGAATGGTAATGTAAATATTTTGCTTTGAAAATAATGAATATGCAAATGATTTTTGGTAGTGCCTATTATTGACATGCAACTTCTAGAAAAAGAAGAATGATTGAATTAACTAAGGAAATAGAAATACTTACATTAATGTGTATTTATAATAATCATAAAGTGGTAATGGTTCCGCGAATTTTCATGTAGGCCTCAGGTGCTTTTCTTTCCTTGTTTGAAAGCCACAATCTAGCTGAAGTAGTCACTTTAATACTGTGAGAACTTTTCGTTAGGTTTCTTTCTTATGCTCAAAGACAAAGGACTCTCTTTTGCTTCAGTAACACTCATGACAGAAATGTATTGATAAAATTGCAAACCCAGTCCGTCTGGGAACAGACAGACTGTGAACAAAGTGAATATTCTTACTTACGAGGAAAGGATGGAAATATAAAATAATTGAATTTGATGATATCGCAAAAAGATTACATAATGGTGCCGGATTTTTCAGTGAGGTATTGATCACACCGTGAGTGGCTCACTGTGGATAACCAATGGAATTTGAATGGGATGACAAGAATGGATACTTTGTGGGCATATACTACAACTTCTGGAAGCATAATTGCCACTTTGGCGGAGGAGTTGGCGCTGGCTGTCATTATCTATTTTCCTGCCTAGCATGCTGTCGGACTGAACTCTGGTTTCACTTTAATGCCAAACTCATTTTGAACTGAACTTTCCTGAACTGACTTCAACCTGTGCTTACCGGCTGGTAAAAGCGTGCAGTTGGTAACCTTTTGGCTGAAGGGTTAACTGATTCTTTCCTGTGGAATATGAACTTCGACTCTGCATTATTTGGTTTGTATAATCTAAATGTTGAATCTTGATTTTCCCCATGATTATCTCTCATTTCCTTCCTAGGCAACCAGCAAATATTTCCATTATTTGAAACTGTAAGACATTGTGTGGTTAATTTACTAATTGATTGTTATTAAATCTGATTACGACATGAGATTTCATGTTTCCTAACCATTCAAACTGAGGGTTTAGATAATTGATTTACATGAGCCAATCTTATAGTTTTTGAGTCGTTCTTAGAGTGAATATCATGATTTTATGATTTATAATTGTTGATAGCAAAGGAAAATTGGTACATGGAAATTAGCATGTTTTTGGCACTTCTTATTCCAGGTCCTCATAAGGAATTGCCTCAAGTTTTCTGAATATCCAAGTCCATGTTAGCTCACATGAAAGATCCCTTGGAGGACCATGTGGTTGTAGGACAAGATTAAGTTTATGGGCCCAGCATGTTAAAATGGTCAGATTGGTAATTTAGTAGTGAAGAGAAAATTATTGCCCAGCCTTCCACTGGAACACACTCTTCTTTGCCTCTGCTACAATAAGCCTAGATGATGGAGGTATCAAATCCGTGCATGTGAGCAGTTCTCCATGTTTCTATTCCTCGCCTTTTACAAAATCACAAGTGAGTGACGGCCCCATGTGCTAAGCAAGATCTGAAAAAAGAGGAGGGCGTGCTGACAATTATTTAATAGGGCAAGCTGAGCCAGAGTTGAGCCAAGGGCCTGGCTTGGCTCTAAGAGTCTGTGCGCAAGCTGAGTCGTACAAACGTTTGACATCTATATCATGCAACAAACAATGTAAAGATATTATACAATCTCTTCAAAATTCTAAAAAAGTGTAATTCTGAACAATGCAGAAGCTTTTCACCTGAGTACATCAGACTATATCACTGTAGAGACCTTTTTTTAAGTGATTTTAGAAACATTCATGACTCGCCGCACAATGACAATGAAATTAGTGAGCTAAGAGGCAAGTCAATCATGATGTAAACCCTAAACATGGCCTAGATTCTTATTATAGATGGAGCTACCTTACAGTCTATAAAATCAAACGTAAGAGGTGCTTCTACAGCTCACATCCTGAACGCAAGTATTTATGTGATAATGAAGAAAAAGGAGGCTCAATGAAACCAAATATTTGCCTAGGATTACACAATTTCGACAAGCAGGGAAGCCGGTATTAACTCCTGGTTATCTGGATTCAGGTTTTGAAATACATCCACCAGTTGGGTATCTCTATCTCTCTCGTTTATATCAAATGTCACTGCTTTGTCTTTCATTCGTGGCTTATGACAAGAAAAACCAACAGAGATAGCAGACCCAACTCAGGGCCTCCAGACCCAACTGCCAAGCCAAGAACGTATGTATTTGGGGGGTGTAACACCACAAACGAATCACTGACAGAATATGGACGTCAAAAATATCGACGTCAAAAATATCGGAGGTGGAATATCGAAGTCAAAAATATTGAAGTCCTATCTACATTAAGAGAAGTAAAAAAATATTGTAAAAAAATATTGTTGTAAAAATTATTGGGTTTTTTTGTTAAAAAATATTATAACATTAAATAAATAATCCATATAATTGAACTAAACAGTTAAAAAACAGAATACATATAATATAAAAAATAACCAATATATATATATAATATAACATGTATATACTTAATATTATTTCCAATTAATTACTCTAATAACTTATAAATCGTTAAAAAACATTTGATAAATTATAAATACATACATACGCATACAACAATAATATGAATAAAAATATCAAAACTATATATAACAGATTTAAAAATAATAATTTTAAATAAATTAGACACTACATCAACTAAAACAATAAATATTGGATAGCGTAGGGGTAAAAATTACTGATCCAACTCCAGAGAGTGGAACAGTAGGGAAAGTGTTGGATAGCGTAGGGGTTAAAATTACTATTCCAACTCCACAGTGTGCAACAGTAGGGAAAGTGTTGGATAGCGTAGGGGTAAAAATTACTATTCCAACTCCAGAGGGTGCAACATTAGGGAAATTGTTGGATAGAGTAGGAGTTAAAATTACTATTCCAACTCCAGAAGGTGCAACAGTAGGGAAAGGGTAGGATAGTGTAGGGGTATAGATTACCATTCCAACTCCAGAGGGTGCAACAGTAGGGACAGTTTTGGATAGCGTAAATGTTAAAATTACTATTTCAACTCCAGAAAGTACAACAGTAGTGAAAGTGTTAGATAGCGTAGGGATACAAATTACTATTCCAACTCCAGAGGGTGCAACAGTAGGGAAAGTGTTGGATAGCGTAGGGGTTAAAATTACTATTCCAACTCCAGAGTGTGCAACAGTAGGGAAAGTGTTGGATAGCGTAGGGGTAAAAAATACTATTCCAAATCCAGAGGGTGCAACAGTAGGGAAATTGTTGGATAGAGTAGGAGTTAAAATCACTATTCCAACTCCAGATGGTGCAACAGTAGGGAAAGGGTAGGAGAGTGTAGGGGTATAGATTACCATTAGGGATTAGGATAGCGTAAATGTTAAAATTACTATTCCAACTCCAGAGGGTGCAACAGTAGGGAAAGTGTTGGATAGCATAGGGGTTAAAATTACTATTCAAACTCCAGAGGGTGCAACAGTAGGGAAAGTGTTGGATAGCGTAGGGGTAAAAATTACTATTACAACTCCAGAGGGTACAACAGTAGGGAAAGTGCGGGATAGCGTAGGGGTTAAAATTACTATTCCAACTCCAGAGGGTGCAATAGTAGGGAAAGTGTTGTATAGTGTAGGGGTAAAAATTATAATTCCAACTCCAGAGGGTGCAAAAGGAGGGAAAGTGTTGGCTAGTGTAGGGGTTACATTTACCATTCCAACTCCAAAGGGTGCAATAGTAGGGAAAGTGTTGGATAGCGTAGGGATTAAAATTACTATTCCAACTCTAGAAGGTGCAACAGTAGGGAAAGTGTTGGATAGCGTAGGGGTAAAAATTACTATTCCAACTCCAGAGGGTGCAAAAGTAGGGAAAGTGTTGACTAGCGTAGGGGTTACATTTACTATTTCAACTCCAGAAAGTACAACAGTAGTGAAAGTGTTGGATAGAGTAGGGATACAAATTACTATTCCAACTCCAGAGGGTGCAACAGTAGGGAAAGTGTTGGATAGCGTAGGGGTAAAAATGATTATTCCAACTCCAGAGGGTGCAACAGTAGGGAAATTGTTGGATAGCGTAGGGATTAAAATTACTATTCCAACTCCAGAGTGTGCAACAGTAGGGAAAGTGTTTGATAGGGCAGGGGTAAAAATTACTATTCCAACTCCAGAGGGTGCAACAGTAGGGAAATTGTTGGGTAGAGTAGGGGTTATAATTACTATTCCAACTCCAGATGGTGCAACAGTGTGGAAAGGGTACGATAGGATAGGGGTAATAATTACTACTCCAACTCCAGAGGGTGCAACAGTAGGAAAAGTGTTGGAAAGCGTAGGGGTTAAAATTACTATTCCAACTCCAGAGGGTGCAACAGTAGGGAAAGTGTTGGATAGCGTAGGGATTAAAATTACTATTCCAACTCCAGAGTGTGCAACAGTAGGGAAAGTGTTTGATAGGGCAGGGGTAAAAATTACTATTCCAACTCCAGAGGGTGCAACAGTAGGGAAAGTGTTGGATAGCATAAGGGTCAAAACCACTTACTAATAATTAAAATGATATATTTTTTATTATTAAATGACAACAAATTAATTAACAATACCAAGAAATTATTAAAAAATTAATTACCAATTAATAATTAATTAACAATTAAGATAAATACAATAAATTAACAATAATTTATTGATAACCACAAATAAAGGTCAGCGCTGCAATACCCAACGGGCTCCCTAAAGTAGGGGCGCTTTATCAGAGATCTTTTATCCTACAGCCTTTTGGTGAAGTGCTGTTGTGGGGCCAGAACTGTGTAGATGTGGTGCAGTGATTAAAATAGGATTGGGAGTACCTAGAAGGACAAGCTTTATTCTGGGGGTCTCCTGCCCTTAATAAAAACAATGCACTCGCCTGAGGATTATGTCTCGCGTGGTGGTGTCCTTGTTAGAACCTGTAGGTCAACATGTTTCTCGCTGTAAGTTCAGTCAACTTGCGATTCTTCATGACCAGGTTAAGTAAACTATCTACATCAAGGGTTAGTGGTATACAATATTGCTCACAAGATTAGTGTCTATTCCTAAATGTACCTTTTTACAACCTGGATCTACCTGCTGTGGGAGACAAAAGTGTAGAGGTATCATTCACGATGATGTAGTACATCATAAGCATAGACATGGTCTCATCGTGACTCTAAATCTAATATTTACATACGTGAAGTGAACGCACATGCGTCTAGAGGACATCTAAAAGACAATAGGTAAAAAACTAGTGGTGAGTCTCCACAGTGAGCTATAGTGACTTTTTGCCCCTGCGGAAAAACATGTTGTAGCAGAAATACATTCGTCTGGAATCACCCAATTAGTATGGTCCCCAGGCTTCAACAGTACCCGGTGGATTCGCGCACAAGGCATTGCTCCTATGTGTGATGGACTGATATGGGGAAAGAAAACAATATATGTACGGCATAACATCTGTCTTCATGCCGCTGTAATCTGCATCTCATCCAACTTGAATCATCAAGCATCAAACTGACAAAAAGCTTGTAGTCCTGTTAACACAGTGTTAAAGCCAAGGTGGAGCAGTCGGCATTCGTATATCAATGTGGTTGTTGTCGTCTGTTTGCCACATATCATATGTATTCGTAGAAGTAAATAGCTGCTTGCCGTGGTCTATTAGTGGCATTTTAACTGTTAATGGGTTAAGAGGTGGTTTGATCCCTCAAGGTTCCCTTGCACAACCTACGTGGTGCCATCAGGTGTTGTGCTTGTTTCGAACATTATGGGTAAAGTCACTGTGAATATAGCCAGAGTCATTGTGGTGTGCGGCTAGTCAACCCCCATGTTTGTAAAAACAAATTAGGTCTAAACTTGTCATAGCCGAGTCCTGTGAGGTTAAGATGGGAACTCCTGCCAAGTCGCTTGAATACAGAGCTTGTAGGAAGCAGATAGAGTATTCCCTGATTGTCAATGTGTCTACAAAGGTATGCCCGTTCATTTCTGCCTTCCTATGAAGTACCCATGTCCATATTCGTAACACTTGTGTAAAGGTGTCACCATTAGAGACTTGCTCCATTCCAGATATCCATGCCCATGGTAGCGCGCTCGGGTAAAGGGACATTGTACCCGTATATGGTTCTAGATGCATAGAACGGACCCTGGCGTCCCGTATGGTGGTCGGTAACATGGCTGGCTCGCACCCGTGTCAGGCAGAGGCTTTAACGCCTGTGTGTTAGCCTAGTTGCTGCACCCTATTACCCTATGACCTCACAACACACTTCAATAATAAATTAGTACACTTAATATAATTACCAATTAATCAATTAATAAAAATGAATTACCAATTAATAAAAATGAATTACCAATTAATAAAAATGAATTACCATTTTACAATTAATTAACATAAACATATTTATCAATATCAATAAATTATTACATATTTACTTAATTACAATTAAATTACTTCCCGCCCTATTCCCCTATAAACCCAGAACCCGCTACAGAACTAAAATGCAACATTTAATTAAAAATATTTAATCATTCCTAAAAAATATTTAATTAATTTACTATAATTAAATTACTTCCCACCCTATTCCCCTATAAACACACAACCCGCTACGGTACTAAAACGCATAATTTACTTAAATAAATTATTACTAACTTCTAAAAATGTAATACATATATTTTAAAATTAGTACAATAATTAACAAAAATTATAAAATCAAACATATAAAATAAAAAGACATAACACTAATATTAATATCAATATTTTTGCTATCGATATTACTAACTTCAATATTAACAAAAACGATATTTCTTACATTCAGGTCGATATTCTGGTAGTCGATATTCTTGATTTCGATATTCTGTCCCTCCGAAATTATGAACTCGATATTATTGTCTGTCGATATAAAACATTTATATTTAGACTGTTTACCACCACAAACAACCTTCTGAAGCTACGCTCCTGCACACTGAGCTGTGTCTAAAGAGAGAATGTCCGAGTGAAAGTTGATTGTGACAAAAACTGAGAGAGCTGTCTGGTGGTGGTGGTGGGTTTTGGCTCTTTGCTTTCAAAAGTGACAGGCCGAGTGAGTCCTTCTAGAGAACCATAGCTCCGAGGATCTCTTCCAAAGAAGAGACAGGACTTGTGGGGCCCAGTGGCAGAACAGGACTGCACTAGTGGAGCTCTGGTTTACCCAAAGTCTGGCTTCAGTACCTCACATTGTCTTTCCCTGGCTGAACATAGACAGTGGATATTGAAAGTCAGGGTTCCATTCTTTGAGCAAGAAAATAAGTGGGCAACGCTTGGCAAATCAATGAGGGACTATGAACCAGGATATGTGAGGAAAGGGGTCCAAGTGGTGGGGACTGCTTCACATTTCGAACACAACTTCAACGGCTCACCAGACATAATTTGAGAGATGGAACTTTGGAACTTAGGATCCAAGCTCGAGTCCCAGCATCTGCTTGACATTCTGTGAAACTGGGCAAACCATTTAAACCTTATTAAGAGTAAGATAGTCCCACAGGACCTCCATACTCGTGTGGCAGTCCGACCATTGCCACACTGAAGGCCCACCCACATTATTCTGAGTGTGGTGGCCGATTCATCACAGGACTGCTGCCTCTGCTGGGATCCAGAATCCTTCGGAAGTAGTCAGGAGCAAAAATATGCTGTTGGTGCTGCTGCAGCACCACCAAGCATATTATGAGTTGTCTGCCCATTTCATGGCAGACAACTGTCCATTTCATGGCAGTGAGTCCAACATGAAAAGTGTGGCAGAAAGGCAACTAAGGGGGCCCTAACAGGGTCTGTGGGTTCATTCAGGAGGACACATTTTGTGCCCCCCTAGAATTGCACACCCGTTTCGGCACAGTATGGCATGCACAACATGGTGCATGTCATACCGTGCAGAAACGTGTTGCAGATACTCTCATGACTGTGGTCTGCTGTTACAGCAAAAGATTGTTGGGTTAGGTGAACAAGTCCCCGGAAGATGGGTGTTAAGGCTCTCATATGAGCCCAACCTGGATTCAACTCTGAATCCGGCAGGCGGGCGCACCATAGCCTATGCAGTCCTCCTGCAGATGCTGGAGGAAGACCACCAAAAGATCGTAATAATGCCCTTAATCTCACATGCCTAAATAATTAAATAAACATGAATCTTGTCAAGTGCATATTAATCCTGTGCTCCTTAAAACGTTTCAATGTCCTCAGACTGACATCACACTATATAAAACTGCCCAAAAACCTGCATTATTTATTAACAATTTAACATGCAGCAGATGCTAGAGGTACAGCTTCTAGCCGCAGTACACATATCTGAGAAATAATTAGTTGCTTATGATTGCAAGAAAAACATTGACAATAGTAAAAAATGCAAAATGCAAGTTTCTGTACCTACGGATTGAGTGGAAATGTCCTTGCGATATAATACTGATCAATGCAAGATATTATTGTTTGATGGACATTATTCTATTTGTTGAAGTGTGGAAGGACTGTGGGGGTACTACCATAAAGACCTCATGGGTGTGACTGAGTATGAAAGGATGCAGGAGGACTGGTTAAAGTTACTTGGTTTTCTGAAGTAGCATTGATGGGTAATTATTGTCCTGAGAGCAGCAGTTGTGTTTGTGAGTTTTTGAAGGATGTGTCATCATTCAATGAAATGATTTCTATTGGAAAGTTGTTAGAGTTTTACTCCAGTCACTTTCATGGTTTTGCCTCCGAATCATGTTAGTATCCATTTTGGATTGATCAGTTTGTGCTTGGAGGTGGAGCGTAGAACTGTTGATGTTTGATAGAACTCAAAAAGGTCTGATATGTAGATCTAGCTAGGTAAGTTGAAAGAACACCCAGAACTGGCATGAAGGCTAAAAGGACCCCAGTTCCAGTGCAAACCAGAATAAATCCTGATCAAGACACTCATTCCTCAATTTGGTTGGCAGGATGGTTCAGTGAGCTGAAATCTCAGGCTGACAAATGCCGCATTCTAGGGGCTTGGGCTTGAAAATACTGCAAGACAGAAGCCTTCGAGCCTCCTGAGGTTGGCAAGATGTTAATGTAACATCTGTTATTTACAAAGCTTATAAACAGACGACGTGCGGTATGAAGTGCTATATAAAAAATAAAGTGACAGAGGGTCTCTCGGGACACATGGAGGGTGGTGATGAGAGATGCATTCCAAAGTGACTGTGGCATAGGTTTCCTAGACGCGTGTTTGTGTTATAACGATATTGAAGTCCGTGTTGCCAGAAATTGCACTTTTTAAATCTTTTTTTTTTTAAAGCAGAGATCTCCTTCGTAATAAAGGCCAGAGCATGGCACATGAGAAATTCTTAATTTTTTCAGTTATGTGTAAATCCTGGGTTGTGGGAGGTAGGAGGTAGCACCGTGTAATTAATTCGGGTGTTTATGAGTGAAAGGATGGTGTCTCTAAGTAGGCACCTGGAGTAATGCCAGCATACCAAGGTCATGCATGTGTGCCTTCTCATATCGTGGGACAATTTAGTTCCAAAAATATCTGAGCACCATGCCCAATAGGCACACCAGTATTTAATGTCCCTACTTACATGTGGTGGGCACCTGTACTCAATTTTTGGGATTGGGCTTGTCTTTCTTCATTAGATTTTGACCTTTAGCAAAAGGATGACAGGCAGTATCAGGAGAAAGAATAAAGATGGGAAAATAAGGACAATTAAAAACAGAGGGATGTGATAGAACATCCAGAGAAGAGAAAAAAGAGGAATGAGATTAAATCAAGATGAGGAAGCTTGGGGCTTGCTTATAACGAGCAGCAGACCCTACACTAATTTTTGTATTTACTTTTTGTTATGTTTAGCAAATTAAGCTCAGGGCACAATAGTGCATTGGGATACATACATATGAAGTCTGTGATGTTATCCAGTTCACAATTGTACTAAGCACTAACCTTGGCCACTACGTTTTTTCTAGCTTTTCCCTTGGAGTTTGATATTCCTGGAAACATTGTTTACAATGAGGGCAAAACCAAGAATGTCTTTACATCGAAACAGTCTTTACCTCATCTGTTTTTACAACAACATTATCAACTATGAGTATGCCTTTACCACAGATGTCTCTACAATGAATTTTGTTGTAAAGAAATGAATGGTAAAGGCAAATATGTACATGTAAGTATTTTTGCAGTGTAGTATTAAGTATATATATATATATATATATATATATATATATATATATATATATATATATATATATATATATATATATATATATATATATATATATATATATATATATATATATATATATATATATTATATGTATTAATTATAAGAAGCTCGGTGGGGATTGGTCCAACAATTAGAAAGCACTCGCACGCCAGGAGCTTTTCCCCATGAGCTTTATTTTGGTATGCCAGTCACGTGAAGCCAGTAATTAAAAGCAAAAGTCCACATCTTAATTCATTTCGAATTACTTCTTCCTCAGAAGATTTCTAGGCCCAAGCGCGCTGACACAACACCTTCCTTCGCATTTCCATACCTTCGTGAGTCCTGATTGGACGCCCTAAATAGGTTTTCACGTTGCATGCTGGGAGGTGAAGTTCCAGTAATCGCGCTGATATTTCATCTGCATTTAAAACTCTGAATGAGCTCCGGCAGCATGACTGGCTAAATCCATCCTTAGCGTCCCACATAGAGAAGCCCCTCATGATTAGGCGCCTCGTGGCCCCCTGTGGTCCGGAGTGGTGCCGTCCCTGCGGCAGGACGGCCGCAAATATAAGAAGCTCGGTGGGGATTGGTTCAACAATTAGGAAGCACTCGCACGCCAAGCTTCTTTAGGGGAAAGCAGAACTGTCTCTGAGTGCGGCTTGAATGTTGGACAAACCAACCCCACCGAGCGTGATGTTTAGAGGCCTTCCTGCAGCTGAGCCCGCACCTCCCCAGCCCAAGGGGGCCACGGGGTTCCTGAAACGAGGGGCTCCATACGTGGAATTCAGTTAAAGGATGAATGGCATTTACATTTCCTGGGGTTCATGGAGAGCTTGAATCGGCAATTATTTTGAAAGCGCATCCAATTGAGGATTGATTTTGGACTTCATATCCCAGTAAGCAACGTGGATGCTCATCTAGAGTCAGCCAATAGTGGCGCACGATAACGCTTAATAGCAGGTGAAGCCAGTTATGCGCTTTTTTCACAGCATGTCCCCTGGAAGAAGAGGAGAAGTCGAAACATGTTGGGCTGCAGTGAAATGCCTTATATTTACTGGGAAATGCATTGCCTGACCTCACATAAAAGCTTTTTTGGGGAAAGCAGAACTGTCTCTGAGTGCGGCTTGAATGTTGGTCAAACCCCACCGAGCGTGATATATATATATATATTATATTCACAGAAAAAACCATAGGTTATAGACCATATATAGTTAGGAATTAGCATTTACAAAACCTTGAAAATTCACTGAAAAAACCATAGGTTATAGACCATATATAGTTAGGAATTAGCATTTAGAAAACCTTATTTTACTCACACAAAACCATTGAAATTCCATATATAGTTAGTTGCACTAACTATATATCGCGCACCCGCAATCCACTGCTGATGATGTCACATATTACATCATTCATGACATGGTCAGTGACATCACTGATGACATCACTGATGACATCTCAAATGACATCACTGATGACAACATCCAGTGACTGTATGTTTCTGTAAAGTTAAAATATGTCTTAGATATTGAAGAATGAGTGGATGTATAAGTGTCTGGATGAAGGATTTAGTAGGTTAGTGACTGACTGTATGAGTGAGTGATTAAATGTGTCTCACTGAATGCATGGGTTAGTGACTAAACTGTCTTAATTTGTGCATCATTATGTCTGTTGTGATGTAAACTGCTGCATGTGTTGATCATTAGCTATACGAGAGGCTATATGTGTTATTAATTGGTTGCCCAAGTATTTCTATGGGAGATTGAGTTTGTGTGGGGGTGGCTGGAAGGTGTGTGACTCTGTGCATAGATGTGTGAGCAGTTTATTCACTAGGTGTATGAGTTCAAGAGTGCATGTGGAAACAGCTACATGGGCAGTTGACTGTGTGCATGAGTGTATTGATGAGTGAATGGATATCTCAATGCTACATGTCATAGTAAGTACATATGTAAAACACAGTACATGTGAGAGTTGGCATATATAAATAACTGTGCATGAGAGCCACTGAGTGAGTGGTTGTATCGATCATTGTGAACTTGTATCAGGGATTGTATAAGAGAGTAAATATGTGTTAGTATATGTTTCAATAAGTAAGGTGTGTATAACTGTATAGTTGAAGAAATGGAGGTGAGATTGTTTCTTTGCATGACTGACTGGGTGTGTGAGTAACTCCATGGATGAGTGGCAGTGTGTGAGTGTCTGTATACACTGAGTGTATCTAAGGTTATATTAGAGTCTGAAGAGGTTTATCGTATTAGCACAAGAATGATGCCAAATGAGACGTCATCAGTGATGTCATCAGTGATGTCATTTGAGATGTCATCAGTGATGTCATCAGTGATGTCACTGACCATGTCATGAATGATGTAATATGTGACATCATCAGCAGTGGATTGCGGGTGCACGATATATAGTTAGTGCAACTAACTATATATGGAATTTCAATGGTTTTGTGTGAGTAAAATAAGGTTTTCTAAATGCTAATTCCTAACTATATATGGTCTATAACCTATGGTTTTTTCAGTGAATTTTCAAGGTTTTGTAAATGCTAATTCCTAACTATATATGGTCTATAACCTATGGTTTTTTCTGTGAATTTCATTGGTTTTTTAACAGCTAATATCTGTAGCTGTAAAATGTATTCTTCTTTAAATCCAAAAATATATTTTATATGTTTATGAATAATTTTTTTTTTAAATATTTTTTTTTCTTCGTTCCCGCTTCGCGAATCGGGAAGCTTCCCGTTAGCTGACCTTGATGCCGCGAAATAGACCGCGAGCCGGTAAACGTTTCTTTACCGCAAGTGCCGCGTTAGAAAACAACATCGTGACGCCTCCCGTCCGCATGACGTTTCACGTTGTCGCGTGATACGTCATATGACGTGCTACGTTAGCGAACTGGTACGCGAAGCGAGTCGCAAAGCGCAGGTTTCTGGAAGCAAACCGGGAGGCCCTGCAAAGCGCTTAACGTAAACACAGCAAGTCATGTGACTTGGTAATAACACTTTTCATTGGTTCATTTCACTTTTGGTTTCCTAATGATGTAAGACTAGGTCATATAATCTAAAATGAACACTTTTGATTGGTTGAGAACTCTTGTTTTTCCCAAATGATGAAAATCCCTCCTTCTTTCCTCACTCTGACTTTCATCATTGTGAGAGAAAGACCCTTTGTGATCACTGAGCAATGGCTTCTTTAGTAGCTTCAGCTGGTGCTTCCCCACCACCTCCACCACATCCAAGGAAGAGTGGACCACCTGCTCAAGTTGTAATTCAACAAGAAGAAGAAGAAGAGGAACAGGAGGACGAGCACGAAGAGAGGCAGTTTTTGCCTGAGCAGCCCAGGACGTCTCACCGGAAAGAAAACTTCATTTGGCAATTTTTTAAAATTCCCAAAGGTCAGAAAAAAGTAAATGCAAGATACGTAACTTGCCTTATATGTCAAGATAGACTGTCCAGAGGGACCGACAAAAAATACAGTTTCGGAAACTACACAATGCATCGCCATATGACTAGGTGGCATCCTAACAACTACAGTGCTGCACAGTTTCGGAACGACCTAGATAATCTCCCTATTATGGCCAGAAGATCTGTTGTACCGGAAGTAACGGGACCAGAGGGCTGGGAGATGGTGCCAAATATACAAATGAGATTTGGTGATGTAAAACACATCTGCGCATTTTGCGATGGATTCATTTCCTACGGAGAAAAAAGCATCACTCTGATCAACAGAGCTATTGACTATCATATGCAAGTTTGTCCGAAAAGCCCAAAATAATAAATACTTCTTTTTTTTGTTTTGTTGCTCCTGTTGAGCCCTTTACAATGAATCGTTTTCATTGCCCCCTCCAAGAAAAACCCCAAAAAATATAAAACTGTTCCGAAAAATTCAAAAACAGTAAAAAAATGTTCAGAAAAATAAAAAAAAAAGTTCTTTTCAGAACTACCTCCCCGTTATTAAAAAATTGGTACAATATTTGAAACTGTGCCAACCTCTATTTCTCTTAGTTCGCTTCCTAGTTCGCTCGCCGGTACGCGAACCGGAAGCGAACCAAAAACAGTAAGTATAAGGGAAGGAAACAGACACTTATGTTAAAAGAAACACAGCTATAAGGGAGTAAACTAGAGATACCATTACCCGTAATCCACTGCTGATGATGTCACATATTACATCATTCATGACATGCTCAGTGACATCATCAGCAGAGGATTGCGGGTTTTTTGGCAACATGCCTTATCCACGGTTTAATAACGCTGCCTTTTGCTTTATATAAGTTTTCAAATTGTATGAAATATATACCAATAGGTCGTTATGAACCTTTAGGTAGTGCTTTTCTTCATGAGGTCTGGTCGCTTCCATACACATACAGATGTTTCAAAGATGATCAAGAAGGTTATCTGAATGGAGAGGAATGCACTGAGACGCCAGATCATTCACTAATGTGTAGGCACATACAGTTACACGGTTCATGCAACAAACACCGACCAAATATGGCTTGCGTGTTGCAAGGCACGCCAGTTCCTGCTATCATCCCCACGTTCAAGTTGTTGGAAAATGGTAGTTATTTGATGCTCAATAATGAAGATTGTTCTGAGTTAATTAAAAGTATTCCTTTTATCGTAACAGTAAGTGAACGGGTTATTTGCTGCAGAAATGTTCTATTTCCTCCCACACATGAACATAGGGAGTTTTCAATCTGGCCACAAATACCAACCTTGGGACACGTTTCAACGGCATGGCAAGAATAAGAGCTCTTTTGTCTCAGAGAGAGGTGGCCTTGAGTTCGGCCCGTGAAACTTTCGTACTTCACATAGCGAACACCCATACAGAGGTGCACACCCTTTTCAATTAAGATTTGCCTTTCAATTTCAGCAACATGTTTCCGACTATCTTTAACGCATCCTCCACAAAGTCCCTGGCACACTTTTTTAAAGTTGTTACCAGTGGTCTCGTGACTTCATTTGAGAAAATCTTTGGAGTCATCCCTGCTTCCTTTCATTGTATTTTCTGCACTCTGGTTCGTAGATTGGCATTTTTACTTGCATTACCAGCGGACGCTCTTGTGCTTTTTTACATTTTTAAATATGGATGTCCCTCCTATGCAACCTCCGACCCTGCAGCTGCTGACACTGTTCCGCAATCGCATGCTAGAATATTATGGCACAATGCCGTTGGCGATATTAAGCACGGCATATGGATTATCTTTTCGGTTCTCCTACTTCACCTGTGTCCAGCCTGTATTTCACTGCCTGACCTGTGATTTCGATTGGGCCATTGATTTGTGTCTCTGCGGACCGGTTTCTCCTGACGTCGACTTTAATCAGCTGATGACTCCTATCATTACTCACGAGTTGGTTTGTCCTGGCGAAAGGATTATGGCTGTGGCATTGATGCATGGACTACTTGGTCCCTGGAATTTACTGGCGGCAGCACAGTCTTTCTTGGAACAGAGCTTTCTTGAAAACCCACCGAGCTGTCCTCTGATGGTGATAGAGGATCCGGTGCTGGGAGAGCACGTATGTTCTTTTCCGCTTTTAAATTGGATGGCTGAACTGTTTTCGGATGAAGACGGTGACTTCCTATTGGAGGCTGTTGCAGCTTATTTTGCATACACAGTTATGTCATAGACCTTTTTCATGTTTGATATGCTGAGTACTAGCATTTCATTGACAATTCATTGACTTATTTGTCAAGTTTTTATTATTTACCTTGCCTATTGGCTTAAGACTCGATAAAGTACTTGGCTGTTTTATTTTTCTTTAGCATTAAATTTTCCTAGTTTTTAATGCTTTACCTTGCGGACCGTCCACATATAAACTTGCAATCTGCTCTCATGAGATGGCACTTCTATTATCTTATTCAGTTCGTTTCCGGATCATGAGGAGGTGTCATCTAGGTCCTGGATATCTTTACACCGTGTTAAGTTAGCATGGGCTCATTACCGGTTTAAACGCCATTTTTCCTTTTTTGCAACTTCTGCACACGACACTTAGTTGTTGCTTTAGCTTTCCACCTAGTAGTTCATCGTGGTTTACATGAGAATAATATGTTATTGGTCTACTATCTGCTTTACTTGTTAAACTATATCTGTACAGCGAGTGCTAAAGTTTCAAGAACAACACGATACAGAATTGTTATGAGGTCTGATCTCCACGACTTCATACTCATAACATAAGTGCAACTTCTGCCAATTCTGGGCATGAGGCGGGTTTTATATTGCTTTGCCGAACACACATACACAACAGTTGATGCGGTTCACATGAAGAGAGAGCTGGTGTATGCTGATGTGATTCCTTCAAATCTAAGACACTAAAGTATGGGCACGCCCTAAACCAACACAAAGAGACCTTCTTAGCAAATAATATAATATGTGTATTAGGGAGGGTGAGATATAAGCAGCCGCGGGCCGTGGAGGGAGTTACGATGGGGCAGGGAGGCGGGGAGGGGGAGAAGCAGGGTGGAGCCCTCTCTACCTTGCCCCTCCCCCTCCCCGCCTCCCTGCCCCACCGTAACTCCCTCCACGGCCCGCGGCTGCTTATAAGTGTTGCTAACTCTTATTCATTTACAGCATGTTAACATACTGTCACCATTCGCTTTTTATGTACTAGTAACTATGCTGGTAATTTTGCTACTGATAATATGTGTACTTGTATTCTCCACCCTGCTTCTCCCCCTCCCCGCCTCCCTGCCTCACCGTAACTCCCTCCACGGCCCGCGGCTGCTTATAAGTGTTGCTAACTCTTATTCATTTACAGCATGTTAACATACTATCACCATTCACTTTTTATGTACTAGTAACTATGCTGGTAATTTTGCTACTGATAATATGTGTACTTTTATTATCTAAGGTACTACGCCTGAGAAGACGGCATTAGTAAATAAACATTTCAAATACATATCTGTTCTTCTTAACTCCATGTTCTGGTTTCTAAGAAATCTATAACGACCGACTGTTCATGAGTTCCACGTATCCTGAGGTACTATAAGTTCATATTCTGGATTGTCTAAACATTGAGAGTTTGTTATATCCAATGTGACACTGTACCTAGCTTGCTAAGGAGTTTTTGATTACTAACGTGAGTTTTGGGACACCCTAATTCGCCGAGGTTCCAATCCTCTGTCCACAGTTCTGTGTGAGAACAGAAACCCTGCGACAGGGGCACCCCCGACCCTTGCTGGAGCTTCATCACACTTGCGATACAACTCCAGCAATGCGCCACCTTTACGGCACAGATACATCACGCATCTGGGCTGTTTTTGCCCCATGATGCGCCGCATTGTAAATGCAGCACACCATAGGTGACGGAACAGCGGCACAAAATGACTAACACATCCCTGGTGATGCGCCAGTCATCATAAATGTATCCCTATGCTTCTTATCTTGTTAGAGATGAACCGCCATATGTATCATCAAAGTTATTTGCATTTCCTAAATAGCGAACTTTAAGGAATAAATAGCGATTCTTTACCATTCCTAGTTTGCGATGAGCTATTTGCTAATTAGCCGAATGTAGCCCAATGAAGCCCAATGTAGCCCAATGTAGCCCAAAGATGGCCGCCAGACACACAAAAAAACAAATGTAGCCCAAATATCAGCCAGATGTAGCCCAACTATAGCCCAGTGACAGAATGACCAATCAGCTTCGCAAACCTCCGTTACGCGAAGCGGAGCGCTGTTACAGATATATATCTTTTTTTGAACGTTAATTTCTCAAAATCCACTGGAGCACATATATTGAGACCTAGCAAAGGCACATCGGGCTACCAGTCCCTAATATTTTGCCAAGTTTCGTGCAAATCCATTCAGCCGTTCAATTATTATTATTATTATTTTTTTTTGCCCCGCGGGGCCCTTTTAAAACCTCCACATCAAACCTAGGGGGTCAGCGAGGATCTACTCTGCCCCCTTATAGTTATTTCCCCCTTTGTTTTGACCTCCTCTTGTCTCTCGATCCTACCGAGAGACAAGATGGCGGCCGCTACGGACTGTTTGGAATGTTGACAGATGCCGGAGAACCAATCAGCTTCGCTTCACAAAGCTCCGTTGCGCGAAAAGTCCGCGAACCAGTGCGCTGCCCGGTCCGCTGTTACAGATATATATCTTTTTTTAAACGTTAATTTCTCAAAATCCACTGGAGCACATATATTGAGACCTACAAAAGGCACATCGGGCTACCAGTCCCTACAATTTTGCCAAGTTTCGTGCAAATCCATTCAGCCGTTCGGGCTAAAAGTGAGGCCAACCGCCCTATGGAAAACTCAATGTTAAAAACACGTTTTGGGACCCCCCTTTTTTCTCGGCCCCCACTGGACGAACCCCCCCCAAATTTTCAAGGGCTGCTCAGAAACAAAATGTGCCATTTTCCTGAAAATTTCAGCCAATTCCGTCCACAAACGCCAAAGTTATTAGACATAGAATTTTCAAAAAACCCATAGAGAAAAAATCCTAACTATATATACCTACTGGCGACCGCCAGTAGGTAATATATATATATATATATATATATATATATATATATATATATATATATATATGCAGCACGCTTGCCTCAGTCTTCCTATTGCACGAAGAAGGCAAGTGCAGACCCAAATTGATAAAGTGGTTTTTATTGTGCTACCACCCTGTCGCCATGACGCGTTTCGGCCTTGTTCACTCAACAGCGCATGGGCGGCAGTGTCTCCTTTTTAAAGTGCAAGGTGATACATATTTCAGCATAGAAATAGAAAACATACTATATATATGGCACTCAACGACAGCATTAAAATTCAAGACCATACTTTAAAGTCTCTTAGAAGTTTTTTCAAAAACAATACTGAATAGCAGCATAAAGTCTTTAAAAAAACTTCATATATAGCAGCATAAATGCATGTAAAATCAATTATTACATGGTGGGTCAAACAGTTAATAACAAATATCCTCCTAAACAGCACCCATATTTCTGTATAATACACATATTGTTTACTTTCTTTGTTTAGAAATGTTATTAAACTTCCTGTTAGGGGATAGTTAGATATGTCTATCCTATTATACATCACATAGGAAAACAATACCCCTGCTGCACCAACTATTTCTTGCTGATACTATAATAAAGTGACTAAGTGTAAAAAGGAAAAAATGCCCCCATTGTTATAAACAATCGAGACCCCTATGTAACAATCTAATGTGCAAAAAGTGCAAAAAAGTGCAAAGATAAGTCTTATATATTATAATTATAGTCAGTGTAGACAGCTATTGGTTAGAGAACTATAATATAAATATAGACAAGATATCATTCTAATAATTGACTTATGTACTGGTTGCCACACGGTCAAAGAAGATTATAGTAAAGAATAACTCAGTAATCATAAAGAAAAGGTCAATAGATTGGTTCCCACTAAATGATATATACCATTTTCTATAGATATAAAATCATTCCAACCTAAAATTCTAACAAATTACCTAAAATCATCCTATTAACTACACATGATATCAAATAGTGGAATATATACAAGTTATGACATTTTACTGATTTAGTATTTCAGATGTCAGTGGTTCAGTTCTTATTACAGTTGTATCCCGGCATCCGTAAGACATTTGTAGATCCAAATATAACATATTCACAAATCATTTGACCAACAAAGTGAACCGGCCGATCAATGTACAACCATCAAACACGCAACTATATAGATAAAATAAATAAATAAACAAATACGTGCCTAAATATTGGATAAAAATCAGACGGACAAATATGTGCGATAGATAGCATAGATGTAAACAGTAGATGCCCTAATCAATTATAGGTATGTGTGCAAATCTTCACAGGTGTTGAGACCCTTAGGATGTTTAGTGTCCAATTCTAATATCTATCTGGTCTCTAAACGTCGTAACTTTTTCTCCCTGTTACCACCTCTTATATATATATATATATATATATATATATATATATATATATATATATATAGCTATATGGCATGGGTATTTTGTGGGGTTTATGGTGGGTATGGGTTTTTGGGCGGCATGGGCATTTTTAGGGTTTAGGTGGATGTGGGTTTTTGGGTGGCAAAGGTAGATTTAGAGTGGGTGTAGGGTTTAGGGTGGTATGGGTAATTGTAAGATTTATAGTGGGTATGGTGTTTGGGTGGCAAGGGTAATTTTAGGGTTTAGGGTGGATATGGGTTTTTGGATGGAAAGGTATTTTTAGGGTTCAGGGTGGGTATGAGTTTTCGGGTGGTAAGGTGAACTTAAGGGTTTAGAGATTGTGAGCTAATAGGGTGATATACATACAAATATGTATATAAATATATATATATATATATTACCTACTGGCGGTCGCCAGTAGATAGTTATAGTTAGGACCTAGTTTCCATAGGAAATCCACAACATTCTATTTGGAATAACTTTGGCGCCGGTGGACGAATTTTCGTGAATTTCTCTAAGAAAATGGCCTTCTCGGTTCCGCTCCTTCTCTGAAAGTTTGGGGGTGATTCGTCAAGTGGGGGCCGAAATTTGGCAGAGAGGTAGAGTTCTGTTCGCAGATTGTGCTTTTTGTTAAATGGTGTAAATCCGTTCAGTAGTTTCTGGGAAAATTGCAAGTAAAATCATAGTGATATCTAGAGACGGAGTTCAGCACGCGTACTGAAATCTGTTCAATTACGAGCGCGAGCTGCATGCTGATTGGCTGTGAACTGTCTGTCAACACTCGAAACCAGGAAGTGTTGGCGGCCATCTTGTGCCTCGCTAGAACCGAGTCACAAGAAAACACTAAAACAAAGTTCAGAAATAAGGGAAGGGGGTAGGGTAGAGACATTCTGACCCTCTAGGCTTGCTCAGGGGGTCGTACATGGAATTTTAGGCTCTATTTATTTTTAAGGAAAAATCGCGGCGTACGCGTATGGAAATACGTAGAATTACGAGCAGGAGCTGCATGCTGATTGGCTGTCCATACTCCAAACCAGGAAGTGTTGGCAGCCATGTTGTTTGTCGGGAGAGCAGAGTCAGAAGAAAACAGTAAAACAAAGTTGAGAAATAAGGAAACGGGGCAGGGTAGAAACATTTTGAGCCTATAGTCTTGGTCAGGGGGTGGTATATGGATCTTTTGGCTCAATTTTTATTTTAAAAAAAAAGAAGAAATGGCGGGGCACTCGTGCAGTACTTGTACGCGGTGGAAAAGGTGAAAACAAAGTAGAAGTCTGTTTTATTCATTAGGTCCCTGGGGGGCAAATTACGGGGGCAATTTGTCTGCATAATGGGGGCTTGTAAGGTGCCCCGAGCACTGGGGAACGACACACCTCTGGTTTTAATTTTGAAGTATGCGGGGGGGGGTTACGGCCCTACTCCCCGCAGTCTTGCTGAGCGGCACCCCTCAGGTGTTTTTAAAAAATATATGTTTTTAGCTCTCTCTCTCTCTCCCCGCATATGTCGCGGGGAACTTTCGGGGGCAGTGATATGTAAAATGACCTTCCAGCTCCGGGTACCTGCATTGTCTGAAGATTTTTTTATTAATGATGGGAGGGTGGGCTTGATAATACGTCCTTGTTAATTGCCATAGAAGCCTATGTTCTGGTGTTAACATGGGCTTCTATGGGAAATAACAAGGCCGTATTATCAAGCTCATTATCGCTGTTTTATCGGCAGTTTCCTGCCAATAAAACGGTGATAATTTTAACACCGGTCCTTGATAATATGCACGTAAGTTTATTGGTCAAAAAAAGAGCAATGAGCCATATTATCAACAAAAGGCAATACATTATCGTCGCTTTTATCGGCAGGAAACTGCAGATATAGCGGCGATAATGGGCTTGATAATATGCCCTTGTGAATAACCATAGGAGCCCAGGCTAACACCAGAACCTGGGCTGCTATGGGAAGTTACAAGGGCCTATTATCAAGCACATTATCGCCGCTTTATCGGCAGTTTCCTTTCGATAAAAGCGCGATAATGTATCGCCTTTTGTTGATAATATGCTCCTTCATTTCTATGATAGTATGTAAAGCTTTCCTTTTTTTTTGGTGTCGCAGTTGTACTCTCTTAGTATGCTCAGAGTCGTTTCGAAGTCCACGTTTTCTTTTTCTTCAAGTTCAACAAGCAAACCTTTCTTTATATCAGTTAGTAAATCTGTCGCTTTCTTTTCCCGGTTCGTGTGCGTCATCCGCTGCTGTACTTTTGTACAGTATTAACAGTCATATTTTTCATATATTTATTTGAAAGGTAGTGCCGAGGCGCCAAACGTTGATTACGTACTCTGTCCACCGCCATTTTGGTAGTTTCTCACCGTTGTTTTTATTATATCTGTTAGTTAGAACTCAGTAATTTTCAATCCTAGTCTTGAAGATCTTACTATAGTATTTCAACATTATTTTTATTGTGGGCCGTCATACCCCTCCCCCACAAAATAAAAGTATGTAGTTTTTTTAAATTAACTTTTATTAAACAATAAATATAAACAAAACTCAATTATAACTATATTAGAACTGGAAAAATAACTTAAACAATGTTATAAACAAATTGTGAAATGAATTCCAAAAGGTGTCCGATTGGTAATCTGCAAAAGAAAAAAGAAAATTAGAGTTTAGAATTATGTAGATGTGAGTAAATGAGCTGAAGCATTATGGGCATATCATCAAGAACGGCGATAAAATTATTGCAGTTTCAGCGGCAGGAAACTGCAGCTAAAGCGCTTGATAATATGGTGTTGTGAATTCCCATAGCAGTCCAGGTTCTGGTGGTAACCTGGGCTACTATGGGAATTCACAAGGGCATATTATCAAGCCCATTATCGCCGTTTTAGCGGCAGGAAAGTGTCGCTAAAGTGGCGATAATGGGTTTAATAATATGCTCTATGAAATTCCAATCGAAGCTCATGTTAGATGTCCTTCACATCTAACATGAGCTTCGATTGGAATTCAATAGAGCATATTATCAAACCTATCATGGCTACTTTAGCGGCAGTTTGCTGCCTATAAAGTGGCGATAATTTTGTTGCCAAGGTTTGATAATATGGTCCTCTCTACTATCATAAATAAAAGTTACACTACAGTTTTATGAGTGCAGTGTACCTGGTACATTTTACTTGTTATAGTGCCGCATTCAAGTGGTGTCTATATGGAAGTGCCTACTGCGTTACTAACGCCAGTTTTGCCGAATTATTTCTAATGCATTCCTATAAAGGATTTGTAGATCTAGGCCTCTGTGCATACCGTTGTATAAACCTTGCGGCCAAGCACATAAGGCAGTAGACTTCACAACTTCACTGGGGCTGTTCTTCTGCACGTCCAAGGAGACAGCAGTATCTAAGTTTAAGAGAGAAACAGAAATGATGTGACAGAGAGTGAGAGAGAGAAAACAACAATAAAACTGTGTCGCAGAGTCTGGAGTTAAGATTTTTCCTTGAAAAGTTAGACGTATATTTACTAGCTCCTTGCATCACTTTATCCATGTTAAAAGTGACTCAAAAGTGGCGTAATAGGGTTGTGGATCTGTTTGTCAGTCTGTTGTAACATATCTGTTGTCACTGCTCGGAGGTAATTATAGATTTTACAGGGAAGCTGCTGTACACTACGCACTCTGGGCCATAATATCAAGCCTGGGCAACAAAATTATCGCCACTTTATCGGCAGGAAAGTGTCGCTAAAGTGGCGATAATGGGTTTGATAATATGCTCTATGGAATTCCAATCGAAGCTCATGTTAGATGTCCTTCACGTCTAACATGAGCTTCGATTGGAATTCAATAGAGCATATTATCAAAACTATTATGGCCACTTTAGTGGCAGTTTGCTGCCGATAAAGTGGCGATAATGTTTGTTTACAAGGTTTTGATAATATGGTTCTCTCTACTATCATAAATAAAAGTTACACTACAGTTTTACGAGTGCAGTGTACCTGGTACATTTTACTTATTATAGTGCCGCATTCAAGTGGTGTCTATATGGAAGTGCCTTCTGCGTTACTAACACCTGTTATGCCGAATTATTTCTAATGCATTCCTATGAAGGATTTGTAGATCTAGGCCTCTGTGCTTACCGTTGTATAAACCTTGCGGCCAAACACATAAGGAAGTAGACGTCACAACTTCACTGGGGCTGTTCTTCTACACGTCCAAGCAGACAGCAGTGTCTAAGTTTAAGAGAGAAAGAGATATGATGTCACAGAGAGTGAGAGAGAGAAAGAGAGATAAGGCAACATTAAAACCGTGTCGCAGAGTCTGGAGTTGAGATTTTTTCTTGAAAAGTTAGACGTATATTTACTAGCTCCTTGCATCACTTTACCCATATTAAAAGTGACTCAAAAGTGGCGTATTAAGGTTGTGGATCTGTTTGTCAGTCTGTTGTAACATATCTGTTGTCACTGCTAGGAGGTAATTATAGATTTTACAGGGAAGCTAATGTACACTACGCACTCTGGGCCATAATATCAAGCCTGGGCAACAAAATTATCGCCACTTTATCGGCAGGAAAGTGTCGCTAAAGTGGCGATAATGGGTTTGATAATATGCTCTATGGAATTCCAATCGAAGCTCATGTTAGATGTCCTTCACGTCTAACATGAGCTTCGATTGGAATTCAATAGAGCATATTATCAAAACTATTATGGCCACTTTAGCGGCAGTTTGCTGCCGATAAAGTGGCGATAATGTTTGTTTACAAGGTTTTGATAATATGGTTCTCTCTACTATCCTAAATAAAAGTTACACTACAGTTTTACGAGTGCAGTGTACCTGGTACATTTTACTTATTATAGTGCCGCATTCAAGTGGTGTCTATATGGAAGTGCCTTCTGCGTTACTAACACCTGTTATGCCGAATTATTTCTAATGCATTCCTATGAAGGATTTGTAGATCTAGGCCTCTGTGCTTACCGTTGTATAAACCTTGCGGCCAAGCACATAAGGAAGTAGACGTCACAACTTCACTGGGGCTGTTCTTCTACACGTCCAAGCAGACAGCAGTGTCTAAGTTTAAGAGAGAAAGAGATATGATGTCACAGAGAGTGAGAGAGAGAAAGAGAGATAAGGCAACATTAAAACCGTGTCGCAGAGTCTGGAGTTGAGATTTTTTCTTGAAAAGTTAGACGTATATTTACTAGCTCCTTGCATCACTTTACCCATATTAAACCCTGTGACGCTCATGACGAGCTGGGCTCGTCATGAGGTAGCCTCCTCGCACGCTCATGACGAGCCCAGCTCGTCATGAAACATGGGAATGAGTAAATCTCAGCGTACGGGCGGAATTCCGCCCGCACGCATGCGGTTAAAAGTGACTCAAAAGTGGCGTATTAAGGTTGTGGATCTGTTTGTCAGACTGTTGTAACGTTTCTGTTGTCACTGCTCGGAGGTAATTATAGATTTTACAGAGAAGCTGCTGTACACTACGCACTCTGGGCCATATCAAGCCTGGGGGACAAAATTATCGCCAGTTTATCGGCAGGAAAGTGTCGCTAAAGTGGCGATAATGGGTTTGATAATATGCTCTATGGAATTCCAATCGAAGCTCATGTTAGATGTCCTTCACATCTAACATGAGCTTTGATTGGAATTCAATAGAGCATATTATCAAACCTATTATGGCCACTTTAGCGGCAGTTTGCTGCCAATAAAGTGGCGATAATTTTGTTGCCAAGATTTGATAATATGGTCCTCTCTACTATCATAATTAAAAGTTACACCTACAGTTTTACGAGTGCAGTGTACCTGGCACATTTCACTTTTTATAGTGCCGCATTGAAGTGGTGTCTATATGGAAGTGCCTACTGCGTAATTAACGCCCGCTATGCCGAATTATTTCTAATGCATTCCTATGAAGGATTTGTAGATATAGGCCTCTGTGCTTACCGTTGTATAAACCTTGCGGCCAAACACTTTAGCCAGTTGGATTGACAACTTCATTTCAACAATTCTTCTACACGTCCAAGCAGACAGCAGTGTCTAAGTTTAAGAGAGAAAGAGAAATGATGTCACAGAGAGTGAGAGACATAAAGAGAGATGAGGCAACATTAAAACTGTGTCGCAGAGTCTGGAGTTGAGATTTTTTCTTGAAAAGTTAGACGTACATTTACTAGCTCCTTGCATCACTTTACCCATGTTAAAAGTGACTCAAAAGTGGTGTAATAAGGTTGTGGATCTGTTTGTCGGACAGTTGTAAGCTATATGTTGTCACTGCTCGGAGGTAATTATAGATTTTACAGAGAAGCTACTGTACTCTACGCACTCTGGGCCACATTATCAAGCCTGGGCGACAAAATTATTGCCACTTTATCGGCAGGAAAGTGTCGCTAAAGTGGCGATAATGGGTTTGATAATATGCTCTATGGAATTCCAATCGAAGCTCATGTTAGATGTCCTTCACATCTAACATGAGCTTTGATTGGAATTCAATAGAGCATATTATCAAACCTATTATGGCCACTTTAGCGGCAGTTTGCTGCCAATAAAGTGGCGTTAATTTTGTTGCCAAGATTTGATAATATGGTCCTCTCTACTATCATAATTAAAAGTTACACCTACAGTTTTACGAGTGCAGTGTACCTGGCACATTTTACTTTTTATAGTGCCGCATTCAAGTGGTGTCTATATGGAAGTGCCTACTGCGTAACTAACGCCCGCTACCCAAATTATTTCTAATGCATTCCTATGAAGGATTTGTAGATATAGGCCTCTGTGCTTACCGTTGTATAAACCTTGCGGCCTAACACTTTAGCCAGTTGGATTGACAACTTAATTTCAACAATTCTTCTACACGTCCAAGCAGACAGCAGTGTCTAAGTTTAAGAGAGAAAGAGAAATGATGTCACAGAGAGTGAGAGACATAAAGAGAGATAAGGCAACATTAAAACTGTGTCGCAGAGTCTGGAGTTGAGATTTTTTCTTGAAAAGTTAGACGTATATTTACTAGCTCCTTGCATCACTTTACCCATATTAAAAGTGACTCAAAAGTGGCATATTAAGGTTGTGGATCTGTTTGTCAGACTGTTGTAACGTTTCTGTTGTCACTGCTCGGAGGTAATTATAGATTTTACAGAGAAGCTGCTGTACACTACGCACTCTGGGCCATATCAAGCCTGGGGGACAAAATTATCGCCAGTTTATCGGCAGGAAAGTGTCGCTAAAGTGGCGATAATGGGTTTGATAATATGCTCTATGGAATTCCAATCGAAGCTCATGTTAGATGTCCTTCACATCTAACATGAGCTTTGATTGGAATTCAATAGAGCATATTATCAAACCTATTATGGCCACTTTAGCGGCAGTTTGCTGCCAATAAAGTGACGATAATTTTGTTGCCAAGATTTGATAATATGGTCCTCTCTACTATCATAATTAAAAGTTACACCTACAGTTTTACGAGTGCAGTGTACCTGGCACATTTTACTTTTTATAGTGCCGCATTCAAGTGGTGTCTATATGGAAGTGCCTACTGCGTAACTAACGCCCGCTATGCCGAATTATTTCTAATTCATTCCTATGAAGGATTTGTAGATATAGGCCTCTGTGCTTACCGTTGTATAAACCTTGCGGCCAAACACTTTAGCCAGTTGGATTGACAACTTCATTTCAACAATTCTTCTGCACGTCCAAGCAGACAGCAGTGTCTAAGTTTAAGAGAGAAAGAGAAATGATGTCACAGAGAGTGAGAGACATAAAGAGAGATAAGGCAACATTAAAACTGTGTCGCAGAGTCTGGAGTTGAGATTTTTTCTTGAAAAGTTAGACGTACATTTACTAGCTCCTTGCATCACTTTACCCATGTTAAAAGTGACTCAAAAGTGGCGTAATAAGGTTGTGGATCTGTTTGTCAGACTGTTGTAAGCTATCTGTTGTCACTGCTCGGAGGTAATTATAGATTTTACGGAGAAGCTACTGTACTCTACGCACTCTGGGCCATATTATCAAGCCTGGGTGACAAAATTATTGCCACTTTATCGGCAGGAAAGTGTCGCTAAAGTGGCGATAATGGGTTTGATAATATGCTCTATGGAATTCCAATCGAAGCTCATGTTAGATGTCCTTCACATCTAACATGAACTTTGATTGGAATTCAATAGAGCATATTATCAAACCTATTATGGCCACTTTAGCGGCAGTTCGCTGCCAATAAAGTGGCGATAATTTTGTTGCCAAGATTTGATAATATGGTCCTCTCTACTATCATAATTAAAAGTTACACCTACAGTTTTACGAGTGCAGTGTACCTGGCACATTTTACTTTTTATAGTGCCGCATTCAAGTGGTGTCTATATGGAAGTGCCTACTGCGTAACTAACGGCCGCTATGCCGAATTATTTCTAATGCATTCCTATGAAGGATTTGTAGATATAGGCCTCTGTGCTTACCGTTGTATAAACCTTGCGGCCAAACACTGTAGCCAGTTGGATTGACAACTTCATTTCAACAATTCTTCTACACGTCCAAGCAGACAGCAGTGTCTAAGTTTAAGAGAGAAAGAGAAATGATGTCACAGAGAGTGAGAGACATAAAGAAAGATAAGGCAACATTAAAACTGTGTCGCAGAGTCTGGAGTTGAGATTTTTTCTTGAAAAGTTAGACGTATATTTACTAGCTCCTTGCATCACTTTACCCATGTTAAAAGTGACTCAAAAGTGGCGTAATAAGGTTGTGGATCTGTTTGTCAGACTGTTGTAAGCTATCTGTTGTCACTGCTCGGAGGTAATTATAGATTTTACAGAGAAGCTACTGTACTCTACGCACTCTGGGCCATATTATCAAGCCTGGGCGACAAAATTATTGCCACTTTATCGGCAGGAAAGTGTCGCTAAAGTGGCGATAATGGGTTTGATAATATGCTCTATGGAATTCCAATCGAAGCTCATGTTAGATGTCCTTCACATCTAACATGAGCTTCGATTGGAATTCAATAGAGCATATTATCAAACCTAATATGGCCACTTTAGCGGCAGTTTGCTGCCGATAAAGTGGCGATAATTTTGTTGCCAAGGTTTGATAATATGGCCCTCTCTCGTTTCACAAATAAAGCTAACACTACAGTTTTACGAGTGCAGTGTATCTGGTATATTTCAGTTGTTATAGTGCGGCGTTCAAGTGGTGTCTATACCGCGCATGTGCAAGTATGAGTGTGTGCACTAACAATTAACAACAGAGAGAGATGGGGCCGGTGTTATCATGTGCGCAGAGGCAGGCCCAGAATCGGATCTGCAATGAGTCAGCACTTCTAATCATTCTCATTAGCGCGCCCTGAGCTCTGATTTGTCACTGAGAGGGTGATCGCACCATAGTTTGTACTGCTTATCATACTCAGCGTGTACCCGCGCATACGGTGCAAATATGCTTTGACGTTACGCGTCGCATTAAAGCTTCGGTGTGACGTCATGTACGGCGATCTGTACGCGAAAGGGGGCAATGTTTCTACTTGGTTTAAAACATGTATGTATTTAATGTACATACTAAGGGCAGACATTTGGGATAACTATGAATTTTTTTTAATACTTGTAACAATCATATATTACTTTTAAAAAGAATTACACAAATCGCGGTAGAACATCATGCGTACTCGTATTGAAAGAGCTGCGCAAGCGCATCATAAGCGTATGCAAAGCCATGTGACTCTAAAAGTAGAGATTTGATTGGTTCATAACTTTTCCTATTGCGACTGTTGAAAGTTCCGTCCCATTATAATTATTCGACTTTGACTTTCAAAGAAGAAGCATTTGTTCTGAGAATCTTCTCATATAGAAGGAAGATCACCATAATAAGAGCAATGGAGCCATCTTCCAGCAGTTCTTCAGAGGGAGATTTCATTCCTGAAGAACGTCCAAAGAAGAGGAAAGAAGCTCTAATTTGGAAGTTTTTCACTTTTCCAGAAGGTCAAAAAAAGGTTAATACTCCAAAAGTAACCTGTAAAATTTGCCAAACAACTCTTTCAAGGGGTGATCCATGTAGAAAATACTGCTTTGGCACAGCAAATATGGTGCGACACGTGAAGAACTTGCACCCCAAGAGCTTTGCTTGAGCTGCAAGACGGAGGTTGCACGAGAATCCACCTGCTACTGCACCAAGCACATCAACTGCGGCAGCAGCATTTTCAGCAAGCATCCACACCCCCAAATTGATTCTGACTTTGCTAAAGTTAAAATTCTATGCATTTATTGCGATAAACTTTTGTGTTATGGGGAACAGTCTATAGACTTGATAAAACACAGGATGCAGGATCATTGCTGACCACGACATTAGTTGTCTTTTTTTCATTCTTTTGTTCTGCTTGGAATTTGTTGAGAAAACACAAAAAAAATACAAAAGAAAAAAAAACAGTTCTTTTTAGAACTACCTTCACTGGTCAAAGAAAGAACTATATTTCTATGATAGTGTGTAAAGGTTTGTTAGAATGAATGTGTAGTTCATAAATGAATGAATGAATATGTTACTAGTGTATGGAGAATGTGAAAGTGCAGAACTATAAGGAACTGCTACAGCATAAATCTATAAGGTGTTTATCTATAGTATACTGTAGTGTGTCCGAAGCACTTGAATGTATCATATGTACATATATATGTTACAAGTATATGCTTCAATTTGCGCTGCTAGTGAAAGTGCCTGGGTGAATTTGTATGTGTTAGGGGCGGATTTACAATCCCCTTGTGCCTCTTTTACACAGCCGTTGCGCCACTTTTGTGACACAGCGGTGGTGCAAAAGATGTGCCATGGTGTGTGCTATTAACAATTTGATGCATCTGGTGGGTGTATTACAGTGTAAAGCGATGCGCCAGAAGAGGCTTTCTTGTGCAGGAGGGGGTGCAGCAAGGCCTCGTAAAAGTGACTGAGTGAAATGTATAACATTTTATTCAGTGAGTTTTGATCTTATGCTGCATCAACACCTTGCACGTGCTTGAAGCAGGTGCAAGGATTGATACAGCATTGTGAGCATAGGGCCCCAAGAGAATTGCTGAAGCTGTGTTATACTTGCAACCGACGTCAAGCAATAATTCATCCAAAAATTACTTTGCAATTTAGTTTTATTATTTTTTTATAATAAGAATATGAAATATAATCTAAAAAATAAAATAAATATAAATATTTATATTAAAAATATAAGAAATTAGTATAAAAAGAAAGACATAATAATTAATACATTTATAAATCATCATTTACAAAACCTTTGAAATTCACTGAAAAAACCATAGGTTTCACACATGTTATAGTTAGGAATTAGCATTTAAAAAACCTTGCAAATTAATTGAAAAAACCATAGGTTTCACACACGTTATAGTTAGGAATTAGCATTTAAAAAACTATGCAAATTCATTGAAAAAAACATAGTTTTCACACGTTATATTTAGCTGAACATTTCTCTCATACAAAACCTTTGAAATTCCTCCGTTATAGTTAGCTCAGCTAACTATAACTTGCACGCCCGCAATGCACTGCTGATGACGTCACATATTACATCACTCATGACATGGTCAGTGACATCACTCATGACATCACTGATGACATCTCAAATGACATCCCTGAATATATCACTGTCAATATTACATAAAAATCAATAAAAATACACAGGAATTAACAAATTATACAACAATAACATAGAATAATCATATATTAAAAAAGACTAAAAGGGTGGCAATCAATGTATTTCCGACGCGCGTTTCGGCGTTTCAAAGACGCCTTCTTCAGGAGCCACAAATTCTGTTTATTCACAACGTAGGATGATTAAGTACAGCAAATAATTTCTAGATTTAGGTCGATGCCAATCTCTATTGTGAATATAACTTCACGAATGTATAAAAACTTGTACTTTTCAATGTGGGCTGTTGCACCGAATTGTGTTCTTATCTTGAAAAGCCCAATGGAATATGGAAATAAATAAAGATATGCCTGGTCGAATTAGGGCCAATGTCGTTATAACAGTGTACTGTACTCTATTTTCAAATGTTCCATTGGACGTCGATTATAGCTGAAGTCGTTCTATTTTCAGATATTCTATTCGACGTCAACAGATACACTGAATTCTATTCTTTGAGGTGCTAAAATGTTTCCGTGTCGAGTCCACTGGTATATGTGGATCGCATTCAACGACTGTCGATAGGCCGATGTAGAAAGTTATCCGTAATATGGAGAGCACTGCAAAAAGGATGCCTGATATTCTCACCTTCGCGTATTACTCAAGAATAACGAGTTTCGATAAGATATTAGTGAAGTCTGCGTAGAAGGAACCATGCGCTGCAAATGATAGCCGATCGCGTCCTGCGACCGTTAAAAATCGTACTTTCATATTTTTAAAGACATCAACTGAGCATGTTATTCACCCAGATCCATTTAAAAATCAAGCTTGACTCACAGTGTGATCTTAGGCACATGACCAGCATGTTACATATAATCTACCATGTCTGTCTCTACAAGCAGTATGTGTGTCTCTGCTCATATTATTTCACTGTCTCTACAGGCTAAAAACAGGCCACCTATATATAAGCAAGACATAACATTAATTTCTCATTACATGTACCATCCTGGTCATGTGCCTAAGATCACACTGTGATTGAAGCTTGATTCACCCATCAGTGTGATCTTAGGCACATGACCAGGATGATACATGTAATCTATCATGACTTCAAAAAATATGTACTTACATATTTTTAAAGACATCAACTAATCACATTATTCACCCAGATCTATTTAAAATCAAACTTGACTCACAGGGTGATCTTAGGCACATGACCAGCATGTTACATATAATCTATCATGTCTGTCTCTACAAGCAATATGTGTGTCTCTGCTCATATTATTTCACTGTCTCTATAGGCCAAAAACAGGCCACCTATATATAAGCAAGACATAACATTAATTAGTAAATCGTTTTTGACACAAAGCAAAGCATATGTAATGTAAATCAGCCTTTTGTTGTATACTAGTGTTTATATCGTTTACTTATTGTAATTGCTATGTAATATGTTTGTAGTGGTCTATAATATGTTATTTTTTCTTTACCACAGATTATAATCATCTATACCAAGACAAAACAAATATGCCATCAAAACAAAGACGTGAAAAGCAGTATAAAAAAGAATTAAGGTCTAAGGAAAAAAAAATACAAGAGTCAACCAAAACAAAATCTTCAGAGAAAATAAAAAATGCTCCTGGTAAGCAAACTAAAAATTTTCTCAGTAACTTATTGAAATGTCAAAAAATAAAACGTGTAATTTCAAAGGAGAATAACACACCTGTAATTAGAAAGAAGAAAGTTTGTCCCTCCAAAAATGTTCGACCTGTAGAAGGAGATGATAGTGTCTATAGCAATAGAAGGAGAAATCAATTTATTGAAATTCGTAGACGAATGTTTTATAACAGAATTATATGCAATTTATTAAAAAATGTAAAGAGGTATCAAAAAAAGACTGCTTTTTACAAGAAAAAAAACATAGTTAAGATTGTGGATGAAGCATTTAAAGTGAAAAATAAATTGTTTAGTTTAGTAATGAATAGAATTCGTACACTCAATAAGGTAATCAATGTGTTCAAATCAAAATGTAAGTGGAGGAGAGTAGTTAATCGGACTAATTTTTGTGATGTTTTTTCTGGAGAATGGAAGCATAGTTCAAGTTGTGAGCCATTTTTTTAATGAAGAAAGTTACTTTCAGGATAATGATTTTGCATGCAGTTGACACCAGTGGTCGAGCATATGAGATGAAGGACGGTTGTCCGGTTGAAAAAGAAGAGTTTGTGCCTAGAAATACAGAAGAGGTGTTAGCTGATGAAGTTTTAGGGAGATGTCCTAAGGCTCCAGTGTATACTTGGAATTGTAGTAGTATTTGCAGTGTGCGACAGGATTCAATTGATTTGTTTCGCAGTTTCTTACGGACATATACTAAGAAAAGTGTAAAAAAAAAATGAAATATTACAAGAGTTAGATCCTTGTAGAGTGAGAGAAAAAACAGGTTTGCAAGGGCATTCACTGGCTTGTCTTTCAAGAAAAGTATGTCAGAGTGTGTTTCACCATTTTAGGATGTTAGCAGTGCATCATAATAAAGTGAGGAAATTAGTGAGACGGTTGTATTATGCAAAAAGTCCAGCACTAAAACTAAAACAGTTAAACAGTGCTCTTTTGCATGGAACTGAATTAGATGTCAAAAACATTTGTGATGAAATTGAGTTTTGTTACTTTGGTGAAAAAGAGGTCAGTGCAGAAATTGATACAGTAATAGAAGGTAATGTAGAAGAGAATGTAGAGATTTTAAGTACAGAAAAATTTGAACATGAAATTACAAAGTTTAAGGTCAATTCAAGTGAAAGGCCTAATTTTACTTGTGTGTGTTGTCGACAAACTCATTATAAGCATCAGACTAGATTAGTTGATTTATATGTAAAAAGCGAAAAGATAAATAATATTGAGTGGAACGATTTTGCAACTTATTTGTTGGTTGAAAATTGTTTTGATTTGGGATCTGATCAACGTATTTGTAAATATTGTTATAATAAATTAAATGAAAACAGAATGCCTGCTAGAGCTGTTCATAATAATCTGGAGTTGGTAGACATTCCTTCTGAATTGATGGATTTAAATACATATGTGTCTATTCTGATTCAATGTGTGCATCCTTTTCAGGCTATTGTTCACATGGAGCCTAAGACTGGGAAATTGCCTCCTTCAGATTTACAGAGAGGATTAAAGGGAAGAGTTGTTTATTTGCCTTTAGATTTTAAGAAAAATATTGATACAATTGGTTTCGAAAAAGTAGAAGAGGAACCTCTGGTTATTCTAGTTAATGGTGTTCCGACAAAAAGTAAGAAAATCTGGCAAGAATTAGTGGATGTTAGGAAAGTCAAAATTGCAACATTGTATCTGGTAAAAAATAATCAGTACTATAAAAATGTATATGTGGGAGAAGAGGAAACAACTGTACAAGACGACACTGATGTCTTTGCTGGGCAAATAGAAAAAGTTGATGTCTCTAGAAGTGAAGAAATTTATGAACATTATAGTGTTCATCCATTGCATTTCAAAGAAGTAATGGGGAATGCTATTGACTTGTTTCAGATGAAAAAAGCCAAAGGAAGTCCCATTAGTGTATGGGAAGAAAGTTTGGAAGCTCGTTGTTTTCCACAGTTATTTCCAACAGGTGAAGGTGGACGATATGACGACCGACCTGTTCAAATTCCTGCATCTGAATACCGGACTTCAAGATTATATGCAGAAGATCCAAGGTTCCGTCAATGCATTCCATATTTGTTCCATCTACTGTTTGAGAGTGATTTGTCTGGACTTTCTTATGCAGTAAACCATATACTGAAAAGTGGAACACATCTACAAAATGTTTCGGCAAGGGATTTTATGGATAAAGTGAAACTGCAAGACAGTGTTTTGGAATCTCAGCTAAATAATCTCATGGCATGTCAGCGTGGTACTAACGAATATTGGTACCGTCGTCATGGGGAATTGAAATGTATGCTAAGAAACTTAGGAACTCCTACATGGTTCCTCACTCTTAGCTGTGATGAGTATGCTTGGGAAGACTTACTTGAATTTCTACGAGAGGCAAATAAAAACATTGAAAATATTGAATACAAGACACCTGGAGAACTGTGCTCTTTGGATCCAGTTAATGTATGCAGATATTTCAATCATAGGTTTGAAGCTATGATGTCTTTTATTACAAACAAAAAAAATCCTCCGCTTGGAGAGGTGTTGGATTTCTTTTGGAGAAAGGAGTATCAAGCAAGAGGTGCTCCTCACATACATATGCTGCTATGGATTAAAGATGCACCAAAATTTGGAACAGATTCAGATGAGAAAATGATGAGTTTCATTGAGCAGTATTCTACATGTGCTGTTCCGAAAAGTACAGAAGGAAACAATTTAAGACATCAAGTTTTACGCTTTCAAACCTATCGTTGTGGGAAATACTGTCGTCGAAAATACAAATCCAAGGACAAGTTCTACACGAAATGTCGTTTTGGATTTCCACGTCCAGTAACATTGAAAGGAAGACTCAACAATTTTATGTCTTCTCTGCGACATACTGTGACAAGAAAATCACCCAAAAATACATACAACCTAAGAAGAAATGAGGAATCCAAATTCATAAAGGACTACAACCCAGTCATTTTGTCCATGTGGAATGCTAACATGGATATTCAATATGTGGCTGACAACTCTATTGCTGTGGCTCGATATGTGACGTCTTACATCACAAAATCAGAAAAGACGGAACTGAAGGAAATGTGGGAGGAAATTTCACATGAAAAGAGTCTAAGCAAGAAATTATACAGTTAAAGTCTGAAGATGTTGTTGCATCGAGAAATTGGAGTATACGAATGTTCTGATCGGTTATCATCAGCAAGTCTATATGCCTAATCTAGAACCATCATTTGGGTGAGTCTAGGTCTTGCTGCAACACGAAACCGAGTTTTGAAATCTGTACAAGAAATTGAGTATTTGGCGGAGAAAGAACCAGACAGTACAGATATTTTGAAGACAAACATGTTGGATACATACTATCCAAATAGAAGTAGTCACCTTGAGAACGTTTGTCTCTATGAAGTTCTGCAAACCTATACTTTTAAAAAGAACGTCACAGAATAAAGGTGTATATGCTGTAATTGGTTGTGAAGGCTGTTTAGTGAAACAAAGAAAAGGCCATTTGATTAATCATCGAAAATTGAGTTGTGAATCTCCAGACAAAAGGGAATTTTATTACTTAGCTCTTTTGCAACTCTTTAAGCCTTGGCGTACAGAAGAGTAACTGCTTGGAGATTTTCTTACTTATGAAGATTCGTTCAATGCAATCAAGGATACGATAGAATGTCCTGTTTTTTCAAATTAACTGCAAATGTTGAACGAGGAAATACAGCAAGAAGCTACAATTGCTGCAGAGATTGCTAGAGACAGTTCTCAAGATAGTCAGAGTTCTGCTTCATTGAGTCAGGATCCACTAGGAGGACCAATTATACAAAATGAAGCTGCCACTGCCATGGATGAAGTTGAAAGAGCCATGGAACAAGCTCAGGAGGATGGCGTTCACTTAAAAGATTTGGAAAAAGAACTAAACTTTGAGGAGAGACAAATATATGAGGAAGTCACAGAACACATTGAGCATGGTTTATCTCATAAGAAAAAAAAGTGCTCATGTACATCATTTATACCTGTCCGACTGTATGTGAGTGGAGAAGCAGGAACTGGAAAAAGTTTCCTGATTAAAGCGATTGCAACATATTTGCAGAAAACAACGGAGTCATCGCTCTCTTGTGTTGCTACTGCTCCAACTGGGTTGGCAGCACACAACATTAAAGGGATTACTTTACATCGCTTATTGATGCTGCCAGTAGAGCAGGATAACAAATTACAATATCACAAGCTATCTGGAGAAGCTTGTTGTGAAGTTTCAAGAGTCCTAAAGAAAATGAAACTTCTTATCATTGATGAAGTAAGCATGGTATCAAATGTAATGCTTGCTTTTGTGCATTTAAGAATGCAAGAAATTCTTAAAACAGACTATGATGTGTTATTTGGAGGCAAACACATCATTGTTTTTTGGAGATATACTGCAACTAACTCCAGTGAAAGGACAGCCAGTGTTTAAAATGCTTACGCATGAAGATACCAGGAAGTGCTTAGGAAGCATTGGAAATGTTAACATATGGTTAAATTTCAAATATGCAGAACTGCTTCAAAATATGCGACAGGCAAAGGATGAAGATTATAAAAATATTCTACAAGATGTAAGAATTGGAAAACTAACTGAGCATGGCAAAGAAGCTTTACATGGACGGTTAATTTCAAATTTGTTTCCAAATGAAAATATTCTCCCAGAGAATGTTTTTAAGAAAATTCCTGAAAACAAATCTGTCATATGCTTGATGCCAACTCTGCAAGAATGTTCAATCTTCAACAAAAAAATTTTAAAGTTGGAAAATCAAGAGACTGTGAAACTGGAAGCTATTGATAAAAGCGAACATGAAGGAGCAACTATTATTTTGTCAGAAAAGTTGAAATCAAAATTGGATTCTTTAGAGAAGACAATACCTAAAACTGATGGTATGGAAAAGACTGTATGCATCTTTAAATTGTCGTATAATTTTATGATGTAATTTACATGTGGAAAGAGGTTTAGTAAATGGAGCAATGGGTCGTGTTGTGGATTTTTTGAATTACCGAATTAGAGATGGAATTGAATTTATAAATATTAAATTTGATGGCATTGAAGAAGTACAACAAATCAGTCGTTGTTCTGCCCGATTTTTGCTTGTGAAAGATTTATATGTCCGCAGAAACCAGTTTCCTGTTACTTTGGCATATGCAGTGACTATTCATAAATCTCAAGGTTTAAGTGTTGATAGTGCTTTGGTGAATATTGGAAATTCTGTGTTCAAGGAGGGTATGGCATATGTTGCTTTATCTCGAGTCAGAACTTTATCAGGATTGTACTTGATTGATTTTGATGAGACAAAGATTAATGCAGATCTAAATTGTGTAAAAGAATATAATAGGTTAAGAAGAGAGTATGCTCCAAATTTACCTCAATATCCTCTATTTGAAAAGCGTGTGGGAGGCCGAAAAAGAAGAAATTAGAAACATTGTAGTGAAGTTGTAGCAAAAAGAAAAAAGCTAGATAAACCAGTAATTGTAAGCAGAAACTAAATGGATTCAGTTAAAGATGTTGTTGGATTTCAGTTTGAAAATAATTCTGGTGTCAACTGCTATGCTAATGTAGTGGTTAATGTTGTTGTTTTTCTCCAAACTGTACAAGAACAGATTGCTGAAAATCGTGATCAAACATTTTGTTGTTTATTAAATTCTGTGTTAGAGAAATGTAGCAGTGATAGAACAAAAATACAAAGTGTTTCTGAAATTCGAAATGTTTTAGACATATGTTCTGGTCTAAATCAATTTTCACAGAATATTCAGCAAGATTGTCACGAATTTCTAATGTATATGCTTGTTGTTTTGCAAGATGAAGGTGTAGATGTAGAAAATCTTTTTGGCCTTTCTTATAAATGGCAGCATGACTGCGACAATTGCTCCTTTTCAAGTAGTACTACAATAGACACTGAAAGATTTATATATTTGACTTTACCAGACTGCAAATCAGTGTCATTTAATAATCTAGTTAGACAAGCAAATCAAAGCATGGTCTGTACTCAATGTAAATCAGCAATGCTATCAACATTATTTATACAAAGATATGGACAGTATGTTATTTTAATGTTCCAACGATGTAGACCTGATGGAACCAAATTGACAACATTAATTAAAAATGTTGTGGCTTCTCAATTATCAATTTCAGGAAGAACCTTTACAACTGCAGCAATTATTTACCATGATGGTCCTTCAACAACATCAGGACATTACACAGCTTATTTAAAATGTCAAAAAGGATGGAAACACTGTAATGATACTCAATTGACTTTCAAACAACGTTTGCTTTCTGACTTACAAAATTGTTACCTGTGTTCTTACAACCGAAATTTTAGGGAAGGTAATTGGCCTATGAAGATTGCAGCAGTTAATATAAATTAGTTTGCTGTTCAAAATTACTTTCTGAATGAGAGTGATGTAGATAATAAAAAACATGTAGTTGTCATAGAGATAGTATATGTATATCACATAGTGTGTGCTGTGAGTATTATAGAAAATATTTATAAAAAGTAAGCTAGAGGTGGAAATAAAACTATTGTTTCATAATGTAAAAGATGTTGGAGCTTTTCTTTCAGAAACTCGGGTAAATGACAGATTAAGAATACTCTGGACTAATTTTCAAAGAAAAGGACTTTCCATATACTATTTGGCCTCGTGGAAAAGTAGATGGATCAAAAGTGAGTTTAGATATGTTTTTTCTAAATTTTACATTATTTATTAAAAGATTGTATGGGTTTTTTAAACACAATCATTTTGATTGTGTTTTTTTTTGCCTGCTGTTATATGATGAGTACTATTGAAGTCACTGTTTTAAGTGAAATTCAATTTATTCTGAGAACAGCAAAAATAAACCATATAACATGTTGTTGAAATTATTTTGTATTTTATATTATTAAATATATATTATTCTCCCATTCTCTTATGCTCACTCACCTATTTCCACCCTCTATCACTCCTCTTAACTCACCCTCACTGGCCTTTTTCACTCTCCCTCACCTCCCTTCCCTTATTCCACTTTCCTCACTTATTCTCATTATCCACTCCTTCACGGCCCTTTGCCTCTCTCCCATCCACCACTTTCCAGCTGTCACTCACTCTACTTCACTACCCTTCCCCTTGTTTCCTTTCTTTGTTCCCTCAATAATTCCCCTTCTCTCACTCACCTTAATACACTTCACTCACTCCTTCTCTCACTTCCTCTGTCCTCTCACATCCTCACTCCCCTTCCCTCACTCCCTCTCTCTTAGCCTCAGTCTCTTGATCCTCTCACTCCTCTTCCGTCACGCTTACTCCCTAAAACTCACCTACACTCCCTTACTTACCTTTCTTTGCTCTCTCACTCAGTTCATTTCTGCCACTCTTTCCTTCACTACCTCTATGTTCTCACTCCTTCACTTCCCTTGTCTCAAGCTTACTTGCTTTTATCCTCTCTTTATTTTCCCTTTTTCGTCAACCTCACTGCCCTTCACTCACCCTCCCTCACCCTTGTTCCCTTACTCCAGTTCCTTCAGTTATCCTCATTCATCATCTTTAACTACCCTTCTTCTTTCTCTCGTCACGCACTCACCTTTTCCCAGTCCCTTTTTTTTCACTTTTCTTCCCTTTCTTCCCTTCCTTTGCTCCCTCAGTCATTCTCCTTCCTTTACTCACCTTACTGCCGTTTACTCACTCTTTCTCTCACTCACCTCTGTTCTCTCATATTCTCAATTGTCTACTCTCAGTCCCTCTCTGTTACCTTCACTCCCATTGTCTCCTCACTGTCTTACAACCCTACATTCACCCTCACTCACCTTCCATGCCTCATTGTCATTAATCCACCGTTATTCACTCCTGCTTCTCTGTCACTCACTCCCCTTTCTTTACTCCCCTTTCTTTCTTTAGTTTTCCTAATGCACATTCCTTTAGTATCTTACTCACCTTCAGTTCATTTCTCTCTCCTGCTCTTGTTCACTGTCACTGAATGTATCCATGTCATTATCCTTTTAGTAATTTGCTCTCTCTATATTTCTTTTGAAGCCTCTCTGACCTTCACCATTCCTTTGTTTTTCTTTCTGAGTCCTTCACTTCTACTTTATCTCTTACTAACCTTTTATGACTTTTAATCTCCTACTTTGCCTCTTGTATTGTAAAATATATATTATAAATATTCTAACTTCTTTTTTTCTCTTTCACACATATTAAATTTAATGAAAATATGTAATTAAGTTTACATTACTTATAAGGTAAGTTTGATGTATAAAATGTACTTTCCCTATACTCTTTTCCTTAACCTCACTACTCTTCTCTGATGCTCCCACACCCTTGTTCCCTTATTTCTCTTGCCTCACTTATTCTGAATCCCCACGTTTACTCCCCTTTTCCTCACTCCTCTCTCACACTCACCTTCTTTCAGACCTTCTCCTTTACTTTCCTTCCTCTCTGTTCCCTTTCTTCACTCCTTTACTCTTTTGCTTTCCCTTACTCTCCTTACTCCACTTCACTAACTCCTTCTCTTACTCCCTCTGTCCTCTTACTTCTACACTCCCCTTCCCTCATTCTCTCTCTGTTAGCCTCATTCTCTCCGTCCTCTTAGTCTCTCACACCTCTTCTGTCACGCTCACCTCCTACAACTCAGCTACACTCCTACACTCACCTTCTTTCAGACCTTCTCCTTTACTTTCCTTCCTGTCTTTTCCCTTCTTTCGCTCCTTCACTCTTTTCCCTTCCCTTACTCTGTTTACTCCACTTCACTAACTCCTTCTCTTACTCCCTTTGTCCTCTTAGTTCTACACTCCCCTTACCTTATTCTCTCTCTGTTAGCCTCATTCTCTCCGTCCCCTTAGTCTCTCACTCCTCTCTGTCAAGCTCACTCCCTATAACTCAGCCATACTCCCACACTCACCTTCTTTCAGGCCTTCTCCTTTACTTTCCTTTCTCTCTCTTCCCTAGTTTTGCTCCTTCACTCTTTTCCCTTCCCTTACTCTCCTTACTCCACTACACTAACTCTTTCTCTTACTCCCTCTGTCCTCTTAGTTCTACACTCCTTTTCCCTCGTACTCTCTCTGTTAGCCTTATTCTCTCCGTCCCCTTACTCTCTCACTCCTTTTCTGTCAGGCTCACACCCTATAACTCAGCCATACTCCCACACTCATGTTCTTTCAGACCTTCTCCTTTACTTTCCTTCCTCTCTTTTCCCTTCCTTCATTCCTTCACTCTTTTCCCTTCCCTTATTCTCCTTACTCCACTTCACTAACTCCTTCTCTTACTCCCTGTGTCCTCTTACTTCTACACTCCCCTTCCCTCATTCTCTCTCTGTTAGCCTCATTCCCTCCGTCCCTTTAGTCTCTCACTCCTCTTCTATCATGCTCACTCCCTATAACACAGCCATACTTCCACACTCACCTCCTTTCAAACCTTCTCCTTTACTTTCCTTCCTGTGTCTTCCCTTCTTTCGCTCCTTCACTCTTTTCCCTTCCCTTACTCTCGTTACTCCACTTCACTAACTCCTTCTCTTACTCCCTCTGTCCTCTTAGTTCTACACTCCCCTTCCCTCATTCTCTCTCTGTTAGCCTCATTCTTTCAGTCCCCTTAGTCTCTCACTCCTCTTCTGTCACGCTCACTCCCTATAACTCAGCCATACTCCACACTCACGTTCTTTCAGACCTTCTCCTTTACTTTCCTTCCTCTCTCTTCCCTTCTGTTGCTCCTTAACTCTTTTCCTTTCCTTTTCTCTCATTACTCCACTTTACTAACTCCTTCTCTTACTCCCTGTGTCCTCATAGTTCTCACTCCCCCTTCCCTCATTCTCTCTCGGTTAGTCTCATTCTCTCCATCCCCTTAGTCTCTCACTTCTCTTCTGTCACGCTCACTCCCTATAACTCAGCCATACTCCCACACTCACCTTCGTTCAGACCTTCTCCTTTACTTTCCTTCCTGTCTCTTTCCTTCTTTCGCTCCTTCACTCTTTTCCCTTCCCTTACTCTCGTTACTCCACTTCACTAACTCCTTCTCTTACTCCCTCTGTCCTCTTAGTTCTACACTCCCCTTCCCTCATTCTCTCTCTGTTAGCCTCATTCTTTCTGTCCCCTTAGTCTCTCACTCCTCTTCTGTCACGCTCACTCCGTATAACTCAGCCATACTCCCACACTCACCTTCTTTCAGACCTTCTCCTTTACTTTCCTTCCTCTCCCTTCCCTTGTTTTGCTCCTTCACTCTTTTCCCTTCCCTTACTCTCCTTACTCCACTACACTAAGTCTTTCTCTAACTCCCTCTGTCCTCTTACTTCTACACTCCCCTTCCCTCATTCTCTCTCTGTTAGCCTCATTCTCTCCGTCCCCTTAGTCTCTCACTCCTCTTCTGTCACACTCACTCCATATAACTCAGCCATACTCCCACACTCACCTTCTTTCAGACCTTCTCCTTTACTTTCCTTCCTTTCTCTTCCCTTGTTTTGCTCCTTCACTCTTTTCCCTTCCCTTACTCTCCTTACTCCACTACTCTAACTATTTCTCTTACTCCCTCTGTCCTCTTAGTTCTACACTCCCCTTCCCTCATTCTCTCTCTGTTAGCCTCATTCTCTCCGTCCCCTTAGTCTCTCACTCCTCTTCTGTTACGCTTACTCCCTATAACTCAGCCACACTCCCTCACTTATCTTTCTTTCCTCTCTCATTCAGTCCTCTACTCTCACTTTTTCCTTCACTTCCTCTGTCTCATCACTCACTTACACCCCTTGTCTCACGCTCACTTGCCTTTATCCACTCTCTATCACCACTCTTTCCTCAACATCACTGCTCTTCTCTTACCCTTCCACATCCCGTTCCCTTACTCCATTTTCTTCACTTATCCTCATTCACCTTGTTCACTCCCCTTCTTCTCACTCACCTCCCACACTCACCTTCTTTCAGTCCCCCTAGTTCACTTCCCTTCCTCTCTCGTCCCTTTCTTTGCTCCCTCACTTATTTTCCTTTCCTCTCTCACTGCACTCCACTTCACTCACTCCTTTTGAATTTGTTAAGAATAAAGCTCTTTTTGGAGAATTGGAGGTAGTTCTAAAAAGAACTGTTTTTTTTCTTCTTTTTTAGTTTTTTTTCTGAACAAAAACAGGGAATGTCAAACTGCTCAACAGGAGCAAAAAAAGGGGAAAAATTAGGGCTGGGGACGGCAGCGGTGGTTTTCCCTTGTACGTACAATGTTCATGATGCTCTGCTCTCCGTAGCAAAGCAGTTCATCATACTGCTTACATTTCATAGTGATGTCATGAAAACAGGCTGAATCTTAGGGATCAGCTGCTCAGGTCTCCCTCTCACGGATGATGTTGTTGCTCCTCCAGTAGATGTTGAGGCGCCATCCCTTGGGGATTATTTGCCAGGGCCCTGACACTCTCCCGGGCATAGTTCTGAGGGTGCCTCCTCTGAACATGACGAATCATCGTAGAGTTGCCAAAACTGTACTTCCTTCTAGGGTCTCCCCATGAAAGCACAGTTTGGCAAATTTTACACTCCACCTTTGGAGCATTAACCTTTTTTTCATTTTGTGGCATGGTAAAAAACTTCCATATAAAGTGCTCCTTTACCTTGGGCTGAGGAGCCTCTTCCTGAATGAACTCATCCGAGTCCTCACTGCTGCTGGGTGGTCTAGCAGCCATTCTTTTCACAAAAAGGAAGAACAGAAAAGAACAGGTCTTGCTGTCTCCAAAGTGAAAGAAGAAGTGAAGGAAATGGGTGGGGTTTTCATTATTTGTAAAAAAAATGTTAACAACCAATGAAAAGAGTTATTTTAAGGTCACATGACTTGACACGCTTACGCTGCGCGCACCGGAGCGCTTCCGGGGGCGCTTACGCGGCGCGAACGTAGGCGCTTCCGGGGGCGCTTACGCGGCGCGTCTAAATGCCGTTTTGCTAGCATTTCGGAAATGCAAAATCATTTTAATTCGAAAAATCAAAAATACTACTTTTATAAGTATGGTACTGAATGTCTTGCATTATTATTTAGTTTAAATACATATTTTTTTTACGCACGCGGGAATAGCGCTCTCGCTGCGCTCTCTGGTGAGCTTACCGGTGCGCGCACCCTGAGCGCTCCAAGACAAAATGATAAAAAAAACATGAAAAATACATTGAAAAAATAATTTTTGGAAAAAAAATAATAATAATTAATAGTTATAAAAAACAGCTAATAAAAAAAACACTTTAATAATCGTAAGTTACAAACTCAATATACAAAGGAATTAGTTTTTAAAAAACCTTTGAAATTCGCTGAAAAAACCATAGGTTTCACAATCGTTATAGTTAGGAATTAGCATTTAAAAACCTTTGAAATTCACTGAAAAAACCATAGGTTTCACATTTGTTACAGTTAGGAATTAGCATTTAAAAAACCTTTGAAATTCACTGAAAAAAACCATAGGTTTAACATTTGTTATAGTTAGGAATTAGCATTTAAAAAACCTTTGAAATTCACTGAAAAAACCATAGGTTTCACACCAGTTGTAGTCAGCTAAACATTTTACTCATACAAAACCATTGAAATTCCCACGGTATAGTTAGTTGGACTCACTATAACTCGCGCGCCCGCAATCCACTGCTGATGATGTCACATATTACATCATTCATGACATGGTCAGTGACATCACTGATGACATCACTGATGACATCTCAAATGACATCACTGATGACATCACTGATGACATCATCCATGTGATAATACAATACACCTCCTCACACTCTAATCTAACCTTTGATACACCCAGTGTTAAATACAAACTACCATTCCTAAAACCATTGACACAGCAATACCAGTTACCACATACACACTCACGATTTCTAGGTCTACACACAAATCCACTCATTCACCCATACAATCACTCATACATACAGTCACTCATCAATACAACACTATCATATGCACTTATACACCTATACAGAGACTCACACACAGCCGCTCATCCATGGAGTTACTCACACACCTAGTCAGTTATGTAAAGAATCAATCACACTCCCATTTCCTCATCTATACAATCAATCAATCATAGACATTTATAGAGCGCTCTACTTACCCGGAGGGTCTCAAGGCGCTAGGGGGAGGGTGCTGCTACTGCCCGAACAGCCAGGTCTTGAGCTTCTTCCTGAAGGCGAGGTGGTCTTGGGTCAGGCGCAGGTCGGTCGGGAGGGAGTTCCAGGTCTTGGCAGCCAGGTAGGAGAAGGACCTTCCTCCTGTTGTCGTTCTTCGGATGCGGGGGACGGCGGCGAGGGCGTGACTGGCTGATCGGAGGTGTCGTTTGGGAGCGTAGAAGTTGATGCGGTTGTTGAGGTAGCTCGGGCCTTGATCGTGTAGGGCTTTGTGTGCGTGGGTGAGGAGACGGAAGGTGATTCTCTTGTTGACCGGGAACCAGTGCAGGTCTCTTAGGTGTCCGGAGATGTGGCTGTGTCGTGGGATGTTGAGGATGAGTCTGGCTGAGGCGTTCTGGATCCGTTGGAGTCTCTTCTGGAGCTTGGCGGTGGTTCCGGCGTAGAGGGCGTTGCCGTAGTCCAGTCGGCTGGTGACGAGGGCCTGGGTGACAGTCTTCCTGGTCTCGGTGGGGATCCACCGGAAGATTTTCCGTAGCATGCGCAGGATGTTGAAGCACGACGAGGAGACTGCGTTGACTTGCTTGGTCATGAAGAGGGAGGAGTCCAGGATGAAGCCCAGGTTGCATGCGTGGTCTGTCGGTTTGGGTGCAGTTCCCAGGGCGGGGGGCCACCAGGAGTCGTCCCAGGCGGAGGGCGAGGATCCCAGGATGAGGACTTCCGTCTTGTCCGAGTTCAGCTTCAGGCGGCTGGTCGACATCCACTCGGCTACTTCTTTCATTCCTTCGTGAAGGTTGGCTCTGGCGGCGGCGGGGTCGTTGGTAAGGGAGAGGATCAGCTGGGTATCGTCGGCGTAGGAGATGATGTTCAGGTTGTGTTGGCGTGTGATGGCCGCGAGGGGGCTCATGTAGACGTTGAAGAGGGTTGGGCTCAGCGAGGATCCTTGGGGTACGCCGCAGATGACTTCGGTGGCCTATGATTTGTACGGAGGTAGGCGGACTCTTTGGGTTCTTCCGTCGAGGAAGGAGATGATCCATTCCAGTGCCTTCTCCTGGATTCCGACGTTGTAGAGGCGCTGCACTAGGGTGCGGTGGCAGACGGTGTCGAAGGCCGCGGAGAGGTCTAGGAGGATGAGGGCCGCTGTTTCTCCGTTATCCATTAGGGTTCGGATGTCATCGGTGGCAGCGATGAGGGTGGTCTCGGTGCTGTGGTTGGCTCGGAAGCCAGACTGTGAGGGGTCGAGGGATCCGTTCGTCTCGAGGAAGGCGGCCAGTTGCTTGTTGCCGGTCTTCTCTATGACTTTGGCTGGAAACGGGAGGAGCGAGATGGGGCGGTAATTCTTCAGTTCGGTGGGGTCCGCTGTTGGTTTCTTGAGTAGAGCGCTGAGTTCGGCGTGCTTCCAGCTCTCAGGGAAGGTGGCGGTGTCGAATGAGGTGTTGATGATGTCCCGCAGGTGGGGTGCGATGACAGCGTCGGCCTTGTTGAAGACGTGGTGAGGGCAAGGGTCGGTCGGAGATCCGGAGTGGATGGAGTTCATCGTGCGGACGGTGTCTTCGGTGCTGATAGGAGTCCAGGCGCGGAGGGTGGTGGTGGGGGGCGGTGGTTCGGTTGAGTCGGGCGTGGCGTTCGTCGGTTGGGTGTTGAAGCTGTTGTGTATGTCCGCGATCTTGTTGTGGAAGTAGGAGGCGAGGGAGTTGCATACAGTTATACAAACAAAACCGTACTTATTTAAACATAGACTAACACATACTTACTCTCTTTTACAATCACTGATACAAGTACACATTGATAGATACATTCACTTATGCAATCACAAGCTGTCATATATTGTCATTTATATATGCCAACTCTCACATGCACTGTGTTTTACATATGTACTTACTTGGACATGTAGCACTGAGATATCCATTCACTCACCAACACACCCATGCACACAGTAAACCGCCTATACAGTTGTTTTCACATACACTCTTGAACCTATACACCAAGTGATTCAACTGCTCACACATCTATGCACAGAGTCACACACCTCCCAGTCACCTCCACACACACTCACCCTCACATACAAATACTTGGGTTACCAATTAATAACCCATATAGCCAGTCATATAACAACTAATCAATACATGCAGCACCTTACACAACAACAGACATAATGATGCACACATTCTAACAGTTTAGTCACTAACCCATGCATTCAGTAAGACACATTTAATATCCCACTCATACAGTCAGTCACGCACCTACTAAATCCATTATCCAGACACTCATACATACATTCATTCTTTAATATGTTAAACACATTTTAACTTTACAGGAACACACATCCACTGGATGATGTCATCAGTGATGTCATCAGTGATGTCATTTGAGATGTCATCAGTGATGTCATCAGTGATGTCATCAGTGATGTCACTGACCATGTCATGAATGATGTAATATGTGACATCATCAGCAGTGGATTGCGGGCGCGCGAGTTATATTGAGTCCAACTAACTATAACGTGGGAATTTCAATGGTTTTGTATGAGTAAAATGTTTAGCTAACTATAACTGGTGTGAAACCTATGTTTTTTTCAGTGAATATATATATACATATATATATATATATATATATATATATATATATATATATATATATATATATATATATATAAATCTTTACATGTGTATATCTGTATATATATATGGTTTATACTAACCTGCTGACAGATACTAACATTTTCGTGGTAAAGGCATACTTGTGGTAAAAAAAAGTTGCTGTAAATACTTTCATTGTAAAGTCGCTGTTGTGGTTTCAGCGATGTTGTAAAGTCGTTGAGGTAAATGTCCTTTTTTTGTTCCGTCATACATCTAATTTACATTTGGCCTACTGGATTACAGAACTATAGAGTGGCCAGCTTTTAAAGAATAAAATCCGAGACTTGCTAAATGTACTGACATTTCCCAGGACAGATGTTGAAAAAACTGGATCGTCCCTGCACATCCAGAGCGGATGGCCACCCTACTGGCTCACACAGTGCCAATTTGAACTGAAGGCCTATTTAACACTTTTTCACAAATGTGTAAGCGTTTGCCATTTTGCCCCATTTCTTTTCTCATTTGGCAGTGTTGTTTTTGCAGCTGTAAAAATTAATGTTTGTATTCAAACTATAAGGACAAATTTGCCATCAGTTTACGTGTTTGCTGACGCTCTTTCTAATGTTCTCAGATAAGTTATCGCTAAACTCCATTTGTTACACATTTTGTTGTGTCTGTGCGGATGATGTTTTCAAGTTAGTATCACCAAGGCGCATATTGTAAGAAGCACCCAAGTCTGTTTCTCAGTAAACAATCCAGCCACCAAAATTTCTAAGGTCAACTTTTTGGCCCAGGCTAATGAGGGACTATGTCGTTGAGAAATGTGTTTGGGTATCACTTGCTAGACTTCAAAAGAACCTCGCCCCAGGGCCGGGTGGTTTTCACAAACCGAGGACGGCTACAGATGGTGACGCATAATGGCGATAGCGAGAGCAGCTCGGTGACATTCTAGCTGCGCTTCTATTCTCTCTGGTCCCCTTGATGTGGCGATGCTAAAAGCTTTTCGAGCGCTCTGTGCTCTCGTGTCTCCACACCTGAATACCTGTAATGCTGAGAACTGTGGGAGTGCGCGCTCCCTCAGCGCAGTCTTTTCTCCCCAAGGCACCCCCGGCCGTGAGATCACGTTCCCTCTCCTGAGAGAGGGGGGGGGGGGGGGCATAGAAACAGAGCGGCCAGGACCCTCGGGAGGGGGGCCATGTCAAGGGAACCATTCACTGACTTGAACCTCGAGGAGGCAAGGGGAGGGTGCAATACCTGCTCTCAAGTGTCAGGTGGGCCCATCTGGGGTAGGAGAGACGCTTGGCAGGGGACAAATATATTAGGGGGGTGTACGATTCAGTACGGCTGCACAGGGCCACTTATGACCTGTGTATTGTGGGTTCTCACTCAAGTGATGTCATTATCATCCGCTAGCAAAATGAAACCCTGCTAGTCTCCCTGACTCACAGCCCAGATCACTTTAAATAAATAAACAAATCAGGCTAGGAGGTGCTAATGTGCTGCAGAGGGTTGGCTAGCTGGCCAATTCAATATTTTTACTGAAAAGGTCAGTTTTGGAAGGATAGGGTATGAATATATGGACAGCTGTTGCAGATTTTCAGGTTACGTGGTTTAGTGGTTAAGTTGTTAACTGCACCTCCCGAACTTTCTCATCCTCGTTCTAATCATGGTCTCACTGTGGGCAAATTTACATATCTGCCAAAACTATTCGCACTTAAAAAGGCCATGACAATGTCAATGCGACACAAATTATTGTACAGTTGCATCTAATGCAGAGCTGAGCATCGCGTGTACCCTGTGAACAGGGAAAGAAAAACTTTTATTCAGGATTTGGGATAAAATAATCACTCTTCACAATCCAAAATAACATTATTACAGGCAAATGCTTTAAATTGAAGTACAGAAGTGCTGGAACTCACTATCCAGAATACCCGTCTCATTCTAGGAAGTGCAGATACTCTCCCAATAAATATATACTGCAGGCTAATTGAGAAGTGCAGATACTCTCCCTTTCAAATTAAGAAGTGCAGGTGCTCAGGACCTAACAGTTCCTGCCCAATTAAAACTCTGATTAAGGATAAAGGCCCACACCCACAGGGGGCATGAACGGGTTGGAGCAGAAACACAGCCAATGCCTGGACAAACGTTCATGGCCCTAGAAGGGTGCGAAGAAAAAGGAAGACTGGATGTGCCACCCCCAGGGGAGGGGGAAAAAGTGGGTGTGCGGAGGTGCCAGGAGAAAATGGCGTGAGCCCCAAACGGCCAATGGGAGGCTGGGGCGATTTTTAAAGTAACCACTGGGGGGATTTGAGAGGTTAAATGAAACTGCAGTGGTCAAACCCCCATCTATTCATCAGGGTGACCAGGCAACGGGTCAGAGAAAGAAATAATGAAGTAAAGGTTTACCAGAGCGGGAACTGCAGCTGACCTGGGTGTGGTGCCCCTGATACTGGAGAGGGGTATACAGTATGCCCTATGTGCGCAGGTATCGTTAGGCAGCGATGCAGCTCTGTAGAGGCCTTTATGCCTCAGTGGAGTACTCCAGAGAATAGCCACAAAGATACTCGGTCCGTGCCGTCAGCCACGTGCGCTGACATCACCCTTTATTAAATACTCCCTGGTCCGAACCCGGCCCACGGAGGTGCATGCAAACATTGTATAGTAGCGGCCAGGTGGCTCACCACACTGGGGATCCCATTGGGGAGAAGTGAAGCATCAGTTGTCGTAGGAGGTCCTGAGGAGTCGAGCAGGCCGAGGAGAACAGCAGACGATCAGAGGCTCTCAAGAGCCATGATGACCAAAGCAGTGGCAGGTACGTCAAAGGCATCCTGGAAGCAAAAGTACCGCCGCGCACCGGAACAGCGAAGAAGGAGCCCCATCCAGAGGCGCCACAGTGGGAAGGGAGGCTCGCCGCCGTGACCGGGACCTGAAGAGGTAAGAGGGAGCCCAAGTGGGGAGAGAACACGGCCAGTCAGCCGACATGTGCAGCATTTGTAGTGTCAGCAGACACTTAGTTTGTCAGCCACTCCCTGTGGGAGTGGATACCCATGCACCCCACACCCATCCATCACAGGCGTCACGAGTGACGTGAGAAGAGAATGGAGGCAGCACCAGATGTGAAGTTAGACAGAACCACGTTGTATCAAAAAATTGTGTTTTTCTTTATTTTTTCATTCTTAAAACAGCCAACGCGTTTCGCTCCCCAACCTTGGGAGCTTCGTCAGGGCTGAAAACAACATAGAAATGATACACCAATATTAATAACACATACTAACATTAAAAATTACAACAACAAGACAGACAATATTAAAAAGCACCCTAAGTAAGGCTACTAAGAGAGGAGATGGCAGCACCTGAAAGAACCATAATGTCAAACCCTTATGTTAAGGGGCATATTTCCTTAAATCTGAGGATGCATTAACAAAAATACAAAAAACAATGTAGCTACAAAAAAGAGGCATAAATACACGTTGCAAAATGCAACCAAATGCTCAGTGTTTGTGCTAAGAATTGGAAAGGGGGGGACCAGGGAGATATATAAGGTGATATCCAAGTGAGGAAAAAAGGTAAATAAACTTGTACAGAATAGTTATACCATGTGATGGATGTAGACATGCACCCACTCTCAAGTGAATTCGCCCAAAGATTGAAAGTATACATAGTGCCATTCTCACCAAAGATCTGGATTAGTCCTGATACGGCGCAATAGCATGGGCACGAAGACTGGTCAAATCCAGCAGCAAGAAGTTCTAAAAAAAGAGGACACGAATTGATAAGATGACTATGTTTGAGATCAAAGCCTAACAGATATACTGAAGGGACCAGACTCCTTACCCAGTTTCAAGGTTCCCGTATCAGAACAGAGGATGAAAACAGCGTCACGGGCTTTAAGGTAAATCTCATCAAGAATCAAGAAGGTAATATTTTGTAAAGTCTCTGAAGAAAAAATGACATTTAAGATGTTGACAAAGGAATCCTAACTTATTAGATGTAACTCTCATCCAAAGTCACAGTATACTACAGTGTCACAATCTCTTACCCAGTTTCAAATTAATGTACCAGGACAAAGATGAAGGTATACATCTCGGGCTTTAAAATGTGTCACACTGGTAGCCAGGGCCGTAATTTCAATAATATCTAAAAGAAGGAGGGATTAGTATTAACAAGTGGGGGGATGGCTTCCGGTTAGTCACAGACATTCAATATAACAAGGGTGCCAAAAAGACTTACAATAGTTTTGGTGAAGAGCGTATGCGCAGACCTTGATAAGCTGCTAACATAAAGGCTGAAAATGTAAAATAAGCACACTGTAAACAGTCATATAAGGCTTGCTGCAATACGATGCAGTCCCTATCAAATCAGGCATATAAATTAAACCAAATTTATAAAGAATGTATATATACATGCTTGTCTTTAAAGGCTTAAGTAAACCGAACAGTATTAGTACATAGAGATCCAACAATTTATTAAATAAATAGCTCCCGTCCAGGCATATTGCCAAGTTAAAAAATCGGCCAATATTTCATGCCTATATATGCCAAGTTCTCTCCGTATTCCCCCAGAGCCATACATAAAATAAACAAGGGTCTAAATGGCAAGAAACAGACACATTCTCATTATCACGCAAAGACTGAAGTGTCATTTTGGAAGAAAAAAACGTTCTCAGTATAGCGCTAGCACTTTTACAGAAAGCCCGCTCAAAGGGAATACATAATATGAAGGAGAAATATTAAACCCATAGACACATCAAGCGGAACCGACAATTTCATTTTTGTCAACAAATTCGTTGTAAAAGTGGTTAGAAGTCAGGCACAAAACAAACCCGCCACCCACAGCAACAGAGATAAGAAACCACTCGGCCAATACCGAATGATCAACAGACCGTGTATGAAAGCCGGGCACATTTCGAACCCGCCACCCATAACGTCAGCGAGATACAGGCTTACCTCCAAGCTCCGTAGTACAACAGCAACCCGTGGCCGATTCGGTAGAACGGGTTTGGTATAGTCGGGTGTGTTTTTAAAAGCCCCGCACACCAGTCACGTGGTACCTAATTGTAATCACGTGAACGTTTGTTAAAGAAAGCGACGACCTACGCGACTTAACCCTAGATGGAAAGCTTGGAATAACACGTCCCTTACGGGCGGCCATGATGTAAGGTCCAAAGTTTTTAAATATACCATAGCGTGAGAGAAGATTCGATTTTACTGCCATTCATAATATGTCCCAAAATACGAAAAAGATTCACCAGTAATAAAGAATTTTTCAAACGGTGCTCCCTAGGTAGAAAGCAAGAAAAAGCGATAACAATTAAAATGACGGCGATATTAGCCGAAAATAAACGAATATATACTACCAATGAAAAAATATAAATAAAAAGACTTCGACCTGTTGCAAAAAGAGAACGAGGTTGCAAGCAGCTACAGGAACCTAAACTGATAGAAAAAATATATAAATGAAAGGAAGAAGAACGAAATTGCAGATTAAACTGCGGCCATATTGGTGCAGTCAAAAGTCAAAGAGATTGTCAAGACAGATAATAAATTCATACAGACTGAGACCACCACCCAAAGAGGAAACTCAATCACAAACGCATAGTTCACATATGAACAAAAAAAGGACAATAGTGTTAAACTGGTTGACCAATCATCAAAAATGCCTCGTAAGTGTGTTGACAGAAAATATACCATGAAAGTTATATCAACAATGACCACAGATACATGTTATTTAACAACAAAAAACACTACTGAATGGATTAGAGGACAAACACTAAAATACAGGTATCACATTTGTATCCAAATCAATAGTACAGAGTTTAAGAATTGGCACTCATAAAGGCACTGAAACTGCGGTGTATCACTGGAGGGGTTACCAAATGAAGCATCATAGGAAATGATGCATTTCATTATCGCTGTTATGTCCCTGATTGATAGCCCGAAGGCGACATATCCATTTGGCTTCCTCTCTCCTTAGGGTAAGCTCCCTATTGCCACCTCTTTTATTAGGCGGAATATGTTGAATCTCATGGAACCAAAAGGTGTTATCATGAGCATGTTCCAAATTGTAATGTTCCATTATCGGATGCCTAGTGTCCCTATTAATGATTGCTCTGCGATGCTCTTGAATTCTTAGTTTTAGTGGTCTTATACTGCTGCCTACATATATGCGACCGCAGGGACATCCCAGGACATAGACTGTGTAGGGGGTGTTGCAGTTGCAAAAGTGGGTGATTTTAAATTGGCGATCATTGTTATATGAAAAAGTGGAAATCTTGTTTCTACCCATCTCACAGACATTGCAGGTTCCACATATAAAGAAACCTGTAGGCTTGGGAGCTAACCAATTTTTGGTATTGGGTGGTGTAGTTACATAACTCGGGCATAGTTCCTTACGGAGGGAGATACCTCTCCTGTAGCTGATCAGAGGCTTTTCGCCCACATGTTTTTTCAAGCCTTCAATTTCAGTGAGCAAGTGCCAATTCCTCCTAAAAATATTGAAGATTTTGTCACTGTGAGATGTGTACTGTGTGGCGAATCTCACTCTGTTGGTTCCCCTATCAAATTTAGCTCTTTCATTTTTACTGGTTAAGGTAGTCTCTCTGTCCACAGTCTCAATTCTACATACTGCTCTATCCAAATTCCGTTGGTCGTAACCTCGTTTTAAGAATCTCTGTTTGGTCATATTGACATTGTCCTTAAATGTATCTTCTTCACTACACGTTCTACGAACTCTGACAAGTTCGCCGAACGGGATATTTTTAATTACCGAACTGGCATGAGCACTGGAAGCGTGTAGTACCGAATTACAAGAAGTTTCCTTCCGATATAGTTTACTTTGGACCCGACCATTCTGTACATAGAAGGTGATGTCCAGAAAGTTAATACTGCTTCTATTGTGTGACATGGTGAACCTCACATTGTATGGATTGTCATTTAGGTATACAAGATAGCTGTTAAGTTCCTCATTGGTCCCAGACCACAAACATATCACATCATCGATGTACCTCCCCCAGAACACGATGTGATTAGTCCAGGGAGAGGCACATCTGGCCCAGGCATGCTCCCTCTCATACCACCCCATAAAGAGGCAGGCATAAGAAGGAGCAAACCTGGAACCCATCGCGGTACCACTGGTCTGCTGGTACCAACGATCATCGAAAAGGAAGTAGTTGTTTAGAGTGACGTGACCATGCTAATAAAAGCGCCCGGGTTCAAGTGCTTGTGGCCAATTCCTGTTACCATATGTACAGTATCATATCCTTATTTATAAAGTATGTGGGCCTCAGGCCCACGACTTTACATTGGGGGGGGAGGGGTTGTGACCCCATGCCATGCAGCCTAAGAGATCACCCCGTGATTGAGGAGATGGGGTCAAGACTGCTGCTGCTTTCTGCCCTTGGTAGTGGGCATGCTGCCCCTAGTAGAGGGTCACCTTGGCTTTTCTGTGGAGGAGGAGAGAACAGAGACTACTCATCTCCTACGCCTTGATGATACTGCTGCCCTACACCTGTTGCGAGTCTAAGTGAGCTGGCCAACAGCGCAAAGAAGCCCATTTAGTGCTATGGGTGCGATGCCGATGTCAGATGCGTCTTAAGGTGATGCATTTAGCACTGCCTAGCTACTAGTGATATCTTCTTCAACGAGAGATTTGGGACTGAAAGAAAAGGCCCCATGTAGCTCTCTGCAAGCACCCACAAGCCTCACTGCCAGCACGGGACCCACAGACGTGGGTCCCGTGCTCACTACGCCACTGGAGTCAAGCTATCCTGGCTGAAGACGGCTGATAGCCAGAAACCGGTCCTAGGATGCTTGATTCTGGTCCAGGAAAGACATGGCTTGGCAGTTCGGTCTGGACTGTTCCCATGAGGCACAGGGTCAAGACTGATTTGCATATGGCCATGTCTGAACTGGTGTGGCTTGGTGAGCAAAATAACGATGGATTAAACCCAGATCTGTGACTGGGGGTGAACGGTTTGCCATTGTGCAACATTCCGTCCATCATCTTGTGTGTTTTGCTGTTCACCCTATGTGGGAAGGGTATGCCCAGAGGTGGGTCCCGTGCTCACTACGCCACTGGAGTCAAGCTATCCTGGGTGAAGACGGCTGATAGCCAGAAACCGGTCCTAGGATGCTTGATTCTGGTCCAGGGAAGACATGGCTTGGCAGTTCGGTCTGGACTGTTCCCATGAAGCGCAAGATCAAGACTGATTTGCATATGGCCATGTCTGAACTGGGGTGGCTTGGTGAGCAAAATACCGATGGATTAAACCCAGATCTGTGATTGGGGGTGAATGTTTTGCCATTGTGCAACATTATGTCCATCATCTTGTGCGTTTTGCTGTCCACCCTATGTGGGAAGGGAATTCCCAGACGTGGTGTTGGAGATGAATGTAGGACTCTAGTAAATATTCCCGTTTTATGCCCTTATGTGGTTATATCAAATCATCTATACTACTATAATACTATTATAAAGAGACAACTGTGTCCTTTGCGCCAGGTAAACTCGAAAAGTACACCACCAATCACAACACCCAATACAGCGTTGGAAAGGGGAGGTCCAGGAGATGGACATAGGCTATAGAGCACCATACCTTATACATATGCGGGGGGGGGGAGAACGTTAGGGGAAAAGTAGTCCGTATGGGCGTATGCATACAGTGATTGCACGCGGCGAGAGGCGCAATGGCATGTGGGCGTGACGTCACGTCAACGCGCCGTTCGCTGTCCAGACAGGAGCGCAGGAAGGACCAAGGGACCCACACCCGACATGCGGACCGAAACACAACATTGGAGTGCCCAGCACGGGGAGGAGCGGCGATGCTGGTGGAGGGAGGAGCAAGGGACCCACACCCGACATGCGGGGAGGAGCGGCGGCGCGGGACCGACACCCAACATTGGAGTGACCAGCGCTGGGAGAAGCGGCAAAGCAGGTGGGGGGAGGAGCGGCGATGCTGGTGAGTACTCTAGCAAAGCCTACCCGGACAACGTCAGGACGGGCTGCTAGTATCCCTATATAGGCATAAGAATCATACCCATATTAAGACATAGCCAATGCAGTCCAAATACGGCAAGGCTACTCCCATAGACTCCTAGAAAGCACAACGCGTTCTTAAACAAACCAAGCCTCCAGCAGCCCGGGAATTCCCCCTGCTTCTGTATTGATTTGTCCTAGAACTCCCGGAGTCCAGAAAGAACCGCGAGTTCTTAGTGACGTCTTATGTCCAACCTTACGTGAAACTCGGCACCTTCCAGGTATAAATATACCAGCATCTGCCCCAGCAAACACACGATGGTTTGGAGCAGAACGACTATCTACTTGCCCGACTCCCTGCTGTAGCAAGTGCCAAAGGAAGCCGACCCTCCCGCTGCACACTGAGAGAGACGCTGTCTTTTCTCCTGCCGATAAATCCAGCTCCAGTGTTTCCCTGTCACCCTTGTGGGTTGCTGGGAGATCGAGTCCTGAGAGAGATATACAAGACCGCCTTCATTCTATAACCAAGGTACGGAGCTGACTAGACCCTTAGAGAATTCTTGATTTAGATGCTTGGCAGAAACTATCTTAACTCAAACTACAGCTCACTTACTCCTTCCCATGTACTACGCTTAGGTAGGCGTATCTTAGAAGCACCAGTTGAGTACGTTTAGTCATGATTTTATCATTGTATATATTTTATCCATTTTAAACACCGTATGGCTTAGAAACCATACCATGCTTTTACAGTATTATTTTATAATACTCTTCTTACTGTACGCACTTTACTTTATGACAAGTATTGCAATTGTAGCAATTCACTTCTCTTGCATGAGAAAGAAGACTGTTCAATAAATAACCTCTTTTATTGAAAACGCCCGTCTCTCTGTTTCTCTGCACTTCTAGTGAAACTAAGCATGTACGATTGACTGAGTAAAATAGTTATCTATTGTTTCCGCGACTCTGGAGGTATACTCCTTATTCTGGAGGGAGCAAAGTTGTCATGTTTATGCGGTTGTCAGAAACGAATCCCTTCTTGTGAATTCGAGAAAGTTTCTAGTGACCTCTGAGCTAGCTGGCATTCATAATTAAGTCTAACATATTCAATAGAGACCTAGTAGACCTAAGTCCTACGTCTAAACTATCGTTTATGTTATTTCAATGCGCAGAGCCTATTGGGAATATAGGAACTACACTACATGGCGCCCAACGTTTTGTAAGGCGATAATTTAACGCTAGATACAAGAGTAACTCAGTCGTGCTTTTCACACAGACCCCTTTTTCCCCGTAAAAACTCCAATAGACGTCTGGAGTGGGTGAAAGGTTAATATCCGCCAAAACTTAGTAGGAAGAGAATCCTATGAATTAGTTTTTGGTTTAGTCAACGTTGAAGGATACAGCAGCAGCGGTGCGTCCATTGGGGCGTAGGGGCGTAGCCCCCCTAAGCCTGTGGACGCACCTGCTGCGGCACAACGAGCTCCTAAATAAATATTAATATAAGCGCTTCCAGCGGGGGTTCCGGCCGGGACACACCCGCTGGAATAGGGAGTGCGCAGGGGGTGGGGCCGGGTTGGCTGGCATTTAAACGGCATAAACAAAGAGTTTCCGAGTTTCCAAGTCGGAGTTGCGCAATATGGGCAGAAACTTGCCCGAGCATGCGCGTCAGCGTCATGTAGACGCTGAGAGAACGAAGGGGCCAGGGGGTGCGGCTTTAGCCGGCCCCGTCGTTTAGAAGGCGAGAGGGCGAGTGCTGTGTGTGCCCCCCTAGCCAATCCTGGCGCTTATGTAGCGCCAGGATTGGCTGGTCCAGCGCGCCAAGTACAGGCAATCCATCATTGGATGCCGCGCGTGGGTGGCTCAGGCAGGCCGCTGAGCACTATATCCTGCTGGCCAATCACTGTGACTTCAGCATATGAAGCCATTCAGTGATTGGCCATGCGCGCCTTTAGTGTTACTTGTGTTCTGGAATCATCACTGGTCTCTGTCTGACTGCGAGACACGAGACCAGCCTGCACGAGACGAGAGTCGCACTCGCAGATGAAGAGAAGAGATCGTCGATTCCCTGTTCGTCAGTTCGGGCCAGTATTAAAGTAGGTACGTACCAGATACTGATTTAATAAAGTGACCCCAGAAAACCTGTCATACTCGCGGCTTCCCCGTTTTAATGGTGTGATCTTAGGCCAATATTTAATTTCACATTTAATAAAGTACTTCTCAGTGCAGTACTATAAAGTGGCGTATTTGTCAAAGCTTCCACATGATAAAGAGAAACTTTTTTAATTTGGAGAACTGTTATAATTTACTGTGATCTGTGATGTGAAGGACTTCGGCTCAGACAACTACCTGGATTTTAGGAAAAAAATAAAAAAACGCATCTGTTCCCTAAAGCCTGAGCTATCACCTAGGGACCCTGGTCTATGATTTGCGTAGCAGACATTTTAAGATCGCAGCCAGGCCCATGCTCGGCTCTTGCTCTCCTCGCTAATTTGTTGGCTCGCCCCACTCTGCTCGAGTGTGGCCCTCTCCCCCACAATGACAATCATCTTTCTTCGCTTGACTGCACGCTGGGCCTCATCTATATTTTACACACTTATCTTCGCTTACAAACCCATTTCTCCCCTCACTTCTCCTACACAACCCCTCTTCGATGTCTGCCTCCAGCCTGCGGCCACTCACCCTCCTCGGGCCTCTCACTCTCCAGCAGGGCCGTCATCTTGGCCTCGTCGTCGGAGGCCAGCACATCGTCCACATCCACCACAGTGGAGGCCGAGGCCTTGCTGTCGCCGTCCAGAGTCACCTCCCGCGCCCTCGCAGCCTTGGGCATGCCCGGTGCCCCTACGGGAACCGGGCCTCTTTGCTGGAGGCCCGTCCGAGGCTCGGCGGCCCGGCCCTCTTTGGACGGGGGCTCTCTGGGACCCCGCTAGGATTCCCTGCCGGGGCTCCGGGACCGCTTGTCCATGTTGCTGGGGCAGTGGGCGCTCGCTGGCATGCAGTGGTTGGGAGGGCAGTTGGGTGTCCAACTGAGGCCGTCCTCATGGTAGCACCGAAGCGAAACATAAATTAACAAAAGCAAACCGCCGTGGTGATTCATCGCCTGTGTGGCGCATAGATTGGGGGCTCGTTTTTGCTCTCATAAGTAGACTTTATTCTGGCACCTCTCAGACTTCTCAGAGGAGATGAGCCAAGAACGATGACCAGGGCGGATGCCTGCTTTTCATCTCAGCAGGGACAGTGAGCCAGCACACTGCCCACCAGGCTCTCCTGCAGCAGTTTATTTTCTAAACATGTGCCTGGAGGCATCCAGAGTGACACCTTGGGTCAGTCCTAGCTTTTTAAGACAGGGCAGTTATTTAGCCGGGCTCCAGGTAACTAGAATTTTCTCTAATATTTAACCACCCGGGGTGACACAGAAGGAGTGAGTGACACAGAAGGAGGGGGTGACACAGAAGGAGGGGGTGACACAGAGGGAGGGAGTGACACAGAGGGGGGGAGTGACACAGAAGGAGTGAGTGACACAGAAGGAGGGGGTGACACAGAGGGAGGGGTGACACAGAGGGAGGTAGTGACACAGAAGGAGGGGGTGACACAGAGGGAGGGAGTGACACAGAGGGAGGGAGTGACACAGAGGGAGGGAGTGACACAGAGGGAGGGAGGGAGTGACACAGAAGCAGGGGGTGACACAGAGGGAAGGGGTGACAGAGAAGGAGGGAGTGACACAGAAGGAGGGGGTGACACAGAGGGATGGAGTGACATCGAGGGAGGAGTGACACAGAGGGAGGGAGTGACACAGAGGGAGGGAGTGACACAGAGGGGGGAGTGACACAGAAGGAGGGGGTGACACAGAGGGGGGTGACACAGAAGGAGGGAGTGACACAGAGGGAGGGAGTGACACAGAGGGGGGAGTGACACAGAAGGAGGGGGTGACACAGAGGGGGGGTGACACAGAAGGAGGGGGTGACACAGAGGGAGGGAGTGACACAGAAGGAGGGGGTGACAGAGAAGGAGGGGGTGACACAGAGAAGGAGGGGTTGACACAGAGGGAGGGAGTGACACAGAGGGAGGGGGTGACACAGAGGGAGGGAGGGAGTGACACAGAAGCAGGGGGTGACACAGAGGGAAGGGGTGACAGAGAAGGAGGGAGTGACACAGAAGGAGGGGGTGACACAGAGGGATGGAGTGACATCGAGGGAGGAGTGACACAGAGGGAGGGAGTGACACAGCAGGAGGGACTGACACAGAAGGAGGGTGTGACACCGAGGGAGGGTGTGACACAGAAGGAGGGGGTGACACAGAGGGAGGGGGTGACACACAGGGATGGAGTGACACAGAGGGAGGGAGTGAGGGATGGAGTGACACAGAGGGAGGGAGAGGCACTTGTTGCAACGCCAATACGTTGATTGCTATTGGGCAGTACTTAACTTCGCAGACCACGAAATCGCACACCCCGACAACGCGTTTTGTTTTTTGTACCCCTCTGTTTCATGTGTGAACTGCTCTTTTATCCTACTGAAATGAAATTGTTGTAAAAAAGACAAGAATACATATCCCATATCGGTCCGTAATTAGCCAGCCACGCATTTCCCAGAGTGTGCTTGCTGCCCGTCCTATAAGGCACCTGGACGCCACCCAAAGCGTTATGAAGCGCTGTGTAAATATCATTACTGTTGGGGATAGTCTGGTCCGCTGTGCATGAATTGTGATTGGCGTTAAAATCTGTTCCCTAAAGTGCAATTTATATCGGTGCATATTTCGTCAGCCACGCATTTCGCAGATTGCGCTTGCTACCCGTTCGATAAGGCACCTGTACGCCACCCAAAGCGGTACGAAGCGCTATGTAAATACCATTAGTGTTCGGGATAGTCTGGTTCGCTGTGCAAAAAATGTGATCAGCTTTATAATCTGGTTTCTAACGTGCATTTTTCTTTTCTGCTGTGTACGTTTCTTTCGATTGCAATTACATTTTTGAGGCACAGTGTTTTCTATGGGAATGCAAACTGGCACTGACTGTACATGATTTACGACCTGCTTCTTTAAACATGGCTAGTTTTTCTTTTTAAACCTAGTTCATGTACGTAATGGAACGACAGAGGTATTTGTGAATACATTCATTGCAGCTCGCTCCTCCCGTCTACAAAAGGCCCTGAAATGATTATGTCTGCAGTACTGATAAATGTGTCACATATGGTGTTAACCGTCTGCGTGACTCGTTTTTTATCTTTATCACATTTATCATTTTCGAAGAGTTGCAGAACTAATTGCTTTCTGTTCATGACCAAATGTACCCGTTTTGATAATAATTTGACCTTTTGAGGCAATCCAAATCTATGAAATCCGAGAACTAAACACTATTGTCCAGCTCGCTCCTCCCGTCTACAAAAGGCCCTGAAATGATTATGCCTGCAATTCCATCCATCCACCCACCCTTTGATCCATCCAGCCATCCTTCACCCGTCCACCCTTTGAAACATCCATTTATCCATGCACCATTTCATCTAGCCATCCACCAATCCTCCACGCACCCACCCTTTCATCCGTCCATGCATCCAGCCACCCTTTCATTCAGCCAGCAAGCCATCCGTCATCCACCCACCCTTTCATCCATCCAGCCAGCCTTTCACCAGTCCTACCATCCACCCTTCATCCATCCACCCACCCTCTCCCCATCAATCCACCCATCGCATTAACAAAGGAATGATGATATTAACATTGCGCACGATTTACGTTATTTGTAGCTTTGTTGAGCGTTTGCAGTATTAATGAATGCATTACAAACAATTCAGTCAACTGGCATTAAGTATATGACCGTTATTAAGTATATGAGCGTTATTAATACGCGCGTCAATAAGCTATGGTGACATAGCCGCTGTTTAAAATAACCATGTCTTCAGCTTTTTCTGAAATTAAAGAAATGAGGTACACTTTCTCAGAGACTCAGGAACAGCGGTCCACAATTTGACTTTGACAAGGATGTTTTTAGGTCTTGTGGTAGCCAAGACATTTTGATTTTCCTAAAATTGTATACAATATACTTACCTATTGGGGCTTTCAGCCAACCAAATTGGTCTGTTGTTGACCCATGTGCACCCTTGACTTGTGCCTGATTTCAAAGCCATGTACTTCAACATGGCTAATGTCCATCTCGGTGGCCATGTTTAGGTCACCAAATACTTCATAAGTACCTGAGTATGAGAGACAGTGGAGGATGTGGGGCTATTTAATACATGTCCTGGGGCCCAGTTCCACTTTTCAGGTATTGGGTGACCTGGGAACTGAGAGGTTAAATCACAGGAGGGGATGGGAAAGATTGGAAATCATGGGAAGGAAGGCGCATTTATCATGTGGAGGACAAAATAAAAGTAACTGAGACCTCGAAACAATAAGGGAGTGGAAGGATGAAAAATAATGAAACAGGAAAAAAAAAAGAAAAACAAGCAGTGGTTCTGTGTTGAGTAATGTAGTCTTTTTAAACCATACTGCTCACGGTTCACAGGATATAAGCAATACACCGTGATACTGGTCCCCCCAGGGATCTGTAGTGGTGCTTAAAGTTTCAGTAAAAAACACTCTTGATTTCTGAATAATAAGTATAAAAGTGTTAAGGTAGCCATGTTGTTCTACTTACATTTCATATGCTTTACTTAATCTTGCATCCATATGAGGGTTTGCTTTTTCCAGGAAGGTACTTTTTTTCCAGGCAGCATATCACTCTTGTGCATAATTTAAATTGAGCCGCATCCAGGTATATGTAGCAGGGCACAACTGGGTTGTAGCTGAAGACAGTGTGGGTGTCTCAGTGGGATAGTATGGTGTTCATTGGGGGATGTGGCACTACGCCAGAGCTGCCGAATTTCGTTCTGGGGCACCAGGTTCAGCCTTCATGTACAGTCCACCAGACCACTCTCCTGGATTCCTGGAGTGCCTCTGACTTCGTTCTGTTTCTTTACTTTTTGTGACTGTTGGTCCTGCTGGGAAACATTTTCAATTTATGTTGTCTTGTTTACTGGGAGCATTGCTTTTATTTTCCTTTAGTGTAATAGGCTGGCTGGTGAAGTGCACTTCCCATAGTGTGCAGTCACTTCAATTTGCCTTTAGGTGACTACCTGGCTTGATGGTGGTTTTCTATTTGATTTCATGTAACTCCTTGTCTTGATGAGTGCATTGGTTTTAGTTTGTTTGAGGTAACTGCTTCACATGCTGGTTTCATCACACAGCTGACACCCACCCCGAGAAAGCCAGAGCTGCCCTGTTATTGGTATCAACACCAGTGTGCTTAGGTTCCTTACAGCTCCTTCACTTGAAGTGGGTTACCACCTACTCGTTTACTTTTTGTATCCTGCTCGTACCAAGTCAGATCCAGACCCAGACCAGTCATTTTTCTTTCATTAAACTGTTTGACTTGCTTGGTGCTTTTATGTTGGTGCCTGCATGCTGAGGTATACTCTTCTTCAGTTTAAATGTACGTGACTGGCCTGTTGACTAGCACCCTGCTTTCAAAGTGAAGGTTCACAGGTTCACACTTGCTTTAGTTTACTTTTGTATGGTTGACTGCATGCACTGTTTTGCTGGATGCATTGCTTTAAGTTACTACTTGATGCATTGCTTTCAGTTTGCTTTCAAGTAATTGCCTCTCATTTTCCTAATGCTTTGTGAAGGCTGTTTCCCAACTGCTGTACAACTTCTTCTACTCTTAGAGCTGAGATTTTCATGAAAGTCTTATAGTCTGAATTCGGCACCTGAGCATAATAGGACGGAATGAATGAAGCTCTGTGGTTATACTGAATAAGCAGCTACCTATGTTATGCCATCTATTAATGTAATAACTGCACTTTCACAATTGCTTTATTAACCTTCCTGCTTTCTCAAATTTGCTTGAAAATGCACGATTTTTCTTCTTTTTTTTGAAAATTTTCGTGGGGGGGGTAATCCCCCCAAACCCCCCTTTTGGGTTTCGGGCTCGCTCGCTGCGCTCGCTCGCTGCGGTGCTGTAAGCAAATCACTTGCCGCCCCACCACTTTGAAATGTCACCCACCGCCCCTGGGATACAGTGTTCCAAATATTGTGCACCTAATCTTTGTTTCCTTGAAACTTGCTCTGCAAACTTTCTGTCAGCAAAAATGACGGATAGTGACGACGAAAGGGAGAGAGCTAGAATAGCAGCAGCAGCAGTCTTAGATGACACAGCTCTTCAACAAAATGACCCGGATGCTATATTCATCCCGATAAATGTAAGAAAGAGTGTAACTTACAAAATATAAATAATGGAGTTTCATCGAGAGGTGGTACAGTCATATTTGTGGTAGAGGCACATGAATATCGGCAGACAGAGGTATTCTATTCATGGATAACTTTACCAGCAGCAAATGCTGTGACACGCGAGTTCCACTACTACAAAACAGAGGAACCTCCGGAGGAATACGTCCCTTTCGAGGACGTTGAAATTCCACTAACTTACCAAGAGCATCAGCTCTAGATTAAAGGCGCCCTAAAACATCAAAATCACATTACCAGGCTCGGTCCACTAGGTAGACCACGAGCCACATGGCCGGTTCTAGCCAGCTATACAACACATCCTGACATTGAAGGAATGTCAGACCAAGAACTTTTAGTTCAGCTAAAACAATTAATTAAAATACATAGACAATTGGTCCTATATGTCATGAGGACTTTAACAGTCCAACCAGCAATAAAAATTACACAGCACACCCCTCACCAGGGGAACACAAATACAATTACACCACAGACTATACAATCAGTCATTGGCAAATTACCCGCAAAACGGGAACAAATTCCGTTCTGGTTAGCTCAAAAAATTACTCAAATAGAGGCAGTATTTCCTGATAGTACTCCTCATGAAAAACACAGAATTCTGACAATCTGTCTACCAATGGGGATCGCACCACAGGTGGAGGACTGTGACACTTGGGGAACAGTCTTTGCATCAATATACACAAAAACACATGGTGTTCCGTCTATGGCGGTTATACCAGACGTACTAAGACAGATTCAAAATGAATACGGTCCGGAGCCTGCTTTAAATCTAGGTATGAAATTACTGAAAGACTTTAAGCAAGTCTCGGCTATACTACTAGCCAACATAAAAGGAGAAGCAGGATCTGTGGCGATCCGCCAAAAATGAAAAGAAACAGAAATAACAGAACAACCTTTTGAACTTGCCAGAATAATTGAAAAGTGCTATGAAGAATTAGGTAGAGATAGTTTGGGTGGGAAACCACTAAAACCACAACTAAATGAAACTCCTGAAAATAGCTTTATTAAGAATAATCTCATTACTCCAAAAAAGAAGTGGGAGGGTAATAAACAAACCACTCCCAGAGAAAAACAGTTTCAGTCCAGAGGAAGGTCTCCCCAATGGAGAAATAGATCTCCAGGACGAGGGGACAGGTCTCCACAACGGGAGCCCTCTGAAAAAAGATACAACCTTAGAAATAGGGATAATTTAAGAAAACCTGACAGATATCAAGATAATGATACACGTCCCTCTCGATCTTTTCAGACTTCCTCACAGAAATCGGAAAGAAGAGAACGGTCAGAACATACAGAAGAGCGCGTCAAGTCCAAAGACAAGGAACCTGCTTATCAAAGTAAAAAATTACAATTTCCCAAAAAGAAGGTAGCTAGTATTAAAATAAAACATGCTGAGGATTCTGAGGACACAACTCAAGAACGGAGAATGGGCCCAGACAATGCTAGACAGCGCAGCAGAAGTGACCATAGCTCGCAAGATCCTGTTGAATCTTCTGGAGACAGTAGATACAAATGAATACATTCAGGTGGAAACTGCAGACACCAGAGTTAGTGTACCCCATAAATTGTATGAAATAACATTACGTAGAGAAGGGGACAAAACTAGGAAAATAAGATGCCTCCTTTGGGAGAATCTATCTAAAGGCTATGATATCCTTCTAGCAGAGAAAGACTGGCCACCAGAGTTTGTCAGGGAGTGCCCACATGGCGAAGAAATGATTATGCCTGCCTTCTCAAATCACATTCCTATTCATAAAAAATACACATATGCTAGAAAATGGGCAGTGGCCCAAGCCCCTGCATTATATAAAAATCATGTAGGATGGAATGAGGATTCTCCTCACCATAAAATTCAGTTAAAAAATCAACCTACTGCACAGAGGCAGTAACCTGTTAAGCAAGAAGCTATAAAACAAGTCAGGGAGATCTTATATCAACTTGAATACCAGAGGGTGATTGAAACATGCACCTCACAAATGAACAACCCTTTGTTTCCTGTCTCCAAACCAGACGATTCATATCGTCTAGTTTTGGATTACAGACACCTAAACTCTTGCTGCAAAACATTTGCAGTACAAAACTCACACAGTGCAGCACTAATGAATAACATTGTGTGCAAAAAATATAAAACGACATTAGATATTTCAAATGGTTTCTTCTGTCAAAACATTGCACCAGAAAGCAGGTATTTGACCGCTTTCTCCAGTATGGGGACTCGGACAATTTTGTCGTCTCCCCCAGGGATTCAAGAATAGCCCAGGATTATTTTCAGCCACGGTAACAGAATTACTACAAATGTATGATGATGAGGCATTATCTTATGTTGATGACATCTATCTTACAGACGATGACCTGGAGACACACTTGAAAAGAGTGAACACCATTATACTTGGGTTCGCATCTGAAGGGTACAAATTCAATTTTAAAAAATCACGAATTGCCCACCTCACTGTCCTATTTTTAGGATATGAGTTATCAAGTGAAGGCAAAGGCCTAGCAGACAACTTCTTAGAGAAATGTGCAGTACTCCAAGCTCCAAAAACACTGAAAAACTTACAATCAATTCTAGGTTTCTTGAATTTCGGAAGAACTTACATTCTAAACTATGCAGAGAGGGTTAAACCCCTCTACGAATTAATAAAACCTGATTTCAAACCAATTAATTGGCCTCAGGAACACACAAAATTTTTACGATCAATACAAACAGACATGTTAACTAAAACAAAACTGCAAACATGCGCAAACGAACGCAACCTTTTAATCCGAGTCATCCCAGGAAGATGCGGATTTACGTACTTGAACTCTAATGAGGGAGAAACGGTACAAATAGCATATAAATCACACTTGTACACACAAGCTGAAATGAAATTCAGTTCTACTGAAACAATTCTGACTGCGGTCCAAACTGCGGTAGCAAAAGAAAGAGCCCTAACCGAAGGGAAGAGCATATCTGTTTTATCAGCAGTATCAGCCCTTGAGGCAGTAACAAGACCGAGCATTCCAAATGCTATGGCATTAGATCCAAAATGGATACAATGGGTTATTTCTCTTGCTGCAACAGACGTGATACACGCATTTGATCCCAAAATGAAAAAACTAGAACATCTAGAATATGAACATGAATGTCCTCTGTCGATCGAAATTCTGCCTCTCGAACAGTACGCCTGTGTAATCTACACAGACCGATCTGCACAACACTACGTTGTGGATAAACAAGTTTACAATGCAGCATGCGCGATTGTTCAAGGTTGCTGGCGCATAGGTAAATTCAGACCAATGGTCACTAAAACTGAATCACTCAGAAACTGTACAGCTCAGCGAGCTGAACTACGAGCTTTAAAGATGGCACTTGAGAATGCGATCGCAAACTCCCCACACTAATAGTGTGCGATTCGTATTATTGCGTCCAGTCTTACAATGATTTCATGCAGACCTGGATTGAAAACGGTTACAAAGATGAGACAGGTGTCACAATAAAGCATAAAAAACTATGGGAACAAGCAGTTCTTTTACAGAAAGAACTACGAAAGACTCACATGATACATACGCAGAGTCTTCGACGTGATGGCGTTCACCTTGCAGGGAATTAATTGGCTAACAAATAAGGGTGGGCATAAAATCCGTTTCGCTGGCGAATTTGCGGATTTTCCACGATTTCGCGATACGCGAATCTCGCGAAATCGCGGTAAAATCCGTGAATCAGCGGGGACGAATTTTCAGCCAAGCAAGGGTTACAGCAGCAGGTGCAAAAGTTGAACCTAATTTCTTTGTAACCTTTTACAAAGAAATTAACTTCAACTTGGGCACCTGCTGCTAAGTGCTTCCTGGCGCCTCGTTGCCTACTTGCAACTATTCTCTGACCCTGCTCTGACCCTTGAAGCAGGGTCAGAGAATAGTTACAAGTAGGCAACAAGGCACCTGTCCCAGGAATTAAACCTCATCAGGAAGCACTTACAGATATAAAAAAACAGGAAGAAGGGAAAGGATGGCAAATACACCCATTTTGAGTTGTCAGGAGGGGTTAAACTAAAACAGACCTTTACAGCACAATTTTCATATGCATTTTGCTAAAAATAAAAAGCTGTATGTTCTGTAGGGGCAACTCAGGAATCTGGCCCTTCAGAGATCTGGCCTCTCTTTCTTTCTCTCGTTCTCTCTCTCCCTCTCTTTCTCTCTCTTTCTCTCTATCTATCTCTCTCTTCCTCTCCTTTCTTGCTCTATTTATCTCTTTCTCTCTCTCTTTCAAGTTCTTCCTCTTTCTCTGCTTATCTCTTTCTTTCTCCGTTGTTCTCTCTCTCTTTCTCTCTATCTCCCTCCCTTTCTTTCTCTCTCTCACATCCTTTCTTTCTCGCTCTCTCTTTCTCTCTCTTTCTTTCTCTCTCACTCTCCCTCTTTCTCTCTCTCTTTCTCTTTCTCTCTCTCATCCTCTCTCTCTCTCTCCCTCTCTGTGTGTCTTTCTCTCTTTCTCTCTCTCTTTCCATGTCTCTCTCTCTCTTTCTCTCTCTCTTTTACTTTCTTGCTCTTTCTCTGTCTCTTTCTTTCTCTCTCGTTCTCTCTTTCTCTCTCCCTCTCTTTCTCTCTCTCGATCCCTCTCTCCTCTTCTCTCCCTCTCTTTCTCTCCCTTTCTCCTCTCTTTCTCTCTTTCACTTTCTTGCTCTTTCGCTGTCTCTCTCTTTCTTTCTCTCTCATTCTCTCTCTCCCTGTTTGTTTGTTTGTTTCTTTCTTTCTTTCTTTCTTTCTTTCTTTCTTTCTTTCTCTCCCCTCTCTCTCTTACTCTCTCTTTCTCTTTCTCTCCCTCTCTTTCCCTTTCTCTCCCTTTCACTTTCACTTTCTTGCTCTTTCTCTGTCTGTCTCTCTCTTTCTTTCTCTCTCTCTTTCTTTTTTCTTTCTTTCTTTCTTTCGTTCTTTCTTTCTTTCTTTCACTCTCTCTCTCTCCCTCCCTATCTCTCTATCTCTCTCTCTTTCTCTCTTTTGAAACATTGCAAAGATCTCGTAGATGACAAAGTACAAACAAGCATTTGCAATGCAATAGGTCTCGCATGTTTTGTATTTACGTGACCTAGCTGTATTGATATTACAAATTACAATGCCTTTTAATTTTTTTAAATAATTAATACTTAAATAAAAGTGATTTTAATTTATAATGGCAATAGCTTAAAATTTTGTAAATAACTTTTGTGAAGATTATGTTCAGTGTATTTTATTGTGACGAAAATCCAAGAACAGAAGTGAAATATTAACATCTTTTTGTGACATTTGTAACAAAGTTTGAAACATTGAGAGAACATATTTGAACCAGTTGTTGTTGAATGGTTGCGCAGATTGATGCTGGGGTGGCGCTGAGTGGTGCTGTGGTGGTGCTGAGTGGTGCTGTGGTGATGCTGAGTGGTGCTGTGGTGGTGCTGAGTGATACTGTTATAGTGGTGAGTGATGCTGGGGTGGTGCTGAGTGGTGCTGTGGTGGTGTTGAGTGATGCTGTGGTGGTGCTGAGTAATGCTGTGGTGGTGCTGAGTGATAATGTGGTGGTGCTGAGTGATGCTGTGGTGGTGCTGAGTGATGCTGTGGTGGCACTGAGTGGTGCTGTGGTGGTGCTGGTTGGTGCTGTGGTGGTGCTGAGTGATGCTGTGGTAGTGCTGAGTGATCCTGTGGTGGTGCTGAGTGGTGCTGTGGTGGTGCTGAGTGATGCTGTGGTGGTGCTGAGTGGTGCTGTGGTGGTGCTGAGTGGTGCTGTGGTGATGCTGAGTGATAATGTGGTGGTGCTGAGTGATGCAGTGGTGGTGCTGAGTGGTGCTGTGGTGGTGCTGAGTGATGCTGTGGTGGTGCTGAGTGATGCTGTGGTGGTGCTGAGTGTTAATGTGGTGGTGCTGAGTGATAATGTGGTGGAGCTGAGTGATGCTGGGGTAGCGCTGAGTGATGATATGGTGATGCAGAGGCAGAAAGGCACAAAAAGCAGTCTAACAAAGGGCAGAAGGGCAGAAAAACAAGGGAAAAACGAGTCTAACAGAGGGCAGAAGGGCACAAAAAACAGTCTAACAGAGGACAGAAGGGCAGAAAAACAAGGGAAAAACGAGTCTAACAGAGGGCAGAAGGGCACAAAAAACGAGTCTAACAGGGCAGAAAGGCACAAAAACGAGTCTTACAAAGGGCAGAAGGGCACAAAAAATGAGTCTAACAGAGGGAAGAAGGGCAGAAAAACAAGGGAATAACAGAGGGCAGAATGGCACAAAAAACGAGTATAACAGAGGGCAGAAGGGCAGAAAAACAAGGGAAAAATGAGTTTAACAGAGGGCACAAGGGCACACAAAACGAGTCTAACAGGGCGCAGAAGGGAAGAAAAACAAGAGAAAAACGAGTCTAACAGAGGGCAGAAGGGCACAAAAAACGAGTCTAACAGGGGGCAGAATGAATCCCGCCCTGCATGTTTGTCCACGAAGAGGCCACCTTTTTGTGCAATACCTCTACTCAACTGGAGTACTTTCTACTGTCTAATCAGTAAGTGCTCCCTCGTTGGCTAAATGTATAGGGGCAGATTTACAATAACTGGCGCATCCCCAGGGATGCGCCAGTTATTGTGCGCCGCAGCTCCGCCACCCATGGTGCACCGCATTTACAATGCGGCGCACCATGTGGCAAAAAGGTACAGATGCGTCACGCATCTGTGCCGTAAAAGCAGCGCATTGCTGGAGCTGCGTCGCGCTTGCGATGCAGCTCCAGCAATGCTCTGGGGGGCCCTATCTCCCCAATGCTGCATCAAGCCTTGCGCCTGCTTCAAGCAGGCGCAGGGTTTTGACGCAGCATTGGCCTAAAAACGACTGAGTGAAATCTTGTAGATTTCACTCAGCCACTTTTAGGAGGCTGAGTCGGAACGCCTCCTGATGGCACAGGGCTTTACAACGTGACGCATCTCACAGAGAGATGCGTCATGTTGTTAATACCCAGCACCATGGCGCATCTTTTGTGCTTCCGCTGCGTCACAAAAGGTCTCGGTAGAGGGTGGCAGTGGTGAACCAGAGAGTGGCAGTGATGAACCAGAGGGTGACAGTGATGAACCAGAGGGTGGCAGGGGTAAACCAGAGGGTGACAGTGCTGAACCAGAGGGTGGCAGGGGTGAACCAGAGGGTGGCAGGGGTGAACCAGAGGGTGGCAAGGGTGAACCAGAGGGTGGCAGTGATGTACCAGATGGTGGCAGAGGTGAACCAGAGGGTGGCAGTGGGGAACCAGAGGGTGGCAGTGGTGAACCAGAGGGTGGTAGGGGTGAACCAGAGGGTGGCAGGGGTGAACCAGAGGGTGGCAGTGCTGAAACAGAGGGTGACAGTGGTTAACCAGAGGGTGGCAGTGGTGAACCAGAGGTGCTGGGATGAACCAGAGGGTGGCAGTCGTGAACCAGAGGGTGGCAGTGGTGAACCAGAGGGTGACAGTGCTGAACCAGAGGGTGGCAGGGGTGAACCAGAGAGTGTCAGTGCTGAACCAGAGGGTGGCAGTGGTGAACCAGAGGGTGGCAGGGGTGAACCAGAGGGTGGCAGGGGTGAACCAGAGGGTGGCAGTGGTGAACCAGAGGGTGGCAGTGCTGAACCAGAGGGTGGCAGTGGTGAACCAGAGAGTGGCAGGGGTGAACCAGAGGGTGGCAGTCATGAACCAGAGGGTGGCAGTGGTGAACCAGAGGGTGACAGTGCTGAACCAGAGGGTGGCAGGGGTGAACCAGAGGGTGCTGTGATGAACCAGAGGGTGGCAGTGGTGAACCAGAGGGTGGCAGGGCTGAACCAGAGGGTGGCAGGGGTGAACCAGAGGGTGGCAGTGCTGAACCAGAGGGTGGCAGGGGAGAACCAGAGGGTGAACCAGAGGGTGGCAGTGATGTACCAGATGGTGGCAGGGGTGAACCAGAGGGTGGCAGTGGGGAACCATAGGGTGGCATGGGTGAACCAGAGGGTGGCAGTGATGAACCAGAGAGTGGCAGTGGTGAACCAGAGGGTGGCAGTGCTGAACCAGAGGGTGACAGTGGTTAACCAGAGGGTGGCAGTGGTGAACCAGAGGTGCTGTGATGAACCAGAGGGTGGATGTCGTGAACCAGAGGGTGGCAGTGGTGAACCAGAGGGTGACGGTGCTGAACCAGAGGGTGGCAGGGGTGAACCAGAGGGTGCTGTGATGAACCAGAGGGTGGCAGTGGTGAACCAGAGGGTGGCAGGGGTGAACCAGAGGGTGGCAGGGGTGAACCAGAGGGTGGCAGTGCTGAATCAGAGGGTGACAGTGGTTAACCAGAGGGTGGCAGTGGTGAACCAGAGGTGCTGGGATGAACCAGAGGGTGGCAGTCATGAACCAGAGGGTGGCAGTGGTGAACCAGAGGGTGACAGTGCTGAACCAGAGGGTGGCAGGGGTGAACCAGAGAATGTCAGTGCTGAACCAGAGGGTGGCAGTGGTGAACCAGAGGGTGGCAGGGGTGAACCAGAGGGTGGCAGGGGTGAACCAGAGAGTGGCAGTGGTGAACCAGAGGGTGGCAGTGCTGAACCAGAGGGTGGCAGTGGTGAACCAGAGAGTAGCAGGGGTGAACCTGAGGGTGGCAGGGGTGAACCAGAGGGTGGCAGGGGTGAACCAGAGGGTGGCAGTGGGGAACCAGAGGGTGGCATGGGTGAACCAGAGGGTGGCAGTGGTGAACCAGAGAATGGCAGTGGTGAACCAGAGAGTGGCAGTGCTGAACCAGAGGGTGACAGTGGTTAACCAGAGGGTGGCAGTGGTGAACCAGAGGTGCTGTGATGAACCAGAGGGTGTCAGTCGTGAACCAGAGGGTGGCAGCGGTGAACCAGAGGGTGACAGTGCTGAACCAGAGGGTGGAAGGGGTGAACCAGAGGTGCTGTGATGAACCAGAGGGTGGCAGTCGTGAACCAGAGGGTGGCAGCGGTGAACCAGAGGGTGACAGTGCTGAACCAGAGGGTGGCAGTGGTAAACCAGAGAGTGGCAGTGGTGAACCAGAGGGTGGCAGTGCTGAACCAGAGGGTGGCAGTGGTGAACCAGAGAGTAGCAGGGGTGAACCAGAGAGTGGCAGGGGTGAACCAGAGGGTGGCAGGGGTGAACCAGAGGGTGGCAGTGGGGAACCAGAGGGTGGCATGGGTGAACCAGAGGGTGGCAGTGGTGAACCAGAGAATGGCAGTGGTGAACCAGAGAGTGGCAGTGCTGAACCAGAGGGTGACAGTGGTTAACCAGAGGGTGGCTGTGGTGAACCAGAGGTGCTGTGATGAACCAGAGGGTGTCAGTCGTGAACCAGAGGGTGGCAGTGGTGAACCAGAGGGTGACAGTGCTGAACCAGAGGGTGGCAGGGGTGAACCAGAGGGTGCTGTGATGAACCAGAGGGTGGCAGTGGTGAACCAGAGGGTGGCAGGGGTGAACCAGAGGGTGGCAGTGGTAAACCAGAGGGTGGCAGTGCTGAACCAGAGGGTGACAGTGGTTAACCAGAGGGTGGCAGTGGTGAACCAGAGGTGCTGTGATGAACCAGAGGGTGGCAGTCGTGAATCAGAGGGTGGCAGCGGTGAACCAGAGGGTGACAGTGCTGAACCAGAGGGTGGCAGGGGTGAACCAGAGGTGCTGTGATGAACCAGAGGGTGGCAGTCGTGAACCAGAGGGTGGCAGCGGTGAACCAGAGGGTGACAGTGCTGAACCAGAGGGTGGCAGTGGTAAACCAGAGGGTGGCAGGGGTGAACCAGAGGGTGGCAGGGGTGAACCAGAGGGTGGCAGGGGTGAACGAGAGGGTGGCAGTGGTGAACCAGAGGGTGGCAGTGATGAACTAGAGGGTGGCAGTGGTGAACCAGAGGGTGCTGTGCCCATACACGACTGCATGGGTAACTTTGCCATGCAAGCGGCCCGCGAACACGCAAAAAGCCCCGCGAACACACAAAAAACCCCACGAATACGCAAAAAACCCAAAAATCCGCACGAATTTGCGGATTTTGCGTATTGCGATTTCGATTTCGCGCAAATTCGCGGAACGCGAATTTGCAAATTTCGCCCATACTTACTTACAAAGTCACAACGACAGCTTTTCAACCGGCTTCCGTAGCTACAAAAAAAGTTCTAAAAAACAAATAGATGGAGAAACCATGCTGGCAGTAAAAGCCTCATTAAAAGGCGACTATGCGGCATTACCTCTAAATTATCCACTCAATAATACATACATAATTGATGGGAACTCCGTTCCTTTTGCTCGAATCCCTGGAGTGGGGGACAGAGTAATTCCAAACACGAACCGGAGGGCTTACTTGATTCAAGAAGCACACATGGGAATGGGTCTGAGGCACCAAGAGATCTTGAAATCTCTAATAGAATTGTAATAAAAATACTGGTGGCCGGGGATGAGCGTGCACATTTATAACTTTGCAATGGATTGTCAGGACTGGAATAGAGATCGCAGTTGTGAACCGGACCAGATACCAGCCCCGACACCTCTATTAGACAGCATTAGGCTATCTACACGTAGACGTCCACACGGAAAAATGCGACCCCATAAATATTAAGACGAGATTCCTTTGGATGTGGCCCCAGCGCTCGGCTGCGCCAGAACTATTATAAAAGATTAGCGAGTCTTTATCGGCACATACGCAATTGGCATGCTACATTCTGACCAGGGTCCTGCGTTTAGCTCTCGAGCTTACAAAGAAGCTTTGCATTGGCTTGGGCATTGCATTGCTGTACTCTAGTCCATTCCGTCCTGAGGGAAATGCGGTAGTGGAGAGAAAAAAACGTGACATAAAGCAATCTATAACAGCGAGGGTAATAGGTTCGGGTGATGGGTGGGTCAAACATCTAAAAAGTGTCCAACGTAGTCTTAATAATCTGCCAAGACATTATCTGGGAGAATTCACTCCAAATGAACTTTTTGTTTGGTACTAGAATGATAAACGAAGACCTCGATAGTCAGACTTCAGTGGTGGAACAAAAAACCTTTGATATCAAAGATTGTTTGGCTGTTTTACAGGACTTAAATGAAACAGAAGAAGTGCAAGTAACACAAAGCTAAAGCCAACGGCCACTGAAGAAAAACCACCTGTCCCAGCAAGACCTGTCTGGATTCCAAAGATTGGGGATCTGGTCAGAGAAAAGATCGCGGTGAAGAAGGAATTTGGGCCTTCTTACAGAAGAGCAGTACCTGTCTTAGCTATCAGCGGAACAAGATCAGTAGTACTACCGCCCCTTGCTGGTAAAAAGGAGAACAGAGTTGTATCAATCGACCTGGTATAACCACAATCATGTGGCCAATAATAAGTAGTAGGCCCAGTGGACGCCCAAGATGTAGCAGAAGACCAAACCTTGCTACAATTCAAGAGGTTCAAACTGAGAGACTAATCACATTTGATAAACCTGCAGTGAATAAAGAAGGACTATGCAACAAAGCCATGGAACTTGTGCCTATTGAAACCCAAATTGCAACAGTTCGTCAAGAAACACCTGTCTACAATGATGTAGCCTCTGACTATAGTAATATGACAAAAGAAGAAGCAACGACAAAGATTAATAAAAATCCTGAAGCAATTCCAACAATTGATAGAACTGCATCTGGTTACTTCATCAATTTCAATGACTTTTCTGAAGATCCAAGTGAACATAGAGTGGAGTAGTGTGGCTCACTGGTTAGAGGCGGCAGGCCTGAGAGCAGAAGTCAGCCTGGGACCAGGGTTCAATTCCCGACGCGGCAGGGTCGTGGACCTTGGTCAGCGGACTCGATAATTCTCGCTTCGGTGCTTACTCTAATCAGGGTTTCCACTCGGCAACTCTGGGCATCAGCTTGCCTAATCTCCACAACGGCCCCACCAATTCCGGGGATGCCTGGCTCCACCTTGGGGACTCCCAGCAAGGGACCATCCCACAGGGAAAGCCAGGACGGGTTCCCCAGAGTTATACAGCGCCGGGACGCCCCGTTGCTGGGGCAGCTGTGCGCTTTACAAGTATACTACATTTACATTTAACATGAAGAAAAGCCAGCAAATAAAACTTTCAAAGAAAAAATAACTGAAATCTTTCATCAACTTGGAGAAGCATATCTGATTTCACCATGGATTGAATTGTGGATTGTGTTAGGTGTACTTTTCCTCCTGCTCATTTTGGTTTTAAGCTTGGGAAGAATGATTGATGGAAAATACAGTACAATGGACACAGCAAGTCAGAACATCAACTTGGTTCTAAAGCCTCACAGATCTTCTCACATTGAAAAAAGAGAACTATCATCAGTAAACATCACAGCCATTCCTATACCTGGTGGTGTAGCATGGAACGCTACTGAATGCGATATCTATGGCCCGGTTGAACTCTTGAAATATCCACACCAGTTCAAGGTTTCATTAAGTGACTTTGTATCACCTAGTACTTTCTCTGATGATTGGGACTTTGAAAATATTAATAATATGATGTCAGATTTAGAAATGTCAGCAAAATTTACAGAACACGATTATTTAGAAGGCTCATCAGATTATGAAGAAATGTATTCCTTTAGTCATTATGGGCACCACTATTTACATAAATCTGCGAATCCTAGAAATGTTTTCACTTATAATCAATGGGAACATTGTCCAACACCGCCAAAAGGCAGCTCGAATACATTTTATGAGAAATTCCCATACTTCTCAGGGTTTAATAACACTGACCCAGAAATGTTTTATTTTAAGACTATAAATAAGACAGGAATGAAAAACATGTTGACAAATACTAAACTGATATATTCTGCAAAAGTTTATGAAAAATTGTCTACATTTGGTTTTGAATTTTGGAAAAACACCATTGAGACAAAAACTGTCTGGGGTACAAAAGACTGGCAGGTACAAGGTTTAGAATCATTATTCAGAGCCTGCATGGTCCCAGAACAAATAATGTTCCTGAATGACACCATTTAACAAACAACCTGTCTTGGCCTAGCCAAGATAAAGGACTTAAACAACCCGTCTATACCAAAGCCCATACCTGATAGTAATAGCACTACAGATGTGGAGATAGACGTATCCCATATTTTACACCAAAACAGAACTAATCCTTATTGGAGAAAATGGTTGATCTGGCCCACAGACACTAATAACTGTCAAGATAGATTCCTGAACAAAACACAGGGGTACAAACAGAACAGGCCAGACCAAAGATATTCCCAGAGACAACATCCTGGGATAATAACAACATACAGTGTAGGAAAACTATGCCTCGAATGGCTACAGAAATCCACACTACCTGAAATTAAGCAACACTTAACCTTCCTTAAAGAAGGTGCTGACTTGCGAGATTTCTTATTGGGACCTCGCAAACAGTGTCAAAAACGTTTCATATAAGCTTGGAAAATAACGCAAATTGTAACTGCTGAAAAAATACGAGAAATTGATCTTATTCATTTGGAAAAATCACTGTCTGTAGTGGACAATGGGTTAACGATTCTGTCCTCCAGAATTTATTCACTGGACAGCATTGTATCATCTGCTATTGATATAATAGAACAGGATATGCTAATGTTACAACATGGCCAGTCCCAATTACGTTCTATTGCACAGTTAGGCTGGACGTTATAAAATCTCCGTTCAGGCTACGTGCCATGGCGTCTAATCAACACAACGTCATTGTTTTCTGTCTTTAACCTTACAGATAAGCAAATCTCTTTCGCACAAAGAGGGGCAGACTATACAGTGCTGAGCATTGAAAAACTAGAAAGATTACCATTGACAGTCTCCGAAAAACCTGTCATTGAATGGATTCTACATGGCACAATTACAATTCCGATAAAGACTTTTCAGTTTCAATATTGCCAAAAGCACATACCAGCAGGCCTGTAGGAAAGGTTGGGTAAAGGATACATCAAGTCAACCTGGAAATTACCTTACACACATAGATGTTGGAGTGGGGGAAAAAAGAGGTATTTCTTAGTGGTAACAACTGTAAAAACTCACTGAGCGGTACACTTCTGTGTCAAGGAATTAACTTGCATGGAGCCTGCAAAGGTTTATCAAATAACCTTTCATGCCACCTGCACGGCACCCCTGCTACACAAATAGAGCCTTTTTTCAGACAACTTTCCAACGGCAGTTACGTTATGTTAAGTGACCGCAGCTGTTGTGGCATGGTGCCAGGAACGGCCTATCTCGTCAGTGTTACATCCAGGGTCACTTGCTGTATGCAAGTATTGTATCCAAACAGCAAACCAGACAAGGAGGCAATGATATGGCCTTCTCTGAATATCTCTTCTATTCGAGTTGATACTTTAAGCAGAATGAAATCCATTCTTTTATAAACAACTGTGCCTTTCTCTTCGTCTAGAGAAATGTATGATCTGCAAGTCGCAAGGACAGCAGCAGAGATACATGCATTATTATCAACAAATTGCCCCGTGCATTTCATAGAAATGTTAAGTCAAATCTTAAACATGTCTGATACCAGTGGCATCGCACATGTATTTAAGACAATTTGTTCGGGAATGTTAGCACCCTTTGAAGCAGTCCTGAGCATCTTCCCAAATTTCGTGCACTCTGTGTTCAGCGGCCTGCCTCTCATCTTTGGATTCGTAGCAGGAATCTTATTTTTATTCCTTCTGCTCCGATATGGCAAGTCCAGTTACAGACAAAACTCAGGCTACAATGGAAGAAACGCTCCTAGCAATGAGATACCGAGATCGGATTACTAAAGTCCTCGGCTTGGCTCGGCTAAGAGATCTGAATACTCTGAATACTACCTGGTTTCTTTCGTTCAGACCAATCTGGCACGATTGCTTCCTACCTGTTCTACGATGCCTGCTCTGTGGAGAAGAATGCGTGTTAGACGTCTATCTCACACTCCCATCAGCAGTACCTATGGATATCGATACTTTGCTTGGTTCGGTAACGGCTCATGCAATGTGTTGTCCCCAGCGGCTACCTATTCTGATGACAGCATTCGTTGAGTCCTCACCATTACGATTAGGTGGCGGTGAGGTATGAGATGAAAGCGGCACATAGGTATAACCTTCTGTGACCATTGCTGATCTAGACACCGATGACGGCAATGCATCTCACATATGCACTATTTCTACTTTTTCGGACATGGTCCAACTTTCACCGACTGTTGTAGACGAATTCTTTGCCAGCCTATCTGAGTTAATGTTCTCTCCTAACAACGAGAATAGCTTTTGAAAACACGAGCACACAGCGTTCCCTGAACTCTGAATTCGACCTTCAGTTTTGATAAACAGAACTTTTAAAAACTCTGTAACAATTTTATCCAGGAAAGCGAAAATAATTTTTTCCCAGTTCCCAAAATATTTACCTTTTTGGCACATGATAATCTGCTTAAAGTAGAACTATTCTTAGAGAACAAGATTTCTATTTTTGAAAACTCTAGAGACAATATTTTGACTTAGCCTCTAGCACACGTACAGTCAAGTATAAATATGTGATGAAATGGTCTCGACCTTCTCTTCTGTATTAAGAGCCATTTCATAAATGTAATTTTCGTGATTCATGCAGTCAACATTCCAATGTACAATATATGCATTATCTGAATGGTACCACTGCTTACATAAACGTACAGTATAATACTCATTTTTCGTGTATATACCATTTCAAATGCATTTTATGTATTTTGGGGTGGGTTGGAAAACACATGCATAGATATGTTTAAAATTGCTTAGTATTTAGTAATGATGGACATTATACGTGGAGTGGGTGTTGTAGACGAATCTAGGACTCTAGTAAATATTCCGGAATTATGCCCTTATGTGGTTATATCAAATCATATCCTTATATAGGCATAAGAATCATACCCATATTAAGACATAGCCAATGCAGTCCAAATACGGCAAGGCTACTCCCATAGACCCCTAGAAAGCACAACGCATTCTTAAACAAACCAATCCTCCAAGAGCCTGGGAATTCCCCCTGCTTCTGTATTGATTTGTCCTAGAACTCCCGGAGTCTTGAAAGAACTGCAAGTTCTTAGTGATGTCTTATGTCCAACCTTACGTCAAACTCGGCACCTTCCAGGTATAAATATACCAGCATCTGCCCTAGCAAACACACAGTGGTTTGGAGCAGATCGACTATCTACTTGCCCGACACCCTGCTGTAGCAAGTGCCGAAGGAAGCCGACCCTCCCGCTGACGCACTGAGAGAGACGCTGTCTTTTCTCCTGCCGAGAAATCCAGCTCCAGTGTTTCCCTGTCACCCTTGCGGGTTGCTGGGAGATCGAGTCCTGAGAGAGAGATACAAGACCTCCTTCATTCTATAATCAAGGTACCGAGCTGATTAGACCCTTAGAGAATTCTTGATTTAGATTCTTGGCAGAAACTATCTTAACTCAAACTACAGCTCACTCATTCCTTCTCATGTACTAGGCTTAGGCTAGGTACACCGGGGTAGGTGTATCTTGAAGCACCAGTTGAGTACGTTTAGTTATGATTTTATCATTGTATATATTTTATCCATTTTAAACACCGTATGGCTTAGAAACGATACTATGCTTTTACAGTATTATTTTATAATACTCTTCTTACTGTGCGCACTTTACTTTATGACAAGTATTGCAATTGTAGCAATTCACTTCTCTTGCATGAGAAAGAAGACTGTTCAATAAATAACCTCTTTTATTGAAAACGCCCGTCTTTCTGTTTCTCTGCACTTCTGGTGAAACTGAGCATGCACGATTGACTGAGTAAAATAGTTATCTATTGTTTCCGCGACTCTGGAGGTATACTCCTTATTCTGGAGGGAGCAAAGTTGTCATGTTTATGCGGTTGTCAGAAACTAATCCCTTCTTGTGAATTCGAGAAAGTTTCTAGTGACTTCTGAGCTAGCTGGCATTCATAATTAAGTCTAACATATTCAATAGAGACCTAGTCGGCTCAAGTCCTACGTCTAATCTAAACTATCGTTTATGTTATTCCAATGCGCAGAGCCTATTGGGAATATAGGAACTACACTACAGTGGGTCCTGTGCTCACTACGCCACTGGAGTCAAGCTATCCTGGCTGAAGACGGCTGATAGCCAGAAACCGGTCCTAGGATGCTTGATTCCGGTCCAGGGAAGACAGGGCTTGGCAGTTCGGTCTGGACTGTCCCCATGAGGCACAGGGTCAAGACTGATTTGCATTGTCCATGTCTGAACTGGGGTGGCTTGGTGAGCAAAATAACGATGTATTAAACCCAGATCTGTGACTGGGGGTGAATGTTTTGCTATTGTGCAACATTCCGTCCATCATCTTGTGTGTTTTGCTGCTCTCCCAAAGCATGGGCTCCAAGGAAATTTAAAAAGAGCCTCGCTGGGCTTGCATGCTTGCATATATACACCTCACTGATGTGAAAGGGCTGCGCCTCATGTGCGTGCTGAGCACCTCGTGGTGTATGAAGGAGGTACAGTGGCCCAGCGTGAATTGCTCCTCCTGGTATCCGTCTACAGCACCTCACCAGCAGTAGAAAGGAGCATGGCGCAACACCAGCATCAGAGAGGCTCCTGCAGTGCATTCGGCCCATGATAAAAGTACCTGGCCTTTGATGGGAGCTCCCGCCTGCAAAGGAGTAAGCCAAGCTTTGGCAAGGCGGAGATATCCCCATCCTGCAGTGTACCCAGGCAGTAGTAAGCCTGATTACTTGTGGGTAAAGCACTGCTTGTGAGAGAGGCACCGAGACAGCCCGCGGAACAAAGGCCGAAAGCAAGTGGAAGAAGAGCAGCACAACCCCACCGTGGAAAGCTGCAGTGGCCTATACAGAGTGGCTACAGAGCCGCCTACTGATTCAGAATCATCTGGGCACCACACCAGTGCAGCAAAGAAACAGAGACGGCCTGTCTGTCTCCTGAACCCTGCCAGCCGGCGATGAGAAAGAGGCTGTGCTGACACTAAGGCCCAACGGCGACTGAAGTGAGTGGAGAAAGGACACAGGACTTCTAGCACCGGCCCACCCAGCAGCAACAAAGAAATTGTGACACCGGCACCGATAATACTGGTGAGAGGTGACTCCACTCACCACACCCAGCACAGACACATATGAGGCGGCCCAATGGGGTGTAAGAATCTAAGCAGACAGATAAAGATAAAAAATTAGATTTATTGCCAGGAGCACAGTACATAAGGCACTAAGCTCAAACCTAGTTAAGTCTGTCTGTTACTTGTAATCCAGAGCCTCCAGAACCATAGTAACAGAATGCAGTTCTCCTTTAGAGGAGAAACAGTGTACATCAATATGTTATTAAAGAAACAGTACAATTACAATAACATAATGAAATAATAAAAAGTACAATGCAACACATCTCATCCCTTAAATAAACAGGAAATTACAACTAAACAAAATCTCTAAATCTTTCTGGAGAATTAATAACTCTATCACTGGTCTTTACTCTTGAAGCTACAGAAGTATTATCAGAAACAGTCTGTCCTGTGCTCATTTTAACATCTGCAGAACTTGACAAAGTTTGATCAGCATTACACTTCACCACACGTCTGACATTCCAAACCTCCCTATCGTTTGTGGCAACACTATTTAAGTTAACTTTAACAATTTTCCTAATAGGACCAAACTTAGAAAAACCCTTTTGAATAAAACCTGGTTTCTGTATCCCTACATAATCCCCAACCATAAATTTAGGAACGCTTACTTTGTTGGCAATATCATAATACATTTTCATTTTTTCTTGATGATGTTTAACTCTCATTGAAGTACTATAGCTGTCAGAAGGTACAGAATCTCGAATTGGTTCACTAATCCACCAAGGCCAAAGTTTAGAAACAGGTTCCCTACCTCTCAAAAGACGAAAAGGACTAAGTTCAGTTACTGAGTGAGGAGTAATCCTGTACACCCATAATTTTTCACGCAAAACACGCTTCCATTCGGTTCCACTCTTCCTAGCCCATTCTACACACTCCTTAAGTACTCGTTTAAATCTTTCAACTTGACCATTTCCCTGTGTTTCATACAAAGGAGTAGTTACATGCCTTATACCACAAGAACGCAAAAATTCTTTCATTTCACTCGACAATAACTGCACACCATTATCTGTAATAGAAACTTCTGGACTTCCTTCCCGAGCAAAAACTTCTCTAAAAAACTCTATGATCACATGAGAAGTGGCATGAGCGACAAACCTAACTTCCGGCCACTTCGAATGATAATCTACTAAAACAAGAGCAAAGCGGGCATCCTGGGGTAAACAATGAAACGGACCAGATATATCAAATGCCACTTTTCACCAAGGATACTCCGGCCAAGTCACAGGTACAAGGGGTGCAGGATGGGTTCTCAACATTTTATCACTATTCTGACACAACAAACAGTCTCTCACCACCCTGTCAATCATTTTATCCATACTAGGCCACCAAAAACTGGAACGGACAAGTTGTTTCATAGAAGAAATTCCAATATGACTTTAGTGTGCTAACTTAAGAATGATATCTTGCATGACCTCAGGGGGCACACACTTACCACATTTGAAAATCATGCCATTGTCAAGTTCCAAATCATTGGATACTTGTTTTCAAATCAGATGGTACCTAATTCATCTTTGGCCATCCCTTCAAAATAAATTCCTTCAACATTACCAAACTCTTATCTTCATCACTACTACGCCTCCAATCATCTTCAGAAATGGCACTAAACTCTTTTGTCACAAAATCACCTAAAGAGACAACAAACTCCACCTCATCTCCTTTGTTCACTTCATCTTCAGAAACACAGGGTAACCTAGAGAGACAATCTGCTGTCACATTTCTCTTCCCAGGTACGTATTTGACAGAAAAACTATATTCCTGTAACCTCGACATCAACCTCGCAATACGCGCAGTAGCATTGCGCCCACCACCAGGAGAAAGTATAGCAACCAAAGGCTTATGATCTGTCCTTAACAAAAATCTGGTTCCCCACAAGAAATTTCTAAAGTGTTCAATTCCACAAACACAACTCAACAACTCCTTTTCTATAACAGAATATCTTCTCTCTGTTTCATTCAAAGTACGGGATCCAAATGCAACACACCACTCATCATTACAACTCCTTTGCGATAACACACCACCAAGACCATAATCGCTAGCATCTACAGTTACAATACACAACTTGTTGACACAAAAATGTTTTAAGGTAGGAGCATTAACTATCTCTTTTTTATCAACTGAAAAGCATCTTCTTGCCTCTCACCCCATACAAAATCCACTTTCTGTCTAGTTAGTTCACGCAAAGGTTCCATTTTTGTGGCAAAACTTCTAATAAACTTGCTATAATACTCCCATAGCCCTGTGAATGACAACAATTTCTCCTTATTATCTGGCGCAGGAGCTTTAGCAATAACCTCCGCAAGAGATTTCTTTGGCACAACCCCATCACCCAACAAAGTGTGCCCCAAGTACTCAACCTTGTCACAAAACATCTTACATTTGTTTTCTTTGAGCGTAAGTCCACTCAACTCCAAACGTTTGCAAACTTCACTCACTTGCACTTTATGATTTCCACTATCCGGAGAAAAAACAAGAATGTCATCCTGAAAACACTTCACGTAACCCTCCAAATCTTTAAATAAATGAAAAACGTTGAAAAACAGACGCCGCAGAGGCTAGTCCAAAAGGCATCCTTTTGTACTGAAATAGCCCCTCCGGAGTAAGAAACGCAGTAAGATGTTTGGAATTTTCTGTAAGCTTAATCTGATGATATGCTGATCGCAAATCAAAAGTAGAAAACACTTTCGCCCCTCCAACATGCTCACAACCTCATTAATGTTGGGAAGTGGATGACAATCTATGATCAAGTTGGCATTCAACGCTCTCAAATCCACACACAATCTCAAAGTCTGGTCTGATTTCCGAGCCAAAACGATCGGAGAAACCCATTTGGAGGATTCAATCTCCTCAATGATATCATCTTCTATAAGTTTTTGTAGCAAAATTTTCAAATCTTTCCTTACATTGATAGGTACATTTCTAAGTTTCTGCTTTACTGGAACTGCTCCATTTCTAAGTTTGATCTGATGTTGATAATTATTGAGCATACCCAAACTTTTAGAAAAAACTTTAGGAAATGAACTAACAATTTCTTGAGAAAGAACATTAGCATCACAAACAGTTGCTAGAATTTCTGAGTTATCCTTTTTTTCTGAAATGACCATAACTGGATCAGGATTCCTAGGGTTGAGCATTATACCTAAACTTGCTTGATCTCTCCATACAAGTACATTCACTCCCTTCACGGCAATATACAGTTTCACAAAAGCAATTTGTCCCTTAAAATGCATGTCCACTCCAATATACCCTAGCATGTTAATAACAGAACCTTCAAAACTCTTAGCTATAATATCAGATTCAGTAAGATCTTGCAAGCTAACAATATTCTCCAGTACTTCTGAAAAATAATCTTTAGTAATAATAGTCCAAGGTGATACAGAATCTGCCATTAATTTTAAAGATACACCTAAGACTTTTACCCAACAATCCGGTTGTTTAAGAACGATAGCCTCAGTATCATTGCCCCCACAATCAGTAATTGAGACTACAATTCCTCTTTCACATTCCTGAGACTGATTTGGATCACAATCATTCAAACAGGAAACCCTCCCCTTATTAATAGTAGAAATAGGATTACAATTATTGGTCAAAACATTTTTACACATGTTTGCGAAATGTCCACGTCTGCCACATTTTTTACATTCTTTCCCTATCGCAGGACATGTCGGAAAGGAAGCAGCATGACTTGTGTTCCCACATCTGAAACAATGAAAATCCTTGTCAGCGCTTTTAAAATTACGTTGATAATTGGAAACACTTGGATTAGCATTAGATACAGTTGTAGATTTGTTATTAGGTTCAGGTTTCATAGCACATACTTCATCAGATTTTTCCTTTGACTTATTGTCAAGTGTTTTCATCCATTTATCAGATTGTTCAAGAGCTTTAGCTTTGAGAATTACATCTTTCAAATCAGGATCTCCCATGATCCAAAGTTGTTCTTGGATTTTCTAACTTTTAGTATGAACAATAATTTGGTCCCTAATCATCTCATCAGTCATTGGACCAAAATTACAGTTTGTAGTGAGATATCGTAGTGCAGTAAGAAAGTCATCAAAAGTTTCCGACTCTTCTTGAGCCCTAGTGTAAAATTTGTACCTGTTGAGTGCTACACTTGACGTTGGTTTAAATCTGGTTTCTAGACATGTCATGGCATCATCAAAAACATTCCTATCACCTGCACCATCAGACGGTGGTAATGTTCTAAAAACGACTTGCCCTTCAGATCCAAGAGAATGCAGTAAAATATTTTTTTCCTTTCTGCAGAATATCTATCTCCATCAATGGCTTTCAAAAATGTTAAAAACTCATCTTTCCACCTGTTCCATGGTATGGGGGGGGTCACCCTTCACTTGCAAGAACTTGGAAGGAGGATCAAACTGCATATTAAATTAGTAAGAGCTCAAAAAAATAAATACATTTTTGTTTGCCACAGAATTACAAAATAAAGTCTGAAGAAATAGCGAAAATTATTTGTTAAAAATATGAAGAAGTATTTTTCCATAAAGAATAAATTATTTATGCTTGTTGTAATGATATGGAAAAAACGTTTTCCTTAAAGAATAAATTACCTCTGCTCGTTGCAATAACATAGATCGTTATTGGACATTCATCCCTTATTAGCTTCACTTTGTCGCTTGATTTTCAAGGATTTAAACGTGCTGCTGGTAAAATTGTGTTACCGATTAAGAAGCTTACTAAAACAACAGCTTTCGATGTAAAAAATAAATCCAAGATGGCGGTCACGTGTGCGTGATGACGTCACACGCTCGGGTATTACCAGTGAGTCTTCACAAAGACCATAGAGCGAGTTGCATTCACTCGAAAGGATAGAGTTCCATACACTCATAATCATAGAGTGTTGAAATGTAGAGTGTCCAAAGTTGGAGCGCGCAAAGACAGTTACAGCGCTCGTGAAGGGATGCAGAGTTTGAAGATAAACAAGTTAGTAAAAAATTAATAGTTATTAAAAAAAATATTTTACCTTGAAGCGCGAAGTACTATGACAAGTCCCACAAAGTTCTGAGCATTGTGAATTGAAATCCCACGAAGCAGCCGTTTATCTTGTCTCACGAAGGAAAAAAAAAACATTGTTTCAAAAAATGAAGAAGTGGCAAATATTAAAAGAGTAATACAAAGCTCCTCCCGATGGAAGGAGACACCCCGTTGCACCGCTCTATGGTTCAGACTGAAAAGTCTATCTGTTTAATCATCAACATTACTTCTCCTCTTGGGGTTCCAAAAAATATTTAATTGTTCATCAAAGTTTCCATAACATGTAGGTTACTAATTGTACATCCAGCATTAGCATCATCAGATATAATTCCTTCCCCAATGCATTTCGGGCTAGTGTGTAAGCCCTTCCTCAGGGGACAACTCTACAAAAAAGGAACAAATCAACATGTCACTGTGTGTGCTCAAACCATTCAGGTGCACACATTATCGCATATCACTGTGTTCGTGACCGGTATTTAAAAACAAAAAGGTGCCCGAATGTTCATGTGAAAGCCAACACTCATGCGTGTGTTGTTAGTTAAAAAGTATGATCTGTAGTCGGAAAAAAGGATAGTGTTTAGATAAAGATCCATCCAGCCCATAAACATGACAAAGAGTCAGAGTAAAAGCCACCTTATACCCCGGTCACCGGACCGTGAACTTAACAGAGATCTAAGCCGTTAAACATGCATTGACGTGAGCAGTGTACTCACGGACTGTTTCAACCAGCTTTGACGCCGTCTCTGAAACAGAACAGCGCGTGTTAACCAGGGGACGTTAACTTCGTTGCTACATCTACTGACGCGGTCTCATGCGGGAGTACTTACTCGGTGATGTGTTTCAAAGCACGCATAGCCGTCAATGTGTCGGGAACCCCGGCGGTGTGCTCACTGGGTGCTGTTTTTACCGGCTCATGCATTGGAGTGGAAAGTGAAAACGGACTAATGAAAACCAGTGCAAACGAAAAACGCGGCGGCCATATTGGGTGAGGCCTTCCCAAGTGTACACGGAAAATAAATCAAAGTGAAAGAAAACATGGTCACATAGGATGAGCTTCAGAAACACAATGTATGAGCATAAACATAACTAATTACAGATAACATAAAAACTCAATTCGATCATTCAGACCGTGTGGCTGCATCGATGCCATGTAGCGAATCCAGAAATTTTCTCTTTTTAGCAATGTCTCTTTGTTGTTGTAAGTGGGGGTGATTTGTTCAAGTATGACAAATTTCAGTTGTGCTACAGAATGTTTTTGTTCTACGAAATGTGCTGCAACAGTAGATTTCAAGTTTCCTGTTCTTATATTGCTCTTATGCTCAAGTAAACGGGTCCTGATTTTCCTCTCCGTATGTCCAATGTAACACTTGCCACATGGGCACTTAAGCATGTAAATTAGATTAGCTGAGTTGCAGGTTGCATTCACTTTTAATTTCACGGGATGACCCTTCATGGGGTGACTGATGGTGTTCCCAGGAATGCAATTATTGCAATTGCTGCAATTATAACAAGGACGTAACCCTTTAAATGTGGTGAATTCTCCTTCTGTGGTGGATTTCTTCAGAATTTCCTTCAGATTACGACCCCTGGTGTATGCAAACATAGGTGGTTGATCAAAGATGCCTCTGAAATCTGGTTCAAATTTTAACAGTGCCCAATGTTTACGAATAATGTTCTTGTAGCAGTTACTCAAAATGCTATATTTGGAGACCAACACCATCCTGGTGTTAACTGTTTTGACGGTTGGTTGTAACAAATCCTCTCTTTTCATGTCTCCAACTTTGCTAACTGCTGTGTCTAAGATTTGTTGTGGGTAACCACGATTTTTGAATCTTTCCACCATGGTGGTTACTTCCTGTTTGCAAGTATCTTCCGAAGATACTATTCTTTTCACTCGCATCAGTTGCGATAAGGGTAAATTCTGCTTTAGCCCGGGTCTGTGAAAACTCTGGTGATGTAAAAGTGAGTTCCTATCTGTAGGCTTCCGAAATATCGTGGTGTTCCAATTTCTATTGGTGCATTGTATCTCCACATCCAAGAAATGTATACACGTTCTATCCATGTTCCAAGTGAATTGTATTCGCTGGTTGATGCCATTCCATGTGTTGAGAAATTCTGTTAATTCCAACTCTGTTCCCTTCCAGAGAATAAAAATGTCATCAATAAATCTCAAGAAGATTTTCCCATGCCTTAACCAGGTGTTCTGGTTGAGAATGTGTGTTTCTTCAAACGCTTTCATCACAATGTTCGCATAGGACGGCGCGGCACAATTTCCCATGGCTGTCCCGTTCAGTTGGTGAAACCATTGGTTGAACACTGTGAAATAGCTGTGGAAGAGTGTAAAAATCATTAACTCCATGAGCAAAATTTTCATGTCTGGATCCAGATCTGAATTTGCCAGTTCTTGTTCGATGGCTGTGATGCCCATGTCATGTGGTATTGAAGTGTAGAGTGAACAGACGTCCACTGTACACATGAGTAAATCTTCATCTTGGGATGTTTTTATCACTTCTTCCAATTTCACAAGAAAATCTGTTGTATCCCTTATGTGTGACCTGGTGTTCAATACAAATGGTTGCAAGTATCTGTCCAAAAATTTTCCAATGTGTTCGTGTATAGATCCCTTCGTGGACACTATCGGTCTAAACGGGGGTCTAGTTGGATGCTTGTGCATCTTGGGCAACATATACAACGTTGGTGGTTTAGGGTTCTCCGGTGTGAGGTAACGTCGTGTCCGATCGTTGATGGTCCCTTGGTCAAATGCTTTGTTGATGATGTCAAGTAATGTCATCAAGAATTCCTTGGTTGGGTCAGCGTTCAGTGAAGCATAAGTGTTATGATCGCTCGTGTGAATCAATACTTCTTCTTGGTAAAATTTAGCGTCCATGATGACTAACGCACCACCTTTATCAGCTGTCTGGCATACTATGTTGGGATTGTTCGCAATTTTACGTAACGTGTTTTTTTCCATTTTTGTCAAATTTTCACGTTTTGCTTTAGTTTGGAAGGGCAATTTCAGTAGATCATAACGTCCTTGTTATAATTGCAGCAATTGCAATAATTGCATTCCTGGGAACACCATCAGTCACCCCATGAAGGGTCATCCCGTGAAATTAAAAGTGAATGCAACCTGCAACTCAGCTAATCTAATTTACATGCTTAAGTGCCCATGTGGCAAGTGTTACATTGGACATACGGAGAGGAAAATCAGGACCCGTTTACTTGAGCATAAGAGCAATATAAGAACAGGAAACTTGAAATCTACTGTTGCAGCACATTTCGTAGAACAAAAACATTCTGTAGCACAACTGAAATTTGTCATACTTGAACAAATCACCCCCACTTACAACAACAAAGAGACATTGCTAAAAAGAGAAAATTTCTGGATTCGCTACATGGCATCGATGCAGCCACACGGTCTGAATGATCGAATTGAGTTTTTATGTTATCTGTAATTAGTTATGTTTATGCTCATACATTGTGTTTCTGAAGCTCATCCTATGTGACCATGTTTTCTTTCACTTTGATTTATTTTCCGTGTACACTTGGGAAGACCTCACCCAATATGGCCGCCGCGTTTTTCGTTTGCACTGGTTTTCATTAGTCCGTTTTCACTTTCCACTCCAATGCATGAGCCGGTAAAAACAGCACCCAGTGAGCACACCGCCGGGGTTCCCGACACATTGACGGCTATGCGTGCTTTGAAACACATCACCGAGTAAGTACTCCCGCATGAGACCGCGTCAGTAGATGTAGCAACGAAGTTAACGTCCCCTGGTTAACACGCGCTGTTCTGTTTCAGAGACGGCGTCAAAGCTGGTTGAAACAGTCCGTGAGTACACTGCTCACGTCAATGCATGTTTAACGGCTTAGATCTCTGTTAAGTTCACGGTCCGGTGACCGGGGTATAAGGTGGCTTTTACTCTGACTCTTTGTCATGTTTATGGGCTGGATGGATCTTTATCTAAACACTATCCTTTTTTCCGACTACAGATCATACTTTTTAACTAACAACACACGCATGAGTGTTGGCTTTCACATGAACATTCGGGCACCTTTTTGTTTTTAAATACCGGTCACGAACACAGTGATATGCGATAATGTGTGCACCTGAATGGTTTGAGCACACACAGTGACATGTTGATTTGTTCCTTTTTTGTAGAGTTGTCCCCTGAGGAAGGGCTTACACACTAGCCCGAAATGCATTGGGGAAGGAATTATATCTGATGATGCTAATGCTGGATGTACAATTAGTAACCTACATGTTATGGAAACTTTGATGAACAATTAAATATTTTTTGGAACCCCAAGAGGAGAAGTAATGTTGATGATTAAACAGATAGACTTTTCTGTCTGAACCATAGAGCGGTGCAACGGGGTGTCTCCTTCCATCGGGAGGAGCTTTGTATTAGTCTTCAGTTTCGCTGGATGGCACAGACAGCGCTCAACCCTGCTTGCACGCTATAACGTATACTATTGACTATAATCACTGAATTACCGCTGTGCAAGTCCTGTATCTTTTAGTTAAATATTAAAAGAGCTCAGCAAAAACATAGTAAAGGCATATACAGAATTGTAAGGGAGGTAGAGAGAGAAAAAAATAATAATTAATCCAAGAAAAGGATTAGCGTAGATTCCTCTTTTAAAAATAAATAAATATATAAATATACATGTGTGGTCGCTCCTGTGCTCCAGTATAGAGTAGCAGACCGGTGTCCTCGTCGCCAAATTTGTAAGAATCCAAGCAGACAGATTAAGATAAAAAATTAGATTTATTGTCAGGAGCACAGTACATAAGGCACTAAGCTCAAACCTAGTTAAGTCTGTCTGTTACTTGGAATCCAGAGCCTCCAGAACCATAGTAACAGAATGCAGTTCTCCTTTTGAGGAGAAACAGTGTACATCAATATGTTATTAAAGAAACAGTACGATTACAATAACATAATGAAATAATAAAAAGTACAATGCAACATGGGGCTAAAAGAAAAACCAGTCACCTGCATGACAAAGGGCCTACGATGCCCCTGTGACCTCAAATAAATCAGCATAAGCTTACGAGACTTGAAGGGTCCACAGCATCAGCAATGACGAGAGGCCCGATTGAGAGCTTTCAGCTGATGCCTCCGCCAAAGAAATGCTGACCCGAAAGAGTGTCACCGACAAAGAACACACACTCATGCTAACTGCAAGCTGCCCTGCTGCTCGTCACAAGCTGTAAGTGAAGGAAGCATCATTGTGCTCCCATACATTGTCCCCCAGCATGAGGACAGAGTGGTGCAGGCAATATAAGGAGCACAGCAGTGCAAAAAGTGAGCCTAGCAGCAGAAAAGAGACCCAAAAAAGCCCAAAGCTGCCCAAGTCAAAGTGCTGCCACAAGATCAATGAAAGCCTAAGTGTTAGACCTGGCACCTTGGCGTGAGTCTCCCTTCCACTTTTTGCTGGTGTTCGCTGCTCAGGGCACTGCGCCACGGCCAATCCGTGCCGCAGTGCAAGTGCTCCCAATGTAAACTGTACCTATAATTGATTCCCATGATTGGCTCATTGGATTTACTGTCAGTCCCCAATAAAGTGCACCAGGAGTGCCAGGGCTTGTAAATGCCAATACTGCTAGTGGGCCTGCAGCGCTGGTTGCGCCACCCACAGAAGCAGCCTTTTAAAATGTGTCTAGGGTCTGCCACTGCAGAACCTGCGTGCAGTCTAGTACTGTCATGCTGGCTGGGCAAGTGCACCCACTTGCCAGCCTCTAAACCTTCCCTTTACTTTATGTGAGTCACCCCTATGGTAGGCCCTAGGGCAGGGTGCATTGTAAGTGTAAGGTAGGACAAGCCCTGATGTGTGTGGCATGTCCTAATAGTGAATTACAGCCATTTTCGCTTTTCACTATTGTAAGGCTACCTGTTCTCATAGGCCAGGATGGGCTGCTGGAATTATTACACACTATAATCCCGGCAGGCTCAGGGAACATGGTAGAAGGTCAAGTCTAGTATGCCTGAACTCAGAATAATACAATACTTCTGTTAGTAAAGTTTATTTTAATATCCTGTGTTTGCAAATGTTACTTTTAGAAAGTTAGCATTTGCTTGCCTAATCATTTCAGCCCGCCTCTGCCAGGATGTGTATCTGCTGTCTGGGTTTTGTGAGTGACAGGGCTGGGGGATGACAGGTGGTGAATGGAGGGATTACACCAAGATGGGTGGTGGGAGTGCTTCTTGACTCTGAATAGGGCTGTGCTCTGCCACCACAATGCTGGCTCCACCTCCTGGGGAGCGACTGATGACTCTGCCCGACACCTGGTCAGGAAGAGGGAAGACTGTCAACAAAGTGCTCCTGACTGTACTTGTCCTCACAATACTGGCTCCACCTCCTGCGGAGCGTCTGAGGTCCCTGCCCTGCTCACTGAAAGCAGAAACCAGAGTTGGCAAAACAAAGTGCTCAGAGACTGAAAGGAACTATTCAAAGGCCCCCCTGGCCTGCCAAGACAAAAGAAATACTGTATAAAAGAAGGAGCCTGCTCCCAAGAAACTAGATCCTGCCTGTGAACCAAGACGACCCCTCTGGCTGAGGAGAAGGAACCAAGGAAGCTGAAGGAGAGAGACTGTCCCTATCCTGGGGGACTGGCCTGCAGTGGGAACCTTGCTGCCAAAGGAGAGGAGGACATCCTGAAAGACTATACTTTTATTTTCTACAAAAACGTGTGCTTCACAGCTCATCTCCAAGGGCCTGGAAGAGAGCTGGCCCCCTTGACCTGAGTCCCAGGAACATTGGACTCTGCCTGCCTGCTAAAGCCGTGAAGAAATTGCTTGTCTCTCCCCTGCAGCTGGAGCTTCTACAAGTGCGTCCTGTGTCCGTGGACCTCTGCGAAGCCGTCCTGTGCCTGCCCGCCCCGTGTAACCCACTCTGCCTTGAGCCGGCCTCGCACCGTGTCGCTGGGCTGCCCACACCCGCTTCGCCCTCCTGTTAAGGACCCCCGCACTGCCTGTCGCATCCCCACTGGGGGGAGAGATCGCGAGACAGCGCCGCAGCACTGGAGACGCTTCGTGCCTTGAAGGGCACTATCTCCAGTGCCTTGAAGCGCACCATCTCCTGTGCGCCGTGCCTCCCGACGATAAGGCATTTCCCTGCTTTTTTCAGGCGCCCCCGGAGTGTTCGTGGCGTACGCCAGAAGCGTATGCAATTGCACCAGCCTTTGTGGTGCGCCCTCTTCGAGACGTACCGCCTTGCCTTGTGGCCGTACGCCTCACACCTGCCTGCCAAGTCCGCCCCACACTCCGGGTCTCCAAAGTGCCTACAGTCCGCTGATTACGCTGAAGGCGTACTGACAAGTTGCCTCACACCCTTGGGCCCGTACCAGAATACCGGCCCCCTCTTTGCGCCTCGCACCTTTTTGCCAGCAGCCCTGACCCAACGCAGCATACGCTGAGGACTTCAGCAGGATTTCGCCCGCTTCACTCCCCGGGAGCACCCCGCCCGTACGCCTCAGATGGAGGCACCCGTACGAGCCGTACGAGCCCCATCTAGAGGAAGCCGACAGATTACCCTAGGTATCTCGCCTATGCTGACATCATCGCGTCTACCAGCCTCCCTCCTTAAAGGTACTGTACTGGCTGCATTTTGTTGTCTGTGCGCACCGGACCCGTGAATCCGCCCGTGGCGGAGCCCCCCTTCTGTGGCCTCAATCAAACGCCGCCAAATCCCACATAGTAAATACCACGAGCATAAGGGCAAAAGAAACACGTGGTGGTTATTAAGAAGCAGAAACGCATATATTGGCATAAACGAACTGTGTGCATTTAAAAACAACCTTTATTCACAATTTAAAGACACTTACAAAAGCCTATATCCTCAAAACAGAAAGTATTGTGTGTATCCCGAAGTGAATGTTATTTGTGGTCTTGTGATAATCCTGCACCCTACTATTTTTATATAAAGTACCAGTATTTTTATACAAGCTAAAGCCTGGTGTCCATTTGTGGGGGTCATTATCCTTACTGTGTATAATCATAAATGCTTAACTGACTTTGCGCCCTGAAGATTAGCCTTGACTGCTCGCGCCACGCAACCTAGAGGGTTGAGCAGGGGTTATTCTTAAGGGGTAATTCCCTTGCCCTGACTAGAGGAGAGGGTCCCTGTATGTCACAAGTGCATACCTGTGCCAACCAGAGACCCTCAAATCTAACACTAAGACGCAACACCCAAAAATAAGAATAGAAGCAGCGCAGCAGAGGAGGGTGTTGACCCCGCAAGGCCCTACTCATCAGCCAGCAGGTATCGCCGCCACTGCATGACTCCAGAGATTTGTTTCCCCAGAGTAGGCTCACTGTGTATTGGCTTGAGAGAAGAGGGCACATGATGAAAAAGCCCTGATGAAACAGGTGAGAATTACGCACCCCGAGCAGCCATCTGCTACCATTGCCACTGAGAAGAGAGCACCGTAAGCCCCCTTGTTGTGAACGGCCACCACTGCAAGAAAGAAGAGCAAGCACGCTACGTCCCCCACCATTCTTGTAGTGTAAGAGGAAAGGGCGTACCCCAGCTGACACATTTATGTCATTTTCTTTTCCAGCTACGTGGTCCTGAAGAGAACTCCCCTCGATTGAGGGAGTTCGAAACGCGTAGACCAATTTCTTCATACCGCCTTAGAAGTATTTCCTAAATTGATAACTTGAGAACTACTAAAAAATGTTTCCCCATGGCTGTTCATTGTACAAAATTTATGTAAAGTAAATTGTTTTGTAAATAGAAAATATCAGATAGGTTGTTTGATGTATGTAGGTATGGATGAAAAGAATGTGAGAAGTAGAGTGAGTGTATATAATTGTGTTTTCTAGGATGGAATAAGGTGCAAATGTTAATTGTACAAAAAAGATTTGAAATTAGAAAAAAGTTTTTTTTGATATGTAAAAACAAAATAAAAATAATTGATTTATCTATGACGGAAAAAGAGGTCCATGGTACATATTGTTTGATATCAATACGTCCCGCCCAAAAAAAGATTTTCGAATAATTTGGCAGTACTGTCAGGTATTTTGTTGTTTAATTACGTGAGGCTTGGCCTTACTGCCTTAGGGCCCCAACCCAGTCTTGGTTTCATCATGCGCCAGAAGACGGCACCTCGAAAAAGGACCCAGAGCACCGAGTCCGAGGTGCGTGACTCATATACCCAGAAGCCTGACAGCACAGGCAGGCACCCCGAGAGATAGAGACATCACCACAGAGAAGAAGCAATGCTGAAGGCAGCAAGGAGAGCATCCACATCACGGTTCCAGAAAAGCCTGCAGTGGGCCAATGAATGCAAACAGTGTCCTCCCTCACACTGCCAAAAGACTGAGTTGCCAGTGGTCCAAGGCAGGCAAGAGGAGAGTCGCACACTCCCTGCAGCAAGCTGCCACCGCAACTTGTGCTCCAAAGACATGCGACATGTGGCTGGATGCCACATCGCACCGCAAGCAAGGAGCACGTCACAGAAAGTGACCGGCCCCGCCAAGCATGCCTGAACAGAGGCAGGAGCAGGTGCCATGACAGCACAGGCTCGAGGCGCAAACACAACACTCTCAAGTGAAGGAGCACCACAAAGACTCTTGAGGAAGGGATTGGATTAGCAAGAAGTCCACGCAAATAAGGGTGACAATCCTGTCAACATGACAAACTGGACAAACACAGGTGCACTGAAAAGACCAACACGAGGAGAAGAATGAGGATTCACACTGCCATAAGACAAGAGCGTATCCAGAGACACCAGAAAGCCACCAAGGCGGACCGACGTCCCTGGGGACAGTTCAATGGGAGAACCGAATGTAATGCGCAGCTAGCGTAAACCGCGTCTCTCTCCAATTCTTCCCACTGCGACAGTCCAGTCCCGAGCATCAGCAGTCTAAGTCAGACAGCATCCCTGCCCTTGACCGCAGATGCCATGGGTGAAGTACAGCCTCAGCAAGACGAAGATACGTGGCTGCGAAATCCCTCCAGACATCCTCTCTCCCAGCAAGTCTCCACCACCTGTCGTCCAGGTTCAATGCCAAGCACAACAATACTGCCATGTACATCACCCAATCCAACCAAGGATCGACATTGTCACTGGAGTGGAGCCATGCCCCTGCAGAAGAGACCGAGGCACCCCCATCAAGATGAGAACAAGTGTCCAGGGGCTATCCAACAGTCCATGTGCCCCTGTGTCCTATTGACAGGTCCACCGACCATTAAGTGACACACCCGGGCAGATGCCTGAACAATGTCGTTGGATCCTGTCAGTGTTCCTGTGCCCCTGCACAATTCACACTGTATCGCGGCAACTCCGCACAAGGGCCTCAAGAACATTCCTGCATCCAGGGATCCTCAAATGAGTGATGGTTGAGAAGCTGTTCTGCTGACCAGGTACTGGAAGGCACAGCGACCACAGAGGATAACGTTCTGAACATCATTGACGCCATTCTAGCCATGGCAGATTGGTCACCCTAGTGCCCAGACACCTCAAGCGAAGACTCTGCAGCAGGACCCCCACCAACGCTCCTGATGCACTCTCGTGTAGTTGACAGAATCCAAGAGCACACATGTTCATCCAGCAGTGTGTAAGAGGACATTGTTCTGATTGACAGGCTGCCAAGCAATCCGACTCCACCAACGCATCGTTCATGCCCAGTAGATTCTGGTTAAATTATGGACATTTACTGAGATGTTCGGGTTGTCCCAGCTGCACCTGTCCACTATTGTCCTGTGGGCTGTCTCTCTGGACTACGTGAATAGCTTGGTTCGAGAGGTTGGACTTTGTTTTATTTTGATTAAAGTTTGACAGAAATGTAGTGTTGTGCTGGACACATTCTAGTGTCTCAGTAGACTCTGAGTTGGTCAGACACTCCTTTGTAGGAGTGGACACACATGCACCTCACACCGATCTATCACATGCATCAAGAGTGACATGACTCTGCTAATAAAAGGGCCCGGGTGCACGTGCTCGTGGCCAGTTCCAGTCACCATATGTACAGTGTTTGTATACTTATTTCCAAAGCATGTGGGCCTCAGGCCCATGACTTTACAGCGTTGAGCCCCTCCAACAAGCCTCCCCATGGCAGGGATTAGAGGTCCAGTCAGGCGGTTTCTTCAATGATTTAAAGCTGTGGGCCCTGATTCAAGGGTCAGCTCGAGTTTTGCGGGGACAGTCAGAACTGAGAAAAATAGAACTCCCAACATCAGCAATTGAATTTACAGGCCCGATTAGGGACTGGGCCAAACAGCAAGGGGATAAAGAAAGCTCCCAGCATATAAACTGAGCAGCATACACAAGTGGGCCTCAGCAACGAAGCACCTGACTGGAGGGGGCATCAAAATAACCAAAAGATCAGTCGGGGACAGCCCACAAGGGCAACATGATCCAGCTGCAAAGCAAAAGGAAGGAAAACAGTGAGGGACAGTTCACAAGGGTGATGTGACCCAGCATCAGTGTAAGCAACAAAGCAGACAGAGGAGCAGTCGGGGACAGTCAACAGGGCAACATGACTCGGCTGCAGAGGAGCCGGCAAAGGGCAAGGGGCTGGGCAAGGACCAGTGACAAGCACAAGGAGTGGCAAGAAGGGGAATCCACCCCACCCCCCACAAAAGGATCATCCGTCAGCTGGCGGCAGCCACAGCAACGACATGGAACAGCAGGGCAGCAGTGTACAGCAAAGCAATTTGGACAACATTCTGAGAGCAGCAAGGGAAGCGGCAGCCACAAGCCAAACAGTGGCTCCTGAGGAAGTTGAAAGGTGAAGGATCAATGGGGCATCCCACTCCTGACATGCCCAGCGATGACAGGAACATCAAGGGGCCCAAGGAAGAGTCTGGTGAAAGTGAAGAAACCAGTAAGCACTACTGTAATGAAAGCAGAAGCATCAAGAAAGAGGAAAAGGAGGACAGCAAGGTGTTGGTGGCAGCAGCTGTGATGCCAGCCTCTAGCAAACGAGCCAAGGCGACGAATGGTAAATCAGAGTGATTGCACAAGAATGCCTAAAACCATTTGCGCCTTTGCTGTTTGCTAACAAAGGAGGGGCAAGCATGCCAGGAGGGAGTGGAGCTGCAGTTTTGGTAGGGCTGGTTTCCACCCCAGGGGCCTAAGGTAGCTGGGCATCTGAACCTCCATCAGAGGCACCAGAGGAGAGTGGCCCACCACGGTGAATGGCATATAGGGACCGGAAGCGGCTACGGTGGCACCAGTACCCACAGAAATACGGGGCAGAGCACTGGGAGACTAAGGACAGAGACAAAGCAATCCAGCCATGGTGGAACCGACACTAGAGGCATGCAAAAGGGGCACACTGGGACAACCATGCATGGTACCAGGGCCACAGGCCTGGCAAGCTTAATACCACTTGTAGTGAAAGAGTGCATTTAGTGCAAAGGATTCAAAGAAATGTTCACCGTATTAGAGATACAAGTAGAGAGCTTGGACCTAGCCACATGTGACAAGAGGGGTAAGTATAAGAAAGAAACGTCTAGGGTGAGAAAAGAGAAGAACTTCAACAACTGTCTAGATGCGTTCAGAATTATGACATGTGTTATAGTGGAGAAGGTCCCTCACTGCATGAAATAACTTTGGTTGTACGAGTAAAAAATACATGAGGCCCTGAGGCAGTTTGCAGGCAATGCATGGCTAGATTATGACAAGGGGTTCAGGTTAAAATGTAGCTGCACCCAGGCATAGAATGGGATCAGGAGGATGTGTCTGGTTATATGTACAAAATGATGATAGCCAGTGAAGCCAGAAGCAGGTCCGGGAGGGTCACAAGAGTTATTCCAAAGGGAAACAAGAGAGACACAAGCAGACACTCTACACAAACTGGAAGGGAAGAGCAGCAGGGAAAGGCTCATCACCCGTATGCTACAAATATGACAAGGATGACTGCACGTGGGGACTATCATGCAAGTTTAAGCATGTGCGTTCCAGCTGCGGGGGTTACTTGCAATGGACTGAAAGAAAGGCAGAAAGACCAGCTACAAGACAGAAAAAGAGAAGAAGTAGCCCAGACAGATACACAGCAAGAAGGTTGTGGGAGGATTTAAGACTGGCTACGTTACCCATAAACAGCAACAGACTTTGGCAGCTAGCCAAAGAATATGACAACAAGAAGGATGTGGGGTTGCTAAGCAAAGGCTTTGAACAGGGTTTTTTAGATTTCAATTGAGGGATCCCTCACCCCTAGGAATAAAAAAACCTTCACTCAGAACTCGAGCACCTGGAGGTGTTCAGTAAAAGATCAAGAAGGAGAGGGAATTGGGGAGAGTAGAAGGTCCTTTACAGGACTAAAGCCCACCAGGCCTGGTCTTCTCACCACTAGGCATAATGTTCAAGAAGGAACCAGGCCAGTTCTAGTTCATTCACAACCTCTCTTTCCCTGAGAGGGGTTAAATGAATAATGGGATCAACCAGGAAGACTGCACAGTAGGGTATCCGTCCATCGAGGATGCCATTACAGATACAGACGGTGAGCATGACAGGGTGGGCGGCACTGATGGCAAAGACAGACACTGAGTCGGCATTCAGATTTCTCCCAGTTCACCCAGACAGCTACCACCTTCTGGGATTCAAAGGGGACTCCTATTTTGTTAAACCCTTGCCAATGGGGTGCTCCATATCATGTGCACACTTTGAGCAGTTCAGCACCTTCCTATATTGGAAACTCACAAGAGGCACTCAAAACAGGGGAAACTACATTACCTGGATGATTTGCTGCCTGTGGGAGGGCCTGGGGGTCTGAGTACAAGGACTTGCTGGAAGCATTTCAGCACCTGGCAGCAGAGCTGGGCATCCACCTGGCAGCAGAAAAAACAGTAGCCCCATAGCAAAACTGATGTTCTGGGGCATTGAGCTAGATTCAAAAGTGGGCACATCCTGCATGCCCGAAAACAAGGTGCAGGACTTGAGAAAGGATATCCGGGTGCTAATGGGGAAGGAAAAGGCCACACTTGGAGAGTTTCAGGAGCATATTAGGAAGTGAATTTCCCCACCCAGGTTATCCCAGCAGGGAGGGTGTTTGCGAGAAGGCTCACCCAATTCACAAGGGGTATACAGAAGAAATACCACCATGCAAGACTTGGAGCTGGCGTAAAACCGGACCACAGATTGTGGCTGATCTTCTTAGAGGAGTTAAGTGGAGTCCTCATCTGGAGAGAAGTTTAGGTGTCAATTAGGCACATAGGACTGTACAGAGATGCATGCGGCAGCCTAGGCTTCGGGGCTATTCTAAGGAACTGATGATGTGGAAAGAGATGGCCCTGCGATTGGGCCAGGGTGGGCCTCACAAGGAAAATTACATTCCTGGAGCTTTTTCCAATAGTGGTAGCACTGACAATATGGCAGCAGGAGCTAAGGTACATGAAGCTGAACCTTGGGTCGGATAACCAGGCAGTGGTGCACAGCATTAACGGAGGAGCCGCCTGGTGCCCGCAGGTCCTGAAGCTGCTCAGGTACTTGGTGAGAATACAGCTGGTTAGCAATCTAGACCTAAAGTAGAGGCATTTCCCAGGAGTGAATAATGCTCGACCAGATGCACTCTCTCGCTTCTTATGGACAAATTTAAGAAGCTTGCGCCAAAGAAAGAACAGAGGATGGCCCCATGCGAATGTGTGTTGTGGTGGATGTGACCTGTCCCACATACTCAAGCATGCACTAGCCCCAAAGACAGTGAAGTTTTATGTAGCATATACAGATACAGTGAAAAAGAAGACAGGGTCGCATTCAACAATCATAAGACAGCAGTGGGGGTATCCGAGCAGTTCATAAAATGGCCATTTGAGCAGGGGAACTCAAAATCCTGGGTGCAAGCACACCTAGCTCCAGTTACACACTTCCCCAAGCTCGCAACCAGTGAGGACCCCAACAGCTCACACTAAATATGGGCAGTTATGAAAGGGTGGAATAAGCCGGATACAAGGTTTCAAAAATGAATTCCACACACTGGCACAGCTGGTGGGGGTACTGGATTCGGTATGCATGAACAGCTTCAAGGCCACATTGTTCAAATCAGCATTCACTTTCGCATTCTTTAGGGACTTCAAGGTCAGGGAACTACTTACCCTATCAAGGAAAGAAGTGTGCGAGGCCTGCCTACAAAGATGGGACATATGACAAAGTCCAGGGCAGGTGAAGGTGCTGTTGAGGAGGGCCAAAGCTGACCAGCTTGCAAAAGGGATGAAATTGCCACTGCTCTGCCTTTCTTACAGCAATCTAGGCCCAGAGTGCTGGTTTAGAAGGTACTGGGCACCGAGGCCTGTGGGAGAGGGGACCCTTTTCGAGCATAGCAATGGGGTGTGTCTGAGCACATTCCAGTTCAAGGTGGTACTGAAGAATGCTCTGAACAGGGCAGGCCTACCAGCAGCCCATTTTGGCATACAATTGTTCCGCATAGAGGCGGCGACTTCCACTGTCCTTCTCGGGGTCACGATTGAAGATATCAAGGCAGTGGGCAGATGGCGCTCCAGTACATACAAAATCTACGTGAGGGTTCACCACCCAGACCCAGAGAAAAGCAGGGCAGGCAACCAGGCTACCCCCTCCTGCCTTCACCAGGTCACCTACTGCACTGGAGGGTGCAAAGATGCAGTGTGCAAATCTGATGTTGTCTTTGCTTACCTCAAGCAGCTACTGAGTGCGTATGGGTGGTCGGCTACTCCTTCCGATGCAGGATCCAGTACTGACAGAGGCAGAGCAGGCGACTAAGGGCGCACACCTATGCCAGATGGACAGCAAATGATTTGGCCTGCTGGTAATGAGCTGAGAACACGCTATCATTCACCCTCCCGGATTGTTGATGAGCGATGGCTGACCTCATTAAATGGGTCCAGCGCTTCCCCCTCTAGATACAGGAGATTGGATACGAAGAGGGTTTCGCCTCAATTGCTGCTTCCTTGATGTGCTGCTCGGGGAGAACTACGTAAATAAAAGGTCCCCGGGCTCCAAGTACTTGCATCTCTCCAACCACCTTGACGTATTCAGAGGGCAACTACTTTACTCAGGTGATTGTACAACTATTTCACGTCCTGATACATCTACCCCATTGGATATATGATTCAGCACTACCAATCGAGACAACCCTGTCCTGAAGATGGTCCACATTGACTAAGGACCGAAACGTCGTCGACCCTCCAGCGCAAAATTTCAGGCGCATATTATTGTGACTTCAATTACTGTTACAATTATAGACTACATACTAAATTGTCACTGTTCGTATGTCACTGTTGAGCCACTCTTTGTATATATTGCACTTTGCTCACTTTGCGCCGTCCGCCGCTGCACATGCTTTCACTTGAGTCGCCACCATCACTTGTACATATCGTGCACCAAGTTTATTCTAGGGTTGTCACCCTAAAGTTTGATATATGTGCTGTAAATAACTTTTTGTCTCTCAAAAAATTGATGCCTTAATATAAATCATCCGAAAAATTACTTTTTCAAAAATTATCTGAGTAGATGTCTCCTTTCAATATGTCATGTAATGCTTTTTGCATACTGTGTAAACTGTCTTAAAAATGATACCTCCTGGGATACTGTTTTTTCCTTTATAAAGGGAACACCAAGGGGACACTCTCCGGGAGCTGCATGCTAGCCAGGCATTCAAGCCAAATCTTTTGATTATGCGCTTGGGGGTCGGAGGGTGACCTAGCACAGCTGGGCAGGAAGGACCTGCTGGTTACATTAGGAGTGAATTGATGGAGGCAGCAAGGTTGTTTGGCAGCATCACACTGGTATGGTCAGAGATCATAGCAAAGCAGAAATGGAGGGGTGCTTGGACCACCAAGGCCCTGGCTAAGTTACAAAAAAGTTGAATGTGGTTGGTACTGAAAATGGGTGGGAGTGCATCAGGCATGGTCTGATCAATACAAGGTAGCCTGAATGCTTTAGCAGCGACAGTGGGCCCCTCTCTGAAAAAGGGACAGAGGTGTTTTGGGCCAACCTTTAGGCAGCCATAAGTCTAGCAGGCTGAAGATGAAGTGACTGATCTGTTTGGGAGGAGCTGCCCTCAGATGTGAGCCCACAGGTGGCGTGGCAGTCAAAGGAGATGAGCAGAAGGATGATGCATAGGTCATACCTGTCACAGCAGGAGGAAGACCAGACTGCTTACCTTGGCATGCCGTACATCCACGTAAGACTGTCAGTGAGGGGTGTATACGAAACACAGCACTCGCAGCCAGGTCTGCCAGAGGGCAGAACATAACGAATGGTCAAAGGTAGTCCGTTAAGCCTACAAAGGGTAAAAGGAGTACCCCCACACTGAGTGATAAAGCCAGCTCATGAACTCCATTTCTGCCCTGTCAGAATTATTTATGTCATGAAGATTTATGACTGAATATGATATGATCTTATTCATTGAATGATTTACGGCTGGTATTGCTTGTATAAATTACCATATGTTGTTAACAGTCAGAAGTGATTTATGACAATACAACTCGTTGGGTGGCTCAAGCTTTAAATCAAATGCGTAATAAACTGCGGTCAATACGTCCAACCTACACAAATGTATGTGTCTCATTGATTGGGAGTGGCACACGTGTGGGGTTTTGGAAAGCAAGAAAAGCGAGGGGGTTGAGTTTCTGTTTGCGTTGTGGTTGCATGAGTGTTCTCTAATTATGCTTCATTTGAGAGGATGAAAAGATGTCTGGTGATGGTGGGTGGCAGGGACATACTCAGCACATTAAGAGGAGTTTGATTTAAAAGATTATCAGTTTGGGGAGCTGGACTGCAGTGCAAGACAGTAGAGACCATATCAGATATCCTGGACGGGAGGGGGCAGGGCTCATTTTGCCAGGGGGCATAAATCAATGGTTCACAAAGAGAGGACACACACATTAATGGCCACTCTTATTTGAAAGTGTCCTTATTTCCCCCTACCGCAGACATCACATGTCCCTACCTCAGGCGTGTCCATGGATGGAGTGGAAGCAGCGTGAGACGATTGGCTCATGCTCTTGTCTCCTTCCTAAATAACCAGTGCATCTCCCTTTTATTCACCTGAACAAGGCTCGAGACCATGGGCATGTAGCAGGAACCTCTATTTCCGGTTGATACTAGTCTAGGGATTTGCTAGTATTTTCTAATATTGGTGGTGAAACACAACTCTTTCCATTTTAAGTATTGGTGCTGTGATGAGACTAAAAGGGTGGAGTCTTGCTCTGTGAGTAGTATGGATGAGGTTAAGCCTTTGGAAAGTCTATGGTGATGTATGGGTACCTTAAAGAAACCATCAACCTGGGCTTGATATAGTTCATTCTCTTGTCCAGTATTGAACATTCGTGGTAACAGACATGTTCACACTGTGCAAGGTGAGTAAAGATATCATTGCTGAACAAAAGTTGCTTGGTGAACTGTACATCCTTTTCTTATTGGACATTAAAAGGAAACTAAACTGTACAAGACAAAGGCACTGCAACTGGTGATTCCCAAACCCTGGATCAGAGACACCAGGAACCTTGACCACATGAAACTGGAGGCTCGCAAATCTGACCTCCCCAACCCTCGCATATAACTACGGTCAGTGACCTCAATGATCATTACTCAGCGACTATTTTGAACATTCTGTATGACCTTGCCCCACTAAAACTAAAAAGAACTCAAATCAAAGACAGAAACCCATGGTTCACTGCATCCTTCAACATGGAGAGGAGATCCCTCCGGCAATCTGAAAGAACTTGGATACAGCACCCCTCTGCTGCGCATCTAAAACTTCTCCGCCAGGCGAGAAACTCCTGCAACAAGAACATCCTCAATTCAAAGAAAGATGACTTCAGATCGGAACTGGGGAATGCCAAGAATAGACCCCGCAAGCTCTTTGAACTTGTCAAACACCAATCAAATAAACTGGCTAAAACACCGAAAGAGTCTCCCAAGTCCCTAATACTATCTAAGGAATTCTCCTCTTTCTTCGCTGATAAAATCACGGTATTAGGAAACAAACTCAGTTCTGCCACTTATTCTCAACCCCTTCCTGACCTGCCCCCCTTGTCCACACTACCTCCTCTGGCCTCACCAAAAAACCAAGCACGTTGGACCGACTTCAAATACTATGACGAAGACTCCGTCTCTAAAATCCTCTCTACCCTAAACCTGAATAACCACTTTAATGACCCCCTTCCATCCAACTACCTCGCTGCTACCTCCCGATCCATTGTTCCTAGCTGGACTGCAATAATCAATGCCTCTCTCCAGCAGGCATTGATTCCTGACTTCCTGAAAGCCGGCCAAGTCCTCCCTATTTTAAACAAAACATATCAACAACTTCCACCTACTTGATGACTTCCAATCTTTCAGACCCGGAGCGCTGAAACTACCATGCTCCACATCATGGATGATGCCCTCCAAGCCGTAGACCACAGCAAAACCTGCCTTCTAATCCTTCTAGATCTATCCTCAGCCTTCGACACGGTCAACCATGAAAAACGTCTCGAACGCCTCAAACTCAGGATGGGTTTCGATGGCTCTGTTTTAGAATGGTTAGGTCCTTCCTCTAGAACTGATCACAGAGAGTCCTAATTAATGGCAACCTATCAGCTTGCACCCCGGTCACAGTTGGAGTCCCTCAAGGTTCAACCCTGTCCTTCACCCTCTTTAATCTTTACTTAGAGCGGCTTACCGAAGTTCTTCACACTGCTAACATCTCCTACCATATGTAAGCGGATGACATCCAAATACACATTAAAATGTCATTGCTCAAAGAGATTCTCTGCCTGAATGAGGCCCTGAAACTGACTGTCCAATGGCTCGCCTCTAACGAACTCAAACTTAACGCAAAGAAAACTGAATTTCTCCGTATGTCCCCTACAAAAGCCAGATGTGGATCAAGGTCATCACAGCCTTAAACTGCCCACCGACCATTGTGGACTCGGCCAAATCCTAGACTGCAACCTTAACATGCGGGACCACATCAACTCGATGGCTAAATCAGCCAGGTTCCACCTGAGCTACCTATGTAATCTGAAACCCTTCATCGATGCTCCTGACCTAAAAATTGCAGTCCAAGCTCTAGTCATCTCTAGGCTGGTGTAGGAAGGTAGATCCCTGACTATGGTTGCCCCCAACTTTTTGCCTGGTGTTTTGCTGGTTTTCTGACTTAGTTGACCTGAGGCCCTGCTATTCAGGACCTCAGGCCCACTGCTCTCTCTGTTAAAATGGATTCCATGTACCTTAGGTACATATCTAAATTGGATACTGAGTCACCTTATCAGTCCCTGTACAGTGTACCTTAGGTACCCAGGGCATAGGTGTACCCAGGGCCTACCAGGGGCTGCAGCATGTATTATGCCACCCCTGGCTGGCCATCCAAATCTGACACAACTGGCTGCTTGACAGCTGGGGCAAGGTGGTGTAACCACCCTTTGCTTTAGATATAGTATACCTATATCTAACCCTAAAATGAACACACAGATCTCCTATCAGTCACTCCTATGGCAAGCCTTAACAATCCTGAAGGCAGAGTGCTTGGAATCGTGTGAGATGGTGCTCTGGCATGAGCTGGGCCTGTCTGCGGCTTTCGGGATCTATCCCTTAGCCGTTTCCATGATATCGCATACCATATACTCTTAAGTGCATTATAATCCTCGCGGTTAAATGCCAACTCTGGTATCGCTTTATCAAAACATGTCGAGTAAGGTGTCATACGAATTGGAATACTAACCCCTCGCCAATTCTGGCGACGGGGTTAGCATTCCACCCTTCTAGAGGGACACGACATGTATGTAACCCCTAACCCCGGTTAAAGTCAAACAGAGCCTCAGCTCCACAAAATGGATGCTGCCACCGAGACACAAGTCTGCCCTCCTGCTGCTGGGAGTCCTCCCAGAGCAGGAGATAAGGACAAAGGGTTTCCTGCCAGGGGCGGTGCCAGCACCGTCCCAGACAGGATTTTGTGTATTGTAGGTAGGCAGGGCTACAGATGAAGGTGACTGCACGTGGCACCCCGGTGCTCACTGTGCATAGGCTGGCTTGAACCAGTTCCAGGGACACTCCAGACCCTGTGCTGGGGAAAAGCCCGCCAAGGAAGTGGGTGTAACCACCCCCCTCCTGGTCCCACCCCTAGGGCAGGACTTAGTCGCGTGCCAGCCCCCTTTTCCCAGATAAAGGTAGGGACTGGCCCCCTTCCAAATCAGATCATCTTTGGAATCAAGATACCACTTTCCACAAAAGGACTTCATGATTTCTTCTTCAAGATTCTCCCTTGTGGCTAATGAGTAGTCACCCTGCATCCGCAGGCACCATCTAAGAACACTGCGGTCTGCTGCACGTCCTTCCTCCGGAATCCGACTGCCCAGCTCGACGAGACCCGGCTTCCCTGGCACCTCTGACCTCTACCCACCTCTACAGCACAGCTGAGAACCGTGGGTGCGACGAGACCTCGAGGGACCGGCCATCGCCAAGACTGCACGACTTCTGCACAGCAAGCCCACCGAGTAATTTCCTGGTGAGTGCTTTGGGGTCCGAGAAGCCCCCACCCTGAGCAGCTCCAGCACCGAAGAGCAGCCCCCCAGCATCTCCACGATCGGCGTGGGGCCCTTCTGCTTTTTGCTGCTCACCGCGTTGTTTGGCTACTAGCCCGCTGGCTTGTGGCCTTCCGAACGACGCCCGACGACAATACTGCTGCTAGTCTGGTTGCTCCAGACTGGCCCTTGCTTCCCTCCATCGGAGAAGTACCCTGGACCCTCCTGGTCCGGCTAAGACGCCATTTTAGGTCCACCGCGTGGGCCTTGCATTTGCCAAGACTTGTTGCCCAATCCTGGGTCCAGCGACGTCGACAGCAAGAACCTTCGTGGGACAGCTCGCACCTCCATCCTGGTCGCCGACAACGCCTCCTGGTCCGAGAGACTGCAGAGCCCAGCAGCGCCCACTCACCTGACTGCGGTGACTTCGCCCGGTGCCATCCTGGTGCCCATTTAATCACTGGCTAGTGATTCAAGAACTTGGTCCCCTCTGCTTTCAGGTTTTCTTCTTCCTTGATCCAGGCTTGGATCCATCGAACTTTTCTTCACTGGTCGCCTGCCAGCAACTTCCTTCTTCCAGGCTCCTGGTCCGGCACGAGGATTCCCGACGTCTTTTCAGACCTATGCAGCTGCAGCCCCTGGGCTAGGTAACTTCGGCATTTCGGTGCCCCAGCATAGCCTCACTATCCAAGGGTCAGGATCCACTGTCGTTTTCTCCCTACCAGGTCGGGTTCGCCCGTGAACACTAACTTTAGCGTTACTAGCTTCCATAGACTTTGTCCCGCATCCCGCGTGAGAGTGCACACTCTGCACCCGAGTCCCCTAGGCCTCCTAGAAGTAATCTAACGATTCTATAGTCAAGTCCTAGCGATTCCAAAGCCTATTAGTACTGTACTTACCTGCTAGTAATTTCGCATTCCACTTTTAGAGTATATGGTTTTTCGTGCCCCTCGGGCATTTGTGTATAACGTGCTAACTTAAGTATTTTCATAAGAGTTTTGTTGTGTGCTTAGCACCCTGTCCTCATAAAGAGTACAGGGTTGTTGTGATTCTAATAAATACATTGTTTATTTTCATAACACTTGTGTGGTGTCCTTTCACTGGGTGTTCAAGGGGTAATGTGATGGTAAAACAGCTGGCTTAACACGCCCTCTAGAGTCTTAGCCTTAGACTGCTCGTATCCATGCTACTAGGATAGCTGGTCTATAAGGTTGACTTACAACCAATCATCAATAAGGGTTGTTTGGACTGATATATAGTGATCACTAGAATAGTGAGCACTGCACATCAGGCCAACTTCTCACATTGGTGAGCAGCGGTTGGGATTTGAGCTTGCTGTTGTTTTACCACACATGCCCTAAGAATATCTTGTGAAAGATCACATAAGTACTAAAGGTACATATAACTTAGCTTAGAATACTCTGAGTTCTACTGAGCCAGCTGTTGTAGCTCCTAGGGCCCAGCACACCCTAAACTACAACTCTAGCAAGGGATCAGTAGGCAAACATATAGTGTAGGTAAGTGCACCACTTACACCTCACTAGAAAAGCATGTCTACCCAGGGAGAATCTACTGAGACTCCCCTGGTCAGTGTTGACCCTCCACAGGTCACTTCAAGATATGCAGCTCTCAGTTTTCAGGAGATGAGACAAATCTGTGTCTCCAGGAAACTGAAGCAGGGGTCTAACCCCACCACTCCCTTTCTGATAGGTCTCTTAGAGACATATGATGCCAGAAAGATTTCTCAGTTACATGAGAATATGCCAGCCTTAGAGGGAACCTCTGGGGATCCAGACCTCCCCAACACTGCTACTGCAGTTGAGGAGGAGGATCAAGAGGAACTCTCTGGGGATGAGGTAGACAAAGGTCTTGAGGTAGTCAGAAGGCTAACTAGGGCCAACTTAGACCTACTTGGGGAAGGATCTGGGGGACCCCCAGTACTGACCCTAATAAGGCCTAACCTTGGAGTTAGGAGAGATAGATCTCCTTCTAGGGACTCCATTAGATCTCTGCACTCTAATGCCTCTTCTCAGGGGAGAAGGAACTCTCCCCAGAGGAGATTGACTTCCCCTCAGAGAAGAGAGCATGAAGCAAGGATGAGACAAGCTAGACTGAGGATTGAAAGGGAAGAACTTGCCCTGGCCAAAGAAAAGCTTGCATTTGCTAGAGAGCAGCAGATGAGTGGGTTAGCTCCCACTGGTGGCAGCAATCTCCCAAGAGAAAAAGAGAAGGGTTTAGATACTAAACACCTGACAAAAATAGTGCCCCCCTTTAAGCAAGGGGATGACATCCAGAAATGGATGGCTGCTTTGGAGAGGGCCTGCACTGTGCAGTGCATTCCCCAGAGTCAGTGGGCAGCTATACTGTGGCTCTCCTTTGATGGTAAAGGTAGAGATAAGCTCCTCACTACAAGAGTGGAGGATGCTAATGATTACCAGGTCCTGAAAAATGCACTGGTTGATGGGTTTGGCTTAACCACTGAGCAGTACAGGTTGCTGTTCAGAGACACCCAGAAAACTCAGTCTCAGGACTGGTCTGACTTTGTTGATTGTGCCACTAAGGCTTTGGAAGGCTGGCTACTGGGTAGCAAGGTTACTGACTTCACAGGATTGTATAATCTTATTATGAGAGAGCAAGTCTTAAATAATTGTCAGAACCAGTTATTACACCAGCACCTGGTAGACTCTGATCTGACCTCTCCACAAGAATTGGGTAAGAGGGCAGACAAATGGGTCAGAACCAGGATTAGGCCCAAGAACCAAGGTGGTGACCAGAAAAAGGAATCAACCAAGCCTCAAGAGAAGGGTGGGAATAAATCTCCAGATCAAACCACATCAGGGCCCCAAAAATCCTCTGAGGGGGGTGGGTCCCAGAATCCTTCCAATAACCAGAAGAAACCTTATTGTTATCCCTGTAAACAGGTGGGTCATTTAAAAACTGACAGCAGTTGCCCAAAGAATAACAATAAGGAAAACATACCCCCAAGTAACATTCCCAAACCTCCTGTTACTACTAGTAGTAATCCCCCAGGTGGTGGGAGTGCCCCCAAGAATTTGGGTGCATTTACTTTGGGAGTTCCTGGGGACTCTGGCCTAACCAGGTCCCCTGACTTAGATACTCTTGTCTGTGAGACTGGCATGGGGTTTGCCAACTTCACAACTTGTCCCAACACTTTGGGCAAGTACAGACAGGAGCCCCTCATCAATGGTATAAAAGTTGAGGCCTATAGAGATACAGGGGCTAGCATCACTATGGTGACTGAGAGTCTAGTCCCCTCAAGGCAACTTTTACCTGGTGCCACATACCAGGTGACCAATATTGATGGAGTACAGAGAGATCATCCCATGGCAGTGGTCAATCTCAGCTGGGGAGGTGTCACTGGCCACAAGAGAGTGGCAGTGTCACCAAACTTGCCTGTAGATTGCCTACTGGGGAATGATTTAGAGCTCTCAGCCTGGGCTGAAGTTGAGCAAGAAACCCATTCTAAAATGGTAAACACCCATGGTAAGGTTAGTGGGGCAGTGATAGCCACAGCCCCAGTCCAAGATGTCCTCCCTAAACAGGTCAGGAGGGTTGTGCCAGTCACAACCCATTCTCAGACAACTTCCTTCCCAGAACAGGTTGTCAAGGCTGTCATGGTAACAGCCCACACCCAAACTGAGCCCCCTCCTGAAAAGGTTGGGAGAGTTGTGATGGCCACAGCTCAAACTCAGACAGATGATAGTGTTGTGAAGCCTGAAACTATGGATCACTCCACTCAGACAGAGAGCATTGAGGAGGAAGAGAAATCTCCCTCCCACCAGACTTTAGGAAAAGATCAGCCTCCTCAGGGAACTGATCTGACCCCTTGTGAAGAAACTGCCACAGAGGTAGTCAGGCCTAGCCTGGCAGAACCCCTGATGTCAGTGGACCCTTGCAAGGTGGGACCCAGTCTGGAGCAGGTAACCTGCCCCTCTCTCCCCTGCCTCAGTCAGCCCAGGGCTGTAGAGGTCAGGGAGGCCAGTGTTGGACCCCAAAGGGCCCCCTGTCCAAAAGAATCTCCCAATCAACAGATTAAGGGCACTGAAGCTAGTAGTCCTAGCCAAGTGAAAATAAAACACACTCCTGAGGGATCCCCCTTAAAATTAGTTAGGGACCTCCCCCAGATGGACACTGCTGGGCACAGCCAAACTTGGGACCTGAGGGCCCCAGACCTGACCTGTCCCTCCAGTAAGCCAAACAGAGGGACCCAACCTCCAGCTGTAGGTAGCCAGAGGTTGACCCTGAGAGCCCAAAACAACTCAGTCTTGGAAAGAAAGGCCTCTTTGGTGGATGATGATTGGAGGAAGCTGAGCCCAAAATTAGTGGAGCCTCACTTTAGTACTCCATCTCAGCACCAGCCTTTTTCTTTGACAAAACACACCACAGGTAGAGATTCCCTATGGTGGAGACCCTCAGACACCCTTAGGGTGAGGGATTGCTTAGTGGACCGTGAGATAGGGAGTAACCATGCCAGTGCTGGTACTTCCTTATATGGCCACTCAGGCAATATAGGCTTACCTGGCAAGGCTAGCCTTATCTCCTTTCGTTTGGGGGGGGTTATGTAGGAAGGTAGATCCCTGACTATGGTTGCCCCCAACTTTTTGCCTGGTGTTTTGCTGGTTTTCTGACTTAGTTGACCTGAGGCCCTGCTATTCAGGACCTCAGGCCCACTGCTCTCTCTGTTAAAATGGATTCCATGTACCTTAGGTACATATCTAAATTGGATACTGAGTCACCTTATCAGTCCCTGTACAGTGTACCTTAGGTACCCAGGGCATAGGTGTACCCAGGGCCTACCAGGGGCTGCAGCATGTATTATGCCACCCCTGGCTGGCCATCCAAATCTGACACAACTGGCTGCTTGACAGCTGGGGCAAGGTGGTGTAACCACCCTTTGCTTTAGATATAGTATACCTATATCTAACCCTAAAATGGACACACAGATCTCCTATCAGTCACTCCTATGGCAGGCCTTAACAATCCTGAAGGCAGAGTGCTTGGAATCGTGTGAGATGGTGCTCTGGCATGAGCTGGGCCTGTCTGCGGCTTTCGGGATCTATCCCTTAGCCGTTTCCATGATATCGCATACCATATACTCTTAAGTGCATTATAATCCTCGCGGTTAAATGCCAACTCTGGTATCGCTTTATCAAAACATGTCGAGTAAGGTGTCATACGAATTGGAATACTAACCCCTCGCCAATTCTGGCGACGGGGTTAGCATTCCACCCTTCTAGAGGGACACGACATGTATGTAACCCCTAACCCCGGTTAAAGTCAAACAGAGCCTCAGCTCCACAAAATGGATGCTGCCACCGAGACACAAGTCTGCCCTCCTGCTGCTGGGAGTCCTCCCAGAGCAGGAGATAAGGACAAAGGGTTTCCTGCCAGGGGCGGTGCCAGCACCCTCCCAGACAGGATTTTGTGTATTGTAGGTAGGCAGGGCTACAGAGGAAGGTGACTGCACGTGGCACCCCGGTGCTCACTGTGCATAGGCTGGCTTGAACCAGTTCCAGGGACACTCCAGACCCTGTGCTGGGGAAAAGCCCGCCAAGGAAGTGGGTGTAACCACCCCCCTCCTGGTCCCACCCCTAGGGCAGGACTTAGTCGCGTGCCAGCCCCCTTTTCCCAGATAAAGGTAGGGACTGGCCCCCTTCCAAATCAGATCATCTTTGGAATCAAGATACCACTTTCCACGAAAGGACTTCACGATTTCTTCTTCAAGATTCTCCCTTGTGGCTAAGGAGTAGTCACCCTGCATCTGCAGGCACCATCTAAGAACACTGCGGTCTGCTGCACGTCCTTCCTCCGGAATCCGACTGCCCAGCTCGACGAGACCCGGCTTCCCTGGCACCTCTGACCTCTACCCACCTCTACAGCACAGCTGAGAACCGTGGGTGCGACGAGACCTCGAGGGACCGGCCATCGCCAAGACTGCACGACTTCTGCACAGCAAGCCCACCGAGTAATTTCCTGGTGAGTGCTTTGGGGTCCGAGAAGCCCCCACCCTGAGCAGCTCCAGCACCGAAGAGCAGCCCCCCAGCATCTCCACGATCAGCGTGGGACCCTTCTGCTTTTTGCTGCTCACCGCGTTGTTTGGCTACTAGCCCGCTGGCTTGTGGCCTTCCGAACGACGCCCGACGACAATACTGCTGCTAGTCTGGTTGCTCCAGACTGGCCCTTGCTTCCCTCCATCGGAGAAGTACCCTGGACCCTCCTGGTCCGGCTAAGACGCCATTTTAGGTCCACCGCGTGGGCCTTGCATTTGCCAAGACTTGTTGCCCAATCCTGGGTCCAGCGACGTCGACAGCAAGAACCTTCGTGGGACAGCTCGCACCTCCATCCTGGTCGCCGACAACGCCTCCTGGTCCGAGAGACTGCAGAGCCCAGCAGCGCCCACTCACCTGACTGCGGTGACTTCGCCCGGTGCCATCCTGGTGCCCACTTAATCACTGGCTAGTGATTCAAGAACTTGGTCCCCTCTGCTTTCAGGTTTTCTTCTTCCTTGATCCAGGCTTGGATCCATCGAACTTTTCTTCACTGGTCGCCTGCCAGCAACTTCCTTCTTCCAGGCTCCTGGTCCGGCACGAGGATTCCCGACGTCTTTTCAGACCTATGCAGCTGCAGCCCCTGGGCTAGGTAATTTCGGCATTTCGGTGCCCCAGCATAGCCTCACTATCCAAGGGTCAGGATCCACTGTCGTTTTCTCCCTACCAGGTCGGGTTCGCCCGTGAACACTAACTTTAGCGTTACTAGCTTCCATAGACTTTGTCCCGCATCCCGCGTGAGAGTGCACACTCTGCACCCGAGTCCCCTAGGCCTCCTAGAAGTAATCTAACGATTCTATAGTCAAGTCCTAGCGATTCCAAAGCCTATTAGTACTGTACTTACCTGCTAGTAATTTCGCATTCCACTTTTAGAGTATATGGTTTTTCGTGCCCCTCGGGCATTTGTGTATAACGTGCTAACTTAAGTATTTTCATAAGATTTTTGTTGTGTGCTTAGCACCCTGTCCTCATAAAGAGTACAGGGTTGTTGTGATTCTAATAAATACATTGTTTATTTTCATAACACTTGTGTGGTGTCCTTTCACTGGGTGTTCAAGGGGTAATGTGATGGTAAAACAGCTGGCTTAACACGCCCTCTAGAGTCTTAGCCTTAGACTGCTCGTATCCATGCTACTAGGATAGCTGGTCTATAAGGTTGACTTACAACCAATCATCAATAAGGGTTGTTTGGACTGATATATAGTGATCACTAGAATAGTGAGCACTGCACATCAGGCCAACTTCTCACAGCTGGAATATGGTTGTTCCACCCTCTCGGGTTTACCCAAGATCTCCCTGGCACCTTCAAAAGCCTGCCTCGATGCGACCGCCAGACTATTTACTGGTACTAGGAAATTCGACCACATCTCTCCTCATTTGAAAGCTCTGAACTGGCTCCCCCTCAAACCCAGAATACAGCTGGAACTGACATGCATTACACACAAGGCCCTATGCTGCATGTGAGTTTATATTGTTGCATTTTGTTATTTATCTGTGTGTGATTGCACTATATTAAATATGCCCTAGGGGAATCTCATTTGCTGACTTTTGTTCACTTATGTAAACATTGTAAAGCGCTCTGATACCCTCACGGGTCAAGTACACGCTCTATAAAACACTAAAATAACAAGTCACAAATTCTGATGTGGTCAAACAGTATTTAAATTCAAATTCAATCCATCTACATCACACTTTGGAATGTGCAACACTGGTGAGTGTTTTTTTAACATATTCGCAGACAAGGTCAGGGTGTAACCTGTAGCGCTCGAGCAATTTTCAAAGAGGGGGTGCTGGCCAGTGGAATCAACTCACTAAAGTCTCTGGTAATGTGAGGAAAAGTGATGTTAGCAAAAGTCAGGTGAAAAAAAGGGTTAAACTGCTCTTGTAGGAGAGTGGCAACCACCTTCTCCCCCCCCTGATATTTCTGAGAAACTGGGCACAGTGTGCCTTTTAACCTATTTTCCTCATAACATAGGAAGCACACATTGTTTAGTATGCTTCTTTATGGGAGGACCCTGCGCGAGGTTGCCAGGGAATCTCGCGCAGAGCCCTGACCCAAATCTACAAAGACAGGTCCCTTGCACATATGATGGATGCTCAAAACAGTGGCACCCTAACTGCGCGATTCCTGGAATCCAAAAATTCATATGTTTTTGAACCTTTTATGGATCTTATTTTCCCCATCCTGGCGAGGAAATTGTTTGTTCAATGGAGGCTTGGCACACTTCCAACTAACTCATTTACCTATAAGTGGACCAATGGGGGTGATAAAACATGTCCCTGCTGTAACATCCATGAGGAAGATGACCTCCACATCTTGTTTGTGTGCCCTGCATATCAAAGGCCCAGAAAATATTGGATAGCGCCGCTCTGTAAGAACCTAGGGTTTAGAGAGTATGCACAGGCACTCAGAATTATGAAAACCAGTACCTTGGGCCACATTGTGTTCGCTGTATCCAAATTTTTAATGGCAATATGGCTGATTAGAAAGAAAAAAGCCCCCTGAACCTTTTTTAATGTCATTATAATTTCTTCCTCGCTGGATGAGAGAGAATTTTATACAATGTACAATGTATTTAAAATGTATTTTAATGTATGTAACGTCTTGCACTGCATCTTTTATGGTCTATATGGCCGAAATAAAGAATTTTTGGATTGGATTGGAAATGTAATTCCTGATCTGAATAACCTCTTAATGCTGTGTATTTAGCAGACACAACAACTGTAAATTCAAATCTGTCTTACTGAGATAATAATGAGGTTAGCAAATAGTCCAGGAAGTAACTTATCACGATATAGAGACTCACACAAGGCTGCTTTCTGACAAACCTATTTAGAGATGTGCCTACTTAAATAAAGGAGTGTTTTGTTAGCAACCACTGTTCCGGCATAGTTTCACCGAACAAATGACTTCAGATCAGGGCCGGCTTTTCGGCACTGACCTGGAGGTGAATAGAGGTGTGTGAGGGGGGCGGTGGTCTGGGTTCAAAACTTACTTGTTGGTTTAAACGCGCAAGCTGCAGAGTTCCTTGTGGTCCAGCAGTTTTCAGGTAACTATAAAACGGTTTAAGATAACTCTGGTGATTAATGTTCATGCTAGAGAGAGATTCAGAGTTTTGTCTAGTGGCAGTTTTGACTCATCCTGAAGTAGTGCACAGGGTTTATGTGCCTGCTGCAAAGAAAGTGCACCATGCAGATTACAGAACTGAGAATGAGTAAACTATGAGTAGGTCTATACACAAATGAAATGTATGTTAGAGATGGGTACTGTAGGTTGGTTGTGAAGGAATTTGTGGAGAAGGAGGTCATGGGAGGGAGGGAGGAAGGGGGACAAAAATATTGTCGCACCGGGCTCACCATCACTAAAGCCAGCCCTGCTTCAGATGATACGTGCTCCAATAAAGAGGTCTCAAAATAAAGGCAGTGTTATAGTTTATCCTCCTGTTCTTTGCCTCCATGAAATGAGTGGTTGCTGAAGCACCCCTCCAGCTCACCCCTCGCTCCAATGCTACAGGATGTAACCACACTACACACCCTTGGATAAATGTTGGTATACAAAGGTTTCTATCTGGGTTACACGCATACATCTGTGGCTCCGAGCCCCATCCCTTCTCTGCTTCAATCATGACTGCTGCATTCAGCGGCTGAACATTCTCTTCAACTCAGACAGTGCTTAATTTGAGCTGGTGGTTTCCAGGGGTTGACACCAGCGCTTAATTGTCAGCACTGAAGCTTAACAGTCTGCCACAAGGTGGAGCTGTGTGGCTAATTTAGAGATCAGCATGACAATAGTTTATTATTAATTCAATATATATATGTAATTTTTATTGTTGCACTTAATAAAAGTTGTTACAAAAAGGCCATGCATGGTGTGTCCTTCCTACGACCTTTCTTCAATTAGCTTGGCTTTTATAACGTTTTGCACAGTTATCGGGCTGCACAGTTTTGAATTCAGTTTGCAGAGGGCGTACGTCACTGCCTTGGTTATGGATTCTATGGATGCAATGTATGCTGTCGGCTTACCATTGCTCATGCTCCATACTCCTAGATAGTTATACTTGGATGCTGTAGATATTTTCAGATTGCCCATTTTCCACAGTAATTTAAGTTTATTAGCAAATTTTCCAAAGATAACTACTTTTGTTTTACTGGCGTTTACTGTCAATTAATTTGTTTCGTTATAAATACTTAGTGCATCCAGTGCTCTTTGCAGGCCCGTCTTCGTGTGGTCCTTTAAGACCATATTGTCGATGTATTGCATTCTGAATAATCTAGTTGTCCCAATTTTAACAGGTTGGTTTGTGATATTGTTTTGCCAAGATCTGCAGTATATAAGTGAAAGAGTAACGGTACCATTACGCAGACTTGTTTCAAACCTCGGTCCTTAAGTATCTTCTTGTGGCTCTGTTCAGGGTGAGTTTGACGCGTACCAAGGTACCAGTGTAGAGGACAATAATGGCGTATAACAGCCTGTTTGGGATCCCCCAGTTTTGTAATTTTCGGCAGTGTAGTCAATAAAGCAGGCGAAGAGGGTGAGCTGTTTTTCCCGGGTGGACTGCACTACCTGCTAGGCTAGGGCTTCATATATTGTCAAGTGTTGATGCTCCTGCCCTAAAGCCGAATTGGTAGACTGGGAGTATTCCTTCCTCGTTAGCCCAGTTTTGTAGGTCTTGTAGGAGTAAACTAGCATATGCCTGTGCCTCGATATCCAGGATGGCTATCATCCTGTAATTGGTTGGATCTCCGGTATCACCTTTTTAATGAATTGGTTGTAATAGGGATCCTTTACAAGCTTCAGGGACTGTTGAGTTAGACATACAGACCTTGTATAGAGGGGTGAGGATGGTTGCTCGGAATGCGGTGTCCTCTTTGAAAAGTTGTCCAGGGAGGCCATTGGGCCCCGGGGCACTATTGCTTCTGCTGTTCTTTAATATTGTTAGCATGCGATTGTGCACATCAAGAGATTCACTTGCTTCTTCTGTGGTTCTTTGATTTACCAGGTTTTTGTTACCGTTAGCGTAATGCAGGCTAGTGCTCATGAGTGGTCATTGATGGTCTGCAGGAATATAATGTGTGGAGGGCGGGCGCCATTTTGAGTGTAGCTTGAAGGCTGGTTAGACCGCAGTTAGCGGTCCAGCTGCTCGGGGGTGAACGCCATAAAGAGGCAATACTCACAGGGCTCGCTGTGGGCTAATCAGGTGGTGGCAGCTCCTGGACCTCACTGGGGGCATCGTGTTAGCGAGAGGCTGCATTGACTACAACTTGCTTTTTAGCCGGATGGCAATCGGCGCTCCTGCATGATTTAGATGCAGGCGCCGAACTTTATTTTAATCATTGTTACTTTTCCTCATTGAAGCTTCGTTTTAATAACACATTATTTTCTGTGCTTCTTACCTTCTTGTATGGCCTCCCCAGCCCCGGTCCACCACGGCTGCTTGTGCCGATTGTGTGGAGGGCGGGCGCCATTTTGAGTGTAGCCTGAAGGCTGGTTAGATCGCAGTTAGCGGTCCAGCTGCTTGGGGGTGCACGCCATAAAACACGCATGTGTCCTCGTGCGGGCAGCGGACAAGCGCAGTGGGCGCGTCGATGGCGTGCCAAAGTTAAGCCCGTCTGCGCCCGTCCGCGGCCAACCGGGGCAAGGGGCACACCACTATGACCATTATATTACATATTCCTCGTCACAATTGCGCTCTCTCCGCAGAAACTGGCCCCTACACTCTGTGTCACTGTCTGCTGTCCACGCTCTCGGCATTGCCTCACCCTTGTCCACCACGTCCCCCTCCCCCCTTTACTACTGCCCTCCTGTTGAACAAACGGTCCGCAGTTAAGCACCAATTGGAAATCTTTGATCTCTTAGATTCCAATTCCCCAGATTTATTGTTCCTAACGGAAACTTGGTATCGCTCTGACTCCCTACCAAGCGTTCTGGCGGCCCTCCCTTCCCATTACTGTATGTTTCGTGCCGACCGGCCTGAGGGCAGAGCCGGCGGCGCGGTAGCCCTGATCGCCCGTAAGGGAATCCTTTTCCAGACACTGGCCTCACCTACGATACCAACAGCTGACTACCTTGTAGTACGCTGTACCTCTTTTAAGATTCATTTTTCCTGTGTATTAATCTACCAGCCACCCCAGCAACCCTTCGGCTTTCTCCCTGCTCTTCAAAACTTACTGGCTACCTTGGCAGTTAATAGCGCCTCTGTCCTCGTCCTGGGAGACTTTAACTATTGGCCTACCGACCCCGACGAGGACGCTACCTCCAAAGATTTCACCCAACTGCTCCTCAGTCTTAACTTCATCCAGCACGTTCATGCCCCCACCCATAACCGAGGCCATATTCTCGATCAGATATGGACATTAAACATCCCGATCTCTCCTCCTACCATTTCGCCCTGCCCATGGTCCGACCACTCCCTGCTCGCTTTCTCTTTAGACCTGAGCCTTGACAAAGTACCTCCTGTCATCAAAAACTCCTGGGCAAGGAACTGGAGTCGAGTTGCCATTCCATCTCTGTGCAACTCACTAACTACCACCTGCTCGGATCTATCGGCCCTGGCTCCACATTCTCAGGTTACCACTCTGGATCGCTGGCTTACTACTAAAGCCTGCGACCCAGTGGCTCCCCTGAAGCGGATCTCCATCATCCACATCCATAATGCCAACAAGTGGTTTAGCCCTAACCTTAAAGCTAAGAAACGGGAGTTACGACAGGGTGAACGAGCATGGAGAACAACATACTGTCCGACACGCAGGCAACACTATATCACCATTCTTAGTGAATACAAAAAAGACATCTTGGCAGCCAAGATTGAATATTTCTCTGGCCGCATCTTGGCCGCGGAAAGTCAGTCACGCGAGATCTTTGCCACTGTCCACGAACTGGCATCATCAGAGAGAACTCTGCCTAAGATCCCCCCTTCCCAGACTCTATGCGACTCACTCAACGAGTTTTTTATTGAGAAAATCTCTCGTATTAAAGTTAATATCCCTTCCCCAGCGCCCAATTTCATAGACCCCCAGCCTGCCGATAATCATTTATCCTTCACTCACATCCCTGCCTTGACCAAAGAATCTTTACTCCCCCTACTCAGACGCGTCAAGTCTGGTTCCCCAGCTGACATTTGTCCGGCTCGCATCCTTCGTCAGATTTTCTCCGATTGCCCCTACCCCGCCCTTACCCTTCTGAACGATTCTTTCACGCATGGCCTTGTCCCTATCCCTTTCAAGACTGCCACAATCATCCCCATACTAAAAAAACCCGGGGCGGACCCTGCCTCCCCGGCAAACTACCGTCCTATATCCCTTCTCCCGTACCTGGGAAAGGTAGCTGAGTCTCATGTCACCCAGACGCTCAGCTCCTTTATAGAGGCTTCTAACTACCTTGCACCGTGCCAGGCGGGCTTCCGGCCCCGCCATTCCACTGAGAAAGTGGTGATTTCGGTCATGGACCAACTCAGACAGGGACTCAACACCAACTCCCCCCAGGCCCTACTCCTTCTGGACCTGTCTGCCGCTTTTGACACGGTGGACCACGTCATTCTTCTTTCCCGTGTCAAAGCGGCGGGCATAAGGGGACCGGTACTGGCCTGGCTGGGCTCCTTTCTGTCTGACCGTACCCAGGCTGTCCACCTGGCTGAATTTTCTGCCCCGCCTCGCAGAGTGCAATGTGGTGTCCCTCAGGGATCCTCTCTTTCTCCCCTTCTGTTTAATCTTTACATTTTCCCTCTTATTTCTGCACTACAACAGATGGAGGTCACGGTTTACAATTATGCTGATGACCTCCAACTCATTTTCAACTTTTCTTCCCCCACTTCAGATGTCGCTAGCTTCCAGTCCGTCATGCTGTTTATCCGGGATTGGATGAATGCGAACCACCTTAAACTCAACCCGGATAAAACAGAGCTGGTTCTGACTGGGGGCAGCGGCAACCCTTGGTCCCCCTCCTTTTGGCCCCCTTCCCTTGGTCTCCCTCCTACCCCCTCGGATTCTGTCAAAACTCTTGGAATCACACTTAACCATCATCTCACACTTCACTCCCACATCAGTTCTGTTGTCTCCTCTTGTTTTTTTACTTTGCGTATTATTAGGAAAATATCCCGTTTTTTCTCCCTCCCTGCACTCAAACTTATTCTAATGGCCATGGTCCTTTCCAAGATCGATTATGGTAACATCATCTACAATGGTGCTCCTGCTTATGCACTCCAACGTCTCCAGCTGGTGCAGAACCAGGCAGCCCGATTGGTATATGCCCTTCCCAAATCCCATCACTCCTCTCCTCTCCTTTTTTCTCTTCACTGGCTCCCCATCAAACAACGGGCCCTCTTCAAACTTGGATGTCTCACTTTTCAAGCTAGGGCGGGCACGGCTCCTGCCTTTATCAACTCGGCCATCACCAACTATTGCCCCCCTAGAGATCTACGCTCATCCACTAAATCCCAATTAGTTATCCCCCGTTTTAAGAAATCAAGATCGGGAGGCCAGAAATTCTCGGTCTTGGCACCCACCTTTTGGAACACCCTCCCGTCCTCAGTCAGACACTCTTATTCCTACATGGAATTTCGTAAGGCCCTCAAAACCTTTCTGTTTCAGCAAGCTTTTAGTCCCTAGTCCTGTGCCTTCTCTACCATGTATTCCCCCCAGCGCCAAGAAACTTCATAGTGAACGTGCGCTTTATAAATCCTTAAAAATTCAAATTCAAATTCAATTTAATGAGAGGAGCTGCAATAGAGTGTTTTCACATGGTTGATCCATGTGTGACTTGGAACTTCATTACGCCGGTAGTGACCGTACCCGACCAACCTGTTGATATAGCAAAAATTCAGCCTGTCTGCTTGGGGTTAGAAGACTATAGATGTGTAGCCATTGGGAGTCTTTTTGTTGCCTTTTGAAATCCCATATATTTCTCCTATGCATGTTCCTGGTTGACAGCCATTTTTGGTGCTCTGGTTGGTCTCTCGTCGGCTTATAGTTTCAGTTGGCTCGTCCCAATGCCTTCTTACTTAATTTGGTTATTTTACACCATGGTTTGGGTTGACAGCACATCCTTTCTTTGGATTCTAGCTGATGATTTGGTTTAGTGCTTAGCAATAAGTGGTGCAGCTCTGGAACCAGTTTTGACCATATTGCAAGTGTATTCCCGTTAGCATAATCTCTGTTCAGTGCAGGCCAATTGTTTTTCGAGGCTGTCAGACCCGATGTGTTGATGTTGTTCCATTTAAGTCAGCTTAGGAGCGTGTGTATTACCTCCCCGTTAAATGCCCCAGGGTGGTAGTGTGCTTGAGTGTAAATGGTTTGCAGTGATATAAATGTCAACAGTGGGAGGTGGTCACTGGTTTGATGTACAGGCTTTGGAAATTCCAGCACTTGTTAATGGAGCCAGTGGCTCATAAAAATATAATCTATAGTAGATATGGGTTTTTCCTTGAGGTCTCTAACCGTAGCGTGGTTTGCGACTTGAGCATCTTGTGCAGACCTAAGAATATAGGTGTTTAAGAATGTATTGAGCAGATTGCCCGTGTGATCCCTAGGTCAAGAGGCATCTGTATCTGGGCTCAAGTTGTAGGTGTTGTAGTCACCGACCATTAGTATCCGGCAGTTTGGATAATTGCTGCGCAGTACTTCCAATGTGATGACCAATTCTCTCATCTTGCCATATCTCAGGCTGTCTTTGCAGTTAAAATAAATGTCCAAGAGTAGAATCGTTATGAGGGAAGCATTCAGTTTCAGGCCTCGCAAGTGTAGTGCTTGGACCATGTGCATACTTAGTTGGGATTTAACTGGTTTTATGGAGATGCCAAAGTTTACGTATGTATATAAACCCCCTGATGGCCTTCGAAGAGTATTGTACTTTTTTGCTGGGTGTTGGAATTCCTCGAAGCCTGTTATGATCAGGGGGGCAAGTAGCCAAGTTTCCTGGAGACACAACAGGTCCCCTTACTGTAAAAATGCAAAGGTGTCTCTGTTCTGTAACGTGGTTTTCAGCCCAAATACATTCCATTAAATCATTTGTATGGTCTTGTTTGTTCTACTTGCAAGGCCATTAAGTCTCTTTAAGCTATGAGCAGTTTGATTGCTGCCTTGACAGGGTTGTCGCTGTTCGGTCCTGATCGTCATTACACAACTCAGGTTTCCCGCTTTTGCTGATTATACGCCCTGTGGCAGAAGAGGTAGATGAGAAATGTATTCTGAAGTTGGAGAATGGAGTAGGATGGGCAACTTCGATGGTGCCTCTTTCGCTGTAACTGTGCTTTCCTATTGCTGTGTCTACACTTTAGCATGTGTGGGTATTTTTCCTCTTCAGGTTCATATGCGTTAATCCCAGATTTTGCAAATAGAGCCTCCTTTGTCATAATCTTTTTGGCTATCGTGCTGGTTTTCCATGTTGTTATTGTCAATTCTCTTGTTGTGTTACTCTTCAGGACCTTAAATTGAACTCAGGTTAGGTTTTCAGTTCTGAGGTGTGTTAGCTCTGGAACGTGTTGAAGGATTTGTAGAATATTGGCCCTATTTAATGTGTCTGAGCCTCCTTGAGATGTGTATTTTGGGTGTGAGCACCACAGTGGCGTTTTTAGATACCCTTTGGACAGGGGCCATTGGCCTTGTGGTACCAAGATTTGCTTCCGGGCCGGGACTATTTGTTATATTTGTTCTGATGACTATTTCCACTACTGTGTGCTCTCCTATCCTTGTACTGTTTATGTGGGGGGAAGGAGTTCTTATGACATCTGTTTTGGGTAGGCCCATCTTGCTCCTGGCTGTGTCGGTGATGTGGTTTGTCGGTGCCCCCTCTGCTGAATGTTTGTTAGGGGGAGGCGATCTCCTGGGGAGATTGCGTTAAACCACATTCGTCTACCGGACCCTACCTGCAGGCTGAATATAAAGGAGGCGGTGGTATCATTGCTGTTGTTAACTGGGCATTCCCTGAGTTGGCGATGGGCCTTGGCTTTTGGAAGATTGGATAAATCTTTTGTGGCCTGATTTTGATTGTTGATCAGTATTTGAGTCCGTTTTTACAGCCTGAGTTGCCATCTAATGCTGCCAGGCGCAGTTGTAACTCCTTCACACAGCGCCAATGTTTAATGTTTTTTATTTGCTTCTGTAAGCGTTTTTTTGCTCTTCTGGATAGCGGTGTGCTAGTCCCTTTGATGTTGTCTGATGGGTCTGGGCTCCAGGGCCTGCTATACCCATTGCTGATGAGTCATTGGTTAGTTTTGTTTAGTCTTGTCGCTGTAGCTAGATGCGAGGAGGTTGGAAGAGGGTCTGGGGCTATCATTTGGTTGTTGACTTGGTTTTTAGGGTAGGTAGAGAGCCTAACTTCAGCACATAAGTTCTGTGGAGTGTGGTTTGAGATCTTCATTGTGATTGGCTGTGGCAAGCTTAAAAGAGGTTCTGTTCCAACTTTCTCATTGGTTCGGTTGTTTTTAAGTTTGGCTGGGTCCCTTCCTCTGTGCAATGGTCCGGCTGGTCTATGGTCATTGTTTTCCTTTGTTTAAGTTCCGTGACTAATGATGTAAAGCTTCTGGCAGAGAGCTGAGCTTCTCAACAATTTGGAGGCAGGAGCACCTCGCAAAATGCTATATTTGTTATAGCTGTTGCTATTGCCTGCATAGTATCTATTTGAATTTCAAGTTATGCGTTTGTCATGTGAGGGCATTAATAGCGGTTGTCAATGTGAAGTTTATTGAGGATAAAAGGGAATTTTGCTGAGGACATCAGGATTCGGTTGTGAGCTTTGTTACACCCGATAGATGGTGGGAGGTCTGTACCCCTCATGGGGTGTTGTTACCCAGCCCTTTGATTGAGAGTATAGGGCTTCATTGCTGACATCCTTTGTAAGAGGCACAAATTGAGGAGCGGGCCGTTATTACTCATCTGGGGGGTTGACTTGTATTCGCCTTTTGGGGAGTCCAGTGCTGAAGATATTTCTTTGACTTCAGGTTTACCTTCCCCTGTCCTCCCCTGCGGAAGTTCCTGAGACAGCGAGCATTCGGCTCCGCTGTGCAAGGGCAGAAAGTGCTCCGAGTGGTTGTCTTCTCGCAGGTTTGTAGACAGGGTACTTGGCTCTGACCATCGTCTGCTTGCTTCGTTTGATTTCATTGATTTACTAAGGATGGTTCATACAGTGTAGCCTTACTGCATAGTTCCCCTTTTGCCTGTGCGTTCTGTGCAGCTAGTAATGGAGTGAAGTTTTTGCAGATTGTCCCTACTTTGGAAATGTAATGTGTAATGGGGGTGGACTCGTGATTGACTTGAGTCTCCATGGCTGGTGTTCTCACACTCTTAGTTTTGCTGGTTGCTGTTTTGGTCCATGGCACCTTCTTTGTCATTTTCCACCCTTGTTTCCAATTTGCTTGTTTATTTTTTTCCAATTGTGACCTAGCCGCCAATTTAAAAAATAGCTTGTAAACCAGTCTCCAGAGGTGTACTTGGATTTTACGTCCTTTGTCGATGGTGGTCACTTTTCTCCAAGCTAGTCTACTCCCCGGGTTTTTCCGGGGTGTGTTTGGTGTCATTTGGCACAATTAAATTTCACTTGTTTGGGCTCAGCTGGTCCTGCGGATAATGAGGCTACTTGAATGCTTACACTGGACTTTCCTGGAAGAGTGACACAGGGTTGCTGGTCCCGCTCCCCATTTGCTCACTCTGCGGCTAGCTCCGGCTGGCTCCCGGTGTATTCCGGTATGTCAAGTGGCCTTGGACAGGTAGGACACGCCTGGACAGGTGCAGGGGCCCTCTCCAGTTCCGCACTTGTGCGCCCGGAGTTTTCTTGTCCGCCGGGGGCACCGGGGCAGGGACGGATGGGGTGCTTCTGCCGCGCCTGTGTGTCGGAGTAAGACTCAGGGATAGAACTGGCTGGGGGGACAGTGGGGCAGGGGGAGGTGGGGAGGGGGCCTGAAGTCAGGGAGGCTAGATGAATCTGGAGTGTCTGTAACTCTATTTTGCCCCCCTCTTTCCCCCTTCCCTCCCCTTGCCATCTACTGATTCCTGCAGATTCTTCCTAGTTGCCCATTGCCATAGAGCTAGCCCCCTGCAACAAGATGACAGTCCAGACACCGGGGACCTTGGCAGCCGCAAGCACCGACCGCTGGAATGGGTGGAGCGTTGGGACCGAGGCAAGCCGCACCGGCCTACTGTCAGCTGCTCCCGTCCCCTCAGTCTTGTGGCCCTTTGCTGCATTGTTTTCACGCTGTCTTGTTGCCCCACTATGGCAACATCTGGCTACTCCGGTGGTCCCGTTCTCAAGTGGTGTCTCTGCCCGCTCTACCCGCTCCCGCCTATGCCTGGCCGACCGGAAAGGCTGCAAGAATCATGAAGGAATCGTAAAACCGGTCGGTGTCGGCAGGAAGCAGGGGGAACACTCTGTTTGACTCGGTGGCTTGAATGGCGGATGCTGCACACTCGATCAAGACAGCTTAGTCAGTAAGTGAACCTGCTGCAGAGATAGCACCAATTCAATATACATTAAAAACGACTATTATGTGCCGCTCAAGCCATTCTTATAGCTTTGGGGGCCTGAAATAGCCCAAATTGCCACACTTGTAAGAGTATGATGGTTAGTAGTTGCGTTGTTACTATCATTGGCAGCATAGCAGGGGCAATGTGTTGTGCAAGCTGCAAAGGCATACCGACAAGAGCCCTGGCACTTACTTTTTGTAACAAATTAAGCACTGACTCAGTGTCAACATTTTACAGACAACGTCACATGTGCTTCCATTCTTGCGGGTACTAGAACATTCTGCACGACAGTACTCTCGCAAACGCCCGTCATACAGAGCAATTAATCAGAAAACAGAACAAAATTCTGAATGTTTGTGTTACTGTTAAGATTTGGCTGCCTACCACTTAAAGCTTAAGGCTGTGCAGGAATACGGGAAGTTCAGGGCAATGATCCATGTTTATGTGAATTTGTGTCATGGAGTTACACAGAACTTGAATCATGTACTTTTTCTTTGCCAGACCCTTGCACAACTCAGGAAATAGGTTTTAAAGCCATTATATGTTATATTTAATATAACGAAAAGAGGATTTCAATAGCATTTTACCATCTCCAAATGGATGTGTTTGATACAATCTATTTAACTTCTTAAAGATTTTTCAAAAAATGTTTGTGATATTGAAGTATTGTTGGATTTTATAGTGTTTACTGGTTGAATATAGGACAAAATCAATATCAACAAACTTGAAACTTGAGAGACTTATAGCTCCCAATCTGTAAACAATGCAATGCTGTATAACATGGGTACTCACAAACTTTTTCTCGGGGGCCAAATTTACAGTGTGGTTTGTGGCCGAGGGCCGCACAGGTGGGGCCATTGGGGCCGGGGTCAGTGGGGGGCGGGGCTAAAGGGGAAAAAATCACTACCATTTCAAAACCTTACTAGACAAAGCTGTATTTCCAAAGCAGATGCAACTACAAGGAGCACATTTTTATAATATTTTTTTATTATCAGACAATAGCAATCTTTAGAGGGATTGCATGGCAATTTGCAATAACCGGATATTCAGCACATGCCCATTATAGCACAGGCTTCAGAGTCCAAAAAATAGGTACGTTAAAGATAAACACTATGAACTTATTTTACATTTCATGTCACCAATTAGTTTTCTGTAATCTAGTACCAAATCTGAAATGGCAAGCCTTAAGAGCTGATCCAGATGTATGTATGTAAGCTTATTGCTGAGTTTACTCTTCAACAGTCCCATTGTGGAAAATGAACTTTCGCAAACATATGTTGACCCAAACATATGTTGACCCAAACATACAAATTATCTTCGGCCACTGTAAAAAGAAAAGGAAACTTGTCAGAAGGCACCTTTTTCCAGGATTCTTCTGGTGCTTGCCCCAAAAAAGATGCTTTGAGGGCTGAATTGTGCTGCGTGTCAATCAGCTCTATTTCTGCTTGAGCCCTTACCATGCCAATAAGGGCAACAATGTAAAGATTTTGTGCACTCACCATCCAGGGGTTTTCAACTAGCCTGAACAGGGGTGAGGGCTCTAAATTGAGAAGATTGGCATTTGACCTCCCCAGAAATTTCTTCAAGACATGCACCAAGGTCTATCTTTGACAGAATTTCTTGTGCATCTGGAAACCTCTGAATCACAGCCCACAGTTTTGGGAAGTGGGTGAAGTCACTATCATCCAGTTCTTCTTTGAATAACACAAGCTTACTTTCAAAACCATAAATACCATTAATCATGGAGCACACAGGCTGTTTTTTACATTGCCGGGTCAAATTGAGAGCATTAAAATGTGTGAAAAGATCTGAAAGAAAATGGAGCATAATAAGCCATTTCACATCTGTTAGTTCTAGGAATGATTGACCTCTACTGTTCACTAAGAGTTCAATTTCAGGAAGCAATGCAATAAACCGCTCCAAAACCTTCCCTTTGCTTAGCCAACGCATGCCAATGTACATCAAGAGGTCTGTATATTCTGCTTCAGATCCCTGAAGCATTGCTTTAAAGAGTCTATGGTTCAGAGCTTTGGCACAGAACAAATTAACAATTTTCACTGCAACTTTTAGGACATTATTCAGTTCCCCATGCTTTAATTTTGCACACAATACTTCTTGGTGAATAATGCAGTGGTAGTCTATCACAGTCTGTCCTATGAGCTTCTTTTTAAGCATAGATACGAAGCCTCTGTCATGGCCTACGATGGCAGGAGCCCCATCTGTTGTTATGCTGACAAGAGTGTTCAGTGGTATGTGATTTGTTTTAAAGTAGTTGCACATGCGGTCCAGTATATCTTCTCCTCTTGTGTGCCCTTGCAGGGGTGGAAGGCACAGGAGCTCTTCTTTGGGATGAAGAGATTGGTCCAGATACTTCACCCAAACTAATAACTGGGCCACATCGCCTATGTCTGTGGACTCATCCATGGCAATACTGAAGACCGGTGACTCTCTGACTGCTTTGATCACCTGCTCCTGGACGTTTTGACCTACTGCCTCTATTCTGCGTGCATGCGTGGAATCGGATAGCTGCAATGCACCTATTTCCTTTAAAATGCTGGCTTTATTAGTGTAGTTGTCAAATAAAATTTCAGCTGCTGAAAGGAAACATTTCTTCACCAGCTCTGAATCTGTGAATGTTTTTTTATGTTTGGCAAGCAAGTAGCATATTTTGAAAGACGCTTCTGTAACAGCCTCAGATTCCTTCATCTGGCAAAGGAAGATCTTCTGCTGGGAAAGAAGAGCTTGCTTTAACAATGCCACTTTTGCAGAACACAGTTTTGAGTTCAGTGGGAAGTTTGCAGTGTATCCAGTGTGTCACGTTTTTTAGTGCTTTTTTAGTGCCGTTCCAGGTTATACTTTAACCTTTTACTTTCTATTTGCGAAGCAAACAGGTGGCTTTTTCTTTTGGACATTCAACAAACAACTACTCTTATTCCCATGCTGCCTGGAAGGTCCTGTGTTCACTCTGTATCGATCTGGGTCATTTGCAAGGCTTGGAAACTGGACTGTAGGCCATTGCATAGCTCTCCAGCTAGTTTGTTACTATGCAATAAGTAATAAGGACCAGGAATCTGATTATCCACCTGACTACCGATGGACCGACACCGCCGTATGACCCAGGAACCGACAAGCCCCCCGACCAATGGACCGACAAGCCCCACGACCGATTGACCAACACGCCCCATGACCGATGGACCGACACGCCCCAAGACCGATGGACCGACACTGGATCACGACCGATGGACCAACACTGCATCACGACCGATGGACCAAAACTGGGTCACGACCGATGACCCAACACTGCATCACGACCGATGGACCAACACTGCGTCACGACCGATGGACCAACACTACGTCACGACCGATGGACCAACACCATGTCACGACCGATGGACCGACACTGCTTCTCGCAATAGATCTGTGAGCAACACAAAACTAATGTTTTGTTTACACATACAAAGTAATTGGTAAACTTGCAAATGAAAAACAGGAGATTTTTTAATAGCCCTTGTTTTTTGCCGGAAATGTGTCACTCAATAGGGAATTGAAATAAATGGCATCCACACACACACACACACACACACATATATACAAGCACACTTTCACCCGTACGTATCTTGGAGCTGAATAACAGATGTTTATTGCTCCCCAACTCATTTTATCGGCCTCAGATGGATGAAAGGCAGGACCCGTTGGATTTGAACCTGTGACCGTGAGGTAGAACACAGGCCCCTGCAGTGAACGCATTAGTCCACTGAGCCACCAGACCCGGCATACACACAGTACAAAGGTACAGAGTTTGAGGCGGTTTCAGACTGGGAGTCAACAGGAGAAGAAAACGGTAACCGGCCAAATCGGTGATCTCGAGTCAAAATGGACCAAAGTAAATTCAATTAAACCAAATCAATTCTGGCCGCTCTGTCCATATTGGAAATACAGCAATTGCTGAAAACATTGGAATTAGAACAACTGTGACAGTTGTAACAGATCTAATAGAGGGCCAGTCTGCACAAATGTAGGGAAAGTCAGCTATCATAGTAGAAAAACATATGGAAGGAACTAATCAGGACAGCGCTATTTGGTGTGGAGCCGCTGTAAAACTATAGGAATCAGAAAGGCTCAGATACAATGGTCCGGCCTGTAGAGAGGGGATGGGTGATGGGAGGGGCCAGGTTTAAGAAGGGGGTTAGTAGAGGAGGAAGAGTTGGAGAGGGTGGTGCCCTCCCAACCTTGTAGTTCAGTGTTGGGTGTAAGCCGAGCAGTTGTCGAAGTGGGGGGAAAAAAGTTGGGGGAACTGTGGGCGGAGAATGAGAGGGCAGGAATAACCTGAAGATTGGGCCAGTGGGCAGAGTCAGGTGTGGCTAGAAAGAGCAAAACATCCTAATTTTTAGTATTCGTTTGGAATTTCTGTGCCTAGTTACAGCTTATTACGTTATTTAATTTAACCAGTGGATACACGTGTTTATTTAAGGTTTAATGAGTTATTGATATTAAAATACATTCACAAAGTGGAATATGTTCCTAATCACATATATGTTCCAAATACGCTTAAAAGTGGATTCACAAGCCATTTGTCTCCATGGCATGCAGTTTCTGTGTTCAGTACTTCTCCTCCCTTTTTCCACAAGAGCAGTTTAAACATAAATGAGAAAATATCCTACTTTGCAAATGTTTTCCACATAATCATGGCCCTGCCATATATGACACATAAGTCTTCATCTGCTGCTTAATCTAACAATATTAGCCAAATATTGTAGCTCAACTTTGCCCTCTATGTCAGCTGACATCTCTGCTTAATGCAGGTGGCAATTATTTTGCCAAACTACTTCTTCCTCTGCTAAATTTCCATTAAGAACAACTGGAGTCCAAGAAGCAGCCTTGCTTCATATCAGGTCATAAGAACTGGACACACCAATTTAGCATTGACACTAGTTACAGTGCTTGTAGAAAAGTAGGGTGACCAGACGTCCCGGTTTTCCCCGGACGAATCCCGATTTTGGAGAAGTCTCCCGGTGTCCCGACACTTTTCTCCAAGTTAATGAAATGTCCCGTTTTTTAAACAGTGTCCGGGTTAAACATAGAAATGTCCCGGTTTTTCATTGGTGTTTCGGTTGAGCATGCACGGGCATGCTCTCTTTGCACTGATTAAGGCGTGACATCACTTTAGTAAGCGTCGTAGCTGGAAGGGAAACTTTTGAAGAGAGACACTTTCTCTCGGGATTTCCCTTCTCTTTGTACAAGGCAGCACCACCTACGTCATCGTGCCAGCCATCGGCACAATAGAAAAGTTTTCAGTGCTGTGATCAGCCAATCACATGGAATGGTACAAGCTCTTTGGGTTCCTGCACCGCTTGAATTACAAACTTTAGCAGGCTGCAGAATTCTGTGACAGTGAAACAAGCGTCAGATTGTGAGGATGCTGGGGAAACAATGCTTTTTCTAGTTTCCTGTTTTCAGGTAGGATGTAGCCTCTTGGTCAGACGCTCTGGATGGGGTGCAGGGATCACCGAAATGGTAGTACAACTCCGGATGCTGCAGAGTCAGAGAGCACAGGGTGGAGTAGTGAAGGGTGTGGGGGGCATGGCTGCCTCAAGTCAGCAGAAGTAAAGGATGGAGGAGATGTGGCCTAGCAGACAGAGCTGAATTTGGAACCCAGGGACTTTTGTTCAAACCCCAGCCTCAGTGGTCAACTCCACATCATGTGATTCTGGACAAATCCCTTAATCTCCTTGTGCCTAAAATATGAAATGTAATTTATGAATTAAATTTGTGTAATCCCCACTTGATGCACATGATTTTGCAGATTGCCTCCCATTCATCCAATTAATATACAGAGCTCTGTTGCTTCCTAGCTCGTCTGAACTATATAAATACCATACATACATAATATACAGAACTATTGCTTCCTAGCTAAGTTTGCATTATACATGTAATCACAGCTCCCAATATAAACAATGTAATCCCTGACCGAGCCAGCAGTTCTGACACAGTTATATAAGACACGCTTTCAACTACAAAAAACAGTAATAGGAAAGAAAATGGCTTCCTCTGGTAGCTCGTCAATGATATTAAAAACTCTCTCTTGTGGACAAAGCAATTGTTTGTGAGGGGACGCGAGGGCAAGGTGGAACCAATTCACAGTAAAGACAAAGTTAGTGAGCATGACATAATATTTAGGGTAATTCGAACGTATAATTGCAAAAGTATGTAGAAGTAGTCCAGTCTAATAAACAATAACTACCTGGAGCGATGCCCAGCAACCCAATAAATTGAGACAAAGTCTGTTTAAAGGGAATTAATGGTTACTGCCAATATAAACCTCTGATTTGTCATCTATAATGCTTCATCTCAGTCTATGGAGGGAGCTGTCGTTGTAGTCCCTTTTCTATGTGTATGACAGCTGTAAAATAGTCCTACTTTTATGTTGAGGGTTACTGCAAACCGTAGTCCTACTACTATGTCTATGACCTGTCACCCTTTTTTGTTTTGAGAATCTGGTCACCCTATAGATAAACTGTCACAGTAGGTACCTCTCTTAGACTCGGACAGGGCCGGACTGGGAAACAAAAGCAGCCCTAGCAAATTTTTTCAGACCAGCACTCTACCCAACCCGATCAATCATTAACCATCAATCAATGCCCCTACTTCGTGCAAATTTGCTGCACTCTTAAATATCTCCAGCTAGCTGAAAGTAAAAACAAAGATGCAATTCAAAGCTGCCACGACTTTAATCCATAAAACATTCAAGGTCACGCACAAAGCTACTTTAAAACAGGATCAACCGATATGCACCCATCAATCGAGGACAATTCAGTTCACAAGGAAAAGAGAGAAGTCCTATTTCTTGAAACAAATTACGGGGAGAAGAAAAGCAGCAGCAAACAGGAGCAAAAGAATAACCCTGCCACTCTTCAACTAAGCTGAATTCAATCTGTTTTGAAAAACTTTATGAGCATACACCTTTTCACAAACAAACTAAAATGTGACACAGCCTCTACCAGAAATAAGAGGAAAACTAAAACTTCAGAACCTTCGGATAGAATCGCTAACCAGCCAGCGCAAGCATTGACAAAGCCAAAAGGTCTGGTCTTGGCAAGATTGCAATGTTTTATTTTTATTATTCTGCAAACATATGTAATGGTCATCAAGAGATTACAAGTAAAAAAAGTAAAAATATCACAGACTAAAGATGTTGTGCATATGTTTACAAGTAAGGACACTCATTAATCATTAAACATTGCAGCTTTTTGTGCCATGAAGTTACTGAACAATTAATAAAAAAGATTGAGAGAGATAAACATGGCAGACACCCAGAGAGAGGGGGTGGGGGACAGTGTGAGATAAGTAGGGAGAAAGAGTGGTGATGAGTCTTGAGCCAGAGAAAAGGCGCAGGGTGAAAGGGCCACACATGGGAAAGTAAGGAAGAGACAAACGGAGAAACAGATGAGAGACAATCACATTGCATGCTTCAATAGGATCCTGTGATTACCTCTTGGGGTGCGAAGATCAACCTGCGGGTGGAGCTGGTGTTGCAGGGCAATGGAAATCAAGCTGGTCATGGAGAGGGAGGCAGATGTGGTGATGGAGCTGCTGCTGGCCAAATCCAAGTGGCGAAGAAGGGGGTGTGGGCCAAGTTGACGTGCAAGCTGCGTCCCAAGAAGAGGCTGCTGCACAGAGGAGAGGACATCCTCAGGCAAAGAAGAGGCTTCGGGGCGAGAAGAGACTGCGGCGGAGAGGATGCCCTCAGGCAGTGAAGAGGCTCCCGGGCGAGAAGAGACTGTGGTGGACGAGAAGAGGCTCCTGCAGAGGATGCGCTCAGGTACTGAAGAGGCTTTGGGGCGAAAAGAGACTGTGGCAGAAAGGATACCCTCAGACAGGGAAGATTCTCCAGGTCGATTACAGGCTGCAGTGAAGATTCTCCTGGTAGATTACAGGCTGCGGGCGGAGAGGCCGTCGTAGGTACCACGGACACAGGAAGCTTCCCAAAAGCTCCTTTAAAAGTCAGCTGTAAAAGCACTTACAGCTGACTTTTAAAGGGCCGGTGCTTTCCCCGAGTGCCATGTGTGACATCACTGAGGTGGGCAATTCAGAGGCAAGCAGTAAACAGAGAAGATGGTCGCAGGAGCAAAAGTAGCGAATATATATTTGTTGTGATTTGTTAAACTTTGGCCTTTATCAGCGACCGTATGTTGGTGTCGCTGTACTTCCTCTATGTTGGCGGCACTACGTCACACATTCCAAAATGGAATGTGAGTTTGGTATTTATGTGACGTCACCCGGCGTCCCTGGTTTTCCCTTATCTTTGTCCCCTACTTCACCCCTGCTCCGGTATCACCCGTGAGCCTCTCTGATTGAATAAATACATTTATTATATACATTGCCGTCAGTCTCCTCCCTACAACAGTATTGAATACGTAATCACTATGTATGCTCCTGCAGCCATCTTCTCTGTTCACTTCCAGGAAATGGCATTGTTGTAATGGGTGTATTCTTATATTGTACTCTGTGAGTCGGGTTGTGTCGCGTGACTCACTGCCTTGTTGTAATGCATACCCTGTAACTATTGAGGTTTCCCCAGGAACGTGATTTCTGGCTTCGGATTCCTAGCAGCTGGACGACTACGGTCGTGGGTGTAGGATTTGGACTAAACATACAGAAATCCATTGCTGACTACCGTGCCTTATTTCAACAACTTGGCAACGAGCGGGATTTTCTCCGCACCCACCGCCAGGCTCAGCTGTCGAATTTGCCTTCTCATCTTTCCACATGAGAAGCCACCATTTTACACTTGTTTGTTTCACCTGCGCTGCTCACAGCATTCCTCTATCTACGTCTTCTCCAGGCGAGCCTCCAGAGTCAAGACTACAAATTACAGTCTGAAACCTTAATTTTTGTTACTTACTTTGCTTGTGGTTTGTCTGGCAGTTTTATTGTCTCGAGATCTGACATCTTCAAATCCTATTTGAAATAGTTTCATGTGCATGCAACGCCTACTATTACGTCATTCCAAGGAAAAAAAAAGCCCACCAAGCTGTGAAACTTGTGTCACCGGTTACCCCGGTAACCACTTTGAAGGCACGTACGGCAGCAATTTTTAAAAGGAAAAAGTGATTTGTTGTACATTCATGCCGGTTATTGTGCAGTGGTTTTCATTTGTAGTATGTTTTCATTCTCCATGATCTGACATCACTGGTGTCAGATCATGGAACGTTCATGATAGTATTTATGTGACGTCAGTGTAACTGTCAGCTGGATGACAGCTGACTCCCGATGTGACTGTTTGTTGTTTCCGCTCCTTGTGGGCCCTTTATATCTTATAAATAAATACTTGTGACAACTACCTTGTGATTGCCTATCCGTCACACTACAATTGGCAACGAGGACTTGGGAACCGAGAAGGGCCTGCGGGTAAATAATATAAGGAAACATCAAATCGAAGCGGGTTTGATTTAAGAAGCCTGCAATCTTAAGGAAAAATAAATAAAAGATCGGATTGACGGAGAACTTCTCGAAGTGAGTACTCATTATGAGAATGACAGTGCCGCCTGAAAGAAGCGCAACGTTGTTTAAATAATTTAAGAGTTTTGTGGCGCTAAGGATTTGGCTGTATTTAAAGTAAGCGCAGCGAAGAATACAACGAGCATCGAATTGTTGTGCGCGCTTGAAGTAGACCTGGCGGTGGAAACCGATTTGAAGATAAAGCGCTGAGGCAAATGTTTTTCAATTGAAACCGACTATTGATGTGACTTACTTTTGGCGCGCATTCCTGTCAGTTTCAAGCATCAGCTGAAGGCTGTAAATCACCTCAGCTGTAACGCGTGAAGCATGCTGGGACAAATGTTCTAGCAATTGATTGGACTGTAGCGCAACACGTCATCGTGCGTGACCTGCGTGCGGGCATTTTGAGAAACTGACTTTGCATCTGTGTAAACACCGAACGAGTGTATGAATGCCGCAGCGAACATTGTGCAGAGTAACCAATTAAATCCTAATAATAAGAATAGAAGGGGATATTCAAGTAAGTCCAGAATGCAGTATCATATATAGCTGTATATGTGAATTGTACACGGAATATAAATAAAGAGTTGAAATATCTTGAGCAAGAGATTGTATCAGAAGACTCAATAAACCAACTAAAAATAAAGACTGATTTCTGGAAAGTGTCAATAAACAAAAGGAAAAATGGCTGAAAGCAATAATATATGTGCTCCTCCTCGTTTCTTAGATGAGCCTGGGAAACCCACTATGAAGTGGAAGAAATGGAAGAGAGCTTTTGAGAATTATATAATTTCTATAGATGGAAAAGCATTTGACGCTGAAAGGAAGTGTTCATTGTTATTCGGGTTATTGGGAAAGGCAGGGCAAGACGTTTTTGACAGCCTGCCCGAATATGAGAGTCCGCCTGGAACATTTATACCTCTGAATGAGTATGAGGAAGCCTTGAAAAGGCTAGAAAGACAATTCGATGAGGAAAACAACATTATGGTCGCAAGGCATAAGTTTGCTCTAAGGAAACAACAAGAAGGGGAAACAGTTGATGAATATATTGCTTGTTTAAGAATTCTTGCCGTAGAGTGTGAATATGAAGAAATGACAGATGTCTACATAAGAGACCAAATTGTTTTCTATTGTTACTCGAAAAAAGTACAGGAGAGGTTGCTGGCATGCAAAAGGCCAACATTGCAAGAAGTCATAGACATAGCTAGGGGTATAGAGAGATCGCTAGTGTCTACCAAAGAATTGTCGCATGCAGGAAATAACACTAATGTATTTTATTTACAGGACAAAAGGAAAAGTGATGATAAGACATTTGAGAAAAATATGGGGGAAAGGAAAGTAGGAGGTAAGCAAATGTGTTGTTTCAGGTGTGGATCAAATGAACACCTAGCTGATTACAAAAATTGTCCTGCAGTCGGTAAGAAATGTATCAAATGCAAGAAATATGGTCATTATTCTACATTGTGTAAAACTAAAAGAATGGGTAACAACATGAGCATAAACACTGTAGGAAATTTTGATGAAGAAATGTGTGCAAATATTGTCCTTTATGTTGAGATGGAGGATGGTAAGATTAAAGGTCCCATAGGGGATGTAAAAATTGGGGATGTTGAGCTTAAGTTCACTGCAGATTCTGGAGCACCCATAACAACCATTTCAGATGTACTTTTTGATGAAAAATGGCAAAATGTAACGCTCACAGAATCGGATGTAAATCCTAAAGCCTTTGGCGAGAAGGATATAAATATGTTAGGGTATTTCAACGACACTGTCACTTTCAGGGGAAGAGTTATCAAGACTAAAGTCTATGTGGCTGAAAAAGGGAGGATATTAGTGGGGTGGAGAGATCTAGCCCAATTGGGAGTTATTTTGGTGCCTGGAGCAAATGATCCAATTATCTTAAGAGAGGAATGGGTGAACAGTATGAGTATTGAGGATTGTAAATCAGATTTGACAGCCACCCTAGAGAAGCATAAAGAGGTGTTTAAAAATGTAATTGGTTGTGTCAAAGGTTTTAGCCATGATATCAAATTGAAAGAGGGAGCCATACCGTGTAAACATAAAGTAAGAACTGTACCATTGTCTGTAAAGAAAGAGTTGAAGGAGGTACTAGATACATTGACGAAAGAAGGAGTAATTGAAGAGGCAGATGAATCCGAATGGATTTCAGCAATTGTTGTTTCTAAGAAAAAGAAAACTGGGGACATCAGGTTGTGTGTGGACCTGAGGTCATTGAACAGAAACATAATTGTAAACTGCCATCCACTACCTAAAATTCAGGACATACTTCTATCAGTATCAGGGTCTAAGTTTTTCTCTTTGATTGATTTAAGAGCTGCTTACCATCAGGTTTGTCTATCCGAAAGGTCTAAAAAGCTAACCACTTTCATAACTCCATACGGGGCGTTCAGATATGTGAGACTACCGTTCGGTTTGGCATCCTCTTCTGGTGTCTTTCAAAAACTTATGGACATCCTGTTTGGGGGAATGAAAGGAGTGGAAGTATTTCAGGATGATATTCTTTTGCATTCAGAGACAGAACAAGACCATTTAAAGCTAATTGGTAATGTGCTGTAAGTCATTGAAAAGAAAGGCATGACTGTCTCAAAGGACAAATGCAGATTCATGACAAATGAGGTTGAATATCTGGGGCATGTATTAACAGCGGAAGGTATCCTACCAAAAAATGATCTTGTACAAGCCATAAGAGAGGCCCCAGAACCCAGAGACAAGGAAACCCTCAAGTCATTTCTTGGCCTCAGTGAATACTATGCGAAGTTCATGCAAAAGTATGCCGAAAAAGTAGAACCACTCAGAAGACTTTTGAGGAAAAATGTTATGTTTAAATGGACAAATAAGCAGGAATTAGCCTTCAAAGTTGTCAAAGAGGAGATAGCAAATGCGCCTGCACTAAAACCCTATGATCCGCAGTTAGAAAATATAGTGACTGTGGATGCCAGCAATAAAGGGATTGGTGCAGTGTTTTGTCAAAGAAAGGGAAATGAAGAAAATACGATTGCTTTCATCTCCAGAAGGCTAAATGAGACAGAGATCAATTACAGTACCATTGAGCGTGAAACCTTAGCATGTGTATGGGCTGTGCACAAACTTAAGGACTATTTATGGGGGAAAAGTTTCACATTGGTGACTGATCATAAACCTTTAATATACATGTTGGATGGTCAAGGTCGAGGCAACGGAAATGCTAGCTCTAGACTGTTAAGATTGATGTCTAAGTTACAGGAATTCAATTTCAAGATAGAGCACATTAAAGGGGGCAAAAACAGCAGAGCAGACTGTTTATCACGTTTGCCTATACAAAATCTGAAAGAAGAGGCACAGGATGACACAGAATGTGTAGTGGCGCTGATTGATGCTACAGTCATGTGTGAAGGATCCATAACTGAGAAGGAATGGCAGGAGGGAATGGCAAAGGATGCTGTGTTAGCTAAAGTAACAACATATGTGCGAAGTAGGTGGCCACCTGTAAGGAACCTACCAAATGATCTGAGAAATTATTAACAAGTGAGCGATGAATTGACAATGGAAAGTGGATTCCTAAAAAGAGGCGAAGTCTTTGTGCCGCCGTATGAACTCAGACAAAAAATTGTAAAACTAGCCCATAGTGGACATCCTGGAATCACTGCCACAAGGAACATTCTAAGGATGTATTATTGGTGGCCAGGCGTAGACAGTGAAGTAAAAAACTATGTGGATAAATGTGAACAATGTCTGAAATCTGACAAGCACTGGAGAATTGAAAAGAATGAACTGCAAAGTGTAGTAATTCCGGATGGACCATGGGTGAAAATCGCAATTGATTTTGCTGGTCCATTTAATTTATTGCCAAACGAAAGTAAATACTTGATAGTATTAAAGGACTACTATTCAAAATGGGTTTGTTACAAGTTCGTGAGTGTTGTTACGACAGAAGTAGTCATAACATTTTTGAATAAAATTTTCCCTGAAAGTGACAGTATCGTTGATTTTTATTTATATTATATATATATAATAAATATATATAATAAAGATTGTATCTCCATTCATTCAGCTTTACGGCACAAGCAAGCTTTTCCCTGCTTCATTTTCTGCACTTTATTTGTCCAGTGCCATACACCAGCAGCGATAGGCACACTTTGAAATATGTTTTGCCTATTGTGCTTTGGGCAGCGATAAGGCACGCTTTATCTTTTGCGCTTGCATAGCGCGTTTTTCAGCGATAGGCACGCTTCTGCTCAAGAGTATACAAAGCCTATTGCAGTTTCATTTTTCAGCGATAGGCACGCTTTTCTTCCAAATCATTGAAAGACTATTGTGATTACATCCTTCAGTGATAGGCACGCTATTAATATATTGCCGTTACATTTTTTCAGCAATAGGCACGCTTTCAAGGTTTACTTACAAAACCTATTGCATGTCCATTTATCAGCGATAGGCATGCTTTAATTAAAGTCATTCATCTCGTCAAGAACTCACTGACAAACAGCAGTTCACAGGAAAATGGCTTCTTCTCAACTCCACTTCCAATTTTACAAAATCCTGGCAAGCCAGCACTTAAATTGGTTAAAGGGTTTTCAAAATTATCTTGTTGCAATTGATGCGGTTAAACACTCTCCTCCCCGTAAAGTTGCTATTTTGTATGGCTGTTTAGGGGTTGCAGCTCAACAAGTATTTGAAAACCTTCTAGTGATTACCAACCCCACTGGTTCAGATGACAATTGGGACACGTATCAAGGAGCTCTTGCACAGCTAAGTAAACAATACTTGGATGAGCCTAGCATTGTTTTAGAATGCCATCATTTTTTTAACGAAAGCAGAACTTAGAGGAAAGTGTTGAAGACTACATTGCCCAACTTAGAAATTTTGCGTGCACATGTGAATATGGTGCAAGTACAGATATGTGTATAAGAGTCCAGTTTATTTTTTCTTGTTTTTAAAAAAAAATTCAAGAACGCCTACTGAGGTGTAAAAATCCTGCTTTGGCTGAGACCATAGACATTGCTAAGAGCATAGAACATGCAACTATTTCTTCAAACATTTTACAAGAGAGTCAGTAACAATCTAGTGTCCAAATGGTTGATGAATGCTCTTCTTCCACTTTCTCCGTGCACCTTGTCAATAAATCTTCTAGACAGTTCTCCAAGAAACCAATAATTTGTTATAGATTCGGCTCGAAAAATCATCTTGGGAATTTCCCCAGTTGTCCCGCTTATGGCAAAAGATGTTCATCTTGTAAGAAAATTGGACATTTTCCAGCCGTATGCAGAGGCGGTAAAAGGTTCACCAGGATTAACAATATTGAATTCAATGAGAATTTAGAGTCATGCTCAGAGAAACTTGACAATGTGATGTTATCCATCGAATGTGACTCTGTTGATTTTCCCAGGGCAAAAAGCCCTTTGTGTGAACTATTGGTTGGTATTACCCCTTTACAAGTTAAAGCTGACTCTGGTTCTCCCATCACTATTTTGTCAGATTCTGAGTTTAATACACATTGGAGTAGTCATGTTTCTCTTACCAAATCTGATGTTAACCCTAAAGCTTATGGTGAAAAAGAGATAGAGATGTTAGGTTACTTTCATTCTAGGGTGGACTGTCTTGGCAGACGCATGTTCACTAAAGTATATGTAGCTCTTAATGGTTGGAACATTCTTGGATGGTTTGATCTGGCCAAGATTGGTTTATATCTTTAACCTGGTTCAGATCAACCTGTCTGTTTGGGAGATATTTCATTTGATTATTACAGCTATCATGAGCATGAGAATGTCAATGTTTCCAACTTATCCATTTCCAATGTTAATACCATTCTTGACCAGTTTCCTTCTGTTTTCAAGGACAAGGTTGGTTTTGTGTGAGGGTTTGAGCATGAAATTCATCTCAAACCTAATGCCCAACCTGTTATTCACACGGTTCGTTCTCTTCCTTTGAGTGCAAGGGATAAAATGAAGAAAGTACTTAAGAGCTTATGTGATGAAAAGCTAATCACACCTTGTGATTCCTCTGAATGGGTTTCTCCCATTGTTATTGCTCGCAAAAGGTCAGGTGAGGTCAGACTATGTGCTGGCTTGCACCCCCCCAACAGCAATATCATTGTGGATTGTCATCCATTACCGAAGATTCATGATCTTTTGGCTAATTTGGCTAAATACTTTTCCTTTATTGACCTTAAATCAGCGTATCGGCGGATTACTCTTACGTTAAAATCTCAAGAGTTCACTACATTTGTAACACCATTTGGTGCCTATAAATACCTTAGGTTACCCTTTGGCCTCGCCTCTCCAGCCAGCGTCTTTCAAAAGTTAATGGACACCATATTGGCTGATATTCCAGGAGTACAAGCTTACCAGGATGACATTCTTGTGTATGCTGGTGACGAACACGATGAAATCCTGGTGAAAGTTTTGCAAGCTCTTGAGAAGGCTGGAATGACTGTTAGGCAAGATAAATGAAATTGTGCTGTTCAAGAACTAGAGTACTTGGTTCATACTCTTTCACCTGATGGCGTTAAACCTATGTTTTCCCTTATAAAAGCTATTGGAGATGCCAAGCCTCCTAATGACAAAGATGCTCTGCATTCGTTTCTTGGATTAGCAGAGTACTATGCTAGATTTGTGCAAGGTTACGCTCAGATTGTGGAACTTTTGACAGCTCTTCTGAGAAAAGGAGCAAAATTCATGTGGTCTGAGGATTTACAGAAAACTTTTGAATAGGTCAAGAAACTCATTGAGGGCTGTTCAGCCTTACACCTATTTCTTGATGGTCATAAGTGTTTTCTTACTGTGGACACACGCCTTACTGGTTATGGGGCCGTGTTGGAGCAGTGGGTTGCTGGAAAAGAACATACCATTGCCTTTGCCTCAAGGACACTTCAATTAGCTGAGACCAGGTATAGTACCATTGAACGGGAAGCTCTGGCTTGCGTCTGGGCCATTCAGAAATTCAAGTCTTATATTTGGGGTAGTGGGTTTGAGATCTATACAGATCATAAGCCACTCATGCATATGCTTTCCAAAAGCACTTCTAACCAAGCATCTTCCAGACTGGTCCAGCTATTTTCCTAACTCCAGGAGTTTCACTTTGTTATCAAACACATTCCCGGTAGGAGGAATGTCAGGGTCGACTGCTTATCTAGAATGTCCTTGTCGGAGGTTCCTGAAGAAGCAAATGATATTGAGTGCGTGGTTGCAGCCATTGATGCCATTTCTGTCTGTCCACTCATTTCTGAAAGTGAGTCGAACACTGCCTACGATAATGATACTACACTTTCCAAAGTTAAACTATTCATTTCTAACAAATGGCCTGAACACAGGATTTTATCTCCTGAACTGAGGTCGTTTGCAAATGTAGCTGATGAATTATCTGTGGTTCACACTATGATTATGCGTCATGACTTATTCGTTCCACCTGAAGTTTTACGTGGTACCATCATTTAGACTGCCCATCAAGGACATTTAGGTATCACTAACGCTTGCCAAAGGATTAAACAATTTTATTGGTAGCCCTCTATGGACGCACAGGTCAAGAAAGTTATTGATTCTTGTACCGAATGTCTTTTTTCAGATAAGCATTGGAAGACTCGTTCTTCTCCCCTGCATCCAGTTCCATATCCAGAGAATCCCTGGTAAAAGGTTAGGGTTAGATTTTGCAGTCACGTAAGACATTTTAGCTAGTGAAAACAAGTATTTGATTTTACTATTATCATACCAAATGGTTGTACTATTGCTTTTGCAAGGGTCCCACAACTGAAAATGCAATCAAGTTTTCACAGGATGTATTTGATATTGAAGGCTTTCCCACACTATTTGTAACCGAAAATGGCACGCATTTTGTCTCTCAAAAAATTTGATAATTCCTCAAAATGCATGACATTCTCATTTCAAGCTCTCTCTTTACTCACCCTCTTCTAATGGTCTAGTTAAGAAGGGAAACTGGATCATTAAGGAAGATATACAGACGGCAATCTCTTCCAGACAAGATCCATTCGCTTTTGTACATGATAAAGTGTGGGCTTACAACACTACTCCACACTCAGCAACAGGTGTGGCACCATTCACTCTCCTTAGAAAGAGAAATGTACACACTCGCTTGAACCCCACGTGGCTGTACGAGAAAGGTATGCAAAATTATGACTCTACACATGGTAGTCCTTTTCCTGTTAGAGAATTTATTAAGTCTAAACAAACGTCCATGAAAACACACTTTGACGCTGGTAAGCCTTTCATTGACCAACCTTTTCAAAATGGAGACTGGGTTCTCATTAAAAACCCTAGAATTGTTCCTAAAGGTTTTTCTAAGTTTTCTACACCTGTCTTAGTTATTCAAGTAAGTAAAGGTTCAGCTCTGTTGGAAAATAAGGGCTGGTGGAACTGGAGAGCTCTTGTCAAAGTGTCTTCCTCTCAGGAAGATGTTATTGGTAAACATACTGACTAAGATTGAACATTGCGACTGGTTTGATTTACATCAGGTCCAGGAGTCCACTTGCAATACTGCTTCAGAGGCGGTTATTGTTCATCTGCCCAAACTCTAGTTGCTGATTCAAAATATTTGAGTGAAGCTTCTTGTAATAGAACTTCATGTCCTAAGCAAATTCCTAACAAGTTGAAGGATTATGTTTTGCTGTAACCCATTTACCCAGTTGTTTCATTTTACTATGCTTTGATTGATATTCTTTTTCTCACTTTTATTTTCTCATCACATATATATGTATTTTTCTTTCTGTTTAAAAGGAGGGAGGTGTTGTAATGGTTGTATTCTTTTATTGTACTCTGTGAGTAGCGTGGTGTCATGCGACTCGCAGCCTTGACGTAATGCGACCCTTCATTCCCGAGCGTTGCGGTCCGACTGTTGAGGTTTCCCCAGGAACGCCATTCCTGGCTTCGGATTCCTAGCAGCTGGACGGCTCCGGTCATGTGTGTAGGATTTGGAATAAACCTAAAAAAATCTACTCATGACTACTGTGCCTTAGTTCAACACATATGGCAAGACAAGGTCCGCGGGCTGCCAATGAAGGCCGACCAGGCGGCTGGTGGCCTGTGGGTGATACTATGAGTACCCGTGTTTTAAAGGAAGCTAAAAATCTATTTGCCACCTGTAGAAAAGAAGCAAAAGTCAGCACATTTGAGTGGCCCGCCCTGCTACAATCAATGGGATTGTGTTTCAATCAGTCACATTTGAGTACAGCCAGCAAGCCATGGAATTATTTTACATTTAGCTATAGAACACTTCCAAGGCAAGATACCTGTTTTCATCAGTCTGCCCTCCTCTGTTTTAGCGCCTCCCACCCACAAGAGCGTCACATTATCTTCATCTCTGCACCAATAGTCTACTCATGAAATCACGTGTGCGTCAGCTGCAGCTGGTACTCGAACATTCGTCATATGCAGCCATTTGTCATACAGACCAATTAAACAGGAAACAATTCTACCCTGAGTTTTGCAGCTCCCAATCAGTAAATAATCCAAAATGTCTATAAAAGCTGTCCAGACTAAAAATCACTCAGACACCAACTGAAGGTGTCCGCGAGGAAGCCTCAATCGAAGAAGCTAAAGGTCTGGAAAAGGGACCTTAGACAAATCAAGATAGCTGAACTAGCAACCCAATGTAAACTTGCCCTTTCCGCCCAAGTCATCAAGCCAGAGGCTCACTTACTTACGGACTTTTACAACTCTACTATCTCAAGTATCATGGACTCTGTTGCACCGATCCAACAAAAAAATGCATCAACAAAAATCTCGAAACAATGTTTTAACGACAACTTAAACTCCGAACAACGCAACCTAAGAGCAACTGAACAATCTTGGAAATCCAACTCTTTCTCTGATCAGCTAAAAGTCCTCAGAATGGTAAGGAGCTCCTATAACAAACAAATCAAGAGTGCTCAGGCCAACTACCTCAGATCTCAATTTAACCAAGCCTCTAATCATCCTGGAAAACTTTTTTGAAGTTGTTAAACAACAATCGTGTGACGCACCCACTCGGTCTGACCCAGGACACAGCCCACCCTCTTGCGAAGCTTTGGCTGCGTTTTTCTCTGAGAAATTGAGACTCATCATTATTGAATGTGAAGGATAGGAGGAAGACGCTCTTACACACGCCCATCGCACGCCTATATTTTTTGCCAAAATGGCGGTCAAATGCGTTTCCTGAAGGAAGGCAACATGCACTCCCATGCGATCTAACCCTGCAAACATCATCCTGATTTTACTTGGCGTGTTGAGGCTGCGTACATTCCATGTGAGGAATTTAATACTACTACTCATTACATGGTTGCAATGAAATTAGGTACTGAATAGATAGCCCCAAGTAGAGAGACAACAAGCAGTAGACAATGCTATATACATTCCTTTGGTGCCTGGGAAAGAACCAAGAACATTTCCCCATTCCTAACTCCAACACCCCCAGCCCCCCACCCACTTCAGCACCCCAACCATGCCAAAGCCCTCCCAACACCCATCCCAACCCCCTTTTACCCCCAACAATAGCCAACCAATTTCGGTGTACACCCATATGTGGGGGCACAGATGCGCATCACTCCCACAGAGTAGGAGTTGACCGAGCAAGTAAGAACAGAACATCGCATCCCATATCCAACCACCCATCATGACACTGGGGAAACTGTAGGCTTTGCTAATAAATTGGAGAAACCCCTTTATAGCTATGCTAATGCATACTAGTGTGAAAGAGGATTGGAACCCCATAGATCAATTAGCATTATGGACAATGAGGAACGAGCCAGCCAAACCCACTGACCCACTAACTTAACCACGAAACCTGCCCATCTTCATCAGTCACGTTAAGCCGTCACCCCCCCCATAATGAAATACACTATAGGCATAAATAGTAAATTAACATGACCCCTTGAAACCATGCAGAAATCCCATCATGGGCATGGGATTATAAGACGAAATCCACAACACGTCCGCCAGGAGAACACTGATTACGAAGCGTCTATCTACTCCTCCTCCTCATCAGACTCCGCCGTTGAGTCCCGCTTCTTGCATTTCAGGTTTTTAGCATGTTCCATTGCGGCCTTCGGTGAAGAGAAGATCTTATTGTTTTCTGCAGCGCCTATGCAGAGCCGGGCTGGGTATAGCATGGCGTACGGAACCCCTTCATTCCTCAAGAACTGCTTCACGGTGCTGAACTCCCTCCCCGCAGCCTGGACGGCAACTGGAAAATCTGGGAAGAAAGCCAGCATATTTCCCTCAAGTACAATAGTCTCCTTCTCCCTAGCCAGGTGCAAAATCATGTCCCAGTCCCTATAGTTCAGGACCCTGGCTATGATAGGGCAGGGGGGAGCCCCCGGGACAGGCCATGCAGCCAGGGACCAATGGGCATGCTCCACAAAAAACATGCTGGACAAATGTTCAGTACCAAAAATGTCTGTGATGCGGCGTTTTATATAGGTCTCCATCTTTCCCACGTTTATTGATTCCGGCAGCCCGGTAATGTGGATATTATTGCGCCGGGACCACGCTTCTAAGTCCTCGTTCTTAGCCTGGATGACCGAAAGGACTTTTTCCATATTCAAGGTTTTGTCCGAGACTGTGGACAGGCCATCATCCGCTGCAGAAACCCTCTGTTCTACTTCCCCCATACGGGTGCTTTGTTATTCAAGCTGAGAAGACATGTGATCAAGCCGATGGTTCACTGCAGCCATTGCCCCTTCAATAGATTGCAGAGTGCGCTGCATGGCCACCAAAGTGGACTCTAGTGTGGGAGGTCCGTCCAATTGAGCGTCTGCCTCCAAATCAGAAGCAGCTTTCTGTGGAGTCTTGGGGGCCCGACGCGACTCGAAAGTGAGACGGGATGGTTTTTTATCCGTCGTCCCCATTATATGTCCTTTGACGTAAAGCCAAGGTCAGCGTGCCACGCAGCAGGTCAAGATTACGCCGTTCAGCTCCCCGCAAAGATCCAGAAAAAAAATTCACCGTAGCTTAATGCAGCCCCAGACAATGTCCAACCAGTGACGTTCTCAGCTACCAGGGAGCGCCTCGGGTCAAGCAAACGGACAATCAACCCAGGCCTCCAGACCACGCACACATGCAGCTGGAGAAGCTCAGAGGACCCCAAGAAGCAGAGGTGGGGGAGACTCTCACCACCAAGCCTGTCCGATGCTGTCCATCCACCAGGGAGTAGAGGCCTATATGTAGCAGGTCACAGCAGCACGCAGGCAGCAAAAAAAAAAAAACGAGGTCCAAGGGCATAGGGAGCAAATTACTCTGAATTTACAGCACCCCATATGTCTGGCAATGTCTCTGCCGCAACAGCGTTCTTACCCAATGGCAGGATGAGCCCCCGCATTTAAGGTGTGCTAGGACTCAAATAGTAATGGACAACAGGCCGAGCAAAGCGTCTCACCGTGCAGAACCGAGGGCCAAGCAGGCCCCCCACCCCGGCCTCCAAAGACAGTCAGTACAGCGCCATGTGTTGACCGCAGTATGACAAGCTCTCCTGCACACTCCTGAGTACAGGCCTCAGCGCGTTCCCCGTCACAACAGGCCCCAGCCGGCTCCTTTCCTCAACTGCCCAATCGCGCCAGAAGCAAGCCCCCGCCAGCCGCAGCAAGCAGGACTCGACCCCCGCCCAAGGCCTGATCCCACCTCCGCAGTCCGAGCCTCGGCAAGGACCGACCCCACCCACTCACTTCAGCCAGCGCCGATGGGCACTGACAATCCGGACCTCCTCCTCACAGGGCAGTCTCTTCACAGCGGCACCGGACCCTCGGCTCACCACCAGCAGCTCCCAAGTATGCGAGCGGCCGAAAGTAGCCCCCCACAGCTCAGGAAGATCCGCACAGAGAGATAGGCACGTCACCAGGCCCCACTTGTGAAGTGGCCTATTCCGCCTTGGCGGCCGCCATTTCCCCGCCGCACTGTAGCCGGGCAGAGCAATGGTAGTTTTCACACCAGCAGCATGGTCTCAGCAAGACACAGATGTCCCCAACAGGTGCAGTAAACAAACACGGACCCACACAGGGGTCTATCAACTTCCAAGGGCATGCGAAGTGGCGGATATTTGTCGGATTGCAGCTCGGTCAAGCGGAGCTTCACAGCAGTGCGGCCATTTTACTGTGCGCCCTCTAGCGCCCCCCAATCAGAACATAACATTGAATACAAAAACATGGATTATATTACTCTACTTCTCATTTCCGTCGACTAGTCCCCACACGAAGCAAGAATCACGTTCAAATGTGCTTGCATTCCTTACAAAGCCAAAGTTCTGCAACAACTGGTGCTCCTTCATAAACACTCAGTAGCTACAGGCTTGCAGCCCTCTCCTAATTTCAGTTTTCACGCTGTATATATGAGGTATTTCTATAGCATGAACCTAGCCAGGGTCTCGGTTACCTAAACCAAAAAAAGCTCAGTTTTAAACCAGTCTCTCATGTTGTTCTTCCAGAATCTAGAACTTTCTAGAGACAATAGATATCTTTTTCCTATGTTTCAAGAAGTCTTTAAAGACTTATCTCTTCACGTCATATCCTCCACTTCCATTGTGTTTTTTTCTAATGTAGTCTATTGTTTAATTCATCTCCTTGCTCATCAGGAATTGCTCCACCGTCTTGGTGAGGTCCACGGTCTAGAAATATATTTATAAATACAAACACAGTGATAGCAAACACCAATGTTAGTTTGTTTTATTTTTTTGTTGTTGGATGAGAAGATGCTGGATGCATTGCAGAGATTAAGCAGGGCCTGCTGGAAATAGAATTCTATTTTGGTTATACTGCCTTTGTGTACTGGGTATCTGGTGTTCACTATGGGGATGCCGAAGATCGCCACATCAGATCTCTTACACTTAATAATAAAGTACGAGTATGGTGCAATATGTGAAAAGACAAGATTTACTCTGAGATAAATCCATAAAATTTGGTGATTTTGTTTGGATGTTATTGGTAGGCGTATGCATGTTGAGGCACTTTCATTTTTATTCAATTTTCGGTAACTGCTCATGCAGTTTCAATGAGTATGTGGGGAAGGGGCTGGGGAAGAGTGGGGGTTTATTCCAGATTAAGCTCAATTTTCATTTTCAGAAGTTTCATGTTGTCAAAGAAATTGTTCTTTGAAGTTGTGAAAGGATTGGGGAGGTTGGCTTCCTGCTACTATATGTGTATGTATTTTATGCCCATCTTGTGCTTCACTTGGGGGTGAGGCTGATGGTGGGGAAAAACATTGTATGCCTCGGTTGTATCCATTACAAAACAATGGGGGAACCCAAAACCATAGGACCTGGGTATATTCGTTACAAAAAAAAGGTGGTCCTAACAGGAAAAATCAGTGGGATTCAACATAAAGTACCCACAAATGTAAAACACACAAGAATTGGATTCACTGTTTTTATGAATTGAAGAATGTATTCAGTACATAGATTCCATAATTCGTGATGCTAGAATTCCAATCTTAATATATACAGTTCCTGATTGGAGGCAGTTGCTCCGTAGTGGATCATGGTGAGTGAAAGGTAAGGTGCTCATGACTAAATGAGGAAAATGCAAAAGGAAAGACAGTATTTACAATAATGACAGTTTGACATGTGTAACTTGTCTGTAACATAATATACAGTTAGGGCTCCACAAAATGTGAATGCAGTAAATGTCCAATTGTTAGCGCACAAGTGGATTGAAAGATCAGCACAGGTTAGAGAAAGTTGAAAGTGTCGACGTTTCGACCCTATAGGGATGATGAGGGTGAATTGTCCCTCAGGACAGGGAAGTAACCTAAAAAGATACAGAGTATATTAATTTATTGTATCTGCAATAGTATTGAGATATGAGCAGTGTGGGTACTTTCAGATGAAGGGAGGTGAGCTCACCTTAGTTCCACCTTTGATTAATCAATTTATCAGTGGGGTCCAAGCTGTGGACTAAGGGGGACTCCTACACAGAGGAAGAGCAGGACCTTGGAAGTGGCCACTTAACGGTGAACCGAGCGCTAAAATTAAATAGCATCCAGTTACTACAAGAGTGGTGACCAATTAACATTAGAATGAATATACATTGGCAATCTGAAAAAAACAAGACACTCACCCCAAATAGGGTTACAATTTCTGGACAGATAATTGTCTTCCTGTCTCGGGTTTGAATAAATCAATGCGTTTCTCAATTCGAGTCTGAAAAATAAAGGCAGGGACACCCAATGTAGTTGCCTTGATGCTAGATTCAAATGGGGGTTCCCAGAAACCTTTAAAAATGTCCAAAAACAAAAAGCTGATTTACCTTGAAGGAGGCTCTGGATTACTCAGGCAACGCGACATGACTGAGCACGTGAGCTAAATATGCGGGCTTGAAATACGAACGTCAGCGTACCGCGTGCGTGTGTGTGCACAGTCGCGGGATGCTGACTGCTGGTAGATATAGTTCTGTGAAGGAACGATAACGGAGTGCCACTGCGATCAGGCAGCAAATCTTAGTTGACATCATTGAACAGGTTCACAGAAAGAAGCGCCTTTGTCCAAAAACAATGAGTGGAGGAATGTGGATGCAATCAAAAGTAATAAGTGATCAGTGCACTGCACTGTATTCAATTGTACATATCATAATTCAAACAATTGGAAGTTCCCATGGTAGTTAATACATAAAATATAAACCATATATATATATATATATATATGTAAGACTACATTTTTTATAGATTACATATTATCGATGTGTTGAAGGACAAGGGGATAACATTGTTATGCTGAAGGCATTGTCAGAAGAAGGAGGAGTTTACAATCTTAGGTAGCAAGCAATATCTGAGGATAGTATCAGTGGATTCACAATAGAAACAAGGGAGGCATCATATTATCCTGAATTCAATAATAACAACTATCTTGTCGTTTCTTTATGCTCATTTAGTCCATTGCTAACTGTGTCCTAAAAGTGCATCCATTTACATTTGTGCAGATTCAGAATATCTGCTATGTTGTCACCTCTTGGGCCCAGGGTTACCTTTTCAACCACAAACCATTTGATACCATTCACCGGATGGTTGGATGTGACAAAGTGTTCTACCAAAGATGCACCTTGTGTTTTAAACCTCACACAGCTGCAATGTTGCAATATTCGTATTATTACTTTCTGTTGGGTTTGGCCAATGTAAACTAAATTACAAGGGCAAACGGTAGCATAGATGACATTTATGCTATTACAGTTTGCGTGGGTTTTTAACTCCAAATTAAGTCTCCTTTTTTAAAGTTTTTTATTTCTAGGGTGAAATCACATGCCTTACAGTGCTCACATTTAAAGTGTCCAATCATTTGGAGTAAATTCCATGGGGAGTTGATGGAAGGCTGCAAGGGTGTGCCCATATAGAAGCTAACAACATGGTCTTTGACATTCTCCCCCTTCCTGAAAGAATGTAGGGGTGATTCATGTATGTCGATTTAGTCTGATATCAAATTCCAGTGTTTGTTAATGATGCGTTTTATGTCATTACTGTTCATGCAAAAAGTGGTGACACAGATCATTTGATTTAACGGCTCTTGTGGGCCAGATTTGGGTTCTGATAGTGATTCCCTGGGATTGAGCCATGCTCTCTTCCTTGCTACTTTGATAAAAAAAATTAAATATCCCCACTCTATTAGCCTTTCTTGAAGAACTTCCGATTCCCTCATATAATCTGCTTTGAAGGAGCAATTACTGCGTATCCTCAGGAACTGCCCATATGGCAGGTTATCACTGAGGTTCCTCAGATGGTGACTAGTGTAGTGTAAGTGTGTATTCCATTCGCTACTTTTCTGGAACAGGGTAGTGTACAATTGATCCTCTTTGGATTTAATAGTGATGTCAAGGAAGTTAATGCTCGCTGCACTACACTGCATGGTGCATTTAATATACGGTGATCGTTCGTTAAGCCAGTTATGAAATGTTTGGAAGTCAGTTTCACTACCTATCCAAATTATTAAAACGTTGTCAATATATCATTCACAATGCAAAATATTGGCAAAATGTGGATTGTTTTCTGTGAAAATATAATTGTTTTCATAATGGTCCATATACAATATTGACAGATTAGGTGCAAAGCTAGTGCCCATAGCTACACCTTTTGTTTGCAGAAAATAAACTCCTTGGAAAACGAAAAAAAGTCTTCATCATAGCAACTTCTAACAATTTTATAATTAAATCAGTTGGGCCTTGGACGGTAGAAGTCTATTGCATAAGCATGTTGAGGCGCTTACATTTTTCTTCAATTTTCCGTGAATGCTCATTCAATGTCATTGAGTATTGTGGGGAAGAGGCTGGGGAAGAGTGGGGGTTTATTTAGGATTTATGCTCAATTTTCATTTTCAGAAGTTTTATGTTGTCACAGAAATGGTTCTATGAAGTTGCAAAAGGGTTGGAGAGGTGGGGTTGCTGCTACCATATGTGTATGTATTTTATGCCCATCTTTTGCTTCAGTTGGGGTGGGGGTGAGGCTGATGGTGGGGAAAACTTCTTGTGCCTTAGTTGCTTCCAGCATTTGTTTTAACTTTGCTTCAACTTTTATTCATAATTATTAAAACATCGAACACAGTTATAGACATCAGATTTGCATATAAACATGTGAGCAGGCCCCATTTTTATCTTCATTATACCTCACTTTAAATGGCCCATTTCCTTGATAATGTTTGCGCTCTAGTAATACATAAACCGAAGTTCTAGATTCCCGAGGTCATGACAGCAGACTATAAGCTATGGGCATCTACCCTACTTGATTGGACCCATTCCTCCCCACAAAGCATTCTTTATACCTGGCACTGCCTCTATCTCCTATGTACTCAGAAGTCACCGAAAATGTATATGTCACGTGTTATAAATAAATAGACAACATCCAAAGCATCTTAGTATTTAATGGGAAATCACAGACAGTGAAATTATTACATTAAAGGACTTCATTCCTCTGCATTTCCCCTTGCAGACAGTTGGTTCCCGTTCCAACATGCTCCGTAGCGCTCACTTCTTTCCAAACATTTCCGTTCATCTCATAATACTCATTCCATGGTCGCAGTTAAAAACACCACCACTATTTATCTTTAACATCCAAGGTGGTCTGTTATCCACTAGATATAACAGTATTTGTAAAAGTGCCTTCCAGCATTAAATCTGCTATAGTCCTCACAATAGAGAGTTCCAGTGCCAACCCCATTCCTGCCCATCCTTGAGTCAAGAACCTGACAAGTGTTGCAAATTTATGTCACATTTTGGATCCTTCCAGTGGAGGAACCAGGTGCCTAGCAGGCACCTTCTGGATTCTAATGTGAGCCTTCTGCAACCTGCCTTTTTTTCGCTCCAGACCACATACACCTCCTTCACTGTCGCAAAATCTATGAATAAATCTGCTCCTTCCTCTTTATATCTAAGGCATTCCTATGTACGTTCCAAATATATGCTATTGAGATCCGTGGGACGACTCAAGTATATCCTATGCATATATTTAAACTGCGGCAGTTTAAATTTAGCTTTTCTAGATGTCTACTGTTTGTGAGTTCAGGCTCTTGTCTACCCTGCATGTAAGCGTGGTTCATGGCCATCATCATCCAATTGGTCTTTAACTGATAGCACTGGTGGGAGCCTATCACCCTGCAGCATTGCATTCAGTGTCAAGACAATTCAATTCCCTTCAACCATTGCAAATAACTGCTTCAGTGCGGCCATCTCTTTCACCACCTGCCATGTTTCCCTTGCTCTTGTCCAGTCTTGCATACTCGAAGAATCACCCCATCCAGAAACCAAAATGCATCTTTGCCTCACACATTAAAAAGAATTGCTTCAGAAAACATCTCATATTTTGTAAGCATCCTCCAGCAATCTAACTAGGCACCACCTTGTCCGACATCATTCTTTTAAGAGGCATTAATCCCACAGAAGTATGCTCCACACCTACTGAATTGTCCTAAGTATTTTTTTCACTGTCTACCACCATATTTGCCCTGTGAGCACAGCATGCTTTTGCAAAACAATACCTTTTCCTTTAGATGCTCCTGGCAATGCATTTCATTTAGCAAGCCTTTGTCAAAATGTAGCTCTACAGTCAACCAACACACTTTGTACTGCAGTTACAAAGCTATTTATTATGACTCAAGGTCAAAGAGATCCAATCAACTCCTTCTAAAGTAGGTTAAAGACCCCCAATTTAGGAGTGGTTTACCTCCCTGCACTGTAATCCACAAATGACCCAAGTGTTTCAGTAACTTACCCGGAAAGAGACGCATTGATGCATGTGCCATGGAAAGCCATCTGGGCAGCATGATCATTTTCACTAATGCAACTATCCCCATGACCAGTAGCAGACATTTGAACCAGGACATGATTGAGCTGCTCAAACCTTTTGGAAACCTACTTATACATAATTGAATCATGTTACTTTTCTTATGATCAATGTGAGTGGAAAAATACTGGGCTCCATCAATCCACACTCATATGTGGTAGATTCTGAGTAGCCATTAATGTTGGTGCATTTTCCTGCTGCTGCCCTGAATCTGTCGGCTTTCAAGGGGAGTGCAGGTGCAGATGTGTGGCGGTTGCTTCCTGATTTATAATTGATTTTCTGACTATTCTTTTGCATGCGTGGTAACAGTCTGGCTGAGTGTGTCAGAAGATGCTGTCACTTACTTTGCTGCAAATATTTACTGCAAACATAAGTGTATCTTTACAAAAGGGCCTCGGGTGGGTGCTTTCTCTTTGGCACCCTTAAGATCATTGGTCATTCCGTTTGTAATGATGACAAAATGTATTTATGAGTAATTCTGTGGAGTGGTACTTCACTATTTTATTTCACTGCATGGCAATTTTCAAATGTGTCTCTGTTTTTCTTATTTCCTCATGTTTGCAGATAGATTTAGAATAAAAGAAGTGATGGAGCAAGGCGGCAAAACAAAATTTTGTGTACCCCTTGTGAAGTCAATGTTCCATAACCTTAACACTTGCTAATGATGTATTGTGACACACTAACCAACAATAGTAATAGATGCACATACATGAACACGGGGAAATACTAATTTTGCTCTGCATGTAGCAAAATAATTAACTAATTTGTATTGTTATGGTGTTATGAACTAATGCACAGCTTAAAATTAAGTAAACGCAATATGAATGTGCTTGTTATACACGCTATTGTGCTAAAAGTCATCGGAGATGTAAGTATAAAACGCATTTATGTGGCTTACCTGCTAGGTAATAACTAATAGGGAAACATTAGTATGGTGGGAGGTAAACAGAAGGGCTTTAGTTCCATATTTAACATGAATTTGTGTTTGTTTCTATGATAGTTCCAAAAGTGGCCTCTGAGGCCTGTCAGAAAATGGCTGCTCAGGTAAACTGTGAGCAAATGCTGGACAGCGCAGGGGCACCTAAAGCTTGCAAGTCAGAGTGAACTGCCTGTGCTCGGGGAGGTTCAAGGCTACCTTGCCCCGGAACCTAGGATGGGTGCCAAACATGGACGATCGAATGTTCTGATCCTGGGAAAAAGTAATGAAGTTACGAGTGAAGGAAGTGCCTAGGCCATGGACTGTCCTAAACAAAGCCCCTTTATTTTTCTGCTGAATCATTGTGAAGATGATGTTGTAATGGTGAGAAGATGCTCACCCACCCCAAATTGTCGTCGCTCTTTCGATTTCCTCTCGAAGTGCTGCCGGATGAAGATCAATTCTAGGATGCAAGAACTCTTTGAAACTTTATTTGTTTGCTTTGCAGGAATGAAGGATAATATGAGGGCGTTAGTTAGGGATGTTAGGAGAGAATGAATTTGGAACTATCTGTTCCTTGCTAAACTTTCACTGATTTCCTAAATAAATTACTATTTCTGAGCTCTAAATAAAACGATAATTTTTGGAAATAAAGTTTAAGATTTTACTAAATAAAGAATAAATTCATGCCTAAATGTCAGACATATTAAAGTTTTGCTTTTAATAAAATTGGGAAAATGGAATTTTAAAGCTGGTCAGGCAGATCCATTGCCACTATGGTGGTGTGTCTGAATAACATTCATGTTTGATTAAACCATGGTAAATGTATAAATTGTAGGTACAAATAGTAGTTTATGAATAGGTTTTAGACAATCCACCAAATGTTACAGCATGACTCCATTGTGTTATACCAAACTTCGTGAAGCCCAATTAAGTCAACAGAGTAAATGTGCAGTGTTATGGGCCCCACTGACGAATGAGTGTGTGTTCGGAGGTTTCAGGGATATGGTAAGTGCTGATTAGAAATGATTTCTGGAGTCCCGCTGTAGCAGAAGCAACTATACTGGAACTAGGTAAATGTGATCACCTGATTAAGGCACCAGTCATAAAGTCGGAGTTGCAATTGAATGAGACGGGTGCACAGCCTTATTATTTCAATGTTGTGATTTCAGTTTACAAAATGTTCCAGGTGCTCTGTGGGTGGTGTCCTCCGTCCACGGACGTCGATAAATGACTAGAAACGGGCTCCTAATGGTGCATTAGTTGCATCCCCACAGGCACACTCATACTCCTCTATCAAAAATGAGGATTCCACACTTTTTCATAATTGATGATACTTGTTGTTTTATTGTTCATATTTTTCATAATTTCTTTGAATTTTCTTTTTCATTCAGTGGTTTAACTGTTCAAAACATCATTACTGAAGCATACTCCAATGCATTTCGGGCATGTAGACCGCCCTTCTTCAGGGAGAAGTACTGGGGAATAAATAATGGAACATAATGTGATCTTATGCAATAACTAACAAGATGTAACAAATGTTACTACATCAGTATATGGTTATGTGCAAACAAAACGCTGTGTTCAGTGCACCAATGTTCTGTGATACTAAACAACACCTTATAACCAATGGTATCCACCAAAAACTAAATAAAAATAAAAACGCTGGGGAAAGCACTTACATGACTTCAGCTGATGAACTATTAGCAATCTGCATTACGAAAAAACAAACACCAAACGTTAAACCTCACGTTTACATCTTTCTACTGGCGCAGTGCCAATAGTATCTAAATCCATTTACCAACTGACCTGTATATGCCGTGATCCTATTCTTCATGGCTACAAGTTTCCCGATTCGTTTCCTACAACCAGCACGCCAGGTGCGTTTCCGTGTTTAATACCGCTGCGTTGTGATTGGTTAATAACGTGATCACGTGACAGGCTACATCATCGCTAGACCGAGAAAACAGACTTTCCGACGCCAGACATTACCTAAGACAAAAGTACTGAATCTAATATGAAATAAAATAAAATAAAATAAAACAAACAAAGAAAAATATATTCTCCAACCATGATTACAAAATTAATAATACTGAAGAACGAGAACTTATGCAATTAGTAAAAAATGGAGGTGAACCCTACCACCACAGTCTGGTGGGGAGTGAATGTGACAATGTGTGCTACAGAACATTCATATCAGTCATAGTCAAATTATAACATATGGGTGGTTAGAATAGTAACCGGGGGTCCCACATAATACCAAGGATATCTGAGTCCTTACATGTAAGTTCATTATAGATAACATGACAGTTCAATGCGGTCATTGAGACCATTCGGTTTGTGTGAACACAATTTTTGGATCCATACATTTTCTCTCTGTAATAAGTGCTTTGTGTTGTCTCTTCCTTCTCTATTTTCAACGCATTCCAAAACCAAGAACTTAAGTTGAGATATGTTATGATGTTCTTCACTGAAATGTACAGCGATGGCAGATTTCATATTCTTTGTGCGGATGATTGACTTATGTTCTGTCATTCTCACTTTGATTTTCCTCTCCGTTTTACCAACATATACCTTTCCACAGGGACACTTGGGAAGGTATTACGTTTGTCGTATCACAAGTTGCATTTACCCTGAGTTTGATTTTGTGTCCTTTCATCGGATGATTAATCTTGTTGCCTTTAATGATATTATTGCAACATCCACAATTTAAACAGGCTCTCGTTCCCTTGTACACCTCCCTCAAAGGTGGTTTTTGCTTTAGCATTTCTCCCATGTTCCGACCTCGTGTATAAGCAAACAGCGGTGGTTTAGAAAAAACAGAATTAAAGTCTGGTTCCAGATCGAGTATCGACCAATGTCTCATAATGATCTTTCTAAATTTGTCACTGAGCGTTTAGATACTGCCACAATTCTTATTTCCTCTTTTATTTTTCTTGTTTTCATCAATTCTTTTCTCTCAATTTTCTCCACACGTTTTCTGGATCTCTCAATAACTTCATCAGGATAACCTCTATTGGAGAATCTTTTCCCCATTTCTTTAATCCTAATTTCAGCTTTGGTTTCATATGATGTGATTCTTTTGACTCTGGTCATTTGGGAAAAAGGTAAATTTTGTTTGAGACTGGTTTGGTGAAAGCTTGAAAAGTGCAACATGTTATTCATATCCGGAGGTTTTCTATAGATGTCACTTTCAATCGTTGTTTCAGTTAGGGTGACCCCCAAGTCCATTAATGTTACCCTTTCTTCTGATATTTCCCAAGTTAATTGTAAGTGATCATCCACTTTGTTGAGTTCAATTAAAGCTGCCTCCAACTTGCCCTTCGTGCTCTTCCAGATGATGAAAATATCATCAATATATCTGACGATTAGTTTTAGATCATTGCGCCATTCTGTCTTTGTTAAAATGTTGGATTCCTCATATTCTTTCATAAAGATATTCGCGCATACCGGAGCCGCCGAATTTCCCATGGTGGTTCCTACCAATTGCTTGTACCATTCATCCTTGTATCTAAAATAACTTTGATACAGGGTGAATAACATTAGTTCCATAGTTCCATAAGAAATGTTTGGAAAGGAATTTGTAACTCGGTGTTTAATAGAGCTTTTTCCACAGCCTCTATCCCCAATGAGTGAGGGATTGATGTATACAGTGATCTGATATCAGCTGTGCATAGAATTAGGTTCTCTCATTGTTCCATCTCTCATTGTTCCATCTTAATAGTTTTCAACTTTAGCAGGAAGTCAGCGGTATCTTTAACATAGGTTGTCATGTTCCTCACTGTTGGCTGTAGATATTTGTCCAATAGTTGTCCTATAGGTTCGTGTAGGCTACCACAGGTGGGAACAATAGGTCGTAGTGGGGGATCTTTGAGATTTTTGTGAATCTTCGGTATCATATATAATACAGGACTCTTGGGGTGTGACTTGATTAAAAAGTTCTTGGTTCTGTCATTTATTGTACCCATCTCATGAGCTTTGTTAATGATGTTCTTCAAAGATTCCATGTATTTCATAGTGGGATTGCCCTCCAATGTCATATATGTATTGGGATCCGTTATATGTTCCATCACTTTTTCCTCATACATTGTAGCGTTCATGATAACCAGTGCACCTTCCTTATCAGCCTTAGTGCATATAATCTCTTCTTTGGCTACCAATTTTTTCAACGTATCTAGATCCTTCTGCGTAATATTTATCCTAGATCGCGCTCCATAGTTCAGTTTGGATAGGTCCTGTTTGACCAACTTCTCATAGAGGTCCAGTGTCTTGTGGCTAACAGGGGCCTGGAATGTACTGCTGGGTGTTAATCCCAATAGTTGATCCGGTTCCGGTGGGTCTTGTCTAGGTAGAACGTTATCAAAAAAATGCCTTTGCCTAAGTTTCCGCATCAGTTTAAAGAAACTCACTTCCAATTCTAAAGAGTCTGTATTGGTAGTGGGGACAAAAGATGTACCCTTTTGTAGTAGTTCAATTTCCTTTGCATTGAGCTCATAGTTCGATATGTTGATGACTAGTTGATCTATGTTTGTGTCTTTTTCTTCTCCTTGTCTTTCTTCGGAACTGTTGTGCTCCTCGTATTAGGGTGTTCCTTTTCTTTTGTTTTTTCCCCTCCTGGGTCTCCTTTTTGGGCTTGGCCCTGCTCTAAAAAAGAATTTGTAGTTGTTATGGTGCTTGTTGTTGGTTGCTCATTGTTGGTGGTATCATGCGTGCCAGTTGTTGGTTGCGATTTATGTGCTCTATATGAAGTATCGCTGCCAGATGAAGAGGTGTCTGTGTGCTGTGTGTATGGACGGTTCCTCCTCTTTTGGGTCTAAACCTCAGCCCAGGTGTACACTTCCCTGAGTTTATAGTCGAGGGTATCCCTCTTAAATTTGCGGATTTTCCTCTCATTTATGTCACATGAATGCCTTTCGATTTGATCTTTAATGTTCTCTAGTGTTTTTGTCAAGTCCTCCTCTGACATCATATTTGACTTGCAATACATTCCCTACAACAAGCACATCCAAAAGAGCTTCACATATCTAAATATTCTGTATCACCTCTCCAAACAGCAAGCAAAATAAGTTTCAATTATGACCCAATAATTTAACTTGCTACATATATAGGTTATTGCCTGTAACATGACCATCAATACTCAGTAATAAAATCATAAACAACAGTTGCAGGGAATGTTGCAACACAGCACGCGCACCATGTCTGAAGACCTCTGTAATTGTAGAGAAACAATTTATCAAGATCCAAATACATTACTTGTCAAAAAGGTTTGAATCTGCATATTAATTTGGTTCAACAAACCTTTTCATTAAAATAATAAATGTTCAAACATCAAATTTTCCAGCACAAACAAGTGGTAATATATTAAGAATAAGTAGATCAAATCTTACAAATCCCAGCTGTCTCTTCAACATGTTTCAAGTAATTTAATGTTCAAGAGGAAACATAGCAAGATAATCATTAGTGTCTTTCAGAAACAGAAGTTTCACTAGTGGCTTTCATTGCCAAAGGCTGAGTCTGAGGACAACACCTTAGCAGAGGGAGAGTCAGGGAAATGGTAGAGTAACAGGAGTTCAGATAAAATATTGAAGTAGAAGCAATATCATGGACATGAAGGGGTGAATAAAAGCTGAGCAATGCAGACTCAAGGTAATGGAGTTCAAGGAGAGTGAAGCAAATGAACAGTAATACTCACAAAGAACATTAGATTGTGTAACAGCATTCCTTTATCACGAACAGATGTACAGGAAGGGGGTCCTTTGGGGCTCTAAAATCTCTGTAGATGTAACCGACCACAGTTTAACCTTTTAGTGGTGCATTCAGCGTTCAAAAACGTTTGCCCTGAAAAAACTGATCAAAAAAAAAAGCATTATACTTTGCATTTCAGGAAATAACTTACAGGGTCATTTGGAGTTTGGCTAGGAGGGAAAAGTGCCACAAATTGGTGATTCGCATATTTATGAGCCCCTTGCTCCTCCAGAGCATCACTTTTTGTTATATTCGGGCAGCGCAAACTACAAAATCATATTTATGAGGCCATGCAAAGCCACTTAGCGTGGCTTTCAATGGCCTCACAGATATGGAGTAAGGCAAGACAATGCAAATTTCCGCGCTAGGAAGGTGCTCCATGGACGTTGCAGTGGGTGTTCCGACACAACAATCTTGGATTTTGGCACTTCCCTAGAATTATAAAACCATGTAAACTTGGGGATGCACCAAAACCTTACCCCTCCCCAGGGGAGCCATAACGAGAAGGAAAAACTTTATTTCTCCTCGGTTTATTCCTCTTTCTATATGTGCAGCAGTACACATAGAAAGAAGAAAAAGCCTCCCAGGATTGTTTTTGTGCAAGAAGGTGCTCCTCTTTCCAACAACACAGGCATCCTTGCATCATGATGCAAGGGTGCCTGCATTGGCGCACAGCTGCCAAACTGGCACCCGCCCAGGGGGAAAGGACAGGAATGCACCGTATTGGATAAATATGTGCATTCCTGCCCTTTCACTTTGACATAGGGCATCACAGCAAGGTGACATTCTGTGCTGCCCTATGCCAAAACCCCATAAATGAGGCCCTGTGTTTGCCCTTCCTCTTTTAGAGGTGAAGCCACGTCCCCACACTCTCCAGTGGTCAAGGGCAGCAGTCCATCATCATAGGGCTGCTGCCTTTCATGAATCGGGAGGTGTGCTCATTTTAAGGCGGTTCAACAGATACATATTTGCCATGCGCAAGTCCACCATGCAAGGCAGGGAAAAACAACATTGGCACCCATGCATAGGGTAAAAACTCCCTGCACATTAGAGCCACTGTTTTTCCAAATACAAACCTCTACTTTAGGTGCTTGTTAATGCAAAAGAAAAAATAATGCCGCATGGGGAAAATAAATAATGGCATCCAACTCGGCATTCATGTTTGCCAGAAGGTCATCAGCCCAATGTTTCAGTAGTCATCTCAGAGAGGAAGGCAGGCTGGAGGCTTCTGGCCATGGTTACGACGACCCCCATTAATTGTTAATGATAACAAGGTCTCTACCCAGTGCTTAAGCATGCAATTAATGCCTTAATGGTGAGCGTAGAGTGTATAGAGCGGTGGAAGTTGGAAGTTGGAGCGGAGGAACTTGGAGCGAGGTGTTGAGCTGCGAGCGGGGTCTGAAAGCCGCAGCGGAGCCCGGTGCACTGTTAGTGTCTGTTGTGACCCCTTCCTCCCCGGCTCCCAATCGGAGGAGTGGAGAAGTTGAGGGGCGAGCGAGTGGAGCCTGGAAACACTTCCCACGTTTGTTTTTGCCCGCCCCAGCTCCTGCTTCTGAAGGCTTCTCCTGCGTCCTGTATACAGCGTATACGGCGTTTCCTAAACCTTGCTGTTTGCAGTGGGGGCAGGAACGTAAGGGCAGGAAAGGAAAGGCCACTGCCGGCACCACAGCGTTTAAGACATTGTGGTGCTGCTAGTGCAGTGGCTGCCCAAGGGTTCAGAGGCACTGCGGGTACAGCAGTAGCAAAGAACTGAGGAGCCTGCTGCTTTGCTTTCTCACAACCATACACCAACACCACACACCAAGCATAGAACAGTATTACTCCTCCCAACAGCAGAGAAATCTACAGGTGATCCGGTCCAGGTTTTGTGGAGGCACGAGGGAGGCAGCAGCAAGCAGCTGCAGCAAGCAAGGGGCAGCGGAAAGCGGAAAGGTCCATGAGCCGCAGAGGCGCCGACCCGTTGAAGCCGCTGAGCCCCAAACTGCCGAATTGCTGCAGGGACCCGCAGGAGCCGCATAGAGCCGCGGGAGCCTTAAGGGGAGCAGCGGAGGTCGGATGAGGCGAGCGGCGCTTATGAGAACAGCCTGAGTCCTGATTCCCGATTATGGAGCCTGAGCCCGCACCTGAGTGAGTCCTGAGCCAGTCCTAACCAATGGCTTGGATTGCATCTGAGCCCTGAGTCCGAGTGAGGCGCCCGAGGTGAGGAGCAGGTGAGGGGCAACATTGTCTGGGGAGCAGGGGGGGCAATGTGAGTGGCAAGAGTGGTGAGAGTGCTCGCAGTCCACTGCCACACAGCTCCACCGCCTCTGTCATGGCTCGCCTTGTTTTCCATCTCCCATGCGCTCTCAAAAATAAATAAATAATAAATATCTGTTATGCCCCTTAAGTCTTGCGTTCCCCATAGCCCCAGCTCCTAGCCCCAGACCCCAGCCCCTGCCCCGAGCTTCCAGCTCCAGCTCCAAGTATCCAACCCTCTGGCCTCCAGGCTCCCGGCTCCCAGCGCAATGCACTTGGCGGGGGCCCACGGGAGGCCAAGAGGAGGGGACTGGAGCGTGTGGGTCAGGGTGGTGTGGGCCGTGAGGCATACAGCAAGGGGTGTCCAGCCAACGAGCGAGAGCTAGTGCCTCATCTCTAACTGAGGTGAACTCCAGGCGAGCTCGGACATTAAACACCCAGTCCTTAGGTAGGTCACGGGAACAGTACTAGCACTAGCACGAGCAGGAGGACGCCAAAAAATAGACACGGACCCTGTCCTGGCTCCCTCTCCTCGCTGAAGCGGATCTCCTCCCACCCCAAGGACCAAACCAAATTAAACTTAACCCAAATTAAAAAGGGCAAATTAAAAAGGGCCTCCGATTGTTAAATAAATTCCAATCAACTTCAACAATGCAGGATTGCACTAAACAAAAGAAGCCAGAAGTCAGAAGTTTTAACTTACAAATAACACGGACTATCAACTAATCAAGCAGCCCTATATCAGGTGCCCTACACTAGCGTCTTCAGCAGCAAACAACATATCTTGGACTCAGACAGATAAACAGGCAAACAGATATGAGGTCGGGCAAAGAACGGCGGAGCATTACAACAGTTATCAATAATCGGAAAAAGAAAAACAAGATCCTTAAAGTATCTGCCAGTGCCCAGGAGAAATCAATTACAACAGCGCGTCAGTCAACATGGAGGACGAATCGCTAGTGAAACTAGACAGGGAAACAGAAATAGAGGGAGCGGCGTTACTATCTATGAAAGCACCAAAAATCTTCCTCCAACCAAAAATCTATACTAAATTCTCCTTCATAAAAGATGCAGGGGCAGTGCTGAATTTCACCAATGACACACAAAAGGGTCTCCCCTCCCCTTTGTGTCTGGAAAAAATCTCTTTAAAAACAAAAGAGAGAACAGACACACCAGGGTCACCGACGGATTCCTTACAGAAAAACGACAGAGTAAGAAAGCTACTCTCGGAGCCAAAGATGGAGTCAAGAACGGAGGAAAGCGGAGAAAGAACATGCGGCCAAAAACAAGAACACAAAGGACACAGGAAACAATCCAAATGCAATAAGGATAACAAAGAAGAGCCTCAAGTAAAGGGAAACGAGAAAGCTGAGAAAGATGACGAGAAAGGAAACAACAAAACCACGCAAAACATTGGAAATACGCATATTATACGTCTCTAGGAACAACCAAGAGTGCCACTGGAAGCAGACATCATAAATCAACCCTGTCAACATCGGTGAAACAAAATACAAGACACAGAGGTATTAACCTCAAACGCATCAAACCTCGTTTCTACCCCCGTTACACCACAGAAAGGCATGATAGCAATCATGACATTGCTGAACTACAAATAAAAAGCGGAGAAGAAAGGACCCTACAAAAAAGCATAGACAAATCCTTCATAGTCCAAACTAAACCTGCTGCAAGACCGATTACAACCTCAGACAAAGGAACAGAGAACTTCAGTGTCCCACAAGAAGAGACCCCCAGCGCTGCAGGAAATAACTCATTCTTCCTCACAACGGAAGAGTTGGAAAAAATGGTTTACATTTACTCCCAGGGAAAGAGTGATACATCACAGCAGGACACAGAAAACGAAACGAAGGAAGTGACGGAGGACTTAACAACAGAAGAGAGTAACTTATGGGCGTCTCTATTAAATACCATCAATCTCTCAACAAAGGCTATGGAATACCACTCCGACAAGATGGACATCCAACTAACTCTTTTAACCCGTTTAGCCACGCATGTTACAAACATCGATAACAAGCTTTCAGAACTGAACAACCTGATTAAGAGAACCCAAACCGAAATGGTCATCAACCCTCCAAGTTGTACCTGCTATTCAATCATTGACAAACTAGCCACGCTAAGGGCCGTAATGGGCGATCTTCTAACAGATATAAAGACGGCAAATAATACCAAAAGTAAGGGAGCCGTAAATGAGGCAGACATGTAGAAAGATCAAGCGAAGGACACATATCAAAAAACAATCGAATAGGTGAGGCACCAATCCTATCTGATCCAAATAAGAAGTAAACAGCATAGAGGCTTCGCCCAAAGAAATGAAAGAGTTGAACACAGGAGAAGGAGTTGCCGAGGGACAAACGCAACAAGGGAGTAAACCCTTGGGATTAGATCGAACAGGAACCTTAAACTTACACCTACAAGAAGAGCAGCTCCAGAGTAGCTCCATTGAACAGCTAAGCAACCTAGAAGGTGGAGATCAACAGTTCGGCATAAAGCAAACATCAAAACAACAACGGAAAATGAGGAGAAAAGGTAGAAATAAAATACCCACTATAAAGTCTTACTTCCAACCGGCAAGCAAATCCCCAACAGAGATTCAGACGGAGCAAGGAGAAACAAGAGATAAATCAAATTTCCACGAGAAGCTGAAATTCACCAACGAACTCCGACCAAAGGGATCAGAAAGCATGACCCCGCAGACCAAACGTTCGCCAGCAAACGAGAACAAAGGTAAAGAGGAGGAAACGGACCAGCAAGATGTTCTAGGAACAAAAATAAAGATCGAAATAAATTCTTTAGAACTGAAAAGAACAGCAATCCATTCCGCTGAAAGTATGGAAATACAAAAAATAGGGAAAATAAACACCCAGGAACTTACCGCTGCTACAGTACCAAAAATACGGATAAAAGAATTTGATGCCAATCTCAAAATGGAGACACAGGACCGGGGGGGGGAAAGACCCTCAAGTTTCCAGAAGACCTCAGAGAACAGAAACTGAAATAAAGACCGAAAAATCTCAGGATGCCACCAACCACAACAACCTCAAATCAATTCTATTCATCCCTGAGTATAGATCGAAGGGTCGAGAGGACACCTTAAACATAAGTAACATTCTTCGAGTACTAAACTATATTAGTAACCTGGCAGGACTAGCTATCCAAGATCTGGAATCCGTAGAATTTAAAAGTTACAAGCACCTGTCAGAACAGGAAATAACAAATACCACCTGGACCTCAGGAGAACTAGTGGAAACAATTTAAAAGAGGAATTGCAATTACAAGCAAGGGGTATCCGCATAAAACCTTATTATAAAGTCGGCTACCCTGAACCATTACTTCGGCACTTCCAAGACCATAATGACATCACACAAAAAAGTGATTGGACCAATGCGCCCAAAAACCTGTATTAAGAGGAGCTCGAGGCGTCTCAGCTGAACCAAAGGTTAGAGACATCCCGATGCTCAGGGGCAAAGGAGAGAAGGATACAGGGAAAGACTGCTCCTGGCTAGCAAAAGCCATTAACACCAGACCCGTAGGTCCATGACAGATCGAAAAACATAACAGGAACTCGCCATTGCTAAAACCATTGTTAAAATTATGTTCCTGAAATATAAATGGCCTAGGATCAAAAACTATGAACAAAGATCTATTGACGTACTTTCAGCAGTATGACTTCATTCCACTCCAAGAAACCTGGTTGGAAGAGCCGTTTCACCTTCAAGGCTACAAATTATACCACCTTCCAGCCAGCAGAAATTCAAAGTTTGGTCACCAGAAAGGAGGCCTCACCACGTATGCCTCAATAATACAATAAACACAGTTAAAGAACTGCTGAACAAGAATATATCTAACAATGGAATCAATGCAATACAGTTGGAGATCGCAGCCCCAGGGAAAATAAGACAACAATTAATCCTGGTAAATACTTACTTGCACCCAAAAGGGAAAAAAACTGACGCAAAATCCCTGGTGTCAGAACTGACCAAAATAATCACGGAAGCTGAAACACCGAACTACATCGTATCAGGAGATTTTAACATGTTCCTCTCAAGGAGCCTCGGAAACGATCAGCCTGCAGAAGACCAACTCCTTGAAAGAGGGGTCCCACCTCAGGAAGAGAGTATGTGGGAAAAACAAATTAAGCTGTCCAAAGATCTACTTATGGACTTAACAAGTTTGGGCCTGATTTCACTAAACGGGCAAATACCTGGTGACCGCCCCCAAGCAGCAACCTACCATAACTCCACATCTAGTACTGCGATAGACTACACTTTCTTATCTTATCCACTTTTTAAATTAGTAAGCGATTTTAGGATTGGTATGTTAGATTTTAGCGACCATCTGCCACAAGAGCTGACCTTGACGGCACAGGGAACAGCACTAACCTTTCCAATCGAAGGGCAAAACTTAATGTTCACTTCAAATTGCAAAAGAATCAAATGTAAAACGAATGACACGGAAAATCTCGTTAAAGAGGCCAAAATCTGCTGGGAAGGATTCAAGTCACAGAATGATAATAATATAAGCGCCTGGGAGATCTTTTTGAAAAACTTTGGACCAGCTAATTCCAAATCAAAATCATCAAAAGTAATTCATGGACCAAACGACCAAAAGGAATTACTTACCATAAACAATCAAAAAACCCACCCACCAACAACCCAAACCAGCAAATTAAGGCAAATAAAAAGCGACATTAACAGAACACTCCGCAGACTCTGGACAAAAGGCCCTGACAGCAGCTTACAGATGGAGCTGAGGAAGCTAAAAAGCAGCAAGAATAAGATCTTGTGGCGAATAAAACAGGAAACCACAGATAAAACATGGGCTAAATTGCTTTATGATGCAAAAACTAACAATAGCTCAAGATTCTGGCTCGCAGTAAACAAAATAGAGAATCCTAAGGCCCCTGGGATCAACTCCAACATAACTGAGGAGGTCTGGGTAAAACACTTAGTACACCACCTTAATAAAGAAGCCAACGGAACAAAACAAGACACTGTGGTCCGGCAGCTTCGCCCGGAGGCCCCATAGCTTCTAGTTGAGGAGACTAACTTCCCAGCCACAATTAAACAGATTAAGATAAGAATCGCGAAAGGCAGGAAAGAGGGGGCCCCTCGGCCAAACATAATTCCCCCAATTCTTTATAAGCAGGACCCAAATTACTGGGCTGAGCAACTGCACCCCCTTGTCATGAATATCTGGGTGGCAGAACGACTCCCCAACTCTTGGAAGGGATCAATCCTCGCCCCGATTTATAAAAAAGGCAATAGGAGCAAAGCAAAGAACTACAGGCACATCGCTCTAATAGATATAGACGCCAAATACTTTGCGGGCAATTTTATTGGAAGAACTTACCGAATGGGCATCAATAAAAAGGCTAATTCCCATTAACCAGACAGGCTTTCAAAAAGGCACAGGGACAACGACAAACATTCTTGCTTTTTCTCTTTTAATAGATGCCACCATAAAACTAAAGAAACCACTATTTGTCTGTTTTATTGATTACTCGTCCGCATTTGACAGTATAGATAGCGGAAAACTCTAGGCTAAATTATCAGGCTGGGATATAGACCCTAAACTTTTGAATCTATTAATTTTATTTCACACAGACACATGGATTCAAATAAAGCTCGGGACAGGCAATTGTCTATCAAGGGAAATACCGACTACAAAGGGGCTGAAGCAGGGTTGCGTCCTTGCCCCGACCCTGTTCAACCTCTTCATTTCAGACCTCTCAGCAGAACTTGATAATTGCAACCATCATGCCCCAAACCTAGGGGACCTTACACTGTCTAATCTTCTGTACGCTGACGACTTAATACTAATCAGCTGAACCCCAGTAGGCCTTCAACATCTTATAAACACAAGTAACTTTTCCGAAAGGAACGGCCTAAGCACAAACCTAGAAAAATTAAAGGTGATGATATTAAATCAAAAATGCAAAAAACAACAACTTCAGTGGTCTGTACGGGACCAGAAGGTGGAGATCGTCAAAGAATATAAATACCTGGGTATAATCTTCGACAGGAAAGGAACGTTTGTGCAACAACAAACGGCAATCAGAAATAGAGGGATATCTCAGGCCGTCGCATTAAAGAGTATCAAGCACAAAATAACAGGCCCAAACTTAATTCCTTTGCTATAAGTATTACAAGCAAGATTACTACCATCGATAACTTATGGCAGTGAATGCATGAGAGGGAGAGACGAGACCACCTTAAATAAGGTGGTGTCCAAAGCAATGCGAATACTACTCAACCTCCCACAGTACACTTCGCCAGCGCAACTAAGACTTGAGTTCGGCCTCCAGAAACAAACAATAGCATGCAAGGGTGCCTACGCCAAATGTTGGCATAAAATAAAGGGAGCTGAGATAGGCACCTTGAACTCACATCTATGGAAAGAGCTGGAAAGGAATAAGGACTGCCCAGCAATAGTCTATCTCCAGGCAGCAATAAACTATCTCGCACTACAAGAACTCTGGGTAGCGAATGGGACTCACAAATGCTTCAAGGAGCTTGTAAACAAAACAGTGAAGATACTATCCTGGAAGAAGATAAATCTACACTTACCAGGAGGGCCCATGGGTGGTTCCTGGTCCAGAGCTACACCAGGTCTCTACCACAAGCATACCTGGGAATGGGGTTTTCACGGGCTGTAAAGGAATCTTTCTTGCAGTTGAGGATGGGAGTTATACCAGCTAACGAACATCTCCCCCCATGGACACGCTCGGAAACCACCATAAACTGTAGACTTTGCGGTGACCTAAAAGAGGATGTTTTGCATTAACTGTGTAGCTGTAAAGGTCTAGAGAAGTAGAGAAGGTTAACTCTAAAACAACTCAGGAACCAAAGTCGCCTGCGAACTCGCCGACAAGCATTAACAGCATGCTTTGCAGGAGGAGATATTCAATTAGCTTGCAGATTGGTACGTTTCATGAAATTAGCAAACATCGTGCTATATCCTCCTGCCTGTACATGAATTGACTAAAAATGCAAACATCGGAAAATTAAACTAAAGAATCGTAACCTTTGTCTGTTAAGCAGTCTTCTTGTCAGATTCGTTTGTGAACGTTTAAGATATTGTAACCAGAAAAAGTACAAATTGATGTCTGCCAAATGGAAACTCCTGGCTTTTAATTTTTTAAGCTAGGTTAGTTTAAAGAGATTTTACAATTTTTACTTGCAGTAAACAGTACACAAAAGTAAACAAAAAACACATTGTAATTTTTATTTTTTTATTTTTTATGGTTTTATAACTAATGTCATTATAAAGAAATGAGTTGTTTTATGTGCTTTGCAAAGGTGCTTTCCTCTGTACTCTTAGCTCAATTGCAAAGATTTTTATTAATCACGCAATAAAGAATTTCTTTCTTTCTACCCAGTGCTTATTTCCACAGTCCTTGAAATAGAGCATTTGTATACGCAATTTATTTTACTTATACGAAACTATCACTCATTATGTTGAATATGAATTTATTAAAACAGAATTGACCAGTGGCACCTACAGATCGCTCATAGATCAACAGTGAGTGCTAAACCCACTATACTTTGTGTGTGCAAAATTCTCGTAAATTGCTTTTGCAAAATTGTGTGATAATTCTGCAAAATAACACAACATTTTCAGTAATTACATGAAATAGAAATTAATAATGTAACATTATTTTCTAGTGGAAAATGTACCTGCACATTAACATTTGGTGCAGTTTGGGCTTACCAAATAGCGCAGAAATATAAAAACCACAAATAACAGTTGTGCCCAAGTATTTGTGTAACTTTTTTTTAAACACAAATGGTACATAATTATTTTTTGTTGTTGTTTTTTTTTGTCCTCATTTGCCTTGCCCTCTTTCAGGAAACACCGACCACCTTCTGTGTTCTACCTTGGGAGACAAAAGATTTTAATTATCTCCCGTTCCGAGACACGATTGACATGTTGGCGAAGGAAGAATCCAAAAAAAGAGGGGGTATAGGGATGTGGGCTAGCAATTACTCCATCTAGGTATTTTTCAACCTGTTGGACCGTTACAGTATCCAAGGGGACCGCCAACCCAAGGTCCATGGAGTGTTGTAGGCATAATCATAGGACTCGGAGGAAAAAAAACACAAAAAAAACGGAAACCCTATCTCCACTGAACCAATAAATCCCAAAAAGCCAAATTTCTTTTACTGCATAGTCTTGCCAAGTCCACCTTAGATGTTTCGTACAGAGACGTCAGTCAGCCTGAGTGCGATGGTGCCACGGTATCAACACAGAACGTACAAATTTTCCTTCTTGCTAAAAGAATTGCAAAAAAAAGGAAGGACCTTGCCTGGCCGGAGATGTTTTCATCTAGTCCAAAAATGACTTATGTCAGAGTGATAGACAATGATGTATTGAGAACAGAGTCCAATGACGACTTTACTTCTTCCCAGAACAAGCGAATGGAGGGGCAGTCCTTAAACATGTGCACGTCGGATGCTTCAGGGAGATTGCATTTATTACAGCTTTCCTGGCTGGAATTTTGATAGCCTTAGGGGGAAGAGGTAAGCACGATGGACCGTGAAAAGATGGTTACGCCTCAGCCATGCTGATTTAAATATTTTATACAAAAGAGCAAATTAGTTTATCCATATCTCCTCACACTGAAGGCCTAGCTCACCCCCCACAACTCATCAGGGAGGGAAAAATCCCCATCGACCTCCTCCAAAATACTCCAGTACCAAAGAGAGACCTCTTTACCTCCCCCTTGCCTCCCTACTAACTGATGTTCCAGGTTGCTGACTTTCCCCAGAGGATAACCTTTCCTACACAAGGCCCGGGCACAGCTATCAAGCTGCGTGTATTTGAATCTTGATAGACCGGGACCTACCCTGTCCCGTAACTCTTCCCATGCCACCATTGACCCCCCCTGCCAGCAAATCTCCCCATTTTACAATCCCAGCATCCTTCACAGGGGTCGCCAGACTGTCCTTTAAACACAGTGGTAAGCCTGGGGAGTCCCACAGAGGTGCAAAATTTGAAAAGTAAGAAAGCCCTATTTTCTTTTTAATCTGCGCCCAGGCTTTAGCCAGAGATTGGAGAATTTTGAATTTGACTTTTTTGAAAAAATGTTGGTCCCCGAACTTAAACAGACATCCATCAATTGGTAAGTCCGTCCCTGCTAACATTGCTTGAAACATTATCCCTATCGACGAACTAGATGGTGTTTTCAAAAGCATTCTAGAGTGGGACATCTGAAAAGCCCAAGCGTAGTACTACTGTAAGTCGGGTAGTGCCAGCCATCCCTTTTCCCTCCTCTTCTCAACTTCTTCCATGCTAATCTAGTAGCTTTGTATTTCCAGATAAAGGAGTTGATCTCTCGCTGACTTTTTTCCAGTTGTTTAGCATCAAAGGCCAGGGGGATGGTATTAAAAATAAATGTACATTTGGGAAGAATAGACATCTTTACTAAATTTATCCTCCCTAGTATAGTAAGTGGAAGATAGGCCCAAGATTTTAATTGTTTCCGCCATTCCTTAAAAACCCGGTCTAAGTTGTTTTGCACGATGTTTCCAACCTCTTGAGTGATCCGAATTCCGAGATAACCCATGGAGGAGGTCACATCAAGTTGTGTGTTGGCGATATTCCAGGCCATTATTTCAGTTTTACTTGCGTTAAGTTCATACCCCGAAACCCGCCCAAACTCCTCCGCCCTCTTAATGACTATAGGGAATGATAAATCCAGATCAGACGTAAAAATAAGGATGTCGTCTGTATAAAGGGCTACCCGCCTCTCCCACCCCTCAAATTTAAAAGAAGGGATGTTGACCTCTTCTCTTAAAACCTGAGCAAACGGCTCAATGTACACGTTAAAGAGAAGGGGGGAAAGCGGGCAGCCCCGAGTAATTTTAAAGGGCTCTGTCGAAACACCGTTAACTAGCAACCTAGATAGTGGGGCCTTATACATGAGAGCGATAACTCGACAGAAGCCATCTCCAAATTTAAATTTTCTCATAGCTGTGGCCAGATAGGGCAAATTTACCCTATCAAAGGCCTTGGTTGCGTCTAGAGTGAGGATTGCCAAAGGAAGAGAGAAGGTAGAGGCGATGTCTATGGCCCCCACTAAATCGTGCGTGAGATTGGCTAACTGACGCCCTTTTATAAACCCTTTTTGATCTTGATGAATAATTGAGCCAATTACGCTCCCCAACCTAGTAGACATAATAGTGGAAAAGATTTTATAATCGTTGTTTAGGAGCGAAATTGGCCGGTAGGATCCGCACTCTGTCGGGTCCTTCCCTGGTTTAGGAATCCGGACAATCATTGCTTCACTCCACGACTTTGGGGGTGCCGCCCCCTTCAGGAGAATACCGTTAAAAAGGTCCGTCAAAGTTGGAATGATGGCTTTACTTAAAACATGATAGAGGTCTCCTGGTAGGCCGTCAGGGCCGGCCGCCGTCCCTTGCTTAAGTTGTCCAATGGCTTTGCTCACTTCTGCCTCTGATATTTCCATCTCCAAGCGCCTAGTTTGCGCTAATGAGAGAGTCGGCAGAGACATTTTATCGAGCCAGGAATCCCTTGCCACATGGTCATCGATGATATCCTCCTTATAGATCGCCTGAAAAAAATCCTGAAAGGCGCTCCCAATATCCGAGTTAGAAGTCCGGGAAGCTACTTCACCTTCCAGTTTTATTTCTCTAATGTAATTTTGTGCTTCGTCAGATTTTATTTTCCAAGCCAAAACCCTGCCTGCAGCCTCCCCAAATTCAAAATGGGAGATTTTGCTTGCCTCCCATCTCTTAGCAACCCTGTCTTGTAAGATGCTTTCAAGCTGTTTTTTCAGCTCAGCCAACTTCTCTTGCTCTTCTATTGAACCTATGGAAGTGCCGAGCTTTTGTTCAATGGAATTCATTTCCAGCTCAAGATTTTTAATCGTCTCCCTGTATATCTTCTGTCTATGAGAGGCTCTGTTAGTTATACATCCTCTCCAAAAGGCTTTCAAAGCCTCCCACACAGTGGCAATAGCAGCAGATTCGAGGTTAACCTCCAAAAAAGATTCAGTCTCAGCTAAAAGAAAACTAATTTCAGCGTCTTCTAATAAGATAGTCCGGTCAAAAGACCATGAGGCATGTCTTATCTGCTGGCCAGATTTTAAGGTAAAGAGGATAGCCGAATGAACAGAGAGGTGAGAAGGGAGGTATACTATCTCCACTAATGAATCTTTAAGGCAATAATTAACAAAGCATAATCGATTCTCGATTTATGCTTATATTTAAGGTTCCGAAATGAAACCCCCAATTTATTGCCTACCCTTTCCCTCCATAAATCCGCTAGGCCTAGCTGTGTCATTATTGACACAAGGATTTGCCTTGATTTAGAGAATACGCAGGCTCTAGAGTTAGGTGACTTATCAAGTTTAGGGTTAAGCACAATGTTGAAGTCGCCAACCCAAATAACAGGGTCCTGGGAGGTTACCAAGTGATTACGAATAGTGTCCAAGTAAGATGGATCGTCTTGGTTTGGACCATAGTAGCCCACTAATGAACAGATCAGACCACCTACCGATATTCTTAATAAGAGCCATCTCCCGCTATGGTCCTCTTTATAGTCCAATATCTGGGGTTTTGCTTGTTTCTTAAAAATAAAGAGGATCCCTCTTATGTTTGCGTTTTGGTCTGTACATATAAATTTATCGATCCATTTCTGTTTTTTTAATATGTCGGTAACTCTGCCTTGAGAAGATGTGTCTCCTATATGACAGTGACCTGCGCGGGGGAGTCTCTCAAATATTGGAGAATTTGATCTCTTCTACTCCTCACGCTCAGGTCATTGACATTCCAGGATAAGTATTGAAGGGAGGTCATGTCAACGCTTCCCTCTCCTTACTCCATCCCACCCGAGATCCCAGAAACCCAGACCACTACCCAGATCTATGTTTGTGTCTTTTTCTTCTCCTTGTCTTTCTTCGGAACTGTTGTGCTCCTCGTATTAGGGTGTTCCTTTCTTTTGTTTTTTCCTCTCCTGGGTCTCCTTTTTGGGCTTGGCCCTGCTCTAAAAAAGAATTTGTAGTTGTTATGGTGCTTGTTGTTGGTTGCTCATTGTTGGTGGTATCATGCGTGCCAGTTGTTGGTTGAGATTTATGTGCTCTATATGAAGTATCGCTGCCAGATGAAGAGGTGTCTGTGTGCTGTGTATATGGACGGTTCCTCCTCTTTTGGGTGTACACTCCCCTGAGTTTATAGTCGAGGGTATCCCTCTTAAATTTGCGGATTTTCCTCTCATTTATGTCACATGAATGCCTTTCGATTTGATCTTTAATGTTCTCTAGTGTTTTTGTCAAGTCCTCCTCTGACATCATATTTGACTTGCAATACATTCCCTACAACAAGCACATCCAAAAGAGCTTCACATATCTAAATATTCTGTATCACCTCTCCAAACAGCAAGCAAAATAAGTTTCAATTATGACCCAATAATTTAACTTGCTACATATATAGGTTATTGCCTGTAACATGACCATCAATACTCAGTAATAAAATCATAAACAACAGTTGCAGGGAATGTTGCAACACAGCACGCGCACCATGTCTGAAGACCTCTGTAATTGTAGAGAAACAATTTATCAAGATCCAAATACATTACTTGTCAAAAAGGTTTGAATCTGCATATTAATTTGGTTCAACAAACCTTTTCATTAAAATAATAAATGTTCAAACATCAAATTTTTCCAGCACAAACAAGTGGTAATATATTATGAATAAGTAGATCAAATCTTACAAATCCCAGCTGTCTCTTCAACATGTTTCAAGTAATTTAATGTTCAAGAGGAAACATAGCAAGATAATCATTAGTGTCTTTCAGAAACAGAAGTTTCACTAGTGGCTTTCTTTGCCAAAGGCTGAGTCTGAGGACAACACCTTAGCAGAGGGAGAGTCAGGGAAATGGTAGCGAAACAGGAGTTCAGATAAAATATTGAAGTAGAAGCAATATCATGGACATGAAGGGGTGAATAAAAGCTGAGCAATGCAGACTCAAGGTAATGGAGTTCAAGGAGAGTGAAGCAAATGAACAGTAATACTCACAAAGAACATTAGATTGTGTAACAGCATTCCTTTATCACGAACAGATGTACAGGAAGGGGGTCCTTTGGAGCTCTAAAATGTCTGTAGATGTAACCGACCACAGTTTAACCTTTTAGTGGTGCATTCAGCGTTCAAAAATGTTTGCCCTGAAAAAACTGATGAAAAAAAAAAGCATTGTACTTTGCATTTCAGGAAATAACTTACAGGGTCATTTGGAGTTTGGCTAGGAGGGAAAAGTGCCACACATTGGTGATTCGCATATTTATGAGCTCCTTGCTCCTCCAGAGCATCACTTTTTGTTATATTCGGGCAGCGCAAACTACAAAATTATATTTATGAGGCCATGCAAAGCCACTTAGCGTGGCTTTCAATGGCCTCACAGATATGGAGTAAGGCAAGACAATGCAAATTTCCGCGCTAGGAAGGTGCTCCATGGACGTTGCAGTGGGTGTTCCGACACAACAATCTTGGATTTTGGCACTTCCCTAGAATTATAAAACCATGTAAACTTGGGGATGCACCAAAACCTTACCCCTCCCCAGGGGAGCCATAACGAGAAAAACTTTATTTCTCCTCGGTTTATTCCTCTTTCTATATGTGCAGCAGTACACATAGAAAGAAGAAAAAACCTCCCAGGATTGTTTTTGTGCAAGAAGGTGCTCCTCTTTCCAACAACACAGGCATCCTTGCATCATGATGCAAGGGTGCCTGCATTGGCGCACAGCTGCCAAACTGGCACCCGCCCAGGGGGAAAGGACAGGAATGCACCGTATTGGATAAATATGTGCATTCCTGCCCTTTCACTTTGACATAGGGCATCACAGCAAGGTGACATGCTGTGCTGCCCTATGCCAAAACCCCATAAATGAGGCCCTGTGCTTGCCCTTCCTCTTTTAGAGGTGAAGCCACGTCCCCACACTCTCCAGTGGTCAAGGGCAGCAGTCCATCATCATAGGGCTGCTGCCTTTCATGAATCGGGAGGTGTGCTCATTTTAAGGCGGTTCAACAGATACATATTTGCCATGCGCAAGTCCACCATGCAAGGCAGGGAAAAACAACATTGGCACCCATGCATAGGGTAAAAACTCCCTGCACATTAGAGCCACTGTTTTTCCAAATACAAACCTCTACTTTAGGTGCTTGTTAATGCAAAAGAAAAAATAATGCCGCATGGGGAAAATAAATAATGGCATCCAACTCGGCATTCATGTTTGCCAGAAGGTCATCAGCCCAATGTTTCAGTAGTCATCTCAGAGAGGAAGGCAGGCTGGAGGCTTCTGGCCATGGTTACGACGACCCCCATTAATTGTTAATGATAACAAGGTCTCTACCCAGTGCTTAAGCATGCAATTAATGCCTTAATGGTGAGCGTAGAGTGTATAGAGCGGTGGAAGTTGGAAGTTGGAGCGGAGGAACTTGGAGCGAGGTGTTGAGCTGCGAGCGGGGTCTGAAAGCCGCAGCGGAGCCCGGTGCACTGCTAGTGTCTGTTGTGACCCCTTCCTCCCCGGCTCCCAATCGGAGGAGTGGAGAAGTTGAGGGGCGAGCGAGTGGAGCCTGGAAACACTTCCCACGTTTGTTTTTGCCCGCCCCAGCTCCTGCTTCTGAAGGCTTCTCCTGCGTCCTGTATAAAGCGTATACGGCGTTTCCTAAACCTTGCTGTTTGCAGTGGGGGCAGGAACGTAGGGGCTGGAAAGGAAAGGCCACTGCCGGCACCACAGCGTTTAAGACATTGTGGTGCTGCTAGTGCAGTGGCTGCCCAAGGGTTCAGAGGCACTGCGGGTACAGCAGTAGCAAAGAACTGAGGAGCCTGCTGCTTTGCTTTCTCACAACCATACACCAACACCACACACCAAGCATAGAACAGTATTACTCCTCCCAACAGCAGAGAAATCTACAGGTGATCCAGTCCAGGTTTTGTGGAGGCACGAGGGAGGCAGCAGCAAGCAGCTGCAGCAAGCAAGGGGCAGCGGAAAGCGGAAAGGTCCAAGAGCCGCAGAGGCGCCGACCCGTTGAAGCCGCTGAGCCCCAAACTGCCGAATTGCTGCAGGGACCCGCAGGAGCCGCATAGAGCCGCGGGAGCCTTAAGGGGAGCAGCGGAGGTCGGATGAGGCGAGCGGCGCTTATGAGAACAGCCTGAGTCCTGATTCCCGATTCTGGAGCCTGAGCCCGCACCTGAGCGAGTCCTGAGCCAGTCCTAACCAATGGCTTGGATTGCATCTGAGCCCTGAGTCCGAGTGAGGCGCCCGAGGTGAGGAGCAGGTGAGGGGCGACAGTGTCTGGGGAGCAGGGGGGCAATGTGAGTGGCGAGAGTGGTGAGAGTGCTCACAGTCCACTGCCACACAGCTCCACCGCCTCTGTCATGGCTCACCTTGTTTTCCATCTCCCATGCGCTCTCAAAAATAAATAAATAATAAATATCTGTTATGCCCCTTAAGTCTTGCGTTCCCCATAGCCCCAGCTCCTAGCCCCAGGCCCCAGCCCCTGCCCCGAGCTTCCAGCTCCAAGTATCCAACCCTCTGGCCTCCAGGCTCCCGGCTCCCAGCGCAATGCACTTGGCGGGGGGCCACGGGAGGCCAAGAGGAGGGGACTGGAGCGTGTGGGTCAGGGTGGTGTGGGCCGTGAGGCATACAGCAAGGGGTGTCCAGCCAACGAGCGAGAGCTAGTGCCTCATCTCTAACTGAGGTGAACTCCAGGCGAGCTTGGACATTAAACACCCAGTCCTTAGGTAGGTCACGGGAACAGTACTAGCACTAGCACGAGCAGGAGGATGCCAAAAAATAGACACGGACCCTGTCCCGGCTCCCTCTCCTCGCTGAAGCGGATCTCCTCCCACCCCAAGGACCAAACCAAATTAAACTTAACCCAAATTAAAAAGGGCAAATTAAAAAGGGCCTCCGATTGTTAGATAAATTCCAATCAACTTCAACAACGCAGGATTGCACTAAACAAAAGAAGCCAGAAGTCAGAATTTTTTACTTACAAATAACACGGACTATCAACTAATCAAGCAGCCCTATATCAGGTGCCCTACACTAGCGTCTTCAGCAGCAAACAACACATCTTGGACTCAGACAGATAAACATACAAACAGATATGAGGTCGGGCAAAGAACGGCGGAGCATTACAACAGTTATCAATAATCGGAAAAAGAAAAACAAGATCCTTAAAGTATCTGCCAGTGCCCAGGAGAAATCAATTACAACAGCGCGTCGGTCAACATGGAGGACGAATCGCTAGTGAAACTAGACAGGGAAACAGAAATAGAGGGAGCGGCGTTACTATCTATGAAAGCACCAAAAATCTTCCTCCAACCAAAAATCTATACCAAATTCTCCTTCATAAAAGATGCAGGGGCAGTGCTGAATTTCACCAATGACACACAAAAGGGTCTCCCCTCCCCTTTGTGTCTGGAAAAAATCTCTTTAAAAACAAAAGAGAGAACAGACACACCAGGGTCACCGACGGAGTCCTTACAGAAAAATGACAGAGTAAGAAAGCTACTCTCGGAGCCAAAGACGGAGTCAAGAACGGAGGAAAGCGGAGAAAGAACATGCGGCCAAAAACAAGAACACAAAGGGCACAGGAAACAATCCAAATGCAATAAGGATAACAAAGAAGAGCCTCAAGTAAAGGGAAACGAGAAAGCTGAGAAAGATGACGAGAAAGGAAACAACAAAACCACGCAAAACATTGGAAATACGCATATTATACGTCTCTAGGAACAACCAAGAGTGCCACTGGAACCAGACATCATAAATCAACCCTGTCAACATCGGTGAAACAAAATACAAGACACAGCGGTATTAACCTCAAACGCATCAAACCTCGTTTCTACCCCCGTTACACCACAGAAAGGCATGATAGCAATCATGACATTGCTGAACTACAATTAAAAAGCGGAGAAGAAAGGACCCTACAAAAAAGCATAGACAAATCCTTCATAGTCCAAACTAAACCTGCTGCAAGACCGATTACAACCTCAGACAAAGGAACAGAGAACTTCAGTGTCCCACAAGAAGAGACCCCCAGCGCTGCAGGAAATAACTCATTCTTCCTCACAACGGAAGAGTTGGAAAAAATGGTTTACATTTACTCCCAGGGAAAGAGTGATACATCAAGCAGGACACAGAAAACGAAACGAAGGAAGTGATGGAGGACTCAACAACAGAAGAGAGTAACTTATGGGCGTCTCTATTAAATACCATCAATCTCTCAACAAAGGCTATGGAATACCACTCCGACAAGATGGACATCCAACTAACTCTTTTAACCCGTTTAGCCACGCATGTTACAAACATCGATAACAAGCTTTCAGAACTAAACAACATGATTAAGAGAACCCAATCCGAAATGTTCATCAACCCTCCAAGTTGTACCTGCTATTCAATCATTGACAAACTAGCCACGCTAAGGGCCGTAATGGGCGATCTTCTAACAGATATAAAGACGGCAAATAATACCAAAAGTAAGGGAGCCGTAAACGAGGCAGACATGTAGAAAGATCAAGCGAAGGACACATATCAAAAAACAATCGAATAGGTGAGGCACCAATCCTATCTGATCCAAATAAGGAAGTAAACAGCATAGAGGCTTCGCCCAAAGAAAGGAAAGAGTTGAACACAGGAGAAGGAGTTGCCGAGGGACAAACGCAACAAGGGAGTAAACCCTTGGGATTAGATCGAACAGGAACCTTAAACTTACACCTACAAGAAGAGCAGCTCCAGAGTAGCTCCATTGAACAGCTAAGCAACCTAGAAGGTGGAGATCAACAGTTCGGCATAAAGCAAACATCAAAACAACAACGGAAAATGAGGAGAAAAGGTAGAAATAAAATACCCACTATAAAGTCTTACTTCCAACCGGCAAGCAAATCCCCAACAGAGATTCAGACGGAGCAAGGAGAAACAAGAGATAAATCAAATTTCCACGAGAAGCTGAAATTCACCAACGAACTCCGACCAAAGGGATCAGAAAGCATGACCCCGCAGACCAAACGTTCGCCAGCAAACGAGAACAAAGGTAAAGAGGAGGAAACGGACCAGCAAGATGTTCTAGGAACAAAAATAAAGATCGAAATAAATTCTTTAGAACTGAAAAGAACAGCAATCCATTCCGCAGAAAGTATGGATATACAAAAAATAGGGAAAATAAACACCCAGGAACTTACCGCTGCTACAGTACCATAAATACGTATAAAAGAATTTGATGCCAATCTCAAAATGGAGACACAGGACCGGGGGGGAAAGACCCTCAAGTTTCCAGAAGACCTCAGAGAACAGAAACTGAACTAAAGACCGAAAAATCTCAGGATGCCACCAACGACAACAACCTCAAATCAATTCTATTCATCCCTGAGTATAGATCAAAGGGTCGAGAGGACACCTTAAACATAAGTAACATTCTTCGAGTACTAAACTATATTAGTAACCTGGCAGGACTAGCTATCCATGATCTGGAATCCGTAGAATTTAAAAGTTACAAGCACCTGTCAGAACAGGAAATAACAAATACCACCGGGGCCTCAGGAGAACTAGTGGAAACAATTTTAAAAGAGGAATTGCAATTACAAGCAAGGGGTATCCACATAAAACCTTATTATAAAGTCGGCTACCCTGAACCATTACTTCGGCACTTCCAAGACCATAATGACATCACACAAAAAAGTGATTGGACCAATGCGCCCAAAAACCTGTATTAAGAGGAGCTCGAGGCGTCTCAGCTGAACCAAAGGTTAGAGACATCCCGATGCTCAGGGGCAAAGGAGAGAAGGATACAGGGAAAGACTGCTCCTGGCTAGCAAAAGCCATTAACACCAGACCCGTAGGTCCATGACAGATCGAAAAACATAACAGGAACTCGCCATTGCTAAAACCATTGTTAAAATTATGTTCCTGAAATATAGATGGCCTAGGATCAAAAACTATGAACAAAGATCTATTGACGTACTTTCAGCAGTATGACTTCATTCTACTCCAAGAAACCTGGTTGGAAGAGCCGTTTCACCTTCAAGGCTACAAATTATACCACCTTCCAGCCAGCAGAAATTCAAAGTTTGGTCACCAGAAAGGAGGCCTCACCACGTATGCCTCAATAATACAATAAACACAGTTAAAGAACTGCTGAACAAGAATACATCTAAAAATGGAATCAATGCAATACAGTTGGAGATCGCAGCCCCAGGAAAAATAAGACAACAATTAATCCTGGTAAATACTTACTTGCACCCAAAAGGGAAAAAAACTGGCTCAAAATCCCTGGTGTCAGAACTGACCAAAATAATCACGGAAGCTGAAACACCGAACTACATCGTATCAGGAGATTTTAACATGTTCCTCTCCAGGAGCCTCGGAAACGATCAGCCTGCAGAAGACCAACTCCTTGAAAGAGGGGTCCCACCTCAGGAAGAGAGTATGTGGGAAAAACAAATTAAGCTGTCCAAAGATCTACTTATGGACTTAACAAGTTTGGGCCTGATTTCACTAAACGGGCAAATACCTGGTGACCGCGCCCAAGCAGCAACCTACCATAACTCCACATCTAGTACTGCGATAGACTACACTTTCTTATCTTATCCACTTTTTAAATTAGTAGGCGATTTTAGGATTGGTATGTTAGATTGTAGCGACCATCTGCCACAAGAGCTGACCTTGACGGCACAGGGAACAGCACTAACCTTTCCAATCGAAGGGCAAAACTTAATGTTCACTTCAAATTGCAAAAGAATCAAATGTAAAACGAATGACACGGAAAATCTCGTTAAAGAGGCCAAAATCTGCTGGGAAGGATTCAAGTCACAGAATGATAATAGTATAAGCGCCTGGGAGATCTTTTTGAAAAACGTTGGACCAGCTAATTCCAAATCAAAATCATCAAAAGTAATTCATGGACCAAACGACCAAAAGGAATTACTTACCATAAACAATCAAAAAACCCACCCACCAACAACCCAAACCAGCAAATTAAGGCAAATAAAAAGCGACATTAACAGAACACTCCACAGACTCTGGACAAAAGGCCCTGACAGCAGCTTACAGATGGAGCTGAGGAAGCTAAAAAGCAGCAAGAATAAGATCTTGTGGCGAATAAAACAGGAAACCACAGATAAAACATGGGCTAAATTGCTTTATGATGCAAAAACTAACAATAGCTCAAGATTCTGGCTCGCAGTAAACAAAATAGAGAATCCTAAGGCCCCTGGGATCAACTCCAACATAACTGAGGAGGTCTGGGTAAAACACTTAGTACACCACTTTAATAAAGAAGTCAACAGAACAAAACAAGACACTGTGGTCCGGCAGCTTCGTCCGGAGGCCCCATAGCTTCTAGTTGAGGAGACTAACTTCCCAGCCACAATTAAACAGATTAAGATAAGAATCGCGAAAGGCAGGAAAGAAGGGGCCCCTCGGCCAAACATAATTCCCCCAATTCTTTATAAGCAGGACCCAAATTACTGGGCTGAGCAACTGCACCCCCTTGTCATGAATATCTGGGTGGCAGAACGACTCCCCAACTCTTGGAAGGGATCAATCATCGCCCCGATTTATAAAAAAGGCAATAGGAGCAAAGCAAAGAACTACAGGCTCATCGCTCTAATAGATATAGACGCCAAATACTTTGCGGGCAATTTTATTGGAAGAACTTACCGAATAGGCATCAATAAAAAGGCTAATTCCCATTAACCAGACAGGCTTTCAAAAAGGCACAGGGACAACGACAAACATTCTTGCTTTTTCTCTTTTAATAGATGCCACCATAAAACTAAAGAAACCACTATTTGTCTGTTTTATTGATTACTCGTCCGCATTTGACAGTATAGATAGCGGAAAACTCTGGGCTAAATTATCAGGCTGGGATATAGACCCTAAACTTTTGAATCTATTAATTTTATTTCACACAGACACATGGATTCAAATAAAGCTGGGGACAGGCAATTGTCTATCAAGGGAAATACCGACTACAAAGGGGCTGAAGCAGGGTTGCGTCCTTGCCCCGACCCTGTTCAACCTCTTCATTTCAGACCTCTCAGCAGAACTTGATAATTGCAACCATCATGCCCCAAACCTAGGGGGCCTTAAGCTGTCTAATCTTCTGTACGCTGACGACTTAATACTAATCAGCTGAACCCCAGTAGGCCTTCAACATCTTATAAACACAAGTAACTTTTCCGAAAGGAACGGCCTAAGCACAAACCTAGAAAAATCAAAGGTGATGATATTAAATCAAAAATGCAAAAAACAACAACTTCAGTGGTCTGTACGGGACCAGAAGGTGGAGATCGTCAAAGAATATAAATACCTGGGTATAATCTTCGACAGGAAAGGAACGTTTGTGCAACAACAAACGGCAATCACAAATAGAGGGATATCTCAGAGTATCAAGCACACAATAACAGGCCCAAACTTAATTCCTTTGCTATAAGTATTACAAGCAAGATTACTACAATCGATAACTTATGGCAGTGAATGCATGAGAGGGAGAAACGAGACCACCTTAATTAAGGTGGTGTCCAAAGCAATGCGAATACTACTCAACCTCCCACAGTACACTTCGCCAGCGCAACTAAGACTTGAGTTCGGCCTCCAGAAACAAACAATAGCACGCAAGGGTGCCTACGCCAAATGTTGGCATAAAATAAAGGGAGCTGAGATAGGCACCTTGAACTCACATCTATGGAAAGAGCTGGAAAGGAATAAAGACTGCCCAGCAATAGTCTATCTCCAGGCAGCAATAAACTATCTCGCACTACAAGAACTCTGGGTAGCGAATGGGACTCACAAATGCTTCAAGCAGCTTGTAAACAAAACAGTGAAGATACTATCCTGGAAGAAGATAAATCTACACTTACCAGGAGGGCCCATGGGTGGTTCGTGGTCCAGAGCTACACCAGGTCTCTACCACAAGCATACCTGGGAATGGGGTTTTCACGGGCTGTAAAGGAATCTTTCTTGCAGTTGAGGATGGGAGTTATACCAGCTAAAGAACATCTCCCCCCATGGACACGCTCGGAAACCACCATAAACTGTAGACTTTGCGGTGACCTAAAAGAGGATGTTTTGCATTTACTGTGTAGCTGTAAAGGTCTAGAGAAGTAGAGAAGGTTAACTCTAAAACAACTCTGGAACCAAAGTCGCCTGCGAACTCGCCGACAAGCATTAACAGCATGCTTTGCAGGAGGAGATATTCAATTAGCTTGCAGATTGGTACGTTTCATGAAATTAGCAAACATCGTGCTATATCCTCCTGCCTGTACATGAATTGACTAAAAACGCAAACATCGGAAAACTAAACTAAAGAATCGTAACCTTTGTCTGTTAAGCAGTCTTCTTGTCAGATTCGTTTGTGAACATTTAAGATATTGTAACCAGAAAAAGTACAAATTGATGTCTGCCAAATGGAAACTCCTGGCTTTTAATTTTTTCATCTAGGTTAGTTTAAAGAGGTTTTACAATTTTTACTTGCAGTAAACAGTACACAAAAGTAAACAAAAAACACATTGTAATTTTATTTTTTTATTTTTAATGGTTTCATAACTAATGTCATTATAAAGAAATGAGTTGTTTTAGGTGCTTTGCAAAGGTGCTTTCCTCTGTACTCTTAGCTCAATTGCAAAGATTTTTATTAATCACGTAATTTATTTATTTATTTTATTTATTCAAAGTTTTATATAGCGCGAACAAGATCCTTACAGATATCAGAGCGCTTCACAGAGACAGGGGTAGGGGCAGCAGGAATGAACAGAGATAATGGGAGCAGTATAATGTTATATGTTATGTTATGTTATAACGAATTTCTTGAGCGCACTGTCACCATGGGTTTCCTGGCGCTAGTCGGATTTGGAGGAAAAGGAAAAAAAAGAAAAGCAGGGAGGAAAATTTAGTGAGGGAGAGGGAAGAGTAGTGTTTTTAGGGATTTCCTAAAAGAAGAGAGGGAGCAGGAAGACTTGAGTGAGAGAGGGAGGGAGTTCCACAGCTTGGGGGCCAGACAAGAGAAGCTGCGGCCGCCCGATCTAGAGAGTTTGAAGCGAGGGACGACTAGGAGCTGGAGGTGGATGGACCTCAAAGTGCGAGAAGGACAGTAGGGGGTGATTAGGGACTTGAGAAAAGCAGGGGAAGGACCAGTGAGGGCTTTGAAGACCAGGCAGTGAACCTTGAAAATGATTCTTTCACTGACTGGTAGCCAGTGGAGGTGACGTAGTAGGGGTTGAGCCAAGCCGAGCAGCCTGGTTTTGGACGATCTGTAACCTGGACAGCTGAGATTTAGGGAGACCGTAATAGATTGAGTTGGAGAAGTCCAACCGGGACATCACCAGGGCTATTAAGACTTGCAACAAGGCTTCAGGCGATAGGAGGTGAGCGACTTTCCGTATCCTGTAAAGCTGGAACATACAGGAAGATGTTACTGCGCTCACTTGTGCCTTGAGAGTGAGCCCGGAATCGATCAGGACCCCGAGGCTCTTTACACATCCAGCAGGAGAAGGGGGTGTTCCGAGCTCAATAGGCCAGTACTGAGGGCCCCAGAAAGGGGCACTTCTCCCAGGGAGAAGGAGCTCAGTCTTTCCTGGATTGAGCTTGAGTTGGTTTTGATTCATCCAATGCTGGATGTGTGTCAAGGCTGTCTGAAAGTTAGTGACAGCGTCAGGGGAAGTGAGGGGGAAAATAATTTGTAAATCATCCGCGTAGTTAAACACGGTGATATCCCACTTACCTAAAGAGTGAAGGAGGGGTTGAAGGTACAAATTAAAAAGGAGGGGAGACAGGGAAGATCCTTGAGGGACCCCACAGGGTGACGAAACGCTGGTGGCGCGGAAAGGGCCCATGCTGACTGCCTGAGATCTCTCCTCTAGGAAGGATTTAATCCAGGACAGAGCAACCCCACAGACTCCGGCGGACTCGACACGGTGGATTAAGATGTCATGGTCCACCGTGTCGAATGCCGCCGATAGATCGAGTAGAACTAATGCCTGGGGTTGTCCTCTGTCGTCATTGCGTCTGAGGTTGTCCAGCACGGCGAGGATCACGGCCTCGGTGGAATGGGCTGGTCTGAACCCGGCCTGGTTGGACGCCAGGAAGTTGGACTCCTCGATAAAATGCGAGAGGCAGGTCGTAACATGAGCCTCCAGGATTTTGGATAGGAAGGGCAGGAGGGAGATGGGGCGGTAGTTGGCCAGGGCTGCTGGATCGGCGCCTGGCTTTTTTAAGAGGGGCACCAGTACGGCCTCGTTAAATGAGCTGGGGACTATGCCCGAATTAAGAGAGGAATTGAGTAAAGGAAGGATGCAGTGTGGAAGGGTGTGACAGATATCACGAAACACAGAGGGGGGGCAACAGTCCTTGGGGGATCCAGATTTCACGCGAGTGGACAGTTTAGCAAGGGATTCCGGGTCAAGCGTGGGGAACTGTGAAAGAGTAGAGGTGTTGGCAAGAGATGGAACAGCTGTGATAGGGGGGAGAGAGTGGGGAATGGAATTTTTAATGGTGATGATTTTATCAATAAAGAAGGAGTTTAGAGCGGTGCATGATTCTGAGGAAGGAGGCAGGTTCGGGAGTGTCCTGGCGTCCGATGTCAATTCGCCAAGGACTTTGAAGATCTCCTTAGATCTGTTAGGAGCTGTTAAGATTCTGTTAGAGATGAAAGTGGTCTTGGTAGAGATGATTGCAGTTTTATAGGCTTTACGCGCGGACACGTATGCTTCCCTGTCGGAGCTGAGATAATTGCGCCGCCATCTACGCTCCAGTCGGCGCAGCTCCAGATGTTGTTGTTTTAAGGTGGAGTTATACAATTTGTGGGACTTATTGGGGTGTGTGCGAGAGAAGCGGGATAGAGGTGCGCATACGTCGCTAGCCGTCATTAGCCAATGTGAAATGTTGGCATCCATAGTGTTGACATCTAAGGTGTCAAGGAGTGGAGGCTGAGTCTTGGCGAGTAAGGAGAAGAAGACAGGTGAGTCGAGAGTCTTCCAATTCCGAGCGGTCCCTCCGTGCCGGAGGGGGGGCCTGACCAGGCCCTTTATAAGAATAGATGACTCAATCAATGAGTGGTCTGACCAGACGCAAGGGGAAATAGTCGGGCCAGAGAGCGACACCCCCTGTGTCCAGATGTGATCTAAGATGTTACCCCCGATGTGGGTGGGAGAGGTAACATGCTGCGTCAGGTTGAGGCTGGAGAGTGCCTCAAACAGTTCGGTAGCATGGGGACTGGCATCAGCATGGTTGAACCAATAATTGAAGTCGCCATATATGGCAACACGGGCTGAGGAAATCATTAGGGCTGAAAGCTGCTCACAAATAGTCACTAACATAGTAGGATAACAGTAACATACAGAAAACATATCAATATACAATCAGGTAAACAAGTAATATAAGACGGCACAAGTCATTGATCCCACTACAGAAGGGTTCAGGTAAACCTTGGGTGTGTGGATGGCTTATACCAATTTCTAGGATAGAGAGAACACTGGGTGGGGGCATCCGGAGGGTGATTCAATAAACCAAAGTGTATCATATATTGGTCGGTAGTAAGAGAGTAGCGTAGTAATGTCACCATCAAGTAGGAGTATAGTGCCAAAGGACAAGTTGATCAGTGATACAAAGCGATGCAGAGTCTCTGATCCAGCACCTATAAAGTTCAGGAGATCTTGGTCAGAAGGATGGTTTTCACCTCTTTCTTGAAGAGTGCAGTGGAGGAGATAAGCCTGGTTTCAGGAGGGAGCGCATTCCAGATCCTGGGTGCCATTCCTGAGAAGGAGCGTTTGTATGTTTTTTCTTTCCGGAATCTACGAGGTTTCAGGAGTAGATTTTTTGTACTTCTATTGGATCTCGAACCTCCTGATATAGACAACTTTTGAGCGAGGTAGTTGGGTGCATTGTGGTGCACGGCCGAGTGTGTCATAACTGCAATTTTTAGCTGTATTCTGGCTTCAAAAGGCAGCCATTTTAGAGACTTTAAGTCTGGGGATATATGCGAATGTTTTCTTGAGCCAGTAATGAGTCTCGCGGCAGCGTTCAGGGAGGCTCTTAGGGGTGCTGTTGTGGATAGCGGCGAGTCCGCTGAGGGCCACAATTCCGTAGTCTATGCGAGGGATGACTAAAGCTTGTACAGCAGTTTGGAAGTCTTTGGCAGGGAGGAAGGGTTTATTCCTCAGTGTGTTGATTTGGAAATTAGCTCCTTTTGTGGCTTTGCTAACGTGCTGTTGCATGTTGAGCTTGGCGTCGAGTGTGATGCCTAGGGATTTCGCAGAGTCCACGATGGTAGGTTGGACACTGAGTGCTGTTAGGTTATTGAGCCAGGTTTGGGTGGTGGAAATTTTCGCCGGGGGTGAGATGAGTAGGAACTCAGTTTTCAGAGCATTTAGTTTGAGGTGATTATCGGCCAACCAAGATTGAGTGTTACTAAGTGTGGAATTCAGAAGTTTGATATCTTCCGGGGATTGTAGCTTTAGGTAAAGTTGTGTGTCATCGGCGTAAAAATGGAATTGAACATTGGATGCTTGGAGCAAGGTGGCGAGCGGTTCCATGACGAGGTTGAACAGTGTGGGGGAGAGGGAGGATCCTTGTGGAACACCTAGATCTGCAAGCACAGGTGTAGATAGCACATTGTCGATCTTGAACTTCTGAGACCGGTTATGAAGGAAGGAAGAAAACCATTTGAGAACAGTTCCCGATAGACCCATTCTAGTGCTTAGCAGCTCCAGTAAGTTCTCATGTTTGACCGTGTCAAATGCTGAAGAGAGGTCAAGAAGGATGAGGAGGCAGGACTCATTGCGATCAAGGATTTGGAGGGCGTCATCAATTATGTGTGTCATAGCTGTTTCCGTGCTATGTTTCGCTCGGAAGCCTGATTGATGAGGGTTGAGGAGGTCAAATTGGTCAATGTGTTTTGTTAGTTGGAGTTGGACACATTTCTCCAGCAGTTTGGCCAGGGTGGGGATATTGGTGATTGTTAGAAGGGGCAATCTCCGAGGGCCAGGTTGTGCGCACCCAGACACCCCAAGATCCACCTCTCCCACAGAACTTGCCGAGTCTTGATGTGAGGTCCTCGCCGGGGAGGCCTTTGGGTTGGGGATCGTACACACTGAGCTCACACCACACTACGAACAGACACCACACCGTTGGGTTTTAGGAACAAGTTCTTTATATAAGCAAATAATGAAGGGAGCACTCTTATATACACAGTGGCAAAAGGACCACAAAGTCTCTGAGGATTCGGGAAGGGGGAAGCGGGACAGTCTTTTAGTCTCTGGTTCAGTACGAGGCGTATCCCACGCACAGCTCTCAATCCTCGAGCTGGGGGGTACGGGATGATGGCCGTGCTGGCTGCCTCACCTCCGTCGAGTCGGCCCGGTCGTGATGGTGGTCTCGATGGTCCAGCCAGACCAGAGTACTCCTCGAGCCGCGACGAGGTCAGCAGGGCTCGTTCGGGAGGGGTTCGTGACAGCCGCGACAGCGTCAGCAGGGCTCGGATGGTCTTAGAGGTCGAGCCGCGACAGCGTCAGCAGGGCTCGGATGGTCTTAGAGGTCGAGCCGCGACAGCGTCAGCAGGGCTCGGATGGTCTTAGAGGTCGAGCCGCGACAGCGTCAGCAGGGCTCGGATGGTCTTAGAGGTCGAGCCGCGACAGCGTCAGCAGGGCTCCGGTGGTCTTTAGAGATCGAGCCGCGACAGCGTCAGCAGGGCTCCGGTGGTTCAGTTCCTTAAGGCGAAGACGGAGCCGCGACAGCGTCAGCAGGGCTCAGAGGTTCCAGGTGAGTCTTCTTAGGGTCAGCCGCGATCAGATCAGCAGGCTTCAGGTCCAAGATACAACTGCCCGCTAGTTGTCAGGCGGGCCCAGTTATAGTCCTTCTACTCTTTGATCTCCGGACCCTCGCAGGCAGAGGTCTCCTGCCCGGGGGGCTGGTCGTTGGCGAGGTCCGGCGGTTGGCTCTTTGATCCCTTTGAAAGATGGGTCCGGGAATTCCCAGACGCCCAGCGGGTCTGGAGCCAGCCCTCGGGGAGGCCAGAGGGGTGATCGACACTGGCCCACAGGGGAGGGCCAAAGGTGTGACAGAAACCAGCCCCTCAGGGGAGGCCGGAGGTGCCATCGAAACTCCCTGGCTTATCTCACTCGGGAGCCCTTTACCCCCCAGCCGGGACTGGCGCGCCTTTGGAGTCTGGGCTTCGCTGGTGCCGGGGTCATGCTAGGACTAGGGAGACAGGGATGTCGGGAAGGGAAGATGGCGTCCGGGCCTTGTGGGGCATGCATGGTTAGGCGCTCGGAGCCGGGCGAGGAGCGGGAAAGGCAGGCCTGGTCAGGGTTCTCGGGGGATCTAGGTGTCCCTGGGTAGGACGACCAGGCTTGGGTTGCAGGCTACACTAACGGGGTGGCTGCGCAGGGGACTCGGGGTACAGGCCTATGCTCACAGGGTGTGGAGGGACAGAGGTGAACCACGCCACGAGGCCGGGTCCAACACGCGTCCTCCCCCAGCTGAAGGCGGGGAGAACTACCCATCCTCTTGGGGGTTCTCTTCGCTGAGGCGGAAGAATCGGGACAGGCCGTCAGCGTTGGCGTGGTCCGCGCCCGGCCGGTATTCGACAGTGAAGTCCATCCCCTGGAGGGAGATGGACCAGCGCAGCAATCTGGGATTCTCCCCTCTCATCTGCATTAGCCACCGGAGAGGTCGGTGGTCGGTCTGGACCCGGAAGTGAGTACCGAACAGGTAGGGCCTCAGCTTCATCAGGGCCCAAACTACCGCGAAGGCCTCCCGCTCGATGGTGCTCCACCTTTGTTCTCGAGGGAGTAGCCTCCGGCTAATGAATGCCACTGGTTGGTCTAGGCCGCTCTCGTTCACCTGGGACAGGACGGCTCCGATGCCATGCTCGGACGCGTCCGTCTGGACTACAAACTCTCGTGAGTAGTCGGGGCCTGCAGGATGGGGGCAGTGCACATGGCGTCTTTTAATGTTTCGAACGCCTCTTGGCAGGCGGAGGTCCAGCTGACTTTCTTCGGCTGGTTTTTGGAGGTTAACTCCGTGAGGGGGGTTACGATGCTGCCGTAACTCTTGATGAACCGGCGGTAGTACCCCGTGAGCCCTAGAAACGCCCGCACTTCCGTCTGGGTCGTGGGGGCCTCCCAGGCCACGATGGCATCGATCTTGGGCTGGAGGGGGGCTACGAGGCCGCTTCCGACCTGGTGCCCGAGGTAGATTACGGACCCTTGTCCGATCTGGCACTTGCTTGCCTTAATGGAGCAAGACCACTGACTCATTGTCAGTGAAATTGCTCTCCCACCCTCGCAGCTCCACCATTAAGTGAGGTGCCCCTGCCCCTGCACTCTTGAGTGTTGGTGATCGAGGCCCTCCTCCACCCGCAGGTTTCCCTGCGCCTCATCCCTGGTGGTCCAGTGGACCTCTGTCTCCTTTCTTTCTTTCTGCTCCTTCACTCGTTTTTCTCCCCTTTCTATCTTTCATCTTTCTGCACCTCTGTTCTTTTGCGCCTTATTTCTGCCCATTTCCCTTTCTCTCCCTCTTCTCTTTCACTCGTTTTTCCCCTTTCTATCTTTCACCTTTCTGCACCTCTGCTCTTTTGTGCCTTATTTTTGCCCATTTTCCCTTTCTCTCCCTCTGCTCTTTCTCTCGTTTTCACTCGTTTTTTTACCCTTTCTATCTTTCAAATTTCTGCTCTTTTCTGCATCTCTGCTCTTTTGTGCCTTATTTCTGCCTATTCTCCCTTTTTTCTTTATCCCTTCTTTCCTCCCTTTACCTTTCCCCGCCGCTGCTGCCCCCGCGGCCCCTGCCCCCCCAGCACGACCGGCCCAATCCAGCTCCCCTCCCCGCTCCCGCCTCCCAGCTGTCCAGCCCTCCCCGACCCCTACTTAATGGCGGCCACTACGCGCCGCTGGTGCACCGAAGGCGCATCAAAGGCAAGCACGTCTGCGCCCGTCTGTGACCCGTCCGCGACCAGCACCAGGAACCCTGGACCTCCGCCCCGCCAACGCTACGACCCAGCAGCACTCCACGCACTCAACCCAGGCTGCAACAACAACTGCAAGCTAGCATCACCAGCCGACACCCATGGACCCTTCAGCTGTCACCGCTGCCGGCACACCTGCAGCACCGCCAAGAACACGGATCCAGCACAACCCGCCCACAAGAAAACAACCCAACTGAAGACCCTGCAATGCATCCTCCTCAACGTCCGATCCCTCCACAAACACGCCACAGAAATCTGGGACCTCCTCGACAGCACAACCCCAGACGTAGCATTCTTCACCGAAACCTGGACCAACACCACCTCGGGACCGGACATCGCCATCGCCATCCCCCAAGGATACAAGATCTCCAGGAAGGACCGCCCCATCCACCCAGGAGGAGGAATCGCCATCGTCCACAAATCCAGCCTCCGCCTGAGCACACTCCCTGACGAGTCCACAGAACTGATGGAACACCTTCACTTCAAGATACTGGCCAGTCCCACCGCCGCCCTCCGAGGAACCCTCATCTACCGACCCCCTGGACCCCGCGGACCCTTCGCCAACTCCATCACGGACATTATCTCCCCGCAGGCCATCGCATCCACCAACTACACCCTGCTGGGAGACCTCAACTTCCACCTCGACAATCAACTGGACCCCAACACCACATCCCTCCTGGACAACCTCCACAACATTGGACTCCGCCAGATCGTGACCGAGCCCACGCACTCAGCAGGACACACCCTCGACCCCCTCTTCACTACAGGAAACTCCATCACCTTCAGCCACACCACCGAACTCCCATGGACCGACCATCGTTGCGTCCACTTCACCTTCAGAACACCCACCATCCACAGACACCAGCACCTGCTTCCACAAAGAAACTGGACCAAAATCACCGATGACCAGCTCACCTCCTCACTCAACAACTCCACCCCAACCATCGCGGAAAACGACGACCCCAACACCGCAGCCCGAACCCTGCATAGATGGATCTCGGACAGTACCAACACCATAGCCCCCCTCAAGAAAAACAACAATACCCGTGCCAAGAAAGCCAGATGGTTTACCACCGAACTTCGAGAGTCCAGGCGCACATGCCGCCGCCTCGAAAAGGCCTGGAGAAACACCAAATCCACAGAAGCCCACAACAACTTCAGAGCCGCCACCAACGCCCACCATCAACTCATCAGAGAAACGAGAAAAAAAGCGATTGAAGACAGAATCTCCACCCACGCACACAACAGCAAGGAACTCTTCAGCATCATCAAGGAGTTCGCCACACCCACCAGCGAGTCTACCGACATCCCTCCCTCACAAGACCTCTGCGACAAACTCAGCATCTTTTTCCACCACAAAATCAAGAGCATCTACGACAACTTCGACGAAGACAACCAACACACTGAACCCTCACCAACCACCCCCGACACCCGGAAACCAGCGATTGATGACTGGACAGCCCTCACCACCGAAGACACACTGAAGACAATGAAGTCAATCCACTCAGGGGCCCCCTCGGACCCCTGCCCCCACCACATCTTCAACAGAGCCGCCAACACCATCGCACCCATGCTCCGCCAAACCATCAACCGCTCCCTGGCGACCGCCTCATTCCCCGACGACTGGAAACACGCCGAGGTCAACCCCCTCCTAAAGAAACCCTCAGCAGACCCCACCGACCTCAAAAACTACAGACCCATCTCCCTGCTCCCGTTCCCAGCGAAAGTCATCGAGAAAGCCATCAACAGCCAACTCGCCACATTCATTGAAGAACACAACATCCGCGACTCCTCCCAATCCGGCTTCAGAAAAAACCACAGTACGGAAACCGCCCTCCTCGCCGCAACAGACGACATCCGCACCTTACTGGACAAAGGAGAAACAGTAGCCCTCATCCTCCTCGACCTATCAGCGGCGTTCGACACAGTCTCCCACCGCACCCTAATACGCAGACTCTACAATGCAGGAATCCAGGACAAGGCCCTCGACTGGATCTGCTCCTTCCTCTCCAGCAGGACGCAGCGGGTCAGACTCCCCCCTTTCCTCTCGGACCCCACACCTATCACCTGCGGAGTCCCCCAGGGCTCCTCCCTCAGCCAGACGCTCTACATGGCTCCACTTGCCCCCATCGTCAGAACCTACGGACTCAACATCGTGTCATATGCAGACGACACCCAGCTCATCCTCTCCCTATCCAACGAGCCCAACAACGCCAGACGCAACTTTCGAGAAGGCATGGAAGCCGTCGTCAAATGGATGAAAAACAGCTGCCTACAACTAAACACCAACAAAACAGAAGTACTCATCATGGGCCCAAACCCCGACGCCTGGAGTGACACCTGGTGGCCCACCGCCCTCGGAAACCCGCCAACCCCCACAGACCACGCACGCAACCTGGGAATCATCTTGGACTCCGAGCTCAAAATGGACCGCCAGATCAACTCTGTCTCATCTTCCTGCTTCCACACCCTCCGCCTCCTTCGTAAGACCTTCAAATGGATCCCCCTCGAACACCGAAAGACAGTCACTCACGCCCTGGTCACCAGCAGACTCGACTACAGCAACGCACTCTACGCCGGAATAAACAAAAACCTCATCCGCAAGCTACAGAACATCCAGAACGCCGCCGCAAGACTGGTCCTCAACCTGCCAAAACACTGCCACATCTCCCAGCACCTGCGCACACTCCACTGGCTCCCCGTCGAGGCGAGAATCACCTTTAAGATGCTCACCCACGCACACAAGGCCCTCCACGGCACCGGACCAGCATACCTGAACAGCCGACTCAAATTCCACGCACCCCAAAGGACCCTACGATCAGCCCAGCTTTCCTACGCTGTGGTCCCCCGCACCAGAAAGACCAGATCGGGAGGCCGCTCCTTCTCCTTCCTCGCGGCCAAAACATGGAACTCCCTTCCGCTCCACCTCAGACAGACAACATCGCTCCCCATCTTCGCAAGAAACCTCAAAACCTGGCTCTTCGACAGACCCCCTCCTTGATGGAATGGAACCTGCACCCCCCTAATCCCCCCCACCCCTAGCGCCTTGAGACCCTTACGGGTGAGTAGTCGCGCTTTAACAAACTCCTGATTGATTGATTGATTGAATGGTGAGACCGGCCCTTCTCGAGGCCGTCAGCACCGCCCCGAGGTGCTGGAGGTGCTCGGGCCAGTGGGAACTGTACACTGCGATATCGTCCAGATACGCAGCGCTGAACTCCTCCAACCCCGCCAGTACCTGGTTCACCAGCCTCTGGGAGGTGGCGGGGGCGTTCTTCATCCCGAAGGGCATCACCCGGAAATGGTAGTGACCATCCTGGGTGGAAAAAGCGGATCTTTCCTTTGCTCCCTCGGTGAGGGCGATCTGCCAGTATCCACTGGTCAGGTCGAACGTGCTAAGGAAGCGAGCAGCCCCGAGGCGATCGATAAGCTCATCGGCTCGGGGGATGGGATGAGCATTGGTTCTGGTGACTGCGTTGAGCCCGCGGTAGTCAACGCAGAACCTCAGCTCGGGAACAGCACCGGGGGCGGCTGCCTTCGGAACCAGGACCACGGGACTAGCCCATGGGCTGTCCGAGGCTTCGACCACCCCGAGAGCTAGCATCTTTGATACCTCGGCCTTGATACAGGCACGGACTCGGTCAGGGATGCGGTAGGCTCGGTGCCATACCGGTGGGCTGTCCCCGGTGTCCACGTCGTGGACGCACCAGTTGGTGACGCCAGGGGTGAGGGAGAAGAGGTCCAAGAACGGTCCCAACAACTGGCGACAGTCCTCGCGCTGCTCGGGAGAGAGGGAGGAGGAGAGACTCACCCCCTCTACGGAGCCATCTTTTTCTTTCACGCACAGGAGATCGGGGAGAGGCTCCGTTTCTTCTTCTTCCCCATCGTCCGTGGCGAGGAGCAAGCTCAACTCGGACCGGGCGAAGTGGGGCTTGAGGCGGTTCACGTGAAGGACCCGCAAGGGGTTCCTGGGGGACTCTACATCGATGAGGTAGGTCACCTGACTCTTGCGCTCTACCACCTTGAAGGGCCCTGTCCACTTGTCTTGCAGGGCACAGGGCTCTACGGGGGCCATAACCCAGACCTGCTGTCCGGGCTGAAACTCGACCAGAGTGGCATTTTGGTCATACCACCGTTTCATTTCTTCTTGGCTGGCTTCGAGGTTTGCCTCGGCCAGCTCTCGGAACTTCCTCGTCTGGTTCCGGAGGGCCAAAATGTATCGAAACACATCGGGAGGGGGCTCTGGGGCCGCCGTCTCCCACCCTTCCTTGACCAGGGTGAGGGGTCCACGGACGGGGTGCCCGTAGAGCAGTTCGAAGGGGCTGAACCCCAGGGATTTCTGAGGGAACTTCGCGGTACGCGAAGAGGAGACAGGGAAGGAGGACATCCCACTTACGCCTCAGGGGCTCTTCGAGTCCCATGATCATTCCCTTGAGGGTCCGGTTGAAGCGTTCCACCAGACCGTTACCCTGGGGGTGGTATGGGGTGGTGAACTTGTACGTCACCCCACATTGTTGCCAAAGGGACTTCATGTATTTCGAGATGAAGTTGGTCCCTCGGTCACTGACGACCTCTCGAGGGAATCCCACCCGGGAGAAGATGGCCATGAGGGCCCGCCCCACTACGGGGGCGGTCACCGTTCGGAGGGGAACAGCTTCGGGGTATCGGGTGGCATGGTCTACCAGCACCAGGATAAAGCGGTGCCCCAAGGAAGTTCGGGGGTCGAGTGGGCCCACAATGTCGATTCCCACCCTCTCAAAGGGGGTACTGACCACGGGGAAGGGTTGGAGAGGAGCCTTGCGCTTCCCTCCGCTCTTTCCGCTGGACTGACAAGTGGGGCAGGATTTACAGTGGGCCTCCACATCGGAGCGCATGCCCGGCCAGTAGAAGTGGGTGACCAGGCGCTGGTACGTTTTGTCTTGTCCCAAGTGTCCCGCCAGGGGCACGTCATGGGCCAGGTTCAGGAGGAAGCCGCGGAAGCGTAGGGGGACCACCAGCACTCGGCCGGACCCTAGCTCGGCGGACTTTTGCTCGCTGTATAATAGGCCGTTTTCCCAATAGATAAAGTGGGAGCCGGACTGGTCACCGGTGGCCTGGGCGGCGGCCTGCTGCCGCGGCCCCACCAGGGATGGGCAGGATGTCTGCTCTAGGCAGAACTCTTCTTGGGACGGTCCCCCTTCCTGGCGCCATTGGGCCAGCTCAGGAAGGTCGTCCCGACTCGGGGTCGGTTCGACGTCGGGGCCGAGGGGCCTTGCGTCGAGGGGGAAGCTCTCCCCGGGGAATAGCTCAGGGGTCTCAAAGGGTTCAGGGACCTCGGGGTCCTCGGGGGTCGCCGGGGCCACCTCCAAGGTCACCCCTTCGGGGGCGGTCCTTCGGGCGGTCATCGACCGGGTACTCACACAGGCCCACTCGGGTAGGCCCACCATCTCTAAGTGGGTCCTTTTCTCAACCCGCTGCCATGGGGAGCTCTCTAGATCGTTGCCGAGCAGGCAGTCCACCGGCATGTCGGAGCGGACCGCCACTCGTAACTCTCCAGAGACGCCCCCCCACTCGAACGGGACTTGAGCTATACGGCAGGTGCGGACGGAGTTATCGGCTGCGATCACCCTGCAGGAGATGTGGGGAACAATCTGGGCTTCGGTGACGAGGTGCCGTTTGACGGCGGTGATACTGGCCCCAGTGTCCCGGAGCGCCCCTATGTGATGGCCATTGATAGTCACCTGCTGCCGGTACTTCTCTGTGTTGTCGGGTAGGGGAGCTCCGGGGACCATCTCCCTATCACCCAAGGAGACTAACATCATAGCTGCGGGTTCAGCTCCCTCGAGCTCTTCCTCCCCCTCCTCTTCTAGGGCTACGGAGGTGATGTGGCGCACTGGGGGCCCTGCAGCGGCAGGCTTCTGGAACAAGGGGCAGCGGGGGTCATTGGCATAGTGCCCGTGTTTCTGGCAATGGTAGCAGGCTTGGCTGACCCGGGGCCCTGGCCTAGCTGGGGGAAACCCTGCGCGTGCTGTGGGAGGCGAGGTACCTGGCTGGTTTCTGGGGGGGCTGCGCGGGGACCCTACCTGGGAACCCCTCTGTCTATTCTGACCCCCTCCTCCCCTCGGGCGGGATGGTCCTTGTTCGTTTCGGCTAGTGTCCCCCCCGGGCCCCCGGGGTACTCTGGTGCTCACCCAGCGATCGGCCTCGACGGCCAGCTTCCGGGGGTCGGCCAACTTGCTGTCCAGGAGGTGCTGTCGGAGTTCCACAAAGCAATTCAGGGACAAGTGCTCATACGCAATGAGGTCGATGAGCCCCTCGAAGGTGGATACTTTGCTGCCCTTGATCCACCCTTCCAGGGCCCGGCTGTAGAAATTGACATATTCTACCCACGTGGTGCCGGGGATCTTCTTGCATTCTCGGAAGCGTTGGCGGTACATTTCTGGAGTGAGCCCGTACCTTGTGAGGAGGGCCTCCTTCATGTGGCTGTAGGAGGTCTGTTCGGCAGACGGTAGGTCGAGTAGGGTGTCTCTCCCCTCACTCAGGAATCGACCCCACAGCCCGGCTCCCCAATCTTTCTGCGGAACTCGGTGTGAGGTCATAGCTACCTCGTAGGCCTTGAACCATTGCTGGATGTCATCGTTTTTATAATATTCTTTGACCACATCCTTGGGGATGTGGACCTTTGGTTCCACTGGGGGACCAGACTCTCGGGTCACTGCTGCTTTGTTGCCTTCGTTCCGGGCCTTTAGTTCGATTTCCAATATGCTGCGCTCGTGCTCCAGCTGGAGCTTCTTTCCATCATGTTCTCGCTGGAGCTTCTTCTCCTCCAGTTCTCCTTGCAGCCGCAGCTGCTCGATGGCTAGCTTCTTCTCGGCCAGCTTGAGTTCTCCTTCCATTTTCAAACGGGCTAGTTCTAGCTCGTGGTTTCGGTTGCGTTCTCGGTCGGTCATCTCCTCTCGAGACAGACCTCTCTCGGGGCTGTAAGTCCGCGTCGGGGACTCTGCTCTTTCTTGCTCTGGGGCGTGGGTTTCGATCAGGGGTGCTACCCCTCCATCGGCTTCCGTCGGTGCTGGAGGTTGGGCTCCGGTCTCCACCCAGGCTGTTAGAGCTTGTTGGAAGTCCTCTTTGGTGTTTAATCCCGTTGACGGGATATGGAGATCTTTGCAGAATTGCTTGAGCTCACGGTGCGAATAGTCTCCCAGAAGCTCCATCTGGAAGGTGGTCTTGTCGGTAGTGACGCTCATGGCTGCTCTTTGTTCGGGTAGTGTGTCAGTACTGTACGATCCCTAGACGTAGGTTCTTATCCCACCGCTGCCACCAATGTTAGAAGGGGCAATCTCCGAGGGCCAGGTTGTGCGCACCCAGATACCCCAAGATCCACCTCGCCCACAGAACTTGCCGAGTCTTGATGTGAGGTCCTCGCCGGGGAGGCCTTTGGGTTGGGGATCGTACACACTGAGCTCACACCACACTACGAACAGACACCACACCGTTGGGTTTTAGGAACAAGTTCTTTATATAAGCAAATAACGAAGGGAGCACTCTTATAGACACAGTGGCAAAAGGACCACAAAGTCTCTGAGGATTCGGGAAGGGGGAAGCGGGACAGTCTTTTAGTCTCTGGTTCAGTACGAGGCGTATCCCACGCACAGCTCTCAATCCTCGAGCTGGGGGGTACGGGATGATGGCTGTGCTGGCTGCCTCACCTCCGTCGAGTCGGCCCGGTCGTGATGGTGGTCTCGATGGTCCAGCCGGACCAGAGTACTCCTCGAGCCGCGACGAGGTCAGCAGGGCTCGTTCGGGAGGGGTTCGTGACAGCCGCGACAGCGTCAGCAGGGCTCGGATGGTCTTAGAGGTCGAGCCGCGACAGCGTCAGCAGGGCTCGGATGGTCTTAGAGGTCGAGCCGCGACAGTGTCAGCAGGGCTCGGATGGTCTTAGAGGTCGAGCCGCGACAGCATCAGCAGGGCTCGGATGGTCTTAGAGGTCGAGCCGCGACAGCGTCAGCAGGGCTCCGGTGGTCTTTAGAGATCGAGCCGCGACAGCGTCAGCAGGGCTCCGGTGGTTCAGTTCCTAAAGGCAAAGACGGAGCCGCGTCAGCAGGGCTCAGAGGTTCCAGGCGAGTCTTCTTAGGGTCAGCCGCGATCAGATCAGCAGGCTTCAGGTCCAAGATACAACTGCCCGATAGTTGTCAGGCGGGCCCAGTTATAGTCCTTCTACTCTTTGATCTCCGGACCCTCGCAGGCAGAGGTCTCCTGCCCGGGGGGCTGGTCGTTGGCGAGGTCCGGCGGTTGGCTCTTTGATCCCTTTGAAAGATGGGTCCGGGAATTCCCAGACGCCCAGCGGGTCTGGAGCCAGCCCTCGGGGAGGCCAGAGGGGTGATCGACACTGGCCCACAGGGGAGGGCCGAAGGTGTCACAGAAACCAGCCCCTCAGGGGAGGCCGGAGGTGCCATCGAAACTCCCTGGCTTATCTCACTCGGGAGCCCTTTACCCCCCAGCCGGGACTGGCGCGCCTTTGGAGTCTGGGCTTCGCTGGGGCCAGGGTCACGCTAGGACTAGGGAGACAGGGATGTCGGGAAGGGAAGATGGCGTCCGGGCCTTGTGGGGCATGCATGGTTAGGCGCTCGGAGCCGGGCGAGGAGCGGGAAAGGCAGGCCTGGTCAGGGTTCTCGGGGGATCTAGGTGTCCCTGGGTAGGACGACCAGGCTCGGGTTGCAGGCTACACTAACGGGGTGGCTGCGCAGGGGACTCGGGGTACAGGCCTACGCTCACAGGGTGTGGAGGGACAGAGGTGAACCACGCCACGAGGCCGGGTCCAACAGTGATAGGACGGTAATTGTTCAGGTCAGACGGGTCAGCTGTAGGTTTCTTGAGTATAGGCGTGACTTGCCCCACCTTGAGGGAGTCTGGAATGAGACCTTGTTGAAGGGAGCTGTTGATGATTTTGGTCCAAAGAGGGAGGAGCAAGGGGATGAAGTCTTTTACAGCATTAGCAGGTAGGGGGTCTATGAGGTGATTAGAGGGCTTCAAGGTGCAGAGCAGTTTGTGTATTGCTTCTTCCGAGTAGGTGTCGAAGTACAGCCATGATGCCTTGTTTTTAGGTTGAGTGTTAGACATTCTGGTGTGGTTGGGGAATCGGCTTACATCCATGATGAGGTCATTTCTTATGTTGTCGGTCTTTAGCTTAAAGAAAGCAGAGAAGGCTTCACAGTGTGGGGTGTCGCTTGTTGTGCTGTTTGATTGTAAGGGTTGTGTCTTTGTTTGAGTCTTGATTAGTTCGAACAGCTTTCTTGCCTGTTTTTTGCTTGGTCCAACTGGCGGCTAAAGAAGTCCGACTTTGTGCGCTTTATTTTCCTAAAGTAGGCATTTCTCTTGTTCTTAAGCGTTTTGAGATGCAGTGATGAGGGGTCAGATCTCCAGGTACGCTCTGCCATTCGCATAGTACGCCTGTCGTCATTGAGTCTGCCGTCATACCAGGGGTTAGAAATTTTGGCGGAGACTCTCTTCAGTTGCAATGGGGCGACTTCATTGACTATTGAATTCATAGAGTCAAGGTAGTGGTCGGTCAGTGATTGAACATCCGAGGCACCTGAAGGGGGAAGGAGGAGACTGCCGATGTGGGGAGGCAGGGTAGTGGGGTTAAGATTCTTCATGTCCCTTTTCCAGGTTTTGGATTTGGTGGGTTGAGCCGGGTTAGATTTAACTTTTTCGTTGATAAAGAAGGTGATAATGTGGTGATCTGACCAGTCGCAGGGTTGGATCGCCTCCAGTTGGGTAGAGTCCTCTTTGGCGATGATGAGATCAAGTATCGAGCCTTTGTCGTGTGTTGGTCTATCGCATATTTGGGTGAGGTCAAGCGCATTAAGGAAGGTTTTGAGACTATTCACCACTGTGTCATTCTGATCGTTCCAGTGGAGATTAAAGTCACCCAGGTAGACTTGGGTGGTCTGCCGACCAGCATTTGATGCGATCGTGTCCATGAGTTGTTGGGTGAATATGAGGTTGTCACCAGGCGGGTGATAGATGAGATGTAAAGCACAAACTTGTTTGCCCTCGCTGGTGATATCGAGGCAGAGGAGTTCACAGGAAGTAAGGGAGGGGGAGGTGGCTTTAGTAACGGAGAGGTTGCTCCTAAAAATGCATGCAATTCCCCTGCCCGTCTTGCCAGGCCTGTCCAGTCTAATGATGTGATAATTGGGGGGGACTAGTATGTCCATTATCGGGGTAGAGGCTTCCGTAAGCCACGTTTCAGTCAGAATGGCTAGGTCCAGATCCATTGCTGAGACGAGATCAGCGATGTCGGAGGAGTGTCTCTGGGCCGATCTGCAATTGAGTAGGATGCATTTGAGTTTGGGAGTGAGGGTGGTCGAGCCTTCTAGAGAGAGGGGGACTTTTCTGAGGTTGTTAGGGACGGAACCTCTGTTGCTAAGGGTTGGGAGCCTCAGAGGATTTGTGAAAATTGTGGGTATGGGGATGTGTGTGTTGGATATGTGTTTTACCGGACCTGGGCCATTAGAGCGTAGGAGAGAGCATAGGTCGCGGTCCGACAGTGAGTTGAGGACACGACGGGGGCGGTGGGAGTTATTGCGAACGGGGATAGTCGGCCAGCGCGGGGGTCGTTGGAGGCGAGGGTATGTAGGGAGGGTGCGTCGTTTGTAGGGTAGTGGGATGGTGGGAGGTAGACTGGGCTGTGAGAAGAGAAGGTCTTTGATTGCGTGGAGATCTTTTTTGATTTGTAGGAGATCCTCTTTGACTTGTTGGAGGGTGGATAAAGTCAGGCCAGGAGGTGGATTGGAGATGGGGTTGGTGGTGAGAGCCATTGGTGAATGGTTGAGTAGTGAGCTGGAAAGCGGGCAGGGTATCGAGGGGGGGGGGATATGCTAGCATTGTTGGAAGGTTCTACGGTGATAATGAGTGGGATGGCATTCGAAGTGTGGGCGGGTTTGTGGGCGAGGGGTGTGGGTGAAATAGGGGGAGGATGGGAGGCATAGGTAGTGACGTCAGTGGGAGACGGTGCCAGTGAGTTGAAGAGTGAGTGAAGGCTGAAGACAGTGGGGGTGGCAGGAAGGTAGTGGGGGCTGAGAGTGGGAGGGGAGAGAGGGGGGGAAGCTAAGGTAAGGTCGGCGGTATGTTCTGTGGGACTGGTTGGGAGGGTGGGGGTGTCGTGAGTGAGAGTGGGGAGGGAGCTGGGGAGGGAGAGGGATCTGCCGTGGGGGGGAGGGAAGGGGGGGAGATAAACTCCGGACGGTGGTGTGTTCAGAAGCGTTCGTGGGGGGTGTAGCGTGGGGGGAAGGGGGCGTGCGGGTATTGAGGATGTGGGTGTATCGAGGATGTATGGGGGGAGTGTACTCACATGGGGACTGAGAGTGGGGGGGAACAAAGGGTGGGATTTGTCATTGTGCGTGCCGTTCTGGTGCTGATCTAGGTAGGAGGTGTTGTGGGTGGGAGTTGTTATGTCAGGGGAGATAGGGATGGGAGAGGTATGAGTGGGGTCAAAGGGGTAGTGTTAGAGGGGCGGCTAGTGTGTGAGGGGGAGAGATTTGTGACTGCGCTTGGGGAGTGTGGGGTGGTAACAGCAGGTGGGCGATTGACTAGGGTGCTGGGGGTAGAGGTGAGGTGCGTGTGGATCTGACGCTGAGCTATGTTAGAAGTGTTGTGGGTGGGGGCTGCGACGTCAGGGGTGATAGTGCTGGTGAAGTTCTGGGTGGAGGTCCGCAGCTTGGAAAGGTGCTCTTTGAACTTGGGGTACAGGTTGTCTAGTAGTTCCAGGTTCTTGTCCGTGGATTGAATTAGGACAATCCCGTTATTGTAGATAGTAATGGTGGTTCTGCCAGGGAAGAGATGGGAAGGTGTGATAGATAGAGCTAGGCCATGAGCTGTTTTCCTGGAGGTGGAGACGGTGAGTAGGGTTAGGAACGCTTTTCTCCATTGGGCTCTGCGTGAGGTGTGGAAGATGATATCAATGTTCAGGGCTCCATTGCCCGTGAGAAGTAGGTGTCGGCAAAGGGTGTTTCAGGGTGCGACCTCAAGAAGTTATGTTTAAAGCGTTTAGCGGCTTTTTTGGTGAGAGTGGAAGGGTAGTTGATTCTATATGTGTGCTTACCGATGAGATCCATGTTAGGATGGCTGTAACGTTGGGTGTGGGAGAAAAGACGACAATAAAACTGTCAGCCGTTGGTTACAGGGCACAGGAGTGACACTAGAGAGTGGCCAAAAGTAGCCAAAAATATAAGAGGTAGCAAAAGAGTGCGTAGGTGCAGCTTACACAATGTACAATATATGAGAGGTAGCGATCAGCTTACACCATGTAAAATATATGAGAGGTAGCAACCAGTTAGGTGGAGCCAAATTGACACATCATAATGTAAGAGGTAGCAACGGTGTAATCCAGGTGTAGAAAGTGGCTGGGTGCAGCTTACATGACTAAACGAAGTAAATGAGGTAGTAATCAGTGCATCATAGTGGTAAAGTGAGATGGAAGTAGCTTACAATAATGAACCAAATAAATGAGGTAGCGATCAGTGAATGAAAGGGATAAAAGTGAGATAGGTGCAGCTTACAACATATACAGTATACAAATAGGGCTAAACTACTAATGAATTACTAGATCCAATATAGGTGCAAACAAATTACTGCAATAACAAGTATGGCACTAGTGAGCAGCCGGTAAAATATGAGGTAGCAATCAGTGCACTGTCGGTGAGGAAAAGTGAAAATGGGTGTAGGTTACATAAGGTGTAGAATACCAATAGTAATATAATACTGCAGTAAAAGGCAGACACTTAAGCACACCAAGAACACCAGGTTACATAAAGTGTAAAATACCAATAGTAATATAATACTGCAGTAAAAGGCAGACACTTAAGCACACAAAGATTTAAATACAGAGCTATGTAAAGTCTGTGGTAACGATAGTAAATAGTAGTCAGAAAGACTAGTCCATGATGGCCGCCAAAGAGAGAAAGAGTAGTCTAAAAATGGCCGCCAAGTAGGGAGGATAGAATCATTAGTCCTCTATTAGTTGTTGCTGTTTTCATAGCAGGGAGGAGCAGTTTCAGATTAAAATAAGAATAAATAATTTCTTTCTTTCTACCCAGTGCTTATTTCCACAGTCCTTGAAATAGAGCATTTGTATACGCAATTTATTTTACTTATTCGAAACTATCACTCATTATGTTGAATATGAATTTATTAAAACAGAATTGACCAGTGGCACCTACAGATCGCTCATAGATCAACAGTGAGTGCTAAACCCACTATACTTTGTGTGTGCAAAATTCTCGTAAATTGCTTTTGCTAAATTGTGTGATAATTCTTCAAAATAACACAACATTTTCGGGGGGACGCATATTGACAATACCGGGTTGCGAAGGGAAGCAGGCACACGCAACTTACCTTTCCTGCTGCTGGGGCCCTGACGCTGCTCGTTCCCCCCGCCGCCGTTGTTTCCAGCTCCACGGTCGCAGCTGGGGGGAACTACAGCTGCCAGCAAGCCCTGGGGTAAGATCCGGTTCCGCCCACGAGGTCCAGCGCGCCCGGAGGCGCTCAAATTCAGGAAGCTCCCACTGAGGAGCGGGGACGCATATTGACAATACCGGGTTGCGAAGGGAAGCAGGCACACGCAACTTACCTTTCCTGCTGCTGGGGCCCAGACGCTGCTCGTTCCCCCCGCCGCCGTTGTTTCCAGCTCCACGGTCGCAGCTGGGGGGAACTACAGCTCCCAGCAAGCCCTGGGGTAAGATCCGGTTCTGCCCACGAGGTCCAGCGCGCCCGGAGGCGCTCAAATTCAGGAAGCTCCCACTGAGGAGCGGGGACGCATATTGACAATACCGGGTTGCGAAGGGAAGCAGGCACACGCAACTTACCTTTCCTGCTGCTGGGGCCCTGACGCTGCTCGTTCCCCCCGCCGCCGTTGTTTCCAGCTCCACGGTCGCAGCTGGGGGGAACTACAGCTCCCAGCAAGCCCTGGGGTAAGATCCGGTTCCGCCCACGAGGTCCAGCGCGCCCGGAGGCGCTCAAATTCAGGAAGCTCCCTCCGCATCGCGGACGCCGGGCGAAGCCCGGGCAAAGGGCGGGCCCTCTGTGGCCCTCAGAGGCACGAGGAGGACGGGACGGGCTCCTCCCATTCGATTTTTGCCCCCTGCACCTTTTGAGGTAACAGTGTTCTAATTAACCCATTATTGTGACTGCCATCAAACTTTCATCTGCATTTTCTACCAGTCTACCCCTTTTTTTTTTTTTTTTTTTTCTGTCGTCAGAACATTGGTGTACACGCGCTCTTTGCTTACCCCTCTGTCATATCCATATATCTCCATATAGTAATCCACACTATGACTATGACAGATAACGGGCCCCAAACGAATAACATCTATCAGGGGGGGCAACGAAAAGGGACCTTGGACAATTATTTAATTAGGACCACATCGTCCATCGAGTCTGCTATTGAAAGAGCAGAAAAGTGTGTCAATATAGAACCTACAACTAGCAACCACTCAGCTATGGAGCCACCAAACCAAACAGGAAAATCTTCATTACTGGATGAATTAAATCTGCTCTGTAAGACTGGGTATATCAACGTCGACAATGGGAATAACTTAACAAACACTCCTGTAGGCGCATTGCGAAACACCAGCCCCCTTTCTGCTACCACAGTACAACTACACTTAAGTCATCCTGATACTCCTCTGTCACCTAAACCCACAGACTCCATACAACAACCAGCAAATGTTCAGGCACCCCGTCTAAATAGAAAGCACAAAGGGCCTAAACAGAGGGTAAGATCAGCTAAAATGCAAAGACTGCACCAAAGCCCCCTTTTAGGCACTAACAATACTCATATAACATCCGAGGTAAGCCCAAATCCGAAGCTGACCACTTCATTTGAACTATTGGCCCAGATTGAGTTCCTGGTCAGGTCTTTAATTTCCCCACTGCTAAAAAGAATTGAGGTTATAGGGGAAAAGGTCTGCTCCATAGAGGAAAACACTAGGGCTAACCTAACAATTATAAAAAATATTGAAAATAAGAATCGAGTTGAGACCCTGGCGACTACTGATATTCCTTTTTTCCCTAAAAAAAGAATTATCACACGGACTCAAGCACTTGCCCCCAATACACCTAAAACAGCAGTCATATCAAACCTCCCAATACCCCTGAATCCTGTACCTAGAGATGGGCAGATTAAACTAACCACGCCGAAAAAGGGGAAGTTCAAACACCACAGTAAGATGAAAAGAAGGGCTGAACACATAGACCTACCACCAGAGGCAGCACCCTTTGTATCCGTCCTCTCGGGCGTCCCGGAGCTCAGTAACAATAAAACTGAAAGATCAGTAGACCTGGTAAATAAGGTGTCTTTCTGGTTAACAAAGAATAGACCTCTACCACCCAATATCGATGGGACAATCCTAAATGTTAGAAGGGCAGGGTGGTTGGGACCTATCCCCAAGAACATACCGGGAGACCTGGTTTTGGTTAACTTTAGAGATCCTCGAGTCATCCAACACCTCCGAAGTTGGCACCCACAGATGGGTGATGGCTCAATCGGAACATGGGAACTGCAGGACTTTTACCCAAGGACTACTCACATGCCTCATGCAAGATCACACAAGCATAATAACCTTGGGATTGGCAGTAGTGGTCATGGAGCGAGCAAGCATATACCCACCCACATTCGATTTCCCTTATTTTAAGGCATAGACCTGGTTCCCTGACTAATTAATTTATTTAACTAACTGAAATTGTTATGATTACGCTATGTATCAAAGCCGCTAGGGGTAGTATACGATGAATTGTAAAAAATGCTTTTATTGGTTTTATGGTCTGTTGTTAACTCCGTACAGATAGTAACTTTGTAATGATTATTAATGTTGTCTGTTTTTTGTATTTTTATTCTGTATGCTTTTATGAATTTTGACTGAATTCGAATAAAGCTTGTTGAATTTGAATTTGAACACGACATTTTCTGTAATTACATGAAATAGAAATTAATAATTTAACATTATTTTCTAGTGGAAAATGTACCTGCACATTAACATTTGGTGCAGTTTGGGCTTACCAAATAGCGCAGAAATATAAAAACCACAAATAACAGTTGTGCCCAAGTATTTGAGTAACCTTTTTTTTTAAACACAAATGGTACATAATTCTTTTTTTTTTTTGTTTTTTTTTGTCCTCATTTGCCTTGCCCTCTTTCAGGAAACACCGACCACCTTCTGTGTTCTACCTTGGGAGACAAAAGATTTTAATTATCTCCCGTTCCGAGACACGATTGACATGTTAGCGGAGGAAGAATCCAAAAAAGAGGGGGTATAGGGATGTGGGCTAGCAATTACTCCATCTAGGTATTTTTCAACCTGTTGGACTGTTACAGTATCCAAGGGGACCGACAACCCAAGGTCCATGGAGTGGTGTAGGCATAATCATAGGACTCGGAGGAAAAAAAACCAAAAAAACCCGGAAACCCTATCTCCACTGAACCAATAAATCCCAAAAAGCCAAATTTCTTTTACTGCATAGTCTGGCCAAGTCCACCTTAGATGTTTCGTATAGAGACGTCAGTCAGGCTGAGTGCGATGGTGCCACGGTATCAACACAGAACTTACAAATTTTCCTTCTTGCTAAAAGAATTGCAAAAAAAAGGAAGGACCTTGCCTGGCCGGAGATGTTTTCATCTAGTCCAAAAATGACTTATGTCAGAGTGATAGACAATGATGTATTGAGAATAGAGTCCAATGACGACTTTACTTCTTCCCAGAACAAGCGAATGGAGGGGCAGTCCTTAAACATGTGCACGTCAGATGCTTCAGGGAGATTGCATTTATTACAGCTCTTTCCTGGCTGGAATTTTGATAGCCTTAGGGGGAAGAGGTAAGCACGATGGACCGTGAAAAGATGGTTACGCCTCAGCCATGCTGGTTTAAATATTTTATACAAAAGAGCAAATTAGTTTATCCATATCTCCTCACACTGAAGGCCTAGCTCACCCCCCACAACTCATCAGGGAGGGAAAAATCCCCATCGACCTCCTCCAAAATACTCCAGTACCAAAGAGCGACCTCTTTACCTCCCCCTTGCCTCTCTACCAACTGATGTTCCAGGTTGCTGACTTTCCCCAGAGGATAACCTTTCCTACACAAGGCCCGGGCACAGCTATCAAGCTGCGTGTATTTGAATCTTGATAGACCGGGACCTACCCTGTCCCGTAACTCTTCCCATGCCACCATTGACCCCCCCCTGCCAGCAAATCTCCCCATTTTACAATCCCAGCATCCTTCACAGGGGTCGCCAGACTGTCCTTTAAACACAGTGGTAAGCCTGGGGAGTCCCACAGAGGTGCAAAATTTGAAAAGTAAGAAAGCCCTATTTTCTTTTTAATCTGCGCCCAGGCTTTAGCCAGAGATTGGAGAATTTTGAATTTGACTTTTTTGAAAAAATGTTGGTCCCCGAACTTAAACAGACATCCATCAATTGGTAAGTCCGTCCCTGCTAACATTGCTTGAAACATTATCCCTATCGACGAACTAGATGGTGTTTTCAAAAGCATTCTAGAGTGGGACATCTGAAAAGCCCAAGCGTAGTACTGTAAGTCGGGTAGTGCCAGCCATCCCTTTTCCCTCCTCCTTCTCAACTTCTTCCATGCTAATCTAGTAGCTTTGTATTTCCAGATAAAGGAGTTGATCTCTCGCTGACTTTTTTCTAGTTGTTTAGCATCAAAGGCCAGGGGGATGGTATTAAAAATAAATGTACATTTGGGAAGAATAGACATCTTTACTAAATTTATCCTCCCTAGTATAGTAAGTGGAAGATAGGCCCAAGATTTTAATTGTTTCCGCCAGTCCTTAAAAACCCGGTCTAAGTTGTTTTGCACGATGTTTCCAACCTCTTGAGTGATCCGAATTCCGAGATAACCCATGGAGGAGGTCACATCAAGTTGTGTGTTGGCGATATTCCAGGCCATTATTTCAGTTTTACTTGCGTTAAGTTCATACCCCGAAACCCGCCCAAACTCCTCCGCCCTCTTAATGACTATAGGGAATGATAAATCCAGATCAGACGTAAAAATAAGGATGTCGTCTGTATAAAGGGCTACCCGCCTCTCCCACCCCTCAAATTTAAAAGAAGGGATGTTGACCTCTTCTCTTAAAACATGAGCAAACGGCTCGATGTAAACGTTAAAGAGAAGGGGAGAAAGCGGGCAGCCCCGAGTAATTTTACAGGGCTCTGTCGAAACACCGTTAACTAGCAACCTAGATAGTGGGGCCTTATACATGAGAGCGATAACTCGACAGAAGCCATCTCCAATTTTCTCATAGCTGTGGCCAGATAGGGCAAATTTACCCTATCAAAGGCCTTGGTTGCGTCTAGAGTGAGGGTTGCCAAAGGAAGAGAGAAGGTAGAGGCGATGTCTATGGCCCCCACTAAATCGTGCGTGAGATTGGCTAACTGACGCCCTTCTATAAACCCTTTTTGATCTTGATGAATAATTGAGCCAATTACGCTCCCCAACCTAGTAGACATAATAGTGGAAAAGATTTTATAATCGTTGTTTAGGAGCGAAATTGGCCGGTAGGATCCGCACTCTGTCGGGTCCTTCCCTGGTTTAGGAATCCGGACAATCATTGCTTCACTCCACGACTTTGGGGGTGCCGCCCCCTTCAGGAGAATACTGTTAAAAAGGTCCGTCAAAGTTGGAATGATGGCTTTACTTAAAACATGATAGAGGTCTCCTGGTAGGCCGTCAGGGCCGGCCGCCGTCCCTTGCTTAAGTTGTCCAATGGCTTTACTCACTTCTGCCTCTGATATTTCCATCTCCAAGCGCCTAGTTTGCGCTAATGAGAGAGTCGGCAGAGACATTTTATCGAGCCAGGAATCCCTTGCCACATGGTCATCGATGATATCCTCCTTATAGATCGCCTGAAAAAAATCCTGAAAGGCGCTCCCAATATCCGAGTTAGAAGTCCGGGAAGCTACTTCACCTTCCAGTTTTATTTCTCTAATGTAATTTTGTGCTTGGTCAGATTTTATTTTCCAAGCCAAAACCCTGCCTGCAGCCTCCCCAAATTCAAAATGGGAGATTTTGCTTGCCTCCCATCTCTTGCAACCCTGTCTTGTAAGATGCTTTCAAGCTGTTTTTTCAGCTCAGCCAACTTCTCTTGCTCTTCTATTGAACCTATGGAAGTGCCGAGCTTTTGTTCAATGGAATTCATTTCCAGCTCAAGATTTTTAATCGTCTCCCTGTATATCTTCTGTCTATGAGAGGCTCTGTTAGTTATACATCCTCTCCAAAAGGCTTTCAAAGCCTCCCACACAGTGGCAATAGCAGCAGATTCGAGGTTAACCTCCAAAAAAGATTCAGACTCAGCTAAAAGAAAACTAATTTCAGCGTCTTCTAATAAGATAGTCCGGTCAAAAGACCATGAGGCATGTCTTATCTGCTGGCCAGATTTTAAGGTAAAGAGGATAGCCGAATAAACAGAGAGGTGAGAAGGGAGGTATACTATCTCCACTAATGAATCTTTAAGGCAATAATTAACAAAGCATAATCGATTCTCGATTTATGCTTATATTTAAGGTTCCGAAATGAAATCCCCAATTTATTGCCTACCCTTTCCCTCCATAAATCCGCTAGGCCTAGCTGTGTCATTATTGACACAAGGATTTGCCTTGATTTAGAGAATACGCAGGCTCTAGAGTTAGGTGACTTATCAAGTTTAGGGTTAAGCACAATGTTGAAGTCGCCAACCCAAATAATATGGTCCTGGGAGGTTACCAAGTGATTCCGAATAGTGTCCAAGTAAGATGGATCGTCTTGGTTTGGACCATAGTAGCCCACTAATGAACAGATCAGACCGCCTACCGATATTCTTAATAAGATAAGAGCCATCTCCCGCTATGGTCCTCTTTATAGTCCAATATCTGGGTTTTTGCTTGTTTCTTAAAAATAAAGAGGATCCCTCTTATGTTTGCGTTTTGGTCTGTACATATAAATTTATCGATCCATTTCTGTTTTTTTAATATGTCGGTAACTCTGCCTTGAGAAGATGTGTCTCCTATATGACAGTGACCTGCGCGGGGGAGTCTCTCAAATATTGGAGAATGTGATCTCTTCTACTCCTCACGCTCAGGTCATTGACATTCCAGGATAAGTATTGAAGGGAGGTCATGTCAGCGCTTCCCTCTCCTTACTCCATCCCACCCGAGATCCCAGAAACCCAGACCACTCAAGCGCGAATTCTGACAGCACACAACCTGAAAACATCCGCTACCAGGACACAAAGGAAGCTTAAAAAGGGCTGACCTATGACGATTTAAAAAAAAAAATCCCCACCACCCAGTGTACCACCCCCTACCCCACCCCCTGGAAAACCCCTCCCACTTACGCTGGCTTGGTGTATAGCCAGATTTACGTCCTCTAGTAGCCCCCCTCCTACACTGCTTAGGCTAATAAAAAACTCTGCTAAAAAGAAGTGCTAGAAAAGTGGCAATAATAAAATGAAAACCTGTTTCCTCTTTTCCTTTTTTTTTGTTTCCCCATTTTTCTCCATTGTATATATATATATATTTTTGTTCCTTTTTTTTCCCATCCTTTTAACTTTCTCCCCTTTCTGTTTTCTTTTATAATCCATCTTTACAGAAAAGAGGACACCCTATTCTCCTAATAAGCATCGACAAACCAAACTACAAAAATTGGGAATTGTGGCCTTATCAGTTATCTCCCGAGCATACATTTATTTAAATGGTGCGAAAAGCATTCTATGTTCTAACTTGCCCCCCGTGAGAAACCCCCAATGGTTTCCAACAGTTCGTCAGCCTCCAGAGGGGATCGGATGTTATGCATTTTATTTTTATACATGACCCGTAAGAACGCAGGGAACCTCATCTGCACCGTTGCGCCCAAGGATCTAAATTTGTCCATCCTTTGGCCAAGTTCCCATTGTCGATCTAAAGTAGATTTAGACAGATCCGACCGTACTTCGAAGGGAAAATCTGGTCTTTTTAATGTTTTAGCTTTCAGTGCAAGGTTTAAAAATATTTCTTTTAAGGTGTGTGTGAGGAAGTTAAACAGTATTTTTCTAGGTTTAACTCTGCCAGGGTTTAGTCGAAAGGGGTCTCTATGTATCCGCTGGATATCTTTCTCCAGGATGTCCGCTACCTCTTCAAGGTTTAAGGAGTCTTTTAGCAATGAAACCACAAAAGCCTTGATGTCACTCCCTTCTTTCCCCTCCGGGACCGTCAGGAGCCGGAGATTGTTCCGCCGTGAGTAATTTTCCAAGGACTCAACTCTCTCCCGCATGACATCTCCCTCTCTCTGTAGACTTTGAATTTTTGTTTCAGCTGTCTCCAAATTGGCCTTAAGTGACCCCACAGAACCCTCAAGTGCCTCTGTTCTTTCATAGAGACTATCTACTTTCTTCTCAAGAATTTCACATGCAGCCCTAATCTCATTCTGATTTCCTTTGGAGACCAAAAAGCCGCTCCTTATTTCCTCCCTCATCGATGTTAGGAGAGCCTCGAGTGAATTTCCAACCCCGTTCTCTCCCTCACCCCACACTTCATCTTCCAACCCAGCACATCCAGCAGAAGCGGTAGGCTCTCCAGCCCCAGGGGAAACATCTTCAGGTGACCCCAAATCCCCTACTCTGGTCTGGGAACTAATTGCCCCCTCACCCTGTGCAGCTAACACTCGCTTCTCAGCTACAGCTATGGGAGAGCCTCGTGAAGCAAGAGAGAGCTCTGCCATGCTTATACTAGGGATGGTAGAGTGCTCAATAGGATTCACAGGGTAAATATCCAATACCTCGGGTAATACCTTAAAAAAGGAGCGCAGTGAGGGTGTAATGCGTACTGCGCTGTTTGGTATATGCTTCTTTTTAGCCCCTCTCTGAGAGCCACTGCAGATTTTTGCACTTTTGCTCCCCTCTTTACTCCTGGTCCCCTGGTTAAAACCTACTCTGTCCCTAGTTCTATCAGACTCAGCCTCAACCTCCCTGTCTGCTGCTGGTTCTCTCCTCACACCCACCCCAGTTAAACCCTCAGAGACCTTTTGGGTATTTGCGCTTTTGGAGCCTTTCCAACGCTTTTTGCCTTTTGGAGCCTGCTTCTTGCTTGTCTGCTTACTGGAGTTGGAAGGAGGACTCATAACACCCTTCGCCAAACCCCCAACCTTACTCTCACCATCTACAGCCACGCCGCAAGAAACCTTGGAGTTCTCCCGATTCAATGCCTCAGTTTCCGGCAAAAAAGCCACAAACCATGTATCAGAACACCGGCGAGTGTAGCAGTGTAGAGGGAGGTCTACCAGGACGCGCGCGCCGGTCTAGCCTGCGGCCACCATGTTTTCCCCCACGGTACATAATTATGCAAGATGGCAAAATGGTGACATTTCTGAAATTTCATGTAGCAAGTGTAAAACAAATTTCCCAAAACTGTGTAAATTAAGGCAGGCTATTTTTTAAAATGTTGCCCAGGGTTAATTAAAACATATTTAGAATATCTTATATATAGGGAAGGAGGAAAAACAATTCACAAAATGCATAAACAATCATATGTAGGTTAAGTGATACAATGCCTCCTTGAGACTACATGCAATATTAGTTTCTCATAGAATGAAAAATATATATTTAAATCAGGGTTATGAATATTACGAGAAAATGCCTATTTTAGCATAGTCATTTACATTGTTATGGACTGCTGCAGGTATTTAACTTCTGAACTCTGTGGCCACTCTCTCTGTATGTGCTCTGACCTATAAAACATGGTAAAATGTGCTCATTCCCAATTGGAATATTTAATGTTATAGAAAGGGCATGCAATATGCTGCAGGAAATACATTCATGGCATACAAGTTACAAGTCACCAGTGGACTGCAGAACTTCTAGTGCCATCCACTAGGCTGACCAATAAAACACAGCTTCAAGTCAACATGTGTAGCCTGACTGTTAGTTTCTAAACCTGTAGGCATGCCTGCAACATTAATACTTTTTGACAGGATTGGAACCTACTTTTTAATATTAAGTAGGTCAACCCCAAATAGGGATTTAAATCCAGAAGAAAAGGTGCCTTGTACTTAAAAGTGCAATATTTAAGAATTTATGGTTGACCTGTTTCTACAATGAGTAGAGCCCACAAACTATTTTCACTGGTTCTGTGGCAATGAGAAAAGCTAAATTACAGCCAGAGTGCTATTTCATACTCCATTTGGCACTGTTTTAAAATGTATTTTTCATAAAACCAGGGGCAGTTGATCAATATACAGGAAGTCACTTTTAGAAAGTTATACTTTTCTTGCCTGAAGCACTAGAAGGCTAATTATCATTAGCCTGTCAGCAACTGCCCTTCCTACCAATGCTTCACCCCCTGAGGAGGTGTGAAACTTCTCCCAGAGCAGAGATAATGGCTTGGGTATTTTAGCAAAATGCCTTGGGTGTGAAGTATGTTATTCTGATTATCTCAGGAAGGGCCATTTGGGAAGGTCAGTGAACCTCGTTAACTTGAAAGGCACCTGGGTCGAGGCCTATCCATTCATAGCTAAGTGATATATGAGTTCTGTGGGAGAGTGTCCTTTTGATCCCAGGTAACACTGCAACATCCAACCTCCATTCACAGTGGCAGGGAGGCTGGTCCCGGATCCAGTTTGGTGAGGCTAGGCAGGAGGGAACTGCTCATTGGAACAGACTCAGCCATGGGTCGGGCAACAGCCTCCTCCAGGGACAAAAGATCTGCTATTTTGAGATTTTCAGGCTACAAAGAAGAAACTGTTGCCCAGTATAGAAATCTTGATCAGGTGAGGGTGCAAAAACTATTTGGCAGGTCAAATAAGTTCAGCTGTCATAAAATTAGAATTTTACAACTCTGACATTTTCCCGCCAAAGAAAGGGTTACAGTAGGACCTCATCTAACAGGTACCCAACTTCAAGGGCACTGTGTCAGATACAATCTTCAATCTTACCTCAATGCAGGATTTCTACTTCCATAAAAGAGACCAAGTCAGATGGTAAAATGTTTAACTTGGTCAAGCGACTAGCCTTAACTAGCATCCAGTGCATCATGTCAACCTCAAATTATGACTAAGACCCGGTCACCCTTTGACGCTATGATGTTTTTTGGTCCATTTTTACTTAAAAACATACAAAATTCATGTCTCTGGCTCCTCTCATTGACTTTAACAATTTTGGACCAGATGTAATAAGCTATCTCAAACAATGGGGTTGTTTGTGTCTATAAAACCTTTTGAAGTTTGTATGAAATCCAAACTGTGTTTTGGTAACAAGTGAGCAAATGGTAATTTTTTACATTTATTTATTTATTTTTATAAATTAATAAAAACCATCACAATATTTTACAATTAATACAAAATACGTGACTTTGCTTTAAAATACATCACGTTTGTAAATAATACCAGGAATTTTTTAATGATTAATATAGATTAATAAGACCTATTTAAAATTCAAATCCTTTTTTTAAAATGATTAGTTTTCTAAAGTGCACTAATTGATATTCTAAGAATACAGGATAATATATTGGTCTTCTTTGCAGCATATTATTGTAACAATTCCTTTGATTCTTAACCATTATTAATCTTCTTGATTATTACAAAGTGGCTTGTGCATCAGTATAAAATTAACCACTAGTTTTGTTTATAAAATATCCGCAGTTCCAAGTGTCAGAGTTCCACAGTTGTGTCAATGTCATATCAATGTCTTTTTCTCACAATCTAGGCGAAGTTCCTTATACTGATGTAAGCTGCTTGGAATTCTGTTTAATTGCTTTATCATGTAATTGTGAAAACTTCAAAAGTTTGCAATTCAGCTGGGGGTCTGTGGAATCAAGGCTTCTCATGATAGCTGTTCTGCATGTACGAAACCCTCTTGTTAATAGGTGCGTTAAAAAGTAAATGGCATCCATTATTTAGTACGGGACATATGCAGACCAAATGCAAGAAATTCTCCTTAAGGGCACCACATAACCTGCACATTTGTGGGCCTTTGTATCTCCATGGCGGTTTATCTGCTAAGGATGGCAGTTCTTCTAAGCATATAGCCAATAATCTTTTCTTGAGATAAGCCAGATAGGTTAGATGTAAATATGCTGCAGGTTGCAATGTGACGTATGTTTGAATTGTCATCCAGGCATGGGACAGCCACAAGAATATATTTTTATCTTCGACTAGCGAAATAATTTTTACTGCTTTATTCATCGCATGACAAAAAGTGGAATGTGTCAGATTCAGGTCCCATAAATCACCTGTATTAGATATTTGTAATGATGATAATAAATATTTGTTGTAGCTTGAGTTCTCATCATTAATCAGAGATTGCCATAAAGTGCTGATTAAAGGGCTGGACTGATTATTTTGTATTGTATGCAAGGATTTGATGAAATTATATCTTCTTGCTATATTTTGCTGAGTCAATCCAAATTCCAAACGGATTTCAGCAGGAGAAGCATTACAAGGGAAACCAAAGATCCGCTTGTATGTTTTGATTTGTAGTCTATCCAACATTTTGGAATCCTTACCATGTATCACCATACTTGGGTATGTTAGCGATGGAAGCAATTTTGCTTAGATAACAGCAAGCAGTGATTGATAGGAAGGAACCTCAAGTTTTTTGCAAGTACACAGAATATGTGTATAAGAGTATTATTTTTTCTAACCTGGTACTGCTGGTGTAGCTCAAAATAATTTTTTTATCAAAATTGAAGCCCAAGTATTTGTAAGTGCTGACTTCTTCTATGGTTGCATTACCCAGCTTGATTATTAATGAGGCATTGAGATTGTTTCCTAAAGACATGATTTTAGCCTTAGCGATATTAATTTCCAATTTGTTAAGTTCCGTATATGCCGCAGTTTCTTTAATTAATCTTTGTAGTCCCACTTCTGTATGACTCAGCAGTACAATATCATTGGCGCATGACAGATGGGATATCATCACTGGGCCTAGCTTTGGAGCGTGCAAATTTACTTTAATTTGAGTTTGCAACCAAAGGGATGTCCCTTCCAAATACTGAATCTAAATGTTATGTATTCATGTTTTGCGACTGAATTCCCATTGCAAAACCTTAATACTTTAATGTTAACAAACATGGAGTGGTAACCCATTTACAAAGGGAAGGGTACTCCTTATGTTTTTGAAATATAAAAAAAGTTTAAAGGAAATGGGCTGCATAAAAAAAAGATTGCTTTATTAAAGGTAGTCAGACATGGTGTTCTGCTGATGCAAGCAGGCCACCATCCCTGTGATGGTGGTGATTCCTAGTGGGTCATAAATTGCGACCTACCTTATGAATATTCATGATATAGATTGATTTTGCATCCCACTAGGAATTGCTAATTTAAAAAGAAAATGTTCATACATTTCATATAGTGTACCAAATTGCGATTTGCAAAAAAATCACTATTTGGAAATCGTTATTCTAAAGGTACATACACCTAGCCGTTGAGTCATTTTTCTCATTACATTTTTCTTGACTTTTTTTTTTTTTAAACAGATTTTATTAGATGGATTGCACATATATTGCAGCGTCCTGTACTCCGGAGTCTACTGCCAGTCATACACATGTTATCCGTGGATTAACAATCATTACATCATTTTAGCCGGCAATAGTATCAACTTTTAAACATGTTGGTCCCCCCATCCCACCCAAACCATCCAACTCCCCCCACTCCCCTGGCTCCCACCCCCCCCGATCACACGTCTCCGTCTCCTCAGTTCTACAATATATACCTGAGTCCAGAGTCACCCACACCTTTCATTAAGGCTCTTCAAACCGTTTCTAGATTGGTCTCTTGGCCCACCGGAGGTTCTAGCCACAGGCCCCGATAATCGGCCCATCTCTTCCATATCTTATAATGCGTGCCTCAAAGATTGGCTGCTCCAGCCCCATATAAAAGTCTAGTCCCTTCTTCCAGACCGGAACAGAAGGAGCCCTGGGGTCCTTCCATGCCCTGGCTATATCTCTCTTGGCTGTAGTCAGGCCCAGTAGCAATAAGTGTCTCTTATACTTGTTCCCCCATACCTCCTCCATCACGTGCAAAAGACCTAAGCGTGGCGTGCACGGGAGGCTCCACCCCAAGACCTCAGCCAAGCAATCCCATACTCCTTTCCAAAACCTAGCTAGTGAACCACAGTTCCATATCATGTGTATCGCATCTAAGACAATTTGGGGATGCAATGAAGCGCGCCCACCACAGCTTTTCCCTGGTATAATAAATCCTGTGCAAGTAGTTAAATTGGACAAGTTGCAGCCGCATCGCTATGGCTGCCCCTCTAGGGGCCTCCAATGCCTCCCGCCAATCCTCTTCTTCAAACTCTCCTACGTCCCTCTCCCATGCCTCCCGGAGCTTCTGTGATGTGGAGCAATGTGTTACTAGTGTTTGGTAAATGCGGGATATTTTCTTATCTCCTAGGTCCCCCATAAAGACCTTGGCCTCTAGCGGTCTAAATTCTGGGAGTAATTCCAGGCCCTCTATGCTCGGGGTGATTGCGTGGCAAGTATCGGAAAAATTGGGACCGGGGCATGTCATATTCTGCTTGTAGGTCTTGGAAGGATTTAAGTGTTGTTCCCGACATTACGTCCCCCAGGGTCGAAATTCCTATTGCATCCCAGCCCCTAAAGCCTTGTAGCGACTCCAAGGCCGGGAAGCGTCCATTATTCCACAGTGGGGTCTCCTCGGTCAGCCTGCCCCATCATCCCATACGATGTAATGCTCGCCTTCACACCTGGAATACCAGTTGGGTAGCCGGCGGCAACCTCTTTCGCAGCTGTGCTGCGTACAATATCACATGAAGGGAATTAGAGCCCATCAGATGTCTCTCCAGGGCATATGCGGGGTCTTCCCTATCTCCATACCACCACTCATTCAGGACTAGGAGGTGAGAGGCCTGATAGTAGGAGAGAATATCTGAGGTCGCCAAGCCACCACAGTAAGTTGAAAGGAAACATGTCCGCAGTGCCACCCTCGCCGCTCCTCCAGCCCAGAGAAACTGCCCCAGCGCTGACTCCACCTGGCGGAACCACTGGCGTGCTATCGGATACGGATGATTTTGTAGTTGGTAAAGCAATCGAGGGAGGGTCACCATATTAAATATGGCTGATCTACCATATATAGTAAGGGGCAGCCGGGACCAAGCCTTCATTTCGGTCCAAATCCTATCCCAGACTGGCACTAGGTTGCGTTCCCATGAGATCGCTGGGACTTCCGAGAGGAACACTCCCAGGTATTTGAGACCCCCACCAGCCACCTGTAGCGCAGATGCCCAGTTTCCCACCCCGGTCTGTGCCCCGAGTACCCATATGGTGGATTTACGAGAATTAAGATATAGACCCGATGTTTCACCGAATATTCGCATTATCTCAAGTATACGTGGCCCCGATCTGTTAAGGCTAGTAATAAAGAACAGAACGTCATCCGCGTACAGAGCAATTCTATCTGATAGGCCCATCCCCCATTCAAAACCTCTAAGTTGTGCATCTATTCGCACCCATGCTGCCAGCGGCTCCATAGCCAGGCCGAATAAGTATGGTGAGAGGGGGCAGCCCTGTCTAGTGCCTCGCCCTATCGCAAATTTATAGGAAGTCGCACCAGCCACCCTAACCGATGCCGTCAAATTCGTATACAGAAGTTTAAGATAGGACAAGAAATGGGGCCCTAGATTGAGCCGAGGCAGCAATGCAAACAGGTAGACCCAGCTTAGGGAGTCAAAGGCTCTATCTATATCTGCTAGGAGGAGTGCCGCCTGTTCTCCAGTATCTCGAATTGCCGCCACCGCTACGTGGGCCCTGCGAATATTGTGTCTGGTAGCCCTATCGGGCATAAATCCGGCCTGGTTCGGGTGGACAAGTTCCGCAATATAGGGCAGGAGACAATTAGCCAGCGCCTTAGCTAGTATTTTAGTCTCGATATTCAATAAGGATATGGGCCTGTAGGATGCATGTTGCTCCGGGGGTCGGCCCGGCTTCTGGAACACCACTACCTCAGCATGTCTCCAGTCTTCAGGGAGGCAGCCTCGCTCCCTGGCCTCCTCCAATGCGGCCTTGTAAGGCGCGCCGAGTTGGAGATGATATTTTTGTAAAATTTGCTCGGGAACCCGTTGGGTCCTGGAGCCTTCCCAGTGTTAAGGTCTCCCAAAGCTTTCTCCAATTTTTCAGCCGTTAGAGGGAGCTCTAGGCGCGCGCGCACCTCTTCCGATACCACCCGCGGCGGCAGTTCCACCAGAAATTTGTCTACCATATCAGCTGGGAGGCATTCACTTGTGGCGTATTGGGTTGCGTAATATGTCGCAAAACTATCGGCTAATACCTTTGGGTCTGCGATCGGGTCTCCCACCACATCAAGGATCCCTGGCAGGGTCTGAGCTTGGAACGTGCCCTGGCAAAGTCGGTGCAGCATCGTCCCTGACTTATCTCCCCATTGGCAGATTCTACTGCGTGTCGCTAACCACACCTGGCGCGCCTCGTCTAAAAGCAGGGATGTATAAGCTTGTTGTGCCAGTAGGAGTTGCCCCACCATTTGGCTTTCCCCACCTATACTACAGCGACGCTCCAGAGCCGCAATATCTGCCGTGGCCAAGAGCAAGTCTGCTTCGCGCCACCACTGTGCTGCCGCGCACCACGCAATATCTACTCCCCGCACCGTGGGCTTCATGGCTTTCCACACCGTCTCGGCACTGGTGACCGATCCCATATTGTCCACCAGGTAATGCGCAATGGCTTCGCCCATGTGTTTCCGATAATCGTCATTTTGCATATGCCATGTGGAAAGACGCCACCGAAATGGCTGCCGCCTTCTGCCGAGCATTAGCTCTATACTGATAGGAGAATGATCCGACAGGCCCCTCGGCAAGATGGCTGCCGACCCTACTCTGCCAATAATCCCTCGCGGGACAAAGATATAATCCAATCTAGAGAAGGATTTGTGGACTGCAGACAAATATGTGTATTCTCTCCCCAATGCATGGAGGCACCGATATGTGTCTATCCAATTCAGACTTCTCACCATGTCTCCCAATCTAGTAGACGCCATGGCCAACCTCCCACCCCCAGGCCTATATCGGTCTTCCAGTCCGTCCATTACATCATTCCAGTCCCCTCCTACTACCGCCGGCGTCTCCGGAATATCAGCCCAAACAGCATAGAGCTTCTCAACTAAGGACCCCTGTATAGGAGGCGGTGCATATATACTACCCAATACCAGGGTCTCCTCCCCAATCCTGCCCCTGATAAAAATTTACCTACCCTGCGTGTCGACCCACTGAGTGTCATGAACATAGGAGATCCTACGGTGCACTAGTATAGCCACCCCCCTGGAACCTCTAGTAAATCCTGCATGGTTAACCTGTTGGTAGCCAAAGCGCTGCAAGCAAAGTGTTTTGTTGCCTAATAAATGTGTTTCCTGTAACAATAGTATATCAGCGCGCTCCCTCTTGGCTTGTCTAAGCACTGCGCCCCTCTTAATTTTGTCCAGTAAACCTCTCACATTCCAGCTTATGATTCTAAGGGTCGCTACAAGGTTCCCTGTGCCAGCTACTGAACCTGCCATCTGGTAATAATGTAGAGCATTGCCCAGGTGCCGGGCCTCTGAGATACATGCAAACATTTCAAGGAGACATCCCAATAAACGTGTGACCTACCCCCAACAACCCCCCTTGCAGAACAACTAACTGTTGCCTCCCTCCTACCTTCCGGATCCCACCTGTCGCGGTGTGGGTGTCCCCAAGCCCAAAACGGAGGACCCGAGCCTGACCACACCAATGGATCCCCTTTAAGCTACCCATAGACCAACCTCCCCCCAAAGAAAAACCTTAACCAGGGGAATGGCCCACCCCTCTTACATTCCCCCCATCCCGCTAATACACATATAACGTCCTCCACAAATATAAAGAGTCTCTTCCGCCCTAGGTCCCTGTCTGGGCCACAGCTTCTCAACATCGCAGACACATCAGTGGCAAGACATTGTTGGATATGTTCAAGTCCCCCTTACCAGCCGGACTGGCCATCAAGGATCAACAACAGGAGAATCAGAGGCATCCCCAGACCCCTCTTCTCCCCCCCTTCCCGACTCGGAGCGCCTTCTGGATCTGGAGCACCAATTCCCTTTGTTCCGCGCTCTCGGGGCCGTCTGTCTCTGTGTTTTCCTCAGCGGAGCATCTGAGCCTCGGCCTGGGGGGTATGCGCCCTCACCTTTACTGTCTCATCTGTCCATTGGAAGACCTGTATCGAAAAAGTGAGTCTGAGACTGAAAGACCACCCTCAGGCGAGCCGGATACAGCAAGGCGTATGGAAGCTTGAGGTCCCGTAGACGCGCTTTTGCCGCCATGAATGATTGTCGTTGTTGTTGCACCATTCGAGTATAGTCCAGAAAGACGAGGATCCGTTGGTTATCATAAAGAGGTGGCTCTTTCGCCCGTGCCTGTTGTAGGATGATGTCGCGATCATGCTAGTTCAACAGTCTGACGATGACAGGTTTGGGACAAGCCCCAACCAGCGGTTTCTGCACCAGAGCCCTGTGTGCCCGTTCTATTACAAAACAGTTCGATAGGGAGTCCGGGGGGAGCCAACTCGTCAGCCACTGAGCCAAGAACTTTTCCATGTTGCCTTTCTCACATCCCTCCGGCAGCCCTACAAGGTGCAAGTTGTTCCGCCGAGCCCGCCCTTCCGCGTCCTCTGCCTGGAGTGCTAGATTCTTCTGGATACTCTCCATGTTGACAACTTTGCGCTTCAGAGTCGCCATGTCGACTTCCACTCCCGAAAATCTGGTTTCCGCTTCGGTGATGCTTCGGTGATGCGGGCTACGGCGTTGAGCAAGTCCTGATGCAACAGCGTGACATCTGCTCCTACTGCCCCAATTTTTGCGGCCAACATATCTCTAGATTGAGTTATGGCTGCCATCAGAGCTGTATTATCCGGCCCTGGGCCTGGGGGCCCCCCAGCTGCCCCGGCTCCCCCACTCGGCTCTGTGAATTTATCAATTGGTCCATGTTTAGTGGTTCCCCCCCAGCCCCACCTCTCGTCATCTTGAACGGCAGTCCGGGACACTCACCAGCTATCCAGCCGTCTCGTCCGCTTATTTCTCTTCCTTGCCCCGGATGGATATTCGGATTCCGGTGTTCAGGGGCTCCCGGTCCGTACCCAACCGAGCAGCTCAGGGGGCCGCCTTCCCTGCCCCTTCAGACTTCCAGCAGGGTCGAAATGGCACTGACCCAGATGCGCCAAACAAACCAGTTCCAGACCTCTCAAAGGCTCTCCCAGTCCAGGACTAGACCCCTTGGGTTAAAAAAACCAACTCAGTTGGCTGAAGGATCTCTGCGGCCCAGTCAAGCCCTCCGCCACAGATAAGTCACACTAGACGTCGGCCAGCTGCCACCTCCTACGATGTTCACTTTGAAGGCCCAGGCACCATGGCACAGCAACCAGCCCTGCAGTCGTCCGTCAGGCCGACCACCGTCGTGTCCACCGAGGGCCGATATGCCCCCCGAGCCCCCACTGGTCCTGTTCCTTTGGGGGTGAGCTATGCCGTCTGATGCGGGCGCTGGGCCTGGACCAACAGCCTGCCTCCTGGCCGTCTAATCTCTAGGGCCCCAACGCCGCCTCTTGGAGCAGGATCGAGTCCCTGCTGCGGCCTGCCCTGACCCCATGGCACCTCCTGGGGGGTGGCAGGGACACCTATTGGGCACTCCTCCAGGGTGTCTGGCCGACTGTTATGCGGGAGACCGGCAGCCACTTGTTGTGCATCGGGCCTGGGGAGCCCGAAAATCGAGGCCCCGGCCTCCGCTCAGTGAACCAGGCCGGAAGTCGGCGTGTGTCTCTCCCGTTGTCCGGGCAGTTTAGCACCCCGCAGCCCTCACCGGAGCCTCACCCCTCCAGTCGATGGTCTCTGGGTGGTCCGGGGTAGCGATCAATTCCGGCCTCGGAGCGCCGGCAAAGCAGTTCCGGTGGCCCCCCAGCGTAGCGGGCCCGGGGAGCACGAAAATCTATGTCCCGGCTTCCCCTCCACAGACCAGGCCCGGTTCCGCCGCTCCATATAGCTCCATTCGCAGGCACTCCGGGGCTCCGCAAATCACATCGGGGAAGCTCCCCGGCGTCCGAAGCCGAGTTCCTCTCCTCAAAACCTCTTAGCGGTGCGGGGGACAGGATAGTGCCAAGGATGAATGTCGGGCGGGACGGAGCTACTCTAGGCTGCGTCTGCCATGTCGGCCCGCTAAGCCACGCCCCACATTTTTCTTGGCTTTTAGAAAATTGGTTGTGAAATTTTTATTGTGTTGTGACTTTTTAAGTACTTTGGCCATTTAAGAAAAATATCTTTTGGTACTGCATGGGGCCAAACATCCTGCTATGCCCAACTTTTTCCGTGGGTTAACCCCATCATTACCAACCCAGAGAAAATTTCTCGAAACAGTTTAATGGATTTACACTATGTCACAAAAAAGCATGCTTTCTCAGTACAGTTCTAACTTTTTCCACATTTAGGGCCCCATTAGAATGGCGGGAGGATCGACCCGCCAGGCCGGCGGTAGCCACCGCCGGCCTGGCGGGGGTGATCCACCCGCCATCTGTGCCGTAATGACCCCCCACCATATTATTATGGCTGGGGGGTCCGCGGCAGACTGAAAGGCCGTCCGCCGCTTTTCCCCCCTGGTCGCCTTGCGACCGGGCGGAAAAGTGTTTTATATGGTGGGGGTGTCTATCAGAGAGCGCCAGCCATATTAGAATGGGCATTTTCCAATGCCTTTCCGTGGCGGCATTGCTGCCACCGAAAGGCATGCGGAGTCTGCTTTGGGGGCCCGTTTTGGGCCCCCAGGGACTCTGAGGGAGTGGGGGGGTGCATATGGGGGGGTGCCTATGGTACCCCCTGCAGTTCCATGCACAACATGTGCCTGCCATGTTGTGCATTGAAGTGCACAGCATGCCTTCCTGGCATTGTGGCGGGCGGTGCTGACTGCACCGCCCGCCACAATGACAGGAATGCTGGATGCGCCCACCACTGTGGCGGGCGCATCCTAATGTCCCCACGGGACCCCCGCCCTTATGGTCCCTTTTTGCGATGGGATGGCGGGCGGACAAAGTCCGCCCGTCATCCTAATGGGCCCCTTAGTGTGATTCCAATCTGCCAACTTTTCTGTATCTGAAAGCAAAGTATGCTGTGCGAATTATACGGACAATTGTCTTTTAGATCTCCCCTCTTATTTCTTGGCCTCTTCTTGACAGATCACAAAAACCTTTTCATGAATAAGCCAAGATGGATAAACTTTATTTTTGGAAGGTTTCCTGAAGATTTGTCAAAAGTCATCACAGTTACTAAGAAAATCAAAAATGCTCTTCCTATGGAAACTCTGACCTCACTACGCAACTAGCAAGTTATGATCACCACCATGTCATTTTTATGTAATAATTATATTTAAGTCTGTCACTCCAATCATGATAGAGAACTTATCTACTGATTGAAGCCCTACATTAAGTAGAGACCATACCAGTAGCTATTTCAATGGACCTCTAAGCTGTTGAATTGTAACTTTAAAAAACGTATGTCATTTTTGGTGAGGTGTGTGACATACTAATTGGGAGGCATGCTCCCTAATTCATAGTAGAAGGGTAATAATTGTGATTCCCCTGGTATAAGATTATGGTTATTGTTAATACCTTGTAGCTGCTGTTACGTATGCATACAAAACAATAAAAACAATTAAAAACGGAGTAAAAATGTGCATTTGATGAAACATCAGAATGGGTATATAAATCTGTTAGGAGTACAATTAACATTTAGGTGCCGAACAATGTTAAGTGCAAAATCATAATTAGATCCCTGTAGGGGGCAGCACTCCTGCCTTTGCTGGCTATGGGAAAAGAAAGTATGTATATAGAAAACGTTTTCACCTTTGGCTGTGAAAAGTACCAATTTTATTTGGGCTAGTGAGTATTCATCTACATACCCTCCTGCTGCAGAGGCAAAACATCTTGTTTAGTAACCACTGGTGAACGTTTTCCGTGATGCATGCTAGCAGTACAAGAATCAAATAGTTTACAAAAACCTCTTTGATCAGGGAACACTTCCCAAATGCTCCCTCTTTAACGCACAAGTCCAGGATTCCTTTCAAGAAGGACGTACATCTCAAATGCTCGAATTTTGGGTGTTCGACTTCCCAGTACAACAAGATTAATGTTTATTGCACTCAAATTCACCCATTTCCCCAGACAACCCACTGTAATTGCTTGATGTCATACCAATGGTGGAAGAGTGCTATGTAAAAACATCCCATCTTAGATGCATTGGGGGGAGCGGGGGATTAGAAAAAAAGATTTTAAAAAAAGAAGACTTACTTGCTAGTCGCCAGCCGCCACCTCTCTTCCTTCCTCCCTGTTTTCCTGGCTAGCGCCAGCACCCAGGTTCCCAGACTCCCTTAGCCAATCACGACACTGCTGTCACCAGCATGGTGATTGGTCTTAAGGGCAGGGCCGGACAGACTACCGGGCGTTTTGGAATGCTGCTGAGCTGGGGGCTGATTTCACTGCGGTGGGGGCTGATTTCGTTGATGGAGACCTACTTGTGCTTTGAAATAAACACAGCAAAACGAATTTTGTTCAGCACACGCAGGTCCCCATCAACAAAACCAGCCCCCAGCTCAGCAGCATTCCAAAACGCCCGGTAGCAAGTCCGGCACTTCTTAACAGCCTGGTTCGGAGCTCATACATGGAGTGGGAGCCTGCTCATGTTCTCCACCCAGGCTATGCAATACAGCTGGGTGGAGTGCATGCTAAGTGTGCATGATGATTTGGCCAGCCCAAGATGGCACAATTATGGTGCATCAACCACTTCTCTTCCCACTGACATGAGCCCAGCTCTGCCGTAATCTGGCTCAATACTAAAAATAAAATGATACCGTTCTGTTATGATTTTATTTTTACTTTGCACTGCTCAGAGAGCAGTGGAACAATGTTCCTCTGCCTTAACAGAGGAGCCGTGGCTGCCTAGATGATTTTTTACTTATTTATATTTGTACTTTTTATATAGCACATAATCGGCCCAAAGGCATCAGAGTGCTTTACAAGAAGGAAGAAAGTTCTGGTTAACAAACATCATAAAACAACCAATTAGCACTAAGAAAAGAAGGAACAAACAGTTCATAAGAGCAAGGACATTACAGAATAAGAAGTGATTAGCTAAGCAACCTAGTACTTCTGCTGCGTGTAGCCAAGAGAGCTGAGAGAACAAACATTTTGTTAAATTAGAGACAGGTCAAGTCAACATAGAAGCAAAGATGCCCACTTTAATCATGGGTTATCTCAAATAGGAGGGTTTTGAGTTCCCTTTTGAATGTGAACAGAAAAAAAGGTTGTGTAAAGGGTTGGTAAGATGGAATTGCAAAACCTTGTTGCACTACCAGGAGTCTCATTCAGTGTTTCTTGATTCTCAATGAGCTCCAGAGGCTTTTAGTTTACTAACCTGGTATGAGGGAGTGGACATGTGGAGGACTTTATGAGTTATGTGTGCAGTCTTAAATTGGGCTCATGCATTGATGGATATACCTTACAAATGTGAAGAATAGGAATGCGGTCGTATACCTTGTGGTAGCTGTGTGGAGCACTGTTCTCAGAAGAGCTGGATGGGCTTTTTGGAAACCTGGCTTATCTCCATGTTCTGCCTTGCTACCTCTTTGGACAGACTAGAACACCAACACATCAACAGATAGGCAGGGCCAGCATCCTGATATTACATCCCTTCCAGTAACCCACTGGACATGATGCAGTGGTTTGAAACCTGGAGCTTCCACTACACGCACACTTGCAGCATTTCAACTATGCTTTTCTTCCCCGACCCAGGGACTTACACTATGCTTCTGATCATGTGCTTATACTCTTGTTGTTTCAATGTTATAGTGTCCCAGTGGTACTTGCGTAGAGCACATCAAGCATTATAATGACTCCAAGTACAGGTTGAGGGAGGGGGGCATGAATTTATCTGAAATGTATCACCCCTTCTCTGACCTTGTCTATAGGTTCTAAAAGAGTCAGGGCTTCCTGAAGGGGCTATCAGCTCATCTGTGATCTGGATTTTTAGCATAGATGGCCTTATTTTCTCGTAGACATTAGGTGCAGCTGGACTTTGCCCAGCTTTAGGCATATATTTATAGGTGAAGAGTATGTGGTATGCTATTTCATCGTAAGTGACATGTAATCTCGTCATCTGAGAACCACCTCTTTCTTCATTTTTCCATCGTCAAAATAGAAAGGTAAATAACATTAAACCAGAAAAAATGAGGACCAATACAAAAGGAATAAATCTGGAGGGTAAAAAAAGGTTACCCCAAAACTGAGGGTGAGGGATAGTCTCTTCTTCCCTACAAGCCCAAAGAATAAAGGCCATAGCACTCTTACTCAGTTTCCTAAACAAAATCAATTGACAACGTGAGATTGACGTTATTTGTTTGTTTGTACAATGTTGCTAAAAGGGAGCATAACACTTTTTCAGCAAAGTGTGTTTTGCATCATCATTATTCACTAGGGAAACTACATTCCCAACTTTCAAGCAAAAGCCACAAATCTTTGCAAACTCTGTGAACCTTGCGAAATGTCCTGCAGGTTTTTAAAATGTGGGTAAATTTACATGGTCCTGCTCCATATAGACCTATTTCTTTACCTGACTGTTTAGTTAAAGTGGTTGTTCGCATGCTTTTGTGCAGACTACAGGATTGGGCGGACTCTAATAATATAATTTCGGACTTACAATATGGTTTTGGACCAGGAATTGGGACAACGGAACAAGCTTTTAATCTGATAGGAAAATATGTACATATCAAATGTTGTAATTTGTTTATGGTATTTGTTGATTTGCCCTCAGCTTTTGATTGCATTATACACAAAACACTTTTGACTACAATGCTTACTATGGGGGTAGATACCACCATAGTTAACTTTCTCAGGTACCTATATTCGACTAGTACAGCAAGGGTATGCTATGGTCTTAAAGGTGAATGCACAGGGTCATTTAGCATAAAGAGAGTGGTCCACCAAGGGTGTGTACTTGACCCCTTTTTTTATTTAATCTGTACATCAACAGCTTGGGTTGCACCTTAGTGAATAAATGTCCCCAAGTTGGGCATCGCCCCCTCCCGGCCCTCTTCTACGCAGATAATGTGGTGCGTATGGCCCATACTCTGTTGGCACTACAGTGCTGACTCACCAAATTTGTCTACTTTATGCAGATTCTGAGGCTGCAAACCAATTTAAGTAAAACCTTTGTCATGAAAGTGGGTTAAAAAACTGCAAAATGTCGTACCATTCAAATCGAGAACATCACAAGGGGGAGGAGGATGGGAGAGATAAGGGTACAAAAACGGACCAGGGGGGGGAAACTTTGTCAACGTGGACCAACCGGTTAAGGCCGCTAATACGCCCCCTTCTTTGTGTCCTGAGAGTCGATCTACCCCCAAACAATACCCTCTCTTCTCAAAACCCCTTTTGCAGCAGGGTCAACTTTCAAGCACTCCTTCACAAGGGGAGAGAGAACAAGGGGGTACAAGAGTCACTTTAGAACGGGTGTCCTCCAACACGGCAGGGAGAGCAGGCAGCCCCACAACGCAAAAGTCGCCACAGAAGACTCCGGTGCTAAACATCGCAGGGGCAGCAAGGCTGGAAGGAGTCTCAGCGTTGCCCACACCAACGGTTTCCGCCTCGGATGTGGTCCCCCTTCCGTCGCCGACCACAAGTGCAAACTCCAGTCTAGCCCCAGGCAATAAGCAAACTACGACAGCTCCGAACCAAGCCCTAAGTTTAGAGAATTCCTTGACCTCCCAGGATGATGTCTTGCTCGTTCTCCCGAGTGCTACAAAAGCAAATAAGATGGAAGATATCTTAGTTACGATTCTCCAGGAACTAAGAGATTTCAAATTATCTCAGGCTCAGGAAATCTCACTTCTGCACAGCAGGCTTACGAAGATGGAAGAGTGCCTTGGGAATATTCCTCTGAGGGTCTCTGAAGCCGAAGTTCGAATATCATCTCTAGAGGACTCATTGTCTACAATTCAGAAAAATCTTACGGAGGCCAACAGAGAGAAAACCCATCTAGAGGAAAAGCTCCAGGACCTTGAGAATTACAATAGGAGATCGAATCTACGATTAGTAGGCATACCAGAGGGCCTTGAAGACAAGGATGTAGTTAGCTGGTCAGATTCATTATTAAAAAAAGCTATCCCTGAGCTACAAGGTGACTTGACTATAACAAGGGCGCACAGAGTCCCTGCACATAAACCCATTAATTCAAAATTCCCCCGTACAATCCTCCTCAACTTTGCAGACTTTAGGGTAAAAGAAAAAATCCTAAATACCGCATTTTCTAAAAGAACTTTTAACGCAGAGGGGGTGAATAATTTCAGGATTTTTGGCGATATGTCGGCTGCATCTGCTCACAGACGCAGAGACTTTGTGAAGCTCATAGACCCCTTTAAGAGCAAGGGAGCCCAGGCCATGATAGTGCAGCAATCAAAACTTAAAATTTTGGCTAAAGGAAAATTCTTTATATTCACGGCCCTACATGAAGCCCAGACACTACTTGACGGCCTTGGGGGATAATAATCAAGTTGATGTACTCTGCTGAACCTATCACTAATCACTAATGCACGGCGGATACTTGTTGGAAACAGGAAGCACACAAGGATGCAAAGAGATGGCATCCAAAAGGAAGAGACAACAGAGCAGGACGGAAGTGGGACTCAGGGGTCTCCGTCCACTCAGGGGGCGAGGGAAGGGGGGTGAAGGGGGGTGTCGCATGGGGGAAAAAAAGAGAGTTCAAATGCAATATGTTTTTCCACACTTTTATGACTACGGTATGAAGGTTATTCATCGATCTCTAGCACATGTCACTTTGGCTCATTTTTTGGATAACGATAAATTGACAAGATCCTATAAATATAGTTGCCCATTTTGCACTGGGAGGTGTCTCAAACTTATTGCTAATTTTTTTTTTTTTGTGTGAACTGTTTGGCTGCTTATTTGCATATCTTGCACAGACAAGGGTACTCTATTGTATATCTATCTCCATGTCCAGTACAATGAATGGCATATCTCCTCATACATCACTCTACACTTTTGTTGCTAGCTTGCATATTTGCACATGGAAACTCAGATTTTTATGAAATTCTCTATGAACTCTTGCTGCTATTGCTCTTTATTGTTTTTATTAGTTATCATTTATCTATCCTGCTGCTGCTGTTTATACGTTTGCTTATTCCGCACACTTGCACTTTAGCTAGGGGCTACGTCCAATGTCTTGAATATCTAAATTTTCAAAACCGAGCTGCTATTTCTTCTATTTTCATGTCTTGTGCAATGAATGATGGGTCTCCTCAGATAGCACTGTACATTTTTGCTGCTCGCTTGCATATTTGCACATTGAACTTTAGATTTTTCATGATTTTTTCCATGAATATCTGCTACTTTTGTTCTTCATTGTTATATATTAGTATTACTTACCAGTTTTTCATGTTGTTGCTGCTGTTTACATATTTGCTCATTCTGCACTCGTGCACTTTAATTGAGGGCTACGTTCAATATCTTGAACACCAATGACATGGTGAAATTTATTTCATTAAATGTTAATGGGTTGAATAACTTTCGTAAAAGGAACGCTATTGAATGCTGGTTAAAAAATCTAATACCTGATGTCATCTATTTGCAGGAAACCCATCACAAAGATCAGGCAGAGTCAGCTAAACTCTTTAAAAACTGGATGGGCTATAACATATCTGCTCCTGCAGGGATGGCCCAGAGAGGAGTTTCCATTCTAATAGGAAGACATGTAGGTTTTAACCTTGAAGGGTCGTGCATAGATCCTAGAGACAGATGGGCAGTCGCACACGGTAAATTAAATAATGTCAACGTTATCATTGCCACAATTTACGCACCTATTTTGGACGACCCACAACCTATTTTACAGGTTAAGCAGGCATTACCCGGCCTTTCTGGACCAATGATTTGGGGGGGGTGATTTTAACCTATTACAAAACCCTCGATTGGACTCTTCCAAGAAAGACCGTCGACAGAATAAACCCCAAGTCTCCTTAGCTGTTCAAAGCTGCAAGATAGATCTTGACGTTATTGACCATTGGCGTAATTTGAATCCCACCAAGCGTGAGTACACATGCCATTCAGCAAAATATAATTCTGCGTCAAGGCTGGATTTTTTCTTGTCCTCCCACGATCTAGAATTATATAATTACGCTTACCTACCCAATGCCTTTTCGGATCATGCGGCTCTTTGCATGGAGGTCAAATCGGGGAATTATGAAGCAAGATCTATAAATAGATGGTTTTTTAACAAATTCAACCTCCTTGACCAACAATGGTGCACTGATATTAATGAAAAGATCGAGCTATTTTTTTCACAGAATAGAGGTACAGCTCCTTTAAACATAATCTGGGATGCATTTAAAGCTACTTTACGTGGAATAATCACATCTAAAGAGATCCCCAAGCTTAAGGCAAAACAGGAGGAGAAAATCAAACTTCAAACTGAACTGTCCCAGGCTACCCAAGAGCATTATAGGGTTAGATCCCAGATTTCCAGCCACAATCTCCACGAGGCGAAGCGTAAAATGAAGGAATTTTATTATGAACTAGGTGAGACAAATAGTAATTTTCAGGCATAAAAAATCTATGAGGAGAGTGAGTACACAGGAAAGCTCCTGGCCTGGCAATCTAAAGAAAAGCAGGCTCGTAACAGAATAGATCAGTTAACTGACCCCATCACTAAAAATCAAGTTAAGACCACCACCGCCATTGGCGAGCTGTTTTTAAAACACTACGAGGGGATATATCTAGCATCTGCGGGGACCACACCTGAATCAATCACAGATTTTCTTCAGCCATTGGAAATACCTAAAATGGATGCTGAGGGCAAGAACTACCTCACACAGGATTTCACATTATCAGAACTAGATGAAGTGATAGAGTCTTTCCCCAATGGCAAAGCCAATGGTGAGGATGGCCTTCCCATTGAATTCTTTAAAAAATTTGGGGGAATATTGCGTAAAGAATTCTTGGAATTAATTAATAATTTACTTCAAGGTGGTCCCCCACCAGACTCTTTTCACACAGCGGTGGTGGTCAGTATTTTAAAAAAGGGAAAGGACAAGGAAAATATAAATTCTTACCGAACGATTAGCCTTCTGAACACAGATTATAAAATTTTTACTAAACTTTTAGCAAACCGATTAAATAAACTAGTAGGATCACTAATAGCTTATGATCAGTGCGGTTTTATTGCAGGCAGGCATCTCCATTCCAACACTACATTTTTACTGGAGGCGCTAGACTATTTTAAAACTAACAAGGTGAAGGCTCAAATTTGGTTTTTAGATGCGGAGAAAGCCTTCGATCTAGTCTCCTGGGATTGTCTGTTTGCAGTTTTACATAGTTTTAATTTCCCGAATGCTTTTATCTCTCTTTTACGACACTTGTACACGAATTCTAGGGCACAAATTATCATCAATAATACCAACATTGGGTCCTGTGAGGTCACTAGAGGCACACGACAAGGCTGCCCCTTGTCCCCAATTTTATTCGCACTTTTTATTGAACCTCTAGCGATCGCCATTAGGAATATCAAAGCTGTCACCGCCCCAATTTTAGGAATGACAAATATAAAACTATATGCGGATGATATTGCCCTTTTTTTAGACTCTAAACCCTCAAGTCAATTGAAGATTCTAAAAATCTTCTCTGACTTTCAAAAGCTAGGGGGTTATAAAATTAATGTAAACAAAACAGAAATTATCCTACTTAACTGCACTACAGACACTTTAGCTCCTGAATTCAGGCAGATATACAACACGGATCCAAAGAGATATCTTGGTATATTTATATCGGATAGCCTAGACGACCTTTACTTCCTAAATTTTCTACCTTTATTAAAAAAGGTGGGTTCACTTTTAGATCGTTGGAATCTACTACCCCTGTCTCTTATAGGGCGGGCATCGCTAATTCGAATGTCGGTATTACCCCTTTTTAATTTCCTTTTTAGTGCGATTCCCTGCGCAATCCAGGCCTCATATTTTAAAAAAATAGAAGCTCTGATTTCCTCTTTCCTATGGGCAAAAAAATCCCCTAGACTTGCACTGAGCACTTTATATTTATCTTTCACACAAGGAGGGTTGTCCCTCCCAAATATCAAAGAATATTATTTTGCGTCTTTTACACATTACAGCCATAGGTTTTTTTTTTCTCTAGATTGCCATGAGACAGACAATTTTTTTATGAAAAGGATGTTGTTGGAATTGAAAATCTATGATCCGGTTAGAACCACGAAAGATCCAAAAAAAGTACGATATAAAACTTTGCAGTGGATTTTTAAGGTCAAAACTCAGTTTTTAAAATTTTATGATTTACCCAATGTAAGTAATAAGACGAATTTAATGAATTTTAGCCTGGGAGAAGCAGGTTGTATGGACAAAAATATAATAACTCTTTGGAAGCAAAATGGTTTTGAAAATATTGAAGACTTCCTACTGGGAAATAGGTGGAAATCTTGGGATGAAATTTACAGCCAGTTAATTCACTTGCACACAATTCTGAACTGGTCATTTATTACGATAAGTCCAACTACCCTTATTAATAAAACACAAAAGAAAATGAGTATCTGGATTAAAATATTAATAGAAAGTAAGGACCAGGACTTTTACAGCAAGATAATTGAACAATGGAAAAAAAGGGAAGATATTATAATTAATCAACAGGTTTGGGACAAAATAAACAAATTCAATAAAACCATCTTTCGAGGAGCAAACTTTAAACGTATGCAATTCTACAATAAATGGTTAATATATAGAACCCCGTCCTTTTTACACGATATCTTCCCCCTCGTAGCCGACAAATGCTTTCGATGTGAAGAAAAAGGCACTTGGAAACACATTATCTGGGAGTGTCCAAAAATCCAGGTTTTATGGAAGGAAATAGAAAAATATCTTTCAATCGTCCTTAAAACAAATATTATATTCAACGACCTAATTCCCCTCATAGGCTGCTCTCCTTTCCACACCCAATATGATGAGCCCCTTTTTATAGCTTCTCTAATAGCTAAATCCCTTATATTACAGTCCTGGAGAACAGATTCTGTCCCATCCTTCCAGGCATGGAAGGTAAAATTACAGCGAATCCAGGGTAGGGAGAAAAAATATGCCCTTAGATAAGGGGCTCTCAAAAAATATGATAAATACTGGAGTGTGTTCGATGTTTAGATTTCTCCTGTTATTACTTAAGCTGATTTATGCTTTATTGAAAATATTTATTAGTCTATTACGACGGTTCTACCTCCGCACGCTGCACTTTAGAACTTAGCTTTGGAATATTAAATGTGAAAACATTTGTTATATATGTATGCTATGTACTCTTTCAATTCTAAACAAAATCTTTTGGTTATTCGAACCAGTTTACTAATTGTCTGCTCTTACACAACCTTGCACTTTATAACTTAAATGTTAAAACGACAATTTGTAGGAATGATTTTCAGTATTTTTCTTCCTCGTACTGTAGTAATTGGATTTCAATTGTATTGTATTGCTATATTTGAACTCTCAATAAAAATAATAATAAAAAAAAAAAATCGAGAACATCACTATAAATCCTACACCAACTTTCTCTTACTTAGGGATTTTATTTTATCAGGAAGGGGGCTGGAAAGACGCAGTGAACTTTAGGTGACTTCAGTTCATCAAATCTATCACGGTCTTACTCAATTTCTCTCAGAAATCAAGCATTAAACATCCAAAAGAGATGATAATTATGTATAATTCTAAATGTCGACCCACTGCAATGTATGGTTCCGAGCTTTGGGGCTATGTAAACGTTGATTCCTTGCAACTGAAAGAAAATGCCTTTTTAAAAATCTTTTAGCTCTTCCTAAAAGTTTCTCTACCTTTGTTTGCCACTCGGAACTGGGAGCTCCATTTTTGGTAGATCTGATAAAATTCCAGCCAGTCTTGCTCTGGCAGAAAATCTAGACATCGGACCATAAGGAGCTCAATCGAGCCATCACAAAGGATTGCTTTAGAGCAGAGTGTGTTTCCAAAGTTCCTTGGCTGAAGTATGTTAACCAATTTTTGACTGACATAGGTCACTCTGAATATTTTGATCAATCAGAAACGCTGAGCAGTGTACCTAGAAAATCACTAAAACTGGAGTGTCTAGCATTGCTTGAGGAAACAAGGTTGTCCACTGAAATTCTTAAACCATCCATACTTAAAATTCAGATGACTTTAACCAACTTTGATTTACAACACTATTTAGCAAGTGTACATAATGCTCAACATTGATTTGTTTTGACACATTTCAGGCTGGACATTTTTCATTGTTTAACCAGCTTTTCTAAAATTAACAATTGGGCATGTGAACTAATGCATTGCCCTTGTGACAATGTATCTAAATAGTCTACTATGCACAAATTGTGTTTTTGTAAATTGTATTCAGATTTGAGGCACTCATTAATTAAACCACTGGTAAAGCCCTTAAATGTTATGCAATGTAACCCAGCTTTTTTATATCTACAATTACTTCCAAATGTGTATATGTGTGTTGTTTTATTAAAAGGGTTATGGGCAGTTATTACTCGGAGGAAATTATTAATGCGGAAGCAGTGTAGTGTTGTTCCTCTTTAAGCGGTATCTGCATCTGTATCTTATCTGTTTTGTAAACAGCGTATTGTATTTTATCTTGCACACTGTATATTGGGTTTATTATTTATGCTCTTATGATTCAACTGTGATATCAAATAAAGCTTATTTTGACTTTGAGTTCAGAATGTTGGTGAGGTCTGTGTACGAATAAATGTTGAAGAATGTCATTAGTGGTGTGACATCTGGGTATAGATGTGGATGGTGATGATGAATTGGTTATTTTGTTTTTATTTTCTCCATGCAGAAGCAGTTGACAGTATTGCATCACTTGGCTGATGGTGGTATGGGGTTGTGGAATCCCCATAAAGAGTGCTTTGCTCCTGTTGATTGCTCCAATGACTGTGGTTTTGTAGTAGGTGGCTTAGCTGTGGTGAGTGTGTAGAATCAAAAAGGGGGAGAAGGAAGTGGTCATGATCCATTCAACTTCCTTAATACATAATCCAAAAAATCAGAGGGGGAACGGATCACTTGTCCTGGGCACCAGGGTTTTTTGTTCTTTCGCTTCACGGTACCGATGAAAAACCCTCAATCACGTGCCAAGGCTCGGGTGGCGGTATATCTTGATTCTCCGCCTTTATAGGTACGTGGCAGCATCATCATTGGGTTAGTGGTTATGCTTCTTCCACCCGGAAGCAAACCACTGGTAGAACCTGTAGTGATCAGTGATCAAAATAGCATTGAGTTACAAGTAAGTGAAAAAATGTTAAAAAGCATGAGTATCCAGAATAAGAGAACTTTATTGGGTCTGGGTACAGGCTGTTTTAAAATCTTAGGTGTGCATTGGAAGGGGAGTTAGGGGTCTCCCGCACTGATATTAGTCCATTAAAAAGGTCGACATGTTTCAGCCTTTGGATGCCCAGGAGGGGTCAGTTAGGCTTTCATCAGGACCAACAATTAGTGAGAAATGTGATAATGACCTTAATATTCAGGTTTCTGTGAGTCTAGGTATATTATCCTGACTGTTGTAATGTCTGTTAGTACCCGCAAACAAAAGGGAGGGGAGGAAGACAAGACGTACAAACATATATAACATGTGTCAGAATGCTGTACATTTAACAGATGCTGCACTTGTACCAATTTGTGACAAGGAGAAAGAAACTAAAAAATGGCAATTCTCTACATACATAACATGACAAAATTCCCGCTCATTCTTAATGGCAAATATTCTCTCATTGTTCACATTGTGATACTCAATTGTATGTGTCCGGTGCACTGTATGTTGTAGATATATTCGTGTGCTGGTGTTGTTTAATGCACGTGCAGTCTATTGGTGAGGTGTTCTCTACTAATTGTACTCTCAGTGTTCTGTTCTATTATCATTCAATGGATGCGTGGAGCATGGTACTGCCGCAATGCGATGGTTTAAATTGCATAATGTATTATTGCTGCATGATAAGGTTGTCGTGTGTGGGCAAATCAGCGTTGCGAAGGACCTCCGATAACAGCCCGTACATTTCATTGTACTTGGTTTATTTATACTGCCCATCTAAAGCCGTGATATTTAAACAGCATTGGTCAGTACCCACAGCTACGTGTTTACGTCGAAAGTATCGAGTTGCTGCCACTCGACTGATGTCTCATTACCAGATGGGTATGCCTGCTGGAAATAATGACATTTAGATTTCAAAAGTCACATTCGGCATTCGCTTAATACATTACGGTTCTGATGTGGAGACTCCATTCAAGAAGGTCACGTCTACCTTGTGTGCATGATGCGCACGACTTGTGTTATCCCTGCCTCTTGATCCCCAGATGCGGAGGGGGATTCATTTCCTGTACTTTTAATGTGTGTGAAGAAAAGAGGGTAGAGATTGACAAAAGACTCTTCGCTTTTGTGACAGTAATGTCGGCTATCGGTGTGGAATACCCAATTCGGGATTGCAAGTTCCCAGAAAAAATTAGTTGATGAGATCAGCGTTAGTCTGAATCTGATTTAAAAATACTCGATAAAAATAGAAATGGAAATAAAAATAAAAAAAATAGAAAAGAGTATTTTTTAGCATTGTTTCACAAATAGTGTCCCTGGAAGGGGATGGTGTACTTTACTGGTGCTGCCTCTGTCAAAGAGTTTTATTGCCGGGAGACAGCTGTTGAATCCGGTCTTTATCATCACTTTGTGTGGGGTGATATTACGTTCTGGTTTGTGCGCACTGTACATAAAGGAATTACAAGCATATGAGTGTTCTTCAATTATTCAGTAGAGGACTAATTGGTGTTTTTTTCAGAAAATGAATGAAAATGAATATACATCTGATTTTGAGAGTACTGTTGGGGCTCTGCCCGAAGAGCAATCTGGATTTGTTTCCTTTGTTGTTCAAAAAACAGGCAATCTTGATTAAATTTACATCATTTATGGAATCTTCAGTGATTCAGACTTAACCAGGGTATATTGTCGTTGAGTCCACATTCATTGGTTTGTAGGCGATGCACCCATCTTTGTTCTTTTTCAAAAAGTACTCTTTCTGCATTGTGTGTTTTTGTGGCTAGGGTTTCTAGAACTACCCATTTCAGGTCATTTATCGTATGTTTAGCCTCTATGAAGTGACTACTCAATTTTGTTGTCATTTTCTGGCATTTCACATTACTCCTGTGTTCACCTATCCGTTGTTTGACCTTACGGCAGGTCATCCCAATATAGCGTAAATTGTATGGGCAGGTGATCATGTAGATGACGTGAGTGGTGTTGCAGTTCGTATGGTACCCGATTGTCCACTTGAGATCTGGTAGGAGTTGAAGACTTTTTGTTATACTGGTTACATTGCATACAGAGCATGAGCCACAGGGATACTGGCCCACCACCGGGGGATTGTCCCAAAGTTATGGTCTTAATTCACCTCGTTTTTGTGGTGGTGGTCGTGTATGAACCAGAATGTCTTTAAGGTTTCTAGACCTCTTGTTCACAAATCTTGGTTTCGGCCAGGGTAATCCTCCTGATGTAATAATTCACCAGTTCTTGTTGACAATGTTCTTTATTTTGTTGGAGGCCACATTGTAAGTCGTAACACAGGTAGTTAGGTCCTTTTCCGTTACTCTTGGCGTGGTGTCCAACAAGCTCTCTCTTGGTTGGTTTATGGCTCTTTTTAAAAAAAAATTGATGGTCTTATCTAGGTATTCTCGAAGTCTCAGTTTAGTGCACAGATCCTCAGCTTGCATCTTATTGTCTTGGGTTTTGCTACAATTGCGTAGCAACCAACAAAAATTGACTTTATGGGAGATTATCCCTCAAAGGGCGGGGATGAAAACTCTTATATAAGAGTAGACTGTTCTTTGCTGTCGGCTTGAAAAAGGTTTTGGTTTGAAGGGTTCCATTTTCGGCAAATATGGTAATATCTAAAAAATCTAGACTTCTATTGTCGGCTATATAGGTGAATTTACGCCACTCATCTCTGGTGTTCATCCAATTGTGGAATTCTTCTAAACTCTCCCTGTTGCCTTCCCAGATTAAGATGACGTCATCTATATAACGTTTCTAGAATAAGATCTTCTGTTGGTAAGGGTTCACATTATTTTGTATGTGTGTTTCTTCGAAATCACTTACGTAGAGCCCTGCCACACTGGGGGCAAATGTGCTGCCCATGGAAGTCCAGTGGCATTGTTGGTATAGAACATTGTTGTGTTCAAAATAGTTCTCTGTGAGGGCAAGCTTACAGCATTCCGACACAAAGTGCCTAGGGGTCTTATGTTCCCACTGTGTGCTGAAAAGTAGTTTCTCTAAGGTGTCAAGAGTCTTCTGATGGGGAAGACTCATATAGAGACTCTCCACGTCAAGTCCTATGAGTAGCATGTTCTCTTCTGAAAATGCTTTGTCAGCCAAGAGATTCAATAAATCTCTCGTATCCTTTAGGTAGGTTGGAGTATTCTGGACCATGGGTTTCAGGTATTGGTCGGCAAATTGGGACAATGGTTCGAGTACAGAACCTATCCCACTGACGATGGGTCTGCCAGGTGGTGGTGTTCGATTTTTGTGTGTTTTAGGAAGTGAGTAGAAATATGGGATTCTTGGTGATGTCGCTTGTACGAATTCTGCCTCATTTTTGGAAACCCAGTCATTCACTTCCGCTTCTACCACCATCAATCCAATAGTCCGTTGTAGACGTTCTGTAGGGTCAATTGTGATTCTCTTGTAGAATTTCTGATCTGATAATAGTGTTAAGCACTGTAGATCATAGCCCTCTTTAGTCAGTAGTACAATTCCTCCGCCTTTGTCCCTGGGTTTGATCACAATGTTGGCATTATTACGTAGTTCATTTAGTGCTTGTTGTTCTGCATTTGAAATGTTTTTGAACGGTTGGGTAGTCTGGTTTTTCAGATCATCTATTTATTTCATTACTGCCTGTTCGAAGGTCAATATTTCGATAGGAATTCGATGGTTCATGGGGCAGCATTTTGATTTTTGGCATAATGTAGTGTCTCCATCAGTCATGTAGTCTTCTTGGTCATCGAAGAAGGCTTTGAGTTTCAATTTTCTGCAAAATTCTGCCTTCTCACATTGTAATTTGAAGGTGTCTAATGGGGGTGTGGGGACAAAGCCAAACCCTTTGTTCAAGATCTTGGTTTGTTCCATTGATATGGTTTGATCTGTTAGGTTGACGATGAGGCTGTGGCACTCGTTCCTGGTTTGGTTCCCGTCATGCTTCTTGTGTGAACTTGTCGTTCTTGATCCGTCAAGGTCACTCCTTTTCGCCTTGTTCTCTGGCTCGGATGGCCTCTCCCTAAAAAAGGGTGCCTATGTGTGTAATCCTGTCCCATCTGAGGTGGCATCTGGGGCCCCATCGGTGGAGGGCCATGAAAATAAGAGTTTATCCAACCAGGAAAGGTGGGATTAAATGGTTGAAAAGGTATGCCTTGGTGTTGGTTCCCTTGGTAATGGTTGTGCCACATGTTCGGTCTTCTGCGGTTACTCTGTGATACTCAATTGTATGTGTCCGGTGCACTGTATGTTGTAGATATATTTGTGTGCTGGTGTTGTCTAATGCACGTGCAGTCTATTGGTGAGGTGTTCTCTACTAATTGTACTCTCAGTGTTCTGTTCTATTATCATTCAATGGATGTGTGGAACATGGTACTGCCGCAATGCGATGGTTTAAATTGCATAATGTCTTATTGCTGCATGATAAGGTTGTCCTGTGTGGGCAAATCAGCGTTGCGAAGGACCTCCGATAACGGCCCGTACATTTCATTGTACTTGGTATATTTATACTGCCCATCTGAAGCCGTGATATTTAAACGGCATTGGTCAGTACCCACAGCTACGTGTTTACGTCTGAAGTATCGAGTTGCTGCCACTCGACTGATGTCTCATTAGCAGAGGGGTATGCCTGCTGGAAATAATGACATTTAGATTTCAAGTCACATTCGGCATTCGCTTAATACATTACGGTTCTGATGTGGAGACTCCATTCAAGAAGGTTGCGTCTACCTCGTGTGCAGGATGCGCACGACTTGTGTTATCCCTGCCTCTTGATCCCCAGATGCAGAGGGGGATTCATTTCCTGTACTTTTAATGTGTGTGAAGAAAAGAGGGTAGAGATTGACAAAAGACTCTTTGCTTTTGTGACAGTAATGTCGGCTATCGGTGTGGAATACCCAATTCGGGATTGCAAGTTCCCAGAAAAAGTTAGTTGATGAGATCAGCGTTAGTCTGAATCTGATTAAAAAATACTCGATAAAAACAGAAATGGAAATAAAAATAAAAAAAAATAGAAAAGAGTATTTTTTAGCATTGTTTCACAAATAGTGTGCCTAGAGGGGGATGGTGTACTTTACTAGTGCTGCCTCTGTCAAAGAGTTTTATTGCCGAGAGACAGCTGTTGAATCCGGTCTTTATCATCACTTTGTGTGGGGTGATATTACGTTCTGGTTTGTGCGCACTGTACATAAAGGAATTACAAGCATAAGAGTGTTCTTCAATTATTCAGTAGAGGACTAGTTGGTGTTTTTCTCAGAAAATGAATGAAAATGAATATACATCTGATTTTATAGAGTACTGTTGGGGCTCTGCCCGAAGATCAATCTGGATTTGTTTCCTTTGTTGTTCAAAAAACAGGCAATCGTGATTAAATGTACATCATTTGTGGAATCTTCAGTGATTCAGACTTAACCAGGGTATATTGTCGTTTAGTCCACATTCATTGGTTCGGAGGCGATGCACCCATCTGTGTTCTTTTTCAAAAAGTACTCTTTCTGCATTGTGTGTTTTTGTGGCTAGGGTTTCTAGAACTACCCATTTCAGATCATTTATCGTATGTTTAGCCTCTATGAAGTGACTACTCAATTTTGTTGTCATTTTCTGGCATTTCACATTACTCCTGTGTTCACCTATCCGTTATTTGACCTTTCGGCAGGTCTTCCCAATATAGCGTAAATTGTATGGGCAGGGGATCATGAGGAGGACGTGAGTGGTGTTGCAGTTCGTATGGTACCTGATTGTCCACTTGAGATCTGGTAGGAGTTGAAGACTTTTTGTTATACTGGTTAAATTGCATTCAGAGCATGAGCCACAGGGATACTGGCCAACCACCGGGGGATTGTCCCAAAGTTATGGTCTTAATTCACCTCGTTTTTGTGGTGGTAGTCGTGTATGAACCAGATGACTTTTAGGTTTCTAGTCCTCTTGTTCGCAAATCTTGGTTTCGGCCAGGGTAATCCTCCTGATGTAATAATTCACCAGTTCTTGTTGACAATGTTCTTTATTTTGTTGGAGGCCACATTGTAAGTCGTAACACTGGTAGTTAGGTCCTTTACCGTTACTCTTGGCGTGGTGTCCAACAAGCTCTCTCTTGGTTGGTTTATGGCTCTTTTAAAAAAAAAAAATGATGGTTTTGTCTAGGTATTCTCGAAGTCTCAGCTTAGTGCACAGATCCTCAGCTTGCATCTTATAGTCTTGGGTTTTGCTACAATTGCGTCGCAAGCGCAAAAATTGACTTCATGGGAGATTATGCCTCAAAGGGCGGGGATGGAAATTGTTATATAAGAGTAGACTGTTCTTTGCTGTCGGCTTGAAAAAGGTTTTGGTTTGAAGGGTTCCATTTTCGGCAAATATGGTAATATCTAAAAAATCTAGACTTCTATTGTCGGCTATATAGGTGAATTTACGCCACTCATCTCTGGTGTTCATCCAATTGTGGAATCCTTCTAAACTCTCCCTGTTGCCTTCCCAGATTAAGATGACGTCATCTATATAACGTTTCTAGATAATATCTTCGGTTGGTAAGGGTTCACATTATTTTGTATGTGTGTTTCTTCGAAATCACTTACGTAGAGCCCTGCCACACTGGGGGCAAATGTGCTGCCCATGGAAGTCCAGTGGCATTGTTGGTATAGAACATTGTTGTGTTCAAAATAGTTCTTTGTGAGGGCAAGCCTACAGCATTCCAACACAAAGTGCCTAGGGGTCTTATGTTCCCACTGTGTGCTGAAAAGTAGTTTCTCTAAGGTGTCAAGAGTCTTCTGATGGGGAAGACTCGTATAGAGACTCTCCACGTCAAGTCCTACGAGAAGCATGTTCACTTCTGAAAATGCTTTGTCAGCCAAGAGATTCAATAAATCTCTCGTATCCTTTAGGTAGGTTGGAGTATTCTGGACCAAAGGTTTCAGGTATTGGTCGGCAAATTGGGACAATGGTTCGAGTACAGAACCTATCCCACTGACGATGGGTCTGCCAGGTGGTGGTGTTCGATTTTTGTGTGTTTTAGGGAGTGAGTAGAAATATGGGATTCTTGGTGATGTCGCTTGTAGGAATTCTGCCTCATTTTTGGAAACCCAGGCATTCACTTCCGCTTCTACCACCATCAATCCAATAGTCCGTTGTAGACGTTCTGTAGGGTCAATTGTGATTCTCTTGTAGAATTTCTGATCTGATAATAGTGTTAAGCACTGTAGATCATAGCCCTCTTTAGTCAGTAGTACCATTCCTCCGCCTTGGCCCCGGGTTTGATCACAATGTTGGCATTATTACGTAGTTCATTTAGTGCTTGTTGTTCTGCATTTGAAATGTTTTTGAACGGTGGGTAGTCTGGTTTTTCATATCATCTATTTCTTTCATCACTGCCTGTTCGAAGGTCAATATTTCGATCGTCATGCTTCTTGTGTGAACTTGTCGTTCTTGATCCATCCAGGTCACTCCTTTTCGCCTGGTTCTCTGGCTCGGACGGCCTCTCTCTAAAAAAGGGGGCCTATGTGTGTAATCCTGTCCCATCTGAGGTGGCATCTGGGGCCCCATCGGTGGAGGGCCATGAAAATAAGAGTTTATCCAACCAGGAAAGGTGGGATTAAATGGTTGAAAAGGTATGCCTTGGTGTTGGTTCCCTTGGTAATGGTTGTGCCACATGTTCGGTCTTCTGCAGTATTGGCCTCTATTCCTTCTCAGGGTGTACGAATCGTCGCCACTCCAGTCAGAACCGTCTGTGTAGGTTCCAGCGTTCGAATTGCTAACTGTGGTGAGGACAGAATTACGGTTGGACAAGGGAGCTTTCAAAAACATAAATCCTCCAGCATTGAGCATTACATACCTGTTTAAGTGTAGCTGTCTGTAAATAAATAAATATATATATATATATATATATATATATATATATATATATATATATATATATATCCAACAAAGTTTTAGCCTGGAAATGAGGAAGCCCGATCAGAGGGTATTCAGATAGCCAAACAATTTAATGAAGCCAAGGCACGACGTTACAGCAGGAGAGCCTCGCTCTGTGAATAGTTCCGTGCTTGTGCCCAACGCGTTTCATGCCGGAAAGCACTTCGTCAGGGGCAGCCAGGTTTCACATCAAGATACTCACAGCAGTCTTTAAGCACCTTTGTAGTAATCATGTCCCGCCCAAAGGGCGTGGCCACCCTGTGGCCTTCTGGATCTTGTGGTGCTTACTAATTGTTACACGAGTGAGTTGCCGTGATGATCTTGACAAATAATGAAAAGTATTTCCTCCGTGGGTGGCAGAGATCACTCGTGCCGTTTGGCCATGCACAAATGATAGCTTCATTCCGGCACCCTCTGTCCATGCGCCGAAGCGTTGTAAAGCACCTCAGCAGGGCTGAACCGACAGTCCAGCTGGGCTTCACTCGCGGCGCAGGCTACGCCGCTAACATCCAACAAAGTTTTAGCCTGGAAATGAGGAAGCCCGATCAGAGGGTATTCAGATAGCCAAACAATTTAATGAAGCTAAGGCACGACGTTACAGCAGGAGAGCCTCGCTCTGTGAATAGTTCCGTGCTTGTGCCCAACGCGTTTCATGCCGGAAAGCACTTCGTCAGGGGCAGCCAGGTTTCACATCAAGATACTCACAGCAGTCTTTAAGCACCTTTGTAGTAATCATGTCCCGTCCTCGAGTAACTATTAGTAAGCACCACAAGATCCAGAAGGCCACAGGGTGGCCACGCCCTTTGGGCGGGACATGATTACTGCAAAGGTGCTTGAAGACTGCTGTGAGTATCTTGATGTGAAACCTGGCTGCCCCTGACGAAGTGCTTTCCGGCATGAAACGCGTTGGGCACAAGCACGGAACTATTCATAGAGCGAGGCTCTCCTGCTGTAACGTCGTGCCTTGGCTTCATTAAATTGTTTGGCTATCTGAATACCCTCTGATCGGGCTTCCTCATTTCCAGGCTAAAACTTTGTTGGATGTTAGCGGCGTAGCCTGCGCCGCGAGTGAAGCCCAGCTGGACTGTCGGTTCAGCCCTGCTGAGGTGCTTTACAACGCTTCAGCGCATGGACAGAGGGTGCCGGAATGAAGCTATCATTTGTGCATGGCCAAACGGCACGAGTGATCTCTGCCACCCACGGAGGAAATACTTTTCATTATTTTGTCAAGATCATCACGGCAACTCACTCGAGTAACTATTAGTAAGCACCACAAGATCCAGAAGGCCACAGGGTGGCCACACCCTTTGGGCGGGACATGATTACTGCAAAGGTGCTTAAAGACTGCTGTGAGTATCTTGATGTGAAACCTGGCTGCCCCTGACGAAGTGCTTTCCGGCATGAAACGCGTTGGGCACAAGCACGGAACTATTCATAGAGCGAGGCTCTCCTGCTGTAACGTCGTGCCTTGGCTTCATTAAAATGTTTGGCTATCTGAATACCCTCTGATCAGGCTTCCTCATTTCCAGGCTAAAACTTTGTTGGATGTTAGCGGCGTAGCCTGCGCCGCGAGTGAAGCCCAGCTGGACTGTCGGTTCAGCCCTGCTGAGGTGCTTTACAACGCTTCGGCGCATGGACAGAGGGTGCCGGAATGAAGCTATCATTTGTGCATGGCCAAACGGCATGAGTGATCTCTGCCACCCACGGAGGAAATACTTTTCATTATTTTGTCAAGATCATCACGGCAACTCACTCGAGTAACTATTAGTAAGCACCACAAGATCCAGAAGGCCACAGGGTGGCCACGCCCTTTGGGCGGGACATGATTACTGCAAAGGTGCTTAAAGACTGCTGTGAGTATCTTGATGTGAAACCTGGCTGCCCCTGACGAAGTGCTTTCCGGCATGAAACGCGTTGGGCACAAGCACGGAACTATTCATAGAGCGAGGCTCTCCTGCTGTAACGTCGTGCCTTGGCTTCATTAAATTGTTTGGCTATCTGAATACCCTCTGATCGGGCTTCCTCATTTCCAGGCTAAAACTTTGTTGGATATATATATATATATATATATATATATATATATATATATATATATATATATATATATCTATATCTACATGAGTGTGTGATTAATGTCAGATTGTTCTCCTTATTACAATAATTCAAGACAGGGCTTCATTAATTTTCGGACGTAAACCTTGTTGATGGCGCATTATTCAAGCTCCCATATATACGCATTTTGTCTAAGTAACAGCCTAGGCACCATAGCAATGAACCAATGAAGAGAAGCCAGCTGCAGATGTCTGCATAACAATAACTAAAGTAGTAAACACACTGCTTTAAGTTACAGATTTCTCACCTTGAACCATGGAGGGACTTCCATCTAGCTTTTGCCCTTATGAAGCGTCTTGTAATCATTAGCCTACAAGACAGCCGCACACTGCAGAGTAAGATGCTCAGTCATTTCACCTCTCCCAACTCGCAGATTATAACAGCCCAGATAGTCTTTATAATCCATTGGCCTCTACACAATTCAACCATGCCAAAAAACAGGAAGTTGTAGTTGCATAAGGAATTATAGCAAGTGCTATATTTCTTTAAAAATGTTAGTTCGAATGTATTAGGTCAAATTAATGTTTATATCAGTATCACCCCAACTCTGTATTCATTAGAGAAGGGTCATTTTCATCTCCTCCCTAAGAGGCATTTCCTTGTTGCAGTCCAGGGAAAATAAAGTGCCCTTTAGCAGTATGGCTCCTTATCACATTATGGTTGGGGAACAAATTCTATCCATCAGCGCTCCAAAATATGCGACCATACCGTTGAAGTAGTGCAACTGGTTCTTTTCATGTTCACAGAGAGGGAAAACTGAAAGTAGGCACATCCTTGCTGCTTTCTATTACACTTTTGTTCTTCTGCATGTATTTCATGGTACTTCTTCCATATAAACAAACTTTGCAGTGAGGAAAATAATGTTAATCATCACCTGGCATTCTTCTCTCACTCTGTAAAAGTCCCAATACCAATGCTTTGAACGTGGATTGCGCATCTAGCCGAAACATTTATACATTTCCTTCTAATTATGTCTCAATGTCCAGCCTTCTAACAGCAAAGCAACTAACCTTCATGAAATATACACTGGCAAGCCAAAGGGTTTGTTCTTCGGCCAATATTACTGAGAAAACAAACAGGAAATGACCGCTTCTGTGAAAAACAATTAAAATAAGGATTTGATTCATTATACAGTGAATTACATAGAATTAAATGCATGATGGGAGAGTGTACTTTTCAAATGAACACTCGTCCCTCATTCATGCGAATGAAGGTGGGAGGCTATCCGGCTTTAGCGCTGGTGGTGCCCTGTGCGAAATGTCCGTTGGTGCCCCCCACAATGACCACCTCTGCCATGGATTCCCTCACTAGCACCCTTTAACAGTGCCCCTCAAGTCTCCAAACCATTGTCTCACAGATTCATTTAGTTTTATAGCACCACTCATACCAGTGTAAGGTTCTCTTTAATAATAAGAATTGTTATCTACCCAAATGAACCCTTTTCACAAGATTAGGATGATGAAAGACTGGGCAAAAAACATGTTGCTTTAAAATAAATTTTGCCGTTTGCATGCAGCTCTTTGATGACAGTTAATAGCAAAATGCTCCATATTAGGATTTTGATTTATAAACCACAAGTTACAAAGGGATCTATCTGACAGAAGCAGTAACACACTGATCTATGTACATTGTATGCCCTTTGTTATCTGCATAATAGTTCTTAGCAACAGGCATTTTAACCCCCTGCGCTACCTTGTATGAGCCAAAACTTCCCAGACAAACCTCCGGGCTCTTTCCAGAAAGACGATTAACACCTGAGTTATCTTGACATTTAAATTGATGGAGGCCAGGAAAGCGGCAGCAGGTGCTTCTATAATGACAATATACATTTTCAAAAATGATGCCCCCCAACCCAAGTCAACACCCGGTGCTGTGGCACCGATCGCACCACCCTAGAGCCGGCCGTGGGTGAAACTAAAATACTCGGGTAGATCAGAGAGGTGATGGCTATGTCTCAAGCCAAAGGGTGAAACTTCGTGAGCAGAAGAGTAAGAAGGTAGAAACAGAGTCCCTTCAAGTCGGTATAGGACACAATATGTTCGATATGAATCGCACAAGCGCCATTACACCTCTCCAACCTAAACCAATATGACTTGAGGACATATCTGAGTGAAAGAAATAGCTCTCTCAATTAAAAGTTATTAGAAACAGAAACAAACATTTTAAAGTAGACAACTGCACCTATTTCTTCCTATGAGGTAAGAACACAAGGAAAAAATATGTATAGCTGCAGAGTGAATTCGACCCTGACCAGATATCTGGAAGTCAATGGGATCTTGGAAAAGTCACAAAATGGCTTCCGGGCTAAGCATAGCATGGAGTCTGCTCTGCTGGCAGTCACTGAACAACTGAGGGCTTCACAAGACCTAGGGAACACCTCAGCACTGATCCTGCTCGACCTTAGCGCGGCATTCGACACGGTCTCCCATGAGATTCTGCTCTATCGTCACGGGGAGATCGGGGTCAGCGGCGGGGCCCTGGCCTGGTTTGCGTCTTTCCTATCTGACCGCTTACTCCAGATTCATGTTATATAAAAGGGGGTGGTCGATTACAAAACAGTTAAACATCTCATTACTTAAGAAGAAAGGTACATCAACTAAGTAAATCTCATTTAGATTGCATTTAATCCAGCTACTTGCAGTGATTTGCTGCAGTTATACATATATTATATTTCAAATTCATACAATACATGGTAGATTCCACTTAATTCTTAAATTAGTGCTCGGTGATTGTCAGATAAAGAAAGGGATTTAAAGAAGGGTAGGGTGTGTTTGGAAAAGAATAAGGGACAAAGAAAAGGAATTGTGTCCTTTAAACACAATTCCTGGAATCTACCATGTATTGTATGAATTTGAAATATAATATATGTATAACTGCAGCAAATCACTGCAAGTAGCTGGATTAAATGCAATCTAAATGAGATTTACTTAGTTGATGTACCTTTCTTCTTAAGTAATGAGATGTTTAACTGTTTTGTAATCGACCACCCCCTTTTATATAACATTGCACTGACCCAGGTCGATGAGGTAAGGGTTTACCCCATTATTACCTACTACTCCAGATTCATGCCCCAACATATCTCTCTGGCAGGTTCCCCCTCAACTGCGGTGTCCCTCAGGGCTCCGCCCTCAGCCCTATGCTGTTTAACGTGTACGTCCGCCCTCTTGCCCTCTTGGCCAAAGAGCGGAAGATCAAAATGATCTCATATGCGGATGACACGCAGTTGATTTTCACCTTCTCTAAGAACACCGTGTCAGACCAGTTAAACTTCCAGGAAGATGTTCTGGCCATCTCGAACTGGATGACGGAGAACTATCTCCAAGACGGAGGTGCTCCTGATTGGCCGTGATTCGTATAAGTGGGACTATCAGTGGTGGCCTCCGACAATGGGTCCCCCCCCTATACCTAAAGAGGTAGTCAAGAATTTGAGGGTCTTAATGGACAACTCCCTCTTATTTGAGCTTGAGCTGGTCTGTCTGAAAAGCGCTGGGACGCCCTGTTGCTGGGGCAGCCATGCACTATATAAGCCAAGCTAACATAACATAACATGTGTGACTACATATAATCTATGGAAATCAAATATATGTTTCTCACTCTGAAGCAATACACAATAAATACATGGTCTTGGATTCGATTTAGAGCTTGAGGTATTCAACAGCTACTGTTGTTACCCAGGTAGTATTTTTTCACTAAGCCTTGTTCTCCTTTTTACTTTCACAGTGTTTTTGCCGCAAGTTTATTAGTCCAGTGGACTCACAAAGCATAAAAGAAATATTTATCGTGTAGGCAAGTTTTCAAGCTTAAACCAGGAATAAATCATCAGGTGTGACTGAGGAGAAATAATGGGCTCCAAAGAAGGGTGAGAAGTAGATTAGGTGAGGAGAATAGTGGTGCTGCCAATTGACATCTATTGACAAGAGCTTGGCCAGTTGTCTCTTTGGCCACTCTGTCTGTCTGACAGCTATGCTGGGCTAAGGACAACATAAAAGACAGTTAGACCCCCACATATAGTAGGATAAAGAGAGAAATTCAAAGGTTGCAACGTAGTAGCCTCTTGAAGAGCAAACTTAACCAAGGTTTGTTCAGCTGGCTCTTCGACTTACTGCAACTCACTAGCACGGCAAACAGGCGCTGGTCAGGGTGGTTTAGTTTACTGGTTTTGCCATTGAGATCTTTGTTATGTTATGTTATACTAGTTTTATAGAGCGCACAGCTACTAAAAGTATCCCAGCGCTGCTACCAAAGAAGCCTACCCCAGAACTGGCTGTAGACTCAGCATGTCGGGAGGGAAAAAAAGGCATCAGAACAACAGCGTTTTCAATTTCTTCTTAAAAACTGCCGGGTCAGAAACCATCCTGAGGGCAAGAGGGAGCTCATTCTAGGCTAAGCCAGCTTTACGAGTGAAGGAACAGCCGCCCAGCCGATGGCGTTTGAACCGGGGAGTCTGTATAAGGAATTTTTCCGAAGAACGCAATGGTCTAGAGGGCGTGTAGAAGACAAAGCGCTTCTGAAGGTAGAGTGGGCCCAGCCCATACAAGGCCCGTTGGACAATGGACAGCATTTTAAATTTAAACCGAGACTCAACTGGGAGCCAGTGTAGGAGGCGAAGATGGGCCTGCACACACTGCCTGGGAGAAAATCCCAGCAGAAGTCTGGCAGCCGCATTTTGTACTACCTGCAGCTTCCTGGTGAGATACCCCGGACATCCCACCAGGAGAGCATTAGAATAGTCGAGCCGGGAGAGAATAAGTGCCCGGACAACCGTTTCTTTGGCACCGGCTGGCAGGAGAGGGAGAAATTTTCGCAGCGTTTTTAAGATGCCAAAGCAGGTCCCTGTCAGTTTCTTAACGTGAGTCGCAAAATTAAGGTTTTCCTCAAACCAGACCCCTAGATTTTTTGCTAGCCCCTTGTCAGACTGGGGGGGCGGAAAGTCAGATGGCCAGAGGGTGACTCTAAAATCCGCAGGGAACCGGCCAAACAAGAGTACCTCCGATTTCTCTTCATTGCACTTAAGCTGTGCATTGGACAGCCAATGGAACACCAAAGAGAGACACCGCTGCACGGTGCGAACCGAGTCCTCACCCCTTTTCCAGGTGAACAATAACTGCGTATCATTTCCAATTGCGTAACTTTCCAATCTTTCTCCATCTGTTGCAATAAGGAATTCAAACTTGCTGCAAGAAACATACAGCTATGTGCTGCTGGATCCCTCACACCAGATACTGTACTTACCCTCAATGACAGTTCTGCCCCTGTAACCCCGTATAAACAAAGTATGGGCAAGAAAGCAGCTCCTATGGATCTGCATGTGCTGCTGCACCAGGGACTCAGAGACCGAACATAAGAGCCCTGTGCGCAGGATGAAGACGGAGTGGGGGGCATGTACATCGAACATGGATACTTCTGTGTGGAAATGCATGCCTCATAGAGAGGATGGACGTCAAAGCCCTAAGGAAGGGCAAGGTTAGTGTCTTCTTTGGTGTTGTACATGCCCAACATGCCTTTAGCCTCAGGGAAGGATGTAACTCAGGAAAGGATGCAACACATGCAGCGTAAAGCAAACAGATTTGCCATTATAGAAAACTCCAAAATACATACAAATGTATTAATTGCAGGACATGCAGTGCTTAATTTGAGCTGGTGGGGCCTCCAGCCCTCATTTTTGGTCATCCTCAGTGATTACCAATTAGCGAGAGAGGGAAAAACACAAAGCGGAAAGGCAATGGAAGAGAAGGGTGGTAAAATCCTCACAAAGTGGGAAAGCAGAAGCCTGCTAGAGTAAAGCAACTGACAGTGCCTGGTAGTGGATTACACCATCATCAGCTTATTTGAAGCTACGCAGGCTTGATATTCCATGCGCCAGCATTTAATTCCATCAGTCATGGTCCTCTGAGCAGGGCTTCAGGCACCACCACTTATTCTTTCACAATTTAAGCACTGAGTACATTGACACTTCAATATCCGTGAACTTCAAAGGAAGCACTCATTACGTGGACTAACACAACTGCTGGGCAATCTAATGCTATGCTGGTGTAAAGAGGCAGCAAGGACAGACCTAAACTACTTTGGTGTGTGAAGTAAATAGGAACGGGAGACACGGAGGTAAGTCCATAAAAGTATTTATTTCTGACTCTCCAACAAGCAGTAATCCCTGCCTGCTGCCGTCCTGACTGTCTCCCCGGAATGGTCTATCACCGCAGAATCAAGGTAGGATTCGGACGATCGACATTCCACTCATCGAGACACGCAAGATGACAGCATCTAAGTACAACATATCCCCATTCATTATAATAAACAAACATCACCTGAGGAATACAAATGCAAAAAACCAAAACATATAAAATAAAATAAAAATAAAAGTACATAAACTATGTTGAGAAAGATAAATCCAAGAAGAACTGAAAAGCAACAGGAAAGACAAAGCTTGTTCCAGAATATACAATATTAATTCATAACAAAGTCATCAAATTTCTTTGGTACTTGGCGCAGTTTAGAAGGTCAGTTCAACATCACTACCACCACCACCCATCCCCTTCCTTTTGACAATAGGAGATGAGGAAACATCTGAGCTAGAGAAATCGTCACTTTTTTTGTACAAAGCCAATCTTCTAAAGTTCCATTTCTGACCATTCTCAAGAACTACATGCCATTTGTGAACTTCTTTAACTTTCATGGGGTCAGAGAATTTGTTTGGACCAGTGTCTCTTTTGCCATATTTAATTTTGATTAAATCACAAACTTCAATGTTACCAAAACGTGTTTTAGAAACCATAGTGTCACGTTCATACATCCAAAAAGGTGTAAGTTTAGTTTTAGGTGGGCTGCCTCTCATTCTCATAAAAGGTATTTCACCCATAATGCTATGCACAGTGGTATTGTGTGCCCAAACCATATCTTGTACGCACTTTATAATATTCTGTCGTCCCTGTGTGGCCAACTGAATAACCCCCTTAACAACTCTATTCATCCTTTCTACTATGCCATTTCCCTGAGGGTTATAAAGAGAAGTACACACGTGTTTAATACCATTGTGTTGAAGAAAGTTGCGCATGACATGAGAGGTTAGTTGTGTGCCATTATCGGTGATTAGAGTATGTGGAAAACCTTCTCTCATAAAGATAGAGTTAAGACATTCAATAACTGTGAGAGTAGTGATGTTTTTTAAAAAAAAATCTTCAATCCATCTGGAAAAAACATCAACCAAAACCAAACCAAATCGTAAATCACCAGGAACATATTCCAATGGACCAATGAAATCGAGGCACACTTTCTCCCAGGGTAGACCAGAGCTACTAGTAATAGATCCTGTGCACTTGGAATTAGTTTTAATCGTTTCTCACTTTCCTTACAGAGAGAACAATTTTCAACCCAAGTTTTAACTTCATCGTCAAGGCCTGGCCACCAAAACTGACTTTTTAAACATTTAGAAGTATAGGTCTGCCCAAGATGTCCTTCGTGAGCTAACAAGAATAATTTCCTCCTGAAGGTTCTAGGAGGAATACATTTCTCACCCCTCAAAATCAAATCTTCGGAAACCCCAATGCTGAGTTCTTCTTGTAATTTAACAAAAGCACGTAAGGAGGGTTTCGCTGAGCCTTCACGTTTCCTTCCCAATCGAATAGAACTGATCAAATCACAATGATCAGAGTCATTGATGGCATCTTCATGCCACTCTTCTTTAGAAATGGCTTTGAAAACGTCTACACCCACATCATCAATACTAGCCACACAGCAAATTACCACATCCTCAAAATTAAAAACAACTTCTTCAGCTAATGGAAGTCGTGATAAGCAGGCTGCTTGGACATTTTTCCAACCAGGAATATACTCTATTTTATAAGAAAACTCTTGTAATTTCGATGCAAACCTCATCAAACGAGGTGAACCATTATTGGCACCTCCCGGGCTGAGAATTTTGATCAAAGGATTATGGTCAGTTCTGAGAGTGAAATGATTGCCCCAAATGTATGTACAAAAGTAATGTACACCCCAGGTTGCAGCAAGAGCTTCGCGCTCAATAACCGCATAGTTCCTTTCAGCACTGTTGAGTGTACGTGAAGCAAATGCAACAGGTTTCTCAACATCCATCTTGTTTTGAGACAGAACAGCCCCAATCCCGTGTGCACTAGCATCAACCGTGATAAAAGTATCTTTGCCAAATTCGAAAGGTGTGAGAATACCAGCATTGATAATTTCACTTTTGATGTTCTGAAAAGCATATTCTTGCAGAGTATCCCAAGAAAAGGAAGCTCATTTCCTTAACAATTGCCTTAGTGCCTCAGTTTTGTGTGCAAAATTGTCAACAAACTTCGAATAGTAGTTAGTCCCATGAAGGATGTTAACTGTTCTTTAGTAGTGGGTGTGGCTACATCTCTGATGGCATGAAATAAATCCTCTTTAGGTTGTACCGCTGCCTCGGAAATGGTGTACCCTAAATAATCTACTTGTTTGGCTGCAAATAAACATTTATCTTTCCTCAATGTAAGACCGACATTTTGTAAAGATTTCAACACATTATCTAAAGTTACATTGTGCTCAGCAAGATTTTTACCAGTAATGAGAATATTGTCTTGAAAATAGTGAACATTTGTGAAGTCCTTAAAAATGTGATGCATCATTCGTTGGAAAATGCTAGCGGCTGAGGCTAGGCCAAAAGGTAACCTCTTGAATTGAAATACCCCTCAACGTAAGAAAAGCTGTTAATTTTCTAGAATTGGGATGTAAAACAACTTGATGGTAAGCTGATCTTAGATTGAGTTTAGAGAAGAATTTCGCTTTATCCATTAATAATACCATCTCAGAGATATTAGGGAGAGGAAAACTGTCAACAATGATGTTTTGGTTAAGGGATCTAAGGCCCACACCAAAACGAAGTTTGCCATCTTTTTTTTAGTAACAACAATCGGAGAAAGCCATTCTGAAACTTCAATTTGTTCGTAATATCTTGTTTTTGCATATCAAGCAACATTTATTTGACCTCCTCACGTACTGCAATAGGAATTCGCCTAAGGGGATGTTTGACATTTATAGCATCTTTCTTGAGTTTTATTTCATGTGTGTACCCTGAAAATTTTCCTAAATCGGATCGAAAAATATCTTGAAATGTAAATAAAATTGACTCAAGGCTAGGATAATCTTCTATGACCAACACGTGTTCAGGAGATCTACAATCAATAATATTGTGTAAGTCATGTTGTTGTGTCCAACCTAAAATTGCCAGCCCATATTCTGAGATATAAACTTTGCCAGTAGCCTTACGCCCTTTAAATTCAAATTTTGTCTCCATAACACCTTTAATATCAATAGTTTCACCTCCATAACCTTTATGAGAAACATCAGTAGGCAAAAGAATATAATCAGGCCAATATTCTTTAAAAATGCGAATGGAAATAATGTTGAACATAGAGCCTGGGTCTACCAAAAGAGATAAAGAGACATCATTCAACATAAACATAGCTTTTGGTCTTTGCAAGGTACTAGAGACATCGTCTTCAATACATAAGAACATTTCAGGAGAAATGGATTCATCATCAACAAAAGCAACACTATGTTTCCTAGAATTGTTGCACACTGCACTTAGATTGCCTTTTTTCCCACAACTTTTAAAAATTGTATCCCTTGCAAAACACCCTGCCAAGTCCGCAGCATGATTTACACTTCCACATCTAAAACAACCTTTGAATTTACTTCTGTAATCACTAGAAACTCTTGTTTTTGGTTTTACAGGTTGTTTAGTTTTCATTTCACAATTACTAGGTAAGACATTTTTTGTAACAACATTCATGGATACATCTTTTTTAAGTTCTAAAGAACGCATTTCTTCCATGCACTTGTCAGATTCTTCTACCACTTTAGCAATGGTGATAGCTTCAAGTAAAGACGGATTTTTGGCAGCCCAAAGCTTCTCTTGCATTCTCTTATTTTTACACTGTACGATGAGTTGATCTCGAATTAGTTGGTCACACATATTGCCAAAATCACATTTTAGAGCAAGTTCTCTTAATCTGATAACCATTTGATCTACAGTTTCACTTCCTTTTTGGGGAATAGTGCAGAATTTGTGATGTTGCATGACAATATTAACCTGTGTTCCAAAATATTTTCAGAGTCTTTGCTTGGCTTCAATATAAGGATTATCAATAGGTTCGCCATCAGCACCTATAATTTCTGGTAAAAATTTGAAAGCGTGCTGACCAGCTTTGCCCAATGAATTTAATAAAATTGCTTTTTTTTCTGGCGTGTGGAAATCTAAGACCGTTTATAGCTTCCAAATAATTTTCAAAAATGCCTATCCATTCATCCCATTCAATATCAGGTGTATCTCCCTCTGCTAAAAATGAGGGGGGAGTAGTAATGTTCTGGGAAGCCGCAATGAGTTAACAAAAAAAAATAAGCAAAAGATTAAGAGACTTGGAACCTCAGTAAATTAGGGTGTGCCAAAACTCACCTTAGTTCCCAAAATCCCGTACCAGACTAGCAATCAGTGTCTCATTGGGTCTTACAAACTCCCAATGTTTAGACAACCCAGAACATGGACTTAGAACACCTCAGGTAACGTGGAGCACAGGAACACTCTTTCGTTATACCAACATATCAATCCAGAACAAGGAGTAAATGAAGACACGTGCACATTTGAAAAGTTTATTTTCTAATGCAGTGTTCTCAAGCGTAGTATCTTAGCTAATACAAGCAAACATATTATAAGAAACAAAGTAATCAGCATAGTTACTAGTCCATAGAATACAAAGGGAGAAAGCATGTTAAAATGCTAGAGTGAAGAAGGCTAAATTGCACATAAATCTTACCCTCCCTTGCTAGTATATTATTTTATATCTAAGAAGGTCTCTTTGGGTTTTAGCAGGGCGGCTCCATACCTCTGATCCTAGTGGTAAGGGATCACATCATCTTCCACCAGCTCTCTGCATGCGCAGCATCATCAAGTGTCAGTGTGTGCTCTGTGCAGTGCAAGATCAAACGCGCCTAAAGCCAGAATTGGCCGCAGCTGCATGTATGTTATGTCTAGAACGTGCGAAGATAAGACCTCACAACAACCACTGTGTTGAAATAACCTTGAAGGCCTCGGCACTCACTGTACAGACATAGCTTACCAAGCAATGCTCATACAATAGCCAAACATATTATTCTCGTGTGAAGAAAAATATTCTACTAGGCTCAAAGCTCTAATAACAATATGTGCCGTGTGCAGAAGCAGCAGAAAGGTAAAATGGCGTTTAAACTCCTAATAAGCTCATGCTAACTTAACACAGTGAAAAGGTAAAGCATATCTATATGACACCCTAGATGATAAATGGTCATGCATGGAGAATATAGTTGCGCAAATGTGACATTGTGTTGACTCTTTTCAAGCTGTGTTGAACCAGGTTCCCTCTATGCAATTGTAAAATACTTCTCTGAAAAAATAAATTGAAAAGCTTGGAAATTGCAAAAAGCATACTAACTTGCACAGATATGGTTTGGCAGAAGGTTCTATATCATTTTTCAAATAATTTCTTCCGAACGTACTTGGTATTCCTGATACTCCAATTCTCAATATTCAGAGAGCACATTGCTTGGGTCATAGTCCATGTTCTACATCATTGTCTAATAAACCAAGAGGTGTTCTCATTTATTTCTTGGCATATACTGACTTATTGAAAGTTCTTCAAGCAGCTAAGATTAGGGGGCAAGTATCTTGGCAAGGATCTATTTGTTTCTTTTCTCAGGACTACGCTAAGGACACAGCAGGTACGAGAAAAACGTTTTTGGACATGAGGCCAGGACTTCGGAGTCTCAACGCTAGATTTGGCCTCTTTCATCCATGTTTATTTAAAGTGACATAAAAATACAACTGTGAGTATCCTGTTTATTAGAGCATTTTTTGTACATTTGCTGAGAAGAAGAGATGGATGTTACCAGGCATTCTGATATTTGAAGCGTTGTGACATGCGTTAAACATTTTTTTCCTAGATATCTATTATAATTACATTTTCTGTTTGGTGACAAATATGTGCCGTTTACCTTTCATGTTTGTTCTTAAGTTAGGTGCAGTTCTCGTGTTTGATCTTTGTGATTCCTGGTCTGTTTGGATGGAGTGTCCTTCCCTCCTGATCCACCCTGAGTTGTCTGGTCAGTTGTGTCGTCTTCCTTATGTGGCTTCACCACCCTTATTTTTGATATGTCTTTTTTGATACGTTAGTTTGTCTTTTATATGTATGTTTTTTGTTTCTTTTCTTTGTACACCCTTTTCTTTCTTATTTTCTCTCCTGTCCTTTTTCCGACAATCAATTTTCTTTACTATATAGCTTTCCCTTATTCTGTCTTTTCAACCTTTGTTCCTATTCAGATCTAGCTCTATATAGGCACTCTACTCTTTCTTCTTTCATGATCACCTTTCTTTCTATATGCTAATTCAGTTTTTGCTAGTATTTTTACACTTGTTCTTTGAAATTTTCATTACTTATATGATATTGTTATACTTAATTGTTGTTACTATTATCTTCACTTTTTGCAATATTTATTTAATTATAGACGGCTTTAGGAATTCTTTCCTGGAAAGTTAAGGGTCTAAGTTCTCCTATAAAATGTCAGAGAGAACTAACACATTTCTAAACCTAAATGTGATATTGCTTTTTGCAGGAAATTCATATTTTGGATAAAGAAATATCTAAATTTAAACGACAATGGGTTGGCCATGTTTTTGCTTCTCTGGGTTCTGGGAAATGTAATGGAGTAGCCATGTTATGCCATAAACAGTTGGATATAAAGTTACAAAGATCCTGGCTTCACTGTATTAGACAACAATCCCCCTGTGCGTATTAATTACTCTAGATTGGATCTCTTAAGCGTGCAGCCTTCTACTATGCTTAGCTGTCTCTCAGGGACCTGACCATGTACAGAAGGGCCTTTCTCTTGCAGACAGTGTCGGTTCCGAGCTTCCCTTATTCACTCTGACCATCCAGAATCCCCTCCTTCTCTCACTATTAATCCTGCTGAGAAAGGTTGGAAAAATTTGCTGGCTAATATTTGTTCACTACCTAAACATTCTACTGATGTCTGGGACTTAATTTCTTCAGCTCAGCCAGAACTAGGTTTCTTGACCGAAACCTGTCTTAAGCCGCACTCGGTTCCGGCCATCACCCTGGGTATCTCGGAAGGTTTTAAAATGATTAGACTGGACAGACCCCTCAAAATTGTGGCGGTATTGCCATTATTTATAAAAATGGCATTAATGTCTCAGTTCTTGACCAACTCAGCTCCTATGGAGGTTCTTGTGTTCAGGATTGACGCCCTTTCTCATGTCGGTTGGAAAGGTGCATTGGTCTACGGACCCCCGGGGTCTATAAACAATTTCTCCCTGCTATTAGTTGAACTGCTAGCTCCCCATCTTACCCCGGGAATCAACTTTCTGCTACTTGGCGATTTTAATGTCCATAGCGAATGTACAGATAATATGGATGCTCAGACTCTTTTGACGGACATGTCTCTTTTAGGATTAACTCTGCATAATGAAGGCCCTACACATACAGCGGGCCATACTTTGGATTTAATCTTTTCAAACTCCACTACAATTAAATTTAAACCGCCTAGTGAGGTGAATTGGTCAGATTATTCCATCATTGAGTTTCACATGCAAGATCTGACTGTGCACAATAACCAGACCCAGGCCAAATCTTATTCGTGAAGGCAGTGGCACAAGGTCTCGGCGGACAACTTTCAGAATGTGTTTATAGCCCCTTAGTTTGATGCCACTGATAGTACTGAGACAGCCTTATCCAAATTTAACATTGCTATGAACAAGGCGATTGAGCAGTTAGCCCCTATTAAATCTGGTAGGAAGCGCCCAAGTCATTGCCAGGAAGTATGGTTTACAAACCAACTGCGCACACAAAAACAAGCTTGTAAGAAGTTGGAGAAAGCCTGGAAAACCTCACATTCCGAATTGGATAGAACCCAATACCACAGCTCCTTGACCAACTACCATAAGAATATTAGATTAGCACGAAAAACGCACATATCATTACAATTGGCACAAGCTGGTAATTCACCTAAAATGTTATATCAAATTTTACAATCTTTCACCAAACCCAAGGCATGTGAAAGTCTAGAAGCACCTTCTCAAAAGATGTGCGATGAGATCTCCTCTTATTTCTCCCACAAAATAGAGGTGATATATGATAAAATTTTAACGACAGGAACCTTGGAGCAATTCTGTCCTCTCACACACACCTAAATCTGCTAATCATGTGCTGCTTGACAATTTCCCTGCAATTACTGTAACTGAGTCCCTTATGGGCCTGATTAAATCCGGCTCCCCCTCGGATTTTATCCCAGCCAAAATTAGCCAATTGTGGTCTAAAAAACTTGGCCCATAGTACAGACCTTAGTCAATCTATCCCTCACTGAGGGCATTGTGCCGCAAGAGTGAAAGGTTGCTCAGGTGAGGCCCATCCCAAAACATTCCAGCATTCCATGGTCAGAATTGTCCAACCTCCGTCCCATCTCACTCCTTCCCTATTTGAGCCAACTGACTGAAAAACACGTCAATACACATCTGTCGAACTTCATTGAACACACTGATTGTCTTGACCCCTCTCAATCTGGGTTTAGACCGAGGTACAGCACCGAATCTGCTCTTATCTCAATGACTGATAACATCAGAATGTCCCTGGATATGGGGCATTCTATGATTTTGGTGCTGTTGGACCTATCCGCGGCGTTCGACACTGTTTCTCACGACATCATGCTCAAAAGGTGGGAGGAGGTGGGACTAAGAGGGTCAGCCATGACATGGATGAGGAGTTTTTTGTCTGGCCGTCTGCAAAGTGGAAACCTTGGTCCTTATCACTCTCCGCCCATGGAACTGACCAAAGGGGTACCACAGGGCTTTTGTTTGAGCCCTACTTTGTTCAATATCTATGTCGCCCCTTTGGCCAGTCTCCTAAGGACCTTCGGGTTCATCCCTGACACACAGCTTCTTTTTGCAACAGTAAGTTAACAAATGATGGTCCAACGAGCCTTCTCTGATGGAATGCGAGCTGTGTCCCAGTGGATGGCAAATAACGTCCTACAATGCAACGTAGGGAAAATAGAAGTAATGCTATTCGGGGAGGCCCCCCTTCTGTGAACCCCGGACTGGTGGCCTTTAGATCTAGGCCCCAAACCAGTCCCTAGATTAGTTGTAAAAAACCTAGGCATTCGTTTGGACCAGGCTCTTACTTTAAAAGAACAAGTAGCGCAGGCGGCTGGCTCTTGCTTCCACATAATCGGAATGCTCTCGAAAGTCTTTCCTTTACTCCCGGACTCTACTCGTAAAACCTTAGTCCAGGCATTAGTTATTAGTCGCCTGGACTACTGTAATGGACTTCTGATCTCGGCTAATGACTCTCTGCTAAGCAGATTCCAAACAGTCCAGAATACTGCGGCTAGACTGGTTCAGAATCCCCCTCCCAGGACTCCATTGCGCCCCCTACTGGTGAAACTCCACTGGCTGCCCATCCGCCAACGGATTAGGTTTAAAGTCTGCTGTATTATCCACAAAGCTTTACACGATCTGGGCCCATCCTATCTGGCCGAGAAATTCGTCTCCTACACCCCCTTGCGTCCCCTCCACTCCAGTAGCAAAAACCTTCTTGAAGTACCGATCATCAAGAGGACAAGAATGGGAGGGAAGGCTCTCTCCTATCTAGGCCCACGTCTATGGAACAAACTTCCTGACTCTCTCAGACACTGTACGGAACATCCGACATTTAGGAAGATGTTACAAACTTTCCTGTTTCTCTCCTTCTAATCATGTCAGCCCAATAACCTCCTTAGTTCCCGCCTAAGCGCAGAGATACTCCTTCGGGAGTCGATTCCAGCGCTATACAAACCCATAACTAAATAAATAAATAAATAATAAATACTTGCACAGCATACAGATGAAATAGGTAGATGGGTCTCTGTTTCTTTACTGGTTAATAAAATCCCTATGACTCTTTTTAATCTTTAAGCACCTTCCTCTCCTGAAAAAATCTTTTTGGGGCACGAAATACTATCTAAATTGATGACTTCGAAAGATGATTATTTATTGGTATGTGGTGATTGTAACATGGTTTTTGGTCCCATTATTGGCCATAATTCTAAATCTAAAATCATTGCTTTCCCCATGCACTCTCCTTTTACATCTACTATTCAGCAACAGTCTTTAGTGGATGCTTGGAGACTATGGAATCCTATGCTTTCAGAGTAAACCTATTTCTCCCCTGTACATTCTTCCCAATCCCGATAAGATTATCTGTTTCTTTCTAAACCCCTTGCACAACATATTACTCACTCAGATATAGGATCCATATTAATTTCGGACCACGCCCCAGTTACTTTGGATTTGGACCTCCTTCCCCCTTCTCAAGGTACTAGAAGGTGGAGATTTACTAATTCCTTCTTTTAGATCCCAAATTTACTCAAAGTTTTTAATCTTTCACTACTACCTTATTTCTTGAAAATGAACAACCACACATTTCTCCTCAAATTATCCTTAAAAGCTGCCTCTAGAGATTTCATTATTTCTTTTGTATCTCACAAAAAAGAAAACTTCTTTAAATACTTTGAAGTCCCTTTGGCACATATTAAACAACTAGAACATTCTTATCATACAAACTCTAAAACTTGCCTAGAGGAACATTTTAAATCCAAATTTACTTTCAATAAACTAGCCACAGATGGTGCCTATTCTTTTTTGCATAAGGCATCGGCTAAATATTATGGATGTCAGAATAAATCTGGAAAGCTTTTGGCTAATTATCTTAGGATAAAAAGGGAACATACCAAAATCTATTCTAGCCTCACTTCTTCTAATCGTATGGTTTATAAAAATGAAGACATATTATCAAAATTCACCCATTTCTTCCAGAGTCTTTATACACCTGAATCTCCTACACTTCAAGAAGATATTCTCTACTATTTACCCCCTATTAACCCTCTTAACACCTTAATTTAGATTTTTCAATACTAGATGATGAGATTCAAATTTAGAATATTTTTACTTCTATACATACTATTATAAGGGGGAAAGTGACAGGTGCTGATGTTTACACTGTTGAGTTTTACTCTCATTGTTCTCAATTTCTTCTTCCTAAGTTACATCAACTAGGGCCAGATGTAGGTGTCCAAATACCGGTCGGAAACGGGCGAAAATACCGATTTTCGGCCGTTTCCGACCGGTATTTGGACATTGGTATGTAGGGCTTTAAAAAACATATAGATTCGGTAATTTTACCGAATCGGTAAAATTACCGATTCTGTAAAATTACAGAATCGGTAAATTTTACCGATTCGGTAAATTTACCGATCGGTAAAATTACCGAATCTGTATTTTCCTATGTAGGTAGCTCTTTTTACAGTGCAACATGGCCTTTAGGATTCGTTATTTACCATGTAATACAATTGCATGGTAAATTACGAATTCTTGTGTACATGCACACCTGTCGGTAAATACCGATTCTTACCGAATCGGTAAAAATTACCGCTTTTTATCTACATCTGAGTTACCGATTCATAAATACCGAATCGGTAAAATTCGGTATTTATGAATCGGTAATTTAGATTTACCTACATCTAGCCCCTAGTTCTCTTTTGTATATTTTCGCAATCATCTAGTGGTTCTTTTTAATAAACCTTAATATGTCTTCTTCCAAAAGGTATTAAGGATCACACACTGTGTAAAAATTATAGGCTCATTTCTTTGAATAATTTAGATTATGAAATATTTGTAAAAATATTAGCTCTTCGTTTAGAATCTTTATTGCCGCAGCTAATTGGACAGGAGCAATGTGATTTTATTAAGGGTAGACATATTTCAGACAACATTAGATTATTTTTCTATGTTCGTAGCAAATCCAAATCTTGCAAACACTCTTTGGCAGCTATCTCTTTAGATGCTGAAAATGTGTTTGATTGTATATGTTGACCTTTTATCTTTTCTACTCTATCTTGGTTTGGCTTTAGTACTACTTTTACTAATTATGTCTCTTTGTTATATTCCTCTCCTGCATCCTTTATTTTAGCCAACGATCTCCTCTCGCCCTTGTTTTCTCTATATCGAGGGGTTAGACAAGGTTTCCCTCATTCTCCTCTTTTCATTCTTGCTCTTAAACCCTTTTTGATACACATGTGTATGAATCCTCAGATTAAAGGCTTTCAATATGGTGATAGTCAATTTAAAATTTCACTTTATGCTGATGACATCTTGCTTTTTCTCTCACAACCACAGACTTCATTATCAGCAGTACATCATTTTGCCTCAGTGTCAGGATATAAATTAGATATTTCTAAATGTGAAATTCTTACTTTAAATAATTTATGTTTTCATGCAGATTATATATCTTCTGATTTTCGTTAGAGGCTGGATAAAATCAAATATCTTGGTTTAAATCTAATCTTAAAGAACCTTTATCACTTAATTCGAAAGAACTCAAACATTGAAATCTCTTAATTTTTGATTGAACCCCTTGTTTTCATCTTGGTGGGGCTGCCAGGATGTAATAAAGATGGTGCTAGTTCCCATAATACTTTTTTTATATTTCCAATATTCCTATAAATATACCTCATTCTCAATAATAAGTAATATACTCTATTTTATCTAAATTCTTCTGGAATAATAAAAAGCCTCACAACTCAAATGTCTCAAACATTTTGGCTGATTTAACTTTTCAGATTTTCATTCTTATTATACAGCATTTTTCCCTTGAACAGTCTTCTTTATTATTACAAGAGTATGATGTATCAAACTTACATTTATGGACTGATATTAAAAATCTTTTTTCCAACCTCTCTCTTTTAAAGGATTCCTATCTCTCTCACATAGACCTCTGTCACTATCCCTTCCTATTTTTTATAATACCTCTAAAAATGTTTACCTATTTTTTCTTCTCTTATCAAATTGTTAAGGGTCCGTTTTTGCAATCCTCAATCTGTTACAATAGAAGCCCAGGCTAGATGTCCTGCACATCTAACCTGGGCTTCTATTGGAATCCTTTAACGTATATTAGCAAGCCCATTATCGCCGTTTTAGCGTCGGTTTTCTGCCGCTAAAACGGCGATAATTTTAATGAGGTTCTTGCTAATATGCCCATTACTCTCTTGTCCAGATACTCGAAATAAAACGGAGGTGGAACTGTCTTGGGAACCTGATTTTTCCATTTCCGTTTGGAATAAGATTTGAACTAAAATAAGCAAACCTTCTAGAGCAGCTAACACTACTCAAACATTATTTTTCATTTACAATAGGCTTCTGTTTACTCCTGTTCACTACACAAATTAAACTCAACTCTCTCCTTGTTGGTCCTGTACTACAGGTTCAGCAGATTTAAAACACATGTTGTTTGAATGCCAACATATTTATGGTTTTTGGACTCGAGTCTGGCAACAACTAAATTACATTTTTCATACACAAATGTCTTTTACTTTTGTTAATATTTTCCATGGTAGTGTTTCTAAGATTGGAGTTCTCAATCTAGCAAATTTTATACAATAGATTTACTTCTTGTAGTTGCTTTCCAACATATCACCAGGACACGGAAGAATTCCACTCATGTATCTTATTGGGCTTGGTGGTATGCGTTTATTAAAATCACAGATTAGATAGGGCATATGTTTCCCCAGTTTCTCTTGCTATTAAACGAGACCTTCTTTGGTTACCCCAACAATTTTTTTAGATATGTCTGCAAATAACACGTTTTCACAACCCCCAAATGAAGTACCTAAACACTCCTGATTACTCTTTTATAATGTATTTATAGTAGTTCTTAATCAATCAATCAATCAATCAGGATATTTGTAAAGTGCACTACATACCCGTGAGGGTCTCAAGGCACTGGGGGGGATGATGGGTAGGGGGGGCTGCTACTGATCGAAGAGCCAGGTCTTGAGGAGTCTTCGGAAGGCCAGTAGGTCTTGGGTCTGCCGTAGATTGGTGGGGAGGGTGTTCCAGGTCTTGGTGGCGAGGTGGGAGAAGGACCTGCCGCCGACTGTCCTTCTTTGGATGCGGGGGACTGTGGCGAGGGCGAGGCCGGCGGAGCGGAGCTGGCGGGTGGGGGTGTAGAAGCTGAGTCACCTGTTGAGATATGTTGGGCCGGTGTTGTTTAGAGCTTTGTGTGCGTGGGTGAGGAGCTTGAAGGGTTATCCTCTTGTTGACGGGGAGCCAGTGCAGGTCTCTCAGGTGGGGTGTGATGTGGCTGCGGCGGGGATGTCAAGAATTAGATGTGCCGAGGCATTCTGGATGTGTTGCAGCCATCTCGGGAGCTTGGCCGACGTTCCTGCGTAGAGGGCTTTTCCGTTGTCCAGCCTGCTGCTGACGAGGGCCTGGGTGACTGTTCGTCTAGTTTCGGTGGGGATCCACTTGAAGATCCTGCAGAGCATTCGGAGGGTGTTGAAGCAGGATGCGGAGACGGCGTTGACCTGCTTAGTGATAGAGAGGGTGGAGTCGAAGATGACCCCTAGGTTGCGTGCGTGGTCGGTGGGTGTCGGGGTTGTTCCTAGTGTTGTTAGCCACCAGGAGTCGCCCCAAGCTGAAGGGGTAGAGCCTAGGATGAGGACCTCCGTCTTGTCTGTGTTCAGTTTCAGTCGGCTGATCCTCATCCAATCGGCGACGGCCTTCATTCCTTCGTGAAGGTTGGTTTTGGCCGTGTGAGGTTCTTTGGTGAGGGAGAGGATAAGATAGGTGTTGTCGTGGGCGAGGGGTGCCATGTATATGTTGAACAGCGTTGGGCTATGGCATGAGCCCTGGGGTGTGCCACAGATGATCTTGGTGGCATCGGAGCGGAAGGGGTGAGGCGGACGCTCTGGGTTCTGCCGGAGAGGAAGGAGGTGGTCCAGTCCAGGGCCTTCTCTTGGATCACGGCGTTGTGTAGACGTGTTCGTAGGGTGCAGTGGCAGACCGTGTCGAAGGCAGCTGATAGGTCCAGGAGGATGAGGGCCGCTGTTTCTCCTTTGTCTAGCAGGGTCCTGATGTCCTCGGTGTCAGCGATGAGGGCGGTTTTGGTGCTATGGTTGCTGCGGAACCCGGACTGGGACGGGTGCAGGATGCTGTTCTCCTCGAGGTAGCGGGTCAGTTGTTGCTTGTTGACGGTTTTTTCGATGACCTTCACCGGGAACGGGAGCAGGGAGATGGGCCGGATGTTCTTGAGGTCCTTGGGGTCGGCCTTGGGCTTCTTGAGTAAGGCGTTGATCTCGGCATGTTTCCAGCTTTCCGGGAAGGTTGCTGTCTTGAAGAAGATGTTGATTACTTTCCGGAGATGGGGTGCGATGAATGTGCTGGCTGTGTTGAAGATGTGGTGTGGGCATGGGTCTAACGGTAATCCGGAGTGGATGGTGTTCATGATCTTGCTGGTGTCCTCATCGTTGATGCAGGTCCAGGAGAGCAGGCGGTTGGTGCGGGTGGTGGTCTTGGTGGTGGATGTCTCAGTGGTAGTTGGGGCGGTTGTAACTTTGAAGCTGTCATGGATGTCTGCTATCTTGCAGGTGAAGAAGGTGGCCAGTGAGTCGCACAGGTCCTGCGAAGGTGGGATGTTGTTGGTGTTGGAGCTGGGGTTAGAGAATTCCTTCACGATGTTGAAGAGCTCTTTGCTGTTGTGTGCATTGTTGTCTAGGCGGTCTTTGAAGGAGGCCCTCTTGGTGGCTCTCATGAGGTGATGGTGCCTGCGGGTGGCATTCTTGTGGGCGGCATAGCTGTCAGGTGTTCGTTCGCGGAGCCAGTACTTATCCAGTTTTCGGCATGTTTGTTTGGAGGCCTGGAGGTCTTCAGTGAACCAGGTGGCTTTCTTGCTGGTATGGCTGTCGGAGGGTTTCGTGAGCAGGGCGAGGGTGTTGGCGCAGTCGTCAATCCACTGCGTTAGGTTGTGGGTGGCGGTGTTAAGGTCGGTGGGGTCAGTAGAGTCAGTGGGGTCGGCGGATGATCTCTGGGCAAGGGTGGTGGTTAGCTGGTCTTCGGTGACTTTGTCCCAGTTGCGGCGAGGCATCTGTTGGGTGCGGTGGTGCGTGGTGGGCTTCATGAATGTGAAATGGATGCAGTGATGGTCAGTCCAGTGGGGTTCGGTGGTGTGGTTGAAGTCCGAGGTTGGCAAGGTTGTCGATCAAGGTGGTGTCGTTGTTCTCGAGATGGAAGTTCAGGTCCCAGAGGAGGATGTAGTCCGTGGAGGCGAGGGCGTGTGTGCTGATGAAGTCGGCGATGGAGTCGCTGAACTGTGGTCGGGGTCTGTAGATGAGGGTTCCTCTGAGGGTGGTGTTGGGGTGGATTTGGAAGCGCAGGTGTTTGGCGGTGCTGAGGGAGTCGTCGGTGTTGGTCGTGACTCTGAGAGTGTTCCAGTGGACGATGGCGATTCCTCCTCCTACTCCGTTGGTGCGGTCCCTGCGGGTGATATTGTAGCCTTCTGGGATGGCTACAAGAACTCGGGTGTTGAGGTGGGGTTCAGCCAGGTCTCCGTCAGGAAGGCGACGTCTGGGGATGTTGAGTCGAGGAGGCCCCAGAGTTCAACGGCATGTTTGCGGGCAAAGCGGGTGTTGAGGAGGCTGCAACTGAGGTAGTTGGGCTCTTATCTGGGTGGAGGTTTGGCTGGGCGGATGCTGGGGAAGCTGCAGTTCCGGCAGGTGAAGGGTTCTTGGGTGCGCTTCAGGGAGGCCTGGTAGCAGTCAGGTTGGACGGGGCCGCATGGGATGCAGTGGCAGGAACGGGGGCACACAGAAGAGAACGAGGCACAGCTCAGGGGGTACACAGAAGAGAACGAGGCACAGCTCAGGGGGCACACAGTGAGAATGGCAAAATGGGGCACAGCTCAGAGAGCACACAGAGAAACAACGGGGCACAGAACAGGGGGCTCAGAGCTAGCCTTAGCAGCGGCAGGAGCAGGACATGCAGGCAGTGCTGTGCGGAGGGGGAGCGACCTCCCAACAAAGTCAAGTACTGTTTCTTCTAACTCTGCTTTTACAATAATTAATATATAATGGTTATGTTTATTCTGAACATTGATGACTAGCATTTTTTCTTTTCTTTCTCTTGCTTATTTGACTTGACAATTTTGCATAAATTGTTTTTAGCTTGTGTTTTATTATATTGTATTTTTCTATTCATAAATAAAATCTTGATACTCATGTTACTTTTTCTTGGTTGGCTCACATCCGCACATGGTTAATGGATTCTGGAAACACCCAAATAAGCTGACGCCAGACTCAAAGCGGGAAATCAAAATCATTTATTGTAATTTTATCCGGCACAGAGTCACTTTAAATTGCACATCCGGCACACTTACAACTCAATTTTTGATTTTTAAAACTACTCCTTGTTTTGAACCTTTTTTTAGATGAAATTTAACCCCAACTTGCAAAGATATTATATCTGAAATTCAGATATGGTCTCCTGCAAATAAAGGCTTATACATCTAAATGGTGAATGCCACAGGATGGGATAAAAGACTGCAAGTGTTTCCTGTGCCATTTAGGAAGCAAGGAGGATATTGCACGTCTTGTTCTTCTGCCCTGTATATGTAAATCCTAGAAAGAAATGGATAAAACCTTAGGGCAGGAGTCTGTGTATTTGAGAACACACTGATATGTAGGTAGCCTTTGATAGCACTAAAGCACTTTTTTCTGAATCATGTATCATTAAAGATGCCTTGATGAATTTGCATTTCGCACTTTATGGAACATCTCATATTTGTGCTCAATTGTAAATAATACAAGGAATAAATGCACTGTAATGAACTTGCGGTTTAATGTACTTTATCTGATTTTTTTAACAATGTTTTTAGGATTTTATTGTTGCTTTGATGATTCTGTGAATCGAATAAAGATGCTTTATTAATAATGATAATATAATGGTTATGTTTATTCTGAACATTGATGACTAACATTTTTTCTTTTCTTCATCTTTCTCTTGCTTATTTATTGACTTGACAATTTTGCATCAATTGTTTTAGCTTGTATTTTATTATATTGTATTTTTCTATTTATAAATAAAATCTTTTCTGTAACCTTAAAAAGATATTTATCATAATAATGCATTTTTAACCTTTGATGAATTGCAGCAAAGATTTAAGGTATTGCCATCAGGTAGTTATAAATATGAGCATTTATGTAATTCAATCCTAGACTCATTCCCGCTGAATTTTCCTATAATTGCTACATCTGACCTAGAATTGTATTTTCAGTCTATTGCTTCATCTTCTCACACTATGTCAATGTGTCATAATTTGTTTTTACAATTTGACTGGAGATATTAATATTCCCTCTTCCTTTTGGAACAAAGAATTAGATTTATCGTCATCATGAGATAAAAAGAAGACAATATGGTTGAATAGTATCTCTGGATGTTTACCAGTTTCATTATACCAAACTAATTCTTTTATACTTTTCAATACTTTCTGGACCCTGTTAAGATTACAAAGGCAACACTTTTAAATTAATGCTCTTACTGGCATTGTTCTTGAACTACAGGTTCATTAAAACATATGCTTTATGAATGTCATACTGTTGTAAGTTTTGGAATGAGTTTTGGTCCATAGTGACTAAAATATTGAATATTACCCGATGATTGTTCATATGCTATAATAATTTGTAAGTGTATTTCATTTCCCACCAAGTTGTCTATTCTTCATTGCAAGGTTTTAGATTTTTTTCCATTTCTGCAGCTTTGAAATTAATTACCACTAATTAGAAGAATGCCTCATCTCTATCTATTCATGCATGGAGGTCTTGGATTACTTTTACCAGAAGCGGAGGTAATCTGATGTTATCTGGTGTTTATCATATTTCCGATAATTTTCATTTATCGGAATTGATGATTATATAGATTTATATCTATAAATTATTGTATTGCTATGGATTACTGTTATATGTATAGATGTTTTTACTTTTTCTTTGCCTTTCTTTCTCTTAATACTGGTTCTCAGTATACATTATACAGCTGCTTTTAATTAATATTCAATATTAATATGTATTATCAGTACTTCTGTTATCCAGGTCTTATCCTGTGGCAAAAAAATGATGTACCTTATTTAGTGCTATTTTATGTTTTGTCTTCTCATATTTTGTTAAAAAGTTAATTAAATAATGTAAACACAAAAAGAAAGTGGATGGGTGCAATTTGTTACTCCAAATGTTGGGAGCACCATTTTTTTAACACCAATTTCACTTCAGAGTTTCGAAATGTGTAAGGATAAAGTACTGTAGCTATTATATTTATTTTTAATTCAGATGATCTGGATAACTATATTTTTGAGTACAGCTACAAATCAGGACTCATGGCATTTGGGTACAATTGTAAATGCACTAGTTTATTTTGTAATGCTTTGCCAAGATGTTTCGAGATGTAGGGGAAGACTTCCTCTGGGCAATCCACAGTCATATAATAGCAGCTGAAGTATGTAATTTTCGTCATTAGTAGGGGAGCATCAGTATTCTCAAATTTATGCAAATAGTCTCATTATCACATCTGCTAATAAGAAATAGTCATACTGATTTTGAATGAGAGCGAGCAGGACATGGTAACCCCTTGTTTCAGTAGTCACATTTTTTTAAAATGAGATTTGACAATGGGACCCGTCCCCAGGAGTGAATAAGATGCCCGGCCATGTGAAAGAAGTGCTGATGCTGGGTACCAGCAAACACCGGCAGAAAATAGGCACTGATCGGTGCTTGATTTAACCTATCTTCAACCTGGTTTCTTTTCCAAATAAAATCTCAGTAAAATGTTAGGTACGGAGCCAATAGGATGAAACATGTGGTATGTATGCCTTTGACTAATTTGCCAACATCTAGACCAAAGGCCTTATGAATTAGGAATCATCTGACTGAGAAACAAATACACCTGGGTGAACACATCACTGCCTAGGGCCCAGGAAGAGCAAATTGTAAGGAGATCTCGAATTGCGTGACCTGGAGGTAAAGTCACCAAAGTCTTAGGCGATTGCTCCTGGTGAAATGATTTGGTCGAGACCGTAGAGAATGTGTAGAACAGTCACGCTACAAACTGAGGCTAGTCACTTGTTGTGGCATTGAGGCACAGCAGGGGCATAACACAGGCCCCCGCTGCCCCCACGGTGCGGGGGGCTGGCCCCATGTTCCAGGGATCAGGGGCCCCCAGCCCCCTCACTCTCAGCAAGCAAGGCAGCAAGCCTAAATTAAACAGTGCGCACGCCACCATGGACGGTAACAGCCTCTATAAATTAAAGGAGTGGCGTATTAACACAGCTTCCCTTCCCCCTAACAGGGGCCCCCCCACGCAGGGGCCCCCCACGCTTCAAGGGCCCCCTCATGTCTGGCAGAAGACGTGGCACACCACAGACGTGCCGGCCTCTATAAACATTAAATTACAGGGGGGGCGTTATTAACACAGCTTCTCCCCCCCCTCCCGCAAGGGGCCCCCACACTGCATCACAGCCGCCACCGGGGGGGGCATGTAATCACTACCGCACCTGCCGTCCTCCTCCTGCGGACCCCAAAATACTGGCAGTGTCGCGGATGTGAGTGGGTCGGTCTGTGCGCCAAAAAGCATTGTCACACAATATTGAATCCCTGGTTTTCTGGTAACAAACCTTCAGGAGTCTGCACACGAGGGGTGATGATAACACAGCTGCCAGCTCAAAGTAATTACCATTCTGTGTAATACACACAGCAAGTGCCTCGAAAACCACCCAGGAAAACATAGCACACAACAAACAAAAAGTGCCGAGGACCACAGCTTTCCTTAGAAGGCGTCCGCCGTCTACCTTTGCTGGGACCCCCCTATCCCTTCATGCAGGGGGCCGGAAGGGAATTGTTGCTTTCTGATTAAAGTCTCAATCTTGTGCGATTAGTTCCCAGCACAGATTAAACATTTCACATTTTATAATGTGACAAATGAAACACAATCTGGTCCACCACCTTCACACCATCTGATAACGCATGTGTCGAGTGGCCGTGGGAGGGTGGGCGTCCCCTGGAGTGACCCTCCTTGCCCCCCCTGCTGACGCCCATGAAAACCGTGACTTCAAGATGGGGTTCTCACTCTCTTTCCTCTCCTTTCTTTTATTTGTTTCCCTGTGAAATGGATCCAAAAAAGAAAGACGCTTTTTGCTGGAAATGTCGTATTTTTCTGACATTTTAATTCCAAAGTGCAGCATTGGGAATAAAAGGCTAAAAATATGAAAAATAGATAAATAACTAAATAAAGTAAGACAGAGTGGTAGCAAACTGGCCAAATTGATTTTATTCACACTGAAACACATTAGCGCCACTTTTACAGAATTTGCCAGTGAAGTGCGATTTTTGTTTTCTTGTCTTTGTTTTCCCTGGACTTGGAACTAGTGCACCAATCCTGGAGGTACTGCAATGCGTGGATTGGAAAACAAAATGTGTGCTGCGGCTCTGCGTCCAGGGATGTGGTCTTTTTACCATACTGTTTACGTTTTGTAAGGATATAAGCAATGGCCAGTGAAATGGGTCCATTCAGAGCCCTGTAGTCATGTCCTTAACTTTTCAGGCAAAAGCACTCACTGATTTCTGAATAGTGAGTGTAAAAGCATTAAGGTAACCATGTTGTTCCTGCTTACATTTCCCATGGTTTGCTAAATTTTGCATTCCCTATAAGTGTTTGCTTTTTCCAGGATGCTGTTACTTTTTTTTTTGTAGGCCGCATATTGCTCTGGTCTAGTGCGTAATTTAAATTGCGCATCCAGGTGTTTATAGCGGGCAACAATTGGGTTGTAGTTGAAAACAGTGGGAGTTTTTCTCAGTGGTGCAGTACGGTGTTCAGTGGGGGAGAGGATGTGGCACTATGGTCAGAGCTGCTGAATTTGGAACTGGGAACCAGGTTCAGCCTTAATAACCAGCCCACTAGACCTCTCTCCTGCGAGAGAACAATCACATGCTAGACCTTAGAAGGCTTCGCAACACCTTAGAAGTCCTGGTGTCTTCGCACCAGCAGGTGGACCCTAGCATGACAAGTGTAGGTTAACCTTCAAGGCTTGTCCACCACTATCCATACTGAAGTTCACCTCCAGTCTTGCGGGTAGGCCTATGAAGCAGCACACCCTAGAACAACAGTCACTGAGGTCACAGGACCCTTGAGAAGGGCCAGCTCTACGGCGGTGCAACCAGTGTGACCGCACCGGGTGCTGACTTTAGGTGAAGGCATCATGTTTGCAAGTATATTATGGTTTTAAAAACGCTTGCTGCCTCCTTCCTGGCCGCCAGCAATTTTCGGCAACAATAAAAATGTCATGATGACTCTGGAGATTAATGTTCTTCCTAGAGAGAGATCAGAATTGTGTCTAGTGGAAGTTTTGACTCATGGAAAGGTAGCTCAGAGGGTTAATGTACCGGCTGCAAAGAACATGCGCCATGCAGATCACAAAGTGCACATAATAGAAATAGGTCAGTGGGCTACTGCTTTTGTCGGAGAGATCCTTTTGTTACTTGCAGTTTATAAGTTAAAATCCTAACTTAGAACAGTGAGCTATTAACTGTCATCTAAGAGCTGCATACAAACTGCAAGGTATAAATTAGAGCATTCTGTCCCCCCCTCCCCCCGTTCCCCAGTCTTTGATTATCCTAATGTCCCAAAAAGTGTTCTTTTGGACAGAAATCAATTCTGATTATTAAGGAGAACCCCCAACCATGGAATTACGTTTTAAATTCCGGGTATTGTGTTTCTCCAGACCAATCACTATAAAAAATCTATGAGCTACTAATATGGTTGTCATGTGACTCCTACACCTCAGTCTTATGTAACATTTTCTATACAGTGATTTACATACATATTGATTGTCTCTGTGTAATGTGTGTGATGTAAAGTGCTCTGAAACCCTACAATGGTATGAGTAGTGCTGTAAATCAAATTAAATGCATCTGAGAGAGAGTGGTTATGGAGACTTGGGGGGCATAGTTAAAGGGTGGTAGTGAGGGAATCTATGGCAGTGGCGTAACGAAACTTGAGGGGGCCCCCCTGCAAAATACATGGAGGGGGCCCCCCCATGGCCCGGCCCACCACCTACCACTTTGCCCCATTTTGGATGGATTGACAGATGGGTGGGTGGAAGGTGGTACTGATGAATGGATGGATGTGGGTGTGTGGCTAGGGATGGACGGATGGATATGTGGCTGGGGGCGGATGGACGGGTGGACTGAGGTACGGATGGATGGATATATGAAAGGATGGGTGTGTGGCAGGGGACGGTTGCATGGACGGGTGGGTGGGTGGATGGATGGGTGGGTGGGTGGATGGATGGATGGATGGATGGATGGGTGTGTGGCTGGGGGGATGGGCAGACTGACAGATGGATAGATGAATGGATGTGTGTGTGGCTAGGGTTGGACGGATGGATATGTGGCTGGGGATGGATGGATGGATGGAAGGATGGATGGACAGAGGTACGGCTGGATGGATGAAAGGATGGGTGTATGGCTGGGAATGGATGGCTGAATGGATGGTTGGACGGACGGAGAGATGGATAGATGGATGCAGCAGCGGGTGATGCAGTTAAGCTCGGCGGGTGATGTTGATGGACGTAGGAATAGGATTTATTTAATTTACTCTATTCTATCGTCTATAGATCCCCCCTTCGGCGCTTTACTGCACCGGCTGATACTGGATGGATGGATGAATGGATAGTTGAATGGATGGATGGATGGATGGGTGGATGGAATGGTGGGTGTGTGGCTGAGGATAGTGGATGATTGGTTAGGTGGATGGTTGGTTGGATGGATGGATATTTGGGTGAGTGGAATGGGTGGACTGGATTTGAAGATTAGAATGCACATGACGTAGTAGGCAGTGGGAGGTGACAGGACACTAGTGCCAGCTGGGGGTCTGGTTTCAGAAGTAGGCATGCGGCACTGGTGGCTGGGAGGCAAAGAGGTGCCAGTCACAGACCATCCTCTCCCCAGGCCTGTAAGGGGTGCCACAGTAAGCAGACCCTTCCTTAAGCTTCTCTCTAGAGTCTTGACACCCTAAAGGGACCACAGGTCTTTGCCAGACTGTCCCCGACTCATCAGTGAGTGGTGGCCCCATGCCACCCAGACTCGGCGTGTGATTCTCTTCCCCTAAAGGCCTCTCCACAGCCTCTCTCCAGCGTTCCTGTGAGCCGCCATTGTCCAGGTGAACAGCCCCCAGTGCCCGCAGTCAATGCCCCAATGTTTACAATCAGCCTCGCCCAGTCCCCGGGCACCTGGCCCTACCTCGTAAACACACTTGCTTGCCGTGCCAGCACTCTAGTGCTCCTTGTTAGCCCTCCCAGAGAGCCCTTTAGGAACCCTCAAACCACCTGTTATCCGTCAAGCACGCCCCTGACCTCGAATGTACCCAATCCCGGTTCTAGCAGGAGGGCCAGGTGGGCCAGGCCCACCCAAGGTAGCCCCATGGCCCTCCCAAAGCGGATTTGCAAGCAGAAACACATTGTTTGTTCTTTTTCGTTATGATTTATATGGGCCAGCGGCCTCGCTTTCTCATCCTAATTGTTTAATAAACATGATATGCACCATGGGCTGCTTGAAGTGCCTGGAGACAGGCGTGAAGTCAGTGAGGATTGCTGTTATCAATGAGCACATGTGAAAAGGAGGAAAGCCTGTTACACTCCTACCAGATCAAAAGAGACACAAAAGCTCTCCTCACACAGTATTTAAGAGATACTACAGCGCCACAATAATCTGATAGTATTATGCCATCCCATGGTAATTATTGAAAATGTGGAATAAGTGTTTATATTTTAGTGTGCTTTTGAGCTATTGTTAAAGTGCAGCACTATATACTGCAAACGCCACATCCTTTGACTTTTCTCAAGTGAGGCCTTTTGACAAGTTTCACTAATACAACACAGAAACAGCATTGACTGGCTGGGGCAGTGCAAGTTCTTATTAAACGGAAAAAAATACTGGCGGCTGTCCTGTGGCAGCACTGCCTACTTTTAATTCCCAGCGGTACTCGCTGATGGCTGAGTGTAATATAATTACACCTCAATTATGGCACAAACACCACACATTGCGGCGAGCAACAGTGACTGAGTATAAGTTTTATTCTCTTTTTTTGTGATATGAATAGATACAAATGGAATATAGCACTGCTGTAGCCCCTCAGATCATAAATGATAAGATACTCCTTTGGGCTAATGCACTTGCTTCAAAGATGTTCCTATCATCTGTGACTTAGTAAGTTAAAATCTTGTCCGCCTTTCATTACTTACACTAGAGTGGGACAACTTGTATGTCCTTACATCAGTATAAATATTCTGAGCTCCAGTTAAATATACTGTATGCACAGTGTATCTTAGGGATTATTTGTAGCACACATATTTACCAATATTGGCTTCTTGGTGCTAGAATTCATGATAACTGTTATCCAAAGTTAAAGCACAACATCAAAGTTAGTAATAAATAATGCAGCAATCACACACGCTAGTGATTTGCCAGTGGGTGCTCCCTTTACTAGAATTCCCAGGGCAGTGCTAAATTTTACACACATTCAATAAATTTATACAAAAAAAAAATGTATAGGTCCAAATGTTAGCTATATTTTTTTAAAGAAACTTAGAGTCCCTCTACGTGTAGTCAATGTCAAACTGACATTGTGTGCACGTTTAGGGATACAATAATGGCCAGCTCCCTTATGCGGAAGCCCGGCACCGTAAATGTGTGGCAAATGCGGCGCCCAGGGCTGCGCCACATCACAGGTCCAGGGATGCTGAGTCTTACACAGTGGTCGTAGTGGGGGAAAAAAGTAGGGGAACAGTGGGCGGAGAATCAGAGGGCAGGAATAACCCAAGGATTGGATCTGTGGGTGGAGCCAGAGGTGTGGCTAGAATGCGCAGACATCTCAATTTTTAGTATTTGTTTGGCATTTCACTGCCCAGTTTAATCAACCAATGGATACACATGATTATTTAAGGTTATAATGAGTTATTGACATTAAAATATATTCACCAAGTGGGATATGCTTCTAATCACAGAATGTTCCAAATACGCTAAAATGTGGAAACACAAGCCATTTGTCTCCGAGCCATGGAGTCTGTCATCAGCACTTCACCATTTTTCAACAACAGCAGTTCAAACATGAATGGCAAAATATCCTAGTTTGCAAAAGTTTTCTCTAAAATTTTGACTCATAATGCAAGATCTGCTGCATGATCTGACCATTTAAACTAATAAATTGTTTGTAGCTCAAACATATCAAAAGTTAATATAAAATGTGACTTGTGTTGCTGCGGAGTGGATGGCCTATTGTAAAGGTTCACTAGTCACCTTTCTCACTGCTGCGTTTGTATGTTACACTGGTACTAATAAGGCAAAATCTTTCCAAAGACTGTTAGCAGGTGTACACACGTCAAAATAATAAAATATCTGAAAAAATACTGCATTACGCTGCAGCCTTTATTTAATGCATAATTTAGTCAACACTACGGCATAATGTTGTCATCCTTAGCTGCATAATTAATTCCAGTGGCCCCACAGCAGGCAGAACATGTTAAAAGTGCTTGTGAATGAAGCAGGGAGACTGTGAAGTTTGCGAACTTGGTTTGGTGTACGTGCAAATCCTGCATTGCCAATCCCTGGTGAGTTGTAGCTACTGCTGCTGAAACAAGGCCAATGGAGGTACCTTTGGGTAAGGCAGACTGGCCTCAAGGGCAGGGTCAGCCATAGCACTGGTGGTGTCCTGTGCATTAATGTTTGTTAGTGCCCCCCCAATGACCACCTCTGCCATAGATTCCCTCACTACCACCCTTTAACTGTGCCCCCCAAGTCTCCATAACCACTTTCTCTCAGATGCATTTAATTTGATTTACAGCGCCACTCATACCATTGTAGGGTGTCAGAGCTCTTTACATCACACACATTACACAGAGACAATCAATATGTATGTAAATTACTGTATAGAAAATGTTAGATAAGACTGAGGTGTGGGAGTCACATGACAACCATACTAGTTGCTCATATAGTTTTTATAGTGATTGGTCTGGAGAAACACAATACCCGGAATTTAAAACGTAATACCATGGTTGGGGGTTCTCCTTAATAATCAGAATTGATTTCTGTCCAAAAGAAAACTTTTTGGGACATTAGGATAATCAAAGACTGGGGGACAGGGGGGGAGGGGGAACAGAATGCTCTAATTTATACCTTGCAGTTTGTATGCAGGTCTTAGATGACAGTTAATAGCTCACTGTTCTAAGTTAGGATTTTAACTTATAAACTGCAAGTAACAAAAGGATCTCTCTGACAAAAGCAGTAGCCCACTGACCTATTTCTATTATGTGCACTTTGTGATCTGCATGGCGCATGTTCTTTGCAGCCGATACATTAACCCTCTGAGCTACCTTTCCATGAGTCAAAACTTCCACTAGACACAATTCTGATCTCTCTCTAGGAAGAACATTAATCACCAGAGTCATCATGACATTTTTATTTTTGCCGAAAATTGCTGGCGGCCAGGAAGGAGGCAGCAAGCGTTTTTAAAACCATAATATACTTGCAAACATGATGCCTTCACCTAAAGTCAGCACCCGGTGCGGTCAGACTGGTTGCACCGCCCTAGAGCTGGCCCTTCTCAAGGGTCCTGTGACCTCAGTGACTGTTGTTCTAGGGTGTGCTGCTTCATAGGCCTGCCCGCAAGACTGGAGGTGAACTTCAGTATGGATAGTGGTGCACAAGCCTTGAAGGTTAACCTACACTTGTCATGCTAGGGTCCACCTGCTGGTGCGAAGACACCAGGACTTCTACGGTTTTGCGAAGCCTTCTAAGGTCTAGCATGTGATTGTTCTCTCGCAGGAGAGAGGACTGGTGGGCTGGTTATTAAGGCTGAACCTGGTTCCCAGTTCCAAGTTCAGCAGCTCTGACCATAGTGCCACATCCTCTCCCCCACTGAACACCGTACTGCACCACTGAGAAAAACTCCCACTGTTTTCAACTACAACCCAATTGTTGCCCGCTATAAACACCTGGATGCGCAATTTAAATTACGCACTAGACAAGAGCAATATGCGGCCTACAAAAAAAAAAGTAACAACAGCCTGGAAAAAGCAAACACTTATAGGGAGTGCAAAATTTAGCAAACCATGGGAAATGTAAGCAGGAACAACATGGTTACCTTAATGCTTTTACACTCACTATTCAGTGAGTGCTTTTGCCTGAAAAGTTAAGGACACGACTACAGGGCCCTGAATGGACCCATTTCAATGGCCATTGCTTATATCCTTACAAAACGTAAGCAGTATGGTAAAAAGATCACATCCCTGGACGCAGAGCCGCAGCACACATTTTGTTTTCCGATCCACACATTGCAGTACCTCCAGGATTGGTGCACTAGTTCGAAGTCCAGGGAAAACAAAGACAAGAAAACAAAAATAGCGCTTCGCTGGCAAACCATGTAAAAGTGGCGCTAATGTGTTTGTGTTAATAAAATCAGCAAACTGGCCACATTGATTTTATTAACACAAGCTTCCGGGGACAACCGGTCCCCGGAAGCTTGTTTCCTTTCCTGTAAAGAATTGGCTTGGTAGTTTGGTCAGCCCTGTTCCCATGATGCACTGGGCCAGGGTCAGACTAATTTGCATGTAGCCAGGTTCTGAACTGGGATGGTGCAGTGAGCTAAAAAACGGTGATGGATCAAGCCCTGATCTTTTGACTGGGTAGGAGTGTTCTGCTTAATTCAGATACTCTGTCCATCACCACCCCCCTTTTTGAATCGTTTTGGCAACCACAAGGGTGGAAGGGTATGCTCAGATGTGAGTCCCTTGCTCACTGCACCATCAGGATTCAAGTAAGCCGGGCCGAAGACGGCTGTAATGCCAGAAACGGGTCCCGGGAAGCTTGTTTCCTTCCAGTAAAGAATTGGCTTGGTAGTTTGGTCTGCCCTGTTCCCATGATGCACTGGGCCAGGGTCAGACTAATTTGCATGTAGCCAGGTTCTTAACTGGGATTGTGCAGTGAGCTAAAAAACGGTGATGGTTCAAGCCCTGATCTTTTGACTGGGTAGGAGTGTTCTGCTTAATTCAGATACTCTGTCCATCACCACCCCCCTTTTTGAATCGTTTTGGCCACCACAAGTGTGGAAGGGTATGCTCAGATGTGAGTCCCTTGCTCACTGCACCATCAGGATTCAAGCAAGCCGGGCGGAAGACAGCTGTAATGCCAGAAACCGGTCCCCGGAAGCTTGTTTCCTTTCCAGTAAAGAATTGGCTTGGTAGTTTGGTCTGCCCTGTTCCCATGATGCACTGGGCCAGGGTCAGACTAATTTGCATGTAGCCAGGTTCTGAACTGGGATGGTGCAGTGAGCTAAAAAATGGTGATGGATCAAGCCCTGATCTTTTGACTGGGAAGGAGTGTTCTGCTTAATTCAGATACTCTGTCCATCACCACCCCCCCCCCCTTTTTGAATCCTTTTAACATGTGCTGCCTGCTGTGGGGCCACTGGAATTAATTATGCAGCTAAGGATGACAACATTATGCCGTAGTGTTGACTAAATTATGCATTAAAAAAAAAGGCTGCAGCGTAATGCAGTATTTTTTCAGATATTTTATTATTTTGACGTGTGTACACATGCTAACAGTCTTTGGAAAGATTTTGCCTTATTAGTACCAGTGTAACAGAAACGCAGCAGTGAGAAAGGTGACCAGTCAACCTTTACAATAGGCCATCCACTCCGCAGCAACACAAGTCACATTTTATATTAGCTTTTGATATGTTTGAGCTACAAACAATATATTAGTTTAAATGGTCAGATCATGCAGCAGATCTTGCATTATGAGTCAAAATTTTAGAGAAAACATTTGCAAACTAGGATATTTTGCCATTCATGTTTGAACTGCTGATGTTGAAAAAGGGTGAAGTGCTGATGACAGAAACTTCACGGCTCGGAGACAAATGGCTTGTGTTTCCACATTTTATCGTATTTGGAACATTCTGTGATTAGAAGCATATCCCAGTTTGTGAATATATTTTAATGTCAATAACTCATTATAACCTTAAATAATCATGTGTATCCATTGGTTGATTAAACTGGGCAGTGAAATGCCAAACAAATACTAAAAATTGAGATGTCTGTGCATTCTAGCCACACCTCTGGCTCCACCCACAGATCCAATCCATGGGTTATTCCCACCCTCTGATTCTCCGCCCACTGTTCCCCTACTTTTTTTCCCCCACTACGACCACTGTGTAAGACTCAGCATCCCTGGACCTGTGACGTGGCGCAGCTGCGGGCGCCCCGCATGTGCCACACATTTACGGTGCCGGGCTTCCGCATAAGGGAGCTGGCCATTATTGTATCCCTAAACGTGCACACAATGTCAGTTTGACATTGACTACACGTAGAGGGACTCTAAGTGTCTTTTAAAAAATATAGCTAACATTTGGACCTATACATTTTTTTTTGTATAAATTAATTGAATGTGTGTAAAATTTAGCAATGCCCGGGGAATTCTAGTAAAGGGAGCACCCACTGGCAAATCACTAGCATGTGTGATTGCTGCATTATTTATTACTAACTTTGACGTTGTGCTTTAACTTTGGATAACAGTTATCATGAATTCTAGCACCAAGAAGCCAATATTGGTAAATATGTGTGCTACAAATAATCCCTAACTAAACACTGTGCATACAGTATATTTAACTGGAGCTCAGAATATTTATACTGATGTAAGGACATACAAGTTGTCCCACTCTTGTGTAAGTAATGAAAGGCTGACAAGATTTTAACTTACTAAGTCACAGATGATAGGAACATCTTTGAAGCAAGTGCATTAGCCCAAAGGAGTTTCTTATCTCTTTATGATCTGAGGGGCTACAGTAGTGCTATATTCCATTTGTATCTATTCATATGACAAAAAAATAAAATAAAACGAATACTCAGTCACTGTTGCTCGCCGCAATGTGTGGTGTTTGTGCCATAATTGAGGTGTAATTATATTACACTCAGCCATCAGCGAGTACCGCTGGGAATTAAAAGTAGGCAGTGCTGCCACAGGACAGCCGCCAGTATTTTTTTCCGTTTAATAAGAACTTGCACTGCCCCAGCCACTCAATGCTGTTTCTGTGTTGTATTAGTGAAACTTGTCAAAAGTCTTCACTTCAGAAAAGTCAAAGGATGTGGCGTTTGCAGTATATAGTGTTGCACTTTAAGAATAGCACAAAAGCACACTAAAATATAAACACTTATTCCACATTTTCAATTACTTACCATGTGATGGCATAATACTATCAGATTATTGTGGCCCTGTAGTATCTCTTAAATACTGTGTGATGAGAGCTTTTGTGTCTCTTTTGATCTGGTAGGAGTGTAACAGGCTTTCCTCCTTTTCACATGTGCTCATTGATAACAGCAATCCTCACTGACTTCACGCCTGTCTCCAGGCACTTCAAGCAGCCCATGGCATTGGTGCATATCATGTTTCTTAAACAATTAGGATGAGAAAGCGAGGCCGCTGGCCCAAATAAATGATAACGAAAAAGAACAAACAATGTGTTTCTGCTTGCAAATCGGCTTTGGGAGGGCCATGGGGCAACCTTGGGTGGGCCTGGCCCACCTGGCCCTCCCGCTAGAACCGGGACTGGGTACATTCGAGGTCAGGGGCATGCTTGACGAATAACAGGGGGTTTGAGGGTTCCTAAAGGGCTCTCTGGGAGGGCTAACAAGGAGTACTAGAGTGCTGGCACGGCAAGCAAGTGTGTTTACGAGGTAGGGCCGGGTGCCCGAGGACTGGGTGAGGCTGATTGTAAACATTGGGGCACTGACTGCGGGCACTGGGGGCTGTTCACCTGGACAATGGCGGCTCACAGGAACGCTGGAGAGAGGCTGTGGAGAGGCCTTTAGGGGCAGAGAATCACACGCCGAGTCTGAGTGGCATGGGGCCCCCACTCACTGATGAGTCGGGGATAGTCTGGCAAAGACCTGTGGTCCCTTTAGGGTGTCAAGACTCTAGAGAGAAGCTTATGGAAGGGTCTGCTTACTGTGGCACCACTTACAAGCCTGGGAGAGGATGGTCTGTGACTGGCGCCTCTTTGCCTCCCAGCCACCAGTGCCGCATGCCTATTTCTGAAACCAGACCCCCAGCTGGCCCTAGTATCCTGTCACCTCCCACTGCCTACTACGTCATGTGCATTCTAACCTTCAAATCCAGTCCACCCATTCCACTCACCCAAATATCCATCCATCCAACCAACCATCCACCTAATCATCCACCATCCTCAGCCACACACCCATCATTCCATCCTCCCGTCCATCCATCCATCCATTCAACTATCCATTCATCCATTCATCCAGTAGCAGCCGGTGCAGTTAAGCGCCGAAGGGGGGGATCTATAGACGATAGAATAGAGTAAATTAAATTAATCCTATTCCAACGTCCATCAACATCACCCGCCTAGCTTAACTGCATCACCCGCTGCTGCATCCATCCATCCATCTCTCCGTCCGTCCAACCATCCATTCAGCCATCCATTCCCAGCCATACACCCATCCTTTCATCCATCCAGCCGTACCTCTGTCCATCCATCCGTCCATCCATCCATCCATCCCTCCCCAGCCACATATCCATCCGTCCAACCCTAGACACACACACATCCGTTCATCCATCCATCTGTCTGTCTGCCCATCCCCCCAGCCACACACCCATCCGTCCATCCATCCATCCATCCACCCACCCACCCATCCACCCACCCACCCGTCCATGCAACCATCCCCAGTCACACACCTATCATTTCATCCATACATCCATCCGCCCTTCCCCAGCCACACACCCATCCTTTCATATATCCATCCATCCGTACCTCCGTCCACCCGTCCATCCACCCCCAGCCACATATCCATCCGTCCATCCTTAGCCACACACACATTCGTTCATTAATCCATCTATCCGTCCGCCCAGCCACCACATACCCATCTGTCATCCGCCTATCCACCCATCCCTCCACCTATCCATCTACATCAATCCGTACCTCCGTCTGCTCATCCATCCATCGGTCGGTCCATCCATCTATCCCCAGCCACACATACATCCATTCCATCCACCCACATCCATCCATTCATCAGTACCACCTTCCACCCACCCATCTGTCAATCCATCCAAAGTGGGGCAAAGTGGTAGGTGGTGAGTCGGGCCATGGGGGGGCCCCCTCCATGTATTTTGCAGGGGGGGGCCTCAAGTTTCGTTACGCCACTGACGCACAGCATTCCACTGTCTTTCGTATCAATTCACGTCTCTATCCATGCAGGGCGGACTGCACATATTTAAAAGCGAACCACGCGCTGCATAGTTCTAATGGCGGAGAAGATTTTAGCTCAGAATAAACCGGTTATGCTGTTCGATGGTTATCAGTCTTGACTGATAATAGAAAGTTCAACAGTTACTTATGTTTTTTAATATCTATATACCAATAAAAAAGATGAAATACAATTGAAAGAAATGTCCTGGAAAGACATCAATATTAATTTATTTTGTGACATGTAAAAGGTAATTGTGACATGACAAAGCTACTTCATTTAAAAGTCAACTAGCTCACGGGTTCTTTTTGACTAATCAAATTGCACCACCTAGTGGTTTGACACTCCCATACCAAGCATGATTTCGAGATGTTGCAAAGACATTGAATGTGTTTTTTTCTTAACACTACACAAATGTTAATATCTCAATTCCTACAAATTCCAAGAATAAAAAAAAATTGTCATTTATCAATTTTCATGATGTTACAAGAGGGACTTGATCTGTCTATTTCACGATCAAAAGCAAATGCAGTTGCTTTAAAATATAAATACATGGTCACGCAATACTAAAGCAACATTTTCGTTACCACGCACCTGCCATCCAGTGCATCTTCAACTGAACACAGTCCAGTGCTGAATGGGAACCTTTCCCTTGCTGCAGCAGCGAACCTCTTATTTATTCTGTTCTTTGATGAACTTGTGGGCGTAGCAAGTCCCTATCCAGGAGGACTAAATGCTCGGTGGTTAAGGCCACAAGGAACAACTACAGCATGATAGCGGTCTCAGGGTATGGCGGGTGTAGTTTACCCCAACAATATTTTCAAAACTCCAATATATAACCCAGTTTTTAAGGTCACATCATATACTGCGGTATTTATTGAACTATTAGCATCATTCCACCTTTACAACAATTTGTCATAATTAGTAAGAAAGTGCGACTTTTAAAGCACAGTGAGTCCAGAGCTTTAGATTTTTTTTTCCAGGAATTGCTTGATAAAAGGTGTTTTGAAAGTACTTTCGGCAGCAAAATTGATGAACTGATTAGAAAATAAATGTTTTTATGCCTGGTGTTGTGTGTTCTCCTTCAAGGCACATTTGTGGAAATGTCTGGCAAATACTGTATTTCTAAGGATAGTTTACTAACAGCCATTGATAATTATAGATTGAATGGATTTTGAGGCAGTAATAATCACATTGGAACAAAGTTATGAGTACAGAGACATGGTGCACACAAGCGGTTAGTCAGCACTGCACTGACTGTACCAGGCTCCTACAGGAGCGACCTTGATGGCACAGTCAGCATCAGTCAAGAGAGCAAAATCTATCCAGGCATCCACCCAGCCATCTTTCCAGGGCATTGAACCCAATTGGTAATTTGTGTAGGTGACATGTCCCATCACCTAAAAAGTGAAGGTGAGGAAGCAGTGGGGTAAAAAAAACTTAAGGGGGCCTCACTCAGTAGCTGCTGGCATGTCCCAAGGGTGGAGAGGTGGGGGCACATGAAATAAAAAATAAAAGGCAGTTACATTTTCCACGAGCGCAATGTCCTCCTTGATCCTTCTCTCCTCGAGGCAGGCAGCAGGCAGACAGGCTCCCGACTCTCAAGCCAATCCTGGCGCTGCTCTCATGCAGCATGACAGCAGTGCTAGGACTGGTGGGAGTGGCCTCTAGCAGGGCTCACAAGAGCACAAGAGTCCTTTGCTTTCTCTAACACAGCAGTTTGGGTTAGAGTGGTTTAAAATGCTCATGCCCGGCTAGCCGTCGCATGACAGCCGGCCAAAAAGACATGCGCATTACAAACTCGAGACCATAAAGCTCCCTGCTGCCATTTAGCAGCAATGGCCTTACCCCATCCTAATGCTCAGTTTGGGATGGGTTGGTTGCTAAAAACTAAAATTGCAATAAACTTTTAGTTTGTGGGGCAGCGTTCCTCCACACAAACGGAGGAGCAGCTCCTGGCCCCACTGCAAAGTACATAGAGAGCCCCCATTCTCTGGACCCAGGCAGGAGCTCTCATCCTCCACCCGTGCACAGTGCCAGAGGGCGTCCCCTGGAGCTTGGGCCCCCACACTATGGGGGCTATTGTAATGCCACTGTTAGGAAGTATTGCAGAAGAGCACTATGTACCAACGTTATGCCCACGGTTGTTTAATAGGGAGTATAGCATTGCTTGTTCTTATGTTACGAATGTGAATGGTGAAGCATTTTGGAGCGGTACTAAAACTTCTGCTGTGTGAGTGATATTCCGATTTGCACTGCATACCAATTGATATTATTTCATGTTTTAAAACTGACGCGCACTAAATGATCAGAGCTTTAGGTAGCGCGAGTAACTTTTAAAATGCACTGCGCCGATTGATCTTAAGAATCTGCACTTTGTACTTTACTTTTTTGTATCCATTGTAACTCACCACTGTGGAATTCAACACTCCTGCTGCCCCGGTCCACCGCAAGCGCTAGGCTTGTTTGTGTGGAGGGCGCAGGGAGGCACCTTCTTCCGGCTTCACGGCCGAGGCAGGCACTGATTGGCTGAACACGTAGAGGCGGAGCTGAGTAACAGCCCGTCCTCTACATAAGCCTGATGCCCTCAATGACGCGCAGCGAAGACGTGCTGCGATCGCGCCAGAGCCGCGCCGAAGACAAGCCTAAGACCTGCCAGTCTGGGCCCGTCTGGGACAGTACGGGGCATGGGGCACGGGGCTATATCCCACCTATTCCGAGTTACACAGGTATGAGCGCCGCCTTTCTAAGGGCCCTGCGCCCCATTAAACATAAAAATTGTACTACACTATCGCCTTTACAACTTACAACTAATACTTGTTGTAACTGCAACTTTACTCTTTCTAACTTTCAGCCCTACCTTGAGCCTAGTCTCCGCAGTCAAACGCCTAAACAGCGTCCGAAACAAGGGACCCACTATTTCTCGTTCTACAGTATCAACTGTAGATCCTTACCGCAGCACAAATGTGATATTTTTAACATTCTACTAGATAACAATCCCAGTGCTTTATTTTTAACTGAAACGTGGCTGCACGGAAGTGCGGGTTCTGACATAGCCACTGCCCTCCCCCTAACTATGCCATAGTTAGGAAAGATCGCAAGGGTCAAATGGGCGGGGGAATTGCTATTATATTCAATAGAGAACTTACATGCACGCTTGAACCCGTCAATATCCCTGACTGTGAAGCGGCTTTTTTCAAATTAACTCTTACCCCCAACTTTACAGTCTCCGGCATCCTAATATATAGACCTGCTGGGAATGCCAATACATGGGCAGCAAGCCTGGCTAACTACATCACACCTTTTCATCTCTCCTCTAAAAACTTCTCCCTTCTGGGAGATCTAAATCTGCATTTTGACGAGCCCGCTAGTGTGACATGCAATAATTTACTGGATGATCTAGTAGCATTGAATTTAACGCTCCTTAACTCTGGGCCTACTCACCGGGCAGGACACTTGTTGGACCCTATTTTTTCCAACATTCCGGAACTGAAATGGCTTAACACGACCCCCCACTGCCTGGTCAGACCATCACCTTGTTCAATTCTGCCTAAAACTGCTATTACCCTCTCAACCTAACAAATCCTGCCCTATATCTTCCATGAGAAACTGGAAGTTGCTGGATATGGAAAAACTCAACAAAATGCTAGCTATGAATCCCCCGGCCCCTGGCCCTGACATGGAAAGTATCGCCACATCCACACATTCATGGCTTGAAAAGGCCGGCGAAAACTGCCTCCCTCTTTCGCGGCTGAAAAGTAACACCCACCGTCCCCCAGCCCCGTGGTTCAATAAGAACATGAAGATCGAAAAACCAAAATGTAAATCTCTAGAAAGAAAGTGGCGCAAGGACTATGCCCACGACAAAAAAGTGGCATACCACAAAGCCAGAAATGAGTATCATTCTGCATGTGCTAAAGCGCGTGCCCTTTACGTGGCAAATACCATTGACACTGCGCCAAACAAGGCAAGAACGCTGTTCAATACAGTCAAAGACCTTGCAGGCGCAAACACGGCTGCTACAGCTCGCCCTTTGGATAGGAAACAATGCCAAGACCTTGCGTCTTTTTTTAGTGACAAAATTGAGACAATTATTTCCGATATCGCCAGGAACACCCCTGCACATGATCCGAGAGAGGAAATGCCCGTGTGGTCAACGAACTTTAACACCCTTGATCACTGGCCTCACATCACCCTGGAATCATTGAAATCTACCCTCAAAACTGTCAAATCTGGTTCCCCCTGTGACCCATTACCCGCCACTGTTTTCAGACAACTGGATGACCCAGCCTTGACCATCATTGCTGAAACTCTTAACTCTTCTCTCCAGCTCTCCTCAGTTCCATCACTCTGGAAACATGCGATGGTATGCCCGCTCTTGAAAAAACCTTCAGCAGACCCTGAATTACCTGCAAGCTACCGACCCATATCACTCCTCTACTTTTTTTCTAAATTACTTGAAAGACACATCCACTCCGCCCTCACTCTTCACCAAAGCTAATTCACTCCTCCATCCATCACAGTCGGGTTTCAGAGCGGGTTTCTCCACCGAAACAGCTCTCCTAGGAGTAACCGAAACCATCAGGAAACTCCTAGATGATGGCCAGACAGTCGCACTCATTTTGCTTGATTTGAGTGCGGCATTTGATACCATCTCTCACACCAAACTCCTGGCCACTCTTGGGAGAAATGGTATACAGGGTAAAGCAATGGATTGAGTCTTTTTTGTCCCAGAGAACCTTTCAGATTTAATCCCCCATCGCTTGTTCGGACACGGTTAGAACTCCGCATGGTGTACCCCAGAGCTCCATTTTGAGCCCTTTGTTTTTTAATCTCTATCTCAGACCCCTGGCTGATTTAGCTGACAGGGCGGGACTCACTCTGATGACATATGCAGACGATTCTCAAATCGTCTTCTCACTGTCAGAGTCTAAGCCTACGGCCCCGTCCACCCTTAAACAAGGGCTTCATAAAATCTTCAGCTGGATGTCTACTAACCAGCTGAAATTAAACGGTGATAAAGCCGAAATCCTCCTCCTGGGAAAAAACAAACACCTATGGAACGCCTCCCATTGGCCTTCTGAGCTAGGCAGTATCCCCACCCCTGCTACCCACGTAAGAAATCTGGGGGTCATCATCGATAATACCCTCTCGATGAAACTTCAAGCAAACAAAGTGGTTGGTCTCTGTTTCACCATCTTGAAATGGTTGAGAAAGATCCTTTGGATGCTGCCCATTGCAACGCAAAAGACCGTAGTTAATGCACTCATTACATCGCGGCTTGACTACAGCAATATCCTTTATCTGGGCTCGAATCAAGCAGTCATTAAACGTTTACAACTTGTCCAAAACTCGGCTGCAAGATTACTTTGTAAAATTCCAAGAACTGCTAGTGTGTCGAAACATCTGAATGACCTACATTGTCTCAGGGTAGAAAACCACATCAGGTTCAAAGCCCTGAGCTACATGTTTAGGATCAGATCCGGCACCGCACCAAAGTATCTTTTATCCCTAGCGACCCCCTACACCCCGGGAAGAGAACTGCGTTCTCTGACCGCAGCAAATTTTTCGACCCCGAGATTCAAATTGGCAAGAATAGGAGGTAGATCCTTCTCTGTACTAGGGCCTTCCTTGTGGAACAAACTCCCCCCCTATATTCGCAAGGAAGGAAATTACGCCAGTTTCAGAAAGAATATAAAGACCTGGCTCTTCCAGAAATAAGTATAAATGCTTTACCGTTACCTCCGTTCATAGAAGAATCATCGCCGAATGGGAAACCCTTTTTGGGTAGCTGTGCGCCACACAAATGTAAAAAATAAATAATAAATAAATTATGTTCATAGACCAAGTGTCCATGTTCTACCTGTCTGTCTCCTGGGCCTAGTCTTTGTGTCCACGCAGGAGTGTCCCTTTGTCTTCATGTCCCAGAGCCAGTGACCTTATGTAAGTATTCATCCCTGTGTCCCTGCATTTCCATTCCCCAGTGTCAATGTTACATTGTTAGTCTTCCAATGTCAGTGCCGTAATATCAATGTCCCTGTATCAGTAGAGCGGTCGACTTCGAAGCTGGGGGACCGGTTTGGAATCTCTGCAGGGATGTTCAACATCCTGAGAATCTGGGCAAACCACTTAATCTCCCTGTCCCAACAAAAATGAATGTGTCCTTCTGTAACGCAACTGGTGCTCATGTAAAGCTTTCTGATTCCTTCGGGTCAAGTTTGTGCTATAAAAAAAACTCCTAAAAAACGTGTGTCTGTTTGCCAGTTTCTGTGTCAGTGTCCTGGTGGTAACACTCAGTCTCATTAGCTGTGTCACTAGTCCAATGTCCATGTCCCCATGTTAGTTTATCTGTCTCGCAGACAGAATCGGACAGTATCTGTGGCTGTGTCCCAGTGGCACTGGTGAAATTTCAAATGTTAGTGCTAGGATTAGTATGTATATAAACATATATATGTACTTGTGTTTCTGTGCCAATGTACCCATATCAGTGTTCTTCTGTCAGTGTTCCTGGGTACGTGCCCACCTAATTGGTATTTGTATGCAAGTGTTCGTGTCCCATCGCCCGTCCCTCTTACCCCACAGTTTCTTTGAGTCAGTGTTAGTGGTCAGTTGACAGTGACCCACAATCAGTGCCTTCATACTGTTGACTCTGTGGTGCATTACTTCCTAGTGTGTGTATCCATATGTTGTAGCTTCTCTGTGCCAGTGTCTCAGTGCTGGTGTTCTTGTGTCAGAATCTCAGCATCAGTGTTTGTAGGTTTATCAGGGTTCCTGGGTGAGAGGCCCAAGTCAATGTTGGTTCATGTGTCAGTATCCCTAGGTTTGTCATTCTCCTTTTCTCCCAGCGTCCGTGCCTGTGTGAACCGTGACGTGAGAGATTGAGGAATAACAGGTTTAGAGCCCATTGGCATAACCAATAGGTCACATCTTTGGGATCTTATAAGTGTTTAGCCACCCAGCACATTATCACCCATTGGGCAAATTTACGTAATGAAACTAGTGATTATGACTTTGATACCTTCATTTGCGCTACATAAAATGAAAAAAAAGGGAAGGAGTAGTGTTTGCAGGTTCCTGAGGTGGGGGGAGCGAAAAGATATACTCTGTAGAGTGATTAAATAAAGCGTGTTTTTGGTTGTGAGGCAATCTGTCTGGAGTTGGTTGGGAGGGGGGGGGAAGAGGCGACGCAAGAGAGGTCTGAGATGAGCAGGTAGTTAGGTGTTCCAAAGTGACAAGGACATGTGGTAGACGAGCAGGTAGTTAGGTGTTCCAAAGTGAGGAGCCCTGCACACAGCGGAATCTGCCTCCATGGTTCCTGAGTCAGGCTGCGAAGGTGAGAAGTTGGTTTTGAGCGGCAGATTTCAGTGAGGGGTGTAATAAGGCTTGAGACCTCACAAAAGTAATCTGGGGCTCGTTTTTGGATTACCATATAGGTAAAGCATGGAACTTTGGAATCTCTTCTTTCATGAACAGAAGGTATGCAAACACATAAGCCAGGCCGCACCATTCTCTAAACTCAGAGAATGGTGAGCACATTATCTGGGACGCTAGTAAAAACAAGCATTGGCAAAGTCAATAGCACTTGCCTTTGCTACCTATTGGCTCTGCCGATGCTTTTACTTCATGCTGTACAGCATGAACTAAATAATAAACAAGCACGCACAGTGCAATGAGAGAATATCAAAAGAAACGAGGGACAACGGGAGGAGGATGGAAGGAGACAACAAGATAGGGGTGAAGTGGGGAGGGGCAGGAGGAGTCAGCAAGATGACAGAGAGCGAAGGAGGGAGGGGCCAGGAAGAGGATGGAGAGTGGGGAGGGTGCAGCACAGCTACTAACATCAGTAGAATTTACTGTGGCTTTAAGTCATGACGTGACATGTCCACAGACCCGTAAAGGTAACCGCATATAGCAGAAACCAATTGTAATTTGTCACATGTAAATACTATCGGAGTTATACATAATTCATTAATGTGAACACATTATGCTATAGAGAAGAAACTCATTTGGTCTCTCTCATCTGGTCTTCCTGCACCCAATGATCTCTGAAAAGAGGCGAGGGGACTGACAGGTGATGTGCACCCCCAGAGTCCAAGAGCCAAACTGCAAAAATGTTCCTATAAATATAAAATTTTTACCAACCAACACAAACATGTTTTTTATACGTACTGCTTAGACTGGGCATTGGTGGGTACAAAATGTCACTACACGAGGACAACGTTTATTTTGTTCCATACCAGTGCATAAAGCAATGACATAAGCTAGCTGGTGAACCCTAGAGTGACTCCCAGGTCAGCCCTCAGCATTATGTGTGTCCCTAGGGAAAGACCCGTCCTCTCTGTTGTCTTCATAAAAGTAACTTTCAGTGGTGTTGAGTTTTGAACCCTTTTCACACCCTCTTTTAATGACACGTGTTATCTCGCCAGAAAGATTACCTCCAGAAACTGATATTTTAGAAACAGAAACGTGTCTCCATTAAAAACGGGGAACCAAAAGGGTTAACCAACAATGCACTGTACACCACAATGGCACTGCCTCCCCCCCTAAGCAAAAGTTGAAACAAATATCTTAGTGATGCAACCCCCTCCCAATCCACCGTTTGGTATGGATCGCTCCTTGCCACGTGGACGGGATCCTCTGAAGGCTGAGGGAAGCCCGCGGGCATTTCACAGGGAACTGACTGTACATGAATTAAAAAAAGCAACATAATTTAATTAACAAGACGGGGGTGAGGTGAAGAGGACAGCACATGGAGAAACGGTGGGTGGTAGGGAGGGGAAAGCAGTACACTAAATTAAAATATTAATACACCGCCTAAAAATAACGAGAGCATGGCTTGGGTGAGGACAGCTCAAGCACAGCAAATAAAGCGATGAACCTTTAATCAAGCCAGCGCATGAAGTAAACAAAACACAAACACTTCTAACTACAACCCAAGAACACAAGCAGGGGCAGGGCAACAGTAAAAATCAGTATTCTCAAAGTTTACTAAATATCATGATGAGTAAGAGCACATGTAAAGCAAAAAAAGGCACCCCCTATAGGATAATTGTAAGGTCAGGGAAAGGGGGAAGAAACCACAATGAAAACTATACAAGGATAGTGTCCCTCTAGTCCTATATTTCTTTAACTAGTGGCTTTAAAAAAAGCTCACTTTTGGGGCATACCAGAAAGAGATCTGCTACACATACAACAAAAGTTTCATTTGTACAAATTTTATTACATTTTTGTAGAAATATATATCTTTGTTTTGTATTTTTTAAACATTTTTATTTCGATCCACAATTTTCATAATAGTTTTCTACACAAAAGTTGGGAGAAGACAAAAGCATGATTCAATAACAGTAAATCATATAAGACAACAATATTTATACAAAGCACTTATAAACACCCCCAAGCACACAAACCTCTTACACATCTACATACGCATCACTTGCATTCTCTACAGGCATACTTAACACCCCAATACCACACGGCATACACAGATAGAACCATAGGGGTGAGGAACTCAACCCTCTGATGCTGTGCTGAGAAATGGGGTGTAACACACACACTGGTCAACGTGCGTTTCGGTGGCTAGTAATTTCTTTTTTTGCCACCTTTTTCAGGACCGATCGTTTCCCAGAAAAATAACAGGTTGGCTGGAGGCAAGAAATGAACGGGATTTCTTAATTGTGCTCTGAAAAGATACTGCTAAACCGGAGACCCTCGATGGCGTGGTGTTTTTCTGTTACCTGAGAGCCGTTCTAAGCTGGATAGTATCAACAAACTGTTGCCCGTCAGTACGACATACAAAGTGGTTTTCCCTGCAGACCGTCTCTTGTGCTGACGTGCTCACACGCCAGCACAAGAGACGCCATAGAGGATTAAGAAGAAACGACTTATGAGATTAACATACCTGTTAGGTACGGTGCAACGTATTGCAGCAGTCACCCGTGAACGGAGATACGCACCTTTACAAGAGGGAGTGCTATCCAAATCACAGTGTTAGAAAAAGGATCACTCGGTATCAGCTAAATAGCACCCAGGACACAATAACACCACCTGCCGGTCTGCCGGGAAAACCACTTCGTATGTCGTACTGACCGGCAGCAGTTTGTTGATACTATCCAGCTTAGAACGACTCTCAGGTGACAGAAAAATACCACGCCATAGAGGGTCTCCAGTTTAGCAGTATCTTTTCACAGCACAATTAAAGAAATCCCGTTCATTTCTTGCCTCCAGCCAACCTGTTATTTTTCTGGGAAACAATAGGTCCTGAAGAAGGTGGCAAAAAAAGAAATTACTAGCCACCGAAACGCGCGTTGACCAGTGTGTGTGTTACACCCCATTTCTCAGCACAGCATCAGAGGGTTGAGTTCCTCACCCCTATGGTTCTATCTGTGTATGCAGTGTGGTATTGGGGTGTGAAGTATGCCTGTAGAGAATGCAAGTGATGCGTATGTAGATGTGTAAGAGGTTTGTGTGCTTGGGGGTGTTTATGAGTGCTTTGTATAAATATGGTTGTCTTTTATGATTTACTGTTATTGAATCATGCTTTTGTCTTCTCCCGACTTTTGTGTAGAAAACTATTATGAAAATTGTGGATCGAAATAATAATGTTTAAAAAATACAAACAAAGATATATTTTTCTACAAACATGAAATAAAATTTGTACAAATGAAACTTTTGTTGTATGTGTAGCAGATCTCTTTCTGGTATGCCCCGAAAGTTAGCTTTTTTTAAAGCCACTGGTTAAAGAAATATAGGTCTAGAGGGACACTATCCTTGTATAGTTTTCATTGGAGTAAGAGCACATGTAACAGGGGCAGTTCTCAGGGGAGGATACAAAAGTCCAAAAGGAGGAACTAATAAGCCTATTCACCAAACAAAAGTCGGCATTTACAAAGGACAGGAAGAGGAACCAATGAAAAAGAACGGCGTGCTTAAAGCCCATATTGTAGATACAGCATGTCTCGAAGAGCTAGCACATGTGCTGCCTAGGTGAGACCTAAAAATGGATGCTGAATTTTCACAATGCTTAAGCATATATCAACATGTTCAGGTTACGTTCCAAGTAAGGAGGCATTCAAGAAGCTTAAAGGAACTTACTGCAATCACATATGTAAATGTTCCTTAAGTAACATATCCCTGAAAACATGAACATACATTTTAAAATGTTCAATGTATGCAAACAACGAACACGCAGTACTTACATTTAGACAGTAAGCATGTAAATCAGAAAAACGGTCAGAGCATGTGCAGTGAAACATCAGAAAATTCTCACTGAATCATGAAACTTGAAAAACATGCATGCATAATGTATACTACCGGCATATGTTCTGTACACTTGGGAAAATTAGACACACAGCCATGAACAATCACTGAAATAAAAGCACTGGAAAAAACAATGTCTTGCTATTTTTGAAAAATGTAATGATGCTCATAATTTGATTTCACTCAAAAGCTGAAAGTTGTACTTTAATGGTGCAGGCGGCGGCACCTTAGGCTATTAGTAAGTAAAAGAAAAGTGAGATGTTTTAAACATTTATGAATAAATGATTTTCCATATGAAATTAAGGTGCTTGTTATTTGCAATGAACATTTTGTTTTCAGTTTCCCTTCCGCATATCCCGTCTTTAGAGCTGGCCAGATGCATTTGTATCAATACTGAATCTGGCAGCCCAGGAGTAGGGAGAAGTGGATGTGGAGTTTGATAGCAAATAACCTTAATATTGACCTGATGCAGAGCTGGGTAAAAGATTGTGTGCATACTAGTCTGTATGCTTTTTTACTACTTGTTCTCCCATTCCCTACTCAACATTTTTTGCAGAGAAAGTTTTTCGACTCATTGACATGACTGGAGAACTGTCGCACTGACCCCGGCACGTTGAGCATTCCAGCACAGGAACCTTGATACACACACATTTTGAATTGGTCACCAAAGCGGTTTCTACTCCTGTTAATGATAGCACATTGTAGAGACTTACAAACTGCTGGTTGGCACAGTATATGGGTGCAGAGCTGGGGAGAGGGGTGTTCTTTCTACCTCAATGGTATTGTCAGAACTGGGGTTTCTGGTTGTCAGTCGGTATGCACCCTGTACAAGCAGGAACCCTCACTAGTTAGGATGAATAAAGTACACACCTACGTTTTCCTGTTTTCACCCTCTGGTAGCTAGGCGCAGAGCAGTCAGGCTGAACTACAGAGGCATTGTGTAAAGCATGTGTGCACACATACCGTAACACAGTAAAAGCCCTGCAAAAGGACTCCACACCAGTTTAGAAAACTAGCCAATAATTATCTATTCAAAACAAGACTAAAAGTACAAAAATCCAACATACATAAATCAAGATATCACTTTTAAAAGGTTTAACCAGTTCAGTCCATATAAAACTATGGATGTGTCACTTTTTAGCGCAAAGTACCGGGGATGCATCAAAATAAATGATGAAAACAGGCACAGGGGAGGTGAGACGGCAGAAAAGCAAAACGATGTGTCGGTTCCTTAATATCAGAGATGGTAATGTGTCTATTTCTTACTTGCAGGGAAGGTGATGCATCAGTTCTTTGCTCCCAGGGGAGGCGACGCATCGTTCCTTACTGCTAGGCAGTTCCTTATGGTGAGAGGAGGTAATGTGTCAGTTTCTTACTACGAGGGGAGGTGATGCATTGTTTCTCCAGACACACAGCCTCGGTTCTGTACTGAAGCACAGCTTTGATGTAGACTTGGAGCACAGGTGTGCTGCGTGGAAAATCCAACTGCACTGGGTCGATGCCGGGGCTGCAAAACAGGCACTGCGTCTGTTTTCCAGCTGTGATTCAGGTGATGTGTTGAAACTTCAGCTTCACAGGAGGCAGGACCGCCCCCACCACTAAGGTGAAGGAGCGTCACCCCACTGCTCTCAGAGGAGTGAAGAAAGGAAAAATAAAATTATAACTTTGTCATTATCATTTTATTTTTTGTAGCCTTGGGGATAGGTAACGGTGGGACACGGCTGTGGGCAGAGGGGGACAACTGTTTGGTCGGCCGTTCAAACAAGAAAAATGGCGAGATGGCGAGGAGAGACGGCGGCCGTGAAAAGGTAAGTATTTTTATAGGTTTTTTTTTACTCCCCTTCACCCCCCCCCCTCCCGCCCCCGTCCCCCAGAGCCACTGGAGGGGGTGTTTCAGGTGAAGTCACGTGCTTGGGACTCGAGCTGGGGCGATTTGTGGCCCGCATGGCAGACACTTTGTTGATTCTTCTGCCGCGGTGCCGAGATGCATTGGTTTTTAAACCCTATGGCAAGCTTGCTGCGGGAATAACAGGCGCTGAAGTATGGTGCATGGATTTTCAGGACATGAAGCAGCAAAACGACCTCCAAGGTTGCAGTACTGGAATTGGCATCACTTGGTAGGTCAGAACTCCCTGCAGAGGATTTCAAGGGAGCTGCAGATAAAGTCTTTAATGGCCCTACGACTTCCAACAGGAGGCCAGCACACACAAATGCCCTTGGAGAACCTACACAAGCAGGATATAGAAAGAAGAAGTACAGTCCTTTCAGTCTCCAAGACAGGAGCAGCAAGCAGTGGATCAGCACAACACATCAACAATCAGAGAGGCAGTTCCCCTCCTACAGCTTTGCCAGCTCTTCTTCTTGGTAGAATCTCCTCTTAGTGCAGAAGTGTTCTGAAAATGTGGGGATTACAGCTCCAGTACTTATGCCAGTTTCTGCCTTTGAAGTAGGCATACTTCAAATGAAAGTCTTTGCAGCTCACAAGATCCTGCCTTGCCCCACTAGGCTCCAGACACACTACAGAGGGGTGGAAACAGCAGTGTGTGAGGACAGGCACCACCCTATTCAGGTGTCAGTGATAACTCCTCCCACCGGTCTAGCTCTGGAAGGCCCATCAGCCTGGTGATGGGCCATCAAGATATGCAGGGCACAGTTCAGCTTTCTTTGTGCGACTATCTCAATTGAATGCACATATAGCCTCTGTCAGTCTAAACCAGATGTTGATTCCACAGGCAGTCAGAGACACAGCATGGTAAAGCAAGAAAATGTCCACTTTCGGAAAGTGGCATTTTCAAACACACAATTTAAAAATTACAACTTAAATAAAATATGTATTTTTAAATTCAGAGTTCAATGAGCCCAGACTCCAAGTCTCTATCTCTTCCCAAATGAAAGTTACACTTGTAAAATGTTGTTACAAGGCAGCTCCAATGAAAACCTATGGGAGAGATAATCCTTGCAATAGTGAAAAAAACGAAATTAGCAGTATTTCACTATCGGGACATATCCTACCTTTCACAAACACTGCACCCTGCCCACGAGGTTACCTTAGGGGTGCCTTACATGTAGTAAAAGGAAAGGTTTGTGTCTGGCAAGTGGGTGCACATGCCAGGTCAAAAGGTTTAAAACTGCACTCACAGACACTGCATTGGCAGGCCTGAGACATGGCTGCAGGGATACTCATGTGGGAGACACAAGCAATGCTGTAGGCCCACTAGTAGCATTTGCCAGGGACTTACTAGTAAATCAAATATGCCAATCATCATGGATACCCAATCATAATCACAATTTACATGGGGAGCACTTGCTCTTCAGCACTGATCAGCAGTGGTAAAGTGTCAAGAGTACAAAAAACAGCAAAAATGAAGTCCAGCATACAGTAAAAACACACACAGGAGGTAGAAGCACAAAGACAGGGGAAACCACACCAAGGATGCCAGGTCTAAGAGGTGTACTAAAAGGTTGGCCTAAATAGCAGTGCCAAAGGTGCTAGACAGGCAAAGAAAAAATGTGGGCTTCCTGACATACCTCAAGAGTTTGTGCACTCATCTGCCACCCCGAACATTCCGAATTAGCTGCAAGGCATGCTCGCTGATAGCCCCAGACAGTGTGCATACCTGGCAGCCATTTTGGAATGGTGACTAAAGCTGTTGTCATTATTGTGAATCACTGTGTATGGGAGATCTTTGTATACAATGCTTACAGAAGTAGAAGCAGTGATTTGCGAGGGGATGCAGAAGTAATGGCATTACGAAATATACTCAACCTCAATTACATTACAAAGCTTTTATGTGGAACTACGTTTTGTTTCAACTACCACACCTGCAGTCAGTAGCACTGCAAGCATGCAGCAGGAAGGTGTTTTCCAGTAACCAGTAAAGGGCATGAAGAGGACTATGACTCATACAAAAAACAGACATACTGATGAAAATGATTTTAAGATCTCGCATCAGCTACACAGTATGGGGCTTACAACCAGAAAAGCAGAGGCCCAAGAGGACATGTGGCACGATGTCTCCAATGTGCTAAATGCACATGGTTGGACCTGAAAAAGTGCCCGGGGTAAAGTCTTAAGTTAAATACTGCTAGTCCATTATTATGAAGTCTTACTTCATGTGGGTATGTCCCTGCCTAAACCTGATTGACTACGAAAGTCATATAGGAATATACCCTTTGCACTTCTGCTTCACATTATAGCCCACTACAGGTCATTTTTAAAAATAACAGCAATGCCACTCTCAGTTTCCAGTAGAAAAAACGTACTTCAATCACAAGACTATATCCAGAAGACCATGTGAGAAGAAAATAGCACCAAACGGTGGATAGGTCGAGTGTCTGATGCCATGGTCTACTATGATGTAGTAAAAATGCATTAAAACCCTCTTTTTAGTATCTTTAGGAAACTATTTTAATGGAACTTCTATTCAATTGTATTCATATTGAATATTTAATTGTAGGAATTCATAATATATTGTAAAAAAAGTAGGATTGTGGATTAAATTAGGACTAAAGATATTACAGAAAACGTAGTGAAGTCCTCACAAGTACGTACACATTTAATCAAAATGAAACAAATTCAATAGGATTTACCACAAACGTAACCATTTCTGTGCTTGATAAACATCCAGTGCAGACATGAAACTACACAACAGACTAATATATATATATATATATATTACCTACTGGCAGTCGCCAGTACGTAGTTATAGTTAAAACCTAGTTTCCATAGGAAATCCACAGCATTCTATTTGGAATAACTTTGGCGCCGGTGGACGAATCTTAGCGAATTTCTCCAAGAAAATGGTCTAATCCGCTCCGCTCCTTCCCTGAAAGTTACGGCGTGATTCGTCAAGTGGGGGCCAAGAAAAAAGGGGGTCCCAAAACGTGTTTTTCCCATGCAATTTTCCATAGGGACCTTTAGCCAGGGCTACAGCCCGAACGGCTGAACGGAATTACACCAAATTTGGCAGAGAGGTAGATTTTGTTTCGCAGATTGTGCTTTTTGAGAAATGGTGTAAATCCGTTCAGTAGTTCCTGAGAAAATCAATAGTAAAATCATAGCAATATCTAGAGACAGAGTACAGTACGCGTACCTTCCCGAGCACGAGCTGCATGCTGATTGGCTGTCAACTGTCTGTCAACACTGGAAACCAGGAAGAACTGAGCCACAAGAAAACAGGGAAACAAAGGTAAAAACAAAGAAAAGGGGGCAGGGCTAGAAACACCCTGACCCCCTAGGCCTGCTCAGGGGGTACTCGTACAGTGCTGATCCCAAAAAAAACCATTAGGGCACCTCTCTGCAAACGCACCCCTTGGCGCGTTTGCAGATGGGGAACTAATTCCCCTTGAATACTGGGGGTCCCTGGGGGCCAAGTAGCCCACCAGGAACCTCCAGTATGTGCTAGGGGACTGCCTTGTGTAAAGAGGCCACGCCCCTTTGTACACCTCTCTGCAACGCAGCCCCCTGGCGCATACTGGAGGTTCCTGGTGAGCTAGTTGGCCCCCAGGGACCCCCAATATGCAAGGGGAATTAGTTCCCCCTCTGCAAACGCGCCAGGGGGCGCGTTTGCAGAGTGGTGCAGGGAGGGGGCAGGGCTTGAGGTGAGGGAGGTGAGGCATTGCACCACTCTGCAAATGCGCCCCCCTGGTGAAGGCCACGGAGCTGCTTTGCAGAGTGTTGTAAAAAGGGGCGTGGCCTCATTACACCTCTCTGCAATGCAGCTCCCTGGCGCATACTGGAGGTACCTGGTGGGCTATTTGACCCCCATGGGACCCCCAATATGCAAGGGGAATTAGTTCCCCCTCTGCAAACGCGCTAAGGGGTGCGTTTGCAGAGAGGTGTAAAAAGTGCCGGGACTCATTACACAGCCCCCTGGCGCATTCTGGAGGTTCCTGGTGGGCTAGTTGGCCCCCAGGGACCGCCAGTAAGCTAGGGGAATTAGTTCTAGCTCTGCAAACGCACCAGGGGACTGTGTTGCAGAGAGGTTAATGAGGCCACGCCCCTTTATACACCTCTCTGCAACGCAGCCCCCTGGCACATACTGGAGGTTCCTGGCGGGCTAGTTGGCCTCCAGGGACCCCCAGTATGCAAGGAGACTTAATCCCCCAACTTAGAACGCGCTACGGGGCGCGTTTGTACAGTGGTGAAGGTAGGGGGCGGGGCTTGAGGTGATATGTGTGCAAACATGCCCTGTGGCGCGTTTTAAGTTGGGGAATTAATTCCTCTTCAAACCAGAGGTTCCCTAGGGGCCAACTAGTCCAACAGGTACCTCCATTAAGCTACACGGAGCTGCGTTGCAGTGTATTGTAAAAACAGGGCGTGCCCTCTGAACACCTCTATGCAACACAGCTTCCTTGCGCACACTGGAGGTACCTGGTGGGCTAGTTGGCTCACAGAGGACCTCAGGATTGAAGAGGAATTGATTCCCCAATCTAAAACGTGCCACAGGACGTGTTTGCACACATGTCACCTCAGGCCCCACCCCCTTCCTTCACTGTTGAGCACAATATTCCTCTAAAATCAGCGGAACTACAAATTCCGATGTACTCACCTATTATCACAAGAGACGTCAGTGCCATATCTTTGAGCCCAGTACGGACCCTGAAAAGTAAATCTAAGCGTACTTACCAGTAACTTGTATTTCCTTCCATAGGAATCTATTGTGTGGTTTTCACCAGAAAAGTTTCTAAGTGTCTATTTTTGAAACGTACAAATATTCCTCTAAAATCAGCCGAACTACAAATTCCGATTTACTCACCTGTTATCAGGAGAGACCTCAGTGCTGCATCTTTCAGCCCACTACTGATCATGAAAAGTAATTCTTTTTTTTTTTTTTGGTCCTCATTTCACCATTGACTAGTGCAAATAAATACTTACAACCCCATTCTGTCCTGGGCGCCCAGGGCTGATGTTCTTGCTTTCACCTGGAGCCGACCCGGCCTGCCCCTTTGTTCCGAGGCATGGTGTAATCATAGGACCTTTTTTGGGGGGGGGGGGCTTTAGACCAGCCACATTTCTCTTCCCCATTCAATCAGAGGTTCCCAAACCGTGCTATATACATTATGTGTCATATCAGATTCTAAACGTGCAATTCTCAGTGCTGCTCGAAGCCAGTTGTCATATAAAGGAGGACTAGCATCCTTCCATAACTTGCAGATCTCTCTACGGGCAATGAGAATAAGGCTAAAGAATAAAGCCACTTGTGTCTCCCTTAACCCACTAATAAGATCAGTGTCCAAACCAAACAAGACTAACTATGTTCAAACTCAGTTTAACTTTAAAAATACTCTCCAAGGCCTTCTCCACAGTAACCCAAAAAGGACCCAAGATAGGACAATCATAGAAGACATGGATATCATCTGCCTCGACTAGTCCACATCTAGGGCACAAAGGGGACGGGCTCACAAACTTTGCAATTTTTTTCGGCGTGTAGTATAGCCTGTTGATTGTAAAAAAAATTATTTTTCTTGAGAGGCAGACCTAACATACTTACACAAAATTTGGAGAGATGTATCGTAAAGGGTAACTGAGGCATCCTCCAGCCTAGAAGAGTTTCAGATTTGATATAATGGGGGGGCCTGTGTTTCCTCCGCCTCAAGCATTTTTCTGTACCAAAATCCCACTTCCTTCTTCCTAGAGCCAGGGGATTGGAGAGCAGACTCGATAACCCAATTACTGCCGATGTTCTCATTCTCAGCGGAAAACCAGTAACAAAGTTGGATATTTTTTAACCTGGAGAAGAAGTCCCCAATCTTTGATCTCAGAACCTCCCAAGGGAGAACCCCCTCTGGTGTTACTAGGTCCGACCATATTGTTATTCCTGCTCTCCTAATGGGAAGGGACAAACTATCCCCAAGGCATAATGGCAGGCCTGGAGACTCCCAAATTGGGGCAAAGTCGGAGTAGTATTTTATGCCCCAACTTCCTTTGGCTCTGTTCCATATTGAAAGGGCGAGTTTTAATACCTTGAGGCGTACCTTTTTGTAGTACTTTGGTGCGCCAAATTTATACAGGAAGCCAGGCCCGCCCCCCTCTTGATCGACCATTATGTTCAAAATCTGCCCCCATTTGGAATCATCGGGGCTAGTGAGGAGGCTTCGAATATTTTTTTAGCTGAAAGGAGAATGCGTACCAAAGGACATCCGGAAGCGCACCTCCCCCTTTAATAGTTTCCTTTTTAGATTTTTCCAGGATAACCTGAAATTTTTATTTGCCCAGATAAAGCTGCCTATTTTCCCCTGAATTATATCAGGAAAAGACAGAGGTATCATATTAAACAAGTATGTTAATTTAGGCAAAATTACCATCTTGACCAAGTTGACACGGCCATATATTGTCAGAGGGAGGTTCTGCCATCTCGAAAACAGATGATCAATATCCTTAGCTACCTTCTTAATGTTAATCTGCGCTATAGTATTGAGATCTGATGTTATTATAATGCCCAAATACCTAAACTGGCTGATTCGAACTCCCTCCCTATTGTCAACCCCCCAGCACATTATTTCGGTTTTTGAGTTTTTGATCAAATAACCAGAATACAGGCCGAAATCGGTCATTACCTCCTCCACTCTAGGGAACACTTCGGCCGGATTGTTGGTATAAACCAGCAAATCATCGGCGTATAGAGCCAACTTACAGCTGTAGTTCTTGACTCTAGAAGGTGTAATCAAGTCATCAATCCGCAAGGCCTGCGCCAGAGGCTCGATATAGAGGTCGAACAGGAGGGGCGAAATGGGGCACCCCTGCCTATTTTACCTCTTTATGTTACAACGCGATGTCAAGAAGCCGTTTAATAATATCTCAGCCGAGGCCCCCTCATAACACCCTCTCAATGTTTCAATCAATCAATCAATCAATCAAGTCATTTGTAAAGCGCACTACTCACCCGTAGGGTCTCAAGGCGCTGGGAGGGGGGGGGGGCCGTTACTGCTCGAACAGCCAGGTCTTGAGCTTCTTCCTGAAGGAGAGGTGGTCTTGGGTCAGGCGCAGGTCGGACGGGAGTGAGTTCCAGGTCTTTGCAGCCAGGTGGGAGAAGGACCTTCCTCCTGTTGTCGCTCTTCGGATGCGGGGGACGGCGGCGAGGGCGTGGCTGGTTGATCTGAGGGGGCGCGTGGGAGTGTAGAAGTTGATCCTGTTGTTGAGGTAGCTCGGGCCTTGGTCGTGTAGGGCTTTGTGCGCGTGGGTGAGGAGGCGGAAGGTGATCCTCTTGTTGACCGGGAGCCAGTGCAGGTCTCTCAGGTGTCCGGAGATGTGGCTGTTTCGTGGGATGTCGAGGATGAGTCTGGCTGAGGCGTTCTGGATCCGCTGGAGTCTCTTCTGGAGCTTGGCGGTGGTTCCGGCGTAGAGGGCGTTGCCGTAGTCCAGTCGGCTAGTGACGAGGGCCTGGGTGACAGTCTTCCTGGTCTCGGTGGGGATCCACCGGAAGATCTTCCGTAGCATGCGCAGGATGTTGAAGCATGACGAGGAGACGGCGTTGACTTGTCTGGTCATGGAGAGGGAGGAGTCCAGGATGAAGCCCAGGTTGCGTGCGTGGTCCGTCGGTGTGGGTGCGGTGCCCAGGGCGGGGGGCCACCAGGAGTCGTCCCAGGCGGAGGGCGAGGAGCCCAGGATGAGGACCTCCGTCTTGTCTGCGTTCAGTTTCAGGCGGCTGGTCGTCATCCATTCGGCAACCTCTCTCATCCCTTCGTGCAGGTTGGCTCTGGCGGCGTCGGGGTCGTTGGTCAACGGGGTCGTTTGGATAACGGTTACACCAAAACCCATGGTACTCAATACATCCCACAGGAAGCCCCAGTTGACACGGTTGAAGGCCTTCGCAGTGTCATATGCAGCCACCGCCAAGGGCTCCGACCGTGCCACCGCTAAATCTATGCTGCCGATCAATTGCAAGGTTAACTTGTGGATGTATCTTCCAGGTCTAAAGCCCTTCTGGTCAAAATTGATGAGTTGTGGGGCCAGCTTAGCCAATCTCCCTGCCAAAACGCTGGTAAAGATCTTATAATCCGCGTTTAGCAGGGAGATAGGCCTAACAGAGTCTGCCTTAAGGGGGGTCCTTACCTGGTTTTAATATAAGCACAATTGTGGACTCTTTCCACGATGGCAGGGCCCTACCCTCTGGTCTGTAAACATAGTAAAACAGTTCACATAGGCTTGGCACCAAGACATCCTTAAACAATTTATACACTTCACCAGGAAGGGCATCTGGCCCGGCCTCTTTGTTGTTCTTTGTTTTTTTGATATAAGATCTAATTTTTTCCTCCAAAAATGGGCTATTGAGCATATCTCTGCCCTCATCTGTTGAACTGGGTAGAGCCTTACTCTCCAACCACCGTAAGGTGTTATCAGAGCTTGGGGACGGTTCCTCCTCATATAATTTAGAGAACAGGGAAAGCAAATGTTTTTCCATATCCTCCTGGAGACAGGATATGGTTCCCTGATTTCTATAAATAGCCTATTTATGTTGTTCCTCACCCGATCTGATTTAATCTTACGGGCCAAAATTGCCCCAGCTTTTTCGCCATATTTGTAGTTCTCCATAGCATGTACAGCCCATTGTGCCTTGACTTTTAGGTCTAACAGCCCTCGATATTCTGAGCGGAGGTGTTCCAAATCAACTAATACCTGTGGCAAGTTATCTGGGTGAGTGCTCCGTCTTATGATCTCTAAAGACGAGATTTTGTCTTCCAGATTTTTTTATTTCATTGCCTCCTCTCTATTATATGAGCTTGTCAGGCTATGGAGCTGTCCTCGAATATGGGCCTTACAAGCATCCCAAACAAACTTGATGGAGCTGAACCAATGTTGTCAGAAAAATAATTATCGGTAGATGTACTGACCGCAGTGACTATGTCATGATTGTTTAAAACAGCCCTTTTTAGAGTCCATCTAGATGTTGAGCTACCCCTAGCGCTACCAATCAGGAGTGTAAACATAATAGGAGCATGATCAGATAGGATGCTAGGGAGTATTCTTATATCGACCAGGGCCTCTAAACATGGCCTATCCACAAGGACATAGTCCAATCTTGACGCATGCCCATGTTTTTTGCTAAAATAAGTGAAACCAGGTGCTGTCCCCCTCTTGATCTTCCAGGCATTCATTAGGCCTAGCTCATGAATCATGTTGACCATGGCACAACGGGATCGCGGGGCAGCGACGTGCTGGCTGTAATTAGATCGATCCTCTCGGGGGTCAAGAAGGACATTAAAGTCACCCCCTATAACCACAGAAGAAGTGACCTCCACCAAATTGGACTGAACTCTGAATAGACAGGCAGGATCATCTGTGTTCGGTCCGTAGTAGGATACAATTGTCTGTTCACTTTCACTAAAGTCAGCCTGTGCCAAGACCCATCTTCCTGACTGGTCAGTAAATACTGACTTTATGGATCCTCCGATCCCAGTCTTAATCAGAATTGCAACCCCCTTATTTGCCACCATCTGCCCGGAACAGCAAACTGATCCTATCCATCTGAGTTTCCCAAAGATCTCTTTACTCTCAGTGGAACTTAGGTGGGTTTCTTGGAGAAGAATTACTTTGGCAGTAGATTGTTCCAAAACTTCAATATCAGCCTACGTCTCCTGGGACACCGGAGCCCGTTAACATTCCAAGAGATAAATGGTATCTTATTACAAGTCATTAGGTGACCTCCATCCCCCACTCCTTAACTGAACACCCATACGCCCATCTGTTCAATTGGAAACTCTTGAAGATTAAGGTGAAATGAGGACTCCATTTTTTCTTTTCTCCCCTTGCGACCCCACCCATGCCCTCCTTCCCACCGACCCTTCCCCCCGTGACCCCCGAAACCCTCTTCCTCCCTGGAGAACCCTCCCTTTCTTCCTGAGCATACGCTCACAGATGGATACACCCCCCCCTCTGTGTATGATCAAGTGTAGTGCATAAATAATACGACACTAAAATTGCCAATAGTGGCTGCTGTCTAACGAGTGGACAAATAATATATGCTATGTATAATATGTAGCGAGTTACTAGCCCTGCCGTTCATTTAAACAACTGCATCACCCGTCCCTACTGCCCAACTACTTGCATCAGCTCTCCACTTCCCCCCTTGCTACCTGCCCTGATCTTTTCAATCAAACTGTCTGCATCCTCAATCTGGCATATGTTGTAGATGTGGTTATTCCACATTACGCGGAGTGATGCAGGGAATTTCAGCTGGGCACGGGCCCCCAAGGAGTTAAATGTTGCCAATCTCTTGCCCATCTCCCATTGTTTTGTGGCAGTTATATGGGAGATATCTGAGCGGATTGTAAAAGTAAATGGGCTGGAAAAGGAAGTTGACTTTAAAGAGCCTGTTTTTAGGGCCAAGGACAAAATCCTTTCTTTGGTGGCATAAGTAAGGAAGTTCACCAAAATCTTCCTAAGGCGCTCCCTCTCTGGGTTCCGCCTATATGGGTCCCGATGGACCCTCTGGATGTCAGTTAGTAGATCTAAATCAACATCCGGGGAATCCTTCAGGATTGTCGTTTTAAGGAGCGCTACCACAAATGCCTTCATGTCGCTCGCTTCCAGATCTTCAGGGACGTTCAAAAATGTAAGATTATTCTTCCTTGAGTAGTTTTCAAGCCTCTCGATGTCATCCTTCATCTCCCGATTCTGCTGTACCAGCTTATCCATAGCACCTGAAGAGGTACTTAGGGCTTCCTTTATCTTAGGTAGCTCCACTTCTAGTGCATCCGTCCTTAATGAAACTTCCTTAACTTTTCGGGCCAACGCCTCACAAGACGCCTGGATAGCGATCTGGTTTGTCTCTGATATTGTGAATCGTTTCCCAATATCCTCCTTTAACCCCGGTAGGATATCCAAAGTTCCCTGAACAGACATTGTCGGTAGAGTGTTATCTGTAGGTGTGCCGCTAATGGGTAGATGGGGACCTTCTCCTTTGGGACTGGTTGCATCATCCTTCAAATCTCCCAGATCGGCCTGCTCAGTGTCCTGGATTTCCAAAGCGGAAAAGCTATTTGAGAGTTCTACAGTTGGATGCACCATATCCTGCACAGGGGACGAAAAAAGCTGAGGAAGTGAGCTGGGCTGGAAAGGAATAGAAGTACTGCTAGCTGAAGCTGAAGCCACTGCAGGAGCCAAAACCAAAGTGGTATCTTCTGCCGCCATAGTGATTGTGGTACTATTTGTAGCCATCCTTTTAGCTCTATCTGAAGTACCTAAGGAAAGGACTTCAGTGATAGAGTAACTCTTGGTGTGACAGAAACACCGCCCTTTGCTTTTTTTCTACCTCTCCCTCTCCCCGGGGGGTTGTCTGCACCACTATGGTTCCCCTTCACTTTGCGGGAGGTGGCTTTAATTTGGATTACTGGTGGGAAAATAGATGGTTTCGAGGGCACTGGCATTAAACTGGCAGCCCGATTTCGCAATGTATAGCGACTGACCCCAACCACAGAAGTGGATATTCTCGAAGGACAGCTCAGATTACTTGGGTGGACGCTAGAATATAGGCTAGCAGCGTTGTGGCCACTTTTCTCCATACAGGGCTCCCACTCCTTACTGCCAAGATCCTGTGTGGGATAGATTTGGGCAACTACTGAAGTAACCCCAATGACAAATATGCCCCCGCAGTTTACACATTCCCTGCACCCCCAGGCTGAGCACGCCCCCCCCAAATGCGTGGGAATATCTACAGCGACAGGCAGGGACTCATTGTTATATCCCCCGCAACGAAAATATCTCGCAATTACAGGGGTCTTACCGGGGGCCACCCTTACCACACTGATGGCCGGGTGTATCGTCCGTCCACCTAGTCCATGAACTAGTCTTCCGGGGTTCCGCCGCCACTCTCTGGCTGCGCGAGCTCCCGGAACCACGCCGGCTCTGTCTGCACGCCGCCCTCTCTCCTGCAGACCATCCGCGTTGCAGGTGAAAATGCCAGACGCTGAAATGCCGAACGCCGAGTAGGGCTGGGGGATCGGGGAGCGTGTAACAAGCTTTTTTCCTCGGGAACGATAGACTTTTGGGACAACAAAAAAGTGAGGAGAGAGGAAAACCGAAAGCAATCAGTGCCGCCACAGCGTCCACCGCTAACCGCTAGCGTGGATCAAACGCCATACACAGGGGGAGGAGCTCCGTCACGGCCGTTAGCTTCCGGCCGTCATGCTCCCCACCGCCCTGATCCTGAAAAGTAATTCTAATCGTAGTTACAGTAACTTGAATTTCCTTCTATAGGCTAACATTGACTGATTTCACTTGGAAATTCTTCTAAGTGTGGAGTTTTGGAACCTAAAAAAATTCCTCAAAAATCAGTCGAACTACGAATTCCAATTTACTCACCTGTTATCGGGAGATACCTCAGTGCTGCATCTTTCAGCTCACTAGTATTCCAGAAAAGTAAATTTAACTGTACTTACCAGTAACTTGAATTTCCTTCCATAGGATATCATTGCCTGCTATATAAAATATATATAAATTAAAAATATATTAAATAAAAAAAATATTACAATTTCAATATTTTTAAAAACATTTGTTTTCAATTTATATAAAAAATATGTAATGTAATTTAAAAAATAAAATATCTAAAAATAAACACTTTAAAACAATGTAGTAAATTAGTATAAAAAATATAATTACATTTAAAAATTATTATCATTTACAAAACCTTTGAAATTCACTGAAAAAAAGATTTCAGCCACGTTATAGTTAAAAATTAGCATTTATAAAAACCTTACAAATTCACTGAAAAAACCATAGGTTTCACGCACGTTATAGTTAGGAATTATCATATAAAAAACCTTAGAAATTCACTGAAAAACCATAGGTTTCACACACACTATAGTTAAAAATTAGCATTTAAAAAACCTTAGAAATTCACTGAAAAAACTATAGGTTTCACACGTTATAGTTAGCTGGACATTTCACTCATCCAAAACCATTGAAATTCCTCCTGCTGCCACCTAACCCCTTCAGAGCCCTCCCATCTAATGAATCAATAAACTACAGGACATAAATATGTTCTATAAGATTATAAAATTAGCCAAATCAATAGGATGCATTGTAGGTAGACATTTCAAACTTAACATGTATGTTAGAGAAAACAATAAAATTGCTAGATTTTGTTCTAAAGCTACTCTAATATTGGCCCCTTCATTCTTACCAAAAATTTAAAATAATACAAAAAATATGCCTTACACATTGAGGATGGGAAATGTGCTGCTAAATGGACTACCTATATCCTCCCTTGGACCACGAAAGGCATGCTCCTCTCTGCATTGATGTGGATCCCTCAAAAAAGAAGATTTTGAAGGAATCATGCACACTCATATCTCCCAGACCTCTAAATTGGCATTTACTTGAAGGTCACTTAGCCTACAAGCCTGTATGTATTATGCACACGACCAAGAAAATAACCCTCCAACTCTTTACTTTGCTCAAAAACTGGAGTTGTCAAAAAAAAAACTAAGTCCTTCTTAAACCACTGTTATAAAAAAAGACCTCTATCCTCAAGCAAATTTTCTTAAGGAATGGTCCAAGGATCTGAACTGCCCTTTCCACTGACATTTGTTCCCTCAATCGAAAGCTTCATATTCAGGCTAAACGGTTCATTAAATCAATCTAATCATGTCACACCTTTCTGAAGTTGCATAAAATTCAGAATTAGCTTTCCAGTGTATGCTGCTGAATAAAGGCATTGTTTAGACCTTTACAGGCACTGTCCATCCCGCTAGGTCAATAGATAAAAGTACTCCATATCTAGATTTCAAGCTGCAGTGGAGTTTGCTGTACAGGTGCCATGCTTAAAGAATTAACTCCTCAAATTATTTTATTTTCAAGCAATAAACTCCCAGGGTTTCTTTGTTTCTTAAAAATAGAAAAGCTAATGGCCCTAATATGCAGGAGATTTTCGCACGATGCATCAGGGCCATTATTCATTTTCTTTGCCCCTGTTGTCATAGATCAAATGATGGACACTGGAAGTGGAAATGAGTGACTGTGGTCCCTCTCAATACAGTGGGACTGCTGTTGCGGGGTCCTGCCGCCACCTTGGTGGACAGGCTGCCAGGTCAAAGGTTCACACAAGTGGAGGGTCTGCTTAAGTAAGCTCAGCTTTCCCTGAATCTAGCTAGAGAAGAGACACATCAGTTTGGCAGGATGGGAGCCCTGCCAAACTCTAAAATGGGTACTAAATGTATATATATATGTATATGTCTGCACTGATAAAATGTATGTCCTGTTTATTGTATTTTACACTTCACTTGAACCTTGAGCTGCCACCATTGGATAATCATTTTAGCGTATTCCTCCTCATCCTATATAGAATGTGTTATGAACCTCAATTATACTTTCCTTCCTCCTTTTCTAGCAGAGATGCTGCTACTACAAGGCACTATGTGAATATTCTTTGATAACTTTATCCCAAAGGGTAAAACATTGATATGGTAACATGAGTTGTTTAGCAAAAACCTGAGGTATTGCTTGTGTGTACTGTACATCTCAACGTGGAAGTTGGCATTTGTGGGGTCTATAGTGAACATATAGTCTCCTTCTTTCAGTAATGGTATGGCTTTTTCCAGTGTATTCATGTTGAACTCTGTTACTTGATGAATCTGTTCTTGAATCTCGGATCTTTTGTGTGTCTTAATGTCAAATCCTGTTTTGGGCATGGGGAAGTAGGAATAGACTCCCTGGCTCGGTTCCTTATATGGCCTCTTTGGTAGTAGGTCCTGCATTCAGAGTTTTCACAGACCCAATTCCTCTCCTTTGTAAGTACTCCACTTTAGCTTGATATTTGGTGCTATCTTGTTTAACTATATCAATCAATCATAACATTTGTATAGAGCACTACTCACCCGGAGGGGTCTCAAGGCGCTTGGAGGAAGGGGTCTGCTACTGCTCGAACAGCCAGGTCTTGAGTTGTCTACTGAAGGCGAGATGGTCCTGGGTCAGACGAAGGTGGATGGGGAGGGAGTTCCATGTCTTGGCTGCCAGGTAGGAGAAGGATCTTCCTCCGCCGGTGGCTCTTTGGATGCGTGGTACGGCGGCGAGGCTGGTAGACCGCAGCTGGCGGGTGGGCGTGTAGAAGGTCAGGTGGTCGTTGAGGTACTTGGGGCCCAGGTCGTGGAGACACTTGTGTGCGTGGGTGAGGAGCCGGAACGTGATCCTCTTGTTGACGGGGAGCCAGTGCAGGTCTCTCAGGTGGCCGGAGATGTGGCTGCGTCGGGGGACGTCCAGGATGAGTCGGGCGGAGGCGTTCTGGATGCGCTGGAGTCTTTTCTGTAGCTTGGCTGTGGTTCCGGCGTAGAGGGCGTTTCCGTAGTCCAGTCGGCTGGTGACGAGTGCCTGGGTGACCGTCTTCCTGGTCTCGGTCGGGATCCATCGGAAGATCTTGCGAAGCATGCGCAGGGTGTGAAAGCACGATGAGGAGACTGCGTTGACTGGTCTGGTCATCGAGAGAGAGGAGTCCAGGATGAAGCCCAGGTTGCGTGCGTGGTCTTTTGGCTTGGGTGCGGTGCCCAGGGCGGGGGCCACCAGGAGTCGTCCCAGGCGGAGGGCGATGGTCCCAGGATGAGGACTTCCGTCTTGTGTGAGTTCAGCTTCAGGCGGCTGTTCCTCATCCACTCGGCGACGTCGTCCATCCCTTCGTGTAGGCTGGTTCTGGCGGTGTCGGGGTCTCTGGTGAGGGAGAGGATCAGCTGGGTGTCGTCGGCGTAGGAGATGATGTTGAGGTTGTGTTGGCGTGCGATGGCTGCAAGAGGTCTCATGTAGACGTTGAAGAGGGTGGGGCTGAGTGATGATCCTGGCGGTACACCGCAGAGGACTTCGGTAGCCTCGGATCGAAACTATACAATAGCCATGCTTTATAATCTTATGTGCGCTCAGTACACTCTGGTATCGCTGACACAGGACACAACCCTTGTTTCTGTTGCTGATTTCCCTGTTTTTTATTCTTCCAATTCTGTTTTGGAAAATGTGGACGGTCGTCTTTATTAGACTTTGCCGTCTGAGTTTGCATTTTAGTTGCTGTTTTAGCAAAAGGCTTAATACCCAAACTATTGAGACCAATGGTTTTATAAGCATACGCAATAATGTTCGGTAACACTCTGAGCTTCTCGGCATCGGCAACAAGGGGCAAAGCATTAGACACCTGAAGGTTAACCGCATCTCCCTTCACATTCACAAGGATGAGATCAGCATCTAAGTCAAACACTCCGACTAGCCTCATTCCCAACTCGACAGCCGCCTCCGGACCGTGCTCATCCTGAACACGCTTGATCACGGAGGGCAGTACAGTCATAGACGGTGTGCGGAAGCACTTCGCATATACTGCTGCAAATACTTTACCCCAATTCTCACAATCGGTTACCTCAGGTACTAAGTCGTTCTGCAAACTAATTGTGAGGATCCTGTGTTTCTCCACAGGTGTCGTATTAGCAAATACTGCTTCCAGTTGGTAAAATTTCTCAGCAAGCCCATAAGGCATATCGTCCTTAGTTTGGGGGCGCTTGCCTATTACCGAATTAACCATGACGGGACTAATAGACATCCCGGCAAGTCCAACTGGTTGCACCACAACACCAGTTGCCCCCACGTGAGGTTGCATGAAACTTATTGTACTAAACCCTATGTACCCCAATCAAGGAGGTATGCAGTTGACGCAATTCGTCTACTGCAACATTTAGATAACATGCATGTGGGGTGAACCTGGCCAAGACTGGGCAAGTGGCCCCAGGAATTGACAAAGGATGTAACCGGATCAGAGTCACGGTGTGGGGGAGGGCACCATTAAACCAAATACGATGCTGCCATGCCGAGATCGGAATCTCTAATGTCCTATATGGAGCATAATTTGCAGGCGTCATGGTGGGAGTGTAGGAGTGGAACGTTTCATCATCCGCATTTGATCCGGAAAATGTAACCCAAGAGTGGAAAAGCTCAAAGGGGTAAGCTTCCTCGGCACTCACAACAAAGATAACTGACATACCATCATCGGGCACTCTAAACTGCGTCAGATGATGCCGTAGTGCTGCGCGACTATGCAGAGCTATATTAATGTCACCCATAAGGACACAGAAGAGAAAAATAAGTTATATAAATTGTAGCACAAAAAGGGTAGTAATTCAATATGTAAACCTTTTGAAATCTCAAGCTTGAATGAACTTATAACACATTCATAAAGAGAGGTTAATCCATCACTTCTGTCAACCGGAAACAGGAGTGAGGGTAAATAAGCACTACTAAAGTGTATCAAAAATAAGACCAAACGTTAGGTGCACCATGTTGCAGAAATTCTGCTCATGCACAGAACTATGCGCAGGAAACCAGGACCTTGGTGCATTGTGGTGGACCAAAAACCCACCTCAGTGCCCAGAACCCCAATCCGACTAGCATCAGTGTCTCATTCGTTCTCCGTACTACAGCAAAGCTACCAATGATTGGACAACCCAGAACAAGGGACTTAGAGAACTCTCAGGAATAGTGGGAAATCAAGAACACTTTCGTTTTTACTCTCCTACAACTCCACAACGTGAGTAATCAGAGAAACGCTATAGTTTAAAATGTTTATTTTAACTACGTGCTCTAAGATGCAATATCTTTTCCAATATAAGTAAAAGATGCATAAAATCAATACAATCAGCATTGTTACAATTCCATAAAATACAAAAGGAGAAATCATTTTATAGTGATAGTGGAACCAGGTCTATAGTGCCTTGTGCTAGGAGCTAGCTATTATAATAGAAGATCTCTAGGTAAAAACAGGGAACCCCATACCTCCAAAATCAGGTGAAGTGAATCACACCCCAGATCAGCACAGCTCTTTGTAGACAGAAAGGTTTTCTCCAAGTGTTTCTCTCATGCATGCAATGCCATATTAAAAGCACCCAAGTTTGTTATTTGCAGCTGTGTGCATGTTATGTCTAGAGCGCGGGCCGATCAACCTGAATCAACACCATACATTGTTATTTAACCTTGAACACTCTGTACAGACTTGAGGTCATGGTGTAAGTCTAGAGATGTGACAAACAGACCGTTCTCATGTGAAGAAAAGCAAGCAGTTTGTCTTTTAAGACAGAGGCATGTAGTGTCATGTGCAAAAGCGGCAAAATGGCGTTTGAGTATCTAACTCACTTAGGCTAACATAGCAATGTGTGCAAGCAGAACCGTGTCTTCACTACAGTTGCCTCCTTAACCTCAAGGTCCTCGGGCTCCAGAAAGTGGGAGCTGTCCTAATTTTCTTCTTCTTGTGAACGTGTACCTTTCTAGCTTTCAAAGCCTTGGATTTTGCTTTCTTCTTGCCATGTTGGGGCAGAAAACAAATACATATACATCGATACACAGAGACACACACACACACATATATATATATACACACACATATATATATACACATATATATATATATATATATATATATATATATACATACACACATATACACACACTTACACAAATATGGAAAATGCTCCTTACCAGTATGCATCTGTTTTTGGCATGTAGAGCTGCAGATTCACACACTATGCATAAGATAGGTGACTCCTCCTTTGGTCAATAGTGCACATGGGCATCAACTCCATCTTCAGATTGTTTTTTCACCAAGAAGGGAAATTATGGAGTTTTGTGAGAACAGAGAGATGTCCATGTATGTTGTATCTCATTAAGATAATACTGGAACAGATAAAGGTAGCCGGGAAGGTGGGTGGCCGTGTGTGAATCTGCAACTCTACATGCCAAGAACAGATACATACTGGTAAGTAGCATTTTCAGTTCGAGGCATATGGGCAGCAGATCACACACTATGCATAGCAGTATTGTCCCTTTAGCAGCGACCACCAGTATCTGTTGCAGTAGTCTGAAATAGTGTTTTGAGTACAGCCTGGTCCACACTAGCTTGTTGTTTTGCTTGCACATCTACACAATAGTGTTTTGTGAATGTGAGCGGTGTAGACCACATAGCTGCTTTGCAGATATCATCTAAGGGAATGTTTCATAAAAAAGCCATGGAATTAGTTTTAGGGGGAATAGAAAGTGTACGTCTTTCTTTGTGATAGCAAATTGGTATACATTTGACAATCCACCTTGAAATTCCAGACTTTGATATGGGATTGCCTTTATGTGATGGTGAGAAGGAAACAAAAAGTTGATTTGTTTTGCGAAAATGTTTTGTTCTATCAATGTAGTAGAGAAGTGTTCTTTTTACGTCTAGTGCATGAAGAGCTCTTTCTGCAACTGTTTGTGGTTGCGAGAAGAATACTGTCAACTCTATAGACTGGTTGAGATGGAAGGGAGTAATAACTTTTGGAAGGAATTTGGGATTTGTTCTGAGAACCACTTTGTTATGATGAAGTTGTAAAAATGGTTCTTGAATAGTTAGTGCCTGTAGCTCACTGACTCTCCAGAGAGATGTGATAGCGACAAGGAAAGCGATTTCCCATGTAAGAAATTGTAGCTTACATTTATAGAGAGGTTCAAATGGAGGACTCATTAACCTAGTGAGGACGATGTTTAGATTCCACACTGGAGAGGGTGGAACTCTGGGAGGAATTATTCTTTTGAGGCCTTCCATAAATTCTTTAATGGCAGGTACCCTGAATAATGATAGATGTTGTCTACTTTGCAGATAGGCTGCTATGGCAGCGAGATGTAATCTGATTGATGTGTATGCTGGATTACATATTTGAAGATGTAGTAGGTAACATATGATATGTTGAATAGACGCATCTAGAGCACAGATTGTGTTATTGGTACAGTATATTACAAATCTTTTCCACTTGGCTGCATAGAAGGCTCTAGTGGTGGGACGCCTAGCTTCTTTGATGACAATCATACAATCAGATGGAAGATTGGGATAACCAAATTCTAAGACTTCAGGAGCCAGATCTCTAGGTTGAACTGTGCTGGATCTGGGTGTCTGATCTCTCCTTAATTCTGTGTTAACCCCTTCCATACTACCATCGCCCAACGGCCGGCGCAGCCCCGCCCACTCATTAGAACGCCCGCACCGCAGCGGAATTGCTGCTCTGGTTAAGGCGTTAAGAGTTGTGGGGAGAGATGTAGTTTTTGGTGCAGGACTACGGATAGTGCCAGCAAGGTTGTGTACCAGGGTTGTCAGGCCCGTGTTAGAGCAACTAGGATCAGTGTTAGTGACTGTTATTGCAGCTTGTGTACCATTAGTGGAATGAGTGAGCGAGGTGGAAAAGCGTAGGCAAATCTGCCCGACCAATTCATCCATATCCCATTGCCTTTGGCTAATTGGTGTGGATATCTGGTGGCGAAGCTTGGGCATTTTGTGTAGAAATGTGTGGCAAAGAGATCTATCTCTGGATGTCCCCACATTTGGAAAAAAGGATGGAGGACTTGTGGATGAAGTTCCCACTCGTGAATCTGTTGTGTCTGACGACTTAACAGATCTGCCATCTGATTCTGTATTCCTGGAAGATGTTGGGCTAAAAGGAATATGTTTTTAAGAATTGCCCATCTCCATATGCTCTGTGCTAATTGGGAGAGCTGCAGAGAGTGCGTCCCCCACTGTTTTTGTAGATAAAACATTGTTGTTATATTGTCCGTTCGGACTAAAACAGCTTTGTTTGATATGTGTTGTTGGAAGGCTTTTAATGCCAGAAATATTGCTAGTAGCTCCAAATGATTGATTTGGAGTAGCTTTTGCTGTGGTGTCCACCTGCCCTGTATGGTGTGATGTAGTAGATGAGCTCCCCAGCCGGTGAGCGTGCGTCTGCTCTTAACACGATTTGTGGAACTTGCTCTAGGAACTGTCACCCTTTGGAAAGGTTTTGGATGTTCCACCACTGCAGAGAGCAATGTGTGCGGCCGTCCACCAATACCAGATCTGTTAACTGACCTTGAGCTTGGTTCCACTGACGTGCTAAGCATTCCTGTAAGGGTCACATCTTGAGTCTTGCGTGAGGTACTATGAAAATGCAAGAGGCCGTCATCCCTATTAGTTGCATAAACATTGGAGCTGGCAGCCAGTGTTGTTTTTGGAATTTTGTTTTAAGGGCCTGCATACTTGCTATCCTGGCTAGATTGGGATATGCAAGGCCTTTTGAGGTGTCTATTGTGCCACCTAGATATTGTTGGATGCGGGATGGTTTGAGGTGAGACTTTGGGAGATTTATTGTAAACCCTAAGTCATGTAGTAGTTGGATTGTGGTGTGTGTGTGATTTACACACTGGGTATGTGACTTGGTTTTTTATGAGCCAGTCGTCCAAGAATGGGAAGACGTGAATTTGTTTTATTCTTAAGTGGGCTGCTACTACTGATAGACATTTTGTGAATACTCTGGGTGCTGTGGTAACTCCGTATGGGAGAACCTTGAATTGATAATGCTGACCGTCCACTACAATCCGAAGATATTTCCTGTGAGCAGGGTGAATGGGAATGTGGAAGTAGGTGTCCTTGAGATCTAAAGTAGCAAGGAAATCACCTTGTTTGAGTAGGGGAAGGACCTATTGAAGTGTGACCATGTGAAAATGGTCTGATTGTATGTATAGGTTTAATGGTCTGAGGTCCAAGATGTGTCTCAGGGTTCCATCCTTCTTTGGGATCAGAAAAAACAGGGAGTAAACTCCTGTGTTTTGATGGTGAAGGGGAACTGGTTCTATTGCATGGTTGTTCAGTAGGGAAAGAACCTCTTGTTTTAGAAGCGTTAAATGTTCTGTTGACATTGGGCGCTGTTTGGGTGGTAGGTTGGGGGGAGTCGCAGTGAGCTCCAGGCAATAACCGGATTGGATAATTTGTCTTACCCACCTGTCCGTGGTGATATTGTTCCAGACAGGTAGAACTGGGTTAATCTTCCCCCGACCGGAGTAAATTGGTACGGGGAGAGCGGCGGGAAGTCATTGTTTGGAGGTGGTCGCAGTACGAGTATTGGTAGTCTTGCCTCTACGCTTGCTGTTATTGCCTCTGTAGCCTCCTCTGTAATAACCTCTGGTAGAGGAGGTTTGTGTGGGACTTTTATATGAAGTGGAGGAGTTATCAGTGTTAAAGCCTCTTTAGGCACCCCTATAAGAGGAGAGACAAAAGAAACTTCTGGGAGCTTGCGGTTGCAAGGCTCCTAAGGATTTGGCGGTATCAGTATCTTTTTCCATCTTTTCTAAAGATGAATCCACCGTAGGTCCAAATAAGTTTTCTTGGTCAAAGGGCTGGTTCAGTATGGTAGTCTGAACCTCTGGTTTAAACCTGGATATCCTTACCCAGGCATATCTGCGTAAAAGGACACGGGTATTAATGGCTGAGGAGGCTGTATCTGCGGCATCTAGAGCACATCGAATGGCGGTATTGGTTACCAGTTTACCTTCTTGGATGAGATCATAGGCTCTTATCTTATATTGGTCTGGAAGGTGTTTGTAGTAGGGCCTCGAGTTCATCATAGTGCGCCCTATCATATCTAGCTAGTAAAGCCTGTGTGTTGGTAATCCCCCATATGTTGGCTGCTTGTGACGCTGTTCTTTTGGCAGATGTGTCCAAGAGTTTTGACTCCTTGTCAGGTGGTGTAGCATCGCCTGAGTTTTGAGAGTTGGCCCTTTTCCTGGCATTGGAAACAACCAAGGAATCTAAGGGAAGATGTCCCTTAATGTATGCAGGGTCAGTTGGGGCAGCCTTGTACTTATTTCTATCTTAGGGTTAATGACTCTAGCCCTTACGGGGTCTTTAAAGACTTCAGGAGCGTGTTTAATTACCCCTTTTAACATTGGCAAATAGTAGCTTGTAGAGATGAGCGTCAAAAGGGAAAACGCAATCGAAAACAATACCGAACAAGGGTAAGGATTGTGAGTCGAAAGTTAAATCGGTAACTATACTGAACTGGAACGTGTTGAACCCGTCAAAGCCCGATGGCGGAAAAAACAATCTGAAGATGGAGTCAATGCCCATGAACACTATTGTCCAAAGGAGGAGTCACCTATCTTGTGACTTCCAAAAACTTGTTCCAAGACAATAACAAACTGCGAACATCCGGGCTCAACACCAGATGGCGATCAATGCATAGTGTGTGATCTGCAGCTCATATGCCTCGAACATATACATATTTATAAGTTTACAATTGTATATTAAGGACACAGGAATTTTCTCAAAATATTGCACAAAATAGCTTGGAAAGAAGAATATAGACATTACATCATTATATTCAAGTATAAAACATTTTGACTGTTGAAAATTTCCTAAACAAGTGACCAATTTGTTTTTAGAACCATAACCAAATGCTGCTAAAAATGATTGACTTATGTTTAAGTAATAACTATTTTTTATTTGGCAAAGAAATTTTCCAACAAATGAGTTGCTATGGGAGCCTGCTTCTCCCCCAGCTACGAGTGTTTACACACAGGCTGGTGGGAGGAGCAGGTTCTCAAGATAAAAAATGGACAGGATTGGTATAAACATGTAGTAGTTGGTGGTGTTTCATAGACAGTGTTTTTATAATTTGGATGGGATCAAAGGAGAGTTCATATGTAGAACAGATCAATATGAATACATCAAATTTGGAGTTCACAAATGAGTAACAATCAGGAGAGTTTTTAGATGCACAAGTTTCTCATTAATGGTCAAGTGGAATCAAAAATTGCATAGAAAAATAACAAGAAATTAGATTCTCCATGCTTCAACCTCTCATCCTAATCATCCTATTTGGAGTATTCCAATGCGGGGAATACCTCAGGATCCATTAGATATGTACCTCTGAAGCAGACCTTATAATCTGTCAAAATAAGGCAACAATAGATTCTTAGAACAAGGATATAGTGCAAAAAATCCGATTCAAGCAAAGTTAAAAGCAAATGCACATGTAAAGAGACTATCCTTTTTTTCTGTTACAATACTGTGGGGGCTGCCACATTGCCAGACAAGCCTGATGGTATTACGTTGGCCACTGCAAGCTATTGGGTTTGTGTGGAGCACTCCGTTGTACTCAAAATTGTGTCGTTAATCAACTGGTGCTTGTGATTAATAAGGATAGTCACTCCTTAGTTTAGTGGTTAGTTAAGATGGGTTTACTGACCCATCTAATCACGCACTGTTCACACGATGCTTCCGCACCTTAAATTAGTTTCTTTACTTATTCACTATAAACCTTGTTTTACTGTTATTTCTGTTTATTATAATTTGACATTCAGTATTCAATTTGTTATTAACCTTTCTTCAATATATTCATAATTCAAACAATAGTTATCATTAACAATTACATTTGAAACGAAAACATTACTTTCATTAGTTCATTGAAATCGCAGTAATTACATGATCACAAAGTTTGTTTCGAGCCCAATGCATTTCGGCACCTGATTAGTGCCTTCATCAGGGGGCAAACCTGAAAAAAATAGAATTTCAAAAGTATAAATGTCTGTGTATATTTTGGTCCATGGGAGCTTATGTGTGTGCTATTAGTGACTGCTTCATACCTGATTATCTTGACCTGTATGCGAAATATAACCTTGTGTGTACCACGAAAGCAGCTAATTATCTGTGGACAAAAGTGTAAAGAAACACCGTTGTAACTGTCACTTATAACGCGTCATTATGCTCACAAAAAAGAAGAAACACCTTGTCAAAGCCTACCTTACTCCAATTCAAGAGACAAACCACTGTAAAAACAAGATAAATGTTTTTAGGGAACGCCGCATGCGTTAATGTATTGATCATAACACTTCCTTAAATAAATGTCATACCTTGTTTGCTTGTTATCTCTCTAACCTAAAAAAATACCGAGAAAGAACGTATCAACGTATTGAAGTCTCGATACGTGAAATCACCGACAAAATGCAACTAACTGCTACACGTACCTTTTGTGCTCGTTCGTTGCGCGTTGTAAGAAAAACCGCTGTCCCGCCTCAAACGCTACCGGTCTCTACCCTGAGCCGCCTCACGTTTATGTTTATAACACCCATCATGGTGTTTTGGGAAATAAACAAAGGACTCTATCCACACGGACTATGTCTTTACTCCGAGCGCCATCTTTGCATGGTGAACTCGTGTAAACAATAACATATTGTTGCTTCAGTTGCGTGTTATAAACTAGAAGCCGTGTACACTAAGTTACTAATTTCTTACTATGAATAGATTACTACGCTGGTTATCCATCACATCTATCCTGCTGTTTTAACACCCATCATGGTATCTTCAAAAAAATAATTAACCAAAGAACTCAATACTCAAAAAATATTCCTTAACTAAAAAGCGCCATCTCTGCATGGCGAAATCTTATAAACAATGCTGTAATTCTTCTTCGGTTGCTAAACTTATAATCAATGCCATACTGCACTGATCGTCCATCAAAAAGATCTTACTATTCCCACTAGTTACACGCGACTAGAAATAACAGTGTCTCAGATGTAATAACTATTCAAAACAATCCTAATGAGGTAATTTCGTGTCATGCTGGCTGTGTTGTGATAAATGTGTTATTCCAAGTTAGTCATCTAAAGGACACTCGATCATAACCTACTTGATACTCACTTTAGGATACTACCATTGTATACATAGTTTTTGATGATGGACTTAAATGTCACTCATGTTAATTGTGGCTGTCCTAATGTGTTGCCGTGTTGGTTGTTAAACGCATTGTTGCTTAGGTGATTCTTGCTGATTTATTACAAAAAACATGATAAATCGTATTTATCATTGAGCCCGATTGGGGACATCGTGTTAAGGTACTTGATCCAATATATTTCCCGTTGTAGCAATCTTTGGTGTTTGTCAATGCCTGACTTAATTGGTACTTGTTCAATGACGAAGAATCGTAGTTGGGAAATAGTGTGTTTTGCTTCTCTCCAGTGATAAACCAGTGGTTGGCCACGACATTCTGCAAACAGTGGAGGCAAATAAGATCCATTAACAACAATCAATGACCCATTGTATTAACAGATATCACGTTATGCCAAGTCCATCGTGATAAACCCTCCCTGACATTTAGAAGAGCGCCCTCCATGAGAAATTCTTTGGCTAGCAGCAGCCCTGAAGTAAGTTCCAGTCGGAATTGGTTGTCCCCAAAAAATGGATTTTACAAATGTAGCTTGTGTCAGGCCTGTACATTTGGTGTCAATATGCAAAGCTATAATGCGACTTTGGTGGAAAAACAAATTAGTATCGGGGGCGCTTTACATGTAGAACAGAGTTTGCTGTTTATGTGCTTGAATGTGTGTGCGGTTTGAGATATGTGGGTAGCACAAAGCTACAGGTGCATATTAGAATATTGCAGCACATGAGGGCAATAGTGAACTCTGACCCAACATCCTTAGTTAACCAGCACTTTAAATTGGATCATAACTTGAATAATAGAAAATATTTTGTAATTGGGGCAGTGCCTATCCTTAGGAGAGGGGGAAACACGGAAAGGCTATTAAGACAATTGGAATCAAAATATATTCTGGCGCTGGACACGAAGATACCCAATGGGCTAAATACGAGCGAGGATCTTCACAATTTCCTATAATTCTAATATTGGGCTGATAAGTTTTGAACATTTCATGAATGTAAATGCTTTAGGTCTTAGTTCTACAAATCTGAGATGTGCAATAGTCAATCATGTTTAGGAAGAGTTTCAATGTTTTTACTATTCCATCAGATTGAAAAGACCAGGAGTCACTTTATCTATATTCCTTTTCATCCATAAATCAGCACTTTATATTGGCATAGAATACTATTGGGACTAATTACAGGATGTATGACGTTACAACGCATACTTTTACCACGCCTACCATTACCACGCATTTTTTACAACGCAGGATCCATTACAACGCATACCATTACAACGCATGTATTTACAACGCAGGTACCTTTACAACGCATACCATTACAACGTAAGTATTGGTAAGTATATAATATTTTTTAAAATGTCATTTAATTAAAATTAATATAATGTAATTTAATTAATTTAATTTAATTTAATTTAATTAAATTTAATTAAATTTAATTAAATTTAATTAAATTTAATTAAATTTAATTAATTTAATTTAATTTAATTTAATCAATTTAATTTAATGTAATTTAAATTTAATTATATTTACTTTTTACCCTGTACCCCTTTACCCAAAAACCCAAAACTGACCCTGAACCCTAAAAATACCCCTTTACCCAAAAACCCAAAACTGACCCTAAACCCTAAAAATACCCCTTTACCCAAAAACCCAAAACTGACCCTGAACCCTAAAAATACCCCTTTACCCAAAAACCCCAAACTGACCCTAAACCCTAAAAATACCCCTTTACCCAAAAACCCAAAACTGACCCTGAACCCTAAAAATACCCCTGTACCCCAAAACCCCAAAACTAACCCTGAACCCTAAAAATACCCCTTTACCCAAAAACTGAAAACTGACCCTGAACCCTAAAAATACCCCTTTACCCAAAAACTGAAAACTGACCCTGAACCCTAAAAATACCCCTTTACCCAAAAACTGAAAACTGACCCTGAACCCTAAAAATACCCTTTTACCCAAAAACTGAAAACTGACCCTGAACCCTAAAAATACCCCTTTACCCAAAAACTGAAAACTGACCCTGAACCCTAAAAATACCCCTTTACCCAAAAACTGAAAACTGACCCTGAACCCTAAAAATACCCTTTTACCCAAAAACTGAAAACTGACCCTGAACCCTAAAAATACCCCTTTACCCAAAAACTGAAAACTGACCCTGAACCCTAAAAATACCCCTTTACCCAAAAACTGAAAACTGTCCCTAAACCCTAAAAATACCCCTTTACCCAAAAACTGAAAACTGTCCCTGAACCCTAAAAATACCCCTTTACCCAAAAACCCAAACTTATAATATTTTTAATAAAATGATATACTTACCAATACTTACGTTGTAATGGTATGCGTTGTAAAGGTACCTGCGTTGTAAATACATGCGTTGTAATGGTATGCGTTGTAATGGATTCTGCGTTGTAAAAAATGTGTGGTAATGGTAGGTCGTTGTAAAAGTTGCGTTGTAAAGGTTGTATACCCTAATTACAACCACTGCAGTGAGGAACTACAACTGTACCTAATGTTTAAGTGGATATGGGTCAAATTATTTGAAACGATATGGGTCTTCAAAAGCAACCAATGGATATGTGTACTAATATTATGAGATGAGCCAAGTATTAATTATGCTGCTATTTGGCTTCCAAAAAAATAAAAATTATTTTGAGCACTTCATCACACTATAAGCACTTTGGTAGCACTTTGCACTTTACTATGGTTATCTGGCATTAGGACATTAAGAAATGTAGAGTGAACATCGTTTGCTTATCAATGAGAATAAGATCTATTTATGGTAAACTATTGTTATTAATATTGGTCTTATATTTGTTTTATACCACAACAGTAATATAGTTTTTACTGATATAACCCAGAATTAATTGATGCCAGAATGTTCCTTTTAAAATGTTTTACAAGAATGATCAAGGGTAATATTGTCTGCATAAACTCATGGGAGAAATTTTGTAATGTCAGTATTTATTGATGTACCTATTAAGTGGACAATATTAGCACACAATGCATCACTTGATGATTAGGCGGATATGATCATGAGGACATGGCATAAGAGACACTTGGATCGTACAAGGGGTATTTATTTAAAAAATTAAAAAATCTGAACATTATGTGTAACGTTGACAACACTATTTCATGATGTGTCATCAAGTTGTTCAAGCATATGAAAAATGGTCTTGATAGAGGATTTTTAATAACAGTAGTATAATACAATGCATATGTGTCACAGGGGGTATTAGGAACGTTACTGAGTCTGTCTTCCATGCCTACTAGTAGCCAATACACGTGGTGTTAATTGTTCAACTATTTAAAAGGCTGTGTTATGGCGCAGCATGCTAATGAGATCAAAACTGTAAACCAGCGGTCAAAACGCGTCGTGGACAAGGCATTAAATACTCACACCATATAGGAGTCAGTGCCTGCTTCGTTCTTTGGAGTGTATTTAACAAAAGGCCTTGTTTCTTTGTGTGTGTGTATGTATATATATATATATATATATATATATATATATATATATATATAATAAATATCATTAAAACATGCTGCACATCAATCTCCCAACAGCAAAGACCGCGGACCAAAGGACTTAGCGAATAATCTAGTTTATTCCAAAAGGTGGCACAACACTCTAGGTGTTTTGGAGCCCACGCTCCTTGGAGGCTCCGAAACGTGTAGAGTGTTGTGCCACCTTTTGGAGTAAACTAAATTCTTTGCCAAGTCCTTTGGTCCGCGGTCTTTACTGTTGAGAGATTGATGTTCAGCATGTTTTAAGGATTTGACGGGAATCGGCATCACGCTGCTTGACCGCCGTCATCAAGAGGCTCAGGTGAGGCAGCTTTCTTGTGTTGATATATATATTATATATATATATATATATATATATATATATATATATATATATATATATATCTACACACACACACTTTTTTCCCCTTGGTTTTGACTGGAGGATTTATATTTTCTCTATAGTTGAGGTGTTACCACTTTGGAGAAAGCTGGGTCCAGAAAGGCTCTTTTAGCTTGCTTAATAATGCTTGGGAGCATTTGCAAAAACTGGTAATTCTTCTGTGATTGCAGGTATGTTTCCAGTAGAAAACATGCAATGGGAACTTTTCAGTAGAATACATGCTTCATCTTGTTCCTCCTTTCTCTGCCATTATTAATTGTAGAGTTATACGGTCAAAGGTTACCACGGGTGATGGTCTTGACGGGTAGAAGTTCAGCCCTTCCACAGGAGGGTAAGTGAAAAGTGCCCAGGTCCTGCTATATGTCCTCGTTGCTTGTTGACCTTCATGGGTTGGTCTTATTGTACCTCTTTCCTCTGGAGTTGCTGGAAATTTGAAGTACATCTGGGCATCCTCCTTTGCCCTACTTTCTACTATCTTCACTGGAATTCAGAAACTCCAGGGATTTGTCAGATTTCTTTCTTTACTTTGGTAGTAAAGTTGCCATTATGGTTTTAAGAACAAGGTTATCTTTTGACATTGATCATCTGTTCGGTGTCCAACAAGTCTTCCTTTTTTGGGTTAAAATGTTCTTCACCTTTACCTTCGGCTCTTTTCTTTCTCTGACCCCTTTTCTGAGTTGCGTCAAAGAGTGACGGCTAGTGTCCTTTGGCTTAGGGGCTCTTGTTTTTATCTTTCCTTCGACTTCCAAGTGCATCTGGAATATTTCAGGGTTAAAAAATCCAAAACATTTGGCTTGGCGCCACTGTGGCACTTTCGGTGTCTTTTTCGGCACTTCTTCTCATTTCAAGTCCTTGTATGCTCTAACTTTCGCATTCAATCCCTCTTCTCTCTATGCCTCCTACACTTCTTTGAGGATATCCTCCTTGTCTGATAGTCCCAAGTTCGTAAGGGAGAAGTGTTTGGATTGCATTATGGCATTACGCTCCTCAGGCGTATTGCCCTTGATCAGGCAAAAAATACAAACCTGATGTTGGTCCTTCAGGCCTAACTTGTAACAGTTGCGACAGAACCTCAAAGGTGCATTTTCCATTCTTCCGTCATCTTGGAGGAGGGGCTCCAAAACCAAAAATAAAAAACGGTCTCCTGTGCTTTATTTTTGTAGTTTCTCCAGTCTTTCTTTGTCTGCTCTCAATTATGGTTTTCCCCAGTGTTTTTCATTCCCTCTATAGTACCATATCACATTTAGTCTATGATCCCCAACCCAGAGCTATGGACCATGCTTCCGTACCAAACAGTGGAAAAAGAATCTGAAGATGGCAAACATGCACTGAGGCATTATGGGTTTATGTCTGATATCACAGTGGGATGGGACTACCCACTTATTGATTGCCGCCTATAAGTGGGGAGGGAGAAAATAGCGACGATTAAACTACTAAATGGCAAAATAGAGCACAGAATGCAAACCCAGAAGAGATTAATGCTGCAAAAAACATGCTTACTTTTCTTCAACTATGGTGGCCAGTGCCAGCACTAGCAATGAGTGACGGAAAGCAGAAGCACTACAACACATTAAAGGACTAGGTACCAGAGGGAAATGGACAAGACGGTGATTACTGATTTTTATTCAGAGCAGCAGCAGTGCTGTCCCTCTTTAAAGAGCACTTTGTGGTAGCAGATTTTGCAGTTAGTCTGTTGAAAATTTAAATTATCAGAAAGCAGATCTTACAGAGGGGGCACCGTGGATAATGGAGTAAATAAGCAGCTTCATTCCAGCATCCACAGCAGTGATGTCATGAAGAACGATAATGGCAGTACACTAACACTACAAAAATCTTCATGCCCTGATCCCTCATCTCCATTGTGCTTGTTCAATCTGGCTCTTAGTGTAGGGTTATCCCCAACCTTTCTGCCTTCCTCCCCCTATTTTTCGGACCATTTTGCCACTTTGTTGGCTCTAGGACTCTAGGCACTTTACCACTGTTAATCTTGCTAAAGTGCATCTGCTCTCTCCCTAAAGCCCAGTATGATTGGCTTACACCTCTTTTGGCATATTTGATTTACTTGTAAGTCCCTTGTAAAGTAGTACCCGAAATGCCCAGGGACTGTAAATTAAATAACACTAGTGGGCCTACAGCACTGCTTGTGCCACCCACAGATGTAGCCTTTAAAACCTGTCTCAGGCCTGCAAATGTAGGGCCTGCATATGCAGTTTGCTGCAACTTTGACTTGGCCTTTAAAACTACTTGCCAATCCTTAAGCTTCCCTTTTATTACACTTCACTCACCCCTAAGGTAGGCCCTAGGTATCCCTATGGGCAGAGTGTTGTGTAAGTAAAAGGTAGGACATGTGACTTTGAGTGGCATGTCCTGGTAGGGACAGTCTATTTTCTTTCTCACTGCTTTGAGGCCCACTCCTCTCCTAAGCTAGCATTGGGAATTCCCTTATATAAACTTGAGTGGTAATTCCGATTTGAAAGGATGGGCGTTGCTACGGTTTGTATGTTTAGAAAGGCAGAGATGAATCCTGCTTACAGGTGTAGTTGGATTTCACATTACTATTTTAGAAATTACACTTTAAGTAGGCATTCCTCTGTGCTTATGACTTTTGTGCTTTGCAGCCTAACTCCCATACATCTAGGGCTGGATGACAGCTACACTAGGTGCACACTTTCCAGACAACCACAACACAGGAAGGGCTGGGTGTGACAGGTGTACATCTGCATACTGATAGTCTTCTGGGGCTGGGAGAGGGTGTTCACACTTTACATGTGTATAGTGGTGTGCTGACCTCACACAAAAGGCTGGTTTACCCTGTACTGATCATCTGGAGCCAGGCCTGGGTTAGAAGGGATTGTTAGGCACTTCTAGGTGTTCCTTTGAGGTCACCCCTTCATCAAAGTCATTTTGGAGTATAAGTACTGGGGCTCTGACCCCATGTTTTTAGACACTGTATGGACTTGTAACAAGACGCTACTGGTTCTGCAAACTCCACATTGCCAGGGTACTGCTGTGCTGCCAGGAGGAACCACCATTAGAACTACTTGCTTTGTGCGGACATGCTGCTTGCTGGGCTGTTGTAGGAACTCCCACCCTGGTAAAGTAAACTACTGAGCTGGCCTGCTTGCCTGCTCCTCACTTTGTGTCCCAGTGTTCTCCAAGGAATTGCCCATTGTTCTCCCTGAGGTCTCAGGGATATCAAATACCTTATTATCTGCTTTCGTGCTCATAAGACTGCAGAAGCCATTCCGCTAGAACACGCTGCCCAACTTGCCCTGGGTTCAGAGCACCAAGATTAACCTCTAAAAGCTTCAGTTTAATGCATATTGAGCGCAACGTTCTACAAACGAGCAGCGCATTATACCGATCGTAGTTCACCCCTCGATGTATGAACAAACACTGAGGAAAATCTTTGTGTACAGCGTCGCCTTGCCAAACGTGGTTCTCTTTAGCTAGTAGGTTGGCTGAAGCTGCGCTCTGAAAGGCGAGCCACTGGAAGCGAGGCTGCTGCATCGGGATCCTTTGCTGCAACTTGCCAGCCCAGCAGTCGGTTGGCCACCCCCAGAATCAGAGGAGATTGCGAGATTGGGTGCCCTGTCTTAAAGGCCCCCACCGGCAACAATTCGTAACTAGCTGCCCTGCTACTAGACGAATGGCACTGCAGCCGCCAAGGCCCACATGGTTCTTGACACTGCCCAGCAGCCCCGCAAGCAGCTGACTTGTAAGTACTCCTTAGCGGAGGGTCTAGAAGAGGACTCTCCTGCCGGCTACTTCGGACTACAAAGCAATATACTCCATTTTTCGGAAGCAAAACATACCCCCCGGGGGCTTCTGGAGCCCTGCTTTACCGTTCCTTGGCTGAAACAGTCCTGTCAAATGTCCCTGATGGAGACCATTGTAAGTGGGTGATAATTATCGTAGAGGACAGCATAAAAGCTCATGTGCTTTTTCAGCAGTTAAAATACTCATACGTGTTAAACGATGATGTTTGAACTGCCTTCTGGATTAGTGTTATTTTGGTCCTATTTTATGTACAATGTACTATATATATATATATATATATATATATATATATATATATATATATATATATATATATATATATATATATATATATATATATATATATATATATATATATATTCATATAATCCTATGTGGAGTCTCTTTTGTGGTGTATTCATTGTGTTTCTGTATGAGCATGTTGCACAAACTCTTTTCACATTGCCTCTGATCAGTCTGACTGCACTGTGCCAAGCTTCCAGAGGGTGAGCAGAGGTTATCTTTGGTGTGTAAATATCTTGTCCTGACAAGAGCGGTGGATTCTGCCTCGCTTAGATGCATACCCTAGCCAACCAGAAACCCCATTTCTAAAAGTGCAGCAACAAACAGATGAAGAAAGTCGCAGAGGTATGATGGACCTATTCATGTGGACCTGGCCTAGCAGCTCGGTCTGGACTGTTCCCATGAGCCACAGGGTCACTACTGATTTGCATATGGCTGGGTCCACACTGGGGTGGCATAGTGGGCTAAATAACAATGGATTTAACCCAGATCTTTTGACTGAGGGAGAATGTTTGCATTGTCAGCATTCTGTCAATAATTTGTTTGCTGTAACACTTTTCACCCTAAGTAGGATGTGTATGCCCAGACGTGGATCCTGTGCTCGCTGTGCCACTGGATTCAAGTTAGCCTGGTTGAAGAAGGGTGACATACCCTGAAACCAGTCCCAGGATGCTTGCTTCCAGTCCAGGGAGGACCTGGCCTGGCAGTTCAGTCTGGACTGTTCCCATGAGGCACAGGGTCAAGACTGATTTGCATTTGGCTGGGTCCAAACTGAGTTGGTGTAGTGGGAAAAATAAGGATAGATTTAACCCAGATCTTTTGACTGGGAGAGAATGTTTGCATTGTCAGCATTCCGTCCATCATTTGTTTGCTGTAACAATATTCATGTGCAGAGGCATGTGTTTTCATAAACATGCTATTAACCTGGTCTCTAGGCGCTGGGAGCCGTCGGGAAGATTAAGCAAGCTATTGCCCAGAGTCACATGGTGCTAACCTGCCGCCGGAGCCGGGGATCGAACCCTGATCCCCAGATTCCAGCGTCAGTCACCCTGGCCGCGGCGCCACACCTCTGTTAAATGTTAAAATACAGTTTACTTTTTCCATGTGTCTAAATGTGTCTGCAATATGATATTAAGGCAAACAGAAAGGTATTGTTGGTCTTGTAGTTATTTTGTTAAATTACCTTAGCTTAAATAAATTACTGCTCTCGCCAACAGTGACAGGCATACCTAATTGGAGCATCATATTTGCCTGCACCTGGTAACTGTGACAGACAAGCCTATTTGGAGTACAGTAATAAATTGCAAAGGTGGCGGAATTTCAAGCTGGTCTCAGCAGTATCCTTCACTATCAAGCGGGGATGGGCACACCTACATCGTGAAGTAGTGAATACACATGAGGAGGTGACTTTCTACTGCCATTTTCAGTTCTTTGAAAATGGAAAAAAAGAAACTTCAAGTATTACTCTAGTCATCTTTTGGTTTATTGGAAGTAAGATGATGAAAGAAGATGAATTTCCATTTGAAGATTGTACCTTGGATTGGAAATATCATTTGCTGTTAATCATTCTAGAAGGTGACTCCAATGCCTTTCTTTTTGAGACATCTTGGAGAACCATTGCTATAATGGAACAGCTGGAAACATTCCCGAATTAGGAGTGGGTTTGTGGGGCAAAATTGGAAGCGGGGAGAAAACTGTCCCTTTACTTACTCTCTATTGGGGCAGGGAGACAGGAAGTTACAGAAAATGTGGCAGAATTCAAGCAGAAGGCAGCGTGCCCGCTCACCAAATATTTGTGTGACAAAACATGTTATACATTATGTACAGTACATTAGCACGATATTAGAAAAAGATAATTTTGGACTCCGAGTACAAGGTGAGGAGGTGGTGATAGGGGAAAATGCCACTTCCCAAAGGAAATTACCAGCAACTTGCGAGTCTGACCATTTTAGAAGTGCTTACCAAAAATATTAAGAGTGGTATAAAAGTACCTAAAATTTATATCAGACCAGGGAGTTATGGTGGTCAGGTTTTTAAAATGAAAAGGTACTTTCAGAGTGCCAAAGAATTGCATGGTAAAACCATTGTAGGTAAACTTTAGGTTTCGTTCAAAGGTGAGTGACATCATAGGTCAGCCACTTCAGAATCAGGAGGTTTTTTTATTCTTTTTTATATTCCTGAGCTCAGCCGCTGGTTCCCATTCATCTGCTTGAAAATGGATTATTGACTTTGAGAGCTTTTTCCAGGCACTTTTATTATGCAATTGGGATGTTTGAAATCATTCACGTAATACAATTTCAAAAATGCTATAGCTGTACCTTTAATGGTAAGGAAGTTACAAACAGATTATAGGATGCTGAAAACAAGTAAATAGCAAAACTATGCAGTACTGGTGTAATCAGTCCATCGAGGTAATGGAGTGGTTGGCATCAACTGTGATAGCCAAGAATAAACAATGGTGGCATATATATGGATTGACTTAAGGGCCTTATATAAAGAAGTAGTGAATTGACCAACATTTCTGAATTGACTAGTATTGTTGATGAGGGCCAAATTGTGACTATTTTACATCGCACCTCTGCCATCAGATACAACTACATGAGAAAACACAAGATCCGACCACACCTATAATTCTGATGGGGGCTTTAGAGTTTGTAAAGCCTTCTTTTAGACTCAATACTGAAGTCTTAGTTTCCCATAGGGTCATGACGCCTATACTGGGATACACATTGGGTGCTCAATATTTCTAGGATTATGTCCCAATTAAAGGAAATTAAAGGAAATTCTTGGCACATACATAAAGATCAATTTAAGAAGGTATTGGAGAGATTCAGAGAGGAAGGGTGGATGTTGAAGTACCAAAAATGTTTTTGGAAAGAATACTTTTGCTATTTAGGACACTACATTATTTCTTCAGGAGATCTTCCAAAAAAAACTTGGGAGACTATTAAAATATTGGAAACCCTCCAAAAAAAGAGGAATATTGCAGTTTTTAGGAATGGTAGATAGAGTTTTATATTAACTTTATAGAAAGGTTAGCAGAGAAATCTTGTGCAATATGAAGGTAGTTGAAGAAATAGGTTTCAGTGAAGAGGTTAGACAATCAAAATAGATTTTGAGATGGCACCGGATGCACAGGCCTTGTACCACGAATACCCATTTCTGACAGATTCCAGCTGTAAAGCATTAGTGCCAGTTGTACTACAGGTGTCAGGTGCCTGAGAGGGGCATTAGAAAATATGAATATTGGACCTGTGGTATTCATTACTAGTGACTGCACCTTCAGACTTTAGAGATTGTTAAAACACATATATAAATACACACACAAACGTAACTACTTATGAAACATAATGATTCTCAAACAATTGTTCATGTTTTCTGATTACCACCCAGGTTCCTGTGAATACCACATATGCCTTTGGTAATGCATGAGTTTACCAAACAGGTGAGTATAAATAAGTTAAAAATATATATATATTTGTGTACATATACACACATATATATATATATATATATAGAATTCACATATACACACACAAACACATATCCTTACAACCGAATACCCTTACCCACTATTAAACCCTAAAAAACACCCTTACAACCCAATACCCTTACCCATCTCAAAAACCTAAAATATCCCTTACTACCCTCTACCTGCCACTAAACCCTAAAACAACCCTTACAACACAATACTCTTATCCACTCCATAACCACTCTTATAACCCTATATTCACCCTATACCCATTATATGTTATGTTATGTTATTTAATGGTTTTATATAGCGCTCGGCTACTCCAAAGGAGTGTCCCGGCGCTTTAGAAGAAAACCAGATGTGGCTGTTGGGAGCAGAGAATGGGCAGGAAACTATTGCACAAAGAGCCAGGATTTTAACTATTTCCTAAAAGTCAGCAAATTCGGGGCTTTCCTCAATTGAGCTGGCAAGGAGTTCCAAAGCCTGGGTGCCAGAAAACGGAAGGAGCGACCCCCGATCCGGGCCAGACGTATGGAAGGAACAAGAGCCAAGGCCAGAGAAGCGGACCTCAGCGTTCTGTTCGGTATGTAGAAAGCCAGTCGCTTTCTAATATATTTTGCTCCAGATGTAAAAACAGGTCAAGGACAACCAATATTTGCCCGGCGGTATCGACTCTTTAACCCACAAAATATTAATCAATGAAGAGGCAGGCGCTGGAGACTGGAAGGCAGGAAACAAGGTTTATTCTCTCCGGAGGAGAACACATCAGTTCGGACAGCCAGTATCGTCACGAGGTGCTCTAACCGCATCTCTGAGGCCTGGCCTCTTATACACAGTTTTGTGATCTTTATTGCAGGTAACACATTCTTGCAATGCTTTGAAGTATGAAAGGACATCCTCGGAATCTCCCCTTCAGGCCCGTTCCCACACACATTTACAGTTGAAGTCCCCACCCCGGTCACAATAGGTGATGATTATCGCGCAGCTGGACATTCCGCCGATTCACGGAATGTGTGGGGTTGATCGGATATCATAGGGTGGGGGCTTTGATCAATTCGAGGGTCCTTTAATGGGGGAAGCTTCCTACTGTACGGGGGGGGCAATAAACAGTATCCGCAGGGCCAGGTGGCGGCCTGGGAACGGGGAAGACAAACGGGCACACAGGAAAAGGGGGTTTGTATCGAAGGGTCTGGGACCATGAAAGGAACGAAGGGAGGTGTCGCGCTGGGAACAGGATGGGGTTCTGAGGCAGAGCTGCGCTGAAGAGGGGTTTATGACCCAAGGCATGTGAGAGCGGGGGGGTGGCCAGTGCGTGGGGGGGCTTGTGAGGGCGAAGGGCTGTGCTGGGGGCCAGTGGCGTGCAGAGGGTGGTTCTGATCGAGGCACCTAAAATGGCGGGTGCGCACGACAAAAAGTGTGGCATCAGGGGAAAAGGCAAGATGGCGCAGATAATGTTTACCAAACCGTACTAATTTTCCACAGTCCTCCCTTTAACATTCCCAAGACATCTTGCTGGCCTATTTCCTATCCATGTCTACTGTGGCGGTCATAAGTAAAGAAGTAGGAACCCAGGTGAAGGAGCTATAAACATTACATTTAAAATCTTTCGTCTTAGGAGGCGGGCCTATCGATAAGTTCGTTTGCAGGAAAGTCATAGTAATGCAAAATCGGACAAAAACGATTCTGTAGCGAGAGTGTTGAGTACATTTCATAGATGATTATAGTCATTCGGAATATGAACTGATAGGTTATTACATATGTAAGTTCTTTTCGTATTCGGTTGGAGCGTAATCAATACAATGGTGGCTGGGAGAGAAATGAGACGTAGTAAAAACGATAATCAGGGGTGTCATTGTTCGAAGGGGAAGTCCTATTGTCATGGACCATTATTAGTGAGTTCTCAGCATTCTTTGTCGTCTTCTGTTGGCACTGTGGAGCACCGGCGGTGGAGCTATGTGTCCAGCTCTATTCTAGGTCCCGCGTTGCAGGGCATGACCTTTTCCTCGCTTTCCTGGTCAAGAAGGTCCTTTTTCGCCCTGTGTCCTTATGAGTCGATTGTCAAAGAGTTCAGGTGGAAGAAGGGGGTGTGTGTGAGTAGTCCTTAGGGTAGGTCGGAGGAAAAGGGATGGAGCAGGGCCAGATCGGGAACAGACAAGGGGGACGGAAAATTTTAGGTAGGCGGGCCCAAGACCGAGTTCAGAGAGCGGGGACTTTTCGGCACACGTTGATCATCGAGCAGGGGCATCAGGTCAGCCCTTTCCTCTCATTTTGTCGGAAACAGTGCCTCGTCCTGCGACTCCTTACTGTTGCGGTCTCGTCTTGGCCAATGTCGCAGATGTTCCACGATCTGTAGTCAGGCCGCGTGCTCCCACATCCGGTCTCTCTCTCCTCCGACAGTGGTACCCTTAAATGAGTTTGAAAAGACAGTCTTTAGAGAATTGGCAGAGGAAGGTAATCACATAAGTCTATTTCTCTCCCAGCTCCAAGCAAATGAGAAACATTCGTTACATTGGGGTTCACAACCAACATATAAATAATTGATGATGGGCTTGCTGGATTTCCTATAACTTTCTTTCGTAACTATTTCTTTGGTGTTTGTTGGTGTTACATTCATTGTTGTGGTACGAGATCTGGTACCTATTCATTGCATTTTGTTTATTACAGTCACATCAGTTCTTCTGGCAGAGACCCACTTTCCTAGTACGAGCCTTACGAAGCTATACCGTTCTCCAGGGCTTTATATTTTACGAAAAAGTGCAACGTGCTACCACCATGGTCTGATAGGTATCTTTCTGAGGAACGAACATAGGCTAAACAATTTTCTATTCGATCAATGCATCCTACCTTTCAGCTAAACATTTTACTTCTAACAGGGTTTATTGCAACAATTTCTTCATTTTGGTCTAATCTTAACTTTGCAAACATCATTCTAATTCCTACATAGTCTCTTACAACCTGACTACTTCATTAAAAAACCGAAGTCTTATGGAAAACAACTAGGAACATAGCAAACTGTGGTGAGGGACTATCGTCTTGCTTTGTGTCATGAGGGCGTTATCTAGCCGAAGGCCACAGTTCAGTTGGTAAGCGTTCAGTGACATTTCTCGAATTCTAAACTCTGTAGCTTGCTCATCAACAAATCATTTCTAGGAACAACGGCTGGCCTGTGTTAGTCGTAAGTCGACCCATCTCTTACAACCGGGGGTGAGAGACATTTTTAAAACTCTCGTCCGGGGCAGCTGATACAAAACTGAGGGCGTTCTGGGAAGATGGGGATGTTTCGATCACTTTTACTGTTTGGGTATTGAGACAATTCGGGACGGGGAAGGTCGCGTTATCTGAGGCATTTTTTTTTTTTTTTATCATAGAAGCCACTGACATGTAGTTCCCTTATTACGGGTCAGATATGGGAACCTCAGTCGTCTTACCCGTCCTTTCCTTTTTGGCCAATTCTAGGTTTCATCAATATTTAGCAGAAAGGAGAGGTAGTGACAAGGCATCAAGGTGATTTTTATTTAAGACAAATTTTCGCAAATACTTGCGGTAGCTGGAGCCAATTGGGTGGTGCACCAGGTGTGGCGGTTTGCCAATTAGGTGCTAGTCGTTCAGAAGAGTGAGAGTGCGGAGGAGAGAGAGAGAGAGAGAGAGAGAGAGAGTGCGGAGGAGAGAGAGAGAGAGAGAGAGAGTGCGGAGGAGAGAGAGAGAGAGTGCGGAGGAGAGAGAGAGAGAGAGAGTGCGGAGGAGAGAGAGAGAGAGAGAGTGCGGAGGAGAGAGAGAGAGAGAGAGAGAGAGAGAGAGAGAGAGAGAGAGAGAGAGAGATGTGCAACAATAGGCTAAATAGTACACGTGCGACATGGGGAGTGGCCGTGTATTAAGATAGGCTATTCAGCGCATTACACAACATGAGACATTACGAGTCTGTGTTAGAATTTCGAAAGCATGCAGTTTGGGACGGACGAGCGTTAGGCCGGGTACAGGGGGCATGCATAGGAAAAGAGGGGAAGGGAGGGGGACAACATTCGAGCATATCAAATGCATGGGCACGAAAGTCCTTTACTTACCACATACTCGTCTTATCTCCTCGGGATGGGATCCCTGGGGTCTTGGTTTCTGAAGCCAGGGGGGGGGCAGTGTGTCCTTATAGGCCGTGTGCAGGGAAACGTTAAAAATCAGAGGCACTTAGTGCGAGGTATCTAGTTGGTAGATGTACCTAGCTATCGGGGTCCTTAAATCTTTTCCAACGCTGTGATGTTTTAAGGCATATCAGCTCTTCGGCCAACTCTGTTCCCTAGTACCTTTGAGTGCCGTACCTTTATAACATTCTATCATTTACACCGCTTCACTTTACCCGTCCTCGGAAGTCGAGGTCCTTCTCCATGCGTTAGTTCCTGAGCCAGTCGCATACTTGGAGGCAGAGTATCGTGTCTTAGATTCGATCCTCCATCCGGGGCTGAGCAACCATCTTCTAATAACCTTAAAAAGAGAACAAAGCAGGGTGCACAGAAAAAACTCTCCCGCTGATCCCACATTTTTTTTTTAAAAAGCATGCAATACCTGTTCATAGTTTGGAAAACTTTTATTTGCACAATCGTTCAGCATGTAGATATGAGAGTGCAATCGTATTTGACCGGACACGGCGATGGCTGAAGCACGTACAGTAAGGGGGGGCTATTTTGCAGTATTAAAAGCATTTAAAAGGGTTTATTTAGTCATTTTGCAGGAAACTAAAAAGGTCTATCAATAGGTGAGGGATCAAGGGGCATTCATTTCATAATCGGAAGCACAGTCAGACTAGTTGCAATCAAATTCCCTAAATGCATACCGTGGACGTGTGTCACAAGCGAGGTTATGTATCAGTTACAATAATATCATAATAAATCGTACATTGAAACCAACATTTTTAACAGGGTCCTTTTACATGTTCGTCGAGTGAACCCTCCCTCTTTTTCGTCAAGTGTACAAAGGATCATATACATATCTCAGAACATAAAGTCTTATTAGCTAAAAACACCACGAGGTGTTCGTAAGTTCTCATTGACACCGGCGCCATTTTGGGCGGGGCCAGGTTAGTCCGGAATTAGCATCAGGGACAAAATGTTTCCCACAACCGGCGGTTGGACCAGAGTCCTTTTCGGCAGTTCAAAAAACTCGTGCTAACAGAAGGGGTGGCTATGTCGTGGTTATTTCGTTAGCGATCAAGGCAGTTGTTCCTCATCGGAAGCCTGTAGGGGCCAAGGGCTCCGGGGACTTTTGTAGAATCTTCAAGGCTGTGGGGATGCTGTCGGAGGTGGGGGCTCGTGCCCCGGTGGGCAAGCGTCCGAGTTACACTGCTGGTCAGAGTTACTTTAGCGGCCTAGACCCGCCTTCCAGGGGGCCCAGACGCCATTTTGAGGCCCCGCAGCAGCCGCCCTTCGTCGAGTCTGCAAGAGTGGAAGAGGCCCTTTGGGGTGAAAGAAATGGAACACCATGCCGTAGGAGCAGGACATTCGGCTAGGGTGCAGCTGTGGTGCCCCCACCTGGGGGGGCGAGGGAGACTCGTTCGCGCCGTCTCCCTCTCCCAGTGCACCCCACGCCGCCCCTTCTCACGGGCATACATGATGGCCACTCCACATCCCGTGCTCCACAAGTACTCTTGAGGGCCATCGTATGTCTTGTGCTGCGCAAGTATGGCCGGCGCCATCCCATGTCCTGTGCTGCGGAAGTATGGCCGCCTGCAGTGCATGTCCGGTGCTGCGCAAGTATGGGCGCCGCCGTTGCATGTCCTGTGCTGCGCAAGTATGGGCGCCGCCGTTGCATGTCCGGTGCTGCGCAAGTATGGGCGCCGCCGTTGCATGTCCGGTGCTGCGCAAGTATGGGCGCCGCCCGGCTGGAGGATTTCGGCGCCGGGCCGGGGGCTGGGAAACCTCCTATCCGGGGAGGTGGGAGAGGCTCGTCCGCGTCGCCTCTCCCTCCCAGTCCACCCTGTACCAATTTTCAGCAGAGGTATTTGTGATGGCCGGACCAGGAGATACGAGGGAGGGGGTCATCTCACCCGCCCCCTCCCTACTCATGGTCCGGGGGACGCCACCCCACGAAGAAGAGGAAGGGACGGCCATTTCATGCTGGGCCCGTGGTGCCCCCTGGACATCCCCCTGGCGATCTTTTCGATCGATGGCTGTCAGCAGGCCCCGCCCCACACGTGCTGTGTGTTTCACCTTCTGGATGGGCGTGACCGGTGACCTGCGGCATTTCGGGAACTTCCGGAGTGGGGGTAGGTATTTTGTTTGGACAGGCATGTCTGGGTAATGGGGGGTTGTCTATGCAGGCCTGTAATTGCTCCTTTTTTTTTTACAGAGTGGGGGGGGGCAACAGAGAGTAATCAGTCCCATTGCACTCGAAGTTTGAGTTCATTAATGGAATGTATGCTAATCTGTCCGAGACTACTCTGTGTATTGTTTCTGTAGGTTATCCGAAAAAGGGTGGCTTTTTTTGTGTTAGGGAACAGTATCGGTAGTACGGGGTTCGTCACCGGGTAACTTAGAGCTAGACTGGGTTTCCCGTCTTAGCGTTGTTCGATCTATGAGGACTCAAACATGTCGCTGAAATCGGTCTGGCGAAATCTGTGCCATCGGGCATAATCAAACGTGGTGGTTCTATCTGGCCTGTCCGCGTCAGTCTGACTTATCTTTGTCTCACGCCTTTTCCCTTTCTGCCGGCCTGTTATTTCTGTCGGCCCTCTGCTCTTACCCTCGTTCAGTAGAGTCGGGCATTGGGCTTTCCAGTGCCCGGAAAATTTACAAAAAGCACATTGGTTTTGCCCTAAGTCTGGTCGTCCTGTGCGTAGTGTCGGGGGATTACTTTCGGGTCGTTGCGTCTTGGGGTTGTCCTGTCGATATATTCCTTTACCTACTCTGACTTCGTCTCTTTTCTTTCGTTGCATTGCTTCTTTGCGCCACATACCGAGACTGTCGAGCATAATAGGCGTTGTCTTATTACTACAAAGGGCTATTTCTAACGTTTCTATTTTATCAAGATCGAAGGATCCTATCAGTGGCCACTGTTTCTCTTGATTTTCTTTGGTATACCTGTGCCACAGCTTACTATAGGCTATGGTAACTAATCCATACTTTGTGAACATGTCTTTATTAGGGGTGCCTTCCAGCGGAGCTAGATGGTCCACCTCTAATAAACGGTCCGGGCTGAACCAACTACCAATCAGTGGGGAGAAGACAGACATGACGGCTCACAACGAGGACAAAAAGTCAGCACTGCCTATCTTATCACTGCGTGCAAAGACTAGACAGAATATTTCTATTCTACGTTGTTTGCAGGCAGTGAATACCTCATGAACCAATATCAAAAAGTCAATAAACAATCAGTGGGGAGAATAAGTAGGCCCGCAAAAAGGTCTGCGTCCTCTACCCTTTCACTATCTGCAAAGAGGAACCTGTTCTTTCCTGTTTGCAGACAGAGAATCTCCAGAAAACAATCCGCGAACAGTAGTTCGGGGTCAAAAACAATTAATCAGTGTGGGAGAGGGAAATCTCCCGAGAGTTCAAAACAATCAATCAGTGGGGGAGAAAGATAGGCACGATGGCTGCGTTACCTATCCTTCACTGTTTGCAAAGAGAGAGAGCCTACTGTTTCTCCGTTTGCAGACAGTGAATCTCCAAACAAGTCAACAAAGAGTAATACTAGTATTTTCCGATCAATTAAACAATCATTTCGCAATTCGTCGTGTTTACACGACCTTACCCGGACCGTATGGACAGTTTCTTATCTTCCGAATCCAGCGCCCGATCGTCCTCTTTTCCTCGTATTCCTCGCGGCACTCCTGATGGTTCCCAGTCAGGACCGTAGATCACTCGAGAGAGGTCTGTTCGGAATCAGTGAAGTTCGGATGATCGGCTGCCAGACGAGGGTCTATTGGGCAAGAGCTCTCCCGATCGTTGCAGTCGTTCACTCTGTCGTCAGGACCTCTCCCACTGGATCCACGTGTCGCTGATGGGCCCCACGCTTGGGACGCCAATTGTAAAAACAGGTCAAGGACAACCAATATTTGCCCGGCGGTATCGCCTCTTTAACCCACAAAATATTAATCAATGAAGAGGCAGGCGCTGGAGACTGGAAGGCAGGAAACAAGGTTTATTCTCTCCGGAGGAGAACACATCAGTTCGGACAGCCAGTATCGTCACGAGGTGCTCTAACCGCATCTCTGAGGCCTGGCCTCTTATACACAGTTTTGTGATCTTTATTGCAGGTAACACATTCTTGCAATGCTTTGAAGTATGAAAGGACATCCTCGGAATCTCCCCTTCAGGCCCGTTCCCACACACATTTACAGTTGAAGTCCCCACCCCGGTCACAATAGGTGATGATTATCGCGCAGCTGGACATTCCGCCGATTCACGGAATGTGTGGGGTTGATCGGATATCATAGGGTGGGGGCTTTGATCAATTCGAAGGTCCTTTAATGGGGGAAGCTTCCTACTGTACGGGGGGGCAATAAACAGTATCCGCAGGGCCAGGTGGCGGCCTGGGAACGGGGAAGACAAACGGGCACACAGGAAAAGGGGGTTTGTATCGAAGGGTCTGGGACCATGAAAGGAACGAAGGGAGGTGTCGCGCTGGGAACAGGATGGGGTTCTGAGGCAGAGCTGCGCTGAAGAGGGGTTTATGACCCAAGGCATGTGAGAGCGGGGGGTGGCCAGTGCGTGGGGGGGCTTGTGAGGGCGAAGGGCTGTGCTGGGGGCCAGTGGCGTGCAGAGGGTGGTTCTGATCGAGGCACCTAAAATGGCGGGTGCGCACGACAAAAAGTGTGGCATCAGGGGAAAAGGCAAGATGGCGCAGATAATGTTTACCAAACCGTACTAATTTTCCACACAGAGTCGTGCAGTGCCTTGAAAGCGAGTGCAAGTGCCTTGAAAGCCACCCGTTCCTTAATAGGAAGCCAATGCAATTTTTACAATAACTTTTTTGCGCTAGTTCTACGATGGAGGCCATAGATGGCTCTAGCAGCTGAATTCTGCACTACCTGTATGTGCGAAAACAGGTAATCTGGCATGCCCAGGTAGAGGATGTTGGAATAATCCAGGTGGGAGCATATCAAGGCTTGGACAGTGACTTTTCTGTGCGCCAGGGAAAACAAAGGAAGAAATTTCCGAATCATTTTCAAAATGCCAAAGCACTTTCCAACAAGACCCAGGATCTGAGGTTTCAGAGTAAGACCCTCATCGATCTGCACTCCCAGATTCTTTGCCTTGGTGGAAACAGCCGATGGAGGAAACATGGCGGGAGGCCACCAAGACTGCCATCTGGGATCGGCGGCACAGCCAAAGAACAACAGCTCCGATTTATCGGAGTTGCATTTGAGGCTATGATGTTCAAACCACTCAAACACTGCCCCCCAGATATATATATATATATATATAGATATATATATATATATCTATATATATATATATATATATATATATATATATATATATATATGTAGTTCTAGTTCGGACCTAGTTACCATAGGAAAATTGCAACATTCTATTCCCAATAACTTTTGAGCCTATTGACGAATCTTTGCAAAATTTTCAAAACTAATTCTTTGTTGAGATCAGATCCTATGTTGAAAGTTTGGGGGTGATTCTTCAAGGGGGGGCAGAGAAAAAAGGGGGGTCCCAAAACATGTTTTTTCAATGTTCATTTCCATAGGAAACTTTAGACAAGGCTACAGGTCGAATGGGTGAACGGAATAACCCCAGATTTGGCAGGGAGAAGGGTCTTGGTCTAGAAAGCACACTTGTTTTTTTGGTGTAAATCCGTTCAGTAGTTTGAGAAATGCCGAAATTTACAGATATCGATATTCGGGAATTCTGCCTTCTGATTGGCTGAGGCGTTACGAGCACGAGCTTGCTGCTTATTAGCTGCAAGCGGTTGCAACTAGGAAGTGTTGGCTGCCATTTTGTGATTCCGTTGAAGCGAGTAAGGGAAAAAAGGGTGAAAAAAGTGGGAAATAGGAGGGTAGAAGGACTGTAAGTTCTGTGGGGTGTTTAGGGTGTGCTACAGAGGGGGTGTGAAGCAAAGTATTCACCCCTACCGGGGTGAAAGTGGTGGGTTACGGAAATTAAGTGAGGTATTGCCTAGAGTCTGTTGCTGGTAAGGTGAAGTGGTGCAGGACTCGGGATTAAAGCGGGAGCCCAAACTGTGTGCCTTATGCTGTGAAGTCATGTGCCATGGCTGCTGTGCTATACTTGTGGAAGTAGTGTCAGCATGTCTTTATACCTAGTAGGATGAACTACTGACCCGTACTGGTGTGAAAGTCCTGGGTACGGAAAATATGTGAGGTATTGTCTAGAGTCTCATGGAAGGAGGAAGTGTTGGCCGCCATTTTGTCATTCGGTTGAAGTGAGTAAGGGCAAAAAAGGGCAAAAAATGTGGGAAATAGGAGGGTGGGAGCACTGTAACCTCTGTGGGGTGTTTAAGGTGTGCTATACAGGGAGTGCGAAGTGAACTACTCATACCTACCAGTCTGAAAAGGATAGTCTACAAAAATTAAGTGAGGTGTTGCCTAGAGTGTGATGCTGCTAAGGTGAGCTGGTGCGGGACTCTGGGATTAAATGGTGAGCCCAAGTTGTGTGTCTTATGCTTGGAAGTCATGTGCCGTGGCCGCTGCACTAAAGCTGTGGAAGTAGTGTCAGCATGTGTTTATAACTACTAGGATAACCTACTGACCCGTACTGGTTTGAAAGTCCTGGGGTACGGAAAATATGTGAGGTAGTGTGTAGAGTCTCATGCTGCTAAGGTGAGCTGCTGCCAGACTCGGGGATGAAAGCGCGAGCCCAAACCGTGTGTCATATGGTGTGAAGACATGTGCTCTGGCCACTGTGCCACATCTGTCCAAGTAGTGTCAACAAGTAGTTATAGCTACTCGGAGGAACTTTTGTTTCGAACATTGTAACTTGTATATGGTGCTTAGGGGGTGTTATATAGGTAGTGCAAAGGTAAATTTGTGTGTATGAAATGAATTTGGAAAGTGGAAAGCACCGACTCCTATGGGTCTGGTGGCACTGGGGGCGTAAGCTGAGGTGCTGCTGGAGTTGGGGGATAAAGCTGATGAACTACTGACCCCTATTGTGAACTTTTAACATGCATGTGCTGTTAAATGTTCGAAACATTTTTTGCAAAAGTATATCGTTAAGTTACAAAAAGAATTGATGAACTTTTAACCTGCAGGTGTCTTAGAATGTTCCAAAAAGTGTGGTGATAAAATAGGTTGAACTTGTGAATTGTATGTGGTGCGGAATATTAAGTAGCTTTTTGTATGGAAAATTCAAATTTAAGCAATGGAGATACGTTTTGGAATGTCGTTGAAGGAATGAAGTATTCTGATTTGTTCTTTAAATGTGTTTATGTGTAGAGCGACAGAGAAATTGTACCATTACTGGTTCCATTCTTGATGAAAGCGGTGCTTTACATGTAGTGTGTGACGAAGAAAGAATCCGATGCTTGTGTGATATTTGCAATCTGCATACCAACTACAAAGGTGAGTTAGAAATTAACAAGGTGTGTTATGTGTTCTGTAGTAGTGATTAAGTGTTTGAGGTAATGTTTTTAATTTTGAAAGTATTTTTTATTTCAAAGTAATATAGTGTTAGTAAAGTGTGGTGTTTGATATTGGTTATAAAATATGCATAAAATTTGAGCTGTTGTTAAATAAGTACTTTATATTTTTTTGAAAATGAGGTACAGTGTTAATTACTGTTTGTAATGTATTCGGGGAGATAAACAAAATGTTCCACGTTTGCAAATTATACTTTTTGTGGAAATAGTGGGGTGGGTTGGTGGTGGTAGGAGATGTATCTGTTATTAAGTTAAATGCGATAAAACGAAATCCAGAAATGTTATGTGGGCAGGTTGTGATCTACTTTTTGACACTGAGAGGTAGATTTGAATGTAAGTCAACGTAGGTTGATGTACAGTGGGGTCGTCTACAACGTTTGGAGATTACATGGAGAGGAGATGGAGATAGGAAAAGTGGTACGTTACTTTTATATGTACGCATAGTTTGAATCATGTGATCCTAAGTTGAGATATAATATGAACATGGTTCCTGGTTTGCATTTGGGGATAGTTAATATTTTTTGTAGTTTCTTACTAATGATTAATGAAAAGGTAGATATACTAAAATATATGGTAGTAAGTGTATTAACTATTGCTTGTTCCTATGCAATAGAAGAGGTTGGGGAGTGCTTCTTTAGAAGAAATGTTTTATAAAAGTGTGAGATTAAAAAAATGTAAATGTGCAATATATTTTCTGTATGACTGTTGCCATTAGAGAAGTACATGCGATTTTAAGTGATACTATTTGTAAGGCTGTGCCGCTGTGGTGGATATAAGTAGGTGTTGAAGTGGTTCGTGTTTTACTGATGCTGAGCTTCACTTTCTTTTTTGAGACACTCGTCAATGTATTCATTCCATTTAATATCTTTAATATAGATACAGTAAAGGGACGGTATATCAAAAGTTTGGGAATTAGAACTTTGTTTCCTCTCCCCATGCCCTGCTATACACTCTACAGAGTGTTTAAACGATTTTCGTAACATATAGATGTCTAGCTAGTAAAGGTGGTGTAGTTCGACTGGGCCCATTATAAACCGTGCCATGGAATGGTTTATGTTTTAACCGCCAATTTGCATGTTTGAATAGTTTTTGCTCATAAGTGTTCCGGTAGATACCTGTTAACATTAACCCTGTGTATGGGTATAGTGGCGCTACTAGGAAAGTTGGGGGTTTCGGTTTGATTTCGTACGGTTAACCAAGGGCAGGGTGGGTGTGGGGGAGGTAGTTATTTTGCTGTTTGAAATACAGAATCTAGTAACGTGGAGATGTGGAGCTACTAAAGGTGATGTAGTACCACTGGGAGCACTTATAAAGCGCTCTATGGTATGGTATATGTTTTACCCGCAAATTTGCATGTTCTACATTTGCTTGGGCTCTTTCTTTTATTGCATAGAGTTAAGCAAGGGCGGGTGTTGAGGTGGTGTAGTGGTACTGTGACTATTTATAAACCGTCTTATGGTATGGTGTATGTTTGAGTTTTAAACTTGCAGGATTTAATAGCTTTTGCTGATCAGCGTTCCAGTAGACACCTGTTGACATTAAATCTATGTATGGCTATAGTGGCGGTAACAGGAGTGCTGGGGCTCGTTGTTTGATTTTGTAAGGTTAAGCATAGGTATGGGTGGGGGAGGTGCGTATGTTGCGGATTATAAGATGGACATTTGTAAGGTGGGCATGTTTGTTAGTAAAGGTAATGTAGTTTCACTGGGCCCATTTATTAACCATACTATGGGATTGTTTATGTTTTTCCCGCCAATTTGCATGTTTGAATAATTTCTGTTAAGTGTACACACCTGTCAAAATTAAGCCTGTGTATGGGTTTAGTGGCGTTACTAGAAATGGTGGAGGTTTCTGTTTGATTTTGTATGGTTAAGGAAGGGCGAGGTGGGTGTGGGGGAGGTGGGTATGTTTTTGATTACAACACAGAATATAGTAACATGCAGATGTCGAGCTAATAAAGGTGCTATAGTACCACTGAGAGCACTTATAAAGTGCCCTATGACATGGTATATGTTTTACCCGCAAATTTGCATGTTTTAATACGCTTTGCTCATGAGCGTTCCGGTAGACAGTTGTTGAAATTAAGTTCCTGTATTGCTAGAGTGTGTCTACTAGGTTTGGTGTGGCTCTCTTTATTTTTGTAAAGTTAAGGAAGGATGTGGAAGAGGGAGGTGCAGTGGCAGTGTGCCCATTTATGAATCGCTTTATGGTATGGTATATGTTTTTCTGGCAAATTCCCATGTTTTAATACCTTTTGGTGATGAGTGTTCCAGCAGACAGGTACACAAATTACACAACATTTCTGTGGATAAGAAATCTTCGTGCTGATAGATACTCTTGTACTGTCGTAGAAGACTGATAGCGTTCATGGAAAATTATGAAACTTGGTGCTATTGTAGATTTCAATGGAAGCTTACACTGTTTCTTTGTTACTATGGTGTAGTTAGGGTTGTAAGTAGGAGAAAAAAGTGGGGGTGCTCTAAAAGGGGGGGGGCACTGCTCTTTAAGGGGTGTGGGCTATGCAAGTTGGGCCGTGGTCTAAATCAAGATAAGTATCATTGTGTGCTCTAGAAAATCCTCTCCAATTATCCTACCTTCTGAAAAAAACATTCTTTAAAGTATTTCCCTTCCTTCTACAACGTGGGTAACCTAGTGTGATGTCTCCTGTTCTCAGTAGTGAGCAAAATAAGCATGCGTACGTCGATGTGCATGAACTCACTGCAGTGCAATAAAAATAAATAAAAAATTGACTGTTTGCGACAGCTGAAAATAAAATTGACTATGTTTGCGAGGGCCGAAAAAAGAGTCCATAGAGACCCGTTTGGAGGCTCCCTGAAAATAAGTGCTGGTCCTCAAACCCAGCCCAATTAAATCCAGGAATCCATCTATCCTAAGCACTGGACCATCCAACCATCTTTTAATTCATGCATACATTCCTACTTATATACAAAGATACATCTGTTCCTGCACTTATCTCAAGCATCTATGAGCCTACTCGCCTATAGTAAGCACTTTGCCATTCATGCAGCCATACGCCTATATATCCATAGATGCATCAGTCCCAGAACCAATCATAAGCATCTATTAGTCCACCAGTCTATCATAAGTACTGGTCCCTGTATTCATTTATCCTTCCATCCATACATTAATACATCTATCTATGTAATTATGCATTGACGCATCTGGCCATGCAGCCACTCGCCCTTTATTCAACTATACATTCTTCATTCCGTGCATTGTCCGCCCCCGATCCTCAATACAATGGATTATACTCATCCATCCAGCCTCTTAGGGGGTCGAAAAGGCTTGCGAAAAGCATTGACAGGCAGATTTTTTTTAATAAAGAATAACAAAGCTTTGAGTTGCTCTTTGTGGAGCATACTTCACCATCCTTCTCTGGTGGTGTTTTAAAGAAAGGTACATGTAGCAAAAGAAATGTAAAGGAGCTTTTAAGTGTAAGACGTTAATTTAGAAACAGAACGTTTTGTCGAGTTGAATATAGGTACACTGTTTTAAAGTGCCCGTGACTGACAGAAACTGAATACCTGCACTTCTTACATTTGAGAAAGTATACTAGAGGTAATTTGGGGTGGTGAGAACCTTGAGTTCTATATTTCCATGTGAAGCACAGTATAGGAATATAAAAGTAATTGGAAAGCTTTTCTGTTCATATTAAAGAGGGGGTGTGAGAACTAAGCGAGGCAGGCAAATTGTGTGTTTTCGTGGCAGTAAAACAAGAGAATGTGTAAAGTCAGAGCAGGTTCGTGCTGGAGTTGCCTGCATGTGGTTGTTTCCAGAGGCGCAACCAGAGCAAAATTTCAGGGGGCCTAATTCTTTCAGCAATAGACAGAGTGGGGATGTAGGGGCTGTAAAAAGGGGTGAAAAAATGATCTTTTGAATACCTGTGAAGTACTCGGGTGCGATTGTGTGTGTGCGACCGGGAAGATGTTTGAGAGAGTCTTAGGGGCAATGGGCGATGCGCGCCTGGTGGTCTGTTTGCTAATTACCCAACAATGATGTTGCTCCTGCGTTGCAAAAAGAGAAGGGAAATTTTGAGAGAAAATGTGTCTTTTTAAAGGATTTCCTTTCTCCTACAGTGCGAGTCACCTGACATGATGTCTGCACTTCCAAGTAGTGAGTAATGTGCATGCTTTCCCAGTCTCCCTGCAGTGCAATAAAGAAAAAAAAACAGGTGATGTTTGCGAGGCCCGAAAATAGACCCCAATAATGACCTGTTTCGAGGCCCCCTAAAATAAAGTGCTGGTGCTCAGACCCCCAGAGACACCCCCCCCCCCCCACTTAAAGCCGGGGCAGTGTTATGTTTGTGAAGTTGTAGATACAATTATAGGCTAATAATGGTAATTTTTGTGTGTGCTGTTTTGTTGATAATATCATCTTAAGTACATAGATTAAAATGTTTAAAAATACTATCTATAAACTTGTCTGCAGTGGGTTGGAGAGAGTGGTGTGGGGTGCGGCGGAGAGGTAAAAAGTATGAGGTAGTGCAGCGAAATATAAATTGTAAAGGTGTATGTAAATAAATAAATACTTGCTGTATGTTCTAGGGCACTACTTGTCATCTTAGTGCTGCTCTGTTGTGCTCAATCACGTTGCAGCACTGGGTGTGAAAGTCGTTAGTGGAAGTTTTGTAATTGTATGTTATTATTTTAACATGTGAAAAATAATTGAATCTATTTTTTGTTTTTCAGAAAATTATTTTGTTTGGATTAAAATGTGGAAATGCCAAGAAGAAGTGAAAAAAAAGAAGAGAAGAAAAATATATATATCAGCAAAAGGCAAAAGTTTGAATTAGGAAAAAATGCGTGTAGTACAGAACCAGTTTGCTCTACTATAAGTACAAGATGAAAAAAGGATCACACAAGGAAAAAAGAAGAATTTTTCAAGTTAGGTGAAGCAGAGTTCAATTTCAAATACCAGGAAAAGGAAACATGATAAAGAAATAGTATATGTTACTCGGAGACAAAAGCAGTTTCATGAAATTGGTCAGAGACTTTTTCGATCTAGAGTGATTCAGAATTTAATGAAAAAATGCTGCAAATATAAAACAAAAGTTTTTTAATTGAAAGAGAAACAGCGTATTGAAAGTATTTTGGATAGTGATTTCAATTTAAAACAGAAGTTATTCATCGTGATTTGAAGAGAAAGTATTAAACAGAACGTTAGGTTGTTACAAGGAGTAGATCCAGGTCATGTAAGAAAATATACTGAGAAGTATGAGTATTCTCTGGCTTGCTTTGAAGAAAAAATTTGTAAAAGTGTTTATCAGTTGAGGATGTTAGCAGTATGTTATTCAGAAATGCGAAAGATTGTGAGGAAAGTGAACTATGTAAAAAGTCCTGCATTATTTTTAAGTGGACTGAGTACAAGTCTTTTATATGCTTCCTTATTAGTTGTTCAAGAAAAGTGCGATATTGAAATGCGATATTTTGGTTCAGAGGAGCAGTTCATAGAAAGAGAAAGTTTGACAATTACAGATGTTGGAGGAGATGGGAAAGTGATTAGCACTGATCAGTTTGAAGAAGAAATTGGAAAGTTCAATGTAGTGTGGCCTGAAATACAAAACTATGTTTGTGTTTGTTATCGAAGTACTGAATATAAAAGTCAAAGTAGGAATGTTGATTTGTATTTGAAAAGTGAAAAGGAGAACAATAGTAAGTGGGTAGAATTTGCAATTTACTTGTTGGTGGAAGGTCAATTTGAGTTAGGTAGTGATCAACGTATATGTAAATATTGTCATAACAAATTAGAAGAGAACAAAATGCCTTTTAGAGCAGTACATAATAATAATAACGAATTAGTAGCTATTCTGGAGGAAGTGGCAGAATTGAATACATATGAGTCTGTTCTAATTCAATTTGTTCATTCTTTTCAAAGTATAATACAGATGGAGCCTAAAACAGGTAAACTGCCACCAACAGACTTTCAAATTGGTTTGAAGGAAGAGTGGTGTAGTTGCCTTTGGATTTTAAGAAGAAAATTTAAACGATTGCTGGAGTGAAAGAGGAAAATTAGGCAGTAGTCATTCTAGGAAATGGTGTAGTAACAAAAAGTCGGAAAATATGGCAAGAATTAGTGGGTGTTAATAAAGTTGAAAAGGCAACCTCATATCTTATAGAGAACAATATTTATTACAAAACTGTAAATGTGGGTGAGAAGGTAATACGTTTAGAAGATAAATCTTGTTGACCGATATTCTGAAGGTGCAATCTGTACAGGTTGCTCATTATACTGTCAACCTTCTTGTATAGGAAACAGCTGTGGAAAATAATGACCTTTCAAAGTTTTCTCCCATACACTCATTGGAGTTCAAATAACTCAATGCTGCTTCCTATTCTTTTGAATGCAAAGGCTATATTGTGTAATGTTCATAAATATCTTCAGTACTTCTCTTGTCACTTTTCGCAATATGATCACTTGAAATCTCAGATGTTCTGAAGATCCTAGATTTCGACAGTGCATTTTATACATATTTCACCTTTTGTTTGAAAGTGATGTGCCTTCTCTGTTTGCAGAGAACCACATACTTAAAACTAAAATTCATCAATAAGTTCTTTCTGCGAAAGAATTTGTGGAGAAAGTTCAAGAAAGATATGAAAATTTAGAAGGACACAATCAATTTGATGGCATGTCAACGTGGAACACATGAGTATTGGTATTGTCGCCATGAAGAACTCAAGTGTATGTTACGGAACATAGGTACAAGAACATGGTTTGTCACACTTAGCAGTGCAGAGTATGCATTGGAAGATTTGCTTGACCACTTTGGCCGCCATAAGTGTGGCAGGGTATGCTCAGACGGGAGTCCCTTGCTCACTTTGCCACTGGATTCAAGCAAGCCGGGCTGAAGACGGCTGGAATGCCAGAAACCGGTCCTCGGAAGCTTGTTTCCGGTCCAGGAAGGCATGGCTTGGCAGTTCGGGCTGGACTGTTCCCATGAGGCACAGGGTCAGACTGATTTGCATATAGCCATGTCTAAACTGGGGTGGCAGAGTGAGCTAAAGAACGGTGATGGATCAAACCCAGATCTTTTGACTGGGTGTGAGTGTTTGATTGGTTCAGATGCTCCGTCCATCACCACCCCCTTTTGTACCGCTTTGGCCGCCATAAGTGTGGCAGGGTATGCTCAGACGCGAGTCCCTTGCTCACTTTGCCACTGGATTCAAGCAAGCCGGGCTGAAGACGGCTGGAATGCCAGAAACCGGTCCTCGGAAGCTTGTTTCCGGTCCAGGGAAGGCATGGCTTGGCAGTTCGGGCTGGACTGTTCCCATGAGGCACAGGGTCAGACTGATTTGCATATAGCCATGTCTGAACTGGGGTGGCAGAGTGGGCTAAAGAACGGTGATGGATCAAACCCAGATCTTTTGACTTGGTGTGAGTGTTTGATTGGTTCAGATGCTCAGTCCATCACCACCCCCTTTTGTACTGTTATATTACATTGTACATAACAAAATCAGAAAAAATAGAGATGAAAGAACTGTGGGAAGAAATTGCACAAGAGAAAAGCCCAAGTAAAGAATTTTACAGCTTTACTTTGAAAATGCTTTCCCACTGAGATATTGGATTGTATGAATGTTCAGACTGATTGTGACCTTAAAGTTTAAATTCAAAGTCACGAGAAATCATTTGGGTAAGTTTAGGTCTTGCCTGCAAAGGAAATGGAGTCTTGAAATCATTTGATGAAATTTAAGAATTAGCAGTAAATGAAACAGACAGTACAGACAATCTTAAAACTAATATGTTGGACACGTACTAACTGAAAAGGAGTCAACATCTGGAAAAACTACATCTGTATGAAGTATTTCAACAATACAGCTTGAAAAGAAATGTTAAAGAGAATGTAAAAGAAGGAAAATATGCAGTAGTTGGATGTCATGGTTGTTTAGTAAAACATGCAAAGAGTAATCTCATAAACCACAAGAAAGTTAGTTGTGATACTTTAGATAAGTGAGAATTTGACTATATAGCACTTCTGCAACTATTTAAGCCATGGTGTAGTGAAAGTGAATTATTTGGAGACTTTGCCTGTTACGAAGATTCTTGTAATACATGTAAAGGTAGCATTGCATGTACAATTTTTGCTATATATTTAAAAATGTTGAATGATGAATTTGAACAGGAAAAGACTATTACAGCTGAAATTAGTAGTAAAAGTTCTCAAGATAGTGAAACTAGTGGTCCATGTAGTCACGATCTTCTTGGACGACCAATACTGGAAAATAAAGCAGCCATTGCTATGCATAAAGTTTAAATTGCAATGCGGTACAGCAAGTCCGAACAGTGAAACGGGGTCTTGATTCTATGATTGAGGATGTCAGAAGATACAGTTTGTGATGATTTGTGGTACCCCCTCCGATGAGTTGCATCAAACTCTAGGTCCCAACAGTGGAACGGTGCCTTGATCCCACAATGGAGGATGTTAGAACTTCATCTGAGAGTGGAAATGAAGGTACTCCCTTTGACCAGGTGCAAGCAACTCTAGGTCCCAACAGTGGAACGGTGTCTTGATTCCACAATGGAAGATGTCCGATATTACTTGTTGCTTGGTTTTCCTAGAAGTCTCTCCGTTGAGGTGCATCAGACTCGGTGCTTCCGTAGCTAACTGTTGCACATGATTATTGTGCTTGGTTTACACCGGTCGGTGGAGTACACTGTGGTACAGCAGGTCTGAACAGTGAAAGGGGGTCTTGATTGTAGAATTGAGGATGTCAGAAGTTGAAGTTTGTTATTATTTCTGTGTACCCCCTCGGATATGCTGCAACCAAGTCCATGCTTTTAAATTGAACGGTACATGGCTGTCAGGTGTTAATGAATAGTGAGTTTGGCCTACAATGCAGACAGAAGTGTTCACAATTCAGATCGAGTGCTGATTGTTTAATTATAGAATCCAGTACTCTAGTAACTACAACGTCTATTGGACTATACATATTATGTTTTTAGTATACTTGCTTGAAGAATTTTTTTTAAATGACTGATAGGTTTACTACAATGACCAAATTTAATTTGCAAGTGCAAAGGAACACTGAATAGCCTACACTGTAGACAGCAGAAATTGTATTTGAATTGTTTTGTTTTATATATTGCACATTTTTCTGCAATTTATGTTGTGTTTTGTGAAGAGGAAGTGAGAGAAAGTATTCATGAATGTCTGAGTATGGTCTACAATTAACACTGCAGATAGCAGTGTTCACAATTCAGATTGAGTGGGTCTTGTAGATGACGCAGTTCTGTAGGAAAAGACATTGCTCCAGTGCGCTCTGTCTACACCATGCATATGTATTATTACAGGCTCCAGACACGCTTTTTGTTGCTTTGCGTATGACAAACTGTGTAGCTGAATTCCACCTTATGTAGCTGTGGGCCCTTGCAGCACTCTCTGGCCTACACTGTAGGCACAAGTGTTCACAATCTCTATTGAGTTGCTACTGCAGATGATGTTCTGTTGATGGCAACAGATATTACTCGTAGTACAGCCTGCCTGTTTACAGCACACATCATTGCCGGTTGTTGACATGCTGAATGATTTTGATGTGGCTATCTGAGTGTACTAGAACTGATGGCCCCTTTATGATACAATCTTTTTGTGTATTATTTCAGATCTATTAATTGTGTCTCAGTATACCACAAGTTGTGTTTCTTTTACGATAGAAAATTTTTATGTATTACTTCACATCTACTGTCCCTACCTTACTGCAGTACAAACTATTGATTCTTTCATTATTGAATGTCTGTGTGTGATCCAATGATTACTGTTGTAAGTTGATGATAGCAGCAAGTATTCCCTGAGGGCTGGTTTACACTGACTCCACATGCATCCGCCACAGACGTCACTGGATATGTGACCCTGGTAATAAAAAGGTGTTGAGCGCACGTGCCCATAACCACTTCCACTATCTATCTGTGTGTTCATTATCTATGCATGATACTGCCCCTGGGCCATATTACATTACATTGTGCTGTGGGCAGTGTATGTAACTATGTTACCTCTGGTAGTGGGGAAAACTTTGGTTATGTAATTTTTAGGTGTATGGCTGTCATAGGTGGAAGGCTACATTTAGAGACAATGAATATTGATATAGATGGTTGTTGAATGTTGTGTGTAGTGCAAGATATGTGTACATAGCAAAACGTTTCAGAAAAGCTCTCTAGGCAGAAGAGGTGTGTCTCATGAAATGCTGTAGAGAGCATGACTAAAATGGGTGGTGTCCTTCAACTGCTACAATGGGAAATGTTATGAACTAATCAAAAGCTTTTTTTTCAGGTCACATGTTAATCGCGCACTCAGTGCGGAAGGAGACCGCACCCAATGCAATTTTCAAACAATATATTTACTATAATAGGTTTATTACAGTTAGAAATATATAAATGTTTGAAATATTTTAGATTATCACTTGCTGTCATATACACTTTAAAGTTATTTACATATACTTTTGAGACAAAAAAAATGAGGTGTATGGCATACCCGGCGCAACACCATACATCTATGATGTAAGACAGGGCCTGGCAGTGTGCACTCGTTGCATACGCAACGTGCAGAGGGCGCAATCCCACACGTACATGGTGTAATGCACGGCTTAGTACTGCATACCCGTTGCATACCAAACTAGTAGGTGCCGCGACCTCGTCCGTATATGTTGTTACGCGGGAAACGGTGTCATGAATGCGTTGGATTACAAATGCGCATTATTTTAATATGGTGGATAGTATTCACATGCTGATGGACTTTAGTTTTCTCTAAAAAAAAAAATAAAAAAAATTTATATACATATTTTTGGGGAAGATATAACATATTGCATAATTATTCATTCAAAAAAAGGATAATAGAGTTGCAAAATATTTTAAAAAACAATAAAAATATAGGTTTTATAAATATTAAAATATGGATTTAAGATTTAAAAAACCTTTGAAATTCACTGAAAAAAACATAGGTTTCAGGGACGTTATAGTTAGTTGGACATCGTATAAAACCAGAGAAATTCGCCTGTTATAGTTAGTTGAGCAAACTATAATTTGCACGCCCGCAATGTGCTGATGATGATGTCACGTATTACATCACTCATGACATGGTCAGTGACATCACTGATGACATCTCAAATGACATCACTGTTGACATCACTGCCGACATCACTCATGACATCATCCACGTGATAATCTGATGCATATACTGATGCCCTAATATAAACTTTGATACACCCATTCTAAAATGCAGACTACTATTTTTGAAACCATACATACACAAATGCCATATACTACATACCACTCACTATTTCCTAGGCATACACACACATCCAGTCACTTATAGATGTAGTTACTCATCAATACAGGACTATAATATGCACTTATACATCTATACATGCAGTCACACTCTGTCACTCATCCATTGAGTTACTCACACACCTAGTCAGTAATGCAAAGAATCAATCACATACCCATTTACTCATGTATACAGTTATACACACCATCTCTGTTGTTAATAGACATATCACATCACTTATTAATACAGATACTAACATATTTACTGTCTTATACAATCACTGATAGAAGACACTGCTTTATACACCCACTCTTCAAATAACTTACTCTCACGCATAGTCATTTATGTACTCCAACACTCACATATAGTGCCTTAAAACATTTGTAGTTAGTCACAGATATAGCACTGAGACATTCATTCACTCACCAACACACCCATACACACACTAACTCACCCATACAGCCCTTCCCAGATGCACTTTTGAATCCAAACAACCAGTGAATCACCCACTCTGACATCTATGCACAGACTCATACACCCCCCACCCAGCCACACAGACACTCAGGGACCCATACAGATACTCAGACAACAAATCAATAACCCATATAGACACTCATGTACCTATTCAGCAACCCATGCAGTTGCTTACACACCAACTGAGAGACTAATACAGACTTTCACACAGTTTAGTCACTAACCCATGTATTCAGCAAGACACGTTCAATCACTCACTTATACAGTCAGTCACGCACCTACTAAATAATCCCTTCAGGCACAAGTAAATGCATTCATTATTCAATACACCGTGGCATAGATATATATGAAACATATTTAAACTTTACAGAAACGCACATTCAGTGGATGATGTAATTTGAGAGGTCATGAGTGATGTCATCAGTGATGTCACTGACCATGTCATGAGTGATGTAATATGTGACATCAGCAGTAAATTGCGGGCACGTGAGTTATAGTTAGCTCAACTAACTAGATAAGGCAAATTTCTCTGGTTTTATGAGTCAAATGTCCAAATATATATATATATATATATATATATATATATATATATATATATATATATATATATATATATATATATATATATATCAATCAAACAACACAGTTTGCCTGCAGTGAGAGGACCAAACACCAGGTAGGTTTCAGTATGTCATCATTTATTCTGCGAGGACAAGCAAGCAGCAAACATCATGGCACCAAAATCGTCCTTTCTTGTCCTTTCCTGGCGCGTTTCGTGCGAGGAACGCACTTCTTCAGAGGATAGCAGACTCCACAGAAATGAAACCGGCATTTTCAGCATCACTATTTCACCGCTTTCTTCCCCGCCCCAGTGGGCGTGGCCAAAACTCAGGCCTGCTGGGCGATGTAGTACACTTCTTACTCCAGTGAGTCGCCTGGTTACAAACAGTGTTCAAAATGATTATAAACCCAAGTGGGGTGTGCACAGGTATGTCCGTTACTAGCTTGCCTCTTCACCTCGCACAAACGACACCCCCTGTCTCATAGCCAAAATGACGGTTGACACTTCAGCGAGACTGCAGAACGCAGCAGGGTCCTCTCGCGGCTCAGGCGGGGCCGCTATTATTCAAACAACACAAGTTTGCCTGCAGTGAGAGGACCAAACACCAGGTAGGTTTCAGTATGTCATCATTTATTCTGCGAGGACAAGCAAGCAGCAAACATCATGGCACCAAAATCGTCCTTTCTTGTCCTTTCCTGACGCGTTTTGTGCGAGGAACGCACTTCTTCAGAGGATAGCGGACTCCACAGAAATGAAACCGGCATTTTCAGCATCACTATTTCACCGCTTTCTTACCCGCCCCAGTGGGCGTGGCCAAAACTCAGGCCTGCTGGGCGATGTAGTACACTTCTTACTCCAGTGAGTCGCCTGGTTTCAAACAGTGTTCAAAATGATTATAAACCCAAGTGGGGTGTGCACAGGTATGTCCGTTACTAGCTTGCCTCTTCACCTCGCACAAACGACACCCCCTGTCTCATAGCCAAAATGCCGGTTGACACTTCAGCGAGACTGCAGAACGCAGCAGGGTCCTCTCGAGGCTCAGGCGGGGCCGCTATTAATCAAACAACACAAGTTTGCCTGCAGTGAGAGGACCAAACACCAGGTAGGTTTCAGTATGTCATAATTTATTCACCGAGGACAAGCAAGCAGCAAACATCATGGCACCAAAATCGTCCTTTCTTGTCCTTTCCTGGCGCGTTTCGTGCGAGGAACGCACTTTTTCAGAGGATAGCGGACTCCACAGAAATGAAACCGGCATTTTCAGCATCACTATTTCACCGCTTTCTTCCCCGCCCAAGTGGGCGTGGCCAAAACTCAGGACATACCTGTGCACACCCCACTTGGGTTTATAATCATTTTGAACACTGTTTGAAACCAGGCGACTCACTGGAGTAAGAAGTGTACTACATCGCCCAGCAGGCCTGAGTTTTGGCCACACCCACTGGGGCGGGGAAGAAAGTGGTGAAATAAGAAAACAAGATACTTGCTCGTATCATTGCTAACAGACTGGCTCCACTTATGTCTAGCTTGGTAATGCCAGAGCAATTTGGATTCATACTGGGCAAGGCCATGTTCATTAACTTGCTAACTTCTATTGCAATCATGCTGCAGAAAGTCAATTCCATCTCTGTGCTACTTGATGCAGGGAAGGCATTTCATTCACTTAAATAGTCTTTTCTGTTCACTGTGATAAGTAAACTAGGTATTCCCTTTGAAATATTGAATTAAATGAATCTGCTATACACTGACCCAATTGATTGGATCCACATTAATGGAAGAATCTCAGACCCATTACACATTGGCAGGGGCACCAGGTAGAGTTGACCTTTCTCCCTGCTTTTATTTAGTCTTCCATGAAGCCTTGGGCCACCTGGGGCCGTATTACACATGACTGTGCCGGCGCTAGTTGTCGCTGTGTGCCAGAGTATGCTCCTGATGGCATTACAGAGGATTGATCTGTTTGTAATGCGCCGGGATGTTGGCGCAGACTTTGACCTCTGTGTTTATGTACGCTTGCGTCTGTGCGCATATTGCATTAGCACACAGACGCAAATACACATGAACACAAACATACTCTAGCGCACAGTGACAACTAGCGCCAGCGCAGTCATGTGTATACCAGCCCCTGGTTGTGTACTACACACCTCTACTGGGGACTCACATTCCAGAATAAGCATATATTAATGTCATTATATGCGGATGACCTACTGCTCTTCATAAAAGACACAGATACAAAATTAGCACCGCTTATTGCTGAAATAGTGCAGTACGGTGCTTTGTCCAGTATGCGTATTAAGGGGTCAAAATTTGAAATGTTTCCATTAACTGCTGCGGCCTGTAGGCTAGCGATTAATTTCCCCTTGCCATGGTGCAACAGCTTGGTTAAATACTTGGGGATCAAACTCCAGTGACAGACACCAAGTAATACTGGAAAACTATGGCCCTGCACTTGCTAAACTAATTGAACAAATTGAGATGTGGATAACACTTCCACTATCAATGGAAGGACGAATTTTAGGAATTAAAATGCTAGTGTTCCACAATTTGTTTCCAGAACATCCCAATGCCACTGAACCAGATCTTTTTTTTCCAAATTATAAACAATTTTGCGCTGAGAGACACTCCCACAACCTAATGTTCGGGGAAGGTTTGCCGTACTGGATATGGAAAAATATTACCATGCAGTGCAACCGCAGTATACTGCATTCTGCTTTCGCCAGACACATGGTGCTTCTCATGTCACTACTGAAAAGATCAGGTGCTGTCGGGCATACACTGTACCTGTATATCTACCAAACTCCCAAAGCCAGTAGAAACTATATGGACTGCCCAATGCTCTACTTGGTCTGTCTGGTATATGGCAGCTGATGCTGGTTATTAGCACTTAAACTCACTACACATTCCTCTATGTAATAACCCCTGCCTACCTTGGATGATGGATGAAGAAGCGAGGCATAGGTTGAGAGATGTCAGTCTTCTTAAGGTGGGACAACTATCTGTAGATAGTACATACTTTACCTTTCATCAAGTCCACACTGATAGAGACACCACGCCACTCAATGTTTTGAACTATGTGCCGCCGACTTGCAGCTTTGTCCGCTTGGCCTATCATCACACAGGAACCATCGGAGATTCCACCACTTACTCAACTAATTCAAAAACCAGATAAAAAGGGCTGGGTCTCCATGTTGTACATATTATACACGGAAATCTGTTCAAGTACAGACCTTGGAGAAATAGGATATAGCTCAAGATATAGGCCTTTATGTATGGAAATATTACCAAATTCAACTAGCATTTATAAATTATAGGCATAAGTTGATCCATTTCAAATTTATAAACAGATGATATTGTTATGTTGAAATTATTTATTCAGCGCAAACAAATACCTGGAGGTATCAAGGCGCTAAATCGCCACAGTACTTACGTAGAATAGACCTGTGCACTGCCCCTTGGTGTTCATGGGATCCTGCTGGCTTCTTTCACCTTATGTGGGACTGCCCACCAATCCAAGATTACTGGGCTGAACATTTCCATGACATAACAGAGGTAGTGGAAACTACAGCTGGCTGTGCCCCACCGATGCCACTGCTAGGCTACACTAAGCATATACCTAAGCCAGTTAACCAGCTGGTGGGAGAGCTGCTTCTACTCGCAAAAAAAGCTTTCCTGTTCCTGGATGAGGCCCTCCTCCTAAGGTCGCCGACTGGCTGAAGGACCCTGTTTTCTCTGGGGAACAGGTTGACAGCTATGCAGAACCCTTAAGCCGGTCGGTCCATGAGACATTTGGGAACCCTTCAGGTTATACCTTGTTTACCTTGCTTCAAAAGCTGACAAAAAAAAAAAATCAATCATTTGTAAAGTGCAGCACTGTCACCCTGAGGGCATTTAGGTGCTGATAAGATGTCTAAAGCTGCCCATTAATATTACTGTGTAATGTGCCATTATTAATACTTGCACCTTGTAGTGTCTTAAGTGATGACATGTAATGTGGTGTTGCCCTTTAACTGCGTATGGAATCTGGAATACTGGACTTACTGTGCTGGCTGTGCTTAGGCTCAGATGACAATTGCCAGTCCTGTGCATTGGATGGGGTCTCTATCACTTAGATTCTAATAAAGTGATCCTTACATCTTCATCTGACTCCTGTAAGTCATTAATGTGGATCTTACATTTGGCGACGATGGACTTATGAAGAACCCCTACACTTAATTCAAGAGACCTCAACAGCAACTGTCTACAGGTCGCTTCAAGGACGACTGAATACTAAGATCATCTCTTCTTCACAGCACTACTTACTGTGTGCCTGCTCTTTCAACGTTTTGGTGAGGTGCAATTTAATTTATCTATTGAGGATACTGTTTGACTTTTATGGTGTGACAGCGCACAGTGTACCTACTATTCATGCAACTTCTATAAAACTCTTACCAAGTTTAGGGTCTGGTGTTTGACTTTTCTTATGAGAGAGCACAATTTTCATCAACATATAGACTTTGCTCTAGAAGTTGTTTTATTATTCAATTTTAAAGGGAGACGATCGAAGTTGTTTTTATGACATTTTTTACATTCAACTGTTAATTCTTCTATTGAGATTGTGAAGTTTGCGAGGTATATTTGCCTTTTGTTGACTTCCTCGTGTGAGATCTCATATTATGCAAAGAACTGTTTCTTCACTCGATCAATCTCAAACAAACAAAACAACCAACCGTTTCATCTGGCCGTGCTGTCTCGTTCTGGTGACGTGTGTCTTGCCTTGTGCCGCAACGATCCTCTCATTGATGCTGCCATTGTTCGTGGATATTGTGGAAAGTTCCTTCTGCTTCATACGTCTCTCCTTCAGCACGTTACTCGTCATCACGTCAATACGTCAATACGTGCCACATCATCACGCAGGTGTCGGCCATCTTAGATTGGATTCGGCCTATTCTTCGCTGATACGCACAGCTTGTGGGTGTGTGTGTTAACCTAATTCTCGCACCTAATCACGCTGATGCGCACAGCTCCTCCCACATTTTTACTAATGAAGCTACCTTCGCTGACGCGCTCTGCCAAATTATTTCGTGCTTTGTACTTTTCTGCTTCATTAGAAGAACATCTTCGTGAACAGTTTATGTTAGGTTGCACAATAGATAAGGCTCGCGATAATCTTTAGCAAAAGGAAAATCCTTCACTACATGAAGTCATAACTATTGCAAAAACTCATTAACATTCCAAAGCCTGTATTGACACTATACGCAGTAATGATTCTGTTAAGAAAAAGGACGATGGTAATGTTTTAGTTGCAGAAAAAGAGAAGTTTCCTAAGCCTAAAATCTTTTCCAAAGCAGAGTCCAAAACTGGGTTTTCGTCCAAAGCAGAGTCCAAACCTGGGTGTTCAAAACCTTTCTCTGGTAAGTGTTTTAGATGCGGCAATTCTGGACATTTGGCCAACTCAAAGAATGGTCCTGGTCTGAATGCTTCTTGTGGTGGGTTTGGCAAGCAAGGTCACTTCACAAAGTGTTGCAGATCAGGAAAGGGTCTAAAGAAAGTAAGAGAAATAGATCTCTATGAAAGTGACTCTGACGCAACTAATATTTGCCAGGTAAAATCTGTAAGTTGCGATGGTCCCATCGAAACTGTTCTCATAAATGACGCCCCAGTCAAGATGTTGTTTGATTCGGGGGCCAAGGTTACTCTAATTCCAAAGTCATTCTTTGATCAGTACCTAAAAGGAAAGGTTAGGTTATTTAAGCCTGATATTAAACCAAGAGGTTACGGTGGGGAAATCATCGATCAATTGGGCGGTTTCGTTGGTACCATTGACTTTAAGGGTAGAATCATCCCAGGCAAAGTGTATGTTTCTATGAAGGGTGATTCACTGATTAGCTGGTTCCACCAAAGAGATTTGCATATAATCTTGGATCCCAACAAGAGTCCCTCTGTATGTTTAAAAGAGTTACCTGTTGTAAGGCAAGTGGAGGATGGTTGTACTTCATGGGTAAGATTTTCCTGAAGTTTTTGAAACCAAATTGGGTTGCCTTAAGAATTACTTCCATCACAAAGTGAAAAAAGATGCAATTCCAAAAGTTGCCAAGGTTCGAAATGTACCTCTCTTGGCAAAAGAGAGCATGAAGGTTGAACTGGACAAACTGATTTCTAATGGGGTCATACAAGAGGTAGAAGCAACAGAATGGCTTTCTCCCATTGTTATGGCTCATAAGGCCAATGAAGAGGCCAGACTCTGTGTGGATTTGAGGGAGCTAATTAAGGCGGTTGTTGTTGATCACTACCCTCTTCCTAATATATGTGAAATGATGTGTTCATTAGATGGCGCTAAACACTTCTCTTCTCTCGACCTCACTTCTGCATACCATCAGGTTAGACTACATCCTTTATCCCAAGACCTCACGGCATTTGTGATGCCTTTTGGCACCTTCAAGTTTGTGAGGATGCCATTTGGTCTCATCTCTGCCGCCTCTGTCTTTCAGAGGGTAATGGAACGTATACTAAAGGGCATAGATGGGGTACACGTCTACCAAGACGATGTCCTTATATTTGGTTCGAATTTGGGTGAACATGATCATAGATTGAGGGCGGTATGGAAAGGGTTGCGCGATGCAGGGCTTACTTTGAGAGCTGATAAGTGTAGCTTTAATGTTGCACAGATTGAATACCTTGGTCACCTGCTGTCTTCCAATGGGATTAAAGCCCAAACCATCCTTAGTTAACACTATCTCGAATCTGAGAACTCCCCAGGATAAAGTTGAACTAGTGAAGTTTTTGGGTATGGTAGAGTTTTACCATAAATGTATTCCCAACTTTGCCAACGTCACATTTGAGACTTCTCTTAAAGAAGGGGTGTGAGTTTGCATGGGATGAAGTATGTCAAAAAGAGTTTCAAAACCTGAAGGTTCAATTGAACAAAGCTCCTGACTTAGGGAGTTTTGACCCTAAGAAACCCTCTTTCTTGATGACTGATGCCAGCTCGAAAGGTATTGGAGCTGTCTTAATGCAGAAAGGAGAAACAGAAGATAAGACTATTTTGTTTTTCTCTAGACCCTTGAGAGAAGCTGAGTTCAATTATTCAGTTATAGAGAGGGAAGCTCTCGCTATTTTTTGGGCCATATGTAAGCTTCGCAGGTTTCTCTGGGGTTGTTCTTTTTCTGTTCTAACTGACCGCAAGCCTTTGAAAGAAGTTTTATCAAAAAAGGGTATTGACTTGGTATCACATCGCATTAGAAGGTGGGTGGTGGCGCTGCAGAAATTTGATTTTAAAGTAAGTTATGTTCCAGGAGTTAGTAATAAACTAGCTGATTGCTTTTCCAGGTTGGGTGACATGAGTGTTCTAGCAGTGATAAGATATTAAAGTGTAGGACGCAACCGATGATAAAAAGGGAGCCTTCTGCTGGTCCCTGGTGTGATATAGCGATTGATATTTGGGGCCTTGTGAGGAGGAATTCTTCTGATAGGTATGTAATAGTCTGTATGGATATGTATTCGCGGTGGTCGGAAATTAAATTTGTGAATTCCATAGAATCCAAGGTTGTCATTGACTTTTTGGATGAATTGTTTGAAGGGAAGGTTTCCCATCTTCAGTATTGTCGGATAACGGTGTTCAATTCACTTCAAAGCCTTTCGAGGGCTTTCTTTAAGGCTTAAGAGAGCAGCTCTCTATCACCCCGAATGCAATGGACTAGTAGAAAGGTTTGTCAAAGTGTTAAAAGAGTGTTTACAGCTAGCCTCTGTGTTGGGCAAGAACTGGGAACAGGTGATGAGAAAGAAAGTAAGGGAATATAGGTTTACTCCACACTCTTCCACTGGTGTCTCACCTTTTAGACTATTTAGGGGTAGAATGCCAAACGTTGAAGTGTGTCCTTCATGGGTGTTGGCAAAAATAATTTTGGTGGAAGGGAATGTCGATGGTGTTGAGGGGTGGAAAGAGCAACAAGAAAAAATATTGGATAATCGCAAATAATTGTTTGATATCCGCAGAGCCACAAAGAAAACTATAATTTCTGTAGGCGATTGGGTTAAAATCAGGTCTCCCCGCCTCGACACTGGTGACTCCAAATTTAGTAAACCTTTCAAAGTAATCAAGATTTTTAAGAATGATATTAAGACCAACGACCACAGAGTTTGGAATCTAAATAAAGTGTCTAAATGTCTTTCCCCGGAGGTGTTATGTTCTGCATCTTCTCAATCTTCTACTTCATCATCTTCCTTGCGGGAAAGACCTAGAAGAGCGGTTAGATGTCCTTCCAAACTACAGGATTTTGTGTGAGCGTATTGTTAATCATTTTGTGCTACACTTCCTTTTACTATGATTTGTTCTTTTTGATTTTTTCTTTTATATTAGGTAGCTTTTAACTGTTGTTGTAGTATTATTAGGGGAAAGGTAAAGTAGTGCCTTAAGTGATGACATGTAATGTGGTGTTGCTGACATGTAATGTGGTGTTGCCCTTTAACTGCGTATGGAATCTGGAATACTGGACTTACTGTGCTGGGCTGTGCTTAGGCTCAGAAGACAGTTGCCAGTCCTGTGCATTCGATGGGGTCTCTATCACTTAGATCCTAATAAAGTGATCCTTACATCTTCATCTGACTCCTGTAAGTCATTAATGTGGATCTTACACACCTGTTACAAGATTACCTAGACGCTGTTCACAGCCCAAATGTATTATTGTGTCTTGCTTCTCCTCATTTGAGAGGATTCAGGCACTGCACATTCTGTAATGCTTTGAACAGATAAGACTACAGACCCTAGGCCGTATGCCTCTGTGTTTAAAAAAATAATAATAATAACAAAGACTTCTGAGGATGTAGTAGGCAGTGAAGAGGACAATTTGGTTTTGAAGAAGGTAGGAGATACAGCAGATGAAAAATGGAAGACAGAAGTGATTATGAATGTCAGTTTGGAGACAACTTTAACATGTATAACGTGGGATGGTGCAAGAAAAAGGATTCAGAAAGTGAACTAAAACCAAAGAGGAGAGTTGGCAGAAATGCAAGTATTGTAGTTTAGGGGAACAATATCGGTACTCATGGGGACCTTAAAAATTTTTTTGTCTAACCCTGGGGAAAATATAGGAGTAAAAACAAGGAATGGATCGTCTTACATTTCTGGTGACCTGTGTTGGATTTAAAAGTGAAGAGAAATAAAAGGGATTGCAGTGAGCCCAGCAATAATTACAAGATTTATACAATTTACTACTCGTATGCTCTGTCACAATCTTACGGATGGGCCACGGAAGATGTAGCATTAGCGATCATATGAACCTTGAATGAAGAATAAAGTATTCTATATCTGGTTGTTTTGAGTGACTTATTTTCAGGTAGACCTGTAGTAGTATGGGTCAGTTTTACAAGTCCCAGAAATGTTATAACCTGTGTAGAGTGAATGTCTTTAAATTGCCTTTGAATGTGATGGGATGAGGTGCTCCAGAACTGTGCACGAGGTGCTATGAAATGAATGTGCTTACTTTTCCTTCACCCATGGTGGCCCAGGATAATTTTTCCTTTACAATTATCTTTAATTTAACCATTTGTATACACACATTCCCAGCAATCCCACTTTCTCTTACAGCAAAAAGTAGCAATCTCACAAATTACAAAAGATACTTTGATAAAACTGTATTTTCACTTTTTACAGACATTTGTACACTTTGTTACAAAACTGTATAGTACTAAATTATTTCTTTTTTTAAATCATTTTTTGGTCAGCAAATATTTCATCTTTATGTGCAATTATCAGATATTTACAAAGTCTTGAGGGTTAGTGATTCACAAAGATTATTTAAAAAAACATCATACACTCTCAACATAAGACATGGCTTAAGATAAATATATTAGTGAATAAATATTCTCGGGACGTATGTTCATAGATGAGATGGATGCTATACACAAAGGATATTACAACGTTCTTTCCTAGCCTTTAAAAACATTTTTTCTCTTAAAAAACAGTAATCATGGAGAGCGGTCTGAATGCAATATTAAACATCTTGAGACACCAAATTCTATACAGAAAGTTTGCTTTCTTTAAGTGCTACAGAATATTTTTTTATTTCATTTACATTTTTAAACAAAACATTTTTACTATTCCTTAACTGGGCAAAATATGGCCTTTATGCAAAAAATATATAGCACTGTATAACAAATATCTAGTCATCTGAGATCTTCAAGGAATTATGAAAATGGTGTGCCTTAATCATTGATTTCTGATGGACAAAGATGTCATCCAAAAACAGGAAGGAGGAAGTTAGAAAGAAAGTGTCCTTTAAACACTGTCTAAGCTAAATACCAGATGTGGTCATGGATTAGAGAACAAGGGCCAGAAGCACAGACAAAATTTCATCTTCCAGTAAAGCAAGATCAGCATCTGGAAAGAACCAGACTGGCTGAGCTGCACTTAAATGAGGCAGAAGCTATTGTAACAATGCCAATTGGTGCATTAAACTTAGAGTGCAATGCTGCACTGCAGCTGAAAATCTCTCTCACACTGAGGTGGTAACTTCTGTCAAATAGCTGAAGTGTCTAAATTGTGTTATTGAAGAGATAGGGTAATGTTGTACGGAGACTCGACATCCAACCTTAACCTGAGGCGGAAGGTCCAACACATTTCAATGTTTATTCAAGCTAAGGGCCAATACTTTACTCCACTGGTTACCTATGAAATGTGTGGTACTAATCATGGATTCCTCATGCCTGGATTCAGCAGACAGGACCAGAGTAAGGCAGATTTTGAGGTCCATGGCTTAGTGGTATGAAGAAAAGTAAGAGAAATTGAAAGAGCAAAACTTAAGTGAGATGTGCAAATTACAGAGGGATAACAGGCACGTAATGGCTGCATTATGTTAGTTTCAGCCCCCATCGTAGAAATGTGCCATTGACTATAACAGCAAGCAGAGAAGAGGAAACCCCAGGCCACTGCCTACCATAGCGAGGTGACCAGAGTAAAACAGATATGTGAAACAAAATCTATTGCAGCCACCAGACCCAGTTCCCAATATGAGGCAAAATTGTTTGGGAATTCAGGCTCTCTCTTAACTCAGAATATTAAGATATATTAAAATGGGAAGGTTATTTTCCTATCAGAGAAAATATATTTGAGGCACAAAAATGTGTCGAGAAAACAGCATTTTAGCAAGGATGGCACCCAGTGCGATCCCACCTGGATACTGCTTGGGTACATGGAATTTAAAAAAAAACATTTTCTGTCAGCAGTCTTCTATATGAAAGCACAAAACCCTCTCTAGAAGAATCAGCAGGTTAGAAAAAGAGGTAAATACAGATTGAAATATGGCACAAAAGACTATGCCAAGTATAAATAGATGTGTTTTGTTTCCATCCCTATTGCTAACCTTTCACAGACAAGACGCGAAAAAATAAATCCTTTACGCTACACCACACCTCGCAAAAAATATATATATTTTTTTAATTGAGTGGAACGTAGACTGAGCGTACAAAAATGGCAAAAGGAAATTAGGCCCAAATAGCATGGGTGCAAAATGGGAGATGTTCTGGCAATGCTAGGCTATTTTATGGAGTATGACAATTTTATATGGTAGTCTAAGAAAAAACGTCTAGGCAGACTAGCTCCAGTGGAGGTAATGGGCCACAATTGGCAAGACAAACTAGTTGGGTTCACCCAAGGAGATGCCTTGCGCCACCCACTGGCAAAGACTGCTGGTTAGGAAGCTGGTCCTCATCACTGCAGAGTGACGTCCATTGCGCCCAGTTCAACCTAAAAAAAGAGGAAAGGGGAAGTAGAAAAAGAAAAGAGCTAGAAAATATAACAGCAATAGTAGAAGATAGTTTCCAATGCTCTTCATTATCTTTTATGGTGTCAAATGAGAAAATATGCTGCATAATAAATGACCAAGATATTCAATGGCAGCCCACAGCTGCAGGGCAAAAAATTCCAGATGACCTTTCACAGGAGGAAAGTTCACCTTTTAGGGTGAATCTCATCATCTGCAATGTGGCAGTCTAAGACTTCACAAAGGTTAATAAATTCTTATCTGCAAAGCCAATTGCCTTCAAATGGCCAGTCTTGCACAGGTTCAGCTTCCTGGCAAACCTCATCCTATATACTAATAGATGAAGCAGTGAATCCGCTTGCACTTGCCTGAAAACCATTCAGCTGAGTTGCCAGACAACCAAAGGGGGATGAAGGACAGATTTATGGAAATCTTGCAGTCCATGCACACGAATGCTACAAGGTTATCATGAGGGCTGGGGTATGAAACCTCTGTTCCAGTGACGAGGTCACATCAGAGCCATTGTTCCTGGAGTTAGTCAACCCTCCCCCTAGACTATATTACTAGCGACTAATATTTCGAATTGCACCACTATTTTGTCTTCCATTCTAAAGGACAGATCACATAGTGAAATGCGGTTTCTTTCCTGCTATAAGGCCCTAACTAGTGAGCTTTACATTAAATTGGTGAACCATTCCAGTTCTGCAGAATGGGTCAAATATTTTTAAAAGACTGATCGATTGGCAAGACTAAAACAAAGTTTGGCACTGGGGAAAGGAGTGTCCTAAGTATACCTAGACAACACTTAAACTAGGAAGGTGTCTCACAAACCAGAGTAACCGAGCCAGGTATAATTTTTAGGATAACTGCTGCGTAAATGAACTACAAAGATTATTTGTTTATAATCATAATCCTACAGGGATATCTAGAACATCTGGCAGAGATCTAGCTTTCCATTACCTAAGTTGGATACCCTGAACTTAACATTTATTGTGGACTCTACAGCAAGGCTCAATTGCAGAGAGTGGAAGAGTAAAGCCTCTTTTAGCAAGAGGCAAAGAGTTCAAATCAGAACAAAGAAAACAGAAGCCAAGAACAATGTGCTTCAGTATGCAGAAAAAAGCTATCTCTACAGAGACAGGACACGCACATGGAGAAAAACTATGTGGACAGTGAAAAGGGAACTGAGACCAAGAACAAGTGCAAGAGGTACAGAGAAGAGGCATACAATTGCGAATGATCTGAGAAGTAGTAGGATTAGAAAAACTGAGTGTTACTGAAGAGGGTAGTAAAGGGCGGGAGGGCAGAGTCCGGGAGAAAGGAAAATATAAGAATGCTAACCATAAAAAATACTGTGCACTATTGTGTGCTATGTTGTGGACAAGCAATACAAATCTGACCTCCTAAGCAGGCGGATTACCTATGCCCCATTAGGAATAACAAGTAAGCTATATATATAGTACTGCTCAGACACAATACATAAGACCTGATCAAGGAGTTCCTAGCATGGCTTATGGGTTTACAGTAGTAAGATCATTCACCTGCTGGAAAAGCGAGGCACTTCCTGCTCGGTTGCGCTCCAAGACTCACGTCTCTGGACAAGTGTTACAGCAAAAACAGCCTTTAAAAGAAAAATTACTCCTTCGTTTGGATTTAAAATGACAAGTTATTTTCTAGAAGAAACTCTTCAAAACCTACTTCTAGTCGTTTCAAAATTTAAGGATCGATGCAAGGTGCCACCTCCAAAGCACACAGTACACAATGGTTAGGAACCTCGGTATGAGGCCCATATGTCCTCGCCTCTTCATTGGTCAGAAGCGTCAGCAAACATGTGGTCAATGAAGCCAAGCTCCACAACACTGAACCTTAAGGTCACTTTTATAACCTAATGGGGAAATTTAATTACTCAATGTATCCAAAAGGTTACCAGGTGTCTTCACCCTCCTCACCAAAGCACGATCAACGCACAGCAAAGATATCACAAAATTTGCACAAGGAATTTTCTGGCTTTATGCGATTCCGTAACTTGAAATCTGAATGCTGAAATTATAAACTGGCCATACAAATTGTTGCAGCACTGCCTGTTCCATAAGAATATACAATGGTGGCTGAGTAAAAATGTTTTACTTCCAACTCACTATTAACTGCTCGCTTTGCAGGAGCCCATTGCAGTATGCTGCTACCCGAATGCCAGATACTCAAGTATCCAGACGAACAGTGGGAAAGAAGCTGCAGACATCTGCACCCGAACAGCAGACCTCTATAAAAGAACTACACAGGTAAAAACAGCAGAGCTCCATGCAAGGAGTACTTAGATCGGTACCATAAGAGGAGAGACTTCGAATGGACGGTCCACCTGCTGCACAACAGTGGATTTACTTCCTTTAACACCTGTGACCTGCCAGTGTCCGAAAGGCATGACCTGGATTTTAAACGCGAAACCGTCACAAACGGCAAATATATATTTGAACTAAACCCCAAGATTTGCAGCCAACAGGCAAGCCCCTGTACATCAGCAGAGAATACAAGGGTGCATGGGCCCATTTCCACATGGCAAGAGTAGTCTACGCTGCAACAAATGCTGCACAAACTAGTTTATTGAATGCACACAGTTTGTGCACTAGCACACTTTGTGTTTGCACAAATAACATTTTTACTAGCCAAAAGGTTCATGAATTTATTGCAGTGAATTTTATTCAAAATAAATGTCCTACTATGGTGTTAGGGTGGAGTTTTGAATTAAGGTGTTTCTATGCATTATTCTAGCAACAGCAAACACTGGACAAATGGGCACAGAGCATCCTCACAGTAGTTACCACTTCTTGCTGCCAAGGCACAGAAAGTCAAAGAAACAGAAAGAGGACTTGAATGATAGATTCCACAGGAACCATTCAGCTGTACATGAAGCTGGCATCCATCCTGGAAAGAATGCCTTTTATTCACTGCAGCAGGAGCATCTCCAGAAACCCCAATAAATATTGAGCCAGTTTGCCTGCACAGCATCAAGGAAAAAAGGCAGTTTGAAACCCTTTAGCAAGTACATTAATTATTAATTTCCACTACAAATATTACAAAAATATAAGTATTTGTTAGAATTATTCATTTGTATAATCCCTTCTAGAAAACGATGTCCTATTTCTTTTTGTTTTTAACCTTTCCATGGTTCGCCATGCATTTTCGATGAACGTTGAACTGCACTGAAATGCCATGTACAACTGTTATTCTCTTTCTATTTCTGTACTAAAGCCAACAATTATGTCATCACTGCAGGACAGGTGCCTGGAGGGCAGTAGGCACATTTTTGCGAGGTTGTTTTCTTTTTTTTGTGTAATTGTTCTTAATGGTCATTATTAGGTGGAGTCCATCATTCATATACAGTGGTTTAAACAGACGTGGGCACGGCAGTCTTCGGCAAGCCTGGGTAAGATGATAAGAAACCAAAAGAGAGAGTGGAGTGGTCAGGCAGACTGAGCACTGTGCTTCTTAAAGACCTGAGCTCTCGCAAAAAAAAAAAAAAGTAATTTGAGAATAAAAGTGGAAAAAAAAGTCTATTGCTTTTCTCTTTCTGTAGTACTGTGTTATATTTGTCTCGACAAGAAAGCCACCCTCCCACCCCCTCAAAAACGTTTTTCCTTATTTATTGAAAAAATATATCCTTTTAAATACCGCTTTCACATAAAATATATATTTATATATTTATATAAAAAAAATAAAAGATGGAGGTCCGAGCTTGGCCTTAACCCGCATTTTTTACACGCTCAAACTCACACACACAAAAACAGAGATGTGGAAAATCTACATATATAGAATATATCTATATATAATTACAAAACAGAATCACAATTTGGATTCTTGGACAAAGCACTGCGATTTGGCGTTTGTCTCCTGTGTGTTTGTCAAAGCTGAAAAAAAAAATATATATATATATATATATAAAAAACACAAACACAAAAATGTCTTTTTCCCTCCAGAAAGAGTCCGCTGAGGAGTCCATCGGGCTCAGCATATTCTCAAAGCTTAGAGTGCTTCAGTTGCTTGTACAGTTCTCCAGTGGGTGAGATTCCGTTTCTGTGTAAAGAATAAAATGTAAATGTTAGAGGCTCTGAATCATTTCACTAACTGAAATAAAAGCAACATCACTGTTAAGGGAAACTTAGCTCATTGAAGGCTGGCAAAGGAAAGCTATTTGCGCAGTGTAAGCAAAGTGAGAGTGTCTGCCTGACACTAGCACAAGCTGAAGACTTTTCCTTCCCTGCCTAACACTAAAGCTTGACAAGGAACCTTAAACACTCGCTGAACCCGTGGTGGCGGTGCGGTGGTGGTTGGGGAGTGCCGCATCCGTGGTTCGACTCCCAAATTCATTGTATGGCTGTCAGACCATGAGTGGAACACCAAGGCTTCCATGGTTCCCCAAGCCCTGACGCGGCAGTCTTGAGGCAGCAATATGCTCGGCAGTGCTGCTGCGACACCGCCAAGCAGATGATAAGTTTCCTCACTGCGACCCTAACCATAGTGGTGAGCATTTGTTAGAGTGGCAGTGAGGAAACAAAGTGAGCACTACGGTGGCCCCTAGTGCCTCATTCGATGCATGCAGGGGGGCACATGGTGTGCCCTTCTGGAGCATGCACGCCCAGTTCCTGCATGGCATGGACTTAAAAGTCAATGCTGTGCAGGAACATGCTTTGGCGTTCGCACTGAGGTACCTTTTTGAAAGGCACCGCTGTGGGAACGCAAAGGACCGCCCGCCAGACTACGAGGAAACTCATGATCTGATGGGCAGCCGGCAGTTGACTTTGGCGGTGCAGGAACACGGCGGTAGCGTGACACCCCGCTCCCGCCCTGACAAACTTGTATTCAGGCCCTCAGGCTGGTCATTGTCCCTCTACACACTAGAGCAGACTCAGGAAGCCTCTACCCTTTACCGACACATCTACAAACTGGGGATCGGAGGAATGTCTATGCATGTCTGATACAAACAGAGTAACTGGCAGAGTCTCTACATATTCTTGAGACTAGCAAACAATGAAGTTTCTATGCCCACCTAGAACTAGCATAGAACAGGTCAATGTTGGCTTCTGCCTCGCGCTAGCTGAGGCAGATGAACACATACATGCTGGTGTGGTTGTGAGGAGCATCTGTCCCTTCCTAACACTTGTGCACAAGGAGGGCACATCCATCTAATTTTTTAAAGGACTACAAAATGAAAGGCGTGTGATCTCTTCTTGATAAGCAAAGTAGACTTAGGGTGTCTCAGTCCCACCTCACAAGTTCTGAATAAGTGGGTCTGAATTCCTGCCTGACACTAGTTGGACAGTGGTCCCTATATATGGGAACAGGCTATCTGCAAAGCCTGGCCTTTTCAAAGATGATCTGTTTATTATTGCTTAATAATGTGACTTCATCACAAGCCTTGGAAAAAGTCCACATTTTGTTCTGGACATTGGTCACTGTCATGTAACATGCACATGTTGAAAGTTGGGCTGAGACCGTCAACATTATCGGCGCCCTCTTGCTCTCCTTAACCTTTTTGTGCGCGTAAAACAGCCGCCATTTTGAACACCATGGTTTCCCTGCTCTCGCCGAGAGCCAGCGCGCCGCTCTCCCCCTCCTAGCTTCGCCGGCATCCCCCGCATACTGACAACCCCCCTGCCTGCACCTGCCGCGAATCATCAAACCCCTCTTCAGCGCTGCTCTGCCCCGGGCCCTCGTCCTGTTCTCAGCGCAACACCTCCCCTCTTCCCATTTATGATCCCCGGCCCTTTGATGCAAACCCCCTTTCTTCCCGTGTGCCCGTTCGTCCTCCTCGTTCCCAAGCCGACACCCAGCTCTGCCGATACTGTTCCTTGCCCCTCCCCGTACAATAGAAAGTTTCCCCCCCAGCAAGGGATCCCCGGGTTGATCACAGCCCCCCCCCTGCCCTACGAGATCCGATCGAACCCCACACACTCCATGAACCGGCGGAATATCCAGCTGCGCGATGATCACCACCTGTTGTGAACGGGGCAGGGACTTCCACTGTAACCTAGCGTGGGAACGGGTTGGGAGGGGGGGGGGATTCTGAGGATGTCTTTCCATACATCAAAGCTTTAACGTGAATATGTAATCTGCAATAAAGTCATAAAACAGTGTATAAGAGGCCAGGCCTCAAAAATGTAGCTAGAGCACCTCAGAACGATACCTTCTGTCCGTTTCGTTGTGTTCTCCTCCGGAGAGAATAAAAACATCTTGTTTCCTGCCTTCCAGTCTCCAGCGCCTGCCTCTTCAATAGTTTAACTTCTTTGTGGGTTCAAGAGGCGACACCGCCGGGCAATACTTAAGGATCGTATATTCTGGTTGGTAGTGCCACCCTTTTTCAACAATTGGCGTCCCAAGCGTGGGGCCCATCAGCGACTCGTGGATCCAGTGGGAGAGGTCCTGACGACAGAGTGAACGACTGCAACGATCGGGAGCGCGCCTGTCCGATAGACCCTCGTCTGACAGCCGATCATCCGAACTTCACTGGTTCCGAACAGACCTCTCTCGAGTGATCTACGGTCCTGACTGGGAACCATCAGGAGTGCCGCGAGGATAACGGAGAAGAGAGGACGATCGGGCGCTGGATTCGGAAGACAAGAAACTGTCCATGCGGTCCGGGTAAGGTCGTGTAAACACGACAAGTTGCGAAATAATTGCTTGACTGTTTAGGAAATACTAGTATTGCTCTTTTTATTTATTTGGAGATTCGCTGTCCGCAAACGGAGAAACAACAGGCTCTCTCTTTGCAAACAGTGGAGGATAGGTAAGGCAGCCGTCGTGCCTATTTTTTCTCCCCCACTGAATAAATACTTGAAACTGAACTGTTGTTCGCAAAACTATTGTTTTCTGGAGATTCTCTGTCTGCAAACAGGGAAGAGACCTCCCTTTTTGCAGATAGTGAAAGGGGTAGGTAACGCAGATCTTTGCGGACCTACTCATTCTCCCCATTGAATATTTATTGGTCTTTTGTTATTTGATTCATGAGGTATTCACTGCCTGCAAACAACGTAGAATAGAAATATTCTGTCCAGTCTTTGCACACAGTGATAAGATAGGCAGTGCTGACTTTTTGTCCCTCGTTACGAGCCGTCATGTCTGTCTTCTCCCCACTGATTAGTAGCCTGTTTAGCCCGGACCGCCTATTAGAGATGGACCATCCAGCCCCACTGGAAGGCACCCCTAATAAGGACATGTTCACGAAGCATGGATTGATCTCTATAGCCTATAGCAAACTATGGCATAAATACACGAAAAAGGATCGAGAAAGCCAGTGGCCACTGATAGGATCCTTCGATGATGATAAAATAAAAGCGCTAGAAACAGCCCTTGGTAAGAGCAAGACAACACCCACTATGCTTGATAGTTTCGGCATGTGGCGCAAAGAAACTGAACAACGTAAAAAGAAAACTGAGAGTAGGTTGGGAAAAGAGCTGCGAAAAGCAGCCCACCTAGCTGCCCAGAACTTAGAAAAAGAGATAAAGGAAAGAGAGAAAGCTAAACAGAAACTAGAAATGGAAACGCCAAGCCAGTGTCCGGTTAGAACTTCCTCCATGCTCTACCCTGATTTACCCTCGAAACAACGAGCCAATGAGGACCTGCTGTTAGGTCCTCCTATCATCTACATGCCCCCTCCATATGCCCCTTCTCAACCCTTGGCGCAGCACGCGCCACCCCCAGGTACAAACGAAGGTACCGCCACAGCGTCTGCCCCAATGGCCTCTGTGCCAGCCGAACCCCTTGTATTAAAACCCGCATCAACAACAACGTTAGACGACCATGAGACTCGAGGGGCTGGCCCTGCAAGAACAAACAGACTAGACAAAGATGAGCGAGTGGGGATCGACAAAATAGCAAGGACACTGGTAGAAAGGAAGGATGATGAAGAGTACATCACAGATATGTTCAGCTCGTATACAGGGAGTCACAGTCGACATTTTACCGTACGACTGTGTTATCATGTCTTGAATGCATACGAGGACCGATATCGAGACAAAGGTCCCGAGAGCCTAAGGACTCTGTACCGGAAGGTCGATATCGGGGATGAGGGCGAGTGTGATGTGTCGGACCTCCTTACGCGTACGCTTGAGGTTTTCCGCCACCTCACTGAACGAAAGCCGGGAGCTAAATCCGCAGCCTCCGTAGTGACCGAACCACCAACCGAGCAATCTAACACCATGATGCCGATACGAGAGGCTGCCCCTTACTGGGTTCCTCCCCGGGGTACAGGGACTCACGATGATGCAAACAACCAAGATGCGAAGGGAAGGGTAGTGTATAACTGGGTCTACCAGCCATGGGACCGGCAAGAGATACTGACATTCCGGAAATCTCTACCCGACCTACGTAAAAACCCCACTGCCTTCTATACTGAATTGGGTACAGCCCTGGGCTCAACGATTATGACCCTGGCTGACATCGACTTGTTCTTCGGGTTATGTCTACCAGCTGATGTGTGGAAGCAAATCCGGAAAGTCGACCACCTTGAGCTGTTTGGACATACCTGGTCACAACTCAATGACCTGGATAAACAACGGGGACCAGGACAAAAGCCTTTGAAATCCATTCTAGACCTTCCAGATAAAATCGTAGAGAAATTAAAAACCCTAATCCCAGAAAAGAAAGTGGACTGGGCGATAGTAACAGCCTGTCGCCAAAAACCCCAGGAGGATGTATCGGAATACTTCTCCCGGTTTGAAACGGTGTTCTCCGATTACAGCGGCCAGGACATGACCACTGCAACCGGACACCATCTGTTTGTCCAGAATTATGTTAAGGGCCTATCATCGGAAATCTCCCAGAAACTACAGGCCAGCGAGAGTAGTTGGGCAGCCTCCAAACCTACAGCGATTCTCCAAATGGCCCAATATTATGAGCATCAGAAAAATGAAAACGATAGGGCGACAGAGAAAAAGAAGAAGGACTTAAAAGAGGGTGATGATTGCCAAACTGCAAGGGGTGACTATAGGACGAGACCAATACCGGGGAAACTACCAGACAAACGTCCCTAAGACTACATTTCCCCAGGACCGCACTCTGACTTCCTACAGTGGACGCACAGACCTTAGAGAAAACCAGTGCGCTTTCTGCAAAGGAACTGGCCATTGGAAATCCCAGTGCCCAGTTCTTCTGGAAATGATCAGAAACAAGGACACCAGGGATGTAGCAAACGGACCGAGACCTAAGGGACAACAACGAGGGCCCCCAAATGACGCGACTAACGACAGATCAAGCAGACCAAATACGTTCGATCGACCCAGGCAGAACCAATATCAACAATCTGACTATGACGACACTCACACCTTCGCATAGGACAGCCAAGGGCGAGGGAGGGATCCAGTCGAGCTCTATGTTGACCAGCAGGGCCCTTATGTCACTGCTAAGGTCCTGGGTACCAAGTCTCCATTTCTGGTAGACACTGGCGCAACACGTAGTGCGTTATCTAAACGACTGATTCCAAGGGCACCCTTGTCTGGCTCACTCATAACATCGACAGGTTTCGATGGAACGCCCTCCACCAACCCTTTGTCTGCCCCGATTCTCTTTGACGTAGAAAACAACACCACCGACACCACGTTCTTGCTTTCCTCCAATAGCCCTGACGCCATTATGGGACTTGACTTACTGAAACACTTCCGAGCGACGATCAGGTGTTCTCAAGATGGAGTTCGAGTGTTTCTTTACGACAACCCCGTTCTGCTTAGACATTGCTCTCCCCGACACATGTTTTCCATCACCGACGTTGACGCGTCCCTGCTTGACACTCTACCTCCGTATCTGTGGGCCAAAGCGGATTCGGACGTAGGGCGTATGTTAATTGACCCAGTGCACATTACTGTCCGACCAGACGCAACACTCCCAAAACTCCCACAATATCGGATATCGCCAGAGGGCGAGAAGGCATTGGTAATGATTATCCAGTCTCTGATAGACGCAGGAGTGGTAGAGGAAGTAGTTAGCAACGTTTGCAACAGCCCTATCTTGCCCATTATCAAGAAGCAGGGAGAGGGAGATGAGAAAGCATACCGTTTTATCATCGACCTCCGAGAGATCAACAAAGTGGTGGTACCCCAGTACCCTGTGGTCTCAGACATCACCACCATCCTGACTTTGATTCCATCCACTGCCACCACCTTTTCCGTCATCGACCTCAAGAACGCATTCTTCTCCATCCCCATCCACCCAGACAGCCGATATCTCTTCGGCTTTACCCTAAAAGCCCGCTCATATAGGTTTTGCCGAGCGCCTCAAGGCTACACAGAAAGCCCTAGCATTTACAGCCAGGCCCTCAAAAGACAACTAGACCAAGTCCAGTTACCCGACGGAGTGGTGTTGGTACAATATGTCGATGACATCCTTTTGGCAGCCGACACCACCCCTCTAGCGGTTACCGCCACCATTCAACTCTTGCACTTCCTTGCGGAAAATGGCCACAAGGTCTCCAAGAAGAAGTTGCAATTCTGCCTACCCAGGTCACTTACCTAGGCCACCTTTTGTCCAAAGATGGAAGAAAACTCACCCCTGATCGAATCCAAACCATTCTAGATACCCCTGTCCCTAAGACCCAGAAGCAGGTTCGCTCCCTATTAGGCCTCACCTCCTTCTGCCGACAATGGTTACCAAACTTCAGCCTCGTTGTAAAACCACTGCTTTCTCTGCTAAACAAAGACGTCCCTTTCCCACTCCCTTGGACCCCTGAGTGTCAAACTTCCTTCACAGAACTACGAGATGCCCTTTGCTCAGCCCCTGTCCTAGGTACCCCTGATTACAAAAAGCCCTTCTCCCTTTACACTCACGAAAGGGAGGGGTGCGCTTTATCTGTCCTGACCCAGGCCATCGGCCCGAGACAACGACCGTGCGCTTACTTCTCTGCCACTCTTGACCCTGTAGCCAGGGCCTTACCTGCCTGCCTTCGAGCCGTGGCTGCTGCTGCAATCTCTATCCGACAGAGTGAGGGGATCGTACTCTCGAATTCCCTCACGGTATTGGTACCCCACGCAGTCGACACCCTCCTGAACCAAACCAAGACGCAACACCTGACGAGCGCACGACTGACCGGATACGAACTGACTTTGCTTGCACCCCATATCACCCTGAAAAGATGCACCACACTGAACCCGGCAACTCTGTTACCCTTACCAGAGAACGATCCCAATGTACACCCTATAGATGACTGCGTGACTCTCACAGACGAACAGACTAGAAGTAGGGTTGACCTCAGAGACACGGCTTTCCCTGACCCCGACGGGGAGCTGTGGGTGGACGGTTCTTGCATCAAACTCCCCGATGGCACCACTTCCGCTGCCTATGCAGTCACCACGGCTCGAGCTGTAATCGAGACAGCCCGCATCACGCAACGATCTGCTCAGGCAGCGGAACTAATTGCCCTAACACGAGCTTGCATCCTAGCAGCAGGAATCACAGCTAACATCTACACCGACAGCCAGTATGCCTTCGGGGTGGTTCACCATTTCGGACTCCTCTGGAGGGAGAGAGGATTCTTGACCTCACACGGCACACCCATTTTGCACGGGGATTTAGTCTCCGCCTTAATCGAAGCTGTCCTCCTCCCCAACAAACTTGCAGTTATCAAATGCCAGGCACACAAGAAAGTGACAGACATTATTGGACAGGGAAATGCACTAGCCGACATCACCGCCCGAACGACAGCTGAAAATAGAACGACAACACGTATGTACGTGACCAGGTCACAAGCAGAAAACTGGACTGACGCCAAGGACACAATTAGAGACATACAAACGGCTAGCACACAACACGAATTAACTGAATGGACACGGGTGGGATTGAAAGACGATGAAGGCTGCTGGCGGACAAAAGACACGAACAGATGGTTGCTACCTGATTCATACTTGATTCCCATATTAACCATGGCACACTCCCCTGCCCACATAGGATCAGCCCCCATGATCGAACTTGTCTCCAGGGTTTGGCACAATGACAAGATCCCAGATTCCGCCAAACGCCTGGTCCAACAATGCTTAATATGCCTGCAACACAACCCCGGGAAAGGAACTGTAGTACCCCGGGGGGGATTTGGGGTCCCAAACCACCCATTTGAAGTCCTGCAGATGGACTACATCCAGCTAGACAGATGCCAAGGCTTGAAATATGTGCTCGTCGTGGTGTGCGCATTTAGCAAGTGGGTGGAAGCATATCCAACCCGTGACAACACCGCTATGGCCACTGCAAAGGTTCTGTTAAAGGAGTTTTTCCCCCGTTATGGCCTCTGTCGTGTTTTATGGAGTGATAATGGCCCCCACTTCGTAGCCAAAGTTATCCAGCTCATCCTAAATGGGCTGGGTATTAAACAGAAATTCCACGCAGTCTTCCACCCTCAATCTGCTGGGCTTGTCGAACGACACAATGCCACACTAAAGCTTAAACTGGCCAAAATAGTGGCTACCACGGGCCTGAAATGGCCAGACGCCCTCCCATTGGCATTGCTATCGATGCGCTCTACCCCCACCCGACATCACTTAACCCCTTATGAAGTTGTCTTCGGTCGACCCATGAGCGTCTGGTCTGCCCCGAAACCAACTTCCATTCATGACGTTCCGGACGTCCTAATGTCTGATTATCTGTACAAATTGACTGAAACTTTGTCTGTCCTTCATCAGCAGGTGCAGCAGGCCATCCCCGATGCTTCCAGGGGTCCGGGTCACGCCATCCAGCCGGGGGACTTCGTGCTGATCCGAAATTTTCAGCGATCAAAGAGTTTGGAACCCCGGTGGACGGGCCCCTGGCAAGTGCTGATCACCACTCGGACCGCACTTCGAGTGGAGGGGAAGAAACACTGGCTGCACGCTCATCACTGCAAAAAGGTCTCTCCAGCCCTGGCCACGACAGACACCGTCAACACCCAAGAAGAGCTCCTGAACCAGGACCGACCATCGTTGAACTGCTATCCTGATACTGAGACACTTGAACTTTCAAAACATCCTGACCCCACTGTGCCATCTCGAGAAGGGTACTTCCTGCGTCGAAAGGAGGGAGCTTCGGCTAAGTAGGCCACGGACTAGGTTAAAGGATCTCAGAACGGTGACCCAAACTACCAAGGGTTACCTAGAGAGAAGCTAAAACTAAGTCCGTGGTCCTGCCCACTACCGAGCACCTTGAAAACGAAGATGATGGAAGCGCCAGATAAGAAGATGATGGAAGCGCCAAACAAGAAGCCGACGGGGACAGCAGGAAATACCCACTACAGAAATCCGAGAACAGACAGACTCCATAGCTCAAAGACAATTGCACTCTTCATCACAATCCTCTTCTGTTTTCTCCTCATGAACACGCTCTGGATTTTGGAAGAACATGCACCTGCTCACGAAACATTCCTAACCACTGCTCAGCCTACCACCATGAAGGACCATTATCTAATTTCGCTCTCTCCTCAACTAAGAGAGAGGCGAAAGGAGTTTTGGAACAACTCTTTCGTGCAGCTACTTCACCAGCACAATCTCGCCACCAATACCACCAACTGCTGGATCTGTGGGTTGCTACCCCATGCCACTGGACATTCAATACCATTCATCCCTTCACCCTTCTCTGTCCACGGCTCCTGCCTTGCTTGGCTGATCCTCCTGCAAGAAAGCTATACGGGCAATGCCACCTCCAGCAGAACTGCAGCACATTCTTCTCACGGGGCCGGGCGAAACAAGACAAAGACACACTTCTGCCCGCTGACCCCCAGCGACTCGATCCAAATGGACATCCCGGCTAAAGAACGAATCGAAATGCAGGTGTTCAACAATCCAACCAGACCCACCTTCTCCTATCTGCGGAAACGAACGGCTGCCACTCTGACTGTGGCCCTGTCGGTCATCAACGTCACAGGCCACATGTGTGTAGAAGGACTTGGGACACAGCTGGTGGGTCGCAGCGCTTGCCGCTTTACCAGAACTTTGGATTCCACGGATCCACCTTCCTTTGTGGCATCCCCAAACATGTATTTCATCTGCGGCACGAAGGCCTACACCTGGCTCCCCAAAGGCTGGGGGGGCACTTGCTACATCTCCTTCGTCCTTCCTCTGACTTATGTAGCCCCAGCGAATCACCACAGGCAAAAACGAGCCAAAGACATTGAACAAGCCGACTCAACAGGGGCGCAGTTCCTCGATGCTATGAAAGGACTCGTCCCTCTCTGGGGCCCGATGGCAAACAGCCGTGCCATCCGACATTTGACTCAGGCAGTCGAGACGACCATGAACATCACAGCGGGCATCTTTGCCAACAACACTGCCGAGCTCCAAGCGGTCCGTTTGGTGGCTCTTCAGAACCGCCTCGTTCTAGATGTGGTTCTGGCGGACCGTGGAGGAGCATGCCGCATTATTGGGTCCAGCTGTTGCACATACATACCGGACAACTCACCCTCAGTGTACAAAGCCATCGAACATCTTCACAGACTCTCTTCGGAAGTTCACCAAGAGCAAGAAGAATGGTCGCTTGGTGGTTGGTTCTGGGACACCGTCAAAAGCTGGGGCTGGAGACTGCTCACCATTATCATGATTCCCGTAGTTGTAATATGTGGCCTGTGCTTGGGAATTCAATGTCTGCCACCTATGTGTTCTTTATGTGCGAGTTGTATTTTTCCCAAAACTGTGGACTTTGGAAGCGAACACATGAGAGCATTGTATGATACCGAAGTTAGGAATTTGATGAAAATTGACATTGAGTAAAGCAAGTTGGCTAGATATGTTGAAAAGGGGGGACTGTTGAAAGTTGGGCTGAGACCGTCAACATTATCGGCGCCCTCTTGCTCTCCTTAACCTTTTTGTGCGCGTAAAACAGCCGCCATTTTGAACACCATGGTTTCCCTGCTCTCGCCGAGAGCCAGCGCGCCGCTCTCCCCCTCCTAGCTTCGCCGGCATCCCCCGCATACTGACAACCCCCCTGCCTGCACCTGCCGCGAATCATAAAACCCCTCTTCAGCGCTGCTCTGCCCCGGGCCCTCGTCCTGTTCTCAGCGCAACACCTCCCCTCTTCCCATTTATGATCCCCGGCCCTTTGATGCAAACCCCCTTTCTTCCCGTGTGCCCGTTCGTCCTCCTCGTTCCCAAGCCGACACCCAGCTCTGCCGATACTGTTCCTTGCCCCTCCCCGTACAATAGAAAGTTTCCCCCCCAGCAAGGGATCCCCGGGTTGATCACAGCCCCCCCCCCGCCCTACGAGATCCGATCGAACCCCACACACTCCATGAACCGGCGGAATATCCAGCTGCGCGATGATCACCACCTGTTGTGAACGGGGCAGGGACTTCCACTGTAACCTTGCGTGGGAACGGGTTGGGAGGGGGGGGGGATTCTGAGGATGTCTTTCCATACATCAAAGCTTTAACATGAATATGTAATCTGCAATAAAGTCATAAAACAGTGTATAAGAGGCCAGGCCTCAAAAATGTAGCTAGAGCACCTCAGAACGATACCTTCTGTCCGTTTCGTTGTGTTCTCCTCCGGAGAGAATAAAAACATCTTGTTTCCTGCCTTCCAGTCTCCAGCGCCTGCCTCTTCAATAGTTTAACTTCTTTGTGGGTTCAAGAGGCGACACCGCCGGGCAATACTTAAGGATCGTATATTCTGGTTGGTAGTGCCACCCTTTTTTCAACACACATTTTCTGTGAGAGCTGATTCACCCCCTCACACTTGTGCAGAATGAAAAACACTATTCCTATGGCACATAAGCAAAGCCTGAGGCAGTCTGTTTTCTTACCCCACACTATAGCACATGCAGAGGGAGTTTCAAACCCTGCCCTGCACTAGCATAAACTGACAGTCTATCGTTTGACACTTAGCTGTATGCCCATATCCCTACATGATATTCGAGTTGCTGGATTCTTATTTCAGATAGTCACATAGCACACGCTACTACATTTAGTTATATCCCCTATAAACGACATACATAAAGTGAATACATCCCCATCTTCCCACCAGGGGAGCATAAGCAAAGTTATACGACATAGAATGAAGTGGCATGAAGGTAGAATAAGTTACGTTGCTGTACCAATGGTTTTATAATCCAGCATCTTTCACAAATGTGCGCACTTTAAGTACTTGAGCCACTATGTGACAGGACCCGAATGATCTTATTCAATATTTCACAAAACAGCCAGTCTGTCAGCAGAGAGAGAATCTAAGCAGACTCTGAGGATGTCAGCAAAAAACTAGGAATCAATTTGGTGTCAATGTCCTTATCAAGCCACAGAACCTTCAGGAACCAGAGAGATGGTTAGTTTGTGAATCTATGATAAATAGCAAACTCCAAAAATCAAAGATGCAAGTAAGTATCTTCCCTTGTAGCATGGGCCTTCCATGGATTTACTTATATTTCATTCAATGATAAGTAGTAATATGCATAGTGAGAAAAGAGTCAATACCGAAAGTGTATTCTCTAGCAAATGGTTGCATTATGCAGGGATCAGTGGCAGTCAATCAAACGTTGTAGTCCGTGGAATTCAATCAAATGTCGATTACAGAGTGTAACTACTCCCACATAGCTTGTTGGCACAGGTGTATAAACAAAAGACCTTGGGGAACCATTTAGTCCTTTTATACCTTACAATATAGGAACCGGTTCATATCCAATTCAGATATCGAAAGGTTTTACTCTTCCTAAATTATGGAAGTTAGATTACTGCATACTTGCGTACATATCAAAGCACCTCTACATGGAACATCGAGAAGGCGGCAATTCGACTTCATTCATACGTGAGGGGAAACGGCCTTTACAACGAAGCCGTTTCCACGAAATCTTTAACCGCGCATGCAGTACAACGCATGCGTGGTTACCACTAATGCCTTTACCACGCATGCCTTTACTACGATGTTTGTAGTAAAGGCATATGTGGTAAAGGTAAAAAAAAAAAAAAAGGGGGGGCTTGGGGGGGGGGGGGGGGTCTCCCCCCCAAATAAAACAACTCACCAGAAGTCACGTCGGCATCAGAGTCGTTTAAGAGAAATCGGGAAAAAATGCCGTTTTCTCCTAACGACGTATGACGTCACCACGCAAATAGTCGAGGAAAAGTTTATGCGTGGTAAACGAATTCCGTTGTAACGCATGCGTGGTAAAGGCATGCGTTGCAACGGAATTTGTTGTATCGTCATATATTCTACGTGAGCTGTATTTTACTCTCCGTCAGCAGGCACAGGACGAACGACAAGGACCAAGCGATTAGAAAGCAGTACAACACAGCCATATGTGATAGACCAGCAGAGCGGGCAAACATTCCCTAGACTGGTGTAGACACACACAAAGTGGACATATTTACAATGTTTTCTCACTCTGCAGGAATAGTTAAATTTTATGGCTTTTAAGTTTCAAAAGGTGGATTTTTGTTGCTGTATTAAGCACCTATTGTGTAGTGTTCGCACTGCTATTCCCAGAAGGCACTCAAACGAGTGGATCGGAGAAGGCTGAATGAAATACTGGAATCTGTATGGTGCATAGGGTAGTTTTGGCACAGTCAGGAAGTACTTATTGGATGATCATATGTCATGCGAGAGGACAAAGTATCTGAAAGGCAATATGGAGCTGTCCCATAAATGTCTCTGAAGCCTAGTGTTAGAAGTTGGTAAAGGGCCCTATTTTTAGTAGGCAGGCAGCCAGCTTGATGGAGATAGAATGCAGTAGAAGGGATTCTGGGGAAAGTTATGGTATTCTAGTCTCAAAGTTTAAAATGTTGTCAAGAGAAGCGAAGGTGTGATTAGGAAAGCCCACTAAAAGAAGACTGCAGTAGTCCATTTAGCAGATCAACAATGACTTAATAAGTGCTCCGAGTGTGTGGAAAGGAGTACAATGGAAGATGTGTGTATGTTTAGGATTTTATATCTTGCTGCTGGGGTGGTGATGAAAGATTTGAACCCATTTAGGGGTTGTATACAATAGCCAGGTTTGTGAAAGATGTGGTAAAAGTGTTGACAGAGGGAAGCTGAATTAGCAAGCTTCCATGACCAAGAGATCCCTTCTGTGTGGGAAAATGAAGTTTGAACACAATATACCAGATTACACTCCAACAAGTCTAATCACCGAATCTCTGAGATCCTGTAATTTATAGGGAGAAGTTCGAGCCAAGCAGGGCTGGATTACTATTCCACTTTGGAGCCCGGATTTCCTTTACACCGCCCTCTTCACGCAAGTACAGAAAAGTGCTGTGCAACACAGAATAAGCTACATGCTATAGTTGCATTTATTCTGTCACTTAGTGGGCATAGAGACTGGAGGCAAGTAGTAAATGGGTACAACCACTGAGCGGTCACTAATGTATTGCATTAATCTCTAAGAGGCTGTTAATGCATGGTCAGAGCTGAAACAATATCAGACTGATGCCTCTGGAAGTCCAGTCAGATGGAGTGTCAGATGGAATGCCAAAGCCAGGGCCTCTCAAATGTAATAACAGGATAGTATTTCGCCTACCAGCATAATGCCTCTAGATGATTCTGGGAAGATGGGGCACAGTTAGATGAATGTATGTGCCACGTTAGGGTGCTGCCCTCCAATCAAGTTCAAAAAGATAAATTGATGGACAGAATGCAGAACAAGGTCATACATTTACCCCAGTACAGAGATCTGGGCCTAAATCCATAGTTTCCTTGCTCACCATGCCATTCCAGTTTGGACCCAGCCATATGCAAATCAGTCTTGACCCTGTGCCCAATAGGAACAGTCCTGCCCGAACTGCCAAGCGCGTTCCTCCCTTGACTGAGAACAAGCATCCTAGGACCGGTTTCCGGTCCAGGGAAGACATGGCTTGGCAGTTCGGGCTGGACTGTTCCCATGAGGCACAGGGTCAGACTGATTTGCATATGGCCATGTATGAACTGGGGTGGCGGAATGAGCTAAAGTAAAGTAAAGTAAAGTCCACATTTGTAAAGCGCACAATCACCCGTAAGGGTCTCTAGGCGCTGGGGGCCGTCGGGAAGATTAAGCGAGCTATTGCCCAGAGTCACATGGTGCTGGGCTAACCTGCCGCCGGAGCCGGGGATCTAACCGTGGTCCCCAGATTCCAGCATCAGTCGCCCTGGCCGTGGCGCCACACCTAAAGAATGATGATGGATTAAACCCAGATCAGTTGACTGGGGTTGTGTGCTTGCAATGTTCAACACTCTGTCCATCATCCCCTTTGGTTTTGCCCTCCAATCAAGCATCTCACCAACCCCGAAAAAGGGTTGTATGTGATTTAATAGAAAAAAAAATTCATGGAATACCACTACTGAGAAACCATTTCACCTAAACACTTTAATAGACATTTTCAGAATGGATAGCATTTATCTTTTCATAGAAATTAATTCTTAGAATGGCTTTGTTCAAAATTGGCTTTTGCATGCTTATTTTTTATTGTGTAAATACAATGGTTGCAGGTCTTACTTTCAGGAAGAGCTTTGCTAGAGGTATTTATTTCAGTGCTTTACTATAGAGGACATTATTTTAGATTTATATCTTATACATTATCAAACAATTACTTTGGATGCTTTTAAGTCACTGACCCCTCATAACTGCTAAACACCATCCAACCACCTCTCACAACCAGTAGAGACACCCCCACCCATCCATGACCTCTAAAAGAAAAAACACACCTCTCATTCCTGAATCCTAAAGACCCTTTCCACATCTGAACTCCATGCATCTCTGATACTTAAAGCTCCTCACCACATTACACCCAATCCTACACGCTAAAAACACTTTAAAAACCACTAACCTCTACCAATCATTAAACCTTAAAAACCCTCACTATACATAAACTCAAAAAACCCTCAGCACCCCTATTTCTCCACCCATCCCAGAAGCCTAAAAACACCACGCACCCCTAAACTCCTTATCTGTGAACACTAAAAAATGGTCACACCCCTAAACTCCACCCATCCTTGAACTCTAAAAAACCCTTTCTATGCCTGAACTCCACTAATTCCTGATCCCTAAAAACCCCTGACCGCCCCTAAACATTGCCTATCCCTAAATCCAAATAACATTCACTAGTTAAACTCCACATAAACATACATATATATATAGCTAGTGAAGAAGATTGCTTGGTCGAAACGCGTCGCCAATAATACACTCTGAAAACATGGACACTGTTGTGCGAGTCTTTATTGTCCATGGTGGATGTACCGGTAGAATCTTTGAGGGGGACAGACAGACAGACAGACACATCAAATTTTAGGGTGGGGGGATTTCCTTTAAAATTACCTTTCATTTAAAATGTTTGCTTTATTTTCCATTAATTTATATTTCCTTAAATTGTCTTTCCTTAAAATTAGTTTTCAATGATTTGGTTTCCTCCAATGCGGAGTCACAGTTTAAGTTGTTCCATTAATTCAAATACATTAGAAGAAAGTGCTGAGCACTGAGCTTTCATTGCGAACCCCACATGCAACCATAATCCCCACCACCCCTTTCCAAAGAGATAACCATACTTGTCCTGATGATATGTACATTCTAGTTGCAGGAACTGGCTTTTGGCTATACAGTTTACTCAATACCCCTGCATCATAGCAGCTTCACTAATGTCATCAGCGACATTAAAAGTGAGGTTATGAGCAACGTATGCAGGCGAGCTAAAATTGTATTGCTCACCTTAACTAGTGAATTCAGTGCTGTTTAGGCATTTGTTAGTAACCATACTGTCAATTCAACTAAAGCTTTTTAGGGGACTCATGTTTTTTTTCCATAAAATAGTATTTTCTCATCTGAGTTACAAGCCATATCTTTCTTCACCAAGGCTTTGCAATGTATTTTTTTTAAATGATGTAGTGGTCTTAAATTTCAGTTAGCTAAAACCATACTTAATACAATAGGTGAAATAATGCACGTAAAATGAAATAAGTCAAAAACAGAATTTAGAGTGGGAGGCGGATTAGCATTTAACGTAGCTGCATAAAAGAAAGCCTATCAAGCAATTCAGGCTTCAGTTAGGGATCACATTTGATCGGGACTACAACAAACTTTACACTTAAAATCCACATACTTTCCAAGCTTAAAAACATTATTTAATGTCATTATCTGAAATCATACACCTGATGAGCAGCATGTATAAGGACTATGTTGCTTACCCTCTAAGCATCGGTTATTGGCATGTATTGTTGCAGATTCACATGCTCTACATGCTCCTGCTGTCTAGTTTTGGGTGTGGATGCATGCAAGTGGCTTTTCTTCAAAGTCGTCTTTCAAGTCATGAGGTAGATTGATTCCTCTTAGTGATAATGTGCATGGGCGTTGACTTGATTGTTTTCCCACAGGCAGATGAGAATGGAGTGTAAAAATAAGTAAGTAAAGAGATGTCCATGTATATGAAAAGGTAAAGGAACTGGTAGGTATATGTGAATCTACAGCACTACACACCAAGAACAGATGCTAACAGAGTAAGTAACATAATCTGTTCAAGGCATATCTGGCTGTAGATGCACATGATTTGCGTAGACAGTATAGAAGTGCCCTCCAAAGTGGTGGCTAACCTGTGGGTGTTGGAGTTGTTTGAAATAGTGTACATAGCTCTGCCTTCCCTACTTTAGCTTGCTGGCGTGCTAGCACATCCACACAATGGTTATTGAAAGTGTGTGGTGTAGGACATGTATCTGCTTTGCATATATCAGCAAGTAGGATATTGCCCAGGGAAGTAACAGAAGCCCCTATCTTGTGGGTAGAGTGTGCTTTAGAGGGTGTAGGTAAAGTCCTTTTGGCTTTCACGTAACATGTCTGAATGCATTTAACTATCCACCTGGTAATGCCTGATTTAGATATGGGCTTTTCTTTGTGAGTGGGCGAAAAAGCAACAAAGAGTGTTTGGATTTGCAAAAGTCTTTAGTTCTGTCAATATTGTACATAAGGGCTCTTTTCTAATGTATGAAGAGCCCTTTCCGCAACTGAGTATGGTTGAGGGCCGAACGCAGGTAACAAAGGATTTATTAAGATGGAAATGAGATACCACCTTTGGAAGGTATTGTGGGTTGGTGTGAAGGACCACCCTATCTCTGTGGAGCTGGAAGAAAGGCCTGGAGCTCACCAACATGTCTGAGTGAAGTAATGGCAAATAAAAAAAGTGACTATCCACGCAGAAAATGAAGGAAGCAGTAAAGTAATGGTTCAAATGGTGGACTCATAAGTCATAAAATTCCACGTAGGTGCAGTTGGAACTCTGGGTGGAATCACCGTTTGAAGACCTTCCATAAAGGCATTGATGACTGGTACCTTGAACTAAGACAGGTGTTGTCTATTTTGTAGATAAGCAGCCAGATCTAAGCATATGGATGTGAATGCAAGGCCAGAGTGCTGTAGATGCAACAGGTAACAATGTTGTGTATTGTAGCATTAAATGGGTTGATACTCTTATTAGGACAGTAAAAGACAAATCTTTTCCATGTACCTGCACAGCATGCTCCAGTAGTAGACTTATGAGCTTCTTTGAGAATGGTCATACATTCAAGTGAGAGATCGAGATAACCAAATTTTATGACCTCTGGAGATAAATTGCTAGGTTGAGTTCCTTGGGATTTGGGTGCCTGAGTTCTCCATGGTTCTGAGTGAAAAAGTCTGGGTTGAGGGGAGGCTTCTTGTGGGGAACTGCTGATAGTTCTAGTAGTGTTGCAAATCGGGGTTGTCGGGCCCAAGTGGGAGTCACTAGTATGAGTTTGAGAGAGGTTTGCCTGAGCTTCTGAAGCAGAACAGATGCAGAGGGAGAGGCGGAAAAGCGTAGACAAATATCTCTGACCAGTTCATCCATAGAGCATTGCCCATGATAGGTAGTGTGGAAACCAGGAGGCAAAGTGTGGGCATTTTGTACTGTCCACAGATGTGAACAGATATATTTGTGGTAATTCCTACTTGAGGAAGAAAGGGAGTAGGACTCAGGGGTGGAGTTCCCACTTGTGGACTTGTTTCTGCATCCTGCTGAGGTCGGCAAAATCTTTGTCTGTTCCGAGGAGGTTTTCGTTAACAGATTAATGAGATAGGCTGATAACTGTAGAGAATGTATCTCCTGCCCCTCCCCCCCATTGTTATATGTAGTTCAAGGTTGTCATATTGCCCACCCGGGTTATGACAACCTTGCTGGTCAGGTAAAGAGTGAATGCTTTCAATGCTAGGTTAACAGCTTGAAGCTCTAAGTAGTTGAACTGGAGACCCTTGTGTTTGGTGTCCCAGAGACCCTGGACTGTGAGATGCTTTAAGTGAGCACCCCAGCCTGTCAGCGATGCGTCCATTGTCGGGAGAATGTGGGGAGCAGGGTCGAGGAAAGGCCGCCCTTTTAGCAGGTTTGTGTTCCACCGCTGCAGAGAGCGATGGGTGCAGGTGTCCATCAACATTAGATCCCCTAATTGACCCTGTGACTGAGATCACTACTGTGCTAGACATTCTGGGGGAATTTTGCATAGCAGTTCAGGCAGAAACGAAAAAGGCATCTGTTCCATCACCAGCAGGCCATCATCTGGTGAAACTGGTGTAGAATGAGATGGAGGCCACGTAGGGCGAGGCCCCGGAGGGTCCCAGTTGAAGCACGTTGATTTAACGAGCAATAACATTTTCTGTATCTTAATAAGCAAGATGGAATACATGATCAAAAGCAATACAGACTAGGGTGAGCACAAACTGAACATAGTACCAAACAGTCTTGACAAGGAGCACAGGCTCACACATCCAAATCAGACGGTGTAAAGAAAACAATCGAACAATGGAGTCAATGCCCATGCACATCACCAAGAGGATGAGTGACTACCTCGTGACTCGAAAGACTGAGAAGAAAAACAACTTGAACACATCTGGACCCAACACTAGATGGCAGGGGTAAGCAAAGCATGTGTATCTACAGCCACACATGCCTTGAACACAGGGCTTATGGTGCAAGACCTGCCATTGCAACTCAATTCTAGTTCAATGATACGTACAAAGCTTGATTCACTGAGTGTTTTACCTTTAATGAATGTTGCATAGTTTTTAATAGAACCCAAGTTACATAGCAGCCCATGGTGCCTATTCAACTGTCATTTGTAGTAGTCAAAGTGAAGGTACTTCCGTATTACAAAATATGTGCAGCAGTCAGAGGGAGGGCTGCAGGTTTAGACTGGTGAAAAGCCACTACACACCTAACAAATATTTAATAATATTGTTTGGGCAAGGTAAAGGCCAGACAGAGGTGTTTGGTCAAGCATATGAGGAATTTGGGCGCCAAGCGTGGCCATCAACATCAGCTCCCCGTAAACAATTTGTCAGCGACAAATTGTGTTCTGTATATGATTTAGTCTTTCTACCCATGTGCTGTACATTGTAACAAAAAAGTACACAAAGTAACTGAAGGGTATGAGCTACATCAACTAGGTAGGTAAATGCTGAAATTGGAAAAGGCTCAAAGTAGCCCATTTGCACCACCTTCGTCATCTTTCAAGTGTATGGTAGCAAACTGCCATTACTATGCAATGAACATATTTCTATGACTACGCTGCCCCCTGATCTTAAATGATTTCAGCATGAAAGACTGATGTTTTTGAAACGCCTGGCCCATGTGTGGATTACAGGCAATACCAACTTGTTGTGGTTGCTGTTGTTGGCTTTCTTCCTCAAGAAGATGAAGTAAAGCTTTGAATACGATCTTGGTTGAGAACTCCAGGTTGGAACTGGAATGAAACTATTAAACTAAATATATTTACTTTTATTTTTTAACTTTGATGCTCGTAGGCAAAATACTCCTGCACCATGTTTGATTCCAAACTTACTCTGGGGACCCAGACCAAACCAAAGTCAAGGGGGTCAATCCCATCTAAAAATCGCAATAAATCAGACATTTCCTGCTTCCCTGATCTAAAGAACTTTGTTCAAGCCATAGTCATGTTATACAGATATTTAGAGCCCACAATCATCATGGAGGGTATACTGGCACTGAGCAGATGTGCAGCAAGGCAAACTAGGGCCGAATGAGAATGCTTGAAAAGCCAGTTCTTTGGCTTCTTTCAGATTTCAAGTAGTAAGGGGGGGCTCTTATATGTAGTAGTGGGTCATTACATGCTTTAGGAGCAATGTAGGAGAAGGCTCAAACACCAGATCTGGTTTTCCACAAGTGTAAGACTTATACAAACAGGAGTCCGGATGAGTAGAGGCGTCTGGCCCAGTATACCTCAAAAATAGCATCTGCTTTCACAAACCTTTCAATGTTATGTAGTGCCTTGAAATTGTGCTCGCTTGGGAATGGGGAGCCAGTGGAGCTTCTTGAGGTGTGGTGTGATTTGGCCCAGCTGGAGAGGTTGAAAGTGATTCTGGTCTCTGAGCTCTGAAGGTTCTGCAGCCTTCTTGTGAGTTTTTGTTAATCCCGGCATAGTGGGTGTTCCCATAGTCCAGCGTGCTTGTGACCATGACCTGAGTGATGGTTTTCCGGGTGCTGATTGGGAGCTATTTGAAAATCTTCCTCAGAATCTTCAGGGTAGGGAAGCATGAGGTGGTGATAGCACTGACTTGGCCGACCATGTTGAGTTTGCTGTTGAGGATGGTAATAGCAAGACTTGAAAATTGTGATTCTTTATTAAGCAGCCTTCCTAACAAACTGCCCTGCACCACTATAGGAGTCCTTAACTCTGCTGCCCAACAGAACAAGGAACGAACTCATCTCAAACCAGTCCTCTAACGGTTTAGCACCAGGTGTAGGACTTAGAGACATTTTATAAGAAATCACCAAACTTTCTGTGAAACAAAGTACATCTAGAGGATACAAAGTCTTACTGAGCACATGTTTACTATGAAGTGTTCTCTTTACTGCAAAGACCCAAAAATCTGAAATTCCTGCCCAACTACCTTATTCATGGCACTTCTTGTTTACATTGTTAAAATCTAGCCTAATGAATCTGCTACTGGCTGACTGAAAGTTGCTGCTAGCCATATACCTATATAGCATCCAACACTGACATGCCAGACATGCTCATGGGCAGGCTCACAACTTGCCTTTGCAAAATATCTCCTATATTGTATGAAAAACTTTAGGTCTCAAACACCACTGTGCTCCTATATCTCAACGGCTTCAACGCCCTTGTCCGATGGTCAAATCCTTGTAATACAAAAATGAATAAATAAAAGATCGAAAGCAGACATTGTAAAGATCAACACCATTGAAATATGTCAAAATGTCCACTTGCTGATGGATTTCCATTTGTAGTGGTGGACAACATCCTGAAAATGGCACTGGAGTCAAAAGATTCTAGCGTTCCTGTAACATCCTCATGATTGGAACACACTGTCCCTCGGCGTCCTCAAGATTTTTTTCTAAAAGATTATTCCAGATTTAGACACAAGGTGGCAGGTGCCTTAAAGTGTTTCAATCGAGGAAAGACTTGTGTTGCAAACACATCATCAGTTAAATAACTAGAGATACCCTGCCAACTACACAAAAGCACAAGTTGACTAGTTAAGTTTCCTAGAGCATGTGAGAAAAAAAGTTCCAGCAATCCCGTTGCATACATTTGGACATTCAGGGGGGCGCAAGTTGTAACCGGTTGGGAGGCCAGGTCTACTTAGTGTACACAATTTGCACTGATCTTACAGGAAATTATTCCATACAGTATGACAGCACAACATTATCAAACTGCTCACTTTAATGAGACTAGGCCTATTTTATGGAGGCAAAATGACAACATGTTATGCCTTGCTAGGGATATTTCCCCATATCATTAAGTACTGAAAGTGTAAATCTAGACAGACCGTTCCATCTTTAGTTAGGATCTATGTAGATTGCATTATATTGGAGCATTTGTATAGTGCTTACTTGTTGGTACAGCCTGTGCTGTGTGTTTCTAGCACCCCCTAAAGAATGTGTTGCTCGCTACTGAAGGACAACTATCATAAAGCATGTGTCTAGCGATGCACAGCACTGGCTGCACCAAGAGTAAAAAACTAAACACTGTCACTGAAGTAAGTGTTCTCATGCACTGCATTTACCATGATGCATTGGGGCAAACTGAGTTCTGGGATGTGAAGCAGTGTACTCCCATCCTCTTTCAGCTTTTAAAGGCAGGCTGGGCGATAGAAGCATTAGGTGCTGAATACAGAGTGGAAGATGACTTTTAATGGTAGATGTTGGAGAGAAATTTCAGGAGTTTGGTGAGGGCTTAGGGATAAGGGATCAACCAGTCTTAACCCCTTCACCCCAAAACAGCGGGCATAAAGATAATTTCAAGACCCATGTTAAGTTCACAAGTCTATGCAGGGAAAGGGCCGCACAGAACTGCAAAGAGACATGAGCATGTGTCCTTATTTATCCACTGACAATTGACGCTCTACATTCCCTTAGCTTATTACTAAAGTGCCAAAAAATGAACATCCTCCTCCATAACTCCTATGCCTAAACTTTATTGTATACAGTATCTGTTAACTTGATTTAGGTTTTACGCTAACCACCAGACTTACTGCGGTTACATATTTTCCATCCACCTGAGGATTCTGCGTTAATCAGTTTGCATAATTCAAATTCTTACTTCCAGTCAATCCCTCAGGCTCTGGAGGGTGGAGCCACCATGGGAAGAGAAAACAAGGTATAAATAGAATGACAAATATTGCAGTAGAAGACTAGCACATTTACCTGTTTCATTGCTGTTTCTCATTGTGTCCAGAAGAGTAGGGCAGGTGCTGTGGAAGAGAGCCCGTGTCTCGTCTGCAAGCGAGCAGTTCCGCTGAATACAAGGGCCTGGCCGGTAGAACAACTCCTTTTGCTCTCCAGCCTCCTCCTCATCATCATCGTCCTCCTCTGGCTCCTCCTGCTGGCACTCACCCTGGACCGGTGTCCCGTCCCAAGAGCTGTGGTGGGTTCGATCTTCAGTATAGTCTATGGGCAACTCTGCTTCGCAGTCCAGATCTTCAGGAATGATGGGGATCCGCTGGCCCAGCTCACGCTGCACCACCCCAGCATAGCAGTTGGGCAAGGCCTCCTTGGCAAGAGTGTACTGCACACTCACAGCATAATCCTCCGCGAAGCAGCCACCTCCACCACTGCATGCCACCTGTGTCTCCTCGTAAAAGCAGCATGGCAATGCCTCATACTGAACCCCATCAATCCTATGCAAGTGGTCCGGATTAATACTGTACAATCCCTGGACACAGCCTGGGTGGTGCTCATCCCCTTGCCGACAACCCCCACACAGGGCTGGACCGAGAAACAAGGCACCAGAGTCTATCTGCATGGCACTCCCACTGCTGTCCAGCGGTAGCCGCTCACCTGGTGAAGGCCGCTGCATTTCAAAGCAACAGGGGCAGCCCTGCTCTGGCAGAATCCCAGCCCTCTCAGGACTCTTACAGTTCTGTGTGGCATCCATGGGGATAGGAGTCTCTTGGGGGCACTCAGGCCCACCTGTCTCAGAGGTAGTGCTGTTTGGGTCCCGATGCTCTAGCGACGAGCTGCTGCTGTAGTTCATCTCCATGCTGCAGTGGGACAGCTGGTCCCCTGAAGAAGAGGCCTGAACAGGTCGCCCAATTCCCCCTATGCTGCCTGCACCCCCAAGGCCACAAACATGCATCGAAGGCTCATCAGCTGCAGGGCCGGCCTCCACAAGAGGCGTAGGCCCACGACCGCCCACCCGGCCAGGGCTTTTGCTGCGATAAATATAAGGGTCGTAGTCACTGCTCAGAGAACTCCTAAATGTAGAGCAGCTGCCATATACTCCCTGGTTGCTCACTTCAGTGCAGTCCAACATGGAATCACTGGAGGAGCCGTGCCCTTGACCTGAGCTGCTACTGCTGTCACTGCCAGGGCAGTCTGCCAGGTACCCACTGCACACAGATCTATGACCATGGTAGCAGCTGAAGCTGGAAGTGCTGCCCGTCTCCAGACGGGAAGAGGGAGCCATGTGGACAATCGTGGGGAAAAGCATGTTGCTGGGGCCAGCAGCGGCCTGCAAGGCATGGGCAGGGCCAGAGGCAGAGGGGACCACCCCAGCAGCTGGGCCATCCTGCTGTGGGTAGCTCAATCCTTGGAAGTAGTAGTGCTGGTACATTGCCTCATATTGGGAGAAGCAGGTGGCTCGGGAGAAGCTGCGGCCATTAAACTTGGGTCGGCGGAAGGCAGAGCCTGGTGGATAAGGTGGATGCTCCAGGGTGCAGTGATGTGGGTTGTGGTCCAGGTGGATAGGCTGATAGCTGTGCAGGTAGGCTGGGGACTGAGCTGGATACAGGCTTTGTTCCCCATTCCGGTCCACTGTCAGCAAGGTAATTGGGTTGCCATGAGGATCCATGCTGGTCCGCGTTGGGTATGTCGCAATCTGGCTGGTGCGATGGACTCTCCCTGGGTAGTGCACAGGAAGGATCACCCTCTGCTGCCTGCTGCGTACTGTATTACCGCTTTCCATGCAGATGGGGCCAACACCTCCTTTATTTTGCTCTACAGAAAGAAACATGAGTTATTCCTCAGCAATGAAAATAGACATTGGATGCACAAAACTGAAAAGTTATCGCACCATTTTACTTGACTGCAACAAGAATTTGTTCCTAAGATTACAAAGAATACATTTGCTGCATAGAATTCCACACATTTCAACCATCCTTGGGTGGCAGGAAGCCCTAATGTCAACCACTAAACCTCAAAAGCACTTCCCCGATCCCATAGAGGAGACAATGCCCCATTTAGATCCTCAAAGTGACAGTTTGGACCCTTGACCCTCCATCCTCCAAAAAATGGTTGGAGATTCACCTTGAAGGAACAGAGGGAGATGCAATCGTTGCCCAGCAATCTTCACCTGATAACGCTGTTTTTTTTGTTTTTAAGTTTTCTACGCTAAAGAGTTTGAGTTTAAAAGCACTTTTAGAGCGCACGTATACCGGCGGTTTCTTGGCGCTGTAGCTAGTGGGGGCTGAGGTTTAAGAGCAGGGAGAAAGAGAGGAGCCTTTATTCAAAGGACTTTGTGAATAGGTAGGTTTTAAGACTTTTGCGGAATTGGGGATAGAGGGTGATAGCACGAAGATGAAGGGGAAGGGAATTCCAGAGGGTAGGTGCCAGAATAGCAAATTTGGAGCCGCCCCACTTCTTTCTCCGGAAGCGAGGGATGGTGAGGAGGGACTGGGAAGACGAACGTAGGTCCCTGGAGGGGACATAAGGAACAATCTCGGAGGAGATGAAGGCGGGTGCCAAGTCCAATCGGGCCAGGAAAGTGATGGATGCGAGCTTAAATTGAATTCTAGCCCGCACGGGGAGCCAGTGAAGAGATTTCAGAAGTGGGGTAGAGTGGTGGAATTTGGGGAGGTTGAAAGCCAGGCGGGCCGCCTGGTTTTGGATCTGTTGTAGGCGGCGCAGACTGTATGCAGGAATACCGGCATACAGAGCGTTCCCATAGTCCAGGCGGGACACCACCATGGCCAGGATGATAAGTTTGAGAGCAGAAAAAGTAAAGAAGCGGGACACCTTGCGTATAGTACGCAGTGAGAGAAAAGAAGAAGATACCACAGAGCTGACCTGGGAGTGGAGGGTGAGTTGGGAGTTAAGTTTAATGCCTAGTGTTTTGACTGAGGAAGAGGGGACAGGAGGAAAGCCAAGAGAGGGGGGCCAGAAGAGGGGGGACCAGGGGCTGGATGAACCAGCCGTCAACACCAGCTCGGTTTTGTCCGGGTTGAGTTTGAGGTGATTGTGGCTCATCCAGTCCCTGATGTGAGACATGATGGTTTGAAAGGTTTGAAAATTGAAGACAGCAGAAGGAGAGGAAAGATCAAAGACCAGCTGGAGGTCATCCGCATAGTTAAATACGGCGACCTCCATCTGTTGGAGGGAGAAAATAAGAGGGGCGATATAAAGATTAAACAAAAGGGGGGAAAGAGATGAGCCTTGAGGAACCCCGCACTGAACTTTCCGGAAGTCCGCTGTGAAGTCACCCAGGCGGACAGCCTGGGTGCGGTCACTCAGGAAGGAGGACAACCAGCCCAGGGCAGTCCCCTCGATCCCCGCCGCCCTGATACGGGAAAGTAAGATGTTGTGGTCCACCGTATCAACGGCGGCTGAGAGGTCGAGGAGCACAAGGGCCTGGTGCTGATTGGTGTCCATACCCTCCCTGAGGGTGTCGAGGACCGACATGACAACGGACTCCGTAGAGTGTGCGGGGCGGAAACCGGCTTGGCGGGAGGCAAGGGCTCCATGTTTCTCCACAAAGGAGCTCAGAGCGCAGGTGACGTGGCGCTCGAGCACCTTGGCTAGAAAAGGCAGGAGGGAGATGGGATGGAAATTGGCAGGGACAGAGGGATCTGCCCCAGGTTTTTTCAAGATGGGCACAATTACCGCAGACTTCAGGGAGCTAGGGACTATGCCTTGCGTGAGGGAGCTGTTAAGGAGGTGGAGGGGGGGATCTGGACAGGAGACAAAAATGTGACGGAGGATGTGGGCAGGACAGGGGTCAAGAGGGGAGCCAGATTTGATCAGAGGCACCAGTGAAGTCAGGTTTTCCCGAGTGATGGGGGGAAAGATGGTCAATTTGCCTTTGGGAGGGGGACATTGGGGATCCACGAAAGATGGGGAAGGTGGGGGGATGTTGGCCTTAATGGTGATAATTTTGTGGATGAAGTAATTATTAAGAGAGAGACAGAGGTCATTGGACGGGGCTGGTTTTAACGTAGTTCTGTCCGAGAACGCCAGGTTGTGAACGATGGAGAAAATCTCCTTAGACTGGTTCTCCGCTGCTAAAATTTTGGAGGAGAAATAAGCTGTTTTGGCCTCCAAGATGCTTTTTTTGTACTGGTTGAGAATGTTGATATATTCCAGTTTCAAAATGGGGCAGTAGCTTCTCCTCCAAGCCCGCTCTGCGCGGCGAACTGTTAGTTTGGTGGCTTTAAGCTCTTGGTTAAACCACCGGTTCGCGTCTTTGTCGCGTTTAGAAGTAATGCGCTTGAGTGGGGCAACGGAGTCGCAGCTGCGGGAGAGCCACTGGTCTATGGTGTCAGCCTGGGAAACGGTGGTAAGGCCCTGAAGAGGCGGGAGAGAACTGGTAAGGAGAGAGGAGAGATTCTCGAGGTTGACACGGCCCCATGATCGGACCCAGGTGTTTTTGGGCCGGGAGGGCTTAGCTGGGGGGAGAATAGGAAGGAGAAATGAAATCAAGTGGTGGTCTGACCAGGTGCAAGGGGAGATAGACAGGGATTCCACAGGGCAGTTCAAGGACCAGATCTGGTCAAGCAGGTGACCCTTGATGTGGGTGGGGGAATGGACATGAGGGATGAAGTTAAGTGAGTGGAGGGTTTCGGAAAAATCCTTTGATGATGGACATTCGGCAGGGTCGGAAGGCCAAAAATTAAAATCGCCGAGGAGCAGGATGGAGGAATTGTTGATTGTAATGGTAGCCAAGACCTCCAGAAAATCAGGAAAAAACTGTAGGGGGGACTGAGGAGGACGATAAGTGAGGAAACAGGTAAGGGGGGGAGAGGTGGATACTGTGCGAATCACCAGGAATTCAGTGGTAGCGATGTTAGGTAGAGAGAGAATTTGAAAAGGGAAAACGGTACGTGCGATGACTGCCACACCGCCCCCGTCTCTGCCCGAAGTGCGGTCGGCCCTGAGGGCATAGTAGGAGGCTGGAAGGGTGGATAGGAGTGCAGGGAGGGAGTCATCGCAGAGCCAGGTCTCAGTTAAGAAAAGAAGATCTGGAGCCTGTAAATCCAGCAAGACCGAGAGTTCGTGCGAGTGGGCAACGGCAGAACGGGTGTTAAGGTAGAGAGCTGTGATGTTTTTAGGGTTTGGCGAAGGAGCAGGCCTACAGGTCGTGGGAGGAGTATCCGGGGTAGGAGGAGGGAGAGGAAAGGGAGGGAGGGAGGCTATGCCGAAAGCAGAGATACGAGAGCTAATACTGGCCGTGATGGGCCAGGGGCCCTGGTAGCTGCGGAGTAGGTCCGGGCTATAGGTGATAAGTGGGGCAGAGTGTAAAGCCCCTAGTCCCGGCCGGTCGCGGACGAGCGCAGACGGGCTTGCCTTATGCGCGCCTTCGGCGCGCAATCGTCGCGCCCGCTGCGCTCGTCCGCTGCGCTTCCTACCAAGACACATAATTTATGGTCATGAGGCGAGGTGTTGAAAGGGGCGTGGCCAACAGAGTGGGCGTGTCTGTGGCGCGCCTCGCGCTCGAGAATGGCGGCTGGAAGAGAGGGGTTGTTGCAGCGTGGAGCGCTGTTTGAGGAGATGCCAAGAAGTGCAAGTAGGATGGGGGAGTGATAGGAACACGTTATCACAAGTAAAATTTAAAAAAACACAAGTTATGCTTTCTCCCGGCTTCCGCCTCAGGAGTCCAATAGCTAGTGAAGCGCATGGCTTCAGCGCGCACTATATATACAAGCTGTCGAGGGGGCGTGGCCAACAGAGTGGGCGTGTCTGTGGCGCGCCTCGCGCTCGAGAATGGCGGCTGGAAGAGAGGGGTCGTTGCAGCGTGGAGCGCTGTTTGAGGAGATGCCAAGAAGTGCAAGTAGGATGGGGGAGTGATAGGAACACGTTATCACAAGTAAAATTTTAAAAAACACAAGTTATGCTTTCTCCTGGCTTCCGCCTCAGGAGTCCAATAGCTAGTGAAGCGCCTGGCTTCAGCGCGCACTATATATACAAGCTGTCGAGGGGGCGTGGCCAACAGAGTGGGCGTGTCTGTGGCGCGCCTCGCGCTCGAGAATGGCGGCTGGAAGAGAGGGGTCGTTGCAGCGTGGAGCGCTGTTTGAGGAGATGCCAAGAAGTGCAAGTAGGATGGGGGAGTGATAGGAACACGTTATCACAAGTAAAATTTTAAAAAACACAAGTTATGCTTTCTCCCGGCTTCCGCCTCAGGAGTCCAATAGCTAGTGAAGCGCCTGGCTTCAGCGCGCACTATATATACACAAGCTGTCGAGGGGGCGTGGCCAACAGAGTGGGCGTGTCTGTGGCGCGCCTCGCGCTCGAGAATGGCGGCTGGAAGAGAGGGGTCGTTGCAGCGTGGAGCGCTGTTTGAGGAGATGCCAAGAAGTGCAAGAGGAGCACAAAGGACCCCAAAAACAGTCAGTCACACAAAAAAAAAACAAGCTCTCGGCATTGCTGTGGCAGGGGCGTGCATTCCTTTGAAGTCTGATGCGAGGGGTGGGGGAGCGGATTCCTTTGAAGTCTGATGCGGCGGTTCAGACAAATGGTATGGTGTGCGATGTGCAATGTGGCTGGTGATGTGCACGCGCCTGGCTCACATGAACTGTACCTAATCCGCAGTTTGGGTAGACTTTTCGAAAGCCTTACTATAATATCGCCCACCATCCCTACGGGATGGCTTAGGCTTGACCTAAAAAAGGAGAATGCACATCTGTGACTAGAGGTGGATGAGCCACTGAAGCCTGGTTGAGCTTGAGGCTCTCTTCTCAACTCGAGCTAAATACAAGCCGAGCATTGATGTGGCATCCTGTCATCTACCCTCCTAACTTAGTCATCCAACTCCTCCTTTCAACACCTACACAACTGCAGCAGAGATCTTTCCCGGGGGCTCCACTGTGTTTGCTTTGTAAATGGGCAGACAGTGTAGACCCTACAGAGTGCTGTGAAAATGCTCAGAGAGGAATGTTATGTTAATGGTTGTTTCTGTGCATTTTCACAGCCAATGCTTGTTATTAATATTTTAATGCACTAATTCACATCCCACGGTCCTGACGAAGCACACCGGGATCCATTAGGGACCCCTTTTCTAGCGCGAAACATGTTGACCAGGCTTCACTTTCACAAACACACATGGGTACTGAGAGCAGCAGAGTAATACCTCGACTTCTACCATATTTGTTAAAAAGAGGTGACCTATTTTCATGAAAACTTGTCTTTTACTCTTACCCATGGTCCTAAGAATAAACTAATCTCAAAGTACCGGAAGGATAACTTTAACACACTTGCACCACACTCTTCTTTTAGGCCCACACACCCACATGTACAACTACGGCATCCCCTAAAAGATCTCCGATAAAGAGCCCTCTCGCGGGGCCCGAGGAGGATAGCAGCGCCACCCCCACGAGGAGCAACGTCCGATGATGAAGCATGACACTCGCAAGTGTGTGTGAGGGCACTATTTTCTAAAAGAGAAATTCCCCCATCTTCATCAGACTAGAAGCACATATAGGGAACATTTTCTTACATTTCTCCCATGTAACCAAGTAGGTTATCTTCTCTCAGGAACAACTAGTGAGTACATATTAGTTCTTTGGAGCATTGGTACTGGACCTACTTTTTCTTTAATCGCTCCCTGTCCCCCCTCTCTAAGTGTTTAGTGATATAAAAATGAAAAATGAATACCTCTCCTTCTCTTAACTTTGCAGTTTTTTTCACTGCAAAGTCTTGTTGTTTCAACTTGAGTCAACATGTAATATGTGCATCGTTTAATAAGGCTACTGCTATAGCTCAACAAAAAATTAAAGACAAAGATTACCCTTTAACTAAAAAATGAGATAGAGAGCTAAATATCTCTAGAAGTGGCTGAATTGCAGAACGTGAAACCAGGAAACCTGAGATCTACCCCCGCTTACCTGTTTGACTGAATTTTGTGAATCGGGCAATTACCTTATTTTGCTTTGTCTCTCGTTTTTCTTCCCATTTGAGAACACCTTTTAATACTTATTCGAACATAGACACACGTCACTTTAGTATGTGTTTTAATAGTCTATAACCTTACCATCCATAACAACCTAGGCCACATATAGGGTAGGTCTGACACCTGACTTAACACCTTGCTTCTCTAATGGCACTGCCTTTACGGTAGCGGGAGGGGCATGCATGTTTGAATTCATGTTATAGAAACTTCACTTCAAACAAAAGTCACTCGATGCAGTGATGAAGTGAAACATTTCTGCATAGTAAATGCTCGTCAAAATGCAAAACGTGGATGAGGTGTGATGGAAGTCGCTTATTCAGCAACCAAACACATATTGCAATTATTTATCCTGAGCACAGATAACCATATAATGTACTGATATGTTACCAATGGAGAAGATTGATGTTTACTGAGGTTTGATATTTTTTGATGAACGTACAATTCTGAAAACAAAAGGCTAATAAAAAGTTTATTAAAAACAAACAAAAAATGCATCTTTGGAAGAAAACACAGGCTTTGGATTGTCCTCAGAACCTCCTCCGCTTTCTCCACAAGATGCTTTTTTTTACATGACATTTGCTACATAATGTGTGTCAAATATATTTATTGGTCGACTCACTTTATGACTTTTACCAACAACCAGGCTCTTGGCTCGGCTCTTCTTGTTTGCTGGCTTTCCACTCTCTAGTTATCTCCGACTCTAGAAACCGTTTCTCCGCCAATGACACCGCAGCCCCACCCCACCCCCTTTATACTATCAAGAGACTAACTCCCATCACCTTCCACCGAACCAACTCCTTTTAAAGGGCTGATGGGCTTAACTTGGTGAAAGTCGGCCTCCTTCCACAAGCCACCTTAGAGGTTAGTGCCTGCAAAGGGAACTATCCATAGGTCTTTGCTGCCACCTGCTGGTCCTATTACAGTAAAGCACCCGGCCATCAAAACCTCAAAGCATTGAGGTAAACGGCTGTGCAGCATCGACCAAAATATTTTTTGAATCAAAAGGCAAAAAGGGCTCAGCTTAGTGATTTATTAGCCATTCGCAGGCTTCATGGCGCCTAGAAAATAAAAGGTGCCTTTATTTTTATTTATCTATTGACTACGCATCAGTAATTGTGCACTCCCAAAAAACATAAACAGAACTTGACTATTGGGGTAATGGAGGGGTGGGGGGGGCAAAAGGAGTGGCAAGCGGGTGTCCCAAAATAAAAACAATTACGCTAGGTGTGTGTGTGGGAGCAATGAGTTTACTTGGGAGGAGGGATGAGGAAGCAATAGAGTGCGCGGGGGGGGGGGGGGGTTGTTGGAGGTAAGACGCACACAAGGGAGAGAGCTAGAAAATACATGCACCTTAGTGGAGTCGTGAAGAAAACGGAAAAAGTCCTCTAAATTTCAACGTGGGAGGATGCAAGTTATTCAATCGAAAGGATGGCAGAGAGGATATGCTTCAAGGAAAAACAGGGTTGGGACAAACAAATGTTGGGTGGGCAAGGAAATCGGCTAAATAAAAATCAACCACATAACAATGACACCAGGTATTAAGCAATGGTTTTGGTTCAATTGTGCTAAGTTTCTGGAACAGTCCCCAATATGCTTGCGGCTTCCAGACAGCTAAAACCTGTCGAGACCTAAAAATGTTAACACCAAAGGTCTAATACCTCTGAAAAAAAGGATATCCCATTGGTCCAAAAGTTGTCGGTTTCAAGCTCAAAATAAAGCATCTTTCACCATTCTATTTAAAATGTTCACTGATTCAAAACAATGGGGGCAATGCTTTTACATTTGATGAAAGTAAATAGGAGAATGAAAATCCATAATATTGGACTGTTTTGCAGTGAGCAAAAATAGAGTATACAAACGATTTTGCAAAACAAAATTATAAAGTAGTGCTTATACCAAGTGTTAGTCAATTTAGCAACAAACAAATCAGTCTTAAAATAAACTCTGGTGGTAAAAAATAAAGAAAAATCCCACTTATGTCATGGAAGCAAACTAACTTTGCAACAAACTAGGATTCAACTTTCATTTTTGAAAAGTAGAAAGATGTCTGTCCTGTTCCAATTATGTGAGCAGAAAAAATACTGCAAATAGTTTTACTGCATGTTTACCCCGGTGCAAAATGTTATGTATGGTTCATGGTAATTTTGAAGCAAAACCCATTTGCTCACTTCCTCTTACAGTAGTGCCATAAATGGTACCAATATATATATATATATATATATATATATATATATATAGATACTTCTACATTTTAGTACCAGTGCAAAACGTTAACATAGTTGTTAAATAAGGTACATAATAAGAAAGCAGCACAAATACGAAACTTAAAATGTTGCTCTAGTCACTGTTCTGTTTGGCGGACCATACCACTTGGCGGTCCGCCGATGGATGTGTTTTTGTAGCCTGGGATGCAGGCTACTTTGGGTCACGGTAGTGCCCATTTGAAGGAGGGGACGGATGCCACAGAAGAACAAGCATTTGCAATGCAATAGGTCTCGCATTAGGAAAGTTTGAGCCATTGGTATTGCGAATTACATTTTTTTTATTTATGTGTTGGTTGTGAACATAGCTATAGTAATAGCTAAAGTAATAGCTTTGTCATTTACAATGCCAATAGTTTTAACTTTCACAAATGTGACACCTATAGCATTTGCAATGCAATATGTGTTGTATTTTCACGAAAATCCAAGAACAGAAGTGAAATATTAACTTTTTTTTGTGACATTTATAAGACAGACGTTATTGTTGTTCTGCCGAAGTGGTACTAATGAGGTAAATCCTTTGCCCAGGTACTGTTACCGTGTGTAAAAATTCCCAAAATAATATAATAATACTAGTCCAAAATGTGTGGCATTACATCACATGAAATGTCGTTTCTTGCCGCAATAGTCAAACCTGCCACATCATTTGCTCCTCGACTGCCGCATAATTCCAGTGGCCTGCGTGTATGTATCGCTGCACTCTCAGCCGCTCTCTTCATCGAGACAGGCAACGATCTATCATTCAACAGAACACAAAGACAGAACTCCCAACACACATCGAGGTGCTTCAGTCTGCCTCTATTTATTTATAACAGCGCCCATCAGCAGTCGCTAAAGCCACATTCCTGACAGCCCTGCACCCCTGTAGGGCAGTGGGCGTGTGGGCCATCCTGGAAGACGTGTAAGAGACAGGGTACAGCCCTCTGGCCTCGCCCATCACACACCAGGCACACTGAACACATCTTATGTAGTTGATACATTCACCTGGTGGCACCACTGAGCATGCATCTTCCATGCGGTGTTATGGAAAACCGTTCAGAGTGATCCTCGGACAACGGTAAGCGCTTCGAAGCCATAACAATAGCAGACTGGGCGCTACACAAATGCCAATAACATAACCCCAAATAACCTTTCTCTCTGCAAGATTGATTTATTAAAGGTATTGTCACCTCGAGAGACTCTCCAGTTCCTCAAAAACTCCTCTGACTCCAGGGAAGGAAAGCCCCAGCCCCAGGGCTCAACTTGTCCCATGGTTGCCGGTTCTCGTTTTCGTAGGCAAGAGTAATTTTTCACATTCGGAGTTTGACAACAGAGCAAAAGAGAGAAGACAGAAGAGCGAGAAAGTAGGGGGAAGAAGAAAAATATAGGAAAACAGTGACGGGAAAAAAGAGGGAATAAAAAAAAATGAACCGACAAGGGAGACAGAAAGGCATGAGAGGGAATCAGGACTAAGGCTTCAAGCCGCTGTAATTACACCAAACACGAGGAGCCACAACTTCCGAAAGAGAACATCAGTTTACATTCTAGGCGGCAGCCGCGACAAACTAGTTTACCTGTGCAGCTTCCGTAGTCTGTTTCCCGCTTCGGCTATAAGACGGGTGCTTAGAGTTGCCTCATGGCGCTATGCGGACTAGAGGCAGACTGTGGCTCGCTCCTCACTTCCTGTTCCCTTTACGCTAAGTCCAGGGCGCATCGTCTCGTGACTCGGTTGCGGTTCCTTTTTAGGGACCCGGCAGTCGTGGGAACCGGGCCTTCAGAGAGGGCTGAACAAGAGGCTGTCGGAAGCGGTCAGCCGGGGCGGCGCGGGTTCGAGTGTCTGGGAGGGAGAGGGCTGATGGCGAGACGGCGAACATGGTGACGAGGGCAGGACTGGGAACCCAAGACAGCCCTGGGAAACGTGTCAGTCTGCTCCTTTCCCCTCTGTCTCTCGCTCTGTCACCCCTCGCTTCCCTCATGCCTTCTGTAAGTACCCGGGGGAGCTGGAGAAGGTGACAGAGGCGCCAGCAATGTTTTCTTATCGGCGGGGCTGCGCTCTCTATGCAAGAAAACAAACCAGTGAAAACGAAACCTAAGAGCCGCGCGCGTGAGCTTCTACCGTAGACAGCTCACGTCGCGCGGCTCTTAGGTTTCGTTTTCCTAAGTGCATGGCAGAGTCGCGCTCGCACACATGCGCGCTCACGAGGTCAAATCCGACATCCGAGACTGGAAGCGCGGGCACCTCCCAGTCCCAGCGCGTGCACCCCCCCCTTTACAAATACTAAAAGTATACTAAAAGTATACACGAGGTCGGTTCGCTACGCTCGACCTAAAAAAAGGGGCAGCCGGCACCGGATGGGGTATTCCGGCACCACCACAACGTCCATACTGGTGTGTGTGTCTTAATCTGTTCCCCTACTTCATACCTGCATCGTGCTGACCGATGCGACGATTCAACAGTCACCTACTAATGGTGCCTTTTACTACCATAAGATGTCACTCGTCCGTAAATTGACAGACTTAGGAGTACAGTCTTAGGAGGAAAATAACAACTCCCACAAAACAGAGCTCATGTGCAGCACTCGTCAGTAAATAGCCACAGTGCAACTTGCAAACCATAAAGCCAGTTAGCACCTTCACTTTATAAATGCAAAAGTTTCTCACAAAAGCAATTTTTCGACTTACAAAGGAGCGCTCCTTGAGACCTCCTTCCCATGACGCCAAAAGCAGATAAATTTTTTTAAAGACCTTTCCGGATAGCAGTAGTAGCTTGTTTTTAAATAAAGCTTCAAACCACACTTCGGCAACTGAAAACGCTCTGTTACTAACACGTGCATCTATTACCAAATTATTAGTACGCAGATGTCGGCTGCAGGAATTCAGTTAACTTAGCCATTTTGTCGACAGAGAGATGCAAGCAGGTGAATCTAACAAAGATCCATGATCAGCAATTAACTATGGGATTCTGGCTGTAGCCGCTGATTGGTTCCTTGACACAACGAACGTTCATTAGAGAGTGAGCTGATTGGACAGGTACTTACCGATGATGTTGTGCCTGCAGTGAGGGCAAGTGTGATGCTGCAGCAGCCAGGGGTCCACACACTTCTTGTGGAAGCGGTGGGTGCAGGGTATTACACGCAAATCCTGCAAGAGAAGGAGGAAAATGGTTACTTTAAGGTCTAGTGACCAAGAAAGAGGGTTATCGTGTGCGGCAGGAGCTCTCGTCCTATTTTACGTCTCTCCCTCCTCCCAAAATATTTACTTCCCCATCTACTACCGCGCATCTCTGCAAGGGCTTCTTCTCCCTGATAATTCATGGAGTCTAACCAATGCAAAAGTATGCAAGGCCTACTGGTACTGCACGATTTATTAACGTTACAGCATTACTATTAATGTGATGAGGATAGATCATGTAGTCTAGAGGGACATCTAAATCTCTTTTTTTTTAAATGATCAAAAAAGCATCTTTGGAAGAAAACACAGGCTTTAGATTGGCCTCAAATCCTCCTCCGCTTTCTCTACAATCTGCTTTTCCCCCAATCAAACTTTTTTTCCTTTTATTCTTTGTTTACACTTGCGTTGTTCAAAAGATTCATGCTTGAGCACATAAGTTCGGTAGTTAGGGTCAGAACTTTCAAATTTGTATTCGTAGATTCAGAACTTGCCAATTTTCTATGCCGATTTAAAATATGAAAAATATTGTTCTCTATCAGAAAAGGGGGAGACTTGAAGGAAAATGTCATTCTAACAGTGAAGCGGAATATACGTTTGTTAGTATGGAACGGATTTATGCCTAGCACTACCCAGTTCGGACTTGGTGCTGCTGACGGTGCGGTTAATGTTGTGCTTGGCGATGTATTGTGAGCTTGAATTATCCCCTCGTCCTATTCATTTACAAAGTGGGGATAACCATCTCCCGACAGAAAAACAGACACGAGGAATGCTGGGACCCTAATACTGCCTCTTCCACCGGGAGTACATAAGCAGTACTTACCCAGCATCCCGCCTGTTCTTTTTTTCTGTCTGTCGACAGAATGGACTTGGATGTGCTGGTGCTGCTCCTGCTGGGCTGGAGTGGCGGTGCTTCTCTTCACCGCCCGCCCGGCTGCCTGGTTGTGCGGGTGCGAGGTTTTCTGGACTGTCTCTCCGCCTGCCAGGCTTGCTGGGAGTCAGTCTCTTACCGGAATCCTGCTTGGAAGAGCCCTTTGCGGCTGGGGCGGGTGCTCCTGTTTCTTTCCGGTTCGCGGGTTCGTCTTCCCGAGCCTGGGCGGGTGGGACGTGCCTCGCTTGTGCTGTTCCTCGTTTCTCCTGGATTCCTGCTGGCAGTTGAGGGGGGGCCTTGGCGCTAGTGTTGGCCCCCGCCCCGGGTGCGTCCCGCTTGGCAGTTTTTCTTTTATTTCTACCCCTGCTTGTACTGCATACTCTGTCCGGAGCTCGTGAGTCACCGGGTTCTGATTACCATGTGGACTGCGGTCTGCTCCTCTGCCACAACAATGTTGTATGTGTGTTTGCAGGGAGGGCACGCCTTCCTCTTCTTTTCTTAATTTCAGCTTCTACTTGATGCTGCCTCCAGATGGCCTGGCTGAGGCGCGAAAGCACCTGAAGGAGAATGAAGCGTTTGTTAAGGATAAGGCTGTGGGTTCCAATCCCGCCCTGGTACCTTATACAGCAATTACTGAAATTTGCATTATGATTTCTGGTGACTGGTGAGGGATTGCAGGTTTCCCTTCGACTTTCTTTGTGCAGTCCACTTGGTTGTGAACCTGGACGTGCGTGGTGCTGTATTTTGTATTCGGGGCTGTCATGTTCATAAGCGCTGCGGGTGCCACGCTTAGTGCTGCTGGCTGCTCCTTCAGGTACTCCTGGGGCGCCCGCTCCTGATGGCGGCAGTTGGGGATGGTGTTCCCGCGTTCTGGTTGTGGGTTCGAGTTCCATGCTGCTGGGGATGGGGGATCTTTCCTGTTGCCTCAGTTTGGGCTCTTCTGGCACCAGACCCCTTTTTCTGTTGCTGGGGTCTTGCCTTGGTGTTGAGGACATCACTGCTGTGGCTCTGTTTTCCTTTCTGGGGTCTGGCTCGTACCCCCACTCCTTCCACCCTGCGCCTGCTGTGCTGTGCGCTGGCTGTTTCCTGCCCGGTGGCGCTCTGTCCCTGGGTGGTTGTGCCTTTGCTGGTTCCGGGCTGGTATGGGCGATGCGTGTTGGGTCTCAGTTGGGTTCCTCGTGGTCCCCCGAGTCCGTCTCGCTTGTTTCCCAGCCTGGTTCTCTTTGTCGGTGCTGGGTGCCTGGTGGTGTGTTTTGTCCGGCCCTTGTTCCTGGCTGCGTGTCTCCCCTTTGCTGTGTGGTGCGTCCTGGTGCCGACCCTGCCACACCTGCCTCTCTGGCTGTTCTTTCTTGTTTTGCCAGTCCTGGTGGGTGTTTCGGGGTGTTCGTCTGTCGTCCTGGGTGGTGCTTTGTCTCTGCCTCCCTTTTGGTGCGGTGGCCACGGCTCTGGTGTCTTCCTGGGGTTCCCTGCTCTTGCCGGTGGCTGGCTTCCCTGGGTGTTGCGGTTGGGACCGTGGTCCTCCTGGGCCGCCGTGCTCCTCGGCCTAGTTCTGGTATGGGCGGTTGTTCTTCAGCTGCACCCTCGCTGGTGCTTGCCCTCTCCTGGGCTTTTGGTCCTGCCGGGGTCTGCCCTCTTTCTGTCGTGCCTGCCCGGTCCTGCTTCTCTGTGTGTTCATGGTGAGGGTTCTGTGGTCTGGACTCTAGGTGCTGGATCCGCAGTGTGGTGCTGAGTGTCTGCTTCCTCCTGGTTCCCGGGGTTTGCGCCTGTTGCTGCCTCCTTTTCCAGCGGCCGGGGTTTGTCCCAGGCCTTCTTTGTGCTGGGGTATGCTTCATGGGGTCTGGCTGGCTGGTGCTGTCTCCGTCTGCCTGCCTTTTCTTTGCTGGGTGCTGCTCTCCTGGTTGCTCCTGGCTCTGGCGCTCCCTTTGCTCTGTTGCTGGCTTTTGGGGGTTTCCTTGGCTTTGTCCTCGTGTTCCCTGCTTTTGCTGCACCCATGCTTTGTTTCCTGTGTCTTTGGCTTACTTCGGTGGGTCCTGGCCGCCCCTCCTGGTTCGGCCGTCGGTGCTGCTCGGTCTGGTTTGGGCTCCTGCTCTTCCTTTCCTTTGCACACCCCTCGCCTGGGTGTGTTCCCTGTGGCGGTTCACCTGATTGGTCCCTGGGGGTTCGTGCCTCTGCTGTTTGGGCCTGGATGTCTTTCGCTGTTACCCTGTCCTGGGCTCTGGGCCCTGTTTTCCCCTCTTCCGGACTGGGGATGGGTTTCCGTCTGGGCTCCGGGGGCAGTTGCTCCCTGGGGTGGGGTCCTGGTCTTGTCTGGTCCCCTCTCTGGGTACCTGGCTGGGGTCCGCTGGGGCTTTTCTGGCTCCTGTGAGTTTTCAGGCACCTGTTGGTCGCTTTCTTCGGCCCAGTCGTCCTTGCCTTTGCTCTCTCTGCCTGGCCTGGCAGTTCGTTCCGCTGGTGTCTGGCCCTGTCCTGGTGTGTCCTTCGGGGCCTGCTCCGGTTGACGGTTCTCTTCCCGGGCTTGCTTCTCCTGTGGTTGGGTTTTCGTGTCTCTGCCTGGACCTGGTGTCTCTGTTCTCAGCTGTTGGGGTTGCCCCAGTGCTCTTTCGTTGGCCCGGTCCTGGTGTTCGGTGCTTCTGGGTTGGCATTTCCGGGGTTGCCTCCTGTTGCTCCTGGCCTGCCGGCTTCCTGCTGGCGTGGCGTGGCGTGGCCTCTGGTGGTGCCTCTTTGGTTTACTGGCTGTGCGGTCTCTTCTCTGCCGGCTGTGGGGTGTGTTTGCTGTTCGTTCCTAGTTGTTTCCTGGTTCCGGTGTCCTGGCTCACTCCCGTCTCCCTTTGCTTCTGTGGGCTCTGCTCCGAGTGTGGGTGTTTGCCCCCCCACTTGTCTTGTTGAGGTGAGGTGCTGTGGTGTTCGTCTTGGCCTCTGTGGCGTCCTCCCTCGTGGCTGCATGTTGTCCGGGGTCTGCTGCAGGTTGGCCTTCTGGCTTCTCTGCTTCCTCCGGGTTCTGCTCAGCGGTTTTCTCTGGTTGTTTCTTCCAGCCTTCTATGTGGTCCGTCGGTGGTGTGCTGGGGGTCTCTGTTGGCCTTCCTGCCCTTGATTCGGCCTTTGGGCTGCCTGGGCTCCTACCGGTGTTGGTTGGGCCTGTGTGGGTGGGTTGCTTGGCTCCGTCCTGGCTTCCTGGTTCCTTTGCGTTTGTTGCCCTGTTTCTTGGCTGTTTTCTTGGCTCCTCTCCGGCTTTGGCTGGAGTCAGGCCTGGTAGGTTTCTGGGCTGTGGGCTGTGCGCCATGGGGCCTTTTCCGCTGCTCCTGCCCTTGCTGCGGGCTTGGCCGGGGTGTTGGGTGCCTGTGAGTTCCTCCACTGTGCTGGCGCATATTATTTTTCTGCCCTCTGTGGTTTCTTGCCTGGTTGTTTCCTGGTTTGAGGGCTGCTGGGGGTTCCCGTAGCTCTGGGCTTGTGCCCTGTCTTGTTTTCCCTCCCTCTGGGGTTGTGGGGTTGTGGCTGGTGGCCCTGTCCCCTCCCTGGCTGCGCCTGTTCGGTTCCGGCTTGTTGGTTTCCGGTTTTTGTTGACCTCTCTATTTGGTCCGCTGCTGGTTCTTTCTGGGGGCTTCTCTGGCCTGTGATCTTTTTGGTTGGCTTCTTCTACCCCTGCTGGTCTGGGTTTGGTGGCTGTCCTTGTTTGGCTGGCGGCACACTTCCCTGTCGGGCGTTTGGCGTCCTGGGGTTTTCTGGTCTCTGTCTCCTTCTCTGTCCTTTTCGGCCTGGCCTCTTGCTGCGGCTCCTCCCTCTGAGTTGGGTGCGTGGTGGTTGTCGTTTGGTGGCCCTGGTGGTGCATGCGTTTCTTTCCTGGTTCCTAGGCCTCCTCTGCAGGGTTGGGTTGGCTTCCTCCTCTGTCCTCTCTGGAGGCCGGGTTGTTTGGTTTTGTGGGTTGGGCCTCTTTCTGGCCTGTGCTTCCCTCTTCCTCGTTGGTCTGGGTGTTTGTGCCTGCGCCCTTTTAGCCGGTCTTGGCTTCTTTCTTTGGCTTTCTTCGGGGTGGTCATGTCTGCTCGGTGTCTCTGCGGCTGCCGGGTCCTGAGTGCCTTTCTGATGGTTCTTGGCTGGGCTTCCTTGTCTGGTGGGTCCCTTGGCCGTGTCCTTTGGGTCTTTGCCCTGGTTGCCCTCTCTCAGGTTTGTCTGGTTTGGGGCCTCCTTGAGGCTCTGGCCTTCAGTTTTTTTCTTGGTTGTCTCCGGTCTGTGTTTGGTCCCTGCTATCTTGTTTTGGGTTGCGGTCCGGTTGCTTCCTGCAGTCCTCCCTTCCCTCCTTCTCGGTGCTCCCTTGGGTTGCTGCGTTTGTTGTAGTTTCCTGGGTGCGTTTTTGAGTTCGGAAGGCCGGTTTTCTGCTTTGGTATGCTCCACTTTGTAAATGAATGGGACGAGGACATACGGGACCTGGGGGTATGGGGGTAATGCTGCATTATTTATCGGTAATCTTCATTACTTCGGATCCCGTTGTCCTCGCCCCATTCATACGCCCCTCCCGCATGGGTGGCCGGCCGGCCTTCCTGTTTGGTCTTGGTTGTACAGGCGGGATGCTGGGTATGTACTGCTTATGTACTCCCGGTGGGAGGGGCAGTATTAGGGTCCCAGCATTCCTCGTCTTTTTTCTGTCGGGAGATGGTTATCTCCACTTTGTAAATGAATGGGACGAGGACAACGGGACCCGGAGTAATGAAGATTACCGGTAAGTAATAGACCATTAATACAGAGATGCTTAATTATTTCTTTTTGCACTATTATAGCAGTCATTACTTAGTGGTTTGGAGGGGTCTTTTGGTTTGTTACACCTGTACCTGATTGTATTCGCTGATTATGTACAAGATAAACAAGGGTGCAGATTGTTGGCCATGTATTCATAACAGTATATTAATGGTTTGGGAAGGTTGATAGGCTGATCCTGTGCTAGTCCATTTCTGTTGATTTTTCAAGAGTGTGAGTTAATTGTTGTGTGTTTCAGACAGAGGAGAGCTTGGTCTTTAATGCTTTCTTGAGTATCAGGGGATTTTCAATGGATCGCATCTGCATTTGGAGTCAGACCCATAGTTTTACCGCATGGAAAAGAGAAAAAGATGCCACAGAAGCTTTTCTCCTTGTAAGTTGGCATAGTCTGATGTGGTGCCAGTTTTTCTGGGAGCATTTGTTGATCTTCATTTGAAGGATAATTGGTCCGTTGCTGTTTATGACCTTTGCGCAAAATGCAGAGGATGCTGAAGGTGTAACTCCTTATTCAAGGGCTTTCTAGGAAGGAGAGATGGATGGATGGATGCACTGTAAATGCCAGATTCGAAATCAGCTTCTTTGCTCTGGTGGCACAGTAGTAGTGAAAAACAAAAGTGGTTTCATCATTTCAATGACCTGCTGGGATAGTTCTCACTAAAGACGGGGGCTACACAGCCTTCCTTGGTTAATTCCTAATCTCCAGTGACCACCCCTACCCCATGAGATCAGAGCTGTGAAAAGCAACTTTTGTTGACAGAAATCATGAAATTAAGATTTAACAGGTAATGATTTAATTTACCTTTACAAATAGTTGTAAATATGCCTCTTTTTCGTGGTAATTCTTTTTATGTGGCATGGGCGTGGAATGATTCTATTGCTCACTGGAGCTTTAAAAGTACAAATATATCAGACCAAAACAGAACTGGACCAAAAACACTAGGCTCCATAATTGGGGTGATGTGAGCCTGGGTCCAAATGCAACTGCACCTGCCACACTACAAAACCCTACAAAGCCCCCCCCCCCTCCCCAACCAAAAAAAAAGTCCCCAACTTCCTCAAGGCATCTTTCTGAGGAAGCGGTCTCGATACTTGGTAATCTAAAAAATGCCCCCTCCCACGCCCCCCACCCCAGTGGAGCACCTCTTCCCTGGGCTATCTCTTTGATGCTATCCAAGGAACTCACTACGTTTCTCTTTCTCCTGGACCGTTACTCTAAAGCCCAAGGGGTCAGGAAGATCTGCATTCAAACAGAGGTCAAAGCGGACAGGATCTATGAGGAGCCACAGGCCCCATGCTTTTTAAGTTTTACAGAAGTAGTTTCCATACTTTTGGTTAAAAAACAACCACCCCTGAACAATTACTGTGGCCCCTTGAAATGCCTCTACATAAAAGAGAAGGGAGGGCAGGTTTAGGGTGGGGATGAGTTTTCCTGTATTGTGATCTCAGGGAGGGACACAAAGCAAAGGATGAAACAGCATCCTTACCGGATGCCTGCTACCTGAATGAATGTAAAAGTGTGCAATTGGTTAATCACTTAGGCCCTGATTTTGATGAATCCGCAAACACGGTTGCGGAATGGGAATCGACTGACCTCAGGTGGTCGGTTCCAACCACATCATTTGGATGCAACCGCACACAGTGCGGTCAGAAACAAAAAAAATTCTATGGGGGCTTGGACAGCCAGCCGAAATTGCCTGCTGCATAAGCTCCCATAGAAAAAATGATGTTTCCAAACATTCCTGCACCGATTGGCAAGCACCTCAGGGATGTTTAGGTGGGGCACCATAGCTGCCCCACAGGGCCAAATGCAGGGGAAAGGGGGCCCTACTAGGGGCTCCCAAAGTCAGTTTCTGACAGCCAATCCATGTCGGAAAGGCTGACATAGATTGGATGATGGAAACCAACATCTAAATCTTGACGGTGGAAACCGCATCCTTATGAGGTCTTTCCGACTAGCCGACGGGGCTCCTTGAGCCCGTCGGAGCCGCGTGGGAATCCCCGGCTCGTTTAAACTCCTACCACTGCCATTATAGTATGGTGGTCGTATTTTAAACCTAAAATGATGGTAGGGAGGCTTTTCGACCAACATTGTAATTAGGCCCTAAATGTAATGGCAGCTTGGAAGCCAGTGTAGGCTTTAATTGATGGCGGCACCCAAGACTTCATGGGGACAAGGAGTTATTCTTTTTCATACTAAATGTCACAGTGTTATATGCCGAGTTCTAGAAAGTTTACCTCTTGGACATGGATGGCCACTGCATGCTTGGGTCTGTACCTCAGTCTTTTTGTACAGGGAAACAGCAACAAATCCCTACTTTGACCTTTAGAAAAGACTACACTCAGTAGTAGCATTATTGTCTTGTTCAAGTTAGGAAGGTGGTGGTAGAAGCATATCTCTTGACAGATTTTCAGGTGATCAGTGAATGAGTCTGCTTTGTGCGATGCATCTTGAGCACGATAATGGAAGAGTGGCGACTATAACCATTTTGGGATAGTCTCATTTACAGGACAGGTGTGTATACAATAATATCAAATAACAATTATATTGCTAGCTCAGGAGTTGAGTGTGACAACCTTAATTTTAATAATACGGTCATGGCTGTTGCCAGCAGTGATCTTTCAAGTAATCGCCAATTGTTAATCTTGAAAAGTATTCATCTTTCATCCAGTTACAAATTTATCATTTAACCCGATAGATAAGAAAATGCTTGCATCTTTCAAATCCTATGCAAGGGTTGTGTCTTTAATCCAGAATGTAAGTGGGAAGCAATACATTATGAAGGGGGTTTTCATATTTTGGCATATAGTTGGGTGAAGGACGTTAATGTTAATGTTAATGTTATGGGAATTTGTATAGCGCACGGCTGCCCCAGCCAAGGGGCGTCCCGGCGCTGCGAACAGACAAATGCAGAGAACAAATAGCACAGATAGATGACAGATTATTGAAAGAGATGAGTTTTGACGGCCTTTCTGAAGGCTAAGAGGTCTTAAGTCCCCCGTATGACTTCGGGCAGACTGTTCCATAGCTTGGCAGCCAGGAAACTAAAGGATCGGCCACCGACTCTGGCCAGTCTAATGCGGGGAATGGTCGCAAGATGTTGTCCCTCTGAGCGGAGTGATCTTCTAGGGGTGTACTCAGACAGGAGGGGACTCAGCAAGGGGGGAGAGGCGGTTTTAAGAATTTTAAAGGCTAAGCATAGAGCCTTGAACTGAATCCTTTTGCACACCGGGAGCCAATGCAATTTTTTTAAGGCTCCAGAGACGGAAGAATGGCGAGGTAGGCCAACCAGAGCCCTGGCTGCCGCATTCTGGACTCTCTGTAATCTGGTGGTTTCAGCCAGGTTCGCTCCCAATAGGAGAGAGCTGGCATAGTCCAGTCTAGAAAGGATCGTTGCCTGAACAATGAGCTGGCGGGTGCGACAGTCAAAGAACTTCAGAATGGGCCTGAGGTTGCGTAGAATGCCAAAGCACGTGGTAGCAACTTTCTTAGTATGGATGGTAAACTTTAATGCCGAGTCGACCCAGACTCCCAGATTTTTAACACAATCTTTTGGCTTAGGGGGTGGGCCTAAGATGTCAGGCCACCAGTTGTCTCCCCAGGATGCGGTGTTTTTCCCCAGTAGCAGAATCTCAGTTTTTCCGGCATTTAGTTGGAGAAAATTCGCCGTCATCCAGTTGGTGATGTCAGTGAGTGTCTGTTTAAAATGATGGGCTTCCAGACCACTGTTGTTATTCAGAGCCACCACCAACTGGGTATCGTCTGCATAGGATACCAGTGCCATTCCATTCCTTCTAGCCACCTCCGCTAAGGGGCGAACATAGACATTGAACAGGGTAGGGCTAAGGGACGAGCCCAGCGGCACTCCCTGTCCAATGCTATGTTCCTTCGAGATGTAAGGGGGGGTAGAGACTCTGAAGGACCTGTTAGACAGAAAGTCTCTGAACCATCCCAAGGCTGCCTCTGTAACTCCAATTTCCTCCAGTCTCGTCAAGAGGACCTCGTGTGACACCGTATCGAAGGCAGCACTGAGGTCCAGCAGGACCAGTGCTGCCGTACCGCCGGTGTCAAGAATGGAACGGAGGTCCTCAGAGACACTGAGCAAGGCTGTCTCGGTGCTGTGACCAGCTCTAAACCCGTGTTGTGAGTCATCCAGAATGTTATTGGTAAGGAGGAAATTGGACAGAATATTGTTGACGTGTGCCTCGACGACTTTGGCAGGCCAGGGGAGCAAGGAGATAGGCCTGAAGTTCTCCGGGAGTGAGGGGTCTAGGGTGGGTTTTTTTAAAATGGGGGAAACCCAGGCCTGCTTCCATTTGGAAGGAACACTGGCGGTGGAGAGTGATCGATTGATGATGTCACGGATGTGTTCTGTGACGAGTTCGTGGGCTTCACAGAAAGTGTCCGGTTTTAAGGGGTCTGCCGGAGATCCGGATTTAATCTTTCTGCAGATTTTTAAGAAACTCTCTCGGTCAAGTGTAGGCAAGGAGGTGAGAGAAGGCCCGGTAGGATCAATGGTAACCGGTGACTGTGGGCATTTGGGGAAGGTGTCATATATCTTCTTGATTTTATCTGTGAAGAAATTGGCCATGTTATTACAGAGGTCGGGCGATATGGTAGTAGTGTTAACGGATTTTTTTGTAGTAAGGTCTTTCAGAATTTTAAATACAGATTTTGAAGTATTGGAGCTATTGCTTATTTCGCTGGCATAATATGCCGCTCTTGTTCTGCAGACCTTACGATGATAGATTTTTTGGCGCAGGATATAATCTTGTTTAAGGGTGGCATCATAGTTTTTCCTCCAGCACCTCTCCGCCTTTTTACATTCCTTTTTCAAGGTAGCTAGTTCCGAGTTATACCAAGGACTAGCAGTGTGTGTGCGAGCCTTGGTCCATCTGGCAGGAATTAGAATGTCGAGTGCCTGGGTGATCCAGAGGCAGAACTGATCATATCCTACATCTAGGTCCTCACTCGGGAGTAGGGGATTTAGTGCCAGGAGATCATGTAGGTCTTCAAGGCGCAGTTTTCTCCATGGCCGTTTCTGAACAAGGGGAGTAGTCACTGCTGCAGGGCTCAGGTTACAGGGGATAGATAGAATCACTAAATGGTGATCTGTCCAGGTCATGGGGATAGGTAGGTCTGAGGAGCCACTGGCGATGTTGGAGAAAATGGGATCAAGAAGGTGACCTGCTCTATGGGTAGGGCCACTAACAAGTTGATTGAGTTCAAAAGCCGCAAGATCCGCTAAAAAAGTTGCCACTTTAGACTCAGTGTCCCTATTGAGATGTAAATTAAGATCGCCTATGATCGTGAAGTTGGCTGATTTGATAACATTGGTGTCCAGGTATTGTAAAAGAGAGTTAGTGAAGTGGACGTCTGCACCCGGAGGTCTATAAACCAGAAAGCCCGTTGCGCAGAACTGTGGATTGACTGTAATCGAAAAGCGAGCGCTTTCGCTGCCTCTAATGTCTACTTTACTGAATTTACAATCAAAGTGAGATTTAATTATGAGCGCTAACCCCCCCCCCCTCTCGTGCCCCTATTCATGGTGTAGATAGAATAACCTGTGGGGGTTACCAGGTTACAGACCGAGTCCATCTCGTCAAGGAGCCACGTTTCGGTCATGAACAGGGCATCCAGAGAGTGGTCAGTTAGAAGATCATCCCAATAGGATTGTCGAAAACACAGTAAATTAAAACCGCAGCTTGCTAAAGGGCATAATACCCACCTCATCAAATGACTTGTGTAGAGCAGTCACCTTGCAAATCTCCATGCCTCTATTGACCCAGCACCATTGACAAAATAATGCTGTGGTCTGACTGGATGCTCATTTTGAAAGAGCATTGGGCATAGTGCCAGGAAACAAAAGTTGGAGATGGGAAGAGATATAGAGCAGTGTTATTCTTATATTACGCTCCACTGTCTTTTTCTCTGACTTGACGCATTCACGAACATCCACAACTCTTGAGGTTGTGTATTGAAAAAAAGTTGAGACGAAAGACCAGACTGTGAATGTTAATACAAATATGTTGTCACAAGTGTTGAAAGAAAATAGCACATGATATAACTATACAATCTGTTAAAAAGCTTGAATATATTGATCACCCTTATATTTTATTATATTTTATTCCAGGCTAAAAACATTTCAGAAGCAATGTGCTAGGGAAGAGGGGTAGGAGGCAATTGTTCACCACTGAAGTGGAATGTGGAAATCCTTGCAAAATCTAATTAAGTATGAAATCTTCTCCTGGGTATTGCTTCGTCCATTACAAAGAGCTGAAGGAGCAAAGAAGTTACAAGTTGAACAACCAAGTTTTCTAGCATCTTCGAAAATTCCCATAAACCATTTAATTTCGTAGTGAAATGGGAAGAGAGTTCCCCAGAGAAGGTCCTACATAAGCAAAGGATCAACCGCACATGCGCACCAGTCTGATTCTAGGAACAATGAATTTTAGATGGGTAGTGGAGTGAAGAGTGTGTGAGGGTAAATAGGGTTGAACTAAAGATTGCAGGTATTGCAGGGCTAAACCGGTTTTGATTTTGAACATGTAGCTCAAGGCTTTGAATTGAATGCAATTCTCCACCTTAAGCCAGTGAAGGTTGCGAAGAAAGCCTGAAATGGAGGGGGCGTTAGGAACCTGGCAAAGCAGTCTAGCAGCTGCATTTTGCACCACCTGCAATCTTTGTATCACATCTTTGTTAGAGTCCAGATATAAGACGTTGCCGTAGTCCAACCTAGATGTAAAAAGGGCCTGAACTACTGTTCTCTGGGTAGAAGAGGGCAGCATCCAAAGAGTCTTCTTTAACCATTTGAGGATGGTAACGCAGATTGAGGCCACCTTCACGACTTGAAGTTCCATTGATAGCGGATCATCAATGATAAAGCCTAGGTTACGGACTTTATGAACAGGCTCGGGAACACCACCAATTTTCACGGGCCAATGCTAGGGACCCCAAAGATCTTGATTTTCCCCAAGATCAAAACCTCCGTTTTTTCTCCATTTAGTTTGAGTAAATTATCCTGCATCCAAGACGCAATTTTTCTCAAACTAAACTGGAGAGTTGATGACTCAGATTCCTTCACTGCAGAGAAGTGTGGTAAAAAATGGATTTACAGAACTGAAACAATGTATCAATAATATATGAAACAAAACCCTGCGCAATACAAGGAAGTTTGAGCATGTCTGTAATAATGACGACAGCAAAGCAAATGTTTATAGAATTCAACAATTCATCACCATCCTCACCCTGACGTTCATTGTGTTGCGCAGCCGCCTTTTCCTAGCGCTGTCTGAAGCAATGTGGTAAGATATAAACATGACTTACAGCCCTGTTTACAAAAGCACTTAGATCAAATCCGGTGAACGCGTTTTGATGATAAAGTAAACAATATGACAGAGCAAAACAAATCTAATTCAAAAGGAAGCCATCTGCAGCACAACCGATGCATTTACAGCTCCCCACAGCTATGAAGCTGGTACTTAAATAGTTTGGGCAGGAATTTCCTGACACTTTATCGAGCTCTCTTGAAGCGAGGAGGCCGCTCTTAAATTTGTGACCAATGCAAGGGGGGGGATGCGAACGAGTCATGGACGTGCACTTGAGAAGCAGTCTTTAAAAAGTGTAAACAAAATCACTAGTTAAATAACAAAAATAAACAATTGCAATGCAAACACATGCTCACATTAGGGCTTAACAAAAAAAAAAAAGGAAGCTTCGACAAAGACGAGAAGGAATCAAAGAAAAAAATAGTGCCTAAACACATAAGCATCAAATTGGAAAGATACCGGTAGGTAGTCGCTGCTCCATTGAAGGAAACAAATGACAAGAAGAGGCAAAGAAACACAGAGACCCAATAAACATCTGTTACTCAGTGCCCAGATATTCCTTGTGGTGAATGTGCGATTTACAAATACACATGTTATGTTAAGAGGAAAGATTTACCACTACCAAGCAAGCCTTTTCAAAGGACAATCAAACTCACAAATAAAAAGTGATGGGCGGCCTGTAAGCCCACAAACTGTATGCAACATGTCTTGAAGATACACTGCAAGTGCTGCTTAGGCTCAACCTAAAAAGGAATTAGTTATGATCTACAGGTAGTGCATAAACAGAATGGCTAAAGGCTGTGTTTGTCACAAAGAGTTGCATAGGACAAACAGGACATAATTTGTACTTAAGATCGCAGCATAGCAAACACAATGCAGAGCCTTCCGCCAGGTCATGTGACATATCCATTCAATGTAATTTGCCTGCGGTATAGCCCTACCACTTGATAGAAAAGCAAACAGTGCAAGTCCCACAATATCGGGAATACCTTCTATGTGAGTGCTGGAACTTTCAAAGTTATTGGTTATGTTACATGTGAGGTCATGAATCAGGCACTTGGATACCTATATCTAGCAGAAGTTTAGTCATTTTTGGATTGAAACTAGAATGCCCCTCATCTTTTTCAGGAAGAGGGGTCAAATTGTGTGGGAAGAATGTACATTTTTTAAAAAAGCCAACAAGTGAATTGCTTTTCTAATAAAAGTCGAGGTTGATGCCATGCCTTGTGCCTAGCAACTCTACGCCTAATAATTGTTTTAAGCATTTTTTATTGTTAATGGATTACTAATTGGACGATAAACCACACAAACAAATCTTACATGCTGAAGAGGAGAACAATGGACATTTTCCACTCCCGGCTTTGGCGTGAATTTACTCAGTCAGCCCTCAAAGAGCTCTATAATCGTGGTTTGTCAGCCACCACCGCAGGCCGTTCGCGGTGCCCTTTGATAACTGAACCAGGTCGGTGAGATTCCCCTGATGCTGTGGCCATTGAAACTTGAGGTCCCACTGCAGATCCCGCATGTGCCATCTGGCATGGTCCACCAGCATGATGCAGGAGGCCATGAAGCCCAACAGCCTTGGAGTCATTCTCACCGAAACCCAGGATAGAGGCTAAAACATCAGTATCGTAGCCTGCATATCCTGGACTCGCCATTCAGGAGGATAAGCCCGAAACGGCACCAGATTAGGTGTTACCGAAGGTAAGTAACTTGTCCTTCTAGCCTCTTACCTCTTCTATCCCAATACCCTGAATTATCCTTTTCAATCCAACTAACACTCATATCCACCACTCAAATTTCACTATACTTATCCACCACTAATCCTTTTTGGATTCCAGAGAGGCATGCTACTCACCGAAAAGCACTCTGATGCCTCGCCAGGGGTAGTAAACACTATATAAATACTATTACAATACAGTACAATAATATTCTTCTCTTTAATGAGGTCTAAAGAGCAGCCTTCTGGCCCAATGAACAAAAAAGTACTACCAAGCACAAACATAAGCCCCCTTCCTTTTTAATCTCTATATTAATGGACTAGGTGAAGCCCTACTTAAGAAGGGTCAGGACTATCCCCAAGTTGATGGGCGACCGATACCGGCTCTGCTTTATGTGGACGATGCTGTCCTGATGGCGCGTACACAAATTTGGTTTGCAGCAGGTCTTAGACAGTTTAATGACTTTATGAAGCACCTTGGTCTAAGTATAAACAACTCAAAGACGTTTATCATGAGATGCGGCCAAGGGACCCAGAGGTTGAGAGATATGTTTGTGGATGACAGGAAAATATCCTCAAATAAGAGTTTTTCTTACCTTGGCATCCTATTCAGTCAAAACGACTAATGGGCCCAAACAATAACTATTAAAAAATGAGCGTTCTCTAGGACAACTACTGCCCTTGCATCATTTACAAAGAAGTTAGGCAGGAAGCCACCAGGTGAACTCCTGCAAATATATAAGGTCAAGTGCATTTCCAAAGCGATGTATGGGGCTGGGGTGTGGGGTTTTGTTAATTCTTCTGCACTCCAAGCAGTGGAAAACTCCTTTCTGAGGTACATTTTATCTGTTCCACCTAGTACCACCTCTTACGCTTTTCACGAGGAGCTGGGTCTCCCTTTTATTACCGACCTCATTAAATTGGAACTAATACTTCTATGGTATAGGTTATGGTCCAAGCATCAGACAAGTTAAATAGGGAGATCTTGCAAGATACTCTCAGATTGGAGGGGGCCCTAAAGATTGTTTGGGTTAGGTTTGTACGGGATTTTATGAATGATCTGGGTCATCCAGACTATTTCACCAACCTCAGCTCCATGCTGGTGACTACTAGGAAGGCCTTAAAGAAAGAGGGTCTTTAATTATTGGGCTCTATAAGAATGTCAGAGGAAATCCTAGCATCATGCAACATCAACCAACGCTCACTATCTTGGAAATGGAGTCGTATTTATCATTTGTACCCCGTGGGTTCGACAGGCTGCTTTTAACAAGATTCAGACTGGGCAATGCTCACAGACTAGTGACATTCCCAAAAATGAATGATTGGTCATGAACGATGTTACTCTGCCCTTGTGATGAACTATCTGAGCAATCTACCATCCATTTCGTTCTTTTTTGTAAATTGTATGTAGAGTTGAGGAAAGTGTGGATAATATCACTTTAAAAAAAACAGGGGTTGAGGCAATGTCGCCCAGCTTTAATTCGACTGTAGTTACTGGAGCATGAACACGTAGCATGGAGGTTAGCTAGGTTCCTGAACAAGGTGCTTCAATTCAGGAAAGTAGTGTTAACTGATGAATTATAATTGGTGGGTACTCCCTCTGTTTTCGTACGTGGTTTTTAACAGAGTCAAGTTACTCTTATTTCTATTTTGCAACTATTGTTAACTGACCATTGTATTAACTTGAGCAGTTTTAAATGTAATTTTATCTGTATGTTTTATGTGCTTTTCTGATTGTTAAATACAACGGTCAAATAAAGCTTTCCTTGACTTGACTACCAGGCACAAACATAAGCATGTCTGTTTTGTTACATTCCATGTGGATTTATCAAATGTGACCAATCTTCTCAGCTATTCAAATAAAAAACTTGCCTCAGGATTAATGCTAGAACCATAGCTACAGAGTGTATGTTGTAGACAGTGAATGCGTAGCCTTCCATGACATACATATAAACAAACATTGGCAAAGTTAATAGAGCTGTCTTCTGCAAGCTTCAATGGCTTATTAACTAATTTTTTACATACATACGCAATGCATATTAAAACTGTAAAAGTAAAAACAAGCAAAAGCGCTGACTAATGGTCACATGAACATTTGCAAAAAACTATGCAAGTGAAAACTGACATCGCAAAAATAAATACGTTAAATGAAAGTGGCGATTAGACTACCAGTGCTGGCATTAAAGTGGACTACTTTCTAGGCAGATGTGCACATGAGCCCAGCATTAAAGTGGACTACTGTCTAGGCATATATGCAAATGAGCCAAAATGACATCACTAACAATGAAGGTAGCCAATAGTCGAAGTGTGATGACCTATTGCCCTAGCCTGTAGGCTGTGGTCGGAGGAAGCGAAATGTCTGACCTGTGAAGAGACCAATGGGCAAAGAGGGCTCACTGAAAGCCCCTACGAGTATATTATGATGTACATATTTTTTATTAGGATTTTTTTAAATCAGGAGGATAGTGAGACACCTAAATCTGTCTCTATGACAAACATTTTAAAAAGCTCGTAACGCCACTTTACAATAAAATACTTGATCCTAATAAAGGAGACCAGGGCACCGCGAGCTCAAGGGCACATTAAGACAAACTCTTTGAGGGCACAAGTACTTCATACACCTATAAGTGGTTAAATAAGACTCCGTGGTCTCAGCACTCCTCATTGCTGCCTTGTATAGTGAGGCCTAAAATGTGATCTCGGATTATATGAGGCTAGTTCATTGAAATGTGTTGCAGGTTCAGTGGTCACAGATAGTCCAATGCCCATTGGCGGGTGTATATGCTCTCCAGCTGCCTAGCCTCAGTGCAGATGCTCTTACCTCCCCATCTATGTATTTCTCTAGACAGATGGCACAGTCTGACGTGGAGCTGCTGCTAAGTGTGTCGAGAGCCCCGCAGCTTCCTTCTCGGTGTCCTTTGCCCTTTGACTTGAACTTCCTGGTCTCCATCTTCTCAAGTGCCTGCACTGCCATCCTGTTCATAGAGTCCTGTGAAAGGGAAAATAAAGACAGAAGCATCATTCATAACTTTATGGGACAAAGTCTGCTCTCATACCTTACCGTGGTGACTTCCCTTCCTGGTTTCTCCCTCGTTTCTCTATACCAGTGTCCTCAAAGCTCTCTGAAGGGTTTTACTGAAGCAGACATCCTTACACAGATCAAATCACTCACTCAACACATTTGGCCAGTCTGGCCTTATCGGGGAGTAAATGGCAACGCATCACAGTCCCTCCAGTCATGACTGTGAACTTAGGAAAATTTGGACAGACCAGTTATTCAATGAATATCATTGGTACATTGGCTGTGGTCTTGGACTTATGTGAATGGAGAACCACAAGTTTAAGGACCCCCCTCTCTTTGAAAGAGCCAAAAATGTAAGTGTGTGTTTGTCTCCTGCGTAGAGATAGACAAACCGCTAATAGCTCAAGGCAAATGCCAGGCTCTGTTATTGTAGAAAGCTGAATCTTCATATAGTACACCAGAAAGAGGTATACTGTGTCGAGTCCAGATATCACTTATGAGTGGAAAGGAGCTTGCTCTAGCAATCCCAAAGTGCTCTATCTAGGGTAGTGCGGTCGAGTAGCTTTAAGCTTATCAGAAAGGAGTGTTAGACACCCTGTGCACACTCAAAGTCAGTAAATGATGCACACGCTCAAAACGAAGATCCACAATAATTAAGAAAAATAAAAGGAATTTTTATATATATTTAGAAACCTAGAACTTTATAAACAGGTAAGTACTTTTTTGGAATAGACTTTTTACAGATTCAGCAATGTTCACCAACAGTGTATTAACGAGACGGCCACATCCCTGATAGAACTATTTCGTTGATACATAAAAAGCTTATAAACATGCCAGACCCTCTTCAAACATTTCGAGCGAAATAGTCCAGAGATAGAATCGAGATGGATGATGAGGAGTGGCAAGAGGCCGTTTCTTCACCTAGAGTCGTGGCAATACCTGCTCGCCTCCGACTAGTCCAGCTTAAAATCCTCCACAGGGTTTATGTGATGGTAACCCTATTGGTACGGATGGGGAGATTGAACGGGGGTGATTGAAGACGGGAATGTGGCCAAGTGGGTACTTTTATGCACATAATTTGGGAATGCGCGCTTATTCATCCTTATTTGCGTAACATACATGACATTATTAATGCAGTCTTGTCCAGACATCTCCACTTGGAAGCCCGTAGATGCTTGTTAAATATTTGGGAGCCGACAGATCTAAATGACTACAAGACATAATGGGTCACTTTGGGGCTTATGCTCGCTAAAAGAAATATTGCCCAGCAAGGGGGGGGGGGCGCTACTCCCTCCTACAGTGGGAGACTGGGAGAAAGATTTGGACTGGTCAATGTTTCGTGAAAAAACAGTATATGTGGCCCGAGGTTGTCCTAAGAAGTGGGCTTGCATATGGGGATTGTGGAATTCCTTTCGGGGAGGAATATTTGTCAATCACCCCTCGCTATCGGCAATGAAGACCCCCCCTCACCCTAGATTTTCCAAGAGATATTCTGTAATGTTGATATTGCCTATTGTTCCCATGATGCATGACTTATTGCTTCCTCTGTAATGTGATTGATATGCTGATGTCTGTTAATAAAAAGTTTTATAAAAAAGAAATAAAAACAAACAAAGCATGAATCAACTGTAAAAAAACAAACAAACAAAAAACTGTATTTACGCATAATGGTTTTCTATGGGAGAAAGAACATTCACTGCATACATATACCCTCTTCAGTCGTGAGGTGGTAAAGGGACAAGGACCAAAGTTGCTCCAGCAGATCAGTCTTATCTGCCCTGGTGAGTCCAGATACAGAGGTGCTGGATGAATTGGTAGCCTTGCGTGCTAAGGAGAAGAAAGGAGGTTGCCACTTGGAAACAGGTTGCAAAGGGGGACTTGGGGACAAGTCAGAGTGCTCCCAATGGGGGGGCTTGGCTCGTGAGGGTTCTAGGAGCACAGGCAAGCAGTCTGTTTTCTTAGGCATGGGCAGGGTGACTCTGGCGCAGAGTGCTTGCAGCAGGCTGGCTCTCGTGCGTCAAGGCACTCACTGCTGTCGGTCAGGACCTGAAAGGGGGACACAAATAGGGCAGCTGGGCCACTTTGGGTGCTGGCCTTTGTGGTGATGATGTCCCTTGTCGGCTGGTTATCGGTGATGTTGTTGTAGCCTGAACTGAGCTTCAGACAAGCTTTGGTCATGGTAAGGGGTGTGTTACCCCAGGAACTGGTGGAGGTCCTGGCATTGACCGTCTTGGCAGAAAGACTGATCTGACCTTTTTGAGTGTGCTGACCTTCTACTGGGCAGCTACTGCTCGGTGGACAGCAGCTTCTTTAAACCGGACATTGTGGGTAGTGCCTGCAGGGGAGTAGCTCCTCTACTCTAAGGGAGATGCTGGCTGCTTGGCAAAGTGCTGGCAACCCCCTGGGGCTTGTGGAGGATGCACAGCTACAGGACGTTTCAGGTCTTTGCAATTGTCAAGTCTCTGTGTGGCAAGCAAGGTTTAGAGCCGAAAGTCCACAGCAGTCTTCAGTTCTTGCCAGAATCCGCTCTTCAGTGCCATCATCTTTTTAGACACTAGAATCAGAAGCACTGGCTTTAGAGGGGCTCCTAATACTAAATTTTGGGGCGCTGGGGAGATCGGGGTAGGGGTTAAGTGTAGTAGCCTATGGGCTACCTACCCTTGGGGTCACTACACCTCCTATATGACCACAGTGTGGGAAGTGGGGGTAGCAATGTCCCAGTTTCCTAAACTCTGCCATCACCAAGAAGCCAGAATGTTCCTAGAGTGGGGAACATTAGGCAGCTCACAAAAACAAAAAGGGGAGTGAAGAGGTAGTGTCCAAAAGGAGCACTGGAGGTGGATACGTCCTCCTCTAGAAATGTTTCAAAAACACAAAGATCCACCCCAATATAGATTTCAGAATAATGTACTCACAGGTTACGTGTGTCCTACACTGGTTGAAAGCACACAGTGTGTTTAAAACCCCTCACACACCAAAAGGGTCCTTGGTGTCATGCTTCATCATGGGCGGCTGCCCGCTGCGGACGGGGCATGCCACGACCTACCACTACATGGGAGCACTGATTTTCAGAACTATGTGTAGCGTAGGAAAAGTGGGTGGACGGTCAGGAGTGAGTGAGAAAGTGAGTTAAAAAGTACCTTGCTCTTCTGGACTAGCAACATTAATACTCCTTCGAGCTGGTACTGTTAAAAGAGTGGGTTGGAGGTATACTGCTTTACTGAGCGATCCCTCCAGTGTACGTCAACATGTTTTGAAGCTCTCAGGCTTCTTCTTCAGGACAAAAAGAGATCCCTTCTGTTCTCACTATACTGTTGAAACAATTTCGGTTGAATAAGACGAAGTGAGTGAATATATAAAAGTGACATATGTACAAGTGGTGTTACTACGTGAAAAGTAAATTAATCATGCATGAGATACAATACCCACTAGGTATTCCATATGGTAATTTGTTCTTAATGGAAACAATGCCCCATGAGCCTTAGAACGGGAGGGAAAGGTGCCTATAGTCACACTTACATCAAGGACGCGGCATCGTCAAACACTACTTGTACATATATCACTTTTATATGTTCACTTACGTCGTCTTACTCAACCCCGTCCAGCAGCGGGGGCGGGAAGACCCTGATGATGAAGCATGATACCAAGGGCCCTTTTGGTGTGTGAGGGGTATTTAAACAAACACTGTGCTTCCAACCACTGTAGGAAATACATGTGACCTGTGAGTACATTATTCTGAAAGCTACATTAGGCAGCTCACCTTAGGGGTGTCGACCTGGGTGTGCTCCACGCCTACGTGCACTTTTCAACCTGTCCTGGTGCCAAATGGGCCTCAGAGCAGGGAGTGGCATCTCCTAGGAACAGGGGATGCTGGGTCGCATGTCAAAGACGGCAGAGGCTTTGAAGCCTTTGACCTTGGTATGCTGATTGGTAGCCATTCTGTTTGGAGAAGGTGTAAAAACCTCCTTCCAGAGTAGGCATTGTTCCTGACCTCTGAGAGCAAGGTGTGTATGTGGTGGCAGGCTGGCCTGTACCAGCCAGCCAGCACACTAGTGGCCAAGTAGGTTTCAGGGGGTACCTCTAAGGTACCCTCTGGTATCAAACATCTCATATGAATAAATCCTCACTGATTTCAGTGATGTTTTTTTTTAATGCAGCACCCAAACATCCTCGGTTTCAGTGAAACCATCACGTAGCTGGAAAATTCGTATTCACCAGTGTCCAGTACATATCCGCAATATGGCTTCCCCGTCCACTTGCAATGTCTATGAATTGACTCAGACATCCCAGGGCCACATCTGCTTAGGGCGGTAAGGCCTGCTGTAAAAGTGGCTTACATATATTGCCTGAAGTGTCTGCAGGCATGGCACCGAGGAGGTCTGCCATGTTTCCACTTTTGTCTGCACCATGGCAGTTTGCATGAGTGTGGTGAGGGGTCCATTAGAGTAGCAAAATACATGCTGCAGCCCTTATGGATCTTCTGTAGTACACATGCCCTATGTACTGGGGTACCAACTACCAGGACTTACAGGGGTGCTAAAGGTATTGCCAATTGGGGAACAATTGCACAGTTTTAGGGAAAGAGATCTGGTACTGAGGACCTGGTTAGCAGGAACCCAGTGCACTTCTGTTAAAATTACATCAATTACCAGGCAAAAAGTGGGGGAGACCATGTCAAAAAAGGGGTACTTTCCAACAGTAATTTCTGAAGGTCCTCTTGGATTCTTGCGCCCAAAACAAAAAGCTTTAATGCAGCTTATTCTTGCCACTCAGGCCCAACCCCCAGACATCAAACATGAAAGACAAAACATTAACCTTTGATGTAATAATGGAGCAAAAAAAAGTTACCCATGTGATGGGTGAATTGTACAATGTGAAACCAGAAAACCTGGGCTCAATCTCCACTTGAACAAAGTGTGTGATTGTAAGGCAAATATTTATTTCACTGAGACTTCTTGTCCTTTATCACAGTGGCAGAACATTCAAATAAATGGGTTCAGGATGTGCACTGTACAAAAGCCTTTTGTGTTTGATTTACTAGACTATAATTTTGCTCCTTTTATAAAAGAATCTAGGCTACATAGTGTGCACATGATAACTCACTTGCCTCTAAGATTACTACTGGCAATGTCAAGGAGGTTAAAGAGGAATGCTAAATTTGCATTTAAAATCACTTTTAATAAATGTGTTTCAATGCAGTGATCTAATCTAATGTATTAAGGTTAGACACTGCCACATGTTAAAGAAATACACTTTGTGATTTTTTTTTACATAAAGTTTAATTCATGTTACATGTCAAATATTTTCAAGGTTCGGCTCGTGAATGGGCTCTTAGAGCCCAGCCAAACCCTTGGCTTGGATCAGCTTGTTAATTTGTTTTCTCGCCCACCTCTACTGCGTAGCGGGTCAGACTTTTGATGATTCTGTAAGGGAAAATGAAGCTTGCTTGTACCCTGCTGACCATGCAGATTGCACTGTCTTACAGAGCTCTCATGTTTCTCACATAAATACACGAGTAACACATCCAGTTCACAATTACACTTTACATTCTACGATTTGTAGACTTGTTAATCTCATTTCAAATTCTGGACTACATTTCCCAGGATGCAAACAGTAAACGTGGTCTGGATGAGCTACTCATGCATGGCCTTGGAAAACTTAGGACCTCTCCTCTTATCCCAGAATCAGAGAAGGCAGTCGTTTTCGTTAGCGTGCTTGGACGTGGAGCACAAGGCAATATGGGATAGTGATGATAAAACAACGTAGTATATGTGCTTTATGCGAGAGTGTAAAGTGAGAGAGGGGTTAATAACTCTTGGAGGACTCCTTTCAGATCCACAGCAAGGTAAGGATCTTCACCCTTTGATGCAAGATATTTATAATTCTAATGCTTTAAATGGCTCTCAGAACCAAAACGTCTCCTTGCCAACAGAGGGCACTCATCCTCGTGGTGCAGGCAGGAGAAGCATAAAGTGTGGCTCAGGGTTGATGTGTGCACTGCTCCCTGCTAAGCCATCTCGCCATTATCTTTCCCAACACCAGCTCAGCAGAAATCAGCCTAGTATCCATGTCCCTACTGAACTGGATGTGTTCCACCCTATCCTTCTATGTTGATGGCAACAGATAGGCAGAGAAAAACAAAAAAGATGCAATGAACACATGATTACCATGTTTAAAGTGCTTACTGCTTGATTTGCTTCTTTTGTGGCACACAGCTTCTTGGAGTCTCGTTTTTTTAAATTGAGGGGGCTAAATAAGTTTTTGTGGGAAAAATGTGGAATGTGCTCACAGCTCATAATATTCCTAATAATACTCCTCGGTGACCACTTTTACTGCCTGAATTACACACCAGTTTTGGCAAATGTGTATCTTTCTGAATCTCCAACTCACATTTAACATTTAAAAATACCATGTGAAACCATTTTAAATGCATTAATGTTCCCAAACTTAGAATGGTAGAAGTCCACCTATGATGGAAAATCTCCCCCAAGTGACAGGAGGTTTGGATTCTATTAGGCAAAGATTATGAATATTCAACTTTACTGTAAACTCTAGAAGCAAGAAGAAATCAATATATGAACGTTGGTGAATATGAAATGCTCTAAGGTTAGAACATAAGGTCAGCACTCTAGGGTACCAATGACCTTATAACAGAGCTACCAATCAGTAGACAGGCTACGGTATAATTATCTCTACAGTGCAGCAATGCCTCCTCTTCTCTGCAATCCAGAAAGGTGAAATCGGTTTGAACTGTCCTAACATGGAGATCAGAAAAGTTTATGGTTATAATGTAGAACATAAGACTGACGATAGTACTGAGGGGGAAACAGTTGGAACAATGCGGGCAGAGCCACGTGTGCTCGGACTACGCATGTGCTACCACCCATATCCTGGAAAACGCCATACCATATGTATGGCGTTGATTGGGAAGATGTCTACCGTCCGTTCCCGTATCCTGAAAAAAAGATACGGGAACGGACGGTAGACATTTGGTTGTTTTGATTGGGAAGGTTGGTGGCGTATCAAGGCCACTTCCATTATCCTGCGCTTTTATAGCTGGAAGTCGGGTTGTCTACACAATTGATTGATATACACCCTTGTTATTGTTTTATCTTCTGACAAATTTGGGTCTGGAGATTTAAAAGGACTGATGTATTACACCCTTTTGAAATGACATATTGCTGTTCTTTGAAAAGTGACTCCCTACTGACTTGGATTAATAAGGAATCGATAGTACTGTGAATTGAGTCATATTGATGACCTTTGCACTGATTTGAATTGGAGTAAACTGAAAACGTCTGAATGCGGGCTATATAGCACATGACCAGGAGCTTGTCCACAATACCCTTTTGAAATCACGATTCGATTAGGCGCCACCTGATTTGAATAACTATCGTTTGGAACTTTATGTGGTCCACTCATAATATCACCTGCCCTGATGAAGTTTGTTTGACAGGAACGAAACGCGTTGGCTGTTGTTCCATTTTGATAAGAAGAAGAATAAAAGAATATTGATAAAGCTTACTTCTGGCTCTTCTGCGACTGCATACCTGGTGCTGCCTCTACGCTTCTTGAAGTTTTTTCTCTGGAATTCAAGTGGGACCCAATCGCAGCAGGTCCCGGAGGCCTTATGCACAGGAACTGATATATATGGGACTTTTAGGATTGAGGTGCTCAACTTGTAGTCGGCTGTGAGTGCTATAGTTTTTTTTTTCAACGTCTTGTGTGGTGTCCTATCCCTTTGGTGTGTTGGACACCTCTCTTTATATTTGAGATTTTTAGTACACCTAGTGACATAGGCGAGCCCCTATGGGGAAAAAGAGCGGTCATCCACATCAAGAGCCTCAACATCAGAGATGCCTCTAAATGACAAACACCAATTCATGATTAATTTAGCTGCCAGTTGCTTTAATGAGAAAAACTCATTATGCAGCAAAGCCAAAAGCAAACTTTATACCACCTTTACACCCAGAGGGTCTGGTGTTTGGAGGAACTTGAAGATGAATGGAAATCAGCGCTTTGCATATCATTAAAAGTTAACCCACTGGCTCACATTTGACCTCGGTAAAACATGCTAAAATAACCGATCTATAAGAATTTCCTGGATCCAGTTTCCAGCTGAAAAAGCATGGGATTTGTGATTCATTCAAGAAGCAAACAGTCACCTTATTTGGGCCCCAAAGATAGAATACTTTTGAAAGCTTTAAGATGCACTGAACAGTCGCTTCTGTCGGGAAGCCCTATCTGCCTCTGTATTGGAGAGAACTAGGAGGTATTCAGCTTGAGGAACAAACCATCTGTTCAGACAGTAATGCCGGAATTCCTTTGCTAAACCCAATATGCCTTGGATCTGACCAATTCTAGTTTGATTATGGCAGAGATATTGTCCATGCGGAGAAGAAAACAGCAATTTACCTGAGTTGGGGCTAAGCTTCTACTGCAAAGGAGCCTGCAAGCAGGTCTAAGGAGTTTATGTGATACTGAGTTTCTTCTAGGGACCATTCTCCCCAGTGGTGATGTCTCTGTGTCACAACCCCCACCCTACCCGCCCCAAACCGATCCTGCTGGTGTGCGAATCTAATTTGACATCTGGGACCTCTCTAAACAAAAATGGAGTTTCAATTCCAGTCTTCCACCTGGGAGAGCTGCCTTCTCAAATCAACATTACCCTCTGTAGAAACTGAAATTAATGCTGAGTAAGGGAGGATACCTTCTATCCTGACTAATCTCCAAAGGGAATATTTGTTTAATCTGAAGCCAGACAATCTCTCTCTTCTGTAACTTGATCTTCTTTTGTGGAAGAATAAGAGATGAATCTAAAGAGTTTATCCTGATAACCAGAAACTGAATTGTCTGGCATGGAATCAGAATCTATTCCATCTAGTTTATTATGAAACCCAGCCCCTGGAGTAGGGAAACCACCCATTGAATTTGAATGTTTAATAACTGTTTAGGAAGAGCCATCATCAGCATGTCTGGATAAATAACTAACCTGCCCCCGTATAACCTTAGTAATGCTACTACTGGTTTTAGAAGCTTGGTAAAGCACCATGGGGTGCAAGAAAGGCTGAAAGAAAGCAATTTGAACTGGACTCTGTAGTAGAAAGTGTGTGCGAGATTGATGAATTTGGATAGAGAAGGGCGCATGCTTACATCTATCTTCACCAACCAATATCCCATTTGGAAGGTATCTCTCTAACAATGTATCCCTTCCATTTGAAGTCATTTGTAAAGTGCAGAAGTGTATAACAGGATGGAAACTCTCATCCACTTTCCGTACCAGAAACCCCTGTGAACGATGAAGGACCCTCTGAATGGCATAAGCTTGTGGAGAAACTGTTGAATTTTCTGCTATCAAATTCACCTCTGATGTACAGAACACCATTGGATGGGAAGTTCTAGCTGTATCAGGTAAGAATAAAATTCTATTTTGTAACCCTGAACAGTTTGTAATGCCCACTCATCCAACGTAATTAGTCCCCAATTGTGAATAAAGGTGTTAATTCTGCTTTCCAACCTTGTCAGGGAAAAAAACCTTTAAATTAATGTGATCTACCTGTATTGTCATGAACAGGTCATTGACCAGGTTGTACACTTTATCAGTAATATCCTACTCCCTGTGGAAAGAAGGGATTGTACCTCAGTTTGGTGCTGAAGGCAATGTTTTGACACAAAAGGGATGGCTTGAATGACCTCTGTTGAGAGATGCCAGGAGAGCAAGCTCTGCCTCGACCAGCTCTGGTAAAAACAAAATACAGCATGAAAACCTTCTTCAAGTTTTGCTGTGCCTTATCTAGTGGCTTAAAACTTTGAACATATGAGGGGATATCCTCAACTAAATGGTCAAAGAGAGGACCCTTTACTTCTGGGCCTAGCTCCTTCTCAGCCACCTCCACCAGATTAGGGTCAATACTCATAAGGATGTTTTTTCGCTGCTATTGCTGCATTGACATTGCTTAAAAGGCAAATATTTCTCTGACTCCATCCTCTGAGAATGGGCAGACTTAATGGGGCACCTGTGAGCTGCGATTTCAGTAACCTCAATTAAACGTTTTTCTGGACAGAGACAAAGAGCTTTGTCAATTGCCGTCTTTGAGCCTTTACCTTTTTTGGAAAGAAAAGTCACCAACGTTGGCCTACATCCGGAGTGGAAGACAACTGTTTGGTAGTAGTACACTATTGCCTTGACAATAGGCTTTATCCAATGTGCAACACAATATGATATTGAAAAAGATGGCGGATGCCCAATCAACTGATCATGGATGTGTGATGACATCAGGATAAAAATAAAGCTTATCGAAAGCATCTAGGATGACTGGACTAAAGTCTATATTCGGTGTGCCTTGACGCAATGGGGATCCCCCAAATTACCATCGGTTTCCCCTTGTTGACCCATAAGAGAGGAGACTGAATCAATGTCTGCAGGTGACAAATGTAAGACTGTATTCATTTGTCATCTTAGTGAAGTTTCCCTGCAATTGCAGCTTTCCTGCTGCTTTGAGTCTTCATTTCCTTGAGACAAACACCTCAGCACATTTCTTTCTTGGGGCAGGATATTTATACATTGAACATTGGGAAATGCATCTTTTAGAAGTGTGTGGCTCATCCCTGTGAAAAGGAGAAAGATGATCAATTTGATTGTTAAAAGAACCAACAACTCAACGGCTTGCAGCCTGCAGCATAGACCACAATGATGCAGACACTGTAGAATTAAACACCTCTCTTCTTACCGGTCCATCATGTCAGATGCTGGTCCAGTGTACAGTTCATGAAATTCTGTTCCATAAAGAATAAGAGTCCTGGAGCTCAGAACTGAATAGGGTTTTTGTAACGGAAAGTCTTATTGCCACTTTTACCAGTTCCCTTCCTAAAGCCTGGTTAAGCGAAATCACAGAAAGTCACAGGCAATCGACAAAATTTCAATAGAGTAGGAACTTTGCCTTTTCTGTGCGGTCATCCCAGATGTTTTGCCTTTTGCTGGACCCAATGTTGCTGGTTTTAGAACTCCATGCACTTTATACCTGCAACCAGGGTAAAGTGCCCGTGATCCCCCTTCAAACAGGGTTAAATTGGCTTATCCCTAGTTAGTACATTTAGCTTTCTTGTAAGTCCCTAGTATATGTTGTAAAAACTGCATCCAAGCCTTGGAAGTTAAATACCACTTGTGGACTGCAGCACCTATTGTGTCGTCCACTACAGTGGCAGTGCAAGCATGGCTACAGGCCTACCATGTATAGACTGACTACTACAGTGTAAAACCTGCAGTAGGACATGCCAAAATAACTCTTTATACCAAGTAAAGTCCTCCCCGACAAGGTTACAATGCCCAAAAAGCTATTTTCACTGTGGCAGACTTAGCTGTCCTATGTGGAAACTCAGAGTACAGATACAAAATACAAAACTGTATCTTGAGAATGAGTGAAGCTAGAAAAATAAAACTATTTTAATAGGTATTTTTAAAAAAACAACATTAATATAATAAATATTAAGGAAAGGTAGATTTTAAAATGTTACTTTTTCCCTACCTAAAGCTCCTGGAGGCTAATTGCATTAGATCTCCAGCAACTCCCATCATACGCACAGAGTGGAAGATGTATGAAAGAGGTGTAATATTCCTCACAGGACGACAGAATAGACTGATCTGAAGGGCCAGAGAGAACTCCACAATGTCAAACCCTGTCTGATAGGTCTGTTGATGTACATGTAAGACTCTCGGGCACTACAAAGGGAGAGAAAATATGTCAAGACAATCCTTCTGTTTCCCCTGCCTGGTTGCTGAAGTACCCTGCTTTTGACCTACCAGAGTTGTGTCGCTGGGTTTGTTGTGGGTACATGCCTACTTCAAACTGGATTTTAATGTGTGATGTGAGAGGACACTAGTGATAACCGTAGTTTACTCTCCTACATACCAGCAACCCTCAGAGCTGATGTTTAGAGTGGCCGAAGGCTTTCACCATCTTGAAAATGCCCGACACATAGCATTTTGGGCCAGTTTGCTATAAGCCAAACAAACTACTGCGAAAGATGGCAGACTTGTCCAGAGGGAACCTTTACCCCATTGGTCACCATGCCATGAACAAATAAAGCATTCGCAGGCATCCCATCATAACACTTTTGGAACATGTGGAAAAACAAAATATGACTGGACCTGCTATCTGACATGAGGAGCCCTGAAGAACTGGACCTTCTCACTCTTGTACCTCGGACAAGTAAGTGGACTTCTTCGCTGTGGCTACAGGGAGACAACAAGCTGCAAGAGGCCTTTCCTTGGTGCTCCCAGCTGACCTTTAACAACAAGAGCTGAACTAGATCTTGCTGGTGGCCTCTGCTGGAGTGTGTCCTGGCCCATTAGAGTTGCCCCTGAGGTACTGGGAGCTTAATAAGTGTCCCAGAGAACCTGCTCCACAAATCCTTAAATGTTGGGAATTAAATGACTAAGTCAGAAGGTAAAGTCTTGACCGGAACAAACCTGGTTGCTGTATCGGACAGGCATTCCATTGCGGAGAGTGAAATTACACCTAGGTCGCGGGTCTAAGCAACTCTACCACGGATTCTACTTAAAACTTTACAAATGCATTGATCTGCTTCAGCTTTATGGATTTTTGAGTCCTTTTGTTTATTGTTTGGTGTTTTAATTTTACTACTGGTAATGTTCAAATACTTCAAACATTGCCCTAAGTTAAGACTGTCTGTCCTGTGCCATAGATACCAAGAGGTTGAGCTCAGGTTCATTTAGTGACTTTGTGGGTTTACCCTGGAAAGAGTTGTGATTATTCCTCGAGGAGAGCAGTTGCCCACCCCAAATAATAATCCAATTTCTTACACAAAATAAATATATATATATATATATATATATATATATATATATATATATATATATATATATATATATATATATATATATATATATATATCAAACCCACTGGGGATGTTATTGGTGATACAAAGAATAGCAGCAAACACCCACTGCGGATTTTATTTTAGTAGACTACAAAGACCAGAAGGCAATGCAGCCGACGCCCAACGGGGCAGGAGCATACGCCCACAAGGGCTGGACTCTTAATAAATTACAGGTGTTCTCTACTCATGTTTGCTGTTCTTTCTTGCTGAGTGGCTTGTGAACAAGGATGCAAATCTGAAACGCGTAAAGCCTGAAGCCTGATATGTGTGAGGACGTGGTATGTGGATGTCTGCTGTCTACACCGCAAGAGGTATTTCTCCGTGAGGGCGTCCTCACATAGGGCAACCTTTGAATTTGATGTTAGCGGCTGTGCCTTAGCCGCGAGGACGAACCGCCGCGGTAACGCGGATCCTGGGCATCAGGAAGCACTCGATGCACACCAAAGGACAGAGAAACTCTAACGTGCAGGACTTTGAGCAATAGCAGTACACCCGACATCCCCCTTTCATCAAACCCCCTGGGGATGTTATTGGCGATACAAAGAATAGCAGCAAACACCCACTGCGGATTTTATTTTAGTAGAGTCTACAAAGACCAGAAGGCAATGCAGCCGACGCCCAAAGGGGCGGGAGCATACGCCCATAAGATCTGGACTCTTAATAAATTACAGGTGTTCTCTACTCACGTTTGCTGTTCTTTCTTGCTGGGTGGCTTGTGAACAAGGATGCAAATCTGAAACGCGTAAAGCCTGAAGCCTGATATGTGTGAGGAAGTGGTATGCGGATGTCTCTGCTGTCTACACCGCAAGAGGTATTTCTCCGTGAGGGCATCCTCACATAGGGCAACCTTTGAATTTGAGATATATATATATACATAGTCGCACACACTTTTAAAAATTTCCACAGAAGATACTGTACGTATAATTAGCATTAGTCCTAAAGCTAGATGCATGAATAGCCTGGCTAAAGGGAAACTAACATGAAGGGGAAATAAAACAACAACGTTCTTTTAAATATGCACTCGACAACGCTTGGACCTTAAGAGAAATTACAAAAAATTAAGGCCAAAAAAGAAAGATTTTTTAACACACTTTACAAAGAAACTCTGTCTTCCATGAAGGCCATCGCCACCAGGGAGAAGAGCCAGGTAATGAGAGAAAAGCATGCCCAAAGACTCCTGTCAGGTGCTTTACAAAGTATCAGCTTACACCCGACAGGAACAGGGACCATATTACAGATGTTTCCGGAGGTCGCAGCGGGCGTTTGTTCCTACTTTGTGCGCCTTCGGGGCACTTTGGTATTACAGAAAAGGGCTGCAGACGCTTCTCTGTCAGTGTGCCCCCTTAGGATGGCACTCCCAAGGAATGAAAGTGGGTTCCATGGACCTGCAGACATCCCCCTGCAGGCATGTGCAATCACCTGCAAGGGGATCTGCAATCCCTTTAGAAAGCACAGGCAGATTGTCGCCTGCACCGAGAACCCAGAGGAGCTTTTAAACAGCTGCTCCATATTTATCTTTTGTATGCACTGCCCCAGGCAGTGTGAGTTCACGGCTGCCCTGAAGGAAGCTCATTCTTTCTAATAGGGCACACGTTTCCAGTTTTCACCCGGCTCACCTACTTTAAGGTGCACTGTGATGCAAACAGGAAAGGTGCACCCTATCAGTAATAGAGCTTCTGCTGTTACATTTACATTTACAATAGTCTGAACATAGTACACAGATTGGTCCAGCAAGCAAACCCTTAAGGGTCATCAGAACCTTTAAACTTCAAGTAGTGTAGGGCTCCCATCAGGCACACCTTGCTGGATAAACTAGATCTTCCATTAGGCATGTTAATAATCTACGCTATTGCAATGTGATAATTAACCTACAGATACACACATATGATTTGCCTTTACGTGCTGCATAATTTAGTCAACCCAGCCACATAATTTGGTGGCCATTCGGTGTCGCATAATTCCATTTGCACGACTATACTTTGGTGGCTGCCACCCTAAGTGAGGAGGGTGCATACTAAAGGCAATGAACATTGAACACTGAAGACAAAGAATTACAGCAAGTAAGTCGGAAAAAGGGCAGGGAACACAACAGTGAGAAATTAAAGTGAAAGAATAGATAAAAAAAAAAAAAGAAGATTTTCAGCTGAAAAGCTTTTGCCCAGTGAGAGGTGGTATGTCTACAAGAGCTGTGGCTGTCATATAATGGAATGTCTGAAAATCGTGGGAAGCAAAGCTGGCTCTTTCACTGAAAAGAAAACCTGGAAAATCATTGGCAGAATGTGTGGCTCTATCTCAAAACACCAATAGAAAAGTCTCTTTTCGCGTTCTGCAATTGGATATCTCACAACATACCAGCAGCTACCTGCCCATGGAGAACCTTACGGTTGCACTGAAAAGGTCGGTGCCAAAGAGAAGTCAGAAGGGAGAGGCCAAAATCTATCTGTCTGTGAGTTGCTTGTGTTCTGGTTCAACGTGGACATGGCAGTTAGGGCTGGACTGTTCCTATTGGAGAAGGGTCAAGACTGATTTGCATATGGCTGGGTCCAAACTGCGGTGACATGGTGGCTAAAAAATTATGGACTGGATGCAGCCCGAGCTATTGCCAGCAACTGAGATTCATTTAAGCATTTTACTGCTTAAAGGAGATTTGAGTGGGAAGTTTATCACATAACAGACAACTGATTGACACCTAGATGGCCCTCGCATATTAATTTCTGCTGAAATTTGGGAAATCTACCGATTTCTGATCAGAGAGTCTCTATACCTTGGTAAAAATAACTACTTTAGCTGGTTGACTCCCTTCCCTCACCTACTGCTCCAGGTACAAGAACTTTTTTTGCAGGGAAGCAAGCATGTCTGGGACTAGGTTTTAGGATTGTGTATGCCTATTGGAACCTGGTGCTCCTGCAAGCCCTCTCGTGTCACTGATACACCAGCCTCCATATGACAGCGTGCGGCACATAGTCAGTCACTATCATGGGGCCATCAAGCCAAGCGGGCGCGACATCACGTCTTGTTTTTGGGGGTTGAACTTAAAAAGACAATAGGTGGGTCAAATTGCAAGATTACTACCACTGGGACATTATAAATGTTATCCAGAGAGACTCAGGAGAGTTAACCCTCACATCCATTGGCAGGACATATCATTCGTTGAGTCACTCTACTGCCCACACAGCTGGTAATGCGAACAACCCCTCTCATGCCAATGATAGGGTACAAGTACCCAGACCAAAACAAGATGATACCCCTTCCTTTCCTCTCTATTCTTCTGTATCCCCATACTTATACATCAGTCCATTTCTTTGAAGTTGGATGCATAATATAGGAATCTCTAAACTTATGCTAGCATGGGTTGCAGAATCTCACTCTACCAAGTGTTGTGGGGTAAGGGCAGCAATGACTGCAAGGAATAAGTACTGCCTCTATGTATGTGCTTTACGTAGCCAAGCCTAACGGATGTCTGCTCCTGCGGTTGTATGTTCAATGCTTTTTTAACCCTGTAACCAGCATGCTTTAGGCACCTCTGTATCAAGTCTTCCATTCCTTCTTAAAGATCGTAGTATATCACACAGTCCACCACAAAACAATTGTAATCACTCAAGATGGATTTCTGGGACTCTAAGGAATAGGTGATGTCACCCATATGTATACAGCTAGGTTTGAATGTTTTTTAAATGTTTATTACCCCCTAATAAAAACAGACTACACCTGATTGTAGAACGGAGTCATGCATGTTAGCCTGCTATTAGTACAAGAGTAACAAATTAGCCACAACACTGATATTCACAAAACACAAACCTTTCAAGTAGTGGGTGCTAGAGATGTGGTAAACCCCTCCCATCCCTCTTCAACTACTGTCTCGTCAACTTTCGTTCTTTCCACCTCCTTCCTGTGTTCTTCTTCCTTCCTACCCTCGTCTCTCCCTTTCTTCTCCAAAGGTGATCAAAGTAACTCATACCTGGCTCTGCCGCTGTTTGAGCTTGATCTTGATGAGGAGGATGAGACAGACAAGGGAGACGACAACGAAGAAAGCCAAGAAGATTCCCATGTCGAAGTACTCCGTGGGTTGCTTGAAACAAAGACAGAAAAAAATGAAGTTTAGTCTTCCAGCACCTAAAACACTGACTCACTTGTGGTCTCTTCACTCACACAATCATGCCCAAAGCCAGCAATAAGTCAACCCTACAAGCAGTCATTCCATCGCTCAACTATCCTTGCCCATTTCCAGCAACCACCCCTGTTGATGATCAGCATTCGCCGAACCACTGATCCTCAAAGCTATTGCTCAACCACATATGCTTCATTCAAACTGTCCTACCCTATCCCGTTGCATATCAGTCTAACAACCGTGCCTCCCACCCTCACTCACCAAGACAGCTTGCCAAATAAACAAAATTCAAACTATCTGCCTGAATCTCGTCCTTCCAATCTTTTCCAAAACGCATGGGCTCTACAGCTCTTAGCTGTTATTGACTCACTAAACTAAGCCTTCTTGCAAACATTTTCAGAAAAAAAGCAGTAATATTCTTACGACACAAGGAATCCAATAACCTCTGAATCAAACAGGTTTTTTGCTCTAGCACTTTTGGAACTTTTCACACTTTTAGAACATTATCTCACAAAACCAGTCTGAGAATGGAGGGGCACGTTTTGCTAGGTTTTGGTGAAGGTGCATTAAATTTTGAGTGATATATGGAGTGACATCACGGTTCCCTCAGACAACCTAAAGAAAGTGACTGATGAGGGAGGCATCAGAGCACTGGGTTTATTTGTCAGCTCTCAGATTTTGATGGGTGCTCAATCAATCAGTGGCATGGCGTACAAACACCTTTCTGATAGAGTGCAAACACCAACCTTTTCTCCGAGATGTTCCTACTACCAACCCTGGGGTAGAGTAGATGGTGCAACCTAAGTGGAGGCGAATTGTACAGAGGGAGCTGCCACCAAGACCCGGAGGGTGCTACCACTAACAGACACAGAAATCTAGAGAGGGAGGTCCAAACAACTCAAGAGAAGAAAATGAGCCACCAACCAAAAGTGTGATGAGAAGCAAGCTGCCAACAACTCTGATGATTACATAGCTTCATCAACACTAGTGCAAAGGTGGTGATGCCAGCAAATAAAATAAAGATTAACTTGAGAGAACAAGGCCAGGGATATGAGTGAGCATCAAATTAGGGTCGCACACACATCGGAGATCTTAAAGGGATCCTATGCAACATACATTCTTAGAAGGCACTACTCTCTCATCAATGTCTACATTCACTATAGTGATGTCTCACTTGGTGAGCCCCTCTTATATTTCAAAGGATTCTCACATCATTAGGAACATGTTATTCTAGTTTCAGCAAGGGCCTCGAGGAGGTTCAGAATTCATACGAGTTTTAGACTGGTAATGGATAGCTAAACCCAGCCTACCAATATTCAAACTATCCACGACCAGCTCACAAGAGATGAGACTTTAGAATATGCGAAATGGGATAAAGCGGCTTCAGCATTGCACATGAACTGCCGCCATCTTCCTACATTCCTCACCCGCGGCGGGCGGTGCTGGATCCGCGCTCGTGCCATTTTCTGTTTGTTAACTATGTTCATCAGCTTGACGGCATCAGTCCCCTTCACGTAAACAACTGGCCTCTTCAGTGGATCCTCCAAGCCCTGATTCAGCTGCAAATTAGAATGCAAGAAATTAAATCAGATATCAGTAGAAACATGCCATATGCATACTTTATTGTAAGAGCTTCACCCCCGCTACGGATCATCTGTGTGTGAACTTTGCAGACCACAATGAGTGATCAGTGTGCATAATTAAATAAAAGTTGTGAACCATTTGTGCCAATATGAAGCAGTCTCTAACAGTCAAAAGGGGTAATGGTGAAACCCATAGTATTGTGCAGGTGTGCCAATGTTTGGATTCTCAATAGAGGCCGTTAATGTTGATGATTAGATGCTCACTATAGGCCATAACATCAAAGGTGAGATCGACAGGATGAGCCACCTAGGGCAAATGTGCAGGGTACTGTAAAAAAAAAAAGTCAGTTTTTGGATATGAAGTGCCAATTGAGGCCAACAACGTAGATGATGGCACACACAGTATAGGTCATTGGTGCCATGATTGACTGCAACATTTATTTATTTGATATTTGTGGGGTCTCAAATACAAGTTGAAACCCTCCTGCAGCTACAGTTAATGATACACAAACACCCTTGGAAACAGATTCAGTTGCCAGTATGCAAGAGAGGTTGGAGAGCACATTGATATCAACCTCCAAGTTGGCACAAGGTGAGATCAATTTTATTCCAATGACTATGAAAATTGGTAAATGGGAAGCAAGTGTTTCAGTTGTGTCCCCACGAAAGGAAATGGGACTCCTTTATTAGGTCTCGCCTGTCGATGCGCATGCGCATCGAGCAAGCGAGACTATAGGGGCTCATCCACTCTTTATCCACACTGCAAGGAATCGTGGCGATTCCTTGCAGTGCCCGTGACTTTTAAGGTCAATGCGCATGCGCATTAAGCTTATGCGCATGCGCATTGACCTTAAAAGTCACGGGCGCGTGCATGTCCGTCTTTGTTTACCCGCTCCGCCCCCTCCCGCCGTGTCGCCTTGCCTACTCTCTGAGACAGCCTCCCCCAGCTCCGCCCCCTCACTACTTGATTGCACGGCCGCTAGGCCGTGCCTCCCCTACTCTCCTCCCCCCTCCTCCCCTGCCTGCCTGCCGCTAGGCCGTGCCTCCCCTACTCTCCTCCCCCCTCCTCCTCTCCTCCCCTGCCGTGTCGCATTTCTCCTCCCCCCTCCCCTCTCCTCCGTCCGTCCGTCTTGTTATTTCATGTCGATTTCTAGTGAGCCATGTGGATTTTAGTAGCATGCTAGCTCTAAAGTATGACAAAACATAACTTTGCTGCCAGCTAAAGAATGGTTTCCTCTCAGTGGGCCTGACCAGGGTCTGATGCTGTGCAGATGTGCGGCCAGGCCTGACTGTAAAAGTTATAAACATTGTCATAACATTGTTCGACTTCTCGAGTATTCCAAAATGGCGAGCGGATGATGCACCGGCGGTGCGGCCTTCTCCAGACAGCGTCCCGTGCCAGGGTCGAAACAGGCATTTATTTAAGCGCCAGTATGCAGGCAAGTGTTTTGCAGTGGTCTCCCTCATGTACTGCTCTTCCCCCTCCGTCATGCTCTGTGTTGCTCTCCCGCATGTACTTCTCGTCCCCCTCCACCATGCTCGGTGTTGCTCTCCCGCATGTACTTCTCTTCCCCCTCTGCCATGCGACATGTTGCTCACCCATGTGCTTCTCCCTCACCGGCCTCAGTGATGCGCTGCTTGACCTGGGCTTTGCCTGCTCCCGTTCCTCACCTGCCTCAGTAATGCGCTGCTGGAACTCCTGTGCCTCACCTCCTCCAGGTTGCTTTCTTGCCAGTAGTATTCCTTGCCTGCTTCATGTTTCGCTCGTCAGTTTGCTTTATTCCACCCCTCACTGCTCGGTCACCCGTTTGCTTTACAACACCCCCCAGCCCTGCTATGTTGCTTCTGTCCCAGTGGTCTCTCCTGCCAAACCAGTGTTACATTCCCTCACCCACTTAAAAAAATTCACACTTCAACCAATTCAATTCCAATCAGCTCCGCCCCCTCCCCTTCCCGCCGTGTCGCATTTCTCCTCCCCCCTCCCCTCTCTTCCCTCCGTCTTCAGTAGAAATCGTGGCTGTAGAATCAAATAAGCTTTATTGCAAAAAGACTTCCCGTGTCCAAACAATGTTACAATCACTTGAGGTATTGAGGCGGGGATTTGCAAATTGATGCTAACAGCCGAAGAGTCAGTCTTGAAGGATCTGACTGGTACAGGTATTCAGTCTGCACGGCACCCCACCCCCGCATTGTCCAAAGTTGCCAAGTTTTCAGTCTTAAGTGTGACATTTGCACGTTTTCAGTGTGCTCCTGTGTGATATTTCATTGCCTTATAGTCTGTGTCACTTTCTAATGGCGAGTAAAGCGGTTATGTCCGTGTAGAGAAACGTTGCACAGTTATGGTATAGAAATAGTCTTGAAACAATTGCAAACTCTTTAAACGCTTATGCTGTAACACAAATTACTTTCCTTTACGGACATGATCGCCATGAAACAATAGTGGTGTTATTTATAATAATATAGATGTATTTTATTGGTATATCTCCAGTTTGTTTAAACTGTGTGTTATTTTCATAAGCTACATCAGTTCTATTCAGTGATGAAAAATTATCATTCTCAGTATTCATCTGGACATGAAATGCAGCTGTGCAAACTTAAAATAACTCTGTGGGGGTGTGTTCTTGGAGGGGAAGGGGCTCATGCTAAGTATTGCCTGAGAGGCACTTATGCACACATCAAGCCTCTTTACATTCACCCCCAAAATCTTGCTAAACCCTACGATCGTCAGGTTTTTAGGTCTCGCCTCAACCCCTCACCCTCAACCCCTCACTCACCCTCACTCTCACTCATCCTCACTCACCCTCAACCCCTCACCCTCACTCACCCTCACCTCCTCACCCTCACTCACTCACCCTCAACCCCTCACTCACCCTCACTCTCACTCACCCTCACTCAGCCTCAACTACTCCCCCTCACCCTCACTCACCCTCACTCACCCTCACTCACCCTCAACACCTCACTCACCCTCACCCACCCTCACCCTCACTCACCTTCAACACCTCACCCTCAACCTCAACCCCTCACTCACCCTCACTCACCCTCACTCACCCTCACTCAGCCTCAACTACTCCCCCTCACCCTCACTCACACTCAACACCTCACCCTAACTCACCCTCACCCTCACTCACCCTCAACGCCTCACCCTCACTCACCCTCACCCTCACTCACCCTCACTCACCCTCACTCTCACTCACCCTCACTCTCACTCACCCTCACTCACCCTCACCCTCACTCACCCTCACCCTCACTCACCCTCACCCTCACTCACCCTCACCCTCACTCACCCTCACCCTCACTCACCCTCACCCTCACTCACCTTCACCCTCACTCACCCTCAACCCCTCACCCTCACTCACCCCACTCACCCTCAACCCCTCACCCTCAACCCCTCACCCTCCCTCACCCTCATTCACCCTCAACCCCTCACCCTCACTCACCCTCAACCCCTCACCCTCACTCACCCTCAACCCCTCACCCACACTCACCCACACTCACCCCCACTCACCCTCACTCACACTCACCCACCCTCACTCACCCTCACCCTCACTCACCCTCACTCACCCTCACTCACCCTCACTCACCCTCACTCACCCTCACCCTCACTCACCCTCAACCCCTCACCCTCACTCACCCTCAACCCCTCACCCACCCTCAACCCCTCACCCTCACTCACCCTCAACCCCTCACCCTCAACCCCTCACTCACCCTCACTCACCCTCACCCTCAACCCCTCAGCCTCACCCTCACTCACCCTCAACCCCTCACCCTCACTCACCCTCAACCTCATGCTAAAGATTTACAAAAAAACACATTAACAATTCTAAAAGCACTAACTCTAATGCTGCGAGACCTATTGCATTTCTAATGCTTGTCTTGAAATGTGGTAGGATTACTAAATAAATTTAACATCGAAGATTGGGGACCTTTTGCAAAGAAATATCTGCTCCTTTGTTTTCAGGAAACAAGGGTTATTGAACCGTTGCATATTAATGGATATAAAAATTCAATTTACCCCCAAACATTGACTCAAATTTTGGTAGGGCAAAAAGGGATTGTTCATCCATGTCTCGACCCTTATACATGGCAGAACATTAAGTATATAGAGGGTAAACCCTTCAATCAAATATTAGGACTACAGAGCCCAAGAGACAATCATCTGACAGTAGTGAATTTGCATAACAATGTTTTTACAACCAAGAAATTAGAGGTTCTGAATAGTCCTTCCTCTTCGCAATCAATCTATATCAAGAACTACATAGAGTTTGCTAAGAAGGGGAACAAGGGCTCTCTGATAGGTTTGACACTGACCTAAAACAAAAAAAACAAAAAAAGAACAGAATAACCCTCTAATCCTGTATGTAATTTTGGTAAACACAAACAGTATTTTGAGGTCTTGTGACTTAAAGATTAATAATCAGTAATCGAAATGATAAATAAGCCATGATTTTTTTTTATTATTGTTGATTAAAGATTTTTTCATAGGCCAATTCATGTTTCACAACATGTCGCTTCATCAGGGCCAAAGGGTGTAATCTTCACTCTTGCACTATGTCAATCTTGAACACCTTTCACAGTAAGGGAAAAAATGAACAATCTTGATCCTAAATATTTTCAACAGATACATGGGGGGGGGGTCTAACCATTATCATTTCTACTGAGTATTACTCTTAAGCCATAAAACCTCAAAATACAGTCTGCGTTTACCAAACTTACAGAGGGTGTTCTGTAGAGGTGCAAGGACATTCCCCAGGTTAGGCATTACCCTATCCGGCTCACCTTTATGCGGAGGATGCCGTCTTAATGGCTCGCACTCCAAGAGTACATTAAACATAATTGGAAACCTTTGAGTTAATTCTGGGTGACCTGGATCTAAAGGTAAATCTCTAAACTCTTTATTATGATCTGTGGATCCAATAAGGTCACCCATGCCACTTTTGTATAAAAGATATACAATTAGGGCAGACAACGGCATTCTCTTATTTGAAGGTTCTCTTTGATTCAGTAGGTTCCTGGAAACAACAGATAATCTTAAGAAATTATCAATTAGTGAAGGGCTCCACCTCCTATTTGCTTTTACATCTAAATTAGGGAAGAAGCCTCTGAGGAAATTATGTATCATCTATCGAGGCAAATGTATATTTATAGTGACCTATGGGGACATGTGAACATAAATATGTTACAGCAGTTAGAGAATTGGTGCCTGAAGACGGTCTGTCCCCTCTAGCTGTTTGTCTGCTCTGTGCCACAGTGAACTGGGTGTATCCTTTGTTGAAGATACCATCAGACTGCAGTCTCTCTCTTAGTTACACAAGGTTTTGATTCAGCCTGAAGCACACTTGTACAGAATGATAATACAGGACTAACTATCCCTTTGATCTAGCCGGTCACATACTGAGACTCAATTATATTAAAACCTTGTGTGACAAGCTGGAACACCCTCATCTTTTTGATAACCCGAGAACTTTGGCAAATATGGGAAAGGTGGATCTAAAGAACTTGCATCTACAGCATTTTAATAAGGAAAGATTTCTGGCCAACATACACAAAGTTACGTTCATGTCATATTCCACCCTTTCAGTAGACCAAGGTTTGCAACCTTACATGGCCCATATAGAGGGTAGCCAGCAAACATATTTATTAACACGATTCATATTAAATGTGTTGTTTTTAATTGTAAACTTTCCACACCAAAACTTTTGGCTGAGAATTTTAGAGAAATGGGCGCATGATAAAACTCCACGCATTGGATGCTGCATTTTATGTTTTACTTTTGATTATTTGCATGCCTGGAATTAACTTACTCAAACTTATGCTAAAGAAAAATCATCTAAGACACTGGAAGTCATCTTTGATTTTTTATTTTTTTTTACAAAACCTACATTGAGAGGAAGTTTGTCTTAGAATAGTGACCTCTGTCTGGCATGTTATATATAAGGAAGAGGCTTGGCTGTTAGTGCACACTGTATTTTAACTGTTTTTGGTTCTAGGTTTTAATAAATGTTATCGATATAGTATTCAGAGGGAATTGGTGGTCGTTAAAAAATGTAACTTTTGGAATATTTTACTTTTATGATTTCAAATTTTAAAATCGAATAAAGTGTGTACTGACTAAATCCTCAGTATAGGTAATGTGTGTCAATAGACAAACAAAATAAAGGTATTACAGACTATCAATGTCAATGGCTGGAGGCACAGTTGGTGGCAATGGTGGGGCCCAAGTCCAGTAAATAATGAAATGAACAGAATCTATCAACAACGTTATTTTTTGAATTAGGTTGTTACCTAGTTAGACTGACCCTTATTTATTCAAGAGATGGATGGAAAAAAGGATTTGAGAAAGGGCAGCATAAGGGTAGAGGGTAGTCTCAGGAACGTGTAGTTTGAAAAACTGGAATTTTCCCCATAACACACTAACCATACATGTGTGTGATAACTCTGAATTTATCAAGACACTGATGTTTAAAACAACAATGAGGATTTACAATATCTTTGCAGATAGAAAGGGAGAGGCACATTTTTTTTCTTAGCTTACAGTTTGATTGTGTGGGGAAATGCTTACACAAAGGAAAGAGAAAATGAACTAATGAGCCCATTTAAACTCAGGAACGGGTCAGCAAAATAAGTAAGGGCAAGTAGGACAGTTACAAGGAATGCACGACTGATTCAAAAGGATTGAAGGATGCCAATGCTTCCTCGCACGTGTGCAGGAAGGCAGATCCATGCAGTCACGGGTGGAAATACTGGTCTAGAGATGGTTAGCAGTGGTCGGAGGCCAGGTAGCCCTGGAAGGGAGGTCAGTCTAACACTAGCTTATCGTACGGTCTCCGCGATGGAAGGACATCACACGGCTCTCCCACTGTGCCACAGATCTGTAGTAAGGGAATCTGAAAACTGTTTTGATGATGGATGAGGATAGTCAGACCCGTGGAGTCTTCCCGGACACTTCAGGTCTTGTCTTCTGTTCTAAGACTTTACAAGGTCATTCAGTTTGTGCTGGGAGGTTGTGCCCCCTATTCATCATCTTTTGCTGTACAGTTTCTTGCCTACAAAAGTGCTCTTGATCCCTTCTTTCATAATATGGTTTTTACACAGATTAGCACTCTTGCGATGTAGAGTACTTCTCTCTTCTTGTCCCTTGTTGAATACCATTACAAATTTGAAGTTGTCAATCTTCAACGCCCCGAGCCACCTTTATTCTCTGGTAGACATGCTTAAATGCTTCAGCCTCCTCTCACAGCAACAGTGTTTTAGCCCTTTCTCCATCATGGGTGTCATTCAGTGTACAAATGAGGGCCCTTGAACCTAACTTGTTAAAACTTTGCTGCAGGCTTTCTCAATAATTTCAACATTAACGGGACCTCTAGTAAGTAAGTAAGTAATCTTTATTCGGCTATAAGACATACCATAAAGGATCCAAATCCATACAATTTGTGCTTGTTTCAGATCAATCAATTACACATACAGTCTCCCAGACCCACGCGGGGGTACACAATTAGAGGTCCAGCTTTTATGGCAAACGTCCTAGACTCAAATATTGTACATATATATTCCAGTCAAGGAAGTTTGCCATAAAACCTGGACCTTTCATTCTGTACCGTCTACATTTCCCCTGCTCTCCCCAAGGCTGGTACCATGGTTTGCTTATTTTAAATTCACCATTATAGACCACTTTGTTGAGTTACCTTTAAGTTCTCACTCTCCATTCTATAGTGCTAGTAGGCATAGGAATTTGAACTTGGCATAAGTGGTCACCTCCACCACTCTTTCAACTCAAGTCTAATGTCACCACTATAACTGGATGATTCGCTCTATGGTAGACCTTAACTAGCTGACCACTGATCTTTCCTTAGGGGTCCTGAATTTGCAAAGCAGCTTAGGTCTCACAAGGATATCTGCGAATTAATCAGCCAAGGCCCAAGGAGGAGGCCAAAACATCGATAGAGCACCAGTATCATGACAGCCACATACCTGGTCAGCCGCTTCTGGGTTCTCGGACACATCAAAGATGACAGCTGTGGCTCCCCGCTGCACTGCTCGCTTTGCCTACAGAGATAAGACAAAGGACAGCATGACAACCAGTTCATGAACAATGAAAGGTATAAACAGAAAGAACTTTATAGCCAAAGAGGATTAAGTCTACACATTGGCTTGACAAGCTTATCAAAGCCCCATAGCTAAATGTGATAAAACATGATTATTCTAGATCTGTGACAATGATAATATGCATGTGTACATGACCAAGAATTTAAGATGGAGGCAAGGGGAATTTCTTTAATCTTTTCTACCAAGAGCATGCGCGACTTAAGATTTATGACCAAAGTCCACATCATCATTAGCATCAAAATCAAGGAAGTGACTAATTATTGAATGACATGCAGGCTGCCAACTGTGGGTGAGAAAAATTAGTCGGAGCCTTTGATTCTGTATAACCAAAGCACAACCATCACTTCCCGTAGATTAACTGGGTCTTATTTTGACACAGAGAATCTGAACACAATATCTACAACAGGATATCGCTCTAATCTTCCAGCCAGCAGGAATGGTGGTGCCCGTTAACTTGAGGGGTACAACTTCATACTGTCACCGACAGCCCAAAACAAGGGGCAGCTGACCTTTGGTCCCAAGATTAGCAATTGCACAGCCGTCACACTGATCAGGGCACAGGACCATAGCTCCCTCTCAGACATGGGCATTGAGTCCAACCCTCAACACATCAGCTGTCATCAATAACATTTAGGATCAATTCAACATAATAGTTTTCCGAGTTAATCAAAGACATTAATATAACTATAGTATAAAGGTGCAATCAAATGTAGGGCACAGCTGTGTCAAATTGAGGAACTGTACAAGAACTCAATTCTGCTACTTATTCCTCAGCCTGAACAACCATGCACCACTGTTCCTTAATCTTTGATGCATTCCCTGAACACACTGCAAACTAAAAAAGACCGAATTTATTACTAACACCCAAAGCAGCTCAGACATGTCATATTAAGCTATAACGGGATAGGCACCACACTTCCCACCACAAGCCACAGCAAGTTTTTAATATCATTTACACAGATCAGAACACGTGCATCTAACACAGTCCATATAAAGCATATTGTTGGCACTCCGAGATCTTGCAATAGCAATTACTTACCCACCGAGAATTAGATACAAATATAAATCACTCTACTCAAACAGAGCACTTCAGACACACCTCTAATGTGCCTTGCATGGCACTAAACCTATTAGTCACAAAGCTTTAGCTTCTAAACAGCTCATCCCTTAAACACACAACCTTCCATCAAAGAGTCAGCAGAACCTCTTAGACTACATCACAATGTCACTTAAGACTGAACCAAAGCTATAGAGGTGGCTAAGCTTTACCATCTCAAGAGCACACTCCACTCCTCGCACCTTACTTTATAGAAACAGCAGAAAAAAATCCAGGTAAACCATATCACACAAGCAACACAGCTCAAAATTTAAGTCGATTCCAAACAATGCAATTTAACATCACTAACACTTCTGCCTTGTAAAGGATCATCATTCGATCTTAACTAATCTATACACTGAATATGCCAATCTACCGACCACTTAGCAAACACAATGACAGCCATGTGGAAAGCACACAGTTTTCGAAGTGCTATGAGATCATGCAAATAGTATTTTAAAAACAACAATGGAAATTCAAGCTTCATAAAATACTTCATATTTTGACATCATTGTTTTTCTCTCATACTTGGCTGACGATATGTATACATAAATTAAGGACCAATTGTCCAAAAAAGTATTAGCAATTTAGGGTGGCCCAATTACCAAGCTTGTGTACTCCAAACAGAGTAAAGAGGTTACTGAGCTTTATAAACTTCCTAACATAACATCTTGAGGTTTGAAAAGGCAGGTCAGGGGCATGTCTTAAATCGGTAAGATTATAGATTCAAAGGCACAAGGTTATATGTTTTATCACCCTGTATTATGTTAAAAATATTTCAAACACCAGTTTATGAACCATGTATGTGCAAACAAGAACATTTGGTATAACGCTGGCTATAACAGTTTAGTTTTGCTGAAAATAACAGGTATTACTATTAACTCAATGTATTAGTACTAATTTAGTAATCTGAGAATCTGCTTAAATTCCCCAATACAATTCCAACTTGTAGCATACAGATAAAGCAAGCAAGCATTGGCAAAGCTTATTATATATCTGGCCTTGGAAAGTTTTTTTCTTTTTTGAAAAATATGCACAAAAAATATATAAAGATAAAGGAGTGGTTAAGCAGCCCAAGAAAACCTGCCATGGCACTGAAGTGAACTCACTTTCAGCCAGCTGTGAGCATATGATAAGGAGAAATGCCATCACTTGAGGTTTAAAACAGCCAAGGGTTAAAGTGGATGTTAGGGATTGGGTTTTTGGTTGGCAGAGGTATGTACCCTGTCCAAGCAGGAACCCCAATTCTAGTCAGAGTATGTCACTACACACCCTAAATTACCCTGTGCTCACCCCCTGGTAACTTAGGACAGGGCAGTCAGGTGTAACTTAAGGTGCAATGTGTAAAGTATTTGTGCAACACTTCAAAAGGTAACAGTGAAAACACAACAAAAAACTCTACACTAGGTTAGAAAAATAGAGCTTAATTTTAGGAGAGGTTGACACCCTCCACAAAAACATTGTCTTCCTTTGCAGAGAGGAGGTCAGGGAGAGGTTCATTCTCCTCTTCCACTCCCTCATCAATCACTTCAGACTTCTCAAAGTGAGGCTAGAGTCGGTTTACATGGAGCATCCTTATGGGGTTTCTAGGGGTCTGGAGATCCAACAAGGTCTCCCATTTGCGCTCCTTGACTTCATATGGGCCAGTCCAGCTGTCCTGGAAAGAGCCCTGGACTCTACTGGTTCTATGACCCACACTTTCTGGCCAGGCTGAAACCCCACCAGTGTGACCTTCTGGTTGTACCAGAGTTTCAGGACTTCTTGGCTGGCCTCTACATTACTTTTCTACTTTTTTCAGAAGCGGTGCATCTGGTTGCAGAGGGCCAACAAGTAGCTGACCACATCCTGCATGACAAGTAGCTGACCACATCCTGCATGGGGTTTCCTGGGAGCTTGCTCCCACCCCTCCCAGAAAAGGATCAGAGGTCCCCTGACAGGGTGTCCATAAAGAATTTTTTAGGGGTTTGAACCCTACTTCTTTCTGTGGTACCTCCCTGTAGACTAAGAGAAGCCAGGGAAAGAGAATGTCCCACTTAGGTCACATGGACTCAGGCAGGCCCATAACCATGCCCTTCAAGGTATTGTTGAATCTCTCCACAAGACCATTGGCTTGTAGGTGACAAGGTGTGGAGATCTTGTAAGTTACACCACACTCATCCAACATGGACTTAATGTAAAAAGGTATAAAGTTAGTGCCTTTGTCAGACACTACCTCCTTGAGAAATCAAACACGGGTAAAGATCCCCATCAGAGATCTAACCACCACAGGTGCAGTCACTGACCTCAGAGGGATGGCCACTCGGTAACATCTGGCATGGTTCATCAAGACCAGGACAAACCTGTTGCCTAAGGCGGTCTTGTGGTCCGAGGGTCCAATGATGTTGATGCCCACCCTTTCAAAGGGGTCCAATGACATGCAATGGGATAAGGGGAGCTTTGTGCCTGACTTACCACTCCACTGGCCTGGCAGTTGCGACAGGACGTGCAGAATGCTTCTCAGGCTGTCAGCATTCGGTGCCATTAGAAGTGGGAGACAAGGTTGGGAAAAGTATTGTCTTGTCCCAAATTTCCTGCCAGGGGGATATTATGAGCCAAACCCAGTAGGAAGGCCTGGTAACACTGGGGGGCCACCAGCAGCCAGCATGCCCCAGCACCAGGAATATTAGGCTCACTGTAAAGGAGATTGTTCTCCCAGTAGATTAGGTGACCCACAGAGGCCTCATCTGCTGCATAGGCTGGGGCCGGGTGCCTCAAGCCCTCAAGAGTGGGACACACGTTCTGCTCTTGGCAGAACTCCTCCCTGGTGGGCCCACCCTCAACCTGCCAGCTGACCAGGTCACCTACCTGAGGTGACCTCTAATGCAGCAGTGCCTTCCCCAATTGGCTCGGGGGTCTTCTACCCAGGAACCCCATCCACCTCCACCGGGGGCACTTCAGGGCCCGGTTTCCAGCACACTGCTTGCCCCTCTACTTGGCAGCTGTATGAGCCATTGGTCCAGGCTCCAGACATCTTTGACTCCTTTCTGGGCAGCCGTGGCTTGCGTGGTTAAACAGAACCACTCAGCTAATCCCATCATCTCCAAGTGAGACCTGAGCTTTACCTCCCTCCAGGTAGTGTGCTCCAGGTCATTGCCTAGCAATCAATCAACAGGCATTGCAGGGCTCACAGCAACTTTTCGGGAAGCTGAGATCATGTACCCCCCACCACCACCATTACAACCACCACAACTCAAAGGGAACCTAAGACAATGGAAGGTGGCCCTCACGATTGTCGGAGACTACAAACTGGTGGAATTACTTCAATAGTAACTGCTGTGCAGATACCGGCTGACACTTGTCATGCCAGCTCCTGTGTCTCGCAGAGCCTCCACCTGTTGCCCATTAATGGCAACACACTACCTATACTTTGAAGTATTTGAAGGCATGTGGGCTTTTGGCACAATTTCTCTTTTCTCTACCCTCCCAGGGAAGCTAGGGTCACCTCCGTCTGTCCCGCAAAAATAACTGGACTACCTCCTCCCAGAGTGCTACACTCGCCAAACCTGGTGTCTGCCAACCGTTGGGGGGCTTTGCCCTTCTGGGGCATTTAGTCTCGCCCTTGTTGCTCCCATATTTACATTACTCTGTACATAGGGGTACAAACCTCAGTGTCTTATGATCAAAGAACCCCTTCTTTGGATTAGACAGGAACTGGTTAGCAACTACTCCCTTGGAAATTATTTTGAGGGGCCTTTCGAGAACCCCTTGCTCTTAAGTTTTTCTCCCCCTCTTTCCTCTGTTGGGAACCATGACAACTTTTGTGGATATCCCTCCCTTTGCCAGATACCATTTTAGACACTACGGTTTTCGCTCAAAGCTCTGCTTCCTCAGCAAGTTTCTTGGGGTCCGCCAACTTACTGTCCACAAGGTGCTGGCACAACTCTGGAGAACAGATACTGAGCATGTGCTCCCTCACGATAAACCCATTGAAATAGCTAACTCCGATGCCCCTCGCCCAATCATTTAGTACCATACTGGAGAAATCAACAAATCTACCCAGGATTGGTTGAGGAGCTTCTGAATTTATTTGGCAATACGTTTCGGGAGTTAGCCCAAACTTGGCACCCAAAATGGTCTTCACAGCGGTATACTTGGTTTGGTCCCCAGCTTCTAATGTTAGAAGTGTGTCCCTCCCAAGTGCTGGCATGTGTTTCCACAGACCACCTCCTCCAGTGCACCTCAGGAACACTGTGTACTTTCAGTGCAACCTCATAAGCAGAAAAGCATGCATCAATGATATCTTCCACCACATATCTGTTCACCAAACCCTGCGGTATCCGAACTCACTAGTCTCAATCAGGTACTGCATGTATGCTACCACCATCACTGCTAACTCAAACTGCCCGGTCTTGATCTTCAGCTCTTTTAGATTCAGTTTATGAGCCAGAAATAGTTTCTTATCTGCTAAATCTTTCAGTCTTTTTTCCCTCAGCTTCAATCTTTAATTTTCGCAGCTGCAGTTTGAATTCTCTCTCCTCTTTATCCTCAGTCAGTTCCACTGGGGATAGGCCACAGGAAGAGAGCCTGCTCTCAAAGGAAGCCCAAATTTAGGGATTTCTCCCTCAGCCACTGCAGGTGGATCCTCAGAAGAGCCATTCCCAGACTTTCCCAATTCATCACCCTCTTTGGAGTGGGTTTCTGCCCAGGCCCTTAGCACCTTTTGAAATTCCACCTTTTTGGTGACACTCTAGGCAGGACACCCATCTCCTTGCATAAGTTTTTCAACTGAGCCACTGTGCAAACTTCCAAGTTGGCCAGCTCAAACTCCATGGTTCCAGTTGCAGAACCAGCCGGAGACATGATTTTGAGTGAAAATTTAAGAAAATGCGAAACAGAGAAATTGCAAAGTGTGGATGTGGACGTGTAGTGTGCACCTAGTGACTGTATTACACTACACAAACAAGTCTTATCCTCACTGCTCATCACTAGTGTTAGACATTGGGTTACTGGTTGGCAGAGGTATGCACCCTGTCCAAGCAGGAACCACCCTCCTAGTCAGGATAAGTCACAACACACCCTTAATTATCCCGTGCACATCATCTGGTAGCTTGGCACAAAGCAGTTCAGCTCAAGAGGCAATGTGTAAAGCATTTGTGCAACACTTTAAACAGTAACACAGTGAAACCACCACAAAAAGACTCCAGACCAGGTTAAAAAAAAAGAGCTTAATGTTACAAATAAAACAAGATCAACATGACAAAAATCTAGTAAGTTAGAAATTGAGATATGCCTTTTAAAGAATAACTGCTAAATAGGGCTTAGAAGCAATAAGTGCTTAGATGGGTTATCTGGTCACACTGGAACAGGGCAAAGTCAAAAATTCAGGCTGATCGCGTTGGAGTGTGGGCTAGCTAGAGGGACCTACTTGGGTCCGCCTAACTTAAGTACCTTGATCTGGGCTTGCGCCTACATCTAAGAAGATGCGAGGTGCAGCTGAAGCAATGCCTCCGTGACAAGCCACGCAGTTGGCAAGATGCATCGAAATTCTCCACGTAATGTCTGCAAAGTGTCTGTTTTGAGTGTGAGGTACTGGTTCCAAAGGCCCTGTATGCCTACTGCTCCCTCAGCAGGCAATGGCTTGATTCCTAAGTCAATGCGCTGGATCTGAGTGTAATGCACCAAATTCGTTCCACACTTCGATGAGGATGGACCGGTTCCGATCCACACAAATGCACCAGTTCCGTCCTACACAAAAGGGAAAATACACTGATTCCGATGAGGATGCATGGGTTCTGGTTGTAGTAGCACCTTAGGCATTACTTCCAAGGGTTCAGGACTGGGTGGTACCACTTTGCAGGGCAGACTCACAGCTTTTAGAGTCCAGATGCAGGTAGCTGAAGTCTTTGATATTCCTGAGACTTAGTACACGAGGCAAGGCAGCAAGCCACAGGAGTCACTCCGGGTTCAAGTGATGCAGGTCCAGTCCTTCTCACCCAGCCCGAGAACAGCAAGCAACAGGGCAGCTCAGGAAGGCATGGGCACAGCAAGGTAGAAGTCCAACAAACCAGAAGTCCAGCAAAGCATCAGTCCAGCACAGAGCCAGTCCTTTCAGCAAAACAGCAGCTCTTAAACCTGGCAGAAAAGTCACAGTTCAAGGAGTTTACTGAGGTATGGTGTCAGAGGTCCAGTACTTTTACCCAATTTTGCCTTGGAAGTGGGGGATACTCCAAAAAAAGCTTTGAAGTGCACAGAGGTCATCCCTTCCTGCCCTGGCTCAAGGCTCACTGCAGAGAGCCAGCAGCACTTAGAATAAGACAGCACACAGCTCCTCCCTCCATCTCTCATGAATGGCCCTCAAGACACCACAAAAGCTTCTTTTGCGTGCGACTGTCTAGAAGGAATACGCAAAGCACAGCAGTCACCCTACCCAGACTGAATAGAGACAGGCAGCGGGCACCAAATGGCTAAAGTACATGCCAACTTTCTAAAAGTGGGAATTGCCAAACTGTAATTTAAAAACCAACTTCACCATAGGTTGTGATTTTCAATTCGGAGTCCAGTAACACCAAACATGAAAAGTCTATCTTTACAACTGAGAATTAAACTTAAAAGATGTAATAAGGTAATCCCAGTGGTATATGAGAGAGATAGTCCTTGCAGCAGTGAAAAACAAATGCAGAGTTTTTTACTACCAAGACATGTAAAACTTAAAAGTGCACGTCCTACCTTTTGAAAACATTGCACCCTGCCAGCATACAGGGCCTACTTTAAAAGTGACAAGTGTATAAAGAGGGAAGGATTAGAAGAGGTTAATCTTGCCAGTTCAAAGTGGCAGGTAACAATGCACATACAGGCCCTGCAATGGCAGGCCTCAGCCATGGTTGGAGGGCTACTGAAGTGGGTGGTACAATGAGTGCAGCAGGTCCACTCGTAGCATTTAATTTACAGGAGCTGGGCACATATAGTGTTCTTTGCTAGGGACTTCTAAGCAAATTAAATGTCAATTGTGGTTAAGCCAAAGTTACCACGTTTAGAAGCAAGAGAGCACAATCACTTTAGCATTGATTTGTAGTGGTGAAGTGCAGAGTCCTAAAGCTAGAAGAAACAAGGTCAGAAAAATGGAGGGAGGCAGGCAAAAAATTGGAGGAAGACCACACTAAGACTGTCAGCTCCAACAGTGGGCTGACCCATTGTTCCATATTGTAGATGTGGTAGGTGGAAACAAATTGTGAATGAAACTTGAACAGACCAATGGATGAAAAGTACTGACATATGTATGAAAATATGTATGCATTTTTTAAATACAAGGCTGGAGAAACAAATACAGCTCTCTCTAGGTGAGACTTAAAATAAGGTCAGCAGATGTACCCATGGGAAATATATATATATATATATTTTTTTTTTAAAGGAGTTTGTCTTTTTTACGGATGGGGAGGACATAGACCTGCCTACTTTTGTTTAACACAGACATGATGTGTATAACATAGACTGACCCTAGAATTTTTTGATGCCCGGGGTCACACCAACTCCCCTTCTAAGCATGTGCAACATGAGCAAGCCAGTATGCGTAGAATACATTTTGCAACATTTATGCAAACTTTATAGCTCTTTGTAAGAAAAGATCTCCGTAGACAACACACCCGCCCTAATTCTATTGTTTTACATGACATGTAATGATGCACCTCGAAATAAGGAGGAAGGAAGATGGGCACTTGGGTTATTTATGTTTCAAGTCAAGTTGGTGTCAAGGACCCATTACAATGTGTGATCAGGCTATGGTTTTACTGGAGGCCCGAAGCAGCCATTTGATTGATTTAGAGCTATATAAAAGCATCAAAAACATCAATCAATCAGTGTTTGTTAAGCGCGACTACTCACCCATGAGGTTCTCAAGGCATAGGGGGGCTGCAGTTCCTGATGTGCGCTGAGGTTCAGCCGAAGAGCCAGGTTTTGAGATCCTTCCTGAGTTAGGTCAGCAACGGGGATAGCCTGAGGTGGAGAGGCAGGGTGTTCCAGGTTTTGACGGTGAGGTAGGAGAGGAATCTTCCTCCGGGCCAGTTCAGCAGAGCGGAAGTGTCTGGTGGGTATGTGGAATGATAGACCATGGTTCAGGTATGCTGATCCAAAGTTGTGAAGGGCTTTGTAGGTTTGTGAGAGGAGCTTGAACACAACTCTTTTGCTAACTGGGAGCCAGTGTAGTTCTCTCAGGTGTTCAGAGATGAGGCGGGGGATGTTGAGGACCACTTTGGCTTAATTGAACTCAGAGTTGATGGCCTTCTCAAGGACATTGGCTGGAAAGGGGAGCAGGGAGATGGGTCTGAAATTCTTGAGGTCTGTCGGTCGGGGAACTGTTTTTTCTGAACATTCTGTAGTTTCCTGAGGAGTTTCTGGGCGATGCCTGTGTACAGTGCGTTGCTGTATTCGAGTCTGCTGCTGATGAGTGGTAGGGTGACCGTCTTTCTGGCCTCAGTGGGGATCCATCTGAAGGTCTTTAGAAGCAGGCAGAGAGTGTAAGACTGCGCTTATTTGGTGGTTTATCGCGAGCAGTATGATGCCACGGTTTTGTGAGTAGGTGTGTGGGGGGTGTTCATAATGCGACAGGCCACCAGGAGTCTTCCCAAGCAGAGGTGTAGGGCCCCAGGATGAGGACTTCAGTCTTGTCTGAGTTTAACTTGAGGCAGCTATCTCATTCAGTTAGGGATGGCCTTCATCCCAACGTGGAAGTGGTTTCTGCAGATTGTGGCTTGTTGGTGAGGGAGAGGATCAGCTGGGTGTCATCAGCATAGAAGAATATGTAGAGTCCTTGGTTAATGACTATGGCTGCGAACGTGGCCATGTGGACGTTGAAGAGGGTGGGGCTCAGGGAGGAGCCCTGGGAAACTCCAAATCCGATCTCCGTGGGTTCTGAAAAGGAACAGTGGTAGTCTTACTCGCTGTGTTCTAACGGTGAGGAAGGAACGGATCCAAGTCCAGTGCTTTGTCACGGATGCTGGCATCATGGAGTCTCTTGCTTAGGATGCGGTGGGAGACTATGTCGAAGGCAGCTGAGAGGTCCAGGAGGATGAGGGCTGCTGTTGCTCTTTGGTCGAGGAGGGAGGATGTAATCGGTGGTGGTGAGGAGGGTGGTCTCGGTGCTGTTGCTGCTTTGGGAACCGGATTGAGAGGAGTCCAGGACGTGGTTGGCTTAATTGAAAGAGTTGATGGCCTTCTCAAGGACATTGGTTGGAAAGGGGAGCAGGGAGATGGGTCTGAAATTCTTGAGGTCTGTCGGTCGGGGAACCGTTTTTTCAGCAGTGGGTTGATCTCAGCCTGTTTTCAGTCGACGGGGAAGGTGGTGAGGTCGATGGAGCAGTTGATGGAGCGGCGTAAATTAGAGGCGATGGAGGTGGCGGCTCTGTGGAAGAAGTGGTGCAGGCAGGAGTTTAAGGGTGCTTCGGAGTGAATGCTCTTCATGGTCTTGAGAGTGTCGTCCGTGGTGAGTGGGGTCCAGTTGAGCAGGATCTGCTGGGGAACATAGTCGTCGCATGTGGTGGTGGCGTCGGGAGTGGTGGGCAAGTCTTGGGTGTGTCAGCTGCCAGATCTGCTTAATCTTGTGGTGGAAGTAGGTGCTGAGTTTGTTGTAGAAGTCTTGGAAGGGTGTAGTCTCGCTGTTGGGTTTGGCTAACTCCTTGATGGTGGTGAAGAGTTCTTTGCTGGTGTGTGCTTTCGCATTGATTCGGTCTTGGAGGAACATTTTCTTTGTAGTTTTGAGGAGGAGGTGGTGTGTGGCGACAGCAGTTTGGAAGTCTGCATGGGATTCCAGGGTTTTGTTGTTCCTCCATCTCTTCTCGAGCCATCTACACATGCATCTGGACTCATCAAGGGTGGCAGTGAACCAACTAGCTTTCTTGGAGTGTTGCTTTCCGGGTGCTTTCTTTAGGGGCACCAGCATGTTGGAGGAGTTGGAGATCGATCGATGGAGGTTGCGTGGTGTGCTATTGGCACCTGTGGATTTTAGTGGTGTGGTTGTGCTGAGGGTGGCACTGAGGTGTTCTTCAGTGACCTTGTTCCAGTTATGGAGGGGGCGGTGGTGTACAGTGGGGCTGGTGAAGGCGAAATGAACACTGTGGTTGGTCCAGAGGAATTTGGAGGTGTGGCTGTAAAAGATGTTCTCACTGGCGGAGAAGATGGGGTCAAGCATGTGTCCCACTGTGTGGTCAGAGGTGACTAGCTGCTAGAGTTCGATGTTGGCGAGGTTCTCCAGAAGAGAGCGATGTTTTGGTCATTGGCATTGTCCAGGTGGAAGTCAAGTTCGCCCAGTAGGATATAATCGGTAGATGGAAGAGCCTGGGGTGCGATGAAGTCAATGATGGTGTCGGTGAAGGGCAGGCGAGGGTCAGGCTGCCTATAGACGAGGGTGCTGCGGAGGGTGGTGTTGGGGTTAGTCTGGACCTGGAAGTGGAGATGTTCCATGGTTGTTGTTGGGTTGTCCGAGTGGGTGGTCAGGCGGAGGGAGTTCTTGAGGACCATGGCCATGCCTCCTCCTGGTTGGTCAGTGTGTGGGTGATCAGGAAATGTGGCACTGGAAGAGGGAAGGGCTGCGCTGGTCAAGCAGCATCATATACCAAAAAGAGGGTGAAAAGTGAAAAATAAGCAGAAATGGGCGAAATGAGGAAAAAAAGTAAAAGAGTGCAAAGAAGGCAGACAGTGAAAAGGATACAGAAAGCACAAGGACAGAAGACAGACCGGTAGCAGAACAAAATGCTTCCCATTATCCCACCAGAGATGAGGCACAGGCAGGAGCCTGAGGTTGGAGGAGGGCCTCAAACCAACCAGCAAGGGTCAGTGGACCTGCAAGGGGCAGCAGCTACCATCCGGAGGTGCGCAGGGTGGGAAGCAGTTCACCGACAACATGCCATTTTTACATATTATTACATTTGTACATCTCCTTCGCAAGTGAAGTGATACCTGTACATAACTCATTTGAAGTGTAAACATTTTAAAACCAAGAGAAGCATTTAAATTGTTTATTTTTCTCCAACACGGAGTACATCAAATGTGTCCCTTTTGAGGTCGAGCATTCGAAACCTCTTGTATATACTTTAGCATATACTTATTATATACTTATATGGGTATGTACTTTGTGGGCCCTGGAGATAAGCCCTAGGACTTGTCTGTTTCAGGACTTTTCTTTCTGTTCAACACCTATACATAACTTATGATAGAAAACGACCAGCAGAGGTCAGTAAAATACCAGAATTGCTTTCTGCCGAGGGATTTTGGCTGGTGGCTCTATTTAACTTTCTTGATAGAAAACGACCAGTAGAGGTCAGTAAAATACCAGAAACACTTAAGCATTCGCTAGATTCCAGGCCATAGAAATTGTCTTCCTCGAGCACCCGTAGACAATATTTTTTTCACAACTTGGGTTTTCAGTGATATGACCACCGAAGGCCCTGATTTTTTACTAAAAACAGAGCTTTGGACTTTACCATTTCCGGATGAAATGCAATATTTATTTCCATGTGTTCTCATACCTTGCATGTCACACAGTTTGGTGCTTACTTTCCCTCCATGTTAAAGACAGTAGATGTTTCAGCACCCAGGCTAATGTGCTGCATATCTAAATACATATAAGGTCCCAAAGGTGAGACCGATTTCATTGCAAATGCTTATTTAAAAAGCTAATAGTAAGTGTTGATGTCTGAGTTAGTATGGTGTGTTGCTATGAATTCCAATACAGCACTTAGCTTAATAATGGCCACTAAGACGCAGCCATCTGATGTAGCACCTTTATGTGCTGTTTCAGAAATTGGCAATAATGGAACTAGAAATGGGATGACAATTTTCTAGGATGAAAGCACTTCACCGCCCAAGGAAATGCCTAGGTGTCCCAGTTTACAAGGACTTTGTCTAATCAACCGGCGATCAGCATTTAATACAGTAGCGTCCCCGCCCCCCGTCTCCCATAAAGATGCTTAATACTAAGAGGCGCACGCACTGCCAAAAAAATACACCCAGAACTAGATGAGGTCACACGAGTAACACTCCATAGACGGGGACCAGGGACAGAGCCGTCGACCTACTGAAGCACAGCGAAGTCAGGTTCACGAACAGACTGAGAACAAGAGGCATTTTTCCATTCACTAAGAAAAAGAGGCAGGCAACAAGTCACTCCAAAACGAGGCAGTCACTGAGAAAACGAGGAAGTCACTGAGAAAACAAGGTAGTAACACGTCACTCAGAAAACAAGGCAGTCACTGAGAAAACAAGGCAGGCAGCCAGCCAATCATTGGGAAAAACAAGGCAGTCAGACGGCAATTTAACAAAACAAGGCAGTCAGACGGTCATTGAGAAAACAAGGCAGTCACTGAGAAAACAAGGCAGTCACTGAGAAAACAAGGCAGTCATCCAGTCATTGGGAAAACAAGGCACAATCATTCACTGAGAAAACAAAGCAGTTGAGCAGCTCGCTGAGAAAACAAGGAAGCCAAACGCTCTCCGGGGAAAAAGGAGTAACTCAGCTGCTCACTGAGAAACCAAAGCAGAGAGCCGCGCACTGAGGAAACAGAACATTCTTTTTCCCTGTGCTCAGCTACTCTGAAGTGCACGGCTTCCTAAACAGATTACGTGTTATAAAGTAGAAGGACGCGGGCAACTCTGGCCGGGGACGCGTCTACTGACTCCTCTGACAGCAGAAGGTGAGAGGGAGGCTGAGATGCTACAGGTCTGAGGCCAAGTGCGCGCGAAACTCGAACTGGGAATCAAAGGACGTTGGCGCTGCACCAGAACCCACACATCAGGCGCCGGTCACCATCCTCTTCACCTCAGTGCCTTGGGACGCAGAAGTCACCGCCGAACTGTGCCCATGATGGGCTCAACAAGCCAGATATTGTTCCAACCCAGAGAACTGGTCACTTTTTCCCTCTCCACCATCACTGCGACGCCCCTCCTGGGTCCCCGACCATGGCCGCTTTGAAAAGCAGAGAGCCTCGTTCCTCATGTCCCCAGGAGCATGACTCACGTGCAAACACAGGGCCGTCATCCAGGAAGCAAGGATTGGCAAAGCGAAGGAAGCCCTGTCTGAGACCGGCACTCACGGCGCCCAGGGGGCGGCTATGTCCACACAGCAGGGGCAGCGTACCAAGCAGCCCTGGCCAGCACGCAACACTTCTAACTGGGTCTCTTGGGGCCAGGGGTGCATGGCAATTTGAGGCCATGACCGGTCAGAATGTATTTGAAGCTGAGCCAGAATACTGGGCACACATGGCCCGAGGGTTATTCTGCACACATCAGTCCCTTTAATGCATCATGCATCCCGGCTGCTCTTTGGAGGTCATGAACACAACAGTCACCACACACAGATTGGTGCACCGCTCTATGCAGAGTACCATGCAAACAACCACAATGTGTGCAGGCCTGTGTGAAACAGACATCCATCCATAAGCTAGCATGCACACATGCAACAACCTGCTCTTAACATCTCCAGGCAGCCTTTGCAGGACCACATGTGACCACTATCCATGGAGGGTACCTGTGCATACTCCAGACAGGCGCAATGCACTCTCAATCCATTACATGTTACCATGCACACCTAGTTCGCTCAAGGTAGCATGTACAAGTTAACACCTGCGGGGCGCAATGGAAACACAGGTCTCTGCAGAGTACACTGCACACACTGGTCTGGGTGGGATATTCCAAGTGCAGCACACACTAGCCTTGGCAGGATACAATCATTTCACTAGCCCAGGCAGAGACACATGCACATTTGCCACTGCAATGTTGCCAAGTTACAATGCACACAATAGTCCTTTCTGGTTACCAAACCAAACACCACCCAGTAACCATGAATGTACCAGTTGCAGCATGATCACACACAAGCACCCCAAAAATACCATGCACCAGTATAACATTCACCATCTAGACCCTGATCGGGACCATGCATGTACCACCTATGCAAAGACCAGTTCCATAGAATACCATGTGATGGCTACACCTTGCAAAGTGCCATGCAAAGACCACTCCTTTGCAGGCAGCAAGAGAAAAACACATCCAAACAGAGTCACATGGAAGGGTTAGCCACTGAAGGGTACACCATGCACGTGTCAGTGTCTGCAAGGTACAAACACACCAGTCTTGCATGTGTGTCTACAAAGTACCAACACACCAGTCTTGCATATTTGAGTGTCTGCAAAGTACCAACCCACCAATCTTGCATGTGTGAGTGTCTGCAGAGTACCAACACACCAGTCTTGCATGTGTGAGTGTCTGCAAAGTACCAACATACCAGTCTTGCATGTGTGTCTGCAAAGTACCAACACACCAGTCTTGCATGTGTGTCTGCAAAGTACCAACACACCAGTCTTGCATGTGAGAGTGTCTGCAAAGTACCAACACACCAGTCTTGCATGTGTGAGTGTCTGCAAAGTACCAACACACCAGTCTTGCATGTGTGAGTGTGTGCAAAGTACCAACACACCAGTCTTGCATGTGTGTCTGCAAAGTACCAACACACCAGTCTTGCATGTGTGTCTGCAAAGTACCAACACACCAGTCTTGCATGTGTGAGTGTGTGCAAAGTACCAACACACCAGTCTTGCATGTGTGTCTGCAAAGTACCAACACACCAGTCTTGCATGTGTGAGTGTCTGCAAAGTACCAACACACCAGTCTTGCATGTGTGAGTGTGTGCAAAGTACCAACACACCAGTCTTGCATGTGTGTCTGCAAAGTACCAACACACCAGTCTTGCATGTGTGAGTGTCTGCAAAGTACCAACACACCAGTCTTGCATGTGTGAGTGTCTGCAAAGTACCAACACAACAGTCTTGCCTGTGTGAGTGTCTGCTAAGTACCAACACACCAGTCTTGCATGTGTGAGTGTCTGCAAAGTACCAACACACCAGTCTTGCATGTGTGAGTGTCTGCAAAGTACCAACACAACAGTCTTGCCTGTGTGAGTGTCTGCTAAGTACCAACACACCAGTCTTGCATGTGTGAGTGTCTGCAAAGTACCAACACAACAGTCTTGCCTGTGTGAGTGTCTGCTAAGTACCAACACACCAGTCTTGCAACCGAACTATTCACCACCCGGAGTACCATGCAAATAAACAGTGACAATGTGTACACAAACTGCTACAGCAGCGTCCATCAGCCCACATCCATGAGTAAATCATTGAGGGAGCTTCTGATCCATCAACGAAATATCCAAATTTCCCTATAGACCAGCCCAACTCCGATCCGAGTCAAAGACATACCTCCCTTTCCTTGTGTGGCAGTAGTAACCATGCTACATATGGCACACAAAAGAAAACAAGCATTGAAAATGCAATAGGTCTCGCAATAGAAGAGTTTGACATTTTTCGTTTTGCATATAGATGAGTGGCGTTGCGTGGATGAGTGGCGTTGCGTGGATGAGTGGCGTTGCGTGGATGAGTGGCGTTGCGTGGATGAGTGGCGTTGCGTGGGTGAGTGGCGTTGCGTGGGTGAGTGGCGTTGCGTGGGTGAGTGGCGTTGCGTGGGTGAGTGGCGTTGCGTGGCTGAGCGGCGTTGCGTGGGTGAGCGGCGTTGCGTGGGTGAGCGGCGTTGCGTGGGTGAGTGGCGTTGCGTGGGTGAGTGGCGTTGCGTGGGTGAGTGGCGTTGCGTGGGTGAGTGGCGTTGCGTGTGTGTGTGTGTGGCGTTGCGTGTGTGTGTGTGTGGCGTTGCGTGTGTGTGTGGCGTTGCGTGTGTGTGTGGCGTTGTGTGTGGCGTTGCGTGGGTGAGTGGCGTTGCGTGGGTGAGTGGCGTTGCGTGGGTGAGTGGCGTTGCGTGGGTGAGTGGCGTTGCGTGGGTGAGTGGCGTTGCGTGGGTGAGTGGCGTTGCGTGTGTGAGTGGCGTTGCGTGTGTGAGTGGCGTTGCGTGTGTGAGTGGCGTTGCATGTGTGAGTGGCGTTGCGTGTGTGTGTGGCGTTGCGTGTGTGTGTGGCGTTGCGTGTGTGTGTGGCGTTGCGTGTGTGTGTGGCGTTGCGTGGCTGAGTGGCGTTGCGTGGGTGAGTGGCGTTGCGTGGGTGAGTGGCGTTGCGTGGGTGAGTGGCGTTGCGTGGGTGAGTGGCGTTGCGTGGGTGAGTGGCGTTGCGTGGGTGAGTGGCGTTGCGTGGGTGAGTGGCGTTGCGTGGGTGAGTGGCGTTGCGTGGGTGAGTGGCGTTGCGTGGGTGAGTGGCGTTGCGTGGGTGAGTGGCGTTGCGTGGGTGAGTGGCGTTGCGTGGGTGAGTGGCGTTGCATGTGTGAGTGGCGTTGCGTGTGTGAGTGGCGTTGCGTGTGTGAGTGGCGTTGCGTGTGTGTGTGGCGTTGCGTGTGTGTGTGGCGTTGCGTGTGTGAGTGGCGTTGCGTGTGTGAGTGGCGTTGCGTGTGTGAGTGGCGTTGCGTGTGTGAGTGGCGTTGCGTGTGTGAGTGGCGTTGCGTGGCTGAGTGGCGTTGCGTGGCTGAGTGGCGTTGCGTGGCTGAGTGGCGTTGCGTGGCTGAGTGGCGTTGCGTGGCTGAGTGGCGTTGCGTGGCTGAGTGGCGTTGCGTGGCTGAGTGGCGTTGCGTGGCTGAGTGGCGTTGCGTGGGTGAGTGGCGTTGCGTGGTTGAGTGGCGTTGCGTGGTTGAGTGGCGTTGCGTGTGTGAGTGGCGTTGCGTGGTTGAGTGGCGTTGCATGTGTGAGTGGCGTTGCATGTGTGAGTGGCGTTGCATGTGTGAGTGGCGTTGCATGTGTGAGTGGCGTTGCATGTGTGAGTGGCGTTGCGTGTGTGTGTGGCGTTGCGTGTGTGAGTGGCGTTGCGTGTGTGAGTGGCGTTGCGTGTGTGAGTGGCGTTGCGTGTGTGAGTGGCGTTGCGTGTGTGAGTGGCGTTGCGTGGGTGAGTGGCGTTGCGTGGGTGAGTGGCGTTGCGTGGGTGAGTGGCGTTGCGTGGGTGAGTGGCGTTGCGTGGGTGAGTGGCGTTGCATGGGTGAGTGGCGTTGCATGGGTGAGTGGCGTTGCGTGGGTGAGTGAATGGTTAGCTGTTGCTTATGCGACGTATAGCACTTAATACTAAAGTAGGCAGACCTTCTTAGCCTTTGTGAGAATAATAGCAAAATAAAAATAAAAACCAGATCAAGTCAAGGACGCAAACGGCACCATGCTATTGTTTATTTACTCAGATGATTTGCATAAAAATGTAACTTGTGAGCACGTTTCTCTAACTCTCCAATAATCCCATTACAACACTTTGTACAAATGAGATTGGGACTCATCCTTCCGAAGTCGAGAAAAATGTGCAACGCTGTGTTGAAGTTAATTTTTTTAATTAACAAAATGCAAATAATGTGGAGAGATTTCAAGTGATTCAGGAATGGGCGCCCTTGTAAAGAGAAAGTACGGCCGGCCTGGGCAGTGATAGGGGAGGAGGGAGGAGAAATGCGAGTCACGGCAGCAGCAGCCTTTGATGTGCCTGCCGGCCGGCCGTGAATAATTAGGGGGTGAGAAATGCGCTCGGAGGGCTGCCTTTGATGTGGTAATGCGAGGCAGGCAGGCAGGCGGCTGGTGGCATTGTGCACGCGCTTTTTAGGGCTTGCGCAAGCGCAATGACCTAAAAAGCACATGCACTTGAAGGAATCGCCAGTGGAATCGCCAGTGGATAAACACTGGATAAGCCCCTATAGAGCTTCGCCAGCTATGCGCTGAAGCGCATCAGCAGGCGAGCCCTAAAAAATGGTTCTTGTCATTGCACCCTGCAGTGTCCCCAGCTAACTATGCAAAATACGTTTGTCACCACTATGGTCACCTCAGTCCCCAAATCCGTCTGTTTTTATCTATTCATTTTCTACCTAAATCTTAAGCTCCAATAACTCACATAGTTAATTTAAATAGCACTGGAAACCGGTAAAAAAAAGGTGGGATTGAGTATGTGCACTCAATGAATTAATACATGAATTAATCAATGCTTGGGTTTTAAAACACACTGCTCCTCCTAGGAGTGCACCGGCGCCGAGAACTGGAAGTAGAACCAAAAAAGAAAAAAAACAAAGCAGCAGATTACCGAGAAGAAATCAGCCAAGTTTTCAGTCAGCCGACTGATGTGCACTGCTGACAGAACAAGAAGCAGTATTATTGTCTGGAACAGGGGACCGCATGTAAGGGGTCTGCATTGCAAGGAATGATAGTGCTAGCACACTTATTCAATATGGCTACTTGGTAAGGTGAACTGGCTACAGCTGCTCTTGCAATGTCAGTAGAGGCAGCTGTCAATTATGCTTCCTAGGCCCTTGCTTTCCCACCTACCCACAAAACACATGGCCAATTCTATATCAAACTTGCTGCAATAGGTCGAATCGTTGGGCACAGACATCCTGAAGTGTCAGAAACTCTCCCATGCCAGCAGGTTACATAATCAGTGCCCCTAAAGGGATTGCCATATACAAGACTGAATTAGGAGCAAAAGCAGCACCAAACTACAGAAGCACACCAGCGATTGATGAGGGTTCCAACCTTCAGGAAACTTCAAATGTCCAGAATAGTGGAGCAGATAAACAAGAAACCTTCAAAAGCAGGAAGTGAACCAATGTATCAGTTGACAGCGCAGTGGACTCTGGGAGAGACAAGTGAGAGGAGACTAGAAATTCATCAGGAAGCCAAGACAAATGACACAGCGAAGAAATATGACAGATGTTTTGGGGGCACAGAACATTTAATAAAGCGATTGTTTTGCAGGTGTATAGTCCACATATTGAAGTTTTAGTAAAAGATCAGTGTGTAAGGGCATCATAACCAGGGCCACTGGAATTATGCGGCAAGGGAGCACCAAATTAAATGGCAGGAAAAAGCAAATAATGCGACAAAGCAGCACATTTTTTATCATAGTAATGCTTTATTATTTTGTCATTTGTAAACACGATAACACTGGGCAAAGATGTCAGCCCATTAGTACCAGTTTAACAACCAAATGTAACCTTTGTGAATGGTGTTCTAGCGCACGCAGCACATAATGCTACGTTTTTAGCAACTTTTATCAGTTTGAGCTAGAATTTTTTTTTGTGTTACAATCTGCAGATTATGCAGCAAAAGATGGATTATTTGGCAACAGCTGCAAATCCTTAATTATGCACACACAAAAAACGCAGCTGTAGAATTACATAAAATTCCAGGAATCTTCATTATAATCAAGAATGTTGAATAGTTGTGAATTGAAAGTAGACAACGGAGATGGAGACTAGTGGATCAAGTGTTGAATGTAGGAAGGGACTTCAGCAATTCATCTGCATAGAGTGTTTAGATAAATAAATGAAATTATCAATATTGAGAAATTTAAGTTAATCGTTTGCTATTGTATATAAAACGGTTTGCGAGAACCTTAACCCAAGTACAACAGAATGGCATATATGCAAGAGACTTGTCATTCAATGCTATGCTGTAAATCCCCCAAGCCCAAACATAGCATTGAATAACATCACCAAGGCAATGATGTAAACATCTAGAAACCGTTCGTTCTAGAATAGCAAAGTCTAAGGGCCCTGAGCCTGGTGTTAGACGATCGCGAGCATCAAGTGTTCATCGAGTCAGTGGAAAGAGAAGTTCATGAGAATAACCAAAAGTTTTCTTCGAGCCAGAGGGTGCCAAAATGAATTTACACGTACCAAAAAAGGCCAACAGACCAGCTTGAATGTATCAAGGTCCTTGTAACAGCAAAGGAGGAATTTACAGGAAAAAATAGAGAATGTGCTACTAATGGCCTGCAAACTCATTGGCCACATTTGAGTGTGTGCGGAACAGAGATGTGGGTGGCCAGAGAGTCACTTCTCTATATAAATAAGATGCTGGTCACCTTAAATAATGCCATTTTTTATATCACTCTGGACTTACCTAGTGCATACAACCAGCTGAAGTTGTCTCGGCAATCTTAACATTTCAAGTTATTTAATATGTCACATGAATCCTTCAGCTTCAGATGTTTCCCATTTGGTCTAAAAAATGATGCAGGCAATGTTACAGAGTTAAACAAGCATTGGCAACGCCAATAGGTCCAGCCTATGTGAACGTTATTGACTGACAATGGCTTTTAGCCATGTTTCCCAGTAGCATGGGTATGCAGAATGGCTAAAAATAAAGTTTGAAAAATGCACTATGATTTTGCCAACGCTGGCCGCATCATGGCGTTTCTTTTTTCCTAATGGGTGGGGGGGGGGGGGGGGGGCGGGGGGCAAATGTGAGGTGGGAGACAGGAAAAGCAACAATGATTGGGAATGTGTGGGGGGTAAAAGCAACATGGACAATGGGAGGCAGGAGGAGGTGAAAGCAACACAGACAGAGGGGAGGTGGGAGAAGGTAAAAGCAACACACACCATGGGGGGGTGGGAAGAGGTAAAAGCAACATGGATCACGGTGGTGGGAGGCGGAAAAAGCAACATGGACCAGGGTTTTGGAGGGAGTTAAAGCACCATGGACAATGGGATGGATGGAAGGTGTTAAAAGACAACACGGACCACGGGGTGGGGGGAGGGGATAAAAGCAACACGGACAATGGAGGTGGGAGCACGTTAAAGCAACATGGACAACAGGGATGGGAGGGGGTAAAAGCCACATAAAAAAGGTGGATGGGAGTGACTAAAAGCAACATGAACAATTGGGGTTGGGGAAAGTAACACTGACAACGAGGGGTGGGAGAGGGGAAAGTAACACTGACAATGAAGGGTGGGGGAGGGTAAAAAAAGCAACATTGACAACAGAAGGTGGGAGCGGGTGAAGTAAAACGGGCAACAGGGGTGGGAGGAGGATAAAGCAACACAGGCAACAGAGGGGGGAGAAACATGAACAATGGGGGTATGCATCAATTGTGAAAGAAAAAATAAAGTACCTCAATCCCAGTGTGAGTACAAGTGTTGTCGCAGGCGAGACTTAAAAAGCGTGCCTAGAACAACTGTTCGATGAGATTATGTGGATTATTGGTATGAAAGGAAGAATCATGGCATTTCTAAATAAGTTAAGGAATCTCGATTGTACATTATCCATTACATAAACTCTGAATAAATATATCCTACAAATTAAATGCTGAATGTAGTGGGGCACTCAAAACTGTATAAACAACCCTGTTAACAACAACTTTTGCAATATCAGATGCTGAAAAACATGCATCCTTCTCTTTGTTTAAATCTTTTTATTGAATTTTCTCACAGCACACCACCCGGGGGGATGGGGGGGGTAAGGCACAAGATCAGTACACGTATTTACATTTGTACACAATCTGAGGATATCAGAACCAAACATATATGTGCATACAGTAATCGTCACGTGTCAGGTGATTGTAACCGCGGTTGATATAGGCATACCCAATCGGATCATGAGCACGAAGGGGGAAAGTTTGGGTGAAGAATACAAGGGCCCTCGAGTTCGTGTTCGCTCAGATGTGTATCAGTAGAAGCGTGGGTGGGTGTCGTTCCCCTGTGTGTTGTCTTTGGCCTGTGATCTCATGGTCAATTCTGGTGAAGAGAAGAGAAAAGGAAAAAGAAAACTTGTACCGGTCTCAGAACTGCCGGTTGAAAACTATGGGAAGGTCATCGAGGTGCGGGGAAATCATCTCCTAGTATATCGTGTAGCGTTGGATGTGTGTGATTCAGGGGTCCGGGTCAGCGAGCACAGCGTGCGGGGTGGGCGGACCTAGGGGAGGGGGTGTCATCCAATGAGGGCGGACCGAGCCAGACATGGGGGAGGTATGTGGCTGCTCCCTCTCTATCCCCAGGTGGGGGGGCTCAAGGGTCCGGCATCTGCGAGGGGTGCCTCTGGGAGGTCTGGGTGTGAGGGGGAGACGAAACATGCATCCTTCTTATAACAGATTTAGGTGCATAGGGCTGTGAAACATCGCCTTGATATGGAAAAAGAATGGAAAATAATTGTGGGGTTTACACCACTCTTACGACGCCAGACTCACAAATGAAATTACTCATTTTTCTCGGTTATTAATGAAGAATTATGTTCAAGTTTTAGGAAGCATATAGAAAGTACGCAGTAGCAATCTTCCACACATCAAGATTCAATTTACGAAAGAAAGAGTATTGATGCCAACTGCACATATATCCAGATTTGATTGTACAAGAGTACAATGGGGAAGCGAACATGAAGATCATGGAAGTTGAGAGACAGACGACCTTCCAAAGAATGTGTAAGAAATATTTAAGCTGCTGACAAGTGATCTTTTGCCTTTACAACTATAATTTTCTGTTCTTTTTTGTGTAAGAAAAGGCATGTGTTGTGCCTTGAGATAAGCAACATCCAGCTGTATCTAGAAGTAGTAGTCTCTAACAAAGTGGAATGCTAGGAGATGGACAATCTAGAGGGATGGTTGGCCACTTAGGGCTGGTCTCGCGAATGTTGTAGTAGGTGTGCATTAGTTGGTGAGCGTCTTTAATGTCATTTTGATCATTATAAGTTTGACAGTGAAACAGCTTAAGAAAGCAAAGAGAAGCAGTGTGTGTGAATGGAACACCGACACCAGGAGCTATTTATTAAGCCAAGTTTAAGAGGAGGCTGCCGGAAGGGAAAAGGGAACAGGCAACAACTGATTCGGGTCCTACAGCTCCAGACTACCGATGAGTGCAGGAGAGATTTACACAGTAAATAGCCCAGTCATCTTATTAACAGAATGGCTGGAAAAACCCTAACCACAATTCCCTCTGCACACATCCTGCCTGCCAGCACTTCTGCAAACACCTCCATCAAATCCACTTGTCTCTGGAGACAGCTTACTGTCCACAGGTCCTAGCTACAAACTTGTCTGCACATATACGTGCTGCCCAGGCTTCTCCATAGGCCTCCAACTCAACGACACAGCTGCGCACATTCTACATGCACACAACTCTTCGCAAACCCTCTACACAAATCTTGTATAGAGGGATGTAGCCTTATGGATAGAGCGGTCAACCTCGAAGCTGGGTAACAGGGTTCGAGTCTCAGCATCGACTCTCAACATCCTGTGTTTCTGGGCAAATCAGTTAATCTCCCTGTGCCTAACAAATTTAATGTGTATCTGTAACGAAACTGGTGTTCGTGTAAAGTGCTCTGATACCGGAAATCTTCAGGTCTAGTTCGCACTATATAAAACTAATTAAAAAAAAATTGTATCCGTATATAAATCTGCAGACAACCTGCTTGCTCCCAACACAGTGCACATTTTGCTCAAACACACCTCTGGGCACATTGTATCCACACCCCTGACTGCATACATCCTACCTACGCGCACCTCTTTTAAGCCACCATAATCGGAGTACTCTTCATATATACTGCCAACGCCCTGCAACACATATCATTAGAATATACACTCCAGCTTACCAGCAACATCACTCAGACTTCACCTCCCAGGTGTTACTGGCAAGAGATCAAAGTGCTGCCACAGACACCGCTCAATTTAAAGACCCACCCTGCCTCCAACTAGCACACACTCGCTCCAAGCATTGTTTTTTTTTTTCATACCACAAATCATCCTACATAAAAATATCAAGTCTGCTTTGTTCTAGGGTTTGTCTGTGCCAGTGCATATGTGAATGTTACCATGTATCTGAAACTGGTGTAACCAGGTGAATGGCCACTTTGAGAGCCCATGAGCCCCTTACAGCTCATTGCCAATGAATGGCCTCTCCAGCTTCTATAACGGGGGACAGGACTTATTTCATGGACTGCAGGGTCAGCGGGAACCTTCAGGTCCACCTAGCACTAAAAGATGATATGAAGGCGCGCAACACATTGTTCGCATTGGCTCACGCAATACAGTAAAAATATGCTGCTCACAACTGAGCTTTAGCTAATAAAAACTTACAATGTTTTTAATTGTCTAGCAAAATGAATCACTTCGACTTTATTTTTTTTTTTTTTTAAACACAACCATTTGGTTAAAAGTCAACACTTTGTAATTGCAAAACAAAAAAATATATTTTTATATTTTTCTAGACAATCACAGAAACATCCTCCTCTTAATCAGCAACATTGTGGAATGTTCTCCATGAAAAGTTCAGAAACGTCCACTTAGTTCATCCCAAGGTGATCCCAAAAATCACCACAGAACCACAGGCCACTGTTTAAAGGGAAAAGAATTCACTAGAATGAACACAGGAAGACTCTCACTAGCTTTCATCCTGAAAGAGGAATGTATGAACGTAAAGACGGTAGATACAAACACGTGAGTAGCTATCTCTCCCTCTTACTCTCAGCAAAGATGCAACAACCGGCTCCTGAACACCATACAGTTTGTCGTACACACACAGAACACAACAGCACACTTCCCATGACCTACACTCCACTCAAGCATTTTTCTAAATTCATGCACCTGCTTAAGTGCCCTATTTCCCACTCCTTTTGCTGCACAACACGCAAAGACCAACATAGCACAACTATGGTCCCGGGACACCACCATCATAAGGTGCGTGTCGGACACTCTCCTCACAGAGTGCAGTCCTGCACAAATCAACTTTAGGCACCTCATCTGGGGTATGGAACACAATACAAATGAAAATATAATATTTAAAGTTAATAGAAACCAAGTACATTTTCTAGTCCATTTATTGCTCAGGCCTATTACAGTAGCCTTCCAGTTTGTAAAAGGCAAAGTTTACGTGAATCACAGGTGAACTGCCATTGGTCTATTTAATGTATTAAGTAAGAGTTATGGGGGTTGGAAAGGAACTTGTATTGCAAGTTATTCCCACCTCTGCCTTTGCCCCTTGACCAAGTGGTGACCATAAACGTTAACCACTTGCTAGGTGGAAGACATTGGACATGTCAGGATGCTGTGCGCGAACTATGGTTCCACACAGATCCTGGAGCAGAACAGGGAGTGCAAAGCATGTCTGAGTGTGCCACGCCAGAATTCATTTAGGGAATGGTACCTCCCCAAATTACTGACACAAGATTTCTTTCCCTCTCCTGAGATTGAAGCCATGCATGGCCTGTTGGCTACTTAAACTTTGTTGATCAACACATGATGGGGGGCCCAAAGGTGAATTCATGCAGTTTTCTTAGAGTCCAAATGACAAGTGATGGATTCATCCAGAGGTTTGCCCTTAGCTACAGAGTGCCTTAATTTACATTAGCGTCCGGTGAAGCCAGCCAAGATTGCATCCTACCCATGACAAGACTGACAACTCTATAAAAATATAAATAAACGGTATATTAGTTTTACAGCAAGTTAAATCCATTGATTTATCTAAGAATACCACAGCATGCCAGTAAACGCAAACTCAAGTATGCAATATAGAGCTGTGGAAATCTCACCGTTGAAAGAGGATCTGATGAACGGTAGGTAGCGGACAAATGCATTCCAGGAAGAAGGGTGTAGGTCGGGCAATGGGCAAGGAATTCTGAATGAAAATCTGTCAGGGTGATCATCTGAACTGCATTAAACCTAATTCACAAACACATTAATGAATGCCAGGAGATGCAGAGGATGGAAAGACACACAGGAGGCAAAGCAGACTGAAAGCCTTGTTGCATCTCGCACAGAAGGAAAAGGTCGAACGGGGGATGGTGTTGCTAAAAAAAAGGGGGTTTGGACTTGGACTTTCCTTGGCGTCGTGCTCGAGCTACGAGCCAAGAAAGGCCATTAATAGAGAGCAGAGCTTCCATGCATTTTTAAGAGCCAGTTATACATTAATTGCCATAAACTGCTGCATTTTTTGTTATAAGATTAATTTACCTTTACTGTGGCAGTTTGGTGATGAGGGTCCTAGAGTATAGTTATTTCAGGTGGAACTGAAATAACACACACGTGCAAACAAAGTGACTACTAGAAACCAAAGCAGTCAATACCCTCCAAAAGTAGCACCTACTGCAAAGCGCTCCAGACTCAATGAGCTACTTACCGTCAGGCACCACCAGTCTGAACTGTTGGAGGCGTCTTGTGCACACAAATAAATCATGTAATCTGTATACAGTCACAAATTCAGTAGCTCGCATGTGCATGGTCCTCTGTACAGATGTACAAAATTAAGGACTACCCTCTATGCATGTGTGAACCTGGCCACAATAGTGGAACATAGGAAAAGCCTACAGAGGGCGTGGGTGCCACCTAAACTCCTACTCTCACAACAAATGGTTGATCCAGCTGCATCTCACTGGCACGTATTTTAGAGACGCATGTCGCACCACATGCACCATGCCAAGCTTGTGAACTGTCCATGTCCTCCCAAAACTCAATGGCTTATAACAAAGATAGGACAGTCATAATTTTTAGGGGTCTCCATAAATGAATATGGTGGAACCCCACCCTGCTGGCCATAACCAAATCACCTCTAAGATACAGTCCCATCTTTCCACTCCCTATTGACTGTGTAACAACTGTTAGTATAATGCAGGAGGCGTGAAACTGGCTGATGTGTTCCAAATTTGGGACAAAGCATCAGCTTCAATCTGTTTTTATCCTTGTGACAATTAAGGTTTATGGGTTTATAAATCGCGCAGTTACCAAATGGTGTCTTGGCGCTGCTCTGATAGGAATATGTTGTGCTGAAACAAACTGTTGAGTGAAAAACCACATTTTTAAGGCTTTCCTAAAGTAAAGGTAATACCTCATCAGGCACTGCTGCTTCAGTCCCAAGCAGCAGGCCAGACCCTGCTGGCATAAAAACAGATTACCAGACACTGGCAACTGGTGAGCACACAACTGGTATGAAAACTGAGCGCCTAGAACTTTGACAGTAGGTCAAAACTGCATTGTCGTAAAAGTAGGCAGACTCAAATAATGCACACAGACCAAAACACCGCTCAACAATTGTTAGACGGGGACCTGGAGGGTCGGCCGAGCACAAGGGGAGAGGCCTCCGGTGAGGGCCGTCTCCAGCGATCGTACAGACAAGTAACTTCCCCCCCCACAGATGGACACCACACGAAGATCAGATTAACACCTTTTATAGGCAGTTCTGGAAGTAAGGTAGTACGATACAAGGAGGTCAGGACACGATGATCCTCTCAATTCTAGTCTCTAGTAGGGAAAGGGGGTAGCGGGACAGTCTTGGTACCGACTGGTACTGAGGTGAAACGGCGGTAGCTCACAATCCTCGAGCTCGGTGTTCGGACGGGTCGGACCGCGGCAGCGCCAGCAGGTCCCGAAGAGGTCGTAGATGGCAACGGGCCGCGGCAGCGCCAGCAGGTCCCAACGAGGATGACGGTTACAACGGGCCGCGGCAGCGCCAGCAGGTCCCAACGAGGATGACGGTTACAACGGGCCGCGGCAGCGCCAGCAGGTCCCACGAGGATGAAGGTTGCAGAAGGCCGCGGCAGCGCCAGCAGGCAGGGCGATAGTTCACAAGGCAGGGCTGCGGCAGCGCCAGCAGTCCGTCAAGGATGAGTTCTTCTCGGTGTCTCGACTCCAGGATACAACTGCCCTCCTGCTCTGGGGCTGCCTCAGTTATAGGTCTGGCGCCCTTTGATGTCCGGACCCTCGCACTGGGAGGTCGGGAGGTCCGGGATGAGGGAGTCCAGACACCCAGCAGGGGGGTGGAGCCAGCACCCGGGGAGGCTGGGGGCGATCGGCACCTGGCGGGGGGAGAGCCATCGACACTTCTTTCTCCCATTAGCCTGCCAAGTGGTCCGTTCACCTCCTGGGTGGATGGTGGTGCCGGGATGGCGGGGCCTGGCCAGGTCCAGGGTTGGGGTCGAGCTGAGGCCACGCGGCCGCGTGGTGCAGTGTCCAAGATGGCGGCTGGGCCGGGCAATGGGGCTGACGGGGGCCCGGGCCCGTGACACAGAGACATCCGGGAGCAGGCGTCCCGGAGGGGACGGGTTGCGGGTTGCTTCTGCGGGTAGCCCCCGGAGAGCCGGTGTCTGGGCCCTGTCATGCGGGGAGGGAGCGAGCCCTTCGTGGGGCCTGTCCAACATGCGTCCCCCCCAGCAGAAGGCGGGGAGAGTCACCCATCCTCTTGGGGACTCTCCTCGTCGAGGCGGAAAAAGCGGGACAGGCCATCCGCGTTGGCGTGGTCTTGGCCAGGGCGATGCTCCACAGTGAAGTCCATCCCCTGCAGGGAGATGGACCATCGCAATAGTTTGGGGTTCTCCCCCCGCATTTGCATTAGCCATTGCAGGGGCCGATCTGTTTGTACCCGGAAGTGGGTTCCGAAGAGGTAAGGCCGGAGCTTCTTGAGGGCCCATACTACCGCGAAGGCCTCTCGCTCAATGGTGCTCCAGCGCTGTTCTCGGGGCAGTAGGCGTATGCTGATGAAGGCCACTGGTTGGTCGACTCCCTCGGGGTTCAGTTGGGAGAGGACGGCCCCGATGCCATGGTCTGATGCATCAGTCTGGACGATGAACTCACGGCTGTAGTCGGGGGCCTGGAGCACAGGAGCGGTGCACATGGCGGCCTTCAGCCTCTCGAAGGCCGCTTGACAGTCGGGAGTCCAGTTGACGGTTCTTGGGTTGGTCTTAGATGTGAGTTCCGTGAGGGGCCTCACAATGCTGCCATAGTCCTTTACGAACCGCCGATAGTACCCGGTGAGCCCCAGGAAGGCTCGGACCTCGGTTTGGGTTACGGGGGGGCGCCAGGATTGGATGGCAGCGATCTTGAGCTGGAGGGGGGCCACCAGACCGCTCCCCACTTGGTGTCTGAGGTAGGTCACGGACCCCTGGCCGATTTGGCACTTGCTGGCCTTGATGGTGAGGCCGGCCCGTTGGAGGGCCTGCAGGACCCCTCGGAGGTGGCGGAGGTGGTCTGACCAGTGGCAGCTATACACCGCGATGTCGTCCAGGTATGCGGCGCTGAACTCTTCGAGGCCCGCCAATACCTGGTTCACAAGTCGTTGAAACGTGGCCGGAGCGTTTTTCATGCCGAATGGCATCACTCTGAAATGGTAGTGTCCATCCGGGTGGAGAAAGTGGATCGTTCTTGTGCCCTGGGGGTGAGGCCGATCTGCCAGTAGCCCGCCGTCAGGTCGAAGATGCTTAGGTAGCGGGCCGCCCCCATGCGGTCAACTAGTTCGTCGGCTCGGGGGATGGGGTGAGCGTCGGTGCGGGTGACAGCGTTCAGACCCCGATAGTCGACGCAGAACCGGAGCTCGGGTGTGGTGCCCGGGGCCGCAGCTTTGGGGACCAGTACAACCGGGCTGGCCCAGGGGCTGTCCGAGGGTTCGATGACTCCGAGTGCGAGCATCTTGGAGACTTCTTCTTGGATGCAGGTGCGTACCCGATCAGGTACTCGGGACGGCCGGTGTCGGATAGGAGGACTGTCGCCAGTGTCCACGTCGTGCAGGCACCAGGGGGTGACCCCGGGTGTGAGGGAGAATAGGTTTGCAAATGGCAGCAGGAGGGCCCGACAGTCTTGGCGCTGCTCCGGGGTCAGAGCCTCGGAGAGTTGGACCCCGTCCACCGAACCATCTTTTTCCCCGGTCCCCAGTAGGTCAGGGAGGGGCTCGGAGTCCTCTTCCGCCCCACTGTCTGTAGCCATCAGCAGGCTGAGCTCCGAGCGCACGAAGTGGGGTTTGAGTCTGTTGGCGTGGAGGACCCGGAGGGGGTTCCGGGGGGATTCCATGTCGATGAGGTAGGTGACGGGGCTCTTACGCTCGATCACCTTGAAGGGCCCCGTCCACTTGTCCTGTAAGGCACAAGGTTCGATGGGGGACATCACCCATACCTGCTGGCCAGGCTCGAATTCGATGGAGGAGGCATGTTGATCGTACCACGTCTTCATGTCCTCCTGACTGGCTTCAAGATTGGCTTTGGCGATCTCTCTGAATCGCCGGGTCTGATTACGGAGGGTCAGGAGGTACTTGTAGACGTCTGGAGGGGTCTTCAGGGGGGCCATTTCCCACTCCTCTTTAACTAGGCTGAGAGGCCCGCGAACAGGGTGTCCGTACAGGAGTTCGAACGGGCTGAAGCCGAGGGACTTCTGGGGGACTTCTCGGTAGGCGAAGAGGAGGCACGGTAGTAGCACGTCCCACTGGCGGCGTAGGGGTTCTTCCAGCCCCATGATCATCCCCTTGAGAGTGCGGTTGAATCGCTCGACCAGTCCGTTTCCTTGCGGGTGATAGGGGGTTGTGAATCGGTAGGTGACTCCGCACTGTTGCCATAAGGATTTCATATATTTTGAAATAAAGTTCGTGCCCCTGTCGCTGACGACTTCCCTGGGGAAGCCCACCCGAGAGAAGATTCCCATTAAGGCTCGACCCACCACTGGTGCGGTTACAGTTCGAAGGGGAACCGCCTCAGGATAGCGGGTGGCGTGGTCCACCAGGACCAGGATGAATCGATGCCCTTGTGCTGTTCGGGGGTCCAGGGGCCCCACAATGTCTATTCCCACCCTTTCGAACGGGGTGGTCACAACGGGGAATGGTTGCAGGGGTGCCTTGAGTTTGCGGCCGCTCTTCCCGCTGGCCTGGCAGGTCGGGCAGGACCGGCAGTGGTTGGAGACGTCATTTCTCATTTTCGGCCAGTAAAAGTGAGTCACCAGGCGGTTGTATGTTTTGTCTTGCCCCAAGTGTCCAGCCAGGGGGACATCATGGGCCAAGTTCAAAAGGAAGTCTCTGAAGCAGAGGGGCACCACCAGCACTCGACTGGCCCCCAGCTCCGCTATTCTTTGTTCGCTGTACAGTAAGTCATTGTCCCAATAGATCCAGTGGGCTCCTGCGGTGTCTCCTGCGCTCTGGGCGAGCGCTTGCTGTCGCAGTCCCTCGAGGGAGGAACATGTCTTTTGCTCTTGCCGGAATTGTTCTTGGGTGGGCCCCCCTTCCTGACGCCACTGAGCCAGGTTGGGAAGGTCTTGGGGCTGAGCGGCTTCTCCTTGGGTTTGTTCCGGGGGGTCGGTAGGGATGGAGCTTCCCTCTGGAGCGATCGGGGGAGGCGGTGCTGGCCATTCGGGTTCTTCAGATCCAGGGATGGTGTCGACGGCCATGGACCGGGTTGTTACACACGCCCAGCCCGGGAGGCCCAACATCCCCAGGTGCTCTCTTCTTTCAACGGCTGCCCACGGGGAACTCTCGAGATCGTTCCCCAGGAGGCAGTCCACGGGGGCATCGTCGCGGACAGTCACTCTTAGCATACCGGACACTCCTCCCCATTCGAAGGGGACGCAGGCCATCCGACACAGGCTCTCCGAATTGTCGGCCGATCGGACGGGGCAAAGAACGTTTGGCAGGATTTGTTCTGGGGTCACCAGGTGACAACGGACGGCCGTCACACTGGCCCCGGTGTCACGCAGGGCTTCGGCCTTACGCCCATTTATGTTCACCCACTGACTGTATTTCCTGGTGTTGGCTGGTAGGGGAGCCCGCGGGATCAGGTCTCTTCCCCCTAGGCAGGCCAGGGTCATGGCGGCGGGTTCCCACTCGGGCTGCTCCTGCTCGTACTCATCAGGCTCTTCGGAGACTTGCTCTTCCCCTAGGGCGGCGGCAGCCATCTGGCGGGGCCCGGGGGTCTGGTTCTTTGGGCAGGTCGGGTCACTGGCATAGTGGCCTACTCGTTGGCATCGGTGACACGTAACGTTGGCTCGGAACCCCGGGCGCATCGGGGGGTTGCCCCGGCCGGCCGGGGGCGGGGCGTTGTTTGCGGGAGCGGCCGGGACGGCGTCTCTGCCCCGGCCCTGTCCTCCTCCTCCTTCTCCTTCTCGGGGACGATGATGACCTTGGTTGGTTCTGTTCTGCTCGTTTGGCCCACTCCGGGTCACTCGGGTGCTCTCCCATCGGTCAGCCTCGGCGGCGAGCTGCCGTGGGTCAGTCAATTAGCTGTCGAGGAGGTGCTGCCTGAGCTCGACGAAGCAGTTGTTGGAGAGGTGCTCCCACACAATGAGGTTGAAGAGCTGCTCGTAGGTTGTTACATTGCTACCCTTGATCCATCCCTCGAAGGCTCGGCTGAAATAGTTCACATATTCTATCCAGGTTGTACCCGGGATCCGGGTGCAGTTGCGGAACCTCTGGCGGTACATCTCGGGCGTTAGCCCATAACGACTGAGGAGGGCGGCCTTCATGTGGTCATAGGACGTCATTTGATGGTCAGGAAGCTGCAGCAGGGCATCCCGGCCTTCATTGACGAATCTCCCCCATAGACCGGCTCCCCAGTCACTTCGAGCGATCCGGTGGGCAGTCATGGCGATCTCGTAGGCCTTGAACCACTGCTGTATGTCGTCGTTCCGATAATATTCACGGACCACATCTTTGGGGATGTGGACCTTCTGTTCGGTAGTCCCTGGGGGGCGCGGTTGCTCGGGCACCCCTAGGTCTTTGTTCTGTTTGCGCATTTCTATCTCCGCCAGCTTGCACTCGTGTTCGTATGCCAGTCTTTTTTCTTCGAGTTCTCTCTGTCTCTGCTTTTCCTCTCGCTCTTCTTGGAGCCGTAAGTGTTCCAAGTTCATCTTTTGTTCTGCCAGTTTCAATTCTCCGTCTAATTTGAGCCGTGCCAACTCTAACTCGTGTAGTCTATTTTTCTCTCGTTCTCGGATCTCTTCCGGGGAGAGATCCGTTCTCCTTTCTTCCGTCAGAGTGGTGTTTGTCTCCGGGGCTTCGGGGTCCCGGGGTCCGGCGATATTTGTCTCTGCCCAGGATTCTAGGGCGTATTTGAAGTCCTCTTTCGTGCTCAGACCGGTGGTGGCAATGCCTAGTTCTATGCAAAATTGTTTTAGCTCTCGGTGGTTGTACTCTTCCAGTTTTTCCATCTGGAATTTCTCTGCAGATCCGCTCTCTCTGGTCGTCATTGTGGAATAGTCGTAGGGTGAGTTACTCTCTGTACGGTTACGCGTTGGTTCGGATCGCGCCGCTGGCCACCAATGTTAGACGGGGACCTGGAGGGTCGGCCGAGCACAAGGGGAGAGGCCTCCGGTGAGGGCCGTCTCCAGCGATCGTACAGACAAGTAACTTCCCCCCCCACAGATGGACACCACACGAAGATCAGATTAACACCTTTTATAGGCAGTTCTGGAAGTAAGGTAGTACGATACAAGGAGGTCAGGACACGATGATCCTCTCAATTCTAGTCTCTAGTAGGGAAAGGGGGTAGCGGGACAGTCTTGGTACCGACTGGTACTGAGGTGAAACGGCGGTAGCTCACAATCCTCGAGCTCGGTGTTCGGACGGGTCGGACCGCGGCAGCGCCAGCAGGTCCCAACGAGGATGACGGTTACAACGGGCCGCGGCAGCGCCAGCAGGTCCCACGAGGATGAAGGTTGCAGAAGGCCGCGGCAGCGCCAGCAGGCAGGGCGATAGTTCACAAGGCAGGGCTGCGGCAGCGCCAGCAGTCCGTCAAGGATGAGTTCTTCTCGGTGTCTCTCGACTCCAGGATACAACTGCCCTCCTGCTCTGGGGCTGCCTCAGTTATAGGTCTGGCGCCCTTTGATGTCCGGACCCTCGCACTGGGAGGTCGGGAGGTCCGGGATGAGGGAGTCCAGACACCCAGCAGGGGGGTGGAGCCAGCACCCGGGGAGGCTGGGGGCGATCGGCACCTGGCGGGGGGAGAGCCATCGACACTTCTTTCTCCCATTAGCCTGCCAAGTGGTCCGTTCACCTCCTGGGTGGATGGTGGTGCCGGGATGGCGGGGCCTGGCCAGGTCCAGGGTTGGGGTCGAGCTGAGGCCACGCGGCCGCGTGGTGCAGTGTCCAAGATGGCGGCTGGGCCGGGCAATGGGGCTGACGGGGGCCCGGGCCCGTGACACAGAGACATCCGGGAGCAGGCGTCCCGGAGGGGACGGGTTGCGGGTTGCTTCTGCGGGTAGCCCCCGGAGAGCCGGTGTCTGGGCCCTGTCATGCGGGGAGGGAGCGAGCCCTTCGTGGGGCCTGTCCAACAACAATCATAAGTGAAAGAGCGTCATAGACTGAACACAAGAATGCCATTGACATTAAAATGGACCCAGATACTAGTGGCTGGTCTGAATCACACTTTAAAATGGGGATTTGTTTGTGTGTGGACACTGTTTGGTCTTGCCTGAGACAGTGCATGCACTGTCGCTTGCAAGACAATTTGTTAGGCAAAAGTGGGCTTGAAGCCTATAATTCTTTGGCTTCATTGTCACTGTTATTTGATAGTTCCTGATTGGTTAGCCCACGCCAGACTCACTTACTCTTTGTATGTTTCTCTCGTTCAACGAGCATGAAGTTAGCAAAAATTGCTTTTGCTTGATTGGAATTCTTCCCTTATTCGCGCTAGGATTGAGGTACCTTTGATTCTTCTTCCTCAGCTGCTGTCACTTGTTTCCTGCATCCCCGGGCTGTTGCTTGCATCCTTCTGTGTCATTGCTAGCCTTTTGTTACTTTCTCTGTCATCTTTACTTCCCCATTCCTCCACCCCTGCATCGTTGCTTTCCAGGTGCCACCTTCAGTGTTGTTGCTTGAACAGTTCTTATTGCTTGCCCTGTCCCCCTGCTCCTCCACTTTGTTGGTTGCCTGTGACACCCACCACCAACCCAATACCACTATTGTTGCTTGCCCCAAGACTCCCACCACCACACCAGCACCACAGTTCTTGCTTGCTCTATACATCCCTCCTCATCCTCCCATATCTCAGCCACTGTTGCTTGCCCCATCCCACCTCTCCAGCTACAATTAAAAAAACATTGACAAAGCCAAAAAAACTCTCGCATACGCGAGCTATTTAGCTTTAGCAGTGTATTTTTGGCCAGCAGCATGAATGTTATGCAGCATGGTTGAAAGTTTTTGTTTTTTTAAAGGGTGCGTTTAGTGTACACTGTGTCCTAGCACCTTTTATTCTACTTTCAGCTGTGCAGTACAACATTGTTAAAAAGAAAAAATAATGACAAAGCCATTACATTTCGCATAGGCGAGACCTACTGGCTTTGCCAACGCTTGTTGGCTGAGTTACAATAAAGAATGCCAAAACTAAAGTTCAAGCTCAAGTACTTGCCCCAAATATTCAAGGACTTCAGATAGAATTGTAAATTACCCCGCACCTAAAATATTTAGGATTTAGTTTGCCGGAATTTAAAAGCAAGATACAGGTCGACATTTTTGCACGGAGCCAATTCAAAATGTTGGAACAATGTAGGGAGCTTTTGTTTCACAATTTTTTTTTTTTGTGAAACCGAACCAGCAAAGGACTGCTGGTACAGCAACTGTTCATTTTCCTGGCGATTCCCGATTTTGGAGGACTATAACGTGTCGGATATTAGGTTTATCCAACTTTTCTTTGAGAAAGCCGCGTCCTGTACAGGATTAGCAGTACTTGCAGTAAACAAGCCACAATACATTTTAAGAGCACCTCTGCAGAGGCACCTCAAAACATGCACAGATCACATATGATTTAATTAACGAAGCAATATATGGTGAAATCCTTACGTACACAGACAGCGGCCCGGAACAAAGTTGTGCAGCAGAGAGGGTAAGGGAACAGGGAATGGGATGCTAAAATAGTTTGTAAACTTTAAAGGGAGTCAGAGATGCCGCAGCGAATTCTCAAATATCCCCACACGTTTTGCTATTGAAGAAAGGCAGCTCGTTCTCCCTGCCCTAGAGGCCCACTATTTTGCTCGTCAAAACTCTTTTGAGAAACACTTGGCAAAATATATAATAAGTAAAGGAAACGTAATATATTTTCCGCTATTTAAATTAAATGCCTTAAAAAAGTCACCGAAAAAAATTGTTACACAACTGCAAATTTAAATAATTCCACTAGAGGGTGGTAGAAGGCAGAAAAGTTTTCCCAACGTGTTTACAAATTTTCAACAAACCAATTCCTTGGACACTTGCCATCTAGCTATTGCTGAAGAGTGGTCGGAGAGAATAAGGTACGGTCTAAACTGTTAGCCTACACAAATGGACTGGAGATTCTCCTTACAAACTCTTTGTTGTATCCAGTGCTTAATGAGTGCTCAAAAAACGGTACATGCCCACAATGTTTAATTAGGAGCCACTCGCCCACACCCTCCACCCAAAGCAGTTTGCATTGAGTGACCAAAGCAAGTCTATATTCTCAAGTGGATTTGAAAAAACGGCGTCAGATTGTAAAATGCACCATCTAGTTTTCCTTAATAACAAAAAAAAAGCATTAGAATGTAGTCATTTGAAATACTCTGGAGATGCAATTTGACTTGACCTACCGAAATGTATTATATTGTGTATTATTTTGTATATTAAAATGTAAATTTAGCAACCTGGTAAATTTGTCTTAATATTTCATTAGAGTACAGCCATTGTCTAATCAAATTAACCAATCAGGTTAGAGGATTCAATCCTCCTGTTTTCTGAATAGGAGGAGAAGGGAACCTTGTTTTTAGGTCTCGTGACCTACAATGCGCGCAAGCGCATTGAGGGATCGAGAATTCAAGTGCTCACAATCCTCATGAAACCACCAGCTTTTTGCTGGCGTTTTCATGAAGTTCACGTGGCCACAGGCACGCGCTGTTGGGCCATAAACGTGCATAGCCAGCTTCCCCCAGGCCGTAGCAGCACTCCTCCCACACCAGCACCTCCCCTCGCAAACACAGCCTTTACTTCTCCTCCCCTAACTTTGCCGTCAGAACTCTGCTCTCCCCTCAGGCGCCGTGACATACTTCAAAGGCTTATCACTTCACACGGCCGCAGGCCGTGCAACCAGAGCACTTCAGTTGGTGCGCAGCCCCCCTCCCAGCACTGCCTTGTTTTCCCTTTCTTTTCTTTTTCTTTACATTTCCTTTTAACCGTTTTACTTGGTCGTTAGTCGTTTATTAGAAGATTCTTAAACTATCAACAACAATTACAATACACCAGCTGAAACAACAGCACTTTGAAATCGAGCGTTTTGTGTTTTTTACAATATATTTAGTATTGTTAAGTTGTACTGTTTTCTTCTCCTTCCTGCTACCCAGGCTCTGCATTTCACCCATTGAAATAACTTTAGAGCAGCATAAAAGGGTATACAAACAAAGTAATGTAACTAAACAGAACATATATTCTTAACTAAATGTGGCATATACATGGATAATATATGGAACGTATGTAAGCATAACATACCATATGTAGAGTGCAGAGTGCAGATTCAGAGTGCAGTGTGCAGAGTGCAGATTGTGGGTGCAGATTCAGAGTGCAGTGTGCAGAGTGCAGATTGTGGGTGCAGATTCAGAGTGCAGATTCAGAGTGCAGATTGTGGGTGCAGATTGTGGGTGCAGATTGTGGGTGCAGATTGTGGGTGCAGATTCAGAGTGCAGATTGTGGGTGCAGATTGTGGGTGCAGATTGTGGGTGCAGATTCAGAGTGCAGATTGTGGGTGCAGATTCAGGGTGCAGATTCAGGGTGCAGATTCAGGGTGCAGATTCAGGGTGCAGATTCAGAGTGCAGATTCAGAGTGCAGATTCAGAGTGCAGATTCAGAGTGCAGATTCAGAGTGCAGATTCAGAGTGCAGATTCAGAGTGCAGATTGTGGGTGCAGATTGTGGGTGCAGATTGTGGGTGCAGATTGTGGGTGCAGATTGTGGGTGCAGATTGTGGGTGCAGATTCAGGGTGCAGATTCAGAGTGCAGATTCAGAGTGCAGATTCAGTGCAGATTGTGGGTGTAGATTGTGGGTGTAGATTGTGGGTGCAGATTGTGGGTGCAGATTGTGGGTGCAGATTGTGGGTGCAGATTGTGGGTGCAGATTGTGGGTGCAGATTCAGAGTGCAGATTCAGAGTGCAGATTCAGAGTGCAGATTCAGAGTGCAGATTCAGTGCAGATTGTGGGTGTAGATTGTGGGTGCAGATTGTGGGTGCAGATTGTGGGTGCAGATTGTGGGTGCAGATTGTGGGTGCAGATTGTGGGTGCAGATTGTGGGTGCAGATTGTGGGTGCAGATTCAGAGTGCAGATTGTGGGTGCAGATTGTGGGTGCAGATTGTGGGTGCAGATTGTGGGTGCAGATTGTGGGTGCAGATTGTGGGTGCAGATTGTGGGTGCAGATTGTGGGTGCAGATTGTGGGTGCAGATTGTGGGTGCAGATTGTGGGTGCAGATTGGATTCAGAGTGCAGATTGTGGGTGCAGATTGGATTCAGAGTGCAGATTGTGGGTGCAGATTGTGAGTGCAGATTGTGGGTGCAGATTGGATTCAGAGTGCAGATTGTGAGTGCAGATTGTGAGTGCAGATTGTGGGTGCAGATTGTGGGTGCAGATTGGATTCAGAGTGCAGATTGTGGGTGCAGATTGGATTCAGAGTGCAGATAGTGGGTGCAGATTGTGGGTGCAGATAGTGGGTGCAGATTGTGGGTGCAGATTGTGGGTGCAGATTGTGGGTGCAGATTCAGAGTGCAGATTCAGAGTGCAGATTCAGAGTGCAGATTCAGAGTGCAGATTCAGTGCAGATTGTGGGTGTAGATTGTGGGTGCAGATTGTGGGTGCAGATTGTGGGTGCAGATTGTGGGTGCAGATTGGATTCAGAGTGCAGATTGTGGGTGCAGATTGGATTCAGAGTGCAGATTGTGGGTGCAGATTGTGAGTGCAGATTGTGGGTGCAGATTGGATTCAGAGTGCAGATTGTGAGTGCAGATTGTGAGTGCAGATTGTGGGTGCAGATTGTGGGTGCAGATTGTGGGTGCAGATTGGATTCAGAGTGCAGATTGTGAGTGCAGATTGTGAGTGCAGATTGTGGGTGCAGATTGTGGGTGCAGATTGTGGGTGCAGATTGGATTCAGAGTGCAGATTGTGGGTGCAGATTGGATTCAGAGTGCAGATAGTGGGTGCAGATTGTGGGTGCAGATAGTGGGTGCAGATTGTGGGTGCAGATTGTGAGTGCAGATTGTGGGTGCAGATTGGATTCAGAGTGCAGATTGTGAGTGCAGATTGTGAGTGCAGATTGTGGGTGCAGATTGTGGGTGCAGATTGTGGGTGCAGATTGTGGGTGCAGATTGTGGGTGCAGATTGGATTCAGAGTGCAGATTGTGGGTGCAGATTGGATTCAGAGTGCAGATAGTGGGTGCAGATTGTGGGTGCAGATAGTGGGTGCAGATTGTGGGTGCAGATTGTGGGTGCAGATTCAGAGTGCAGATTCAGAGTGCAGATTCAGAGTGCAGATTCAGAGTGCAGATTCAGTGCAGATTGTGGGTGTAGATTGTGGGTGCAGATTGTGGGTGCAGATTGTGGGTGCAGATTGTGGGTGCAGATTGGATTCAGAGTGCAGATTGTGGGTGCAGATTGGATTCAGAGTGCAGATTGTGGGTGCAGATTGTGAGTGCAGATTGTGGGTGCAGATTGGATTCAGAGTGCAGATTGTGAGTGCAGATTGTGAGTGCAGATTGTGGGTGCAGATTGTGGGTGCAGATTGTGGGTGCAGATTGGATTCAGAGTGCAGATTGTGGGTGCAGATTGGATTCAGAGTGCAGATAGTGGGTGCAGATTGTGGGTGCAGATAGTGGGTGCAGATTGTGGGTGCAGATTCAGAGTGCAGATTCAGAGTGCAGATTCAGAGTGCAGATTCAGAGTGCAGATTCAGAGTGCAGATTGTGGGTGCAGATTGTGGGTGCAGATAGTGGGTGCAGATTGTGGGTGCAGATTGTGGGTGCAGATTGTGGGTGCAGATTGTGGGTGCAGATTGTGGGTGCAGATTGTGGGTGCAGATTGTGGGAGCAGATTCAGAGTGCAGATTGTGGGCGCAGATTCAGAGTGCAGATTCAGGGTGCAGATTCAGGGTGCAGATTGTGGGTGCAGATTGTGGGTGCAGATTGTGGGTGCAGATTGTGGGTGCAGATTCAGAGTGCAGATTCAGAGTGCAGATTCAGAGTGCAGATTCAGAGTGCAGATTGTGGGTGCAGATTGTGGGTGCAGATTGTGGGTGCAGATTGTGGGTGCAGATTCAGAGTGCAGATTCAGAGTGCAGATTCAGGGTGCAGATTCAGGGTGCAGATTCAGGGTTCAGATTCAGGGTGCAGATTGTGGGTGCAGATTGTGGGTGCAGATTGTGGGTGCAGATTGTGGGTGCAGATTGTGGGTGCAGATTGTGGGTGCAGATTGTGGGTGCAGATTGTTGGTGCAGATTCAGAGTGCAGATTGTGGGTGCAGATTGTGGGTGCAGATTGTGGGTGCAGATTCAGGGTGCAGATTGTGGGTGCAGATTCAGGGTGCAGATTGTGGGTGCAGATTGTGGGTGCAGATTGTGGGTGCAGATTGTGGGTGCAGATTGTGGGTGCAGATTGTGGGTGCAGATTGTGGGTGCAGATTCAGAGTGCAGATTCAGAGTGCAGATTCAGAGTGCAGATTGTGGGTGCAGATTGTGGGTGCAGATTGTGGGTGCAGATTGTGGGTGCAGATTGTGGGTGCAGATTGTGGGTGCAGATTGTGGGTGCAGATTGTGGGTGCAGATTGTGGGTGCAGATTGTGGGTGCAGATTGGATTCAGAGTGCAGATTGTGGGTGCAGATTGGATTCAGAGTGCAGATTGTGAGTGCAGATTGTGAGTGCAGATTGTGAGTGCAGATTGTGGGTGCAGATTGGATTGTGAGTGCAGATTGTGAGTGCAGATTGTGAGTGCAGATTGTGAGTGCAGAGTGTGGGTGCAGAGTGTGGGTGCAGAGTGTGGGTGCAGAGTGTGGGTGCAGAGTGTGGGTGCAGAGTGTGGGTGCAGAGTGTGGGTGCAGAGTGTGGGTGCAGAGTGTGGGTGCAGAGTGTGGGTGCAGAGTGTGGGTGCAGAGTGTGGGTGCAGAGTGTGGGTGCAGAGTGTGGGTGCAGAGTGTGGGTGCAGAGTGTGGGTGCAGATTGTGGGTGCAGATTGTGGGTGCAGATTGTGGGTGCAGATTGTGGGTGCAGATTGTGGGTGCAGATTGTGGGTGCAGATTCAGGGTGCAGATTCAGGGTGCAGATTGTGGGTGCAGATTGTGGGTGCAGATTGTGGGTGCAGATTGTGGGTGCAGATTGTGGGTGCAGATTGTGGGTGCAGATTCAGAGTGCAGATTCAGAGAAAACTCAGCAGCACCACCACCACAGCATCAATCTGTGCAACCATTCAACAACAACTGGTGCAATTATGTTCTCTCAATGTTTCAAGCTTTATTACAAATGTCACAAAAAGATGTTATTTCACTTCTCTTCTTGGATTTTCATCAGAATAAAATACACTGAACATAATCTTCACAAACGTTATTTACAAAAGTTTAAGCTATTGCCAATATAAATTACAATCACTTTTATTTAAGTATTAATTATTTTAAAAAATTAAAAGCCGTTGCTATTTGTAATATCAATACATCTAAGTCACGTAAATACAAAACATGTTGCATTACAAATGCTATAGTCGTCACATGTGCGAAAGTTATAACTATTGGCATTGAAAATGACAAAGCTATTAATTTAGCTATTTTCAAAATCAACACATAAATAAAAAAATTGTCATTTACAAGACCAATAGCTCAAACTTTCATAATGCGAGACCTATTGCATTGCAAATGCTTGTTTGTTTAAATAGTAAACCTTACAGAGAAGCCGAGGTAAACAAAAGGCCCCTAGAGGGAAAGAGGGGGCTACCCAAAGCATGGGCTGCATAAAAATAGATACGACCAACCATTGGACACTATATGTGGTGGGAAAATATCGCATCTCTAATCCCTGTTCTAGGAACTCAAGAACTTTGGTTGAGTCACAGTACTAAAGGGAGAGTTGCCACACCAAGACTAAAAGGATGCCCCGTGGTGATCGTATGCCTTTACTTTAAAGACCATCCTGTATGTCCGGAACATATTTCAATCTTTGATAAATAGGTTAATGTTAATGACATTTATAAAGCGCACTGTTGCCCAAAGCCGCCCTGGTGCTGTGAATGATGTTCCCCTAGAGGCGGTGGTAGAGTTGCCTAGAGCTTTATGAGTTGAACAACCAGGTTTTTAGGGCTTTCCTAAAATCGAGCAGCTCTGTTGTGCCTCTAAGAGAGAGTGGGAGGGCATTCCATGCTTTGGCCGCACCTACAAAAAAAACTCCTGCCAACCCAGTTGGCTTTTTTTGCCAATGGAATGCGAATCAGTTTGGCTTCTGAGGAGCGCAGGGATCTGGTTGGGGCATACCAGTTGGTATTTTGGATCAGATGTTTTGGACCCGTAGAGTGTAATGATTTGTGAGTTATGCACAAGGCTTTAAACAGAACTCGCTTCTTAACTGGCAGCCAGTATATCTTTTTGATTTCTCGTGTTGGAAGAGGGAGTGGAGAAGTGTGGCTCAAATGGTTAGAGCGGCAGACCCTGATGCAAAGGTCTGGCCCGGGACGAGGGTTCAAGACCCGCCTCGGCGGGTCTTGGGCTCAATGTCCTCGGACCAGATATTTCTCGCCTCATGCCTATTCTAATCATGGGTCCCACTCTGTGACTCTGGGCAATAGCTTGCTTAATCTCCACAATGGCCCCGGAGTGGACACTCTCAGGGAAAACCAGGAAGGGTTCCTAAGCGGTATACGTACAGCGCCGGGACACTACCTTCGGGAAGTAGCTGTGCGCTCTATAAATATCTGTACATTTACATTTACATTAAGAGGGCCAAGAGAATCTGCCCACCAGGCTGGGGTCCAAAATTGAGGGTTGTTTCCAAAAAGGATCACCTCTGTTTTGGCGGAGTTGAGCTTTAAGCAAATCCTGGGCCATCCAGCCACCCACAGCTGTCATACAGTCATGAAAATGCCTTGCTGGCTCCTGAGTTTCATTTGGAAGCATAGAGACAACTATCTGGGTATCATCAGCGTATGAGGTCAGCTTGAGTTCAAAGGAACCGATAAGGGGAGTGAGCTGGGAAACAAACATTGAAAAGAGTGGGGCTCATGGATGACCCCTGCGGGACTCCACAGGGGAGAGAGAATGACTTAGCATAGAAGTTGCCGAGCCTAACTGCCTGCACTCTATCTGCTAAGAATGATTTAATCAGTTTCCATGCCCTGCCTGTGACACCAATCTCCTGCAGCCGGTACATCAATAAATTATGATGGACCGTGTCAAACGCCACAGAGAGGTCCAACATGATCAGGGCTCCATTCCCTCCTTGATCTAGGGTGGCTCTTATTTCTGCAGTAGATTTAATGAGAGCCGACTCAGTACTGTGGCTCCCTCTGAAACCGTACTGCGTGGGATCAAGTTTATATCCTTCCTCTAGAAATCGACTGAGTTGGGTATTATTCGTTTTTCAATATTTTTTTGTGGAGAGCGGTAGTCTAGAAATTGGCCTAAAGTTATTGGAGTCCATGGGGTCGAGCTTGGGCTTTTTAAGCAGAGGAAGAATCGATGCTGTCTTCCAGGCTTTCGGAAAATAGCCCTCTGAAAAAGTCATATTGATGATCTTTGTCAGGATTGATATAACCGGTTCTTATACCAACTTCAGTATAGAGGGGGGACAAGGGTCTGTTGGGGATCCTGATTTGACTCATCAGAATAGTTTGTACATCCACATCAGTAGTAGGTGTGAATTTCCATAGCTGAGATGTAAAATTCCCAGGCTCTTCCTCATTGGCCACCTTTAATTGAGAGATGTAATTAGTATCTACTGTAAAGGTACTATAGATATCCTCCACTTTCTTAAGGAAGAAGTTGGCTATTTTGTCGCACAGTTCTCGACTGGCAACAACAGGGTTTGAAGGGGGTTGGCTAGGGCTGTAACAGTTTTAAATAGTTCTTTAGTGGAGTTTTTTGAAGACTATTTTCTTTACAAAAAAGTCTTGTTTTTTTATGCAATAATTTCTTATAGTCTGATAAACAAAGTTTGTATTTGTTTTTTTCCTCGGCATTGTACTCCCTCGTCCATACCCTTTCTTGATGTTTACAGAAAAGTTTACTTTCTCTTAAGTCATGAGAGTACCACGGAGATCTTGGCCGTTCTCTATTGTTATGGACGGTTTTCATTGGGGCTAGCTTGTTTAACACTCCTTCTAACCAGGTAGTATAGGCCAATGTGACCTCGTCTAAATCCCCTGGTATCAGAGGAGCAGTGGAGACTAGTTGCTTTTGCAGTACATTGGCATTTATTCTGCTCCATGCTCTGGTAGTTGTTTGTTTCAACCCTGGCCTCCGGATACCTTGAACTGGTGAAGTTACCTCAAAGAACACTATGCTGTGGTCTGACCAGATCACCGGGAGCGTGCCTGTGAACCTCAGATGGCTGTTGTGTGAAAAGATGCCATCGAGTGTGTGTCCAGCTGTGTGTGTGGCCTCAGTGACTAGTCGAAAAAGATCTAGCGAGTGCATTAGATCTATCAGATTAAGAGTGTCTGCGTCGTTATCCCTTTCTAGGTGAAAATTTGCTTTCAGCGTTTGTAAATATATTACTGCTAGCCCCCCTCCCTTTTTACCCAGCCTATTTAATGTATGACAGGTGTACCCCGGGGGTGTGGCTTTTATCGGGTCTGGTCCTGACCCATCATCTGTCCACGACTCAGTGATGAATGCGATCAAAATATTTTTCTCCTGAATTAGGTCTGCTACCTCAACGCTGTGTTTGATTAGGGATTTTGCGTTTAATAGGGCACATTTAAATTGTTTTTCTGCAGTGCTTCCTATTTTGCCCAAGGTTGTTAGTTTTGGTGGCTTCTCCTGTCGACTCTTAGAGTTTCGGTCAGTTTTATTACAACCCGGGCAGCTTTCTAGACCCAGTCGGGAAAACTGTTGGGGCCTCATAGTAATGCATGCAGGGTTGTGTTTCATGGGGTTCAGGCTGTGAAGGAGTCTGCTAGAGTAGACGTATGTGCATGGGGCTTCATCGGTTGGATGGGCAGCATCGATGGCGCTGTGCGCTGGTCGTGCGCAGACGCGCGCTTGCGCCAGCTTCCTGTTTTGTAGTCAGGAAGCGGTGAAACACTAGCCCGGTAACCCAATTCCCTCCCAAGATGGCGGTCACGTGTGGCCGTCGCCAATCCTTGGTTCGGGGAGAGGTCCCAAAGGTAAGTGCAAATAGCAAGTTCTAAAAATAAAGCTAAATTACTCCAAATATCTTAAAAACAGTTTTTTAAAGATTTAAAATGCCATAGAGAAACGTTGGTCCACCCGGCTCAAGCCTCAGGGGACATCCCTGAGGCACAGTAAAGGCTTATTCTCAATTTGTTTATGTAAACAAATGCCAGCACCAATACACTGGTAGCAATTATAGAAGATGGTTCTTACACCCCTCTTAGCAAAAAAGGGAACATCCACTCTGTTTCCTACAACATTTACAAAGGAGATGGGACCACAATATTCACTCCCCATGGATCAGTTGTATCTTAAGAGCATACTACACCTCCAGGCCAGAGTCAACCACCATGGGATATTCCGGGAAATGCATGGAACAGCTGTAAACCATACCATGGACACATAAGGACATCCACACTAGGATTAAACACCTTTGGAAATGAAGGTGGAGTAATTCACAGCCAAAAGTCTCTGCTGAAGAGATCAGTATTTTCCATACCCCAGAACATTAGTAACATGTCTGATATACTAACTCCACAATATATGCTTTCAACAAGAGCATTCACCATTTCAATAAGGACATTTCTTATATTAGATTTCGATTCCTGTGCAGAAATGTCTATACCTAACTAGAGTTTACAACAGTCTACTGTCTATGCTCCGAGTGCCCATTCCCACGCAAACTGAGCCGTTGAACTTCCCCCCTCAGATTGGCCCTCTGGAAATTGGTTGCATTTTGATGCCTGCCCCTCCCAGATCTCTGTCCAAATACATACTTTTGTGGTGTAGACATTTAAATTTGACGCAGTTTTCTAGGCTCCGAGCTGAAAATTAAACCGTGAAATACCTGCTTATTCTGCTTTTCCTTTCCCCAAATCTGACCTATATCGGTGTGCTTAAATGTTTCATTGCTTGCAAAGATAATGCTTAGATAAGGTAACCTACCCACAGAATCGACTTTGCTATCTAAAACCTAATGGACTCTGCACATGCCCTTGACTAAGCAAATTACCCTTCATTTTCTCAAATTCGGTTTAAATCATAATCTCGAAAATGGGTGCACATGAATTAGCCTCTTCTTTAACACCACGCATCATAGCGCCCTGTTGCAATTCAAAACCACCAGCGACTAGGCATACCTTAAGGACCTGCAGTCAGTTTCATTGAGTTTTGAATAGTACGCTACCCCTTTTTAGGTCTCGCCTGTCGATGCGCATGCGCATCGAGCAAGGCGAGAGTATTGCGACTTATCTACTCTTTATCCACACTGCAAGGAATCGTGGCGATTCCTTGCAGTGCCCGTGACTTTTAAGCTCAATGCGCATGCGCATTGAGCTTAAAAGCGCGTGCACGTCCGTCTTTGTTTACCCGCTCCGCCCCCTCCCCTTCCCGCCGTGTCGCATTTCTCCTCCCCCCTCCCCTCTCTTCCCTCCGGCTTGTTTGTTTATTTGACCCGCTCCGCCCCCTCCCCTTCCCGCCGTGTCGCATTTCTCCTCCCCCATCCCCTCTCTTCCCTCCGGCTTGTTTGTTTATTTGACCCGCTCCGCCCCCTCCCCTTCCCGCCGTGTCGCATTTCTCCTCCCCCCTCCCCTCTCTTCCCTCCGTTTTGTTAAAGTCCGTCGCTATGCTACTTGCCCTATCCAAATGGCTCCGAAGTGCCAGACAGCGGAACAACTTGAATTAGTCACTGACAAAGTCGATAGGTCGCTACCATGTTCCTTGAAAGAAGTTTTTGCGTGCTTTGCATGTACGTGTGATTCACAAGAGAAATCGGGGCTCGACGGTGCCTAGTTTGCAAAAGTCTGCCTCCCGCTGTGGGTCGGCCCGATGAGAAGAGCTGCGCTGATTGGCAAAGTGTCCCCTCTACATTGTTAGTTGAGCCGGAGCTGTTGCGACTCAAGGTAGGAATCTGTGTGCAGCGAACTCTTATGTTTTACTACTTCGGACTGCTGATGCTTATTCTTGGGAATGTCGCACGGCGCATGCAATCTCCATAAGGTTTGGTGCTTTGAAAACTGGTGCCGAATTCCACTTTCATTCTCAGTTGCACTAAAATAGCCTTGCAGATGATGGTCACTTTTCATCTCAAACGTTTTAATGTCCTTCTATGGTTATACATATGTCTGAAAGCTCTGTTGAACTGCCAGTGCCCTTTTGCTTTTATTCTATAATTGCAATGCTTTTTAATTAACACGCCAATAAAGATGTGACACATGAAATTGTTTATGAAAAACAGCCACAGAGCACACGCTAAAAGCTGAGGCAGGCTAGGTTCAAAGTGTTTCCCCAGCAGGGCTTTAAGTGAGATGAAAACACAGGGGTGGTGGTCTCACAGAGGGCCATGGCCAAAGTAATTAAGTGCGTTGCTTAAACACACCTAAGCTAAAAATCTGTGCTTAGCATAGTGTTCCGCCCGACATGTATTTTGCAGCAATTATGGCTTGTTTTTTTTACTTGCCATTGTTTTTTAATGCGGTATTAGATCTCTCAGATTTGGGTTAGGTTGCTTCTTTTACGAGGCACGCGTCCTGCATCCAGTGGTGGTGGCTTCTCTGTTGCACTTCTTGGATGACATCACTGTCTGGCGCCGCTCACTTATTTCCTGGAAATAGAAACGTACTTTCTGCGGAGAGGCAGGACGTGCCCCTGTAAACGGCGATCCAGCATTTCTATCAGATGTGCAACGTAAAACCTGACCAAGGCGAATGGAGGCTCTTTTGGGGGAAATTAGGGCAGAAAGATTTCATTTTTCCAGACTTTTATTTTTCAAGTTCGCCTGACTTCACATTCCTGGATTGCAGTCGCCGAAACAAAGCGGCCAGCTCTTCTTCCCTGAAGCGAATCCTTCTGGCGCTCAACACTGCCGCTGACGTGCTTTCAAAGGGGCGTTTAAGAATGACCCGACAGGGAGCTTGCTCGGATCGTTCCTTTGTTCCCCAATACGGAAGATGGGATGCAGCGACCCTCAACCCCTCACTCACCCTCAACCCCTCACCCTCAACCCCTCATCCTCAACCCCTCACCCTCACTCACCCTCACCCTCACTCACCCTCACCCTCACTCACCCTCAACCCCTCACCCTCACTCACCCTCACCCTCACTCACCCTCAACCCCTCACCCTCACTCACCCTCACCCTCACTCACCCTCAACCCCTCACCCTCACTCACCCTCACCCTCACTCACCCTCAACACCTCACCCTCACTCACCCTCAACCCCTCACTCACCCTCAACCCCTCACCCTCACTCACCCTCAACCCCTCACCCTCACTCACCCTCAACCCCTCACCCTCACTCACCCTCAACCCCTCACCCTCAACCCCTCACCCTCGACCCCTCCCCCTCGACCCCTCCCCCTCAACCCCTCACCCTCCCTCACTCACCCTCACTCACCCTCACCCCCTCACCCTCACTCACCCTCACTCACCCTCACCCTCACCCTCACCCTCACTCACCCTCACTCACCCTCACTCACCCTCAACCCCTCACCCTCACTCACCCTCAACCCCTCACCCTCACTCACCCTCACCCACCCTCAACCCCTCACCCTCACTCACCCTCAACCCCTCACCCTCACTCACCCTCACCCTCACTCACCCTCACTCACCCTCAACCCCTCACCCTCACTCACCCTCACTCACCCTCAACCCCTCACTCACCCTCACCCTCACTCACCCTCACCCACCCTCACCCACCCTCAACCCCTCACCCTCACTCACCCTCACCCACCCTCACCCTCACTCACCCTCACCCACCCTCACCCTCACTCACCCTCGACCCCTCCCCCTCGACCCCTCCCCCTCAACCCCTCACCCTCACTCACCCTCACTCACCCTCACTCACCCTCACTCACCCTCACTCACCCTCACTCACCCTCACCCCCTCACCTTCACTCACCCTCACTCACCCTCACCCTCACTCACCCTCACCCTCACTCACCCTCACTCACCCTCACCCTCACTCACCCTCAACCCCTCACTCACCCTCACCCTCACTCACCCTCACTCACCCTCACCCTCACTCACCCTCACTCACCCTCAACCCCTCACCCTCACTCACCCTCACTCACCCTCAACCCCTCACCCTCACTCACCCTCACCCACCCTCAACCCCTCACCCTCACTCACCCTCACCCTCACCCACCCTCACCCTCACTCACCCTCACCCTCACTCACCCTCACCCTCACTCACCCTCACCCTCACTCACCCTCACCCTCACTCACCCTCAACCCCTCACCCTCACTAACACTGAAACCCTCAATCACCCTCACTCTTATTCTCACTCACACTCTACACCTCAGCCTCACCCTCACTCACTCACCCTCAACACCTCACCCTCACCCCCTCAACCCCTCACCCCCTCACCCTCACTCGCCCTCACCCTCAACCCCTCACCCTCAACCCCTCACCCCCTCACCCTCAACTCCTCACCCTCAACACCTCACCCTCACTCACTCTCAACCCCTCAACCTCACTCACTCACCCTCAACACCTCACCCTCACTCACTCACACTCCCTCACCCTCAACACCTCACCCTCAACACCTCACCCTCAACACCTCACCCTCAACACCTCACCCTCAACACCTCACCCTCAACACCTCACCCTCAACACCTCACCCTCAACACCTCACCCTCAACACCTCACCCTCACTCACCCTCACTCACCCTCACTCACCCTCACTCACCCTCACTCACCCTCACTCACCCTCACTCACCCTCACTCACCCTCACTCACCCTCACTCATCATCACTCACCCTCAACCCCTCACCCTCACCCTCACCCACCCTCAACACCTCACCCTAACTCACAATCACCCTCACTCACCCTCACCCTCACTCACTCTCACTCTCACTCACCCTCAACCCCTCACTCACCCTCAACCCCTCACTCACCCTCACCCTCACTCACCCTCAACACCTCACCCTCACACAGTGCAATAGGTCTCAGAGGATTTTTAGTTAAAGCTTTTACAATTGTTTATGGCTTTTTTGATTTGTAATTCTTTAGCATTGGCTACAAGAAATAAAAATGCTAAAGATTTACAACAAAAAACCCATAAACAATTCTAAAAGCACTAACTCTAATGCTGCGAGACCTATTGCATTTCCAATGCTTGTTTACCCTTCTTCCCATTTCTCAAAATCATGACTGGTAAGCCAAAAGGCAGCACAACCACACACCCCAGGTACTGCCCATTTCTTTCCATGAAGCAGTTTTGTTTTGAATTTTTATGAAGATATTTGAATGTTAATCGTTGTGTAATTTTAAAGAAAAAAAACTTTAATAAAGAACTCGGGTACAACAAAAAAAGTTATAACTGTCAACAACTGAATTTAGTCATTAAACCTTTCTTGGAATTTTAAAGAATTTGCAGTGTCGTTTTCCCCATAACATTGGTTGCGTGCTTTACATGTCAAATCTTTTGATGGCTTTGCTTGTACTTTGGCTCTTAGAGCCAAGCCAGACCATTGGCTCGATTAACTCTACAGATGTGGTGGCTAGGCCACCTCCACGTGTACTTCCTCGACCAGCCAATCCCTCCAGGGGCACGGACCGGGGCAGTGGGACTGAGCCTGGAAAGGCGTTGATTGGGCGCGCCCCTAGCTAGCGGTTTGGTGTTTAATGATTGCTCACCGCGTTGTGGGGACATTAACAATAATGAAGCGCCTCTGCACTACCTCAACTCGCAGATAAGGCAGCATGATTGCCGATCATAAATATTGATCGGCCGTAGTCCCAGCACGTGCGTACAGGAAGCAGCCCGGAGTGGGAGGGGTGGCGGGAAAGAAGGCCCGGTCTGTGTCTCAGTCACCAACGGCCGACGTTACTCATTAACACATCAGAGGCCTCGGTGGCGGTTTATGTACACACAGCGCAGGTCACGGCGATTGGGCAGGTTCCAAGGGCGGGAAGTGGCGCTGGAGTAACGCCCGGATTTCGTCCTTAAGAGGAGCTGCCATGTTCCACTCACACGTCACTCTCAACCTCACGGCGTCCCGCGGCAGTAGCAAAAACGCCAACCCGAGGACTAAAGTGGGCATACCAAGATATGCAAACAAGAAGTGCAATTCATAGTGCTGAAATACATGCTCCAAAGTTGGCCACTCGTGGTTCTTGCTTTAAGACTAGTGAACAAGAACACACAAACACGGCAAGCTGTGTCTCCTTTTGCAGTGCAGTAGTTCACAGCCATGGTGCAAAGGATGGTCAACTGGACATTCAACCCATAGCCTGTGCATATACACGATTATCTTCCTCCAATGTGTATTTTTACGATGCCTTGAACTGGAGTCATTTAATGGTACACATATCAAAGCTTTCCTTGTAGTATTAGCTGCAAACTTTGCGATAAAAGCAACAAAAAAAAAACAATAACCGTAACATTCGTGCTTCTTATGCCACTATCGCCACTTACGGTTTAGAAACAAATTCAAACTACTTCAGTTGTATCCAACATAAATAAGCCAGTGGCAAGCAACTTGTTAAAGTCTCGGCACTCTCGCCAGATACAGGAGGGAGAGCGGGGACACGCATTTTTAATTCATCTCTTAGATATTTATCTCCCACCCTTCAAAAGAAAGAGGCTTCAAAGGCATTTGGAGTTACAAATGGTGTTTTGGGGGCTTCACGCCGTCATGCTGCAATCGGCCACTGGGTGCCGCTGCTGTACAAGCCTCACAGACGGACAGACAGGCCGTTGACCGGACTAGGAGCACAGGATTTATTTATTTATTTATTTAGAGTTTTATATAGCGCGGACAAGACCCGTGGGTATCAGAGCGCTTAACATAAAAAAGATTGCAAATTATCGATTGACATTATAGTGGCAATTATAACAACAAACATATATGAGGTAGTAGGCGATATGTTAACAGTAGTGATTAGATAAGTATCTTCTTAACGTCTGTAACGTAAGCCTTAGGGGGTGCAAATATACGGCTAGATCATAGTCATGTCGTCTGGCTCGGTGAGGTAGGTTACATAGTGTTATCAATGCAATTCCATGGTTAGATAGCAATAGGAGTTGCGTAGGTTTGGCTTGTGGTAAGGATTAAATAGATAGCCAAGTAGGGTAGGGAATTATATCATTAAAGGTGTGAAATGTAGTAGAGAGATCACATATAATTGAGGTAGCCTTGGAGTGTATAGCCGCTGTTTGCACGGGAATCAGTCATTGTCTAGTTGGTCTTCAAATTATTCAAGATGAGTCCGACCTTCATTGTCTTGATTGTTCATACTAATGGTCGGTGGGGATCTCTATGTATATTATTTACTCATCAAGTGGTTCTTCAGTTCCCGTTTGAATTTTACAGCATTTTGAATCATCCTGATGTTAGGGGGAAGGGAATTCCAGATTCTGGGGGCGGCTCCGGAGAATGCACGGTCATAGGTCTTTTTCTTGCGGAAGAAGGCCGGTCGTAGTAGCAGCTCCCTCGCGCTTCTAGTTGGTCTGTTACCTCCCGATAGCTTAATTTTCTTGGCTAGATATATAGGCGTGTTGAGGTGAACCGCTTTGTGGGTAATGCATGCCATCTTCATTTTAATTCTCGCTTCGTAAGGTAGCCAGTTTAGTGCCTTTAAGTGGGGAGATATGTGGTCGAATTTTCTCGTTCCCGTGATGAGTCTTGTCGCAGCGTTGAGACAGGCTTTTAGTGGTGCAGTGGATGTCTTCGGTAGGCCAGCCAATGTGGTGCAGCCATATTCAATTCTCGAGATCACTAGTGATTGGATAGCCAGTTTTAGATCAGCTTCTGAGATGAAGGGTTTCAGTTTTCTTAGATAGTTCAGGTGGAAACGGGCGCTCTTGGCCATTGTGTTGATGTGGTCTTTCATGTCGAGGTTCTCATCTAACGTAATTCCTAGTGATTTAGCTGAATTGATTAGGGTCGGAGTACAATTTAGAGCAGTCACCAATTTAGTCCATTCTTTTACCTCCGGTTGACTCCTTGCAGGTGATATTAATAGGAATTCTGTTTTGTCGGCATTAAGTTTTAGATGATTGGCTGTTAGCCATTGTAGTGCTCGCTTTAGTGTTTCATTCATTAGGACAATGTCATCCCGACTGGTGATCTTCATATATATTTGCGTGTCGTCTGCGTACATGTGATAGGAGATCTGTGATTTTCCAAGAATCTCCGTGAGGGGTTCTACATACAAGTTGAATAGATCTGGGGATAACGTCGAGCCTTGTGGGACTCCTAATGTGTTAGGGCACGGGGATGAGCTTACTTGGTTGACCAGGAATAGTTGTGTCCTGTTCTGAAGGAAGGAGTTAAACCATTTCAATACGTTTCCGGATAGACCCATCCTGTCTCGTAGCCTGGTCAGCAATATTTCGTGATTTACAGTGTCAAATGCTGATGACAGGTCTAGTAGGATCAACAGGCACGCGTGATTTTGGTCTAGGGCTTGTAAGGCATCATCGACAATATGCAGGATCGCCGTTTCAGTACTATGTCCAGTTCTGAACCCAGATTGGCAGTCATCTAGTAGTGAGTACTTAGCGATGTGCTGACTCAGTTGGCCCTGCACGCATTTCTCAATAAGTTTGGCAAGTAGCGGGATGTTGGTCACAGGTCGATAGTTCTTCGGGTCTGTTGTATCCGCAGTCGGTTTTTTGATGATGGGAACTACTTGTCCAGTTTTTAGGCAGTCAGGAAGAGTTCCTTGTGCAAGTGAAGCATTTATTATCTCAGTCCAGATAGGAGTTAGGGTGTGGCTGATTTCTCTTACACACTTTGCCGGTAGAGGATCTTGATAGTGGTTGTTCGGTCTGAGTTCTGCTAGCGTTTTGGCGATCTTTCCCTGGTCCAATAGTTCAAATGTGTCCCAATTTGCCTTATTTTTTGTTTCAGGACCTTCAGATGCCGTCTTTGCCTCATTTAGGGTCGAGATGTTAGCTGCTGCACTTGTGAGCTCAACTTCTAGTAGTTTGTTTTTTTCTATGAAAAATGAGGAGAACTCCTCGCAGCTTATGGGAGTTTTCGAGCTCTCTTGAGTCGTTTTGGTTAGTTTATTCGACTGTTGTTTTAGGATCTCGAAGAGTTTTCTTGGTCTGTTTGTGGCGTTGTCGAGTTCAGCCCTTATAAATTCTTTTTTGGTGTTGATTATCTTTTTGTTATACTGTTTCCTAGTTTTTCTGAGGTCTTTCAGCTCAGGAGAGGCGGGATGTTGTCTCCATTTCCTTTCTGCCATTCTCAGTTTTCGCCTGTCTTCGTTCAATGCCTCGTTAAACCAAGGATTTTTTGCCCAAGTGGAGCTTAGCAGTCCCGACGACAGCACACAGGCAGCACCGCTACAGTGTTGAGCATTGGTATGGTAAGTAGGCACCCTAAAAGCTCCTGTATGGTAAACTGCACAGCACGCTCAATGTAAGGGGGCAGAGATATATGAAAAGTAAGTGGTATTTATGTAGCGCGAGCCTAGCCGAAAGCAGAGGGGGCTGAAGTCAACTTGTTTATTTATGCATTTAGCAAGTTTGGCATAGCGTGGATGAGACCCAAAGTTGGCACCATGCTTCTGGAGTGTGAGGACAGCCTGGGCCAGAAAACTGCTCAAACCAGCCACACTGCCTGTGCATCCTCACTCTATTTCCCTCCATCATTCTCGCTCTCTCCCCCAATAACGTTTTTCTCTCTACATCTCTCCCACCCGTGAAGACCTCTGTGCCCGCTGCAATTAGTCTCAGGGATCCAGAAAAAGTGATAGTGGAACAAGAAGCGGCCCAGTGCGGCTTTGGGCAGACCTGCCAACTCACACGGTGTACTCACGTGCCACAATATTGGCTCCCTTCACATGGTCATCCAGTCAGGAGCCATATCACAGGTAGCAGGAGAAACGAGAAACGAGACGAAAAACACTGTAAACTGTAGTTTTCAGCTAGTTTTTGGAAGGGTGGAACTCAGGGCTTTAAGTGGGCCAGGTCTCACCGGTGCTTAGCACTGTCAGTTTTTTAAAGGGGGCCTCGAAACGGTTCTCTATCGGGCTACATTTTGTGCCCTGGCACAGGCGGTCCGTTTTTTCAGGCACATCGATGTGCGGGTGCTCACACTGCTCACTTCTCACTAGTGGAGGTTACGGCATTACCTCATGTCAGGTGAGCGTTGTCGGGGAAGGGAAATCCTTTTTGGGAAATCCAGACTGCTCACCCACGCACACAAAGCACTCCACAACATGGGCCCGGAATACCTCAACAGCCGACTAACGTTCTATACACCCACCCGCCAGCTCCGCTCCACCAACCTCGCCCTCATCCCACGGATCCGTAGAGCCACCGCCGGAGGAAGATCCTTCTCCTACCTAGCAGCAAAGACCTGGAACGCCCTCCCCACCCACCTACGATTGAACCAGGACCACCTCAGCTTCAGGAAGCACCTCAAGACCTGGCTCTTCGAGCAGTAGCAGTGCCCCCTCGCCCCCAGCACCTTGAGACCCTAACGAGTGAGTAGCGCGCTCTATAAATTTCTGATTGATTGATTAAAGAGAGTCATTTTCTCTCTGGATTTCCCTTCTCTTTTATAACTCAGGAGCAACAACATTGTGGTGGTGTCACCAGAGCTTTAAGTTGAAGTTTTTTCAATATTATATACAAGCCAAAGTTGCTGCCTATTTATCTTATGCAACTAAAAACCATAGATGAAGCCAATTGTCCTGACTTGTAGGTGTGATGTTACTTTTTGTATCATATCTGGATGCAATGACAAACGGGAAAATACAAGTCGGGCGGCACACTTTGCTAAGACCTGATTTTCAGCTTACATGTTTTTAAGCAACACCCTTAATACATTGGTCACACCTCTTTGAGACCCCCTCCCCCCAGTTTTTTCATCCCACTTAAAGCCCTGGTTGAACTGGTAGTTTCCATTGAGGGGTGTGAAAACACACCAGGACATCACCACCAACCTCTGCAAGCTAGTGGTTTTTTTTTTCTTGGATGAGAGAGTCTGGAGGCAAAAATACCTCTCAGGTACTTCTCTTTGGCAGGAGGCCACTCCCTGTCCAAGGACATACCCCCTCTACAGCAATGACATTTCTGTTTTAGTTGGCAGGTCTGCCCAAACCCAGTGGAGAAAAGGGGTGGACAAGTTCACTCACCAATATCCACAGTCTCTCATCAGTCTTTAAGCGGACTCCTCTACTAGATTCTGACTCCTGGCCAACTACCTTCCAGTATGACATCTCTTCTCAGTGGGATCGTGCCAGTGCACATTAGGAACTGCTGCAATTCATATTATAGAAGAGGCCGCACAAGCGTCTGCAGCCCCTTCTGTAATATGGCAGTGCGCCAGCGGCACACATCTGTTGCACCTCTGGACCCCTTTGTATCACATGACCCCAGATTGAATTCTGGGCCATGGACCCTCGTATGGGCTTCCACACCAGTGGTCTTCAGCGTGCGATAGGAGCAGAAGCTAAACCACTGTTTTGACTCGGAGGGCCACCATACAGTAGCCCACTGATGTAGCACATAAATACAACTTGCAAAGCAAAAGGACACTCAAATTCAGACTCCGCACAGGGATACTCTGTAGAATAGGTTGCACATACCATGCAAGCAGCCAATACATCTCAGATGAGAAATAAATGCTGCACTTCAGGGTATGTTAATTGACCCACAAACTGCACTAATAGCATATAGAGATAATCATACACTGCAGCGTGACACAGCCCTGCTACCACAAGAACCACCACAGCTTTGCAGCACAGACTACAGAAAGCAGTGTCTGTACATTGGAATAACCAACCAGGAATGAACAGTACCCCCTGTTGAGATGACTTTTCCCCTCTTCCTGATTTGTTGTCTAAGGATCTGTAATTGTTTTCTCTCACAAAGTCCTTGCAAACAAGGTTGCTACTGACAGTTTACAAAGGTACCTGCATGTGGTATTCAAGTTAAAATCAGGTTTTTTGCACCTCTTAAGCGGTTTTGCGAGGACAAAACAAAAAAAGACCACCAACGTTCTATCTAGTTTTAAAATTGTCATGAAAATGGCTTTAAATTTAGCTCACAAGAAAATAGCACATTCATTTTCAGCACTATCAGTTGTAAGGAAATATTACTGAAAAAAACTGCTCTACAGCCTAATAGTCCAAGGAAATCTAAGAACCTCGTCAAACTATTCAACATAAAACTGATCAAGAGGAGAGATGGTGAGCACAAGGACCAGGGCCAAGCACCAGGGTGACCATGAGAGCACGGGGAGAAGGCAATTGAAGGAGCACGGGGAGAAGGCAATTGAAGGAGCAAGGGGAGAAGGCAATTGAAGGAGAGAAGGCAATTGAAGGGGAGAAGGCAATTGAAGGGGAGAAGGCAATTGAAGGGGAGAAGGCAATTGAAGGGGAGAAGGCAATTGAAGGGGAGAAGGCAATTGAAGGGGAGAAGGCAATTGAAGGGGAGAAGGCAATTGACGGGGAGAAGGCAATTGACGGGGCGAGAGTGGCCGAGCGAGCACGGGGCGAGAGTGGCCGAGCGAGCACGGGGCGAGAGTGGCCGAGCGAGCACGGGGCGAGAGTGGCCGAGCGAGCACGGGGCGAGAGTGGCCGAGCGAGCACGGGGCGAGAAAGGCCGAGCGAGCAAGGGGAGAGAAAGGCCGAGCAAGGTGAGAGAAAGGCCGAGCGAGCAAGGGGCAAATGAACCTAAGCAAGCAAGGGGCAAACGAGGAGTAAGCAAGGGGCAAACGAGGAGTAAGCAAGAGGTAAACCAGAGTGAATAGACCACACCAGGTAGTTAAAGACGAGAAGCATCTTTGAGTAATGTTTGAGAAGCATTTGGAAGGGTCGCACCCAGGGCTCGAGTCGGGGTACCACGCAGGTGGACGGCGTCCCCCCACTTATTTTACAGGTGGGGGACGCCGTCCCCCCTGCCAAACAGCTGGACTTCACTCTTTGGCCTCTCTGGGACAAGGAGCTCGGTACCTTTCGTGACGTCACTTACTGTTGTGGCATCACTTTCGGGGGCAGTGTCCCCCCACTTCTTTTTACACGACTTGTGCCCTGGTCGCACCTCATTGTAGTTGGTGACATGTCTATGTGGAGTGGATGAGTTCAAGTGTTTATATTGGTAAATAAGGCGTAAACGGAAACACGAAGAAACATCCTAATTCCGAATGGAAGCATTTCGTACATCAGGACAGAGGTCCTTTGGCACAGCAGAAAAGCAGGAGAATCTATATCAGCGTGATGACGTGATCTTACAGAGCAGTTTAGAATGTAGGCGTTTTAGAAGAGGTGTATAAATGTGATAGGACTGAAGTGCCAAGAATTGAAAGCAACCACGGAGGCGCGTATTTCAACTAAACCTGGAAGAGACTCGAAAAATATTACAAGCCAGCACTTTACTCCGAGAAATGCATGGCAGACCGTGGTCATCCTCCCGTCCCGCCCCCACAACATCAGGGAGCCTCTGCCCTTCACACACACAGTCGGTGGGGCAGCGTTCCAGTAACCATAGAAACGGATGGAAGCCTGAGAAACGAGGCCCGAGAAGGGAACTCCAGATTTAGGGGTAAAAGGAAGCCGCCGCATCCCTGGCAGGGAACCATCTCCGAAGGGCAGCTGGGCCCACTGGAGAGAGGGGGCTCCTTTCAGACCTCTGTGTAATCCTTACACCACCCACCCCACCCCCACCTCCTCCTCCTCGGGGATCCCTATTCAAGAAGGTTCAGATCAATAACTGTAGTGCCTCCAAGCCTTCACAGAGGCACAGACAAGAGCATGCTGGGATCAAAGTGACTGTTCAATAGAGCGCCCCTCTTTCAGCTCACCAGCCTCATCTTGAGCCCCTCCCTCCCCCCACACACACACACAATCGGCTCAGCGGCCGCAACTAGAAGAAGCCTCTTATCTTCACCAGCCTTTGCTCATTTGTGTCCGCTCAGTCACTCGTCTGCACCCCTACTCCAACCTCAAATGTTTACTTCTACCTGCACACTCCCTACGCAAATATATCTGTGCCACGCGTACTTTAAAGCACCTCGTCCAGTCCCTGCGTCATTCTTAGCCTTGCCCCTAATTCCAACTCTCCTGTGATACCCACATTTTTAACTCTTACTTCTCAAAGACCCAGGTTTTCGCCCCCATTCTACCCTCAAAACCCCCTCACCACACGGGCACTCCCAAACCCACAGCATGCACTACGGCTGCACTCACATCCGGTAAACACTACACTCACATTTTGACACTGCCGCCCTTGCCTACTCTCAAAAATGTATCCAGTGACCCACGCCAGTGAAAACATTTCTTACCTCGACATGACATCTTCATCGTAAATTCCATTTCACACCTTTTCTGCCACCCTCAATTAGTTCACTATCCCGTTCCAATCACCCAGGAAAATGTACTGGCACTTACTAACACCTCTTGCCATGCTCCTGAACCCCCTCACCATTGCTAAAAGAATGATCAGTACCCTCATGTTTTTCTAGAACCCTCAGTCATACCAGTAACACACTATTAAAGCAACATTAAGCAACATTAACAATTATCCTACCACAAGCCTTTCGTCCCAGCACCACTTAAAAACACTACCTTTCCCCCCTCATTTAAAAATGCTTTCAAACCAATGCTCTTATCCCACCTCATTATATGCCGTCATAGACCAGGTTTCCTGTATGTACTTTCAAGAGACAATGCATTCTGGGTTTTGTAGTGTTCATTTGCATTGATTAGGGTAACACACCTGAAACAATGCAAGTGTATGTTGACTCGGCTCCCAAGATAGTCAATTTCAAATACGGTTTGATGAAAGATTAATAAGCGCTAAGGACTGTCATTTTTACCACTTTTTAGATTCTCCCCCCAATGGCTCCTATGCACCCTCCCCCCCACGACCCCTACCCCATACAAGGCTGGAGTAAATTCTTCGGAATGGCTTGCAGTGTTTTACATGACACATCATACTAAAATCACTATTGAACGTACTCCTTGGTTCTACGTTTTGCTGGATTTCCTCCAAGTCTTCCCATATATAACGTTAGTTCTTGCGCTAATATCCGATGCTTTATTATTTTTCACATGGCTACTGTGAAAAAATATTAGCAGCTGTTATTTTCGGGTCTGATAATTTATTGCTACGAGGGGAAGAAGAGGTGGAGGGGAAGTCTTGGCCTGATCGATAATAGACCACTGCTCCACTTCATGAGGTCAGGTGGTGGAAGCACCAGCCACTGGCACACTTTCAGGTCCCTAAAGAAATACTTTAAAACACATATAGTAAAACCCTTCCGTAAGAAAGCAAAAACCGAATTAAAACATCTGGAAAATATACCTAAGAGTATGTGCAAAACTCAAGGTGATAAGCGGCCACACAGGGTTGCAAGAGAACCACCGTGTAAAGCCAAGGCACAACAGAATGCATTAGCAAGACCGGTCGTATGTCAAGGGAGGGAACACACCTGGGGTCAATAAACACAACAGGGATGCTAAGGGTCTAAAGAAAAAGCTACAATGAACCAGCAAATTCATAAGTAGTTTGTGTAAGGAGAGCAGGAAGAAAGTGAGATAATACCCATCAGCCCACCCACTGGCGGAGTCTCATCATCTGGGTTTTGTTGGTAACTGGTATCTGCTAAGTACCTCCTTGATTGTATATAGAGGAATACTAGCGACAGATCCACCAGTGATGGAGAGCCTGCAAAAAGTATAGGTGGGTTAAGAATGTAGTATTGTTGCAGTGCTAAAAAGAAATTTTGTGAAGTAGTGAAAGGGTATGTGTTAAGATTGCCTAGTGTGATGCCAAGGAACAACTTTATTAAAGGGAGGTCATCATACTGGCAAGATTAAAAGCAGAGTGAAGATAGTGTGTTAAACAAATATCACTATCAGTTGTGAAAGTAGAATGGTCAACATGTTTCAGCCATATAAGGCTTTCATCAGGACCTGTTGGAATTACACTACTGCAACTATGTAAGGTGAAAAAGAATAATAAATGACCTACCAGAAATAAATCATTTGTATGGTGGTCTCAACATCATGAACAAAGAACTCTCCCATAAATTTATATGGAGATAGCCTCACCTCGCCTGGCACTCGCTCAGGTCAAAAAGAGACCCCGCTCTGTCCGTCGGTGCCTCCTGCTACCTTCTGAGCCGAGGGCTCAGAAGGTAGCAGGAGGCACCTGAGCGAGCGCCAGGCGAGTGCCAGGCGAGGTGAGGCTATCTCCATATAAATTTATGGAGAGTTCTTTGTTCATGATGTTGAGACCACCATACAAATGCATTTCTCCCATAAATTTATATGGAGAAATAAATTAAGGAGTTATTTGTAGTGTTGCATGCGTGATGTCTCATGTTTATGCCAGAGTATGCGGACAGTAAGTAATCATACATACTCTGGCATAAACATGACAGACATCACGCATGCAACACTACAAATAACTCCTTAAATTTTGCAAAATAGATGTAAACACTTTCAATACGACATACGAAAAATGTACATTGGAAGTTGGACAATGTTTGATAAAACTGTTGGAGATAAAAGTGTCAAATACTTATGCACTAAACTACATGTCCCATAATGCAATGGATGACTGGGTGTGTATAAATGTTGAAAGAGAAAAGGGACAACTTGTCTGTAAACTGCCGTGATCAAGAACGTTTGTTCGAAACGCGTAGGCGACAACAGTTCGTAATAAAACTTCTGAAAAGCTACAGAGTGGAGTGGCATCATCATTTGTTGAAAATATTGCGGCTAATACTTCACGAGACACTGCCCTGGTCTCGAGGTGGCACCAGCTAACAAGAGTTTCCCCTGCGACAGGACAAGTTGTGGAGAAATATATATATATATATATATTGGTGGGAGAGCTGTGATGGAGTAGACATCTGATGAAGGCACAGACAGAAACGCATCGTATCATTGTTCCTGTGTTAATAAAGATTCTTCCAGTATTCCCCGTTGTGTTCCTCCGATTCTTTCAATTCAAGAATCTTCTGTGGTAAATATATATATATATATATATATATATATATATATATATATATATATATATATATATATATATATATATATATATATATATATATATATATATATATCTATACACACACACACACACACACACACCACTTAATACTTAAATTCCATTCAGCTTCTTAAGGACTAATTTGATACCTTGAAAAAAAAGAAACACTATTGACTATCTTAAAACAAGCGGAGAATATAGAAAGCGGCGTTTCCCCCCCCCCCCAAAAACAGCAAGAAAGGAAAAAAACACAAATATAATAAACACTAGTTTTATTGTCCCTTTCCTGACGAGTCTTGGGGGCCGGGCCTAGGGGTGACAGGCACCGAGGGAGTGCTATGTGCACTTACTTCCCTGCGCATGATGGTTTGGCTGGCTGTCTCAGGCTGGAGAAACAGTCATGCGGAGGGAACGCTCTCGCCAACCCAGCAACTCAGCTGGTTTGGAGAGAGCAGGTACAGGCTCCCAGTCGCTCCTGCAGCGCAAATCAAGGGCGCTCAGGCCAATCCTTAAGCTGCTCCCATGCCCAAGAGCAGCATCAGGATTGGCCACAGGGCATTCTGGGAGCCTGTGCCTCCTGGAAAAAAGAAGCAGAAGAGCAGGACGCGGCTGGCTGCAAGTATATATTTGGGTTTTTTCAATTAAAAAATGAATAAAAACCATTTGTTCCCACCAAGGACCCCTATGCACACCCTGCCACTGGGCTAGCACAGCGGCCGTGTCAGATTATAACCCTGTACCACTCCAGAGCCACAGAGTCTTTCCATTAGAAAATCTTAAACCAGGTTGACAACCCCCACCTAAAATCTTAAAGTATGGAGTCTTAGCAGGAAGTATTCCACTCCAATGACCACAACTGAAGAAACTATCCATTTTCTAGCACACAGCTTCAGTTTGCCATCGACCAGCACCCTTCCACTAACACCTGTATTCACCAAACATAACCTCACCGTAGTATCAGGATGTACATATGAAGCAATATAAACCCTCTGTAAAAACAAAAAATACAACTTTATAGAGCATGATGGATTACGGGAATAATCTGAAACATGAAAGTTCCTCCATAAATGCTACAACAATGGCAAACTTCACTGAACTATAAATTTGCGTCCATTTCGGACAATGGTCACGATATGCATGACATTGCAAGATAAATGCACTCCAAGTAATCCTACACATAGCAATGTTTATGAGGTCACACATTACAATAGAGGTGACCATTCATGATCAAGTAGGGCATGATGTGACCTCAAAAGTGTCATTGTTGACAACATAAGACATTTTATGGCAAGGGACTTTATATATGGCTTTATTGTTAACAATATAATTCTACTTGAAAACAAAAAAAGTGCCAACAGGTCCACCACGAAAGATCAGGCATACGCTATTGTGACCGATCTGGAAAGGTAAACAGACTGCTGTAAGAAACTAAAGGAAGCATTAATGCTGCCTACTGTTACTCTACGATAAGTACTGGGTTTAAAATGCAGAATTCATGAACAAAATTCATGCGAATGAGGTCACATTTAGTAGTTATAATTTTCACCAATTGGTAACCCTAGCAAAAAATGTCAATGTAATATAAGTAACGGATATCTGACACTGAGATATATAACATTTACCGTTTACCATTCACCATTCGAGGAGGCTCGAATGGTAAACGAGCCCCGTGGTCCCACAGATTGTTGTTGTGGTCGTGCTATCTTCTCGGCAGGGCTGCCGAAAACATGTTCCAATTTTGAGGAATGCCCAATTTGAATATTAAATTAAAATTAATGACACGGAGCAGCACCCACTCGAGGGAAAGAATCAGGTGCTTGTGAGAGCTGCAAAGTTTCATTCCACCCTGTGAACAAGGAGCGAGGGGAGCTCCGAAATGCATCAGGGAAAACATGAAAAGACATCAGAGAGCAGACGCCGGTTGCTTTTTAAAGAAATAAAGGATTTGCAAAAATCAAACTGCTGTGGTGTGCGTCTTCAGCCTTTGGGCATTCCCCAAAATAGGAACATAGATATATATATATATATATATATATATATATATATTACCTACTGGCGGTCGCCAGTAGGTAGTTATAGTTAGGATCGTTTTCCATAGGAAATCCGCAACATTCTATTGGGAATAACTTTGGCGCCGAATGAGGGATCTGCCTGTAATTTTCATTAACTTTGCCTCGCTGCGCTCCGCTCCTTCCCTGAAAGTTTCTGGGGGATCCGTCAAGCGGGGGCCGAGATAAAAGGGGGGGCCCAAAACATGTTTTCCCCATGTTAATTTCCATAGGGCGGTTGGACTCACTTTTAGCCCGAACGGCTGAATGGATTTCCACCAAACTTGGCAAAATTGTAGGGACTGGTACCCCGATGTGCCTATGCTATGTCTCAAGATATATGCTCCAGTGGTTTTTACGAAAATTAACTTTGAAAAAATATTTATTGGGCTACATTGGGCTATATATATGTTAGAGCCCAAATGTAGCCCAATGTAGCCCAAAGATGGCCACCAGAGACAAAAAAAACAAATGTAGCCCAAATATCAGCCAGATGTAGCCCAACTATAGCCCAATGACATTATGTCCCAGAGTGTTCTAAAGAACAACTAGAGCGCTAACAGTCTTACTTATGACAAAAGTATGGCACACCTGAAGTCATCTTGATTGGAATAAAGTGTTAACACTTAAAACATTTAATTTGCAAAGGAACAAAATGAGGGGGTTCATTTTGCCATAGAAATTATGATTAGTGCTGAAGAAAGAAAAATTAGGGCACATTTTGAGTGACTTCTCAAATCCTCTTATATTTCATTAAAAAAATTCTGATATGCAGTCTCCCAAGATGGCCACCAGAGACAAAAGAGCCCAAATGTAGCCCAAATATCAGCCAGATGTAGCCCAACTATAGCCCAATGACAGAATGTCCCAGAGTGTTCTAAAGAACAACTAGAACGCTAACAGTCTTACTTATGACAAAAGTATGGCACACCTGAAGTCATCTTGATTGGAATAATGTGGTAACACTTAATACATTTAATTTGAAAAGGAACAAAATGAGGGGTTTCATTTTGCCATAGAAATTATATATATATATATATATATATATATTTATTCACTGAAAAAACCATAAGTTTCACACCAGTTATAGTTAGGTGGAAATTTTACTCGCATAAAACCATTGAAATTCCCACGTTATAGTTAGTTGGACTCACTATAACTTGCGCGTGCAATGCACTGCTGATGACGTCACATATTACATCACTCATGACATGGTCAGTGACATCACTCATGACATCACTGATGACAACCCTGAGTAGTCAGAATTCACACCTGCTCTTCTAGATGGGCACCAATTCTCTAGGAGAGCCATTGAGATTACCTTCAGATGGATTTTGTGGGTCCTGCAGCTTAAGAGGATGGGCACGTCAGGCCTTTCCCAGATCTTTGAAGTTGCAGGAACCATCAAGCATTTTCAACGTTGAGACTGCATGTATTCCCGACTGGCCAGGACGTCGAGTCCTGAGTCTGTGACTGTAGATGGGTCTCTGGCAGAGGTGCAAATAGGGCCAAATTTCGGGAGGGCTACAAATAAATTCAGGGGGGTGGAGGGGGGGGCGGCTGATTTTTCCAGCAATATGCAGAATGAAGATGCAGGGGCTCTAAGAAGGGGTGAAAACTAGGGGTGGGCGTAGTTCGCGAAGTAGCGCTACGAGTAGCTACGTAAAGTGCACTTCGCGAGCTACGTGTAGCATTACGCAAACTGCGTAGTAGCATGTTCGCACTGTGCAAGATGTCGTTTTCAGAGAGTACAAGCATCCGGCACTGTGCAGTCATTGAAAACTGCATCTTGCACAGTGCGAGATGTACTTTTCTGCCGCTCCAGTAGATTTTTACTCGAGCTGCAGCTTTCTCAACACGGACTGGTAGTTTCTCATCGCGAGCGGCAGCGAGCATGCACGACCACTCAATGAGAAACCTGACCTCCCCACGTTGAGAATCTCGCCGGGAGGTTTATTTTCCAAGCTCGCGATCGGCAACTTGATGTTGCTGATCGCGAACAAGGAAAAAGTCTCGCGAGGATGTCATTTTGCGTGCTCGCGGTCGCCAACATGACATTGAGGACCGCGAGCAAGCAAAAAATGACCGCATGTTTGCACTGTGCTACGTGCAGCTCACGTAGTGCGAAGTTGCGCAAACTACGCGAGCGTAGCGTAGAGCTTTGCCCAGGGTTAGTGAAAACACAACAAAGCCTCAATAGCAAGTAAATAGTCTTTTAAAGACCAGTAAAGTACTCTGTGCTGCTGTGTGTGCCCGGGAAGCGGTCTCAGCTGGGTTGACACACAATGGGGGGGGGGGGTGAGGGGGGGGGGAGGGGTAGCTGACGCCTTTTGAGCAGTGCTTTAAATGAGCCGGTACTTTCCGGTATGGAGTACCGGCACTTTTTTATTTTGATAGGGAGAGTACCGCCACTTCAGAGAATTGCAATACTTTTAATTGGAGAGTACCGGCACTTCTCAGAAACAAGCAGGTACTCTGGTACATTTCAAGCACTAATCACAAAACAGGTAGTGGAGGGTCCGAGGGAATTTTTAAGACCTGCCCAAGCTATCATCCCCTAATAGACGTACTAATCAACACACAAATCTTGGGGGTCTAATAAGAGAGTCACATAAGTACTCTCATCTAATAAGACTCTGAGCCCTACAGGTGCTTGTTCGGAAACCTAAAGAGTCCTATGTCAGAAAATACTATGTCAAAAAATACTGTGTGTTGATTAGTACATTTCAAGCAATGCCTTTGAGCCCAATGGGCGTTGCGCTCCTGGTCTCTGCTCAAGGGAACAGCATCCAGGTACAGGAACCTCTTCAGGACCATTATGTGGATGGGATTAGGTTGCAAAGCGAGACGCTTACACAATCAATGGCTAATGTATGGGAGCTAGTATTCAGGGTGAAACAGGTTGCAGGGAAATGTGTAGATTTCAGGGAACTCACTGAGTGTCCTTATAAATTACTCTTGGACATTCCAGTAAACCTTTGACAACGTATTCAGATGGATGAGACAGTTTGCTTAATTAGACCCCATCTGTCCACATTTAGAAGTCAGACACAACTTGAACAATTTTATTAGAAGCTTGCCCTTAATTTAACAGCCAGTTATTTTAGGGCATAATTTATAAATCTTATTCTCACATACTATTGATGGTGCAGATTTGTTAAATGATCTCTTCTGCAAGCCAGATTATTTTAACTGCACGAGTTAGAATAAATGTTCATTACAGGAGTTTTGTAGCCGGTTGGCATGTCAGCGTATAGTTTCATACCAGTATTTTCCATTTTAATCTGCAATTAAATAGAATGGTTTAGAATTTTAACAGACTGCAATATGTATATAGTGTTTTCGTTTTATTCAATAATTTGCAGTTTGTTCCGTTTAGGGTGAGTTACTCTGTTTCACTTCATACAAGGTCAACGTTTTAAGGAATCCTGAGTGGTCAGGTCACAAGAGTGGGAACTTGGACGGTATCAGCTGAAAACCAACGGAAGTAAATGTCATGGCAAATAGAAAAATAAATCACAAAATGCACTGGGGTAGTTGCAAAAAAAAAACCTAAGCATGGATAACTGAATTAGCGGGTACAGAAAAGTTCTTAAAGGGAGTAAAGTAGGAGTAAGGGACCTACGTAACTTAAGAAAAAAAAGTCACAGCTTCATTAGCGAAATGAAGGACGTTCCACCACGCGTATATAGTGCCTTGAACTAGACACGATGAAAGGTTTGCCATTTTCGACTCCTAATGTTTCAACCTTTGTTCTCTTTTGCAGAGAACAGACATGGGCAAGCTCAGGACACCGAGGCAGACCAGGACCACGAGGCGATAGACATATACCTCAGCAGGAACCCTTCCTTACGTCTGTGACGCACCCGGGCCTTAATAAAGTAAAGCCCGCATTGAAAAGTGTGAAAGGTTTCTTTGGCCTCGAAGCGCTGCTGGCGGAGGAGCACATGAAGTGTCGCCACGAGGCTAGGTAAAGGTGGCGGCCAGGCCCTCGGTGAATAAGGCACAGGGCGCCAGAAAGGTGACCTTAAATCGCCTCTGGTGTCAGACACTTGGATTCAGCCATTAATTACACCCTCTTGGTAATGCGCTCAGTGCCGAAGCGATGAGGTAATTAGCTCAGATAACATTTTCCGCCTCACTTTTTTGAGTGTTATGTTTCTGCGTTCTCTCGTTCGCCACTAAAAACCGACCTCTTCCCCGAAGCCCCCTTCTCAGACATACTTTCAGGGTGCCTGGCCTGTCTGTGGGGAATTACAGACACAAAGAACGGCATTCCTCAAACCAGCGCTTGTCAACATGTCTGCACAGCCCCTTACATGCTTGGAGAGTGTCAGGTGCGCCCTTCCCCTCCCATCACCCCAACGCGCCCCTCCCACTGGCACACCAACCCCTCTCCCAGGAAGTTGAAAGCTGTGTTTAAAAACTGCGTGATGATTTTAGAATGCGAATGCCACCAGACGTATGGATACACCTTGTCACGGTGATTGGTGACATCACATATTCCCTTCACTGGTCAGGTAATTAAGGTCAGCGCTTCCCTTCGCCTATTCTGTAGGTTCAGGGAGAACTTGGCACTAAGGAAAAATGTCCATTTGCAGGAGAACCTCCCAAGATCACACGTTCTGTGAGTGGTATGTAGGGATACACCAGGATGTAACAAGGAGATGGGTTGGAGAGAGGTCTTAAAGTTAGAGTATGAATGGCCTTTGGGCACTGATAGAAAGCACTAGTGAGAATGCGCAGACAGCACATTTTCCGGTTTGCACATCTCTGTAAGATCTGCCATTATCGGAGTCCACTTCTATACTATTAGGAAGAAAACAGCAGCTACAGTCGCGCCAGGATTCCAAGTGTTTAGCATCACTGCTGTCTGCCACTTGGCATTGCAAGCGTGGCAATGCAATCTAGGATCACGTGGTTGTCTTTTCTATTCGAATTGGCTGCTGGAAAGCCAATCAGATTGGTCAAAACACAGAACAATTCTAATAGTTCGAAAGTAGGAACAATAGAATTGTTGAAACAAACTGCTGAGTAGGCCAATCACAACGGCTGTGGCAAATGCAGCTTCCTAGTTGGTTTTGCAGTTCATGTAGGGAAGGTCAGCCCTAGAGTTTACCAATTTTTTTCTTCAAAGCAGCAGAAATATACAATTTTCCAAATCGTTAATACACTCCAGAGATTTATAACAAAATTAGGCCTTAAACTCATACTTAAAGAATTTAGCAAATATGTTGAATGTAGCCATTTGCAAACCATGTCTTGAGTACTGCAGTAAATAACGTGGGGCTTTAGCCAAGTCCTCAGGAACCCACAGTGGCTCGCCCAGTCTTCCACTTCTGACAATCTCACAGATTGTCTGGTCTAGTGCACCCCAGAATTGCAGAAAACTTCTGCCATTCATGTACGACTACCTCAATTCAAACTGTGCAATGGGCTCAACATTTCATCATGATAGAGGTTTGGGATTTAATTTAAAGGGACCTGCCTTGACTTTAGCCGTAAGGACAATGAGAACCAGCAAAGGATGTGCCATCTGGGTTTGGGGGAACTACTCAAAGCAATGCAACGGGTAGACTGATCTACCGCCCTGAATACGCTACAGATGGCTAAACTCGACTAGCACAATCATATTCCCTCACCACGAAGTTTAAAAGATGGATTGCAGAATGAAATAAAGCAGTGCTGCTCTTTGCTGGCACAGAATCCCAACTGGTTAAAATCCAGAATACCACTCATCAGGAGCTTGAGAGCGACCAGCAACAATTCCTTTTTTTAAAAAAAACGAATATTAGGCAGTCCAGCCACCAGTCTTTTCAGAGCAGCTACATCCAAATTATTTATTTCTATCCACATGCTAGATCAAAAGGGTATCCTATCATGATAAAAAATATGTATAATACAATCATTTAACAATGAATACGTTCGAAATGGGTTTACAATGAACAAGTTTTCTCCACATTCTGCCTTTTACAAAGTAATAAAAGACACAAAAGGTGACAGGAGGCTGATTGTAATAAGTCTGACCACTGTGCACTGAGTTACCCGGGGAGAGCCACCTTCAGCAGCGGAGGCTCAGCGAGTGCATGGGTGCAAGTCTCTGGCGTGAAGCCCCCTTCAGGATGGGGGAGCCGCTTCTGGCTTTGATTTAATTAATGAGCTACTTTTCCACCTCACCAAAGCATGTTGTAAAGTCGATGGCACAGTGAAACCATCTGTGAAATGCTGTGGCGCTGTATCGATCACATTAACACTCGGAACAAACAGCTAAAGCTCTCTGCAGCCAGGCACTAAAAGGGACATAAGTGATGGACCAAATATGAACTAATAAAACACCTTAAAGAAGGAGTCCTCAGCCTTTTCTGTAATCAGAGCTACTAATATTCAATGAAAATCATGCTGAGCTACTAATATATTTTGCGTTGTACAGTGACCACCTCAGACAAGATTACGTTATTGGCCCCCATGTAGGATTGTCAGCAGTGTTCATCTCAGTGCTTCAGGCAGGGTTGCCAGCAGTAATGGGTAATACATGCCAGCTCTAGCCGCAACGCCCCCGGCACGAAGGTTATAATCCAAGTAATAACCCTCCCATGAGCCACAAGATGTATTACTCCGATTTCATCTTTAACTCTTTACATATACTTTGGAAGTTCAACCATGTTTCTCAAACATCTGCTCTCTCATCTTAAATACTCCCTTTTCAATTTTGTTATAGATATGTTAATTCGTCTAAGCTAAAGCGTCTAATTTATTATGGTGGGCTGCATATAGGAGGGATACTTACAGGTAGCTGGAGAGCTACCGGTAGCTCTGGAGCTACTCTTTGGAGTAGCGTGCCTTAAACAATCCTGTGTAAGCATGTATATAAAGTATTTATCTAGTGCAAACCAAGCTACGAAGCACTGTACGATAGAGGAGGGTAAGCAACAGAGAACAAATTGAGTAGAGAGGATTAAAAGTGGAGTTCATAAGGGCCGCAGGGAGACCCCCATCCATGTGGATAGGATTAGGTTGCAAAGCCAGAAGTGGAGGTCTGGGGTACCAAGAGGCAGGGAGAAACAACTCTACGTTTAGCAGATAATGAAGGGAAGGCCACGGGAGGCGTGCAGTAGGGGTCCCAGCGTTGGAATAAGTGGTCCGGTTACGGGTCCAGATTGTGTGTGAGCCCTAATGGTGGAAACCAAGGGTGCTTTAGTTGAGTAAACTAGCAGATCTGCACCTGGGGATCCCAGTGTGTGCCAAGCGAGCAATTGAACGAGCACAGCACCAGCATTGTGTTCCAAAATGTTGTATGAGGAACTCACATCTGTGGCTCGACTTCAGCAAAAGTCGAATTTCCCATACTCAGCCCCGCAGAGACCTCATTTAGCCTCGGATACCTGTCCACTTGATGACAGTTCACTTCAACCTCTAGACTGCAGCTACTGGACAGGCGCCTTAGACATCTCCATCCTCATGCATCGGTCTACTCTGGGACATCAGCCAGTCTGGGCAGCCGTGTGTCTTCACAGCCAGCCCCAGACACCCGTGGGGTCAGTGCCACCATCCAGACCACGTACCATTCAGCTCTATGCCAGCCAGCCTCCGAGGCCCGTCCACCTTACACAACCATTCACTGTGCCATGCAAGGCTACGACACCAGTCGTCTCCGGGGCATCAGCCAGAAGTAAACACCACATCAGTAAGCCTCAGAGCACCAGGCACCGCCTCAGACACTAGAAAGCTCCAGACACCGGGTTACTGTACAATATCAGCAAAAGTCACACATCCATCCAGTTGTGACTGCTGCCAGACTACCGGCGCACACATTATGACAGGCAGGGAGTCTGTGACATAGGGCCTGCCAATGTACCCAATCAGCTCTGTAAGAGCTGGTCTGAGAGCCCCATCCATTTTGTGACAACCAGACACAGGTAACCATCCGCTGTGTATGTCTGGATTCAACACAAGGCTTCCTCTGGACATCAGCCTTTACAAACAACCAGGGCACAAGTCCTAAAAAAAAAAAAAAAAAAAAGAAGAAGTGGGGGGACACTGGCGTCAGGACAGGAAGTGACGTCACGAAAGGTGGCTTGCTCCACCAGACTCATTGCCTTCCCTCGCTCACCCCTTAGATGCGATTGCATCAGAGAAGCCAGCGCGTGAGCAGCGTTCTGAATGGGCTCCGATCTCGCCCCAGAGAGGCCAAAGAGTGAATGTGTGGCTCCATTTGCTCCAGTTATCAAGCTCTCGGTAAAATAAGTGGGGGACGCCGTCCACCCGCGTGGTACCCCGACTCGAGCCCTGCTGAAACAACCAATACTCTACCAGCCGCAGCAAGACACCCGTCTACACACAGTGAAGGACACCCGGGTCAGGCTGAGGCATCTGAGTACAGCCATCTTCAGACACCCGACCTGTGTTCAACATCAGTCAGACACCAGCAGGCTCCAGACACCCGTCACTGTGCAGCAACAGCAAGATGAAAACACTAGTCGCCACAGTGAGAGCCGACGGCTGTTCACCTTAAAGTCCTCGAGTTCATATTTAAAGAGCCAATTTATTGCTCGTAGGAAGCCCACGTCTTGCCCTGATGAGCTTTTGTGTCCTGAGCGGAAACCATACCCGCCAGCTGCTCTTAATGAGGCTTTTATGAATGGGCAAGAGATGCCGAGGAAAGCCTTTCCTCCCCAGATAGAACACATCCTGTTTTCAGGAACACCTCTGCCCACGCGGAAAGCATTAGAAGGAAGAGAAAGAAACGAGCATTGGCAAAGACAAGCGGTCTAGTCTTGGGAAGCTTGTTATATAGACATATATTTGCAAACATATGCAATAGGTATTACCATTGTGAAAGTAATAACATGTAAAAATGTTGGCACTTAATGGTGTGCACTTGTTTGCAAAAAAATACAAAACTATAACCCATTACCAGTCACAAGCAATTTAGAGAAAAAAAAATATGAACACACAATGTGATAAAGCACACTTTTGTCCTTGGGCCTCGTCATTGAAGTCAGATGGTATTTTTGCAAACTCAGTGGTGCTGATTTACTGAACCTTGAAAGGATGAAAAGCTGAGTTGATCAACCAGGATCCCTACCTGTAGCCATGAGGTTAAATACAGATCCCTGGAGTGCGCGCACTGGTCCACTGACAGGGTCATATTAAGGGTTCTGGCGGCCCCGGGCAAGTTGACCCATTTCCTCTCAATTCAAGCCGGCAGGATGCCAAACAATACTGAAATATATGTTAAACTTTAATAGGGTCATAAAAAAGTTGAAGTGTGTCTTGCTGAGATCACAAAAATACTTAAGTGGACACTGGGAAGAGACCGGTAGTTGGAGGTACATGTAGGGAGAGTGTTTAAGAGGGAGAAATAGAATAGACAAAGGTTGAATAAAAAGAAGTGAGCTCTCCCAGGAAACTCCTTGGAAGGTGGGGGCCCTTGTCAAATGCCCACTTTGCCCATGCCTTGAGACGCCTCTTCCCACTAAACTGCATGACTTCGGAGAAATAGAATCAAAGATTTTTTACCACGGAGGTAAACTATTTTTTAGGTGAATGTGCAAATGAGCACAAGCATAGGTCTGTGACTCTGACGCGAGCTGACCCATTGTTCCAGCTGTTTGCTCTAGTTGGCAGAAGCAAATTGTGAATGACAACTGAACAGACCAATCAATGACTAGAGCCTAATCATTACCTATATAATAAATATATATACACAAACACACACATATACATCCACATAACTATCCACACCTGGACTCCTATCCATCTGCAGCTTGCTTGCATGTGTACCATCAGAATCTAGCACCCCCCACTCTTCCCGCAGCAATCACTGGACTCCAGTCCATCCACATACAACTAACTGTACCGGGGGTCTCCTCCTAACCTGTTGCTATCTGTATCAAAGTGGTACAAAAGGGGGTGGTGATGGATGGAGCATCTGAACCAATCAAACACTCGCACCCAGTCAACAGATCTGGGTTTAATCCATCACCGTTCTTTAGCCCACTCTGCCACCCCAGTTCAGACATGGCCATATGCAAATCAGTCTGACCCTGTGCCTCATGGGAACAGTCCAGCCCGAACTGCCAAGCCATGCCTTCCCTGTACCGGAAACAAGCTTCCGAGGACCGGTTTCTGGCATTTCAGCCGTCTTCAGCCCGGCTTGCTTGAATCCAGTGGCAAAGTGAGCAAGGGACACACCGGTCCTCGGAAGCTTGTTTCCGGTCCAGGAAAGGCATGGCTTGGCAGTTGGGGCTGGACTGTTCCCATTAGGCACAGGGTCAGACTGATTTGCATATGGCCATGTCTGAAGTGGGGTGGCAGAGCGGGCTAAAGAACGGTGATGGATTAAACCCAGATCTGTTGGCTGGGTGTGAGTGTTTGATTGGTTCAGATGCTCTATCCATCACCACCCCCTTTTGTACCACGCTATCTGTATCAAGTCACAGGCCTCCACTCACTTTTGCAGCTTTCTGAACATTGACATTCTGGCCACAAAACATAAGTTCTAATCACCTACAAGTTATGCATTCTAAGACACCATGTTATCTACAACGTAGCATTCTAACTCGCCAATTGGCTATAGACACTGAAAGACTGGTGCCAACCTGCAAGCCATCTGTAATGGGACTCACACCTATAGGCAACATAGGAGTCCCACAAACATATCAGATGCCCACAATATTTATGGGTATAAATGTAACAAAGAAGGGGGTATATTGCAGTGGAGCTATGGGTCTAAAGCAAAGAGTCTATGAAACCATCTTGGACGTAACCTTTGACTTTGACAGAGGAAGTGGTAAATGTGTGGAACAAACCTACCATTAGAAGTGGTTTGAATTCTAAATACGTAATATGATTCCATAAGTCCTGGCAGGCACACGAGTTTACTCATAGTAGAAGAACAAAGACAGAGCTAGAGACTACAAAGTGTCCAGTGTTACAGCAAATAGAGAAATTGGCAGACTGAGGAGTAGGCCTTGCCGGTCTAGTATTTCTGTTGGCAACTGTTGCCAAGGTCGCATATTCCATTTCTTTGACCAGGGCAGACAACTCAAGCCACATCAATTCAATTTTTATACGCATATATTTTAAGCGAGACACATTCACAACACACCACTGTTGGTTCAGCAGACTGACCAGAGTATCCATTCATAAATCAGATGACAACATCCTGAAAAATGACGGGTGAAGCTGGGCTGAACTAAAGAAACCTAATACAAGCAATGGCAAAACCAATTGGTTGGCTTCCACCTTTTGGTTTTTTCAATGTTAGTTTTGCCACAGTTTTTATAAAGCAGTGTTGTGGGAGCTGCTAGGCCCTCGCCAAAACAGATATAAATTAAAACTAAAATTAAAAAAAAACTGATGAAAGCAATAATATTTTTTGGGTCTAAAAAGGAACAACTGTCATACTAGCCTCTGGCACTTAAAGGAACTAATTTGCGTGCATGTGTGCTACTAGTTAAAAGACAGAAAGCCATCAAGCACAGTGAAGTTTGCCAATAGTTGATGTGGGCTGACCCACTACTCCATGCAGTATGCTGTAGTGGGTGGAAGGAATTCTGAATGACAACAGCAGATCGATGGTTGAACAGGGCTCTATAATTTTACTAAAATCAAAAGGCATTTGTTAACGCCAGACCGAAAAAGGACGCCAGCAGGCACATAACTAAATTAAAAAACACATTAAAATAAGCTAGTTTCGAATACATACTTTGGCAAAATCTGAGTATTCTAAATCTTGCATATATGTGAGAGTTAACAAAAAGTGGCCTAACTGAGAAGAAACCTGATAATTACTACAGCAAGCCCAAACAAAATCATTCTACCACCCATCTCCCTCAACCCCACACCTGATAAGAAAGACCTCCTTTCTACTCTCGGACTTCACCCCCTTGATTTGAAAGGGCTTTATTAATTGGCAGCAGCTTTTTGCTTTCTACAGAGGGTATCAATGATGATCCTTTGCCCAAAGTGGCTAGGCCTCTGGCACCTGCACACATACCAGGGCCTTCTATTAAACTAGAGATTTGGAGGAGAGAGAGAAGCATAGGGACAGAACCAGTTTCACAGTAGAAGCAATGAAACCTTTTGAGAACTACGCAATTGTATAAAGTCTAGACTTTTTGGCGTGCCTTGATGCTCCTATAAACAAGTAGATGCAAAAAAACGTAATTGTTGCTCTTGCTCCCGCCAGACTCAAGTGGAAATCCATCCTATGTTGCATATAAGTCAGTGCAAAAGGGACATTTATCTCAGGTACTTTCTGATACAGATCTAACCTACTCAGGAATCATCTAGAGGAGGAGGAGCTTGGGTTAAGGACCACATCGTTATCTTCTTGTTATAATCTAATTTTCTAAAATAGTAGGTCAACCAAGGCCAAAAGAACAGGGAGAGTTGGAGGTGCCTTGTGCTCTGTGGACCTGCATGGAATTGCCAGATGAGAAGGCAGACCCTGATTGGCTAAGCATTCAGTATATTAAAGTATAGACTGCTTCAACGCAGGTGATTAAGGTTATATAGTGTTAGCAGGGGACGTTGAATTACAGGGTCACCAGTCATGGGCAATTCTTTAAAGTCACGGTACTGTCGAACTACCGGAGTGGCCAATACTGCAATGTCCCAGAAGTCATAACATTAATAAATGCAAAGGCAGAATTTACATAGAAGGGACCTTAATTCTCGCTATGGGGGGAATATAAATACCATAAAAGAAATATGTAAAATACGCCATTGATTACAGCAGGGCAAACTTCCAACATTTTGCAAAGGTAAGCTATTAAAATGAATTTTAGTCCGGGAAAAGTACTTTCACTGCACTCAAAATAAACTTGTCTGAACACCTGGCAGCAATTTTCTTCACCCACAAACACTTCAGAGGTAAAATAAAAGGCTGTTCTAGAAGCGTTAAAGACGAGCCAAACCCTGTTCAAGGACCTCAACGAAGCCACCACAAATAAACCGAAGTTGATCTAGCCACACAATTCCATAATTTTCTACACTTAAAGTCAGTAAAACCAGGAACAGGATTATATACAAAATAATGTTACTTTCATCACTTAAATGAAAGGAAAGCAAGAGTACCACGGATGAGAAACTTTTGAACTATGAAAGGCCATGGGACCTTCTACACAAACCCCATTTAAGAGAAGAAAGAAATCTAAAAAAAAAAAATGTGAGTATAACACAAAGGGGGATCGCAACTGAATTCTGGACAGGGTATCAGTTCGTGAACCTGGTTAGACTACCTTTCCCGAACACATACCTAGGGCGCACAGTGACGGCAGCACCCAACAATATTTTATTCTTCTACAATAGCCACGGCAGAGCTCATTTTGGCACCCTGAATCACTATGCCAACATTCTCCTGAAACCCACTACCATACAATTTAAAGAAGCAGATATCCGAATATAAAAATATTCCTCGGAAATGATATTATAAGGAGACATAGCATAGGCCAAACAATCGATACACTGTCACCCATGAAAATTCTCACTTGTGGCCCTTAATCTTGGTTACTAACCAGTCCTCAATGCCCACAACCCTCTCACAAATCAAATCCACCCTCATTTGCACAGATCAGATTCTGGCAAAACAAGGAACCTACCCTTTATTCTGTAAAACACTACATCACATTGGTGGTCTTCTCCACTTTTTTAAATGGGCAAACAAACGTTGCTCTCTTAGAAACATAGAAATTGAACCACAACAAGTAGTGAATTCGAGCCCAGTCTTAAATCTGACTATTTAAAAAAAAAAATAAAGTTGCAAATCAGGGTCCAAGAACGCTTGTTACATTCAAACATCTAAATTTAAGTCAGTGGCACTCACCAATATAGTATTTGTTTAGGCAGTGCAGGTCTTGGACAAAACCTGTGTTTTGGCGTTACTAGACCTGTAAGCGTCTTTTTATACTGTAAACTATTAGACTCTGCTAGAAGAATCCAATTGTTGTACCTCTTGCCTCAAAGGTAAGAATCAATTTGATCTCCTAATCTTCTACTGTGACAAAGAGTCTCCATCTAACAAGAACAATGCATCCTACCGTGTCTAACTTTTACAAGGAACTTTGAGTTCTCAGATAGATGAGGGCACAGTCATTCCTCAACACATAGTTGACACCCAGCTTTACCCCAAAAGAACCACCCCAAAATGCACTGTAAATCTGAACCCGCTCCTAAGTAAGCTAGAACTTTGGACAGCCTCATTTCCAAGGATGCAAAACTAAAAGACAATTTTCACTGTTATAAGGAAAAGAAAACTCAAAAAAGATCGCAAAACGTAAAAAGAAAATTAAACAAGCATTTACAATGCAATGGTTTCGCCTTTGGAAAAGTTAGAGCTATTGGCATTGTAAATGACAAAATTTGTATGTGTTGGTTTTGAAAATAGATAAATAAATGGCAGTGTCATTTACATTGCCATTAGCTTAATCTCTCGCAAAGGTGCGCGGAAAGGAACAGCCAACTCGAGTGTCTAGTATTTACCATAAATAGTACGAAAGATACCGTGAGTTTACCATATAAAACAGGCTGTGGGAAAGAGAGCAGCCAGTGATGTGTACAGAGGCTGTGGGAAATGCACCGTCCAACATGCGAGCCGTGCATGTACCACAGGGTGTGATTCTGATACCAGCATAGCTATGTCGAGCATGAGGCGCGGGGAAAATACAGCAGCCAGCGTTTTTGTCTAACATAATATACTGTGGGAAGGAAACCTGCCAACGCGTGGACTAGCACGCAACACGGGGTGCAGGAAGGACAGCAGCCTGAGTCATGTGTGTGTAAGATGTAACTCAGGTGGAGGGAACGAAATCAAACAGCACAGACAGGGTGTTTGAAAGACGCCGGCCAACCAGTGGGTCTAACATGCAAACCATGCTGTGTGAAAGAGCGCAGCCAATACTGTGTAACACAAGAAGTGTGAAAACATTGGCCACCCTGTGGGTCTAAAAGGCAACAGAGGCTGTTGGAAAGAGACAAGCCAATAAGGTGGAACACAGGGTGTGAGAAAGACATCGGCCAACAAGGTGGGTCTAACATGCAATACAAGATGTGGGAAAGAGCGCAGCCAATATTGTGTAACACAGGAAGTGTGAAAAACATTGGCCACCCTGTGGGTCTAAAATGCAACAAAGGCTGTGGGAAAGAGCTCAGCCAATGATGTGTAATACATGGTGTGGGAAGACACTGGTCAACCAGTGGGTCTAAAATGCAGCACAGGCTGTGGGTATGCGTACATCCAATGATGTATAACACTGGGTGTGAGAAAGACACCGGCCAACAAAGTTGGGTCGAACATGCAACACAAGCTGTGGGAAAGAGCACAGCCAATAATATGTAACACTGAGTGTGGGAAAGACACTGGCCAACCAGTGGGTCTAAATGCAACACATGCTGTGGGTATGCGCGCAGCCAACAATGTATAACACAGGGTGTAGGAAAGAGTACAGCCAATAATGTATAACACAGGGTGTGGGAAAGATATCGGCCAACCTGTGGGTCTAAAATGCAACACAGGCTGTGGGTATGTGTACATCCAATGATGTATAACACAGGGTGTGAGAAAGACATCGACCAACCTGTGGGTCTAAAATGCAACACAAGCTGTGGGAAAGAGTGCAGCCAATAATGTGCAACACAGGGTGTAGGATAGAAATTGGCCAACCTATGGGTCTATAATGCAACACAGGCTGTGGGTATGCGCGTAGCCAATAATGTACAGCACAGGATTTGGGAAAGACACTAGCCAATAATTTGGGTCTAAAATGCAACACAAGCTGTAGGAAACAGCACAGCCAAAAATGTGTAACACAGGGTGTGGGAAAGACACCTGCCAATATGTGGGTCTAACAGCAAACACAGGCTGTGGGAAAGAGCGAAGCCAATAATGTGTAACACAGGGTGTGGGAAATCAGGGGCGGTTAACATATCGCAGAGAGCGGCAATTTTTGGGTCATACACTTTGGGTCAATATCTAACAGGTAAATGGAAGGACAAAAGCCGACCTGTCTGTATCTTTAAAGTGCAACAGGGGGTGTTTGTAAGATGCCCGCCCAGCTTTTGAGTCCTGCACCCAAACTGAGACCAAGAACCCACAATGCAGCCTGTTGGGCCGTCGGCAGCCCGGCCGATGGGTTTAAGATGTAACACAGAAAATGGGCTGCAATATCGACTGTGGGAAGTCGACAGCCTAGCTCATGGGTTGAAAATACAATCACTACTAGAAGGATACCAGTCTACTGATCTAGCAGAAGACCATGCGTGTCTAACATGTAAAAGTGGCAAATATTATAGTCCAATCACTGAGCAGGAAAGATGCCAGCCAACATGAGGGTGGAAAACGGCAGGGAGATCGGAGGAACGGGTACCATGAAACCATTCTATGGCGTGAAAAAATGTTCTTCCATCCCAGAGAACTGAGCCCAGCATAAAATAAAAAATAAGAACAGCCAGACCTAGACAACTCCAGCTAAATCTTATAAAGAAAACACAGCAATGCTGCGTCAGGATATTTATCTATATCACATGATTTATGCACAGAGTGCAGCCATGCCACTGGGCAATGAGGCATGGGGGGAATATTCCATATCTAGGCTGTTACGGGGAGCAATATGCCGCCCTACCCATTACCACACATTAGAAGGGGTGAAGGGGGGGCTGCTCGCCCATCTTTAGGGGGGTCTGAATGAAGCTACAGTTCATGATTCGTGTTTCTCACTCAAAGCTGCTCAAAAGAAAGAGCTGGTATAGCGCTGGCTACTCTGGGCTGGCCACTGTCCTGGTTCCCTGCTTTTCTTCTCGCAGGCTAGTGCCGCTGTAGCCCAGTCGCCCAATAGGATCAGTGTCTTGGCAGCTGTGTGCCCGGGGCGCAGTTGCCCGTCTAGGCTCAGTTGTGCCTGGGGCGCAGTCACCCGTCTAGGCTCAGTTGTGCCCGGGGCACGGTCGCCCGTCTAGGCTCCGCCGTGGCCCGTCTAGGCTCAGTTGTGCCCGGGGCACTGCCGCGTGCACACGCTTGGTGCCCGCACACCACTGAGCCAGGGGGTGCGTCACCCGTGTGACCTCGTATGCCCTGGGGGCAAGGCATGGGAGCACAGCGGCCCACCTGGGCTCTGTGGCTGTCGCCGTTCACAGGCAAAGGCGCCTGGCCAGCCCCTCCGCGCAGTCTTCGTTAACTTGAAAGTCTAGCGTACCCTCCTCGGACAGTCATGGGCGGCCGGGGGCGCACAGCTTTCATCCGAGAGTCTGATCACAACAGCAGTCCAGGGGGAGGGGTCCGAGCCCCGCACAGACACATGCTCTGTCCTGAGGGGCCCAGCTGCAATCAGCTTTGAGATCTTCAAAGCCTCGGGCGCAATCAAATGGCAAAGCCCCGAGACAGGAGGAGACACAACACGCACCCCCCTCCTCCGACCCCCACAGCCCCAGCTCCTCCTAACACAAGGTCCTACCTTCGCCCATCCAACCCCTCCTCCACAGTCCCTTCACTCACCTACTCATCCTTCCAAGTAATAAACACAGAGCACGTCTAACCCCACTCACCCGACCCTATTTCACATGATTGAACTCGAGCCCCGAATTTTACTCACGCGCCCCTTCTGAACACACAGCCCATACTCGCCCCCTTTCTCTTTAAGAAACTGACCAAACACTGCCCGCTTACACACCAGTCTCTGCTGTTCTCTTAGTAACATACTCCCCAAACCCCCAATTCCATCCACCCTCCTAGGGTAAAGCGCAAAGTAGTGATTTGCAAAAAGAGGGATCCAACAAGAAAGAGAGGAAGAGGAATGGCGGAGAGGCTGATGGTGGCAGTGGGATGTCAGGAGGGCTGCAGTATGCCTTTGCCCTTGATGAATGAAGCTTACTTATTTGTGTTTTACATTTAAAATATAAATGTATTTTTCCTTATTGATTTTGAATAAATTCTCCTTATAGAGACAAGGAAGTCGATCTATTATTCTACAAGTACATTGTATAAATAAAACATACATCAAGGGCAAGTTCTAATCTCCAAGCACTACTCAGGTTCACTAGCAGCTGGAAACAAAATCTGCAAATGATACACAATTAACATCACGTTGACTAATGGCAAAACGTTCAAACACACGCATGCAGCCACACACCCAGTCATCACACATGCTACCATACACAAAATAGTCACTATCACAAATACTGCTAGAAACACAAAAGCACACAATCATCACATAAGCAGCCCAAATCCAATAGTCATAAAAAAACATCCCATATGCATACACAGCCATACGTTCACTTCTCATCTCGGACACACACACCACTCACCTATGAACACACACACACGGTTTCTATCACTATCGGGCATAACTGTGTTATTCGCTGTCCTGTTCCACAGCAGGGCTCTGCCCTAATAAGTTCCTGAGTACTCCCCATAGACTTTAGGATCTGGAGGGGGAAGGTGCGATACCCTCTCTACCCGCACCTCACATGCAGGGAATGTCACCTATTAAATACAATTTTAGGATTATGTTTGCTTCCTGCCATACACACGCACCGTGTCTTGTCACAGCCGACGAATTTCAACAATTACAGTCCACAAGTAACGTTTCTGTAAGCTAAGAGTGTGTGCAGTTTCAGAAAGTACAATAATAGATTAGGTAAAAAATACACATGCATTAAGAAAATGGGCATGCTTTACCTAAGGAAGAAGAACTCCACCTCTGCACAGCGCACGGCTCATTTGCGAAGCCTGCAAATGCTATCTGGGAAACGATGAGGCTGCAGGGGGAATTTGCCGACGATCACACTAAGCTGAGTGTGTCTGTCGGACTGAACGAATGGCTGGCTGGATCAAGTGCGGCCCTAGAAAACTGGTATACGCAAAAATTAAGGAGAGCGGTGGCTTTTAAATACCGACAAAGAGCGACACCTTGGTGCGGTTCGAAAATAAAGGACCTTGTAGATGTTAGTAATGGTATTGCGTTTGGGGGAAATATAGTGAAAACAAGCACTAACGAGTGGCAGCAAAGGCGGAAAGTAACCTTCCCTCATCCCTATGTGTACATGCTCCTGCCTGCCCTCCGTAAAGCGCACCGCAGAACTCGCATTAGTATTACAGCCACCTTGCTGCTACTGCTGAAATTGACCCTGTTACAGCCACGCTTCTGCTTCCGGGTAACGTTTGTATTGTGCATGTATGCTGGACAGGCCAGGTAAAGAAACACAAGGAAACAAGGTCAATTTGCGATTCGGGGGCGTGTTTTTCGCCCTCTCCCCTTCCCATTGGCTGGAAGGTAAAATTCCAGCCAATGGGAAGAGGAGAGGGCGGTACTTAAAAAAAGACCCAGAAACGCCCCCGAATCGCGTCAAGGCGGGCCCTGAACTCAGTGAGGCTCCTCTCCTCCAATGGCTGGCCAGCATTTACGAGGCCAGCCAATGGAGAAGAGGGGCGTGTTCAGGCCCCCATACTACACACAAAAGATTTCGGCTCCGCCCACCCACTGCTTACGCAGTGGGACGGTAGCCGAAACCTAAAAACTTCTAATCACTTCAGTATTTAAGTCATTAGCTAAGTCCCCAAGATTGTCCCTGACCTCTCACTGACCCTAAAAGAACGTACTTCAAAATGAACTAAATCTACCCATTATAAACCACATCTTTATGAAAAATCCTAGTCAAATAATTCAAGGAAGGCAGGCAACTGCTGTCTAGTCGTACCGCAACAGTGGGAACGCTATTCAGATTGGTCTGCTGGAAAGTTGCACATCGTCAATAGAACCCACCCCATTATATCCGGCAGCCGTATTATTAAAGCAAGTGAAAGAGTGGTCACATAGCCAAATTGTTCAACTCTTAACTGGGAGCTGCTTGAAGTTAGAATCAATGTAGCGTCATTTACAAATAAAGTCAGTGTCCTCTTTTCTGGTGGAGACTGGGCTCTTGGCACCTGCATTTTCCAAACACCATATTTCCATTAGGGAGACCTCCATGACTATGTATTTGAAATGGAAAATAAGCCCCTAACCTACTATCAACTTAGACCCGCAACTGGATGCTCATTATGGTCTGCAAGACCTCGGCTACAAGTACCCTCAGCCACTCTCCAGAGACCCGCAACGTTGTCCTGGAAGGCTTCAGCAACATTCAGCACACTCAGACTCCACAGACCCTCTCAACTGTACAGTCTGCCGAGCCTTGGCTCGGTTTAACCTGCCACAAAACATGCTCATCCTCCTTATTCACGTTCTCAGCTATGTTATGCGCTGCACAGCATCACGACCCCATTCTGAACACCCTTGGGGCCCCTACCCAATCCCCCCCAGCCACACTCCCTGCACATACAGTATGCACCATCCACTCCACTGTGCACAGCATCTCCCCAGCTGTGTGCTGACCTCCCTAGGTCCAGGGGCTGCTCCTCCATGTGGGCGGAGGAGCGTCGCCACACTGCTTTCTCGCAGTGCGAGAAGCAGAACATAAAATGGTATTATAAAGACCATTTTATGTTTCTGCTTCTCGAACTGCGATAAAGCAAAAGGGTTTGGTTGGTTCGGGTTTGATCGAGGGGAGGAGTGGCTTAACCTAAACTGTGGGCCCTGACTGTTTGGTCGGCCCTCTGGGGCCGATCAAACCAGTCATGCACACACTCCCTTTTCTCCATGTAGGCTACATGCAGCCTGCATCGAGAAAATGGCCTCCCCATAGATGCCTGTGTGGTCGGTGTCCCAACCAATCACAACACTGCCATTGCAGCCTTTTGATTGGCTTAGGGGAGGGGAGGAGAGGGAGGCTGCATGCTTCTTGTTCCTGCAGACGCAGGAAAGCAGGAACAGACCGAGCAGTGAAGATGCAGGACCCGGGAAAGGTATGTTTTTTAAAAATAATTTAAACCCCCCCTCCCCGAGCGACCCCCCCCTCCCTCAAGACCACACGCACGTCCCCCCCCCCCGCACCCACCCCCTACCCCTCCCAACCCCCCACCCGTGAGGCATGCCGGCCGCATACAGTACAGCTAAAGTTCTGGTTATCTGCCATAGTTGACTTGTGGGGAGCTACAGGGAGAGGGAAAATGGACACGGGCCAGGGGTCAGGTGAAGCGGAGGGAACTAAAGGGGACTGGGGGCACTGTGAGGGGAAGTTCACTAGAAGAATAAACTGAACCAGCTACTTCACCATTCGGTCCGTCTGATGGCGAGGAAGGTTAAAGGCTACACGGTGCTGTACAGAGTTCTTGGCACACAAATTATAGGAGAAGCTGTGCAATTACTGGGGATGACTGAGAACACAGCCATAGCTGTGTCTGCATTGTTTTCAGACCCTGTCAACCCTAATAAATGCGAAATGGAAGAAGGCTGTCGGACTATCCGCAGAGGCAGGATGCTGACCTATAATTAAGGAGCTCTGGCCCAAGGACTACTGTGGATTTCAATCCTGGTATCAATATCCGCTGCCTATTAGGGATGTGTTCTTACTTGTTGTAATTGCTGAGTTCCAACACCCTGGGGTTAGGTTCATTCTTAAGCACATGGATACATCAGCGGTGTGGGAAATGGTCGGAAAGGTCACATTTTTCACTCACTGTAACCAAGTCTACATTTCTAGATCCTCCACTGTTCCAATCATTACACTTCACAGAGTACATGAGAGGACCTGTCTGAGACAAATGAGGGGGAGGGGCAAGGTGAGGTTTAACAGTAAATGGGGCAGAGGCGGAGAGGAGCCAGGATACTAGGAATGAGACATGAAGGGCTGGGATAAAGGCATGAGTAATGAAACATCGGGTCAAACGGAAACCGAGCCTAAGAAAAATGAGAGGATGGGGTCAACGAGATAAGGTATTTGTATCAAGTGCAAGGATTAGACAAGGACAGTGACAGGACGAGGGTTGAATGAAGTGAAAGTTTGATTAATAAGAAGGGCTGTGATGAAGAAACGTATGCAAAAGAAACAATTATTGGATGGAATGCTGGACAATGCATTCACCCTCAGTCACAAGGATCTGGGTTTAATCTATCATTCTTTTCCTCACCACACCACCCCAGTTTGGACCCAGCCATATGCAAATCAGTCTTGACCCTGTTCCTTGTGGGAACAAACCAGCCCGAACTGCCAAGCCAGGTCCTCCCTGGACCAGACACAAGCATCCTGGGACCGGTTTCAGTGCATCACCCTTCATCAGCCAGGCTAGCTTGAATCCAGTGGTGTATTGAGCACAGGACCCATGTCTGGGCATACCCTTCCCACTGAGGGTGACATATGCAAAAGAAACAATTGATGGACGGAATGCTGGACAGTGCAAACATTCACCCCCAGTCACAAGGATCTGAGTTTAATCCATCATTCTTTTGCTCACCACAACACCACAGTTTGGACCCAGCCATATGCAAATCAGTCTTGACCCTGTTCCAGGCACAGTAAGAAGAAACAGTCCTCAATGAATGCATCTATTTCAAAGTTTTTATACAGCACTAAGTTTAGAGACAGGGCCTTGCAGCAGTGATGGACAGGATTGACAAGGAGGGGATAAGATCCTGCAAGTCACATAAGAAAAAGTGAACATGGGGTCAGAGTTTTTTGGTGGTGACAAAGGAGAAAGACGCAGTATTTAATGTTCCTATCAGTTGGCAGAAATTAGCAATTCTTTTTGGCAATAATACACACTACGCTGTGTTTTGTTGCAGTATTGGAGTGATTTTCAGCATTATTTGCAACTTGGCATATAGTTCCTTATTCGGCTCCCCATCTACAAAAGGGAGGCATTTGTTGAGTGATAAGGAGCTGTCCTATGTTTTGTGACATTCTTGATAGGAAATGTAGTATTTGTCATTGGTGATGAGCAGTGGAGCTGCATTTAGTCATTTTAGTAGCGACAAATGTAGCAATATTTGTGGGAAAAGGTAATGGGCACAATTTACTGTTACCTAACAGTTTGTATTGCGTAGTTTTAAACACAACCAAGGCAGCAGCAGAGTTGATTGGGAGGTGGGGAATAGTGTTTGGAAATTGTGTTTATGACGAAAATAAGTGCGCAGTGGCGCCAGTACTAGTTTTCATGCTATAGATGCAATCGGAATGAACTATTATTTATTGCGAGTGATATGAAGAAAGGAAAGGTGATTGGCGAGCAATACGGAAGAATGGAGGAGAATTTGGTGGTTCTGATTTATGAGGAATGCATCAGTGTTTGGTGGAGGTAGTTGGAGGAATAAAGATTGCCTTGCGGACAGTCATATGAGAGATGGGACAGTCTTTAATGTGGCAATGAGAAACCTCACAATATTGGACTTTAGCGAGGAGCAGTCGAACAGTATTTGGTTACGGTAATGAATGGAGCAGTGCTTGATGGCAGTAATGAAGAACGGGACTGATTTGTGGCAGTGGTAAAGAAACATGGAGCAAAATGTGTCTGCAATGAAAAATCTGAGTGGAATTCTCAGTCTGTGGAAAGGAAGACTGGGGCATTACTCATTCCTAGACATACCAGCCTCTCTCTTGCAATGTTGACATTTTAGCGGTGGTGCAGACTTTGACAGCAATAGGAAGCGAAATGAGGATTAATATTGGTGGCAGCAGATGCCCTAAATTCAAGGGTTGGTGCACTGCCCAAATGAGACTGCTGTAAAGAGAGATGTTGACAGAAACTGGTGAATTGCCGGGTTGGTAATGACGAGTGCCACAACTCTAACCAAATATATTAACCGCTGTAGTAATATGGAAAAAACAGTTTCACTACAGTAAACAGTGCCTTCTCTGTACAGCAATGTGCTGCATCACATCAGGGCTAATAATGCCATGATGGATCTCAAAACCCCGGATGACAAACAAATTAACACTCTTAGAATGCTTACAGCTGGTGATTCTTAGAGGTGGAGTGCCCTCAACAGATAATCATAACTTTTCTCTACACTGGATGGCCCCTTTTAATACGTTGTCACTGTGGAAGAATATAGTCATTCGTGCAGAACGCCAACCAAAAAAAAAACTTTCCGCCCTAAGCAATAGTTAAAGTATGCAATTCAAGCCCTGGATATCAACAGAGTAAATTAGTAAATTAGAACAATTCTCTCCTGGTTGGTGTATCCAAAGTGAGGCAAGCACCCCTAAAAGTAAAACCCAGGTGGATAAACAACTATACAATTACCCTCGTACCAAATGATCTCTGTGAGCTACATTTTGAAGAAAAATGCTTCTTCACACTCACTCATTTGACATACAAGCCAGTCCATCTACAACAAAGCAAAATAACTCAAAATCTGACACTATCTGGAAATACTCACTCTACAAGAGCAAAATGGATTAAAGATTAGAAGTCCTGAAAACGATGAAGCATAAGATACGGATAAGTCATGCCTCCGCAGCAGCTCGAAACTCAGGCACTCCCTGTGCTCTCCGATGTGGAAACACCTACTCTCAACCCATTCAAATATGAGCTCCAAAACATTCATGGCGAGAGTTTACCCTTTCTGACAGGATTGAGCGGTCTCAGGTCACACAAAGAATGGCGCTCTAGTGATGGGTCGATTTGTTCTTAATTTCATTGTTTAAAGGCACTTTGCTGCACGCTTGATTCATAGTAGACATACCCTCCTTTGTGATCAGCCGCTAGTTCCGATATTTTTATATGATAACATTTGCATTGTTAAGCACTTATTTGACCCAGCCCTGCTACCTGTGTGTAGGAATTGACCGATTTGATTCCTGTTCATAGAATGGAATTTAAATCTTTTGTACAGTGCCCCGATGCCTTTGAGCCCTGGTCAACACTTGTACAAATTATGTAAATACATATTAAACTCCAAATGGTTTCAGCTCAAAGAATCTCTTCTTTTATCTTAGCAGCTACTACTGCAATCACTCCCTTAAAGCCAGATGATCAATGCACACATCTTTTTTATTTTTGACAGGTGTATTCATTTATTTTATGGAAAAAACTCCAGGCACAAACATGTCCCAGGCTAATTAATTCCAAATGCACAACTTTCAAACCTAAAAATTACTCAATGTTTTAATTCTAAAATGTTTACTATAAAGTAAGGTGAGTATTTCCTAGAATGAGCAAATCCATAGAGCCGGGGACTTCAATGGAGCAGAGTTTAATCCTCACCAAATTACATACAAGTTGAACATAACAAATGAATGCTTAATCTTTCCCACTTTCTATATACCTTCCTCGCATTCTCTATCCAAGCTCAGTCAAAACACAACATAGTAACAGAACGCAATAGTCAGTATGACCAATAGCTTTTTTTAATAAGTGCATCTTAAAATGACAGCCCGAGCACAATGTAACAACGCTGCTAAATACCCGCGGATCACCTCAAGATGCATGTTGTTAAACGAGCGCAATACACACGCGCTGTTGCATAACATGTGAATATGTAACACATCTTCCCCGTTTAATAGCTGAGCCCAAGCAGCGCCAGGACTGCTCTGAGGCATGCTGTATCTGGAATAGGGGTGTGTAACTGCAACAAATGAGGGACGGAATGCTGAATGATTCAGACATTCTCCCCCAGTCAAAAGATTAGGGTTGAATCCATCGTTCTTTTGCCCACTAAACCACCCCAGTTTGGACCCAGCCATATGCAAATCAGTCTTCACCCTGTGCCTCATGGGAACAGTCCCGACCGAACTGCCATGCCAGGTCCTCCCTGGACCATAAACAAGCATCCTGGGACCGGTTTCAGGGTATCTGGAATAGGGGCTTCAAGCACCTCCCATCTTTTCCATTGGCTCCTGTTCCTGCCCTTCATAAATGCCTGCCTTTGTGTGGTCCGTATGCTTAATTAGTCCCGCCATTTGGTCTTCCCAACACTCCCAGGAGACGGTCCCTGTTATATGTGTGCTTATTCACTTATTTTAGGTTCCTTTGGGAGCACTCTTATTTATGGTCTGCCTTAGCTAGTGTATCATCATGGCACCCTCATGGTTCCGATGGCATTTTGTTTAAATGTGGGCTTTTGTTCATGCGTTCACCCGATCCTGTAAGCGTAATGTGCTGCATGGCTAAATACTTTTTTTCTATTGACAGCCAGCACTTTCAGTGTGGCACGCCACACTTTCGAAGGCTCTTGCAGCACCCATTTCACGAGCACCGCATTTTAACTACTTGTTTTTTGTTTAAATATCGTGCACACGCCTTGTTACCGAGAAAGATGTGTAACTCAGAACACACTTGCATTCATTTTTTTAAATTACTCTTTACCGCATATTCAAACGGAACAGTTAAGCACTTTATTCAGACCCTTTCTGACAGGTCGCCCCATGTTTTCCTTGCTCTCCATTGGGGCACTGAGGCATTCTTTCCGATACCTACTACCAGTTGGTATGCTGTTTAATTTAACAAGTACAACACTTTTTTAGCTTTACAGTCATTCCACTACAGGTATCATTGCACATTTAATAATCACTGACCTGGTGTACTCCCAGCTCACTAGATCTATTTGACACTCCCCCGGTCAATTCCACAATCCTTGGAGAGCTTCTCTTACATCTCCGCCGACTCATCTGGCCTGTCCTAAGTGTACTTCACAAGACGCCCAAGTAAAAGGTTCCTCTGATCCATTAGTACACAGTACCCTGGCAGGTACCTGATCATTTTGACCAGTACCTATTTCACCTTTATAGATCTATTCCCCTTTAGAGGTTCCAACACCGCCCGTGATATGGCATTCCAGCGGAGTCTCTTTCAAGAAAGCATGTACACGTTCATGCCACCAAGTGTAAGGTAAGCTCTCCCTCTCTAAGCGGTTCACCTACCCTTACATGCTATTTGGTTACCATACAATACCTGTATGGCCTGTATTAGTTTGGCATTTTATAAGTTGTTCTTCCACCGGTTCTACCACTTCGGGTTTCTAATTGCATTGCCCTGAATCTTGACATCCACCCATGGATGAAAGCAAGGTTCTTCCCGGTGTGTGCAGATCACTGGTGTATTGTCTAGTTGCCCTCTCCATGGCCCTTTGGTTCCTTTTAATTTGCTCCGAGCTTGGCGGCTTCACGTATTTCGAGCTTGTAATATCAATTAGTTAGACTGACACGCCCTGTACTGCACACTTAGCAGGCACCCATCTGGTTGCAACCACGGGCTGCACTGTCCTTCAGTGGACCCCAACCAGCCCACCTGGGCTGAACAAACCACACACAATACCTTTACTCTGAGCACAAACGCAATTATTTTCTCTCTGTAGACTGCGGCTCCTGGCCCTTCCATCTATGAATCTCTGACAGTCAGCAGTGGTGTTTCAGACAAACAAGCACAGACACAATGCCTCTGGTATGTTTGCCCCCATGTGCAAGGGTCCTGGCCAATCCTGGCCCTGCATCTTCTGAGATTTTCAGGGACAGTCCCCTGTTGCTTTCCAAGCATTGCGTAGATAGTACGTTCAGAGTAACATTTATATGAATGCCGAAATGCATGCTACCACCACCTTTGCATACAGTCACAATAAGGTATTAGCTACGTAGATGCACTATGGCTCCTGCAGCTGGTCACGCTGCATGATAATCATGCAATTATTTGGCTCAACACATAGGCACGCATCCACTTTCCCCTTCCACCTATACCATAGTGTCAAATTTGCATGGGACAGCATGTTCTTAAAGTCCCCATGTTACAAACTGCTTTGCAGACAAAGTCCGATTTTTTTAAACTATATTTGTTTTTTAATATTATATTTTGTCATGTTGGGTCATATCTTCACCATTATGCCTGATTCTAAGGTGTGCACTCGCAGGAGGCGCACGTTTATTCAGAGTGTACCATGTGGCCTGTAGGTTGGGTTTACTTTCACATTGCTGCTATCATTTTTTCAAGTGGGGTCATATTATCCTCACCATTATGCCTCATTCCAAGGTGTGCACTCGCAGGAGGCGCACGTTTATTCAGCGTGTACCATGTGGCCCGCATTTGGTGATGCCTATTACATTGCTTTTATCATTCTTTGAGGTTAGGTCATTTGCATTCGCTTTATTATCATTATGCCCCATGTTAAGGTGGGCACACGCAGAAGGTTTAAGTTTATTTGGCGTGTACTAGGCGGCCCTTATTTCGGGCGGGGCATATGTACTTCGCTTAATCTCCTGATTCGTTTTTGTGGTTCTACCACGTTATCATGTGCTCAGCCAGAGATTCACTCTGCCTTAGCTTCAAAGACGTTTTTACTTTGCCTGTTATACATATTGGCATTCCAAGTGTACGGGCTATCAAACCCGTGGCCCAAATTTGGGCCTTTGCCATTTCAATATTCGCCAGCTCTTTTTAGGACGATTGGCACATGCAGCAGCTACACAGGTGCTACATCCTCCACGTGAAGAGGCCTGGGATTTAGTTGGATACCCAAACCTACAAATATTCCAAGAGGTATGTCACATATAGATTGACAACTTTCCACTTCACTTGTGTTTGAGCACTATGCGTGCTCACAGGTTGCTCACATTCTCTTATGTTGTGTTTTTGTCCCTTTAGTTTGGTATTTTTGTCTCTGTCTCTCGAACTTAGACTTCGTACCGTGGTTTATGCGTAACATAGGTAGGCGTGGCCCCTAGCCGTTGTGCTTATGTTAGGTTTTCCTATTTTTCGAGCAGTATTATGTACTTACATTTGTCTGTTCGTCTGATGCGCTCTAGTTTTTATTCACTGTCCATTGTCTACAGTGCTGTAGGCGTAAGTTTTAATCATGCAGGTCCACCTCCTAAAACACTTTCCCCCTGCCAACTGTTCTTTCTCCCATTCCTTCCCCTTTCCGTTTCTTATTCCCTTCTGTACCCCGTGAAAATATAGGTTTTAACGGTGACATTTTCTTGTGCCTCTCACAATAGTTAATGTGTTTAATTTGTCTTTGAAAACTGGCTGTTGTGTAATTTCATTGTGAGATTGAATATGCAAATTCCTTGTGAATTGTGTTTCCGCATTTGTAAATGTCTACCATTTGTATATATTTATGTATTTATATAGGAGTTGTTCACAGCCCTGACGAAGTTCAAGAAACAAGTGAATGAAAAGCGTTGGCTGGATGATGTTGGTTAATGCAATGAACTTTAGTTGACTTAATAAAAGAGATGTCCAAAGTTAATAAGAAAATGAATCCGGCAATATGTTCTTTTTAGTCAAGAACGTTTATGGTGCACCATTCCAAATACCCTTCATTTCTGTTCTGCATTTGCAGTTGCACCTAACAATGGCAGGTGCAGGAATTGTTGTGCACATCTACCAGATAAAGAAGAAACGGTACAGTGATGTGCGGCTCTAAAACTCCACCGTTGTGCTTTATTATTGTTTTTTAAATCTGTTTTAACTCTGTTAAAATCATTTCAGGCTCTGGATGTTCTAGAACTACAGGTACTTGTACCTGGCCTTAAAAGAGAGAGAGAGAGAGAGTGTGTGGGGGTGTGTGTGGTCTGTCTGTCTGTCTCACAGCCTGGTGCTCTCAACATGGCTGCTGTCCTCCTGCTGCTTCATGCATCTGCTCTGCCTGCTACAATGCTAGTTGTTTATCACCATGTAACCTGATGTATCATCCAGTCTTGACCAAACATCCAACAAAGTACTAAAATTTCCTTTTTAATAATATTTACCTGTGTATCCATCTTTCTGTTTCCATAACAACCATCTGTACCTATCCTACCCATCCACCACCTACCATCTTTTCATTCATTTAATCACCCAGACATCCATTCATGTACTCATACAGGTAGCCATCAATTCAAGCATTCATACAAACAACTATAATTCCACTGACCCATCCATCCTAACTACACCTCTGCTTCTTAAATGTTCACATTATCTGGATGGTAACCACATAATTCCACTACACATCACATACATCCACTTCATAATACACAAGTAAAAAATATTTACACCAATCGCTCTAACTCTCGTTTTTTAAATGATCACTCCACTGCAAACAAAGAATAAGTAAAATACATGGTCCTTTACAAAGCCAATAAGCTCTAACGTTCACAAATGCGTGACTGTTTTCCTTGAAAATTGTTTTTTTCCCCCACTATTGCTCCAATCCTACAGTGTAAATATTTTATGTCAACACAATCTTGTAACCTAGTAGGCATTTTCATGTCCTAGTACACCTATGCTTGTCACTTGCCTCAATCATCCTACCCGTTGCAGAACCTCCAGTTCCAGCGAGTCCTTCCTCCAGGGCCGTTCTCCTACATCTAATAACACATTCCCACTTTCACTCCCACAACTAGATTTGGCACTCACACCTTTGAATAGAGATACTCTGTCCAAATTCCACCCACTACCTCCATCCAAACGAACCGCATTCTTAAAAAACAGCAATTGCACGAGTGGGTTCAGACTATGTAGCTAACAACCCCTTACTCACAATTCCCCTTTTTTAAGACTAAATATCACTCACCAGGATGCTGTTTACTAGGTGTCCCCCTCCTTTTCTGGAAAGTGTCTTTCATTTTTGATTTGTATACTTGCACTACTCATCTGATTTCTTTGAAATCTGCATCTGATACCTCCATACCCTCTTTCTTCTGGTCTTTCATACACTAAGGAACCAATGTTGTGCTCTGCTTGCTTCCCCTTAATTCAAATGGACTCACAGCCATCACAGAGTTGGGAGGAGTTCTATATGCAAGTAACAGACTGCAGTGATTTCCTCCAGCCTGACCCACCTTAACAGATAATTGGATCGCCTCCTTGACAACTCTATTGAAACTTTCGGCTTGACTATTTGATTTGGGATGGTACACAGCAATTATCTTGTGCATGCAAATTACCACACTTCGCCAAATAAATCTGGCCGGAATCACTAATGAATCGACTTCTTGGGGAATACCCTCTCTGCAAAAAACTTAATCAAGAAATCACACAATACTTTCAGATGTAACTCCCCCCCCCTCCCCCCCCCCTTACCATTTTAATTTCTGGCCATTTAGTAAAGTAGCCCACCAAAACAATGCCAAATGTTTCCTGCCTAGGTAGAACCGCAAACGGTCCAAAGATGTCCAACCCAAGTTTCCTCCACGGTCCCAGTGGCAACTCCACTGGTTGAGACTTTGAAATCAATCCTCTAGCAGACTTATAACTTGAGGAATACAAGCCACACTTCCTTACCTGGTGTTATGTAAAAGTCTATGCCTGGCCACCAAAAATTGGCCCCAACCTGGGTTCTAGTACTGGATATCCCAATATGTCCCTCCTGGGCAATGTCCACTACAACTCTCATCAGACCACAAGGAGGCACACATTTGTCACTTCTCATCACAACACGGTTCTCTAAGGCCAATTCCTCATGCACTTTGAAAAACCCCATGAAATCCACAAGTATCTTCCTTCCTTTCCTCAGGCCCACCTTGCTAAAGAAATGTTCTAACCTGGGTAAATCCACCATCTTTTTCCATCTTGCTTTCCGAACTACTCTCCAACACCACCCAATGCTCTGCCGTCCCTAAACTGATATCCCTCAAAGTAAAAGCTACCTCGCACTCGATGTCATTAGACCCGCTTCAAGATGGGGGTAACCTAGACATACAGTAAGCATTTACATTAGTCTTCCCTGGTTCATATTCCATATGATATTGAAAAACTTGCAACTTAGATGCAAGTCTGGCCAACCTTGCAGTCATGGTGCGACCTCCCCCGGGTGCCAGCATATTTACTAAAGGTTCCTGGACAGTTTTGATCATAAATCTACTACCCTACAAAAAGGCCCAGAAGCATATACGCCCCCCACTTCTCCCGACACACGCAACAGTTCCCTTTCAATCATGGAGTTGTTTTTCTCTGCCTCCCTTAATGTCCTGGATGCATACGACAGTCCACTCTGCATCAGGACACCCCCTAATCCACAGTTACTTGCATCACCTACAACAATGCAGTCTTTCAAGCAATACACACGCGCTGCCGCATAAACTGTGAACTTGTGAATATGTAACATTTACCTCATGCACTACGATTACATAACTTGCAATGCAAATTACAATTTCACTTATTCAAGGACTTTTTTCTGTCTCATCTTTTTTAATGTCAAAAATTAGGAAATGATTGGCTTGGGAGATTTCAGACTCTGATCATGCTCCTGTGTATTTCCCTTTGAATCTCATAAAAAAGGCTCTGCAACTACTAGTCCAAAAAAGAATAAACACCTCCTTCCTAAAAAGACAACGTTGAAGTTGGCCCAATTACTTTGGAAGGGATATGTTTATAGAGTGTTGAACAAAGCTTCGGTGGAGTCAATTCTATCTGAGACTTTCTGAAACAGAATGTGTAGGAATTGACTCCGCAAAAAATATAGGGTCTCTTGGACAAGATACAACGTTGAATAAGGAAGTGAGGAGGCTAGGGCTGCATTTCACTCATGCTCAGCATGAAGCTGATGTACAGAGGTTTATGAGAGGAAGACATGCCTACGGAAAGTTAATAGAGAGAAGGGCACATTTGTTTAAACTAGGATACAAATGAATATTCTGGGCTAGCAAAGAAGCTGATACACTGTTGACTCAGAGGGGAAAACAGATCTGATGCGCAATAATGACGTTTTAAAGAATATTACACTGTTCTACACACAAATATCCACCCTTGAAGAACTAATTTAACATTTGTTTTGGTATTAATGAGTGATTGTTCTTCATCACACTCGTCTTGCTTTTTCCTTTAGAGTGGTATGAATGAAGCTTTTATTTTTCCAGAGCATTAATCATAACCAAAAAGTTAAATTTTAAGGCTCTGGGAGACTAAATAAACCAAAAGCAAAGTCTTGTCTCATCATCCCGATTAATCTGGCCTCGATGAAAAAGTCAACCATGGCTACATTTTACTGTTAAATAAGTGTGAGAATATATGGGGGTGCCTTGAATTAAATAATTAAGGCTTTTCTTCCTCCCTCCTTTTTAGGTTTCGCTGGAGGGCGGAGCTCTTAGCTCCGCCTCCAGAGAAATCTCTTGATTTCCAGTAAGGAGAATGGAATACGCCCCCCTGTCCCATTGGCTAGCTCCATAAATGGAGGCTAGCCATTGGAACAGAGATCTGTCCGTCAAGGCCGGACCAGATTCGGGGGCGTTCCCGAGATTTTTTCCCAGGGCGGAGTTAAGTTTTTTCCCGTTCCCTCCCCTTTCACTGATGCGCTGTCCCCTCGCTGTCCTGTGCACGTTTCCCGCCGTCCGTGTCCTCTCCCGCCCCCTCCCGCCGTCCGTGTCCTCTCCCGCCCCCTCCCGCCGTCCGTGTCCACTCCCGCCCCCTCCCGCCGTCCGTGTCCACTCCCGCCCCCTCCCGCCGTCCGTGTCCACTCCCGCCCCCTCCCGCCGTCCGTGTCCACTCCCGCCCCGATTGATGGTGATCTAGAGCCGGTGCCCACCCGGCATTTGCCCGTAAAAATCAGCCCCCGCCTGCCTACCTAAGGAGAAGGGCCGCTGCGCTGCCCGCAGCGACCCGGAAGTGGTTGGCCGGCCGGCCAATCCCAGCGCGGCCGGCCGGAAGTGCCCGCCCCCGCAGCCCGGGGGGAAGAAAGAAGAAGCATGGCGGCCGGTTTGCAGGGCTCCCGTGATGCGAGGGAGCCCTGCTGCATCTAGGAGAGCCCAGGAGGAGAGGAACCCCGCCCGCGGCCCCAAAGCGACCGCCGGAGGAGTGCTGCAGGGAGCAAGGCTCCCGTGTGAGGAGGAGAGCCCCGCCCGCCAGAAGACAGTCGGTGAGTGCGGGTGCATACGTTTTTATAGACAATGTGTATTCCAGTGGCCAATCCTACATCTTGTTCTCGATTTAAGTCTGCATTTAACCACACTTTGTTTTCCCCATTTTTTCTGTAATTATCCATATTTCTGTTTTGTTAGTGTAAAAATTAAACTGCAACTCGTATATTTCCACATGTAACAACTACATGTGTCCTCATACTCGAGTGCCTAAGCGGTGTTAGCAGTACATAATTGCGACATGCAATACAATATAATATACTCATCTGGACACATTAACCTTGTCGGACACCTTAAATGGCAGCATACCCAACTTAATTAAGAGAATTATTCTCTTTTTTCTGTAACTCTCCTGCCGCAATCTGCACAGCTACTGGCCAGGCAGTCATGTTTGATGGCACTGAGAATTACTGAAAGGAAGACATAGACTGTGACTGTGGACTGCCTCCTTGAGCTACAGTCTGCAGTCTCAGCACATCACTGCAACCATGCTCTGCATGTATTTACAGTAAACGTTCTTTAACACCAATTGAATGTGTTACAGTAAATATGTTCCCTCTGTCAGAGACATAAACAAGCAACAAAGGTAAGAAACAGAGCCACCACACAATTATAACTGGCTCGCAATGACCTTAAATAGACACCGGGCGTTAAGCTCGAGTTTTCTACGTCGTCACTCAAAACCTGGAGGCGGAAACACCTCGAGTTATTCACTTTTTAACCCAGCTTCAGCTTTACATCATATGTCCGCTCAATCACCTGCCCCTGTTTCAACATCCATATAAGCACGTAATGGAAGAGTCTTACAAAACACGGCATCCCCTAAAAAAACACCTGGCCTCCTATCAACCACACCTCTGCCAGTGCAAGTCTCCATTGACCTATGCTGACCGGGCAAGGGGGCATGTGGTGTAACAACAGCTATGTCCAAGATCAACCGCCTCCCTCAAGTCTGTGGGGACCCAGGAGAGGCGGTAGAAGGCAAGATAGGCCATCAGCCACCATTTGTCCAACGCTTAGATCTCTGGACACCCGGGGTAAGACAGCAGGACACAGGAGAAGGAAGGTCTTCCTCAGATGACATCAGAAAAGTGCGTAACAACTTCGGTTTTCCTTCTTTACGTCTAAGCATCGGAAAACTAGATTTTGAACAGTTATTCCCAACAAGCACTGGCGTTGCCAATAGGTTTCGCATTTGAAAAGTTGGAGCTATTGGTTTTTGTAAATGACATTTTATATTTATATATCGTTATTGGCATTGTCAATAACAATATATAAATATAAAATGTCATTTACAAAACCAATAGCTCCAACTTTCCAAATGCGAAACCTATTGGCAACGCCAGTGCTTGTTTCCCTTAGTTTTCAAATGTAGTTTTTTTTTACATTTTGTTTTTCTGTTTGCACAGAGTAGAGTTGTTTTGGGGTAGGAAGTTATTTGTGTTCTCTGTTCAGTTCTTCAAAAATGAATTGCCTTGGAAGATGCACTAATTACACAGTACAATTTCTATAAGTATTTTATTAATAAATCTGGAATAGTTTCCCAGGCTTTTATACAATATATGAATCTGGTAACTATTGATGGAATTTTTGTGATGTTCTCAAGCTTTACTTCTTTTTCTAATCTCTGCTGTACAACAATTTACTTTAATACACATTTAAAATTGAAAACAAGCATTGGCAAAGTCAATACATTGCGTCTTTGGGATCTATATGCTTTACCAATGGCTTTTAGTGATGCTATATAGCATCGCTGGTGCAAGAGAGAGCAACGAGGGGCTTGGAGTGAGAAGCACATGATTGAGAAAGCAACACGGCAGGGAGAGGCATACAAGGATAAGCGCATCATGAGGTGGCAGCTGAGAAGGGCACAGGTGACCGAGAAAGAAGGTGGAGGAAGAGAAGCAAACTAAAAAGACAGCTTGATAACTCTTATGGAGTGCTTAAAACCAACCAAATATAAAGTAAATTCCTGAAAGAGAGAAGTGGAAGGGCAGAAATCTGAAGTAAATTGGCAATGCTCCAGGAGAGGGACAGGCAAGAAGGACAAGGCACGTCATTGAGTAAGAAGCAGGCATATAAGTGTGACAAAGCCAACTAATGCTAAGCAAGAAGTGGGCTGTAAGCCCATCTATGTTCTTGGCAAGCCACACAACATCCTTTGCAACCTTTAGACTACCTAAATAAAAAAAATGGAGGAATCTAGGGAATGCATTAAATGGTTTTCAGACTGCAAGGTGTGCATGTACTTTCTAATGATTGCATAAAGAAATAAAAGCTACAAGGATGGGGTCGCCATCATATCATGGGCATCCATGTCACCATCATATCAGGGTAATCCGTGTCCTCCTCTGCCACCTGCGCCATCCGGGATCTATCTCTCGTCTACACCATTACACAGGGTCCATCAAAAACATTCCACAAACTGACAATCTACGAAGCAGAAGTATTCTAATAAATTTCATTTTGCACCAGAGTGTTAACCAACCACTCACGGTGGGCGATTACTTCTCCAATGATAACAAGCATACCTATGCAGAAGCAATATCTGTCCAGCCCCTCCCTCCCCCTCTCTTTCCAGGGGAACCACCCAATGAAATCAAGCTTGAGTAGGGTACATGGACAACCATACCATTTACCTGAACTCCAGCTCCACACTTGAGAGAAGTGTGGCTGCGGACCCAAAAAGGTGAAAGTGCATGAATGGGACTACTGTTGGATAGCCAGCTGCCCCAACACAAACATGTACTGATCTATATGGTTTTCCCTATTAATCCCACCAAAACTTGGGATCAGTATACAGAAAACAATCAACTGCATATTGTGGGAACCAATTATATCACAGCTATGCCCGTGAAAATACAAATTAATCACTGGCACTGTATATAACTTTACAAAACGTCATTTATTCTAACTTATTCACAAGCAAAAATTATTTAGCCTGGTTTCTCTCTTAAAAGGTGGGCACATTAAACAATTAAATTGCACATTGACACGACAAAAAACATAACTTTATACATAACAGAAAAAGAACAAAACTCATTCACTGTACACCAAATGTATATGATTCTGATCTATCTTCTGGCGTTTTGTCACAAAATACGGCTGCAATTCTTATTTATCAACAACAGTCCATATGGAAGGTAGTCCATTTAGGGTCCACACATGAGGGAACGCCCAGCCCTCGTTAACCTTGATATGTGTACCAAAATCCTTAAGTTATCTAATTTCAAAAGCAGGACTCCTCCAACTAAAGAAAGTTGACACGTTTCGGCCCCATCAATTAAGGCCTTTTATGGACATAGGAAGAAGAAAAAACACCTGCAAAGTAATGTCCAATATAATAGATTTAACATACAGTGGGGTGCCTTTCTACTATAAAAGTGCACCTTACCATCAAGTCCATCACGGAGACACAGTGTCCATACCAAAACACACAGATGACCAGAACGGACATCGGCCGACTACCATATAATATGTGCAGATGTTTGAAAAGCGCAATTACATCTCTTTTCATATGTGCATGATCGCACCTTGCACCAGTGGCATAATCCCTTTCCAATGTGGATGCTGGAATAGCAATGGTAGGTGGACACTACCTTTTATACTATGCGAGAGATTCAGGATACTGGAACTGCAACAATGCTGTAACGACTTGGAGAGTTGCTGGGACACAACATGGCTTTTTACATTCTTTGGCAAATTACAACAGCAATGTAATGATGCTTTTCTTGCTGGAAAGGAAATGTGGATCAAGAATGGCAATAGTTGTTTGCATATTTGGATCATTGTAGTACTGTATTTTGGGCACTGGGGCAAAGCAAATGATAGTGTGATGGGTGCCTTACATTAGGGCGAAGTGACAGAGGTCACAATATCTGCAATATCTACCGAGTCCTCAGCCTAGAAGATCAGAAATCTGAGCGCAACAGGTATTCTGGTCCCCTTACCCAATGTGTAGTCTTTTCCTACTTGACCTTTAGTGATCACTTCTTACAAGCATGAATATTCAGATAATGTCTGGCACGCCTGAGGAGCCCCCCTAGCAGGCTGGCGCAATATGCATCATCGCAGTAGCACACTGGAATCATCATTGAGCAGCGCCCTACTATAAACTGATGCTCCACAGAATAGTAGCGGAACAAAAGGGGGTGGTAATGGACGGAGCATCTGAACCAATCAAACACTCACACCCAGTCGAAAGATCTGGGTTTAATCCATCACCGTTCTTTAGCCCACTCTGCCACCCCAGTTTAGACATGGCTATATGCAAATCAGTCTGACCCTGTGCCTCATGGGAACAGTCCAGCCCGAACTGCCAAGCCATGCCTTCCCTGGACCGGAAACAAGCTTCCGAGGACCGGTTTCTGGCATTACAGCCGTCTTCAGCCCGGCTTGCTTGAATCCAGTGGCAAAGTGAGCAAGGGACTCCCGTCTGAGCATACCCTGCCACACTTATGGCGGCCAAAAGCGGAACAAAAGGGGGTGGTAATGGACGGAGCATCTGAACCAACCAAACACTCACACCCAGTCGAAAGATCTGGGTTTAATCCATCACCGTTCTTAATAGTAGAGCAACCCTCAAGCATGCATTATGAGGGTTCTGGAGTTTGATGATAGTAGCAAGGGATACTGTAGCTTCAAAGTTTGTCTTTTGTTGCACCACAACGATGGGCATTTTATCCTGGCACAATATTTAAAACGGGTGCCATTTCTCGTATGATTCTGAATGGATTTTTATGACAACAGAGCTCACTCTAGCAGAGACGCAATTATTCGGCTGAGGCGCCAACATTTGCTTACGATACATTTAGCATTTTGCAGCAGTCGTGAATCTCTTACGGATTGATACGTAGACTGCTGCTACTAATGGAGCCCACTGTGAAAGGCGCCATGTGGCATGTGGCATTCATGACCTATGATATCAAAACCCGAAAATAATTTAATAAAATAAACTGCTGCTAATATTAAATGATACCGTGTTTTATTGCAGAGCCTGGTGTATTTCATTAGACCGCCTTCGCATCTGTCTCCTTAACCTATGGTTTTCTATCCAACACCTTGTAAACGTTGGTCTTCATGTGTAGGATCTGGTCACATTTATTTCAGTGTGCTCAATAAAACTTTTATAAGTTAATGTGAAGACAGTAAACCACAAAGCACAGTATTTGCTGCCGGCAAAATTAAGGCAATTTCATCAGAAGGACAGGAATTGGGTTATATTTGAGGGACAGGCTGCTTTTTGCTCTGCAGGTGGTGAATGTTCACAGACACTGGCGACAAGCATGGGTGGCTAGTTCAGGGAAGGCAGATCCCATAGGGCTTGCAGTAAAACAACCAGTACACCACACATGACCTAGAACATCATCGGTTTGCTGAAATGGAAAACCTACTGACAAGGAGTTAGAGTGATGTTTACAGTGTGTGGCACTCACCTATAGCTTATGTGAGACAGTAACCAACTGCCATGCCCCAATGTGAGCTGAACTGAGTGAAGGCAGCAGTAATATTTTACATCCTTTAGACATTGCTGTGTCTAGTTGTTTGAGTGGGCAATCTCCAAATACAGCAATAATTCACAGGAGGCCTGGTTTTGGGTGTGTTTGCCCTAGGGAGCTATAAGATATTCAGAAAATTAGTTGTACTGAGCACTGATGGCCCATAAAGTAAACAGAACAGGAGACAAAGAATTAAGCAGGAGCAGAATAGGATGAACCCAAAAAGATTGCAATCAACGTGGCGCTAAGGTCTCCCAAAAGGACACTTGACAGGCACATAAGAGCCGGGGCAAAACACAGAGAGCCATGAAAGAGTTGAGCTAAGCATGGTGAATTACACCCTTAGATAGCTGGACCTGGCACAAATGGGTAATTTCATCAATACATTGATCTCCCAGTCAGATAGGGTGTCCTGGGGCTAATAGCCACCAGACCAGGAAGGTACTAGTCCTGCTTACATGAGCCATCTTACCTTTCCAAGGACGGTCAGACAGGGCTTGGGGTCCAGCTCAGGTTGCTCCAACTTCACCACGCCCACCCAGCCATACTCGTACAGGTCCTCCTCGTCGTTGGTGTTACACAGACCAAGAGGGTGCATCTGAGGACAAAAGAGAGCAATGGGTCAGTTATGTGCCTAGACACAGACAGGCTACAAAGCATGCTCATTTCACAGAGGCACAGATGGGTACCGAAAGAGCATCCGCATATGAACTGATGAACAAAAGAGCACAACCAGAGACTCTGTTCTAGCTCTGATCACCACAAACTAAAGGGGATTCTAGCACCCCGCAAAGAACAAGGCTGGGCGCACGATTAATCTATTTTTTTAATACAAAGAACAAACCAGAAAGCAGAAATGCTGAGAGCACAGTATAGAGGTGTGGTAAAACAGTTTTCAAACACTCAACACAGTATAGCAAAGACAAATGTCATTATTGTAGGGGCGGGCTCAAGTAAATCAGCATGGTTAATCAACTACTATGATTCCTATAATTGTTATATTCCTTTACATTTGGGCAGAACATGCTCCCCCAAACCATTTCTTAAAAGCTAGCTCAAAAGTGCTTTGTCCACTCAGCTGTCTTGGATAGGCAGAACTTTCCTAAGTCCTCTCCCAGCTGCAAACCGACACAGAGTGGCAATTTGTGGGCAGTGTTGTGTTCATAAGCATGGGCTACACTTCTACGTGCAGCTTCTATTTAAGGGGGGTCTTCCACTGCATTACGAAACAGATGTACGGCGACTTCCACAGAGGTTTATTCGTCAAGCGTGATGGAACTGAATAGTTTGAGAGAGAACAAATGAAGAGCAGAGCATAATTCCATGTCACTTTACAAGCAATTCTTATTAGAACATTGGAATGTTGGTAGCTCCATTGAAAACAATGGAGTAGCTCCGAGCTTATAATGGCTGGTATAAGCCCGGAGCTCCAACATTCCAATGTTTCTTTGTTCACAGCTCTGGCTGTGAACAAAGGCTTCAGGGAGCCTGAGGGGATTTCAATTCCCTCGCGCTCCCTGAAGGCTTTATTTTATTTGTTAGAACATTCTGCCCTCTAGTGGCAGAATGTTCTAATAGCTTTATAGCCCTTGTAGCAGGGCTATACCAGCTTTTAAAGTGCCGCTGCCTTGTTAAAGTCCCTCGCCTTCAGCTCGGGCCTTCAACGCTGTAGCGGGCCTTTAATAGCCAGTATAGCCCTCTACGGCGGGCTATAAGTCTATATTATGACTCCATTCGGGCATTGATAGTCTTATCACACTTCATCCATATCGGATAAGTGGCCGTTGCTGGATCACAAAAACTACGTTAGATTTGACTGGAGCAAATATGAATATACTTATTGGTTCACACATATTGTTTCATTAGAACATTGGAATGTTGGGAGCTTCATTGAAAACAATGGAGTGCTGCTAGCCTATAATGGCTGGTATAAGCCTGGAGCTCCAACATTGCAATGTTTCTTTGTTCACAGCTCTGGCTGTGAACAAAGGCTTCTGGGAGCCTAAGGGGATTCCAATCCCCTCATGCTCCCATAAGGCTTTGTTCTTTTTTGATAGAAAATTCTGCCCTCTAGTGGCAGAATGTTCTAATAGCCTTATAGCCCTTCGTAGCTGGGCTATACTGGCTATTAAAGTCCCTCTCCCTTGTTAAAGGTCCTCCCCTTCGCCTCGGGCCTTTAATGCTGGAGGGCCTTTAATAGCTGATGCTGTGGCTTTATAAACCTCTCTGATCACCTTCTTATTGAAAGAGTATATTTTATTGAAGTTGGTATTTAGGGTAAAATGTTTTAGCAACACGTATTAGTTAACTATTGCTTTAGTCTCCCCTTCTTTCATTACCCCCCTCTAATGTAAAAATCTTAAGAGTCAAAACAATCACCACCGCACCTCCCATCAAGGAGTAAGGAGAATATCAAATGTACGGGGAATACAAGGGGCACATACAAAGATTGGGTGGCAGAGGAAGGGTTGGGGTGGGTGTAGTTAGAGCATATGTTCCTTTTTTCTAACTGAGTAATTATTCATTCAGCATGGATAAATCCATTTTGTCTTTGTATTACGGAAGGAGAATCTGTTACTGAATATTCCATCCATTCATTTCTCAATTAATCCATTTCGCTTCTTTTTTGTAAAATTTGTAAAACTTTATTGAGCATGACAGAAACAGCCGACACGTGTTTCACCCTATGTGGCGAATAACACCAGGGCTTTCTCAAGGCTATACAAATTTACACATCATATTTTTGGTTTCCAAATAATATCATAGTGCAATAAGTCAACATCCAATTTTTCTTTTAAAGAAGATGAGTTTCCAAAGAGGTCCTCCATATAATACGGTGTTGGCGATGGTCCCGGGGGTGGGGTGGGTCCAGTCCAGGAAAGGCCCGCTGTATCTTGGATACTTGGGCACATAGAATATCACGGTATGGCAGAATATCACGGTATGGCATGACTTATTTATATAGCATGAATTCTGCCATTAGTACAGCCTCGCAGTCTAATTCTAGGCACTTCACCTCAGAAATGGTGTCATGCCAATTAACAAAAATGTGCTGTAACTTTTTTTGGGGGGCATGAACTTTTTTGAAAGAGCAGATTAACTTTTTTTCCTGGTGGGGTGCTGTTGAGAGGGCAGGCGGTGGAGCGAGGTTACTTTACCAGGAGCATCTTGACAGAGAGGATTCACAGATTTTCAATGCTCAAACCCTACAGGTTACATGGAAAAACCTGCCCCTGTGAGCTAAGGACTGCAACATACCAGCAAAATAAACAGGGGCAGACTTTTTAAATTGAAAGCACAGGAGAAGAAGGCAGTTAATTTCCAGACAATCGTATCAAATGCGAACTACTCCTAAACCATCAAAGATATGTGAAAGCTTTCCCATCACATTCGAGCATCAATGCTTCTGAACCAGGTTTCTCGCAGTCTAGAGGCAGGTGTATTTGGAGTGATCGAAAAAGATTATAAATTACATCCCTCTTGCTTGTGTGCCGTGTCAGTTGAGAATCCAAGAACTGAATGGGTACGGGAAAACTGCCCGGTCATCTCCATGAGCGGGCATGGCATGAATCTCTGCTGCCTCCCGGCGTTAATTTTACTCAATGTGTTTATAATATATGTATATATATATATATATATATATATATATATATGTATATATATAAATCAAATACACAAACACAACGTAGCTTTTCGGCAGTAATGACCCACAATGCAGGTATTAAAGATCAAAGGTCATCTGAGAAAGGGACTCTACAAAGACCAACATATTGCACAATTTCTGGTCTCTCTGCCCCTGCCTTGTGTCAAGGAAGGTTGTTCTCATGTCGCCCGTGTTGTCCATTCATCATGCGTTGTAGAAAACGTGCACTGCTACTGCTGTGTCTGCTCGAGGTCAAACAGCTCACAGATCCCTTCCCGCGCTCTCCCGGCTGCCTATGTACAATAAGCCTCCGCTGCTGCGCGTGCTGCAGTTGTGCATGAGGGGAGCGCCTGCGCTTCCTAGCCTATTTTGTACCTGTTGCACACAAGGCAAACTTGAGCGCTGTTTGTATGCGCAAGCCTCTCTCCCCACCCCCCACTTGGAGTGTGTCGCCCTCCTTGGACCTCTCCCCCACACTAGCAAATACTCCCTTCGACTATGGAGGAGTACCCTGCCCTGAAAACATTACTCACCCTCACAATCAGGCTCGGCTCCAGGAATTTTTATTTGGGTGGGCCAAGGATGCATTCGGGCAAGCCACTACCGGTCCAATTTGTCGCTTCTGGAGGTAGTCTACAAGCCATAGATTACATCATATCTACTTGCAAACAGTCACTATGATGCAAGGATTGCTCCTGGGAGTATACAGAGCATGTGGAGAGTTATTTATTGGCGTCCCACCACTGACCTCTTTCTCTGTAGATACCTTTACAGCCACCCTCCAACAGTGCACTCTATCTCTCCATAGCACCTCCCCTCATGACCTCCTCCTCAGACTCCCTCACAACCACCCTCCACCAGTGCCCCTCATCTCACCGTAGCCCCTCCTCCAATGAGCTCCTTCTTGATTCCTTCACTGCCACCTGCCAACAGTGCCCCTCATTGCCCCAAAGCCCCTCCCTCTCATGATCTCTTCATCAGACTGCCTCACTACCACTCTCCACCAGTGCCCCTCATCTCTCCGTATCTCCCACCCTCCCCCAAGACCTCCTCCTCGGATTCCCTCACTACCACCCTCCAACAGTGCCCCTCACAATCTCTCCATAGCCCCTCCCCCTCATGACCTCAGACTTCCTCACTACCACCCTCCGCCAGTGCCCCTCATCTCTCCTGATCTCCCACCCCCCCCCCTTGACCTCCTCCTCGGATTCCCTAATAGCCACCCTCCACCAGTACCCCTCATCGCTCCATAGCCTCTTCCCCCTCATCACCTCCTCCTCAGACGCCCTCACTACCACCCCCAACAGTACACATCATCTTTCCGTACCCCCCCCCCCGCCAATGACCTCCTTCTCTATGGATTCCCTCACTGCCACCCACCAACAGTGCCCCACATCGCTCCATAGCCTCTCCCCTATTGACCTCCTCCCCGGATTCCCTAATTGCCACCCTCCAACAGTGTCCTTCATCTCTCTGTATCCCCTCTCTCATATTCGAATTAATTGGTTGTATAGCGCTACTCATAGTGTAGGGTGTCACAGTACTTGCATCATGCACACATTATGCAGAGACAATGAATCATACAAGTATGTAAATCAGCCTATAGGGAATGTCACATAAGCCAATGAGGATTACAAGGTGTAGGAATCACATGTCATCCATACTGGTGGGCAGTATGCTTTATGAAGGTTTGGTCTGGAGGAGCATAAACGCAGGATTTAAAGCATACCCCAGTGGTTGCGGGGTTGGCTTTACTAATTAAAATGTATATCTGCCAAAACAAACTCCTTATAACAACATTAGAGTAATGAAAGACTGGAAAAATTCTAACCATATTGCAACACAAAAAAATAAGTTTGAATTATACCATTCAGGCTTGTATGCAGCTTTTTGACGTTAGTTCATAGGTCACTGTCCTATTTTAGGATGTAACTTCTGCACTGCAAGTAACCCACTGATCTATCCACGTAAGTGCTAATCTCGATTGATTTCAGTGTCATCACCCTTCAAAGGCGCCGGAGCTCGTTCTCCTTGTTGACTCAAAATGTCAGAAGGTGTGAGTGAAAGGAGTGTGAGTGAAAGCAGCGTTCGCCGCTGCACTCAATGCAGATGGCCACCTTTGAGTAAAGGAAATAAGGGGCGGTGCTGCTGCTTGATCGGTGAAAGGGAGCAGTGCTGCGTCCATGAAGTGCCTGTTCTGTTAGCTAAGTGCACTACTGTTCTTCTATGTGAGAGACGCTTGCACTGCTGCTGTCCATAATGGTGTGAGGGATAGTACTGCTTTCCTGCCACGCTGTATCTACCGGATCGGTTTGTGGGTGCTGCTCCTGTTATGTTATCATGATTTGTGGACAAAGCACTTTATCCAAGAGCATATCTAGGCACTACAGCTAGATGAAGCGACCGTGCTGGCCCAGCCTGTGGTCTAGGTAAAGAGCCTAGACTTCAGTTTCTTGCAGAACCAAGGAATGAAGAGAGTGGTCTGAGGGCAAGGTATGAGAAAACAGGACCACCGGCTTTGGCTCTGCGGATGCGAGCGAGCAGGAGGCCATCTGAGTGGAGGTTTCTGGTCCGGATGTGGAAATTGATGCAGCTGTTGAGGTAGGATGGACCTAGATTGTGCTGGGCTTTGTATGTGTGTGTGTGTGTGAGGAGCTTCAATTGTGCACGTATGTGGATGGGGCGACAATGAAGGTCTCCCAGGTCCAATGTAATTTAATAGTGGGGGTGAAAATCTGAGTCTGTCCACTGCATTATCTACAGTCTGAAGTCTTCCAGTCAGTTGGGCGGTGATGCAGACACAGAGCCACGTTTCATTGGATGGAGAAGGAGGAACATTTGCTATGCTGTTCTGCTGGTTTATAAGAAGGCAGCTTGCCTTTCAAATGCTGTCCCACCTGTACCTGATGTACGTGAGCAATATGCACCATGTTCCAAGAATTGCACAAATGCTGGGGTAGGTGCGTGCGCATGAAGGAAGCTTGCAGAGTCCCTAATTCTTTTTTGGTAAGGGGTGTGTTTGTGTAACAGAAAGAGAGATGGACAGAGGATCTGCTTGCCCTTTGTTTCATCTTCATACATGAAATATTATATTTAAGGAACCTGGGGCTAATATATATTTGGGTATCACTCTAAATGCCTCTGGGATTTCCGACAGTAGACAAAGGATTTTTGTGTGTATATATATATATATATATATACACACAAATATACACATATATGTGCATGTATGTATAAATCAGTCTGCCTCCCATTTACAGAGTGACTAGACTGGGATCGATTTCAAAAGTCCTTTGTCTACTGTCAGAAATCCCAAAGGCAGTGGCTTTTACAGCGGTACCAAAACAGATCTTGTAGCTGGAGGCTAAAGACCAAATTTCAGAGACACAGTCAGAGCTTGCCTTGTATAACCCGTGAGGCAGCCCAGTAGACAGTAAAGCTTTGCCTCAGGTACACAGTGTAAACAAAAGCAAAGTGCATTCACTGTCTTACATGGTACTAACTGAGCTGTACATTTTTCAGAAGACACACACACACACACACACACACACACACACACACACACCCTCTCCCCTTCTGAATTACCTAGATGTATGTCATGCCATACCCTCTTACACCACGTCAGCTGCCTCCACAGAGGCCAGGGTAGAGGAACATTGGATGCCAAAATGAGGTTTTGTTTTTTAGACAGCAGAGTGCTTAGAATATCTCTTTGCTAAGCCAGCAGCCTTGTAATATGAATGAACACCAGCCTTAAAATATCCAAGATATTGACCCAGACACAATGAACTTTCACCTGACCTGCAACTCTCGAGTGCTTGCTTGTCTACAGGAACGCATCTGTAACCTCAAGGTGCCCTGGGCAGAATTTGCTTTCGACTAGTAGGCTAATGGAACATTCTCCACCTCTGAAAACTGCATAAGCTCCCTCTTATCAGGACACACTATACCATGGCCAACCCTACAGGTAACATTCCACTACAGCTGATTCATCTAGGCCAAGTCCACGAAAAAGCTGTCGCACCCCATCATCAGCCTCCATCATTCACAATGATCCTACACTGCAAAATATTGTTGTAATTCAGAAATAAGAACAGCTGATTACAAAAACACACAGTAACAGATTAATTTGACACCTATATCGCTCATACTGTCTAGACGCATCTATATTAATTTCATGAACATTGGACATAAACTTTAATTAGACCTTCTCTATGTTGCTGAAAATATTTGGTTAAGCGTATAATCATAATCACCAACCGTGAAGCTGTCACAGAATTGTTCCCCAAACAAGCATGTACCCACAAAAGGGCCATGATGGGTCTAAGTTAATATAATAAACAACAGGTTGAAACAATACAGCATGTCTGTGGCATTCGGTGCACCATTTCTTGACAGGCAAAACACAAACCAATGTTGCTTACAAAAATCTTTTTGATGAACCATTGACTTGGGGACTCTGACTTGTCCAAGATTTCTCTCATTAAATCTTACATTCCTCTTCCGTAAAGTTTATTTTTCTTGCTAGACCTACTATGAGCATCAGAGAGGGATTCTTCAATTGGATCTGTCCATCAGATACGGAGTTCCACTGAAGCATCTCTCAAGCCAAGAAAGACATTCCAGTTCATAAAGCAGACATCAATGAAGCGAACAGATGTTTTAAACATTGGGGGTAGGGAAGGCCCAGGTGGAGCACCATACTCTGCCATCTTAATTGGGCCTCAAAGACTCATGATGCAGCTCAAGAGAAGTACAAAAAAACTATGTATGGCCATTACGGAGATCCCAGCTGAGCTAGCCAGTCTCTCTAGAAGACTGCACTGCAGCACAGTGCTAAGGGTGCCAAACAGATCCATTCTTAGGAGGCCAGGCTGAGCCTCTTCAGCCTGTGCTACACCCAAACCACAACCAGGACAGACGTTCTACAATGAGAAATACCGGACAGGTCAAACTGTAAGAATCTGAATGTTCAACATCAGCAAATCATCCCATAATTGGGCAAAAATGATCAATAAGAGTTGTGAATGATGGCGTCAAAACAAAATATTTCAAACTTCGCGGCACTTATCCAGAAGAAAGAGACGGGTTCTTGTTTAGAGTTAGTGGTCAGAGTAAATTGCGAGGATTAGACTACGCTACCGGTGCCAGACCGGGTTCACGGGAGAGGGCAGGTTTTCAAAGCATGCTACTGTGCCTTCCTCCAGCAAGGTGAAACTGCACATGCAATGCACACAACGGGCAGCAGAAATATTATTAAGAAATAAAAGGTGAAGCCTTAGTACTGGTATGCGATCTCCTGGCCAAGTTGGCTTGAAGAGCATGAATCTGCTGCACAAAGAACTCATTCAGATCATCAGAGGTTCCAGAAGCATCTCAAGACGTTGAGTGCAGGTAGGATTAAGCAAACATTGTAAGAGTCTGAATAATTCCCCAGACTGGAAAATACACACTCAATTTTAATGAACCAGGTCGGGGAAATCACTCTTTATAAGAAACTAAAGAACTTCGGGAGAAAAAAATACTGACACTGTTTTATTGCCCCAATATCAGCAATCTAGCCCATACATAAGATTCTTCAATTAAACTTTTTGTTCATAAAAACTACTCAGACCAGTTTGCCCTGGGAGACTTTTCAAGTTTATTTAAACTGCCTTGACCATGATGTGGCAGGTTTGAAACCCTACCAAGAGGCACTGTACAAATGTGTCAAGTATAGCTCACACACACTTGGCAAGTACACAACACTGCAAATGGCACAGCAAAATGTGTCAAGGTGGAGCACACAACAAAATGCCAGGCATATACGGTCCAAACGGGCACTGCACAAATGTGTTCAGTACATGGTCCACACAACAGAGGCAGGTTTAAAACACAATGGATGCACTGTGAAACCATGTGGAATATGCAGCTAATAATGCTGCAGGTGACAAAGAAATATTCAGACTATCAACAAATAATGTACCATTATAAAACAAGCACTGGAAAAATGAAAAGAGATCATTGTTGAAAAACTTTACCAGACCTTTTGGCTTTGCCAATCCTGAACAGCATCGGCACTAAGAAAACAAGCACTGGCAAAGCACTTGATTAGCATTAGCTGCCAGCATTTCAGTCTCTGTCAATGCTTGTTGTATGTTTTTTTGTTAAACCTTATTGTCGAGGGGAGCTGGCCGGCACTCAACACTATGAAAAAAAGCATTGCTATTAGCAAAATAATTATTTTGAGGTGAAAAGCACACCGTGCCACCACTATAGTTCCTGGAGCTGAAGGAAACTACACTGTGTGCGGATGTGCTCCTTGTGAAAGGGTAACATGCTGTCACTCACAGTAAAGTTAGCCAAAGGCTAAAGTGAGCGGACCTAATAATTTATGAAATATGCTGTAGCTGGATGGAAGAAATATGTGAATGACAAAAGCAAACCATTGAATGGAGAAGGAAGCGCCTGATAGTGCGAGTGTGGGTGTATATGTGTGTGTCTTTGTCGATTCAGTTTGTGATCAAGACTGTTTGCAGTCAAAACGCGTAACTGAAATAAATTACAACTGTGAAGCACATTCACGAGTGTGCGCTTTACTTTGTAACAATAATATATATATATATATATATACATACACATATACACATGTTTCCTATCCCTTTTAGTTCAAAAAGAGGAAGCAGCACTCACGGGGGAAGAGACTTCAAGTTTATTACGACTCTTCAACGCACCAGACGCGTTTCGGTAGTCGCCTTCCTCGATGATATTGATTAATATATATATATATATATATATATATATATATATATATATATATATATATATATATATATCCCCCGCCAACATGACAATTGCATGTGGCACCACGCACGTGTACAACATGACATAGTAGACTATTTGCTTACTTTTAATGTACTTTTCCAAGACAGCAGACCCCAATCCTGGAGTAGCAAAGTGAAAAAAGTGTGCGAAAATGCACACTTAGAGAAAGGATTAGATGGACTGTGAATGGCTGCTGCATAGCCTTTAAAAACAAAAAAAACCTTTTTTTAAATAATTAGATGGTGAAGTAGCATGGTGAGGGGAAGTCAACAAAACCAAATGGTGCCTAACAATGGAAGAGTGTGGGAAGGGAAAGAGTCAAAGATGCCAAGCATCAGGAAGCAAAAGAGGTGCTAGAGGTTTGGAGCAGAGGAAAAAAAGGCAAGCGGGATGGGGAAGCAATGGATGAGCTGGCAGGAGACACCAACACAGAGTACAATGAGGCAGGGATGTGATGGGGGAAGCAGTACAGAAGGAAACATGCTTCCCAAATGTCAGCAGTTGAATGCAAGTAATCTGACCAAAAGGATAGTAAAGAAACACTGCTCAAGGGTAGGGCCAAACACCAGAAGAGGAGGGGAAATAAAAAGCAAGCAGATTGACAAGAAAGTCAACCAATTTCAAGCAATGAGCTCACCGTGAGTATTGGTTTTGTGCACAAGAGGTATTTCAACAGTTGTCAGTAGGTGAGAAAAAAAAAAAAAACCACAAAAATTCCCCCTTTACTAAATATTAATAAGTTCATCACATTGCAATAAACCTTTAGAGAATGTAAAATTTGCATCGGTCTGCAGCGAATGTTGCACAAATAATGCACAACATATCACACTACAACCAACAATGCAAGGTAAACTCTCTGCTATGCGTAATATTTTAATATAGAACAGGGTTCTTCAACAAGTAGTAGCTCGCCAATTACCTATAAATAGCTCTCGAGTGTACAGCCCAGCATACTAAATTAGAAGCTTTTGCTTGGCTGAATTAATACATGTATACCAAAATTGAAAATTGCATATTCAAAACCATGTGTGCATTGTCAGAACGCACAAGCTGACGTTTGAAGAAAAACTGATTTATTTCCAAAATGTATTTAAAGCTGGTGCAAATTAAATTAATGAAAAATCATCTGGTGTTGGGGAGACCTATTAAATTGGTGGCAGAGGCATCGTAACTATGGCAATTATGGATAACCCTTTTAGAGGTATGCCACATTAACAAAGCATTTTTTGCAATACTGCTGGATGCACTGAGGTGAACACTGCTGAGGCAATCAACGTAGGAACTGGAAAAGCCCCAGAAATCTGTCTAGAAAACCTAAAGGTTCCTTAACATGATTAAAAGGTGCTCTGGAAGCCTGTCTTATGGGTGAGATCATCAGCAGTAGCCCATGTCTTTCATGTGTGTCCATTCCCGCTTGTGACTGAGGTTGTATTCGAACAACTGAAGAAACAATGAAATAGTAAGAAATGGACCAACTTAAACTTATACAATACACACAAAAATAAAAAAACAGGTCTCTAATGTTCAGCTTGTTAGCAATCATTAATGAAAACATGCACAGGTTTTTTTTTATGTGATGGGAGACAGATGAATGGAAAACAGATGATTTCACAGGCCTCGGGCAGGAAACATTGGCGGTACAGTAGAAAAATAAAGACATGCAGCTCTCTTTAAGCCAATCTTCTTGTAAAACACTCATAAGCCATTAGAGCAAATGCACTCCCCATCAAGGGATGCAATACCTAAACTCTATACATAATTGACTTGTTTCCATGCCAAACACCAACCACAAATCTACAATTCTACCTTTTACTCCTGACCCCATCTAAAACTCATTAAAGTCTACCACGAAAGAGAATTCAATGCGACAGGCTGTGAAAAAACAGAACTGAGATATCCAGACTCTTTCTATAGGTCTTTTACCGCTTAAGCAACACAGGCTAGGTATACAAATGTTCGATTGGGAATTCCAACACATGCTTCCATACATTTAGGGAGAATTTCTTTCTGAAGGTCCTATTCAAAGGAAGCGACAAGTGATCATCAGTCAAAGACAAACACCTGTCAATTTTCAATAACCTCAGTACAAACAGAATATTGTAAGACCGCTTGCAGAAAACCCCACTCCAGTTACAAATAAGTGACATTTCTTTACTTGAGCCTGTGATTGATACAGAATATACCTGATCACTGGCCACTCATTGGCAGTGTTGACAGTGGCAAATACACAACACAGTTCCTATCACACCCTGAAGGAGTCCACATCAGAATCAAAGTATTGCAACAACTTATTTTATGTTCTGTGGTTTAGTTTATAATTTTACAATATTACACCAGTAAACCTAACTAGATTAGGAATATTATCCTTTATGAACATAAAGTGGACCCGTCGACATAGAAAAAAGGGCGGAGCTATAAGTATAAGACAAATTAGCACAAACATTCCTTTGTTTAAACTGTGTGTAATATTTGGCACCCACATAAAGATAAGAACATGGACAAGATCAAATCGTCGTTTATCCACATGACCTCGTCTTTTCTATAGAATTCCCACAAATGATCCCAGTTTAGTTAAGATCAGCAATTAGCCTTCAATGCTTTTGCATCTTTCCAAATAGGAGAGAAGGATTTTATTAGCAACCGTAGAAGCTCTTATCATAAATTCTCTTTGATCCCAAGGAAGAATAGTCTACATCAGTTTGATATTTAATTTCGCACATCTTAATATTTGTGTCTAATATTAAGGTTAGTCTTTGAAGAACTATATAAACATTTTTACAATCAACATAAATCTAAATATGAAGCACATGTTCAACCTACAGCAGGGTACCACCAGACGTGGTGCTGGATTCCTGTGTAACACTACTTTCCATTTCAATCAAAGCAAATTACAAAAAACCAAACCGATTTTAAACTAAAGAATCAAAACTTTGCAAATATTTATCATCATTACACAATTTAAATTTCACTGTTTTCCTGAATATCATAGAATAAGGTTCTCATATTTTATATCAATGTTCCCCTTACAACCCTTTTAAATAGGGTCAGCAGTTTACATGTTAACAAATGTTTGCTCCTACTTCATCTCCAGCTATTATTTCAGTTCTCCACAATTCCAAACCTACAATCAGATTTGCGACTTTCCACCAATATTGGCTTGATAGGTAGTCCTATTAATTTCTCCACAACCAAGATGAGCATTGGTATAGTTGCCCACCTCCATTAGTTCCCTAAATCCTCAAGCCCATCTACACCAGAAGGTGATCTGAAGCAACGTTCTCCTCCAACCGCAAATCCATTCTATTATGGAATGAGCAACGGGCAAATTAAATTACTATCATGCGGGATCAATATTCACAAACCCTGAAGCAGTTCAGATTTTATGATCATGTTTTTCCTGGGAAAAAACATTCGAGACAGACTTCTGGCCTATTTCCAGTTTGAAGCCAGTGAGCACACAGGGTAACATTGCCCCATTGTTTTAAAAATAAGCCCTCTCTTTTCTTCGATGTACTTTAACACATTATTTTTGCTATTTAATAAAATGTATATCCTAAAGTACACAAATGTATCTTGTATCTGCACTCATATTGCCAGGGTTCCAGACGGAACAACCTACAGGACTCTTAGGCAGGCCCCATGATACCAGGAATGGGAGAATGGCCTAACGCTAGCTGTGTATAGAGCACCTCGAGCAGGAACCCTTGTGTGCCCAAGCTCTAATACATCTGGTCTGTAGGTATCGGAAATTAAAGTTTCCAGAACACAGTCCTGCCTTTGGTTGCATATAGATGAGCTTTGCTGAGTTCCAGACACACTGCACACCTTCTTCCCACATAGGTCACACTAACAATTCACACTAGCAATCATGCACAACAAACTCATTATCCTCTCTTAACTGTTGCAAGTATTTGTATACAACTATGCTCAACACATCTGCTTTACTCCAAGATTAAGCAGAGCCACAAGTTCACCTAAAAAACTTCACATACACAAAGTGCTCTACTAAATCACATTCTAACACAACAAATGAAGTAGCCTATTGCTCAACCAGTGGGATGCACTTTGTGAACTACAGTAAGGTGCAATTAATACAACATAATACTGCTTGAACACTGAAAGAGTCATTTGTGTGATACACCAATATGTATTTTAGTTTTTGAGTTTGACTATATTCACCCAGGGTGATTTTGTATTTCTTTTAAACAAATATATGTCTGTTCCTTTCCTGTCATCTAACCTTATGGCTAAAAGGGAACATGCTGCCAAACCCCACCACCACCTCTAATAATGCCATTTCTAAGCATGTCGTACCGAAAGATTATTCAACTGTACTTCTCACTGCTCCACCTCCCTGTAAGAAAAAAACAATGCAGTGCCAATCCAACACTTTCAAATCCCATAATCCAGATCAAAGTGATGGAACATACTGTAAATGACATTTACCAAAGTCATGGATAAATTCTGGGCTTACAATTTTGTATTCAGTCGTTAGGAACTCCTGTGCCATAGGTTCCCCAAAACACTACAACTAGAACTCGAGTCCTCAAACCCTAGAGCTATTTCCAGATTCCACTCTGCACCAGAAAAGCTCTGCTGGGGATTCTCAATTCTTTTTGGCATATCCCTGCCTTCCCCAAACATGCCAAAATGCGCTTTTAACCTAGGGCCCAAGTTACACAGCATGTTAAGTTATATGTTATACGTCTATTACGTTTCCCCAATCTATCCAACCCTTCCCAGGTTAAGCCATACCCTCTTGTAGGTTGGAGATCTAGGTTTTCTTTGTTGCTGCCAACACATCTCTTCTCAGCAATCTGAAAATCAACCCTCCTGTAGATTTTAACCTAAACATGGCAACTACTGGATCCACATAGTGCTGCACCAAAGCCAAATAATGGGCAAAAATGCTTCGAAACATAGCACCTGTCCAAAGTTGACGCAAGTGACAATACACCCCAGCAGAAAGAAACCCATACATAATGCGCCACACAGATCCACAATAGGATCTAGCATGGCACTATATAATATAATCAATGACTATACAGAACACTAGACTACTCTAATCTGATATAAATTTTAAAAAGTATGAAGCACAACTAAATAAGATTCCAAGAAACCACGTTGACTTCAGTGAATGATTACACAGTACACTAAAGAGTGCTCAGAACTTGAATGCACAATGGAACACAACCAGTAGCGAGAATTGAATCAATGCACATGACAATCCCAGCATTTCCTTGGAGAGACCTTTCAGTGGCTGAACCATACAAATGGTTGCCTCTCTCTAAGCACATACCTGGTTTGTGGAAACTGCTCTCACTCCCCATAAGCACACATCTGTTCCCTCACATTCTCTTGTTGGGAATCTTTGCTATGTATTTGCTTTTTACATACCACAACATTCTGCAGAATGCAAAGCTCTCAATTGAAAACTTTAAAAAAACAAATCTGTGCCAACATCCGTTCCCCTCCCGTCTGGTGTTTGTTTTCACTCATGCAAGCCCTGGGATTTCAACACTGCAAGAGAATAGCGGCCTTTAAGGTCTCTGCATTGTGCTTGCCACATAGGGACACTGCATGCTTTGAATTTATTGGACTGGACCCTGGTCCAGCCTTAGGGGACAAGCAGCCTGCATGGCCTCACTGGACAGGGACACTGTCCCGCGCTGACCTTACTGTAAATGGTCCAGGCCTGGCCGGAGTCGAAAATAACCGTGCTCAGTATCCGTGCCTCCACACGACCTTACCAGACAGTTCTGGCCTCACTATACCAGAATCTTGCCTGGCATCCATGGATTGTACACTGCGATATCTGACATTAGTAGAAAGGGGCCAGGTCTGGTCTCGCGGAATAGGGACCCCGCCTTGAATGATCTCATCTGAAAGGGACAGGGCCTGGCCTTACTGGACAGAGAGTGCCCCACAAGGCCACACTCCACATGCTTCCTGTCTGGGCTTAATGTGCCATAGACTTATTTCATGTGTCTAGCCAGTCTTGACTACATTCACATGCATGGACGATTCTGCTATGCCCTCCCATACAGGTAAGAAGAAGGAAACGTGACCTTAAACAAAAGCAATCTTCCAGTAATAGCGGCATGTCACTTAGCAAACACATTCCATCTTCAATAGCTGGCGTCCCAGGTCCTACGAATTCCCCGAAATGTTAGGCTGTACCGGAGTAGACTGATGTTTAGCCTGACCACATAGTGCTAGGTTTTAGTGAAGGGGTTGGCTTGGATTGGTTTTTCACCCCTACAGAGTCTCAATAATGCATATTTAAGTGGAACTAAAGTGCCATTGACTACATTACCTTGCAACAAGGACCATCTGCAACTTCATCAATAGCATACGAATACGAGGCAAATAAAAATGTCTTGAAAACATGCCTTGTTTTATTGTCCATTGTGAGTAAGCTCTGGACACATTTTTTTACTCAGCCATTTGGTGAGAGATACCATTCCAAGAGGGTAAAAGCAATTTAGTCTCCCACAACAGGAAATTATCCCCACCCCCCACCCCTAAAAAACACCAATTTTTGCCGCACCCCCAAGTCCCTGGAAACATGACTATCCTGTACCGATCATATGCATGGCTGAAAGACCCGTGCCTGCTGTACATAAGCGTGCATTTAAAATTCCATCCTGTGGACTGTCCCATCCTGCACTCACTACTAAAACATCTATGTCTAGATAAGACAAGAGTTCCAGGTGGATGACCAACTCTTCGTGGGGTATGTCGGAGAGAGCAGGGAAAGGCTGTGCAGAAATGGACCATCTTCTGATGGATGGTGCTCTGCATTAAAATCTGCTAGGCAATGGCCAAGAAGCCTCCCCCCAAGGGTGAGCGTGTTCATTCCATAGAGCCAAGACTGCGACCACTGCATTAGTATGCAGAATCCCAGTCCTGGACCTCAGCCAGGCAGCAATGTGGGCCTCCTTGCACAAGCTAACAAAACACTACTGCCTGGACAATTAGGTCCTTCGGGAAGTGCATTTAGCCCATTTGGTCCTTCAGGTCTTTTTGATATGAAATTGTTTCACAGACCCACCTCCGGTTAGATATTGCTTGGGTGTCTATTCTAAGGTAACACGTCTGTGGCTATATGGCTCTATCAGATGGACAAGCTTCTTACCTTCAGTAACACCTTATCTGGAAGTGACTATATAGCAGCAGATTGTTTAGCAACCCACCTATCCTCCCTGCTCTGCGAACAGATTTCTAGGGGCATGGCTTTCCGCATTCAGGGCCCTAGTTTTCCTCATTGAGGTCAGTGTTCTTGTGGAAAGTTTTTAAAAGTAACTGATGTCAGCATGTTGGGGTGGTGCCCATATAGGCACTGCACACAACATCCGGCGCTAACGATGTCAAGTAGACCGATCTGTGCCACCTACCGGCACACAGGGGTACTACTCACAGAACGTTTCCGGATCCAGTCTGACACCTGGAGATAAACCTAAGATAAGGAATCTGCGGCTAGACGTCTCTATCAGATAATCCAAACCAAGCTCCTTTCTGCACTAGACTACTGTCTATGTGCCCTAAGCATGAGTACCTGCTTCCTGCAGCTAGCACAGAGAACAGTTTGATTGATTTGATGTATCCATTTGTAGAGCGCGCGAATGCCCGAGGGCGTCAAACAGACTATCTCTGCAGACCAGTCTAGTACTTTCTTGATCCTTGACCTATCTGCTGCAAGTTACCCTTGGTACAGCTTCGACGAAGCTAGACCATGTCTTCCCCTGGAACTTGACTCGATGTGCCTTCCTACCTAAACTGCTGGCATTTGGACCAAGACCTGTAACAATGAACACCAGCAAGTAAATACAAATGAAGTTCAGCAGCACCCTGTAATGACAATTTCAGGTGAACATACTCAGTGAATATCAATCGGTAAACAACGTTTACCCCGAATCTTTTTCCCCGCAGGGAATTACAATGTGGTCGTTACAATGATCGCGTTGTGATTCTACATACCATTACTCCGCAAGTCAGAACAACGACTTGCGGAGGGGAGGGGGGGGGAGGTGTTGGATATAAAATCAAACACTTTCTCTATTGTCCGCACAGACTGGAGTTGGAATTGTAAATTATACTATTCCAACATCCAGCGCCCCCCTCCGCAAGTCGTTGTTCCGACTTGCGGATTAATGGTATGCTGAATCACAACGTGGTCGTTGTAACAACCGCGTTTTGATTCCCTGCGGGGTAAAAGACTGCGGGATCACAACGTACATTCATATCAATCACACCAAGTCTGCCTCACTACATTTCTCCACCACTTGTATGATGACTCCAGGCTTATGGATGACATTTGACTGGGTGGTATGGAAGTAAAGAAACTGGTAGATCAATGAGAACAGAGGCTTCCCTTTACGGTCAGTGTTCAGGATTCCTTACCCTTTGTAGCATCTTAAGCAACTGGAGACCAAACAGTCCGGTAACGCCTGTGGGCACACCTGTGGGCACTAGTAAGTCCTAGATACCAGTGTATAGAGTGAGCCTACAAATATACCTGTTACTGACGGAGCAGCCAAGACCCAGATTATTTGGGCTGTGGCTTGCATTTCATACTACAAAGAATGGTAGTTTAAAAAGTAAACTGTTTTCAGTGCCTGGTACACCTACAGCACACTGTGTGGTGCCAGAGACTTAGGGTACTCTTAGATACACAAAAAAAGACACTGCAACAGGTGGTAATGGTGGTGCAAATCATTTTCCAGTGGTTTGGTGCCACTACATTTGTCCACGACATAACAGACATTATACTCTTGGAGTAGCAGATCATAAACTACTTTCACTGCTACCCACCCGAACCTTCATGGAAACATTTAGATCACCTCTGCTACTTCTTCAAATGGAGTTTGGTGCAGTCACTACTACATTGCAGGATGAATTTCCTTAACCTTGTTACAATGACAATCACTTCGCATGCCAGACTCCTTGCAACATTAGAAGTAGCACTAACACCAGAGCTTTGGGAAGTCTTCCCTTAGTTTTACATCGCCCCGGTAGTAACTGAAATGTAGTGTAAATATGTGTAAGGTTGAGTGTTTTGCTCCTTTAAGAATGCACTTTAGTCAACTTTCTATTTTGATTGTATGTAATCAATTGCTCTAGGCAGTAAGCTGGAAACGTTTGGTGGCAGAAATCAGTTGTTGACCAGGAGCTGTTCACTTTGGATTAAAGACTTGTTTCGTGGATCTTCTTGTGTGCATTCCTTACATGAACTCTTTGTTAAGTTAAAACTGGGTTCATAAGTAAAACTATGTCCTAGAACTATCTCGTGTTTACTGTTCGGTTTATTAATCTAAATAACTTTTTTGTACACATGTTGTGGCCAACCATCACATCACTGCCCAGGAGTCCGGCCTGGGCTAGCCATCAGCAAGTATCATTGGCGAGTAAACTAAACTATGGGGTTCTATCAGACCACTGCAAGCCTAGTACATAAAATACTTGACCTGCAGGCAGAAGACCGTGTCAAATGAAAACATTGTACCATTCGCATGACATCCCTTTCGATCTCACTAGCAGAAATTGAAAACAATGGATGCATTTCAATTAATAAATACAGATTTAATACTCCATCACTTTCGAGAGCTGAAGGATTGCTTCATAGACATTTCCATGTAGAAGTACTGATACAGAGATCATCAAACTCAATACACTCTTAAAGACCTTGGCCGATGCCCCGTGGAGCTGTCCTATGTAGCTATAGAGGAGTCTGGCCCTTTGGCCGTCACCTACCCAGCCGGTCATCTGACATTGTTAGGTCTCGCCTGTCGATGCGCATGCGCATCGAGCAAGCGAGAGTATTGGGACTTATCCACTCTTTATCCACACTGCAAGGAATCGTGGCGATTCCTTGCAGTGCCCGTGACTTTTAAGCTCAATGCGCATGCGCATTGAGCTTAAAAGCGCGTGCACGTCCGTCTTTGTTTACCCGCTCCGCCCCCTCCCCTTCCCGCCGTCTCGCATTTCCCCTGCCGCATCAAAGGCTTTCACGGCCGGCCGGCCATGCTTTCAGTTTCACGACCGGCCGGCCGTGTCAATTACATTCCAAAGCCCGCTCTCCCTGCTCCGCCCCCTGCTCCGGCCGAGACGCATTTCTCCTCCCCCCTCCCCTCTCTTCCCTCCGTCTTGTTTCCTTTAGCTGCCCTGGATGATCTATTCTTACTCAAACTTGCACCGCTTTTACTAAATCTTACCCTTTTAACCTTCGCGATGTTTCCCCCTTTTTACCTCCAGTGCTTGATATATCGTTCTCCCCTTTTTAACTCGGTTTTGCGAGGTCTCCGTTTATTTATCCTCTTGCTGGCTCCCCTTTTCTTTACCCCGCCCGGTCCGGAGGATCTCCTCTGCCATAGCCCGGTGCTGGATCTGTCCTCGTTAGCCCGGTGCTGTAATTGCCACGCTCCCCCTTAGCCCGGTGCTGGATCGCCCTTCTCTTATCCCACACATGAGTTGCCCGACCGTGCTAATCCTGACTGCATGAATAAAATCCAGCACAGGCAAACGCACCCGTTCTCCTACTGTAACTTCAATATACTCGCAGGCTCGCCACCTCACCCAAACGTGCTCCCCCAAACAACGCGGCCTGCCACGCAAGGACATCAAACCTGGTTGCTGGTGGTCCCTACAGCTGCTTGAACCAGGTCCCGAGCTACAAAGAAACTCCAGCATTCAGCACCTCCTCGCCTCACCGCCTCGGTCTGCCTCTCACCTTCGTCGGCATCAGGCCTCCGCCCGCATCCCATAACTGCCATCTTGGGAGCGTAGTGCACCACAGGAAGGTTAAGGCGATCTCGCCCTCCAGACTTCTCCCCCAGGACTGCCGCCTCCGCAGTTTTCCGCTGTGAGTCTGCACGCCGAATCGCCTCCCAGCCGCTCACAAACAGAGTGCACATCTCCCGTTGCCGCAGCCGGTGGAAGTCTCCCCCTCAGTGCGCTGCCGTCATTTTAGATGCGCAGCGCCCAGCGCTCAATCGGGTGATTTTGCTGCACTTACACCCTTGTAACAGCACCAATGCACCCCAGCAGCAGTCCAGCTCATGCACCAGGATTTCCGCAACCAGTTTTGCAGTAAGGGGCCACCTTAGAATCGCCAACCCCTCACCCTCAACACCTCACCCTCACTCACTCACCCTCAACCCCTCACCCTCAAACCCTCACCCACCCTCAACCCCTCACCCTCCCTCACTCACCCTCAACCCCTCACTCTCACTCACTCACCCTCACTCACCCTCAACCCCTCCCCCTCCCCCTCAACTCCTCACCCTCACTCACCCTCACTCACCCTCAACCCTCACTCACCCTCAACCCCTCACCCTCAACCCCTCACTCACCCTCACTCACCCTCACCCTCACTCACCCTCAACCCCTCACCCTCAACCCCTCACTCACCCTCACCCTCACTCACCCTCAACCCCTCACCCTCACTCACCCTCACCCTCACTCACCCTCACCCTCACTCACCCTCAACCCCTCACCCTCACTCACCCTCACCCTCACTCAACCCCTCACCCTCACTCACTCACCCTCACCCTCACTCACCCTCAACCCCTCACCCTCCCTCAACCCCTCACCCTCAACCCCTCACCCTCAACCCCTCACTCACCCTCACTCTCACTCAGCCTCAACTACTCCCCCTCACCCTCACTCACCCAAAACCCCTCACTCACCCTCACCCTCACTCACCCTCAACACCTCACCCTCAACCACTCACCCTCAACCACTCACCCTCAACCACTCACCCTCAACCACTCACCCTCAACCACTCACCCTCAACCACTCACCCTCAACCACTCACCCTCAACCACTCACCCTCAACCACTCACCCTCAACCACTCACCCTCAACCACTCACCCTCAACCACTCACCCTCAACCACTCACCCTCAACCACTCACCCTCAACCACTCACCCTCAACCACTCACCCTCAACCACCCTCACTCACCCTCACTCACCCTCACTCACCCTCACTCACCCTCACTCACCCTCACTCACCCTCACTCACCCTCACTCACCCTCACTCACCCTCACTCACCCTCACCCCCTCACACTCACCCTCACTCACCCTCACTCACCCTCACTCACACTCACCCTCACCCTCACTCACCCTCACTCACCCTCACTCACCCTCACCCACACTCACCCACACTCACCCACACTCACCCACACTCACCCACACTCACTCACCCTCACTCACCCTCACACAGTGCAATAGTTCTCCGACCATTTCAGTTAGAGCTTTTAGAAATGTTTATGGCTTTTTTTATTTGTAATACTTTAGCATTGGCTACAGGAAACAAAAATGCTAAACATTTACAAAAAAAACCCATAAACCATTCTAAAAGCACTAACTCTAATGGTGCGAGACCTATTGCATTTCCAATGCTTGTTTTTTCCTTGTCTCCACGTTTTTGTGTCTCTTTCTCCCCCCCCCCCCCCCTTGATGGAACTACCGCAGAGCCCGAGCAACCTAGGCCGATGGCCGGTGGAGCTGCCCTATACAGCTATAGAGGAGTCTGGCCCCTTGGACGTCACCTACCCAGCCGGTCATCTGACATTGTTTTTCCTCGTCTCCCTGTTCGTGTCTCCTTCCCGCCCCCTCCTCCTCCTCCTCCTCCTCCTCCTCCTACTCCCGTTGTGATTCTTTGATTCAAAATGATGTAACTATGTAACATGTAACTCGCTGATTCAACTGATTTAACTATGTATCCTGTAACTGGCTGATCCTCATGTAAAGCACTCTGATACCTCTGGGTCTAGCCAGCGCTATATAAAACTTTGAAAATAATGAACATTTAATAGTATGTGCCCAAGCACAGAGACCATGTTCTAGGAACAGTGGGTCTCTCTAATCTCCTCGGTGAGGCTTCTCTGCATTTATTGTAATTCAAAAAATATATTATCACTGCCTACAGTTAATAGTCTAGCAGACATGAGCTTATTTAGACTGGAACTTGGGATGCTTTACTGATTACTTTGTAGTGGTGTTTGCAGGTGGTGGCCACCGGATCCAATTTGTGGGTGCCATGAATTATTCTTCATCATAAGACTTTGACACAGAGCAAGAGATGCAGGCAGAAAAGGGCTAAAGAAACAAGAAGAGAAACATGGGAAAATAGTGACAAAGGGAGAAAGAAGGGATGAAAAAGCACATACCAGTGTGTGATAGAGACAGGAAATGTATGGTGGAGGAAGAAAGAGGCATGAGGTGGAATCAAGAATAGGCATCCTTGGTATTCCGTAGGCCGTGCTCCTACCACTTTTCCCTTAACTCCGCCCTTGTTTTTTATTTAATAGAATAAGGCCGGTTTCCCTCTATAATAATTCCCAACAGCTCCAACTCCTATGCCCTGTATAAGCAGTATGAAATGTTGTGCACATCACTCCTCTCCTAAAACATTACTGAGCTTACTGAACAGATGACAGGCATCTGTCACTAATGTTATTACTCAGACCTTTGATGAGCAGGGGAGTATTAGAACCTCACTGCATGTCAAAGAGCTAATCGGGTTCCTTGCCACAGTCAAAGTCCACCTTAACCATCAGAAAATCCAACGGTTTATGTATCAATATAATTCCATGGTCGCAGGCCAAAGGAGAAATGTAAATCAATTAACACCATAATGGCTTGATGCTTGGGCAAGAACCCCTCACCTCAATGGTGCTCTTTCTGGTCCCTGTGCTCTTCCCGTCCCCTCTGATTTGTTTTGTTGAAAGGGTACTCTTTCTTCTTCAGAATGGTAGGAGAGCTAATTCCAAAAGTGTGTGTGTGGTTCACTACAGAAGGGTAAAAGGGGCTCACCCCAGAAGGGCATGGAAGGCTCACCACAGAAGGGCATGGGGGCTCACCGCACAAGGGCATGGGGGGCTGGCTCACCGCACAAGGGCATGGGGGGCTGGCTCACCGCACAAGGGCATGGGAGGCTGGCTCACCGCACAAGGGCATGGGAGGCTGGCTCACCGCACAAGGGCATGGGAGGCTGGCTCACCGCACAAGGGCATGGGAGGCTGGCTCACTGCACAAGGGCATGGGAGGCTGGCTCACCGCACAAGGGCATGGGAGGCTGGCTCACCGCACAAGGGCATGGGAGGCTGGCTCACCGCACAAGGGCATGGGAGGCTGGCTCACCGCACAAGGGCATGGGAGGCTGGCTCACCGCACAAGGGCATGGGAGGCTGGCTCACCGCACAAGGGCATGGGAGGCTGGCTCACCGCACAAGGGCATGGGAGGCTGGCTCACCGCACAAGGGCATGGGGGAGGCTCACCGCACAAGGGCATGGGGGAGGCTCACCGCACAAGGGCATGGGGGAGGCTCACCGCACAAGGGCATGGGGGAGGCTCACCGCACAAGGGCATGGGGGAGGCTCACCGCACAAGGGCATGGGGGGGGCTCACCGCACAAGGGCATGGGGGGGCTCACCGCACAAGGGCATGGGGGGGCTCACCGCACAAGGGCATGGGGGGGCTCACCGCACAAGGGCATGGGGGGGCTCACCGCACAAGGGCATGGGGGGGCTCACCGCACAAGGGCATGGGGGGCTCACCGCACAAGGGCATGGGGGGGCTCACCGCAGAAGGGCATGGGGGGGCTCACCACAGAAGGGCATGGGGGGGCTCACCACAGAAGGGCATGGGGGGGCTCACCACAGAAGGGCATGGGGGGGCTCACCGCAGAACGGCAAGGGGGGCTCACCGCAGAACGGCAAGGGGGGCTCACCGCAGAAGGGCATGGGGGGCTCACCGCAGAAGGGCATGGGGGAGGCTCACCGCACAAGGGCATGGGGGAGGCTCACCGCACAAGGGCATGGGGGAGGCTCACCGCACAAGGGCATGGGGGAGGCTCACCGCACAAGGGCATGGGGGAGGCTCACCGCACAAGGGCATGGGGGAGGCTCACCGCACAAGGGCATGGGGGAGGCTCACCGCACAAGGGCATGGGGGAGGCTCACCGCACAAGGGCATGGGGGAGGCTCACCGCACAAGGGCATGGGGGAGGCTCACCGCACAAGGGCATGGGGGAGGCTCACCGCACAAGGGCATGGGGGAGGCTCACCGCACAAGGGCATGGGAGGCTGGCTCACCGCACAAGGGCATGGGAGGCTGGCTCACCGCACTAGGGCATGGGAGGCTGGCTCACCGCACAAGGGCATGGGAGGCTGGCTCACCGCACAAGGGCATGGGAGGCTGGCTCACCGCACAAGGGCATGGGAGGCTGGCTCACCGCACAAGGGCATGGGAGGCTGGCTCACCGCACAAGGGCATGGGAGGCTGGCTCACCGCACAAGGGCATGGGAGGCTGGCTCACCGCACAAGGGCATGGGGGAGGCTCACCGCACAAGGGCATGGGGGAGGCTCACCGCACAAGGGCATGGGGGAGGCTCACCGCACAAGGGCATGGGGGGAGGCTCACCGCACAAGGGCATGGGGGGAGGCTCACCGCACAAGGGCATGGGGGGGGCTCACCGCACAAGGGCATGGGGGGGCTCACCGCACAAGGGCATGGGGGGGCTCACCACAGAAGGGCATGGGGGGGCTCACCGCAGAAGGGCATGGGGGGGCTCACCGCAGAAGGGCATGGGGGGGGGGGCTCACCACAGAAGGGCATGGGGGGGCTCACCACAGAAGGGCATGGGGGGCTCACCACAGAAGGGCAAGGGGGGCTCACCGCAGAACGGCAAGGGGGGCTCACCACAGAAGGGCATGGGGGGGCTCACCACAGAAGGGCATGGGGGGCTCACCACAGAAGGGCATGGGGGGCTCACCACAGAAGGGCAAGGGGGGCTCACCGCAGAACGGCAAGGGGGGCTCACCGCAGAACGGCAAGGGGGGCTCACCGCAGAACGGCAAGGGGGGCTCACCACAGAAGGGCATGGGGGGCTCACCACAGAAGGGCATGGGGGGCTCACCGCACAAGGGCATGGGGGAGGCTCACCGCACAAGGGCATGGGGGAGGCTCACCGCACAAGGGCATGGGGGAGGCTCACCGCACAAGGGCATGGGGGAGGCTCACCGCACAAGGGCATGGGGGAGGCTCACCGCACAAGGGCATGGGAGGCTGGCTCACCGCACAAGGGCATGGGAGGCTGGCTCACCGCACAAGGGCATGGGAGGCTGGCTCACCGCACAAGGGCATGGGAGGCTGGCTCATCGCACAAGGGCATGGGAGGCTGGCTCACCGCACAAGGGCATGGGGGAGGCTCACCGCACAAGGGCATGGGGGAGGCTCACCGCACAAGGGCATGGGGGAGGCTCACCACACAAGGGCATGGGGGAGGCTCACCACACAAGGGCATGGGGGGAGGCTCACCGCACAAGGGCATGGGGGGAGGCTCACCGCACAAGGGCATGGGGGGAGGCTCACCGCACAAGGGCATGGGGGGGCTCACCGCACAAGGGCATGGGGGGGGCTCACCGCACAAGGGCATGGGGGGGGCTCACCGCAGAAGGGCATGGGGGGCGGCTCACCACAGAAGGGCATGGGGGGGCTCACCACAGAAGGGCATGGGGGGGCTCACCACAGAAGGGCATGGGGGGGCTCACCACAGAAGGGCATGGGGGGGGCTCACCGCACAAGGGCATGGGGGGAGGCTCACCGCACAAGGGCATGGGGGGGCTCACCACAGAAGGGCATGGGGGGCTCACCGCAGAAGGGCATGGGGGAGGCTCACCGCACAAGGGCATGGGGGGCTCACCACAGAAGGGCATGGGGGGGGCTCACCGCAGAAGGGCATGGGGGGCGGCTCACCACAGAAGGGCATGGGGGGCTCACCACAGAAGGGCATGGGGGGGCTCACCACAGAAGGGCATGGGGGGCTCACCACAGAAGGGCATGGGGGGCTCACCGCAGAACGGCAAGGGGGGTTCACCGCAGAACGGCAAGGGGGGCTCACCGCAGAACGGCAAGGGGGGCTCACCGCAGAACGGCAAGGGGGGCTCACCGCAGAACGGCAAGGGGGGCTCACCGCAGAACGGCAAGGGGGGCTCACCGCAGAACGGCAAGGGGGGCTCACCGCAGAACGGCAAGGGGGGCTCACCGCAGAACGGCAAGGGGGGCTCACCGCAGAACAGCAAGGGGGGCTCGTCGCAGAACGGCAAGGGGGGCTCACCGCAGAAGGGCAAGGGGGGCTCACCGCAAAAGGGCAAGGGGGGCTCATCCGCAAAAGGGCAAGGGGGGCTCACCACAGAAGTGTAAGGGGGCTCACCGCAGAAGGGTAAGGGGGGCTCACCGCAGAAGGGTAAGGGGGCTCAGGGGGGCTCACTGTAGATGGGTAAGGGGGGCTCACTGTAGAAGGGTAAGGGGGGCTCACTGTAGAAGGGTAAGGGGGCTCACTGTAGAAGGGTAAGGGGGGCTCACTGTAGAAGGGTAAGGGGGCTCACTGTAGAAGGGTAAGGGGGGCTCACTGTAGAAGGGTAAGGGGGGCTCACTGCAGAAGGGTAAGGGGGGCTCACTGCAGAAGGGTAAGGGGGGCTCACTGCAGAAGGGTAAGGGGGGCTCACTGCAGAAGGGTAAGGGGGCTCAGGTGGCTCACTGTAGATGGGTAAGGGGGCTCACTGCAGAAGGGTAAGGGGGCTCAGGGGGGCTCACTGTAGAAGGGTAAGGGGGCTCACTGCAGAAGGGTAAGGGGGCTCAGGGGGCTCACTGTAGATGGGTAAGGGGGCTCACTGCAGAAGGGTAAGGGGGCTCAGGGGGGCTCACTGTAGATGGGTAAGGGGGTTCACTGCAGAAGGGTAAGGGGGGCTCACTGTTGAAGGGTAAGGGGGCTCAGGGGGGCTCACTGTAGATGGGTAAGGGCCTCACTGTAGAAGGGTAAGGGGGCTCACTGTAGAAGGGTAAGGGGGCTCACTGCAGAAGGATAAGGGGGCTCACTGCAGAAGGGTAAGGGGGGCTCACCGCAGAAGGGTAAGGGGGGCTCACCGCAGAAGGGTAAGGGGGGCTCACCGCAGAAGGGTAAGGGGGGCTCACTGCAGAAGGGTAAGGGGGCTCAGGGGGGCTCACTGTAGATGGGTAAGGGGGGCTCACTGTAGAAGGGTAAGGGGGGCTCACTGTAGAAGGGTAAGGGGGCTCGCTGTAGAAGGGTAAGGGGGCTCGCTGTAGAAGGGTAAGGGGGCTCGCTGTAGAAGGGTAAGGGGGCTCGCTGCAGAAGGGTAAGGGGGCTCACAGCAGAAGGGTAAGGGGGCTCACAGCAGAAGGGTAAGGGGGCTCACTGTAGAAGTGTAAGGGGGTTCACTGCAGAAGGGTAAGGGGGCTCACTGCAGAAGGGTAAGGGGGCTCACTGCAGAAGGGTAAGGGGGCTCAGGGGGCTCACTGTAGATGGGTAAGGGGGCTCACTGCAGAAGGGTAAGGGGGCTCAGGGGGGCTCACTGCAGAAGGGTAAGGGGTCTCAGGGGGCTCGCTGTAGAAGGGTAAGGGGGATCACTGCAGAAGGGTAAGGGGGCTCAGAGGGGCTCACTGTAGATGGGTAAGGGGGCTCACTGCAGAAGGGTAAGGGGGCTCACTGCAGAAGGGTAAGGGGGCTCACTGCAGAAGGGTAAGGGGGCTCACTGCAGAAGGGTAAGGGGGCTCACTGCAGAAGGGTAAGGGGGCTCACTGTAGAAGGGTAAGGGGGCTCAGGGGGGCTCACTGTAGAAGGGTAAGGGGGCTCACTGCAGAACGGTAAGGGGGCTCACTAAGGGGGCTCACTGCAGAAGGGTAAGGGGGCTCACTGCAGAAGGGTAAGGGGGCTCACTGCAGAAGGGTAAGGGGGCTCACTGCAGAAGGGTAAGGGGGGGCTCACCGCAGAAGGGTAAGGGGGGCTCACCGCAGAAGGGTAAGGGGGGCTCACCGCAGAAGGGTAAGGGGGGCTCACCGCAGAAGGGTAAGGGGGGCTCACCGCAGAAGGGTAAGGGGGCTCACCGCAGAAGGGTAAGCGGGGCTCACTGCAGAAGGGTAAGGGGGCTCAGGGGGCTCACTGTAGATGGGTAAGGGGGGCTCACTGTAGAAGGGTAAGGGGGCTCACTGTAGAAGGGTAAGGGGGCTCGCTGTAGAAGGGTAAGGGGGCTCGCTGTAGAAGGGTAAGGGGGCTCGCTGTAGAAGGGTAAGGGGGGCTCACTGTAGAAGGGTAAGGGGGGCTCACTGCAGAAGGGTAAGGGGGCTCAGGGGGCTCACTGTAGATGGGTAAGGGGGGCTCACTGCAGAAGGTTAAGGGGGCTCAGGGGGGCTCACTGTAGAAGGGTAAGGGGGCTCACTGCAGAAGGGTAAGGGGGCTCAGGGGGGCTCACTGCAGAAGGGTAAGGGGGCTCACTGTAGAAGGGTAAGGGGGCTCACTGCAGAAGGGTAAGGGGGCTCACTGCAGAAGGGTAAGGGGGCTCACTGCAGAAGGGTAAGGGGGCTCACTGCAGAAGGGTAAGGGGGCTCACTGCAGAAGGGTAAGGGGGCTCACTGCAGAAGGGTAAGGGGGCTCACTGCAGAAGGGTAAGGGGGCTCACTGCAGAAGGGTAAGGGGGCTCACTGCAGAAGGGTAAGGGGGCTCACTGCAGAAGGGTAAGGGGGCTCACTGCAGAAGGGTAAGGGGGCTCACTGCAGAAGGGTAAAGGTGCTCACTGTAGAAGGGTAAGGGGGGCTCACTGCAGAACAGCGAGCAGGGAACTCTTTTAGATCGCTTCAGACACTCAATAGATGATTTGGGTTCTCTGCGCGGAAGAGGAGGAGATTCCTTTGTTAGTCCGGGTCTCTCTCCTGAAGGATAAACTATGAACTACAGAATTAAAGAACTAACTTCAGATTGGCACTATGGTTTCTGAAACAGCAAAGAGATCACTCCAGATGAAGGTAAGAAGACTCTCCAGGAGGAGGTGAGGAGATACTCCTGAACAGTAAAGTGGGCTCACTTCAGAAGTGGACAGTGAGCTCTTCAAGCACTCTACTGAACATTTTGGTTCTCTATACAGTAGGGAAGATTACCCTTTTTTTAAACCTAGGACTCTCTCCTCAATGATGAGCGAAGCTCCATGATGGAAGAACTAACACCAGATTGGCACTGCAATCTCTAGAAGGACAGAGGGTAACTGATGCTTGAGAAAGGCACTGCTTCATGCCCTCCACAGGAACAGATGTCAGACCAGTTCTATATCTCTCGCTGCCAAGTTGGTGCAGCTGTGGAGAAGAAGATGCACCTATTCGGATGCTTCAATCAATCATGGTTTATGTAGCACGGCATTCGCCTGTGAGGATCTCAAGGCGCTGAGAGGGGGTGGGGGGGGGGGGGGGCTGCTGATCCATCTGGGCGCTGGGATTCAACCAAAGAGCCATGTCTTAAGATCCTTCCTGAATCGGGGCTTGCCTGAGGTCGAGACGCAGGGTGTTCCTGGTCTTGCCGGTGAGGTAGGAGAAGGATCTTCCTCCATTCCTGGTCTTGCGGATCCGGGGGATAGTGGCCAGGACCAGTTGGGCAGAGCGGAGGTGTCTGGTGGGTACATTGAATGTGAGGCGTGTTTCAGATATGCTGGTCCTGCGTCGTGGATGGCTTTGTAAGCGTGTGAGGAGCTTGAAAGGGTCTCTTTTGTTGACTGGGAGCCAGTGGAGTTCTCGCAGGTGTTCGGTGATGTGGTTGTGTTAGAGGAGGTGGAGGACTAATCTGGCTGTGGTGTTTTGAACATTCTGTAGTTTCCCGAGGATTTAAGAACAATTCCTGGTCCCAGGAAGAGGAGCCGTGCTTAAGTGGGATGAAATAAGTGGAGGGGGTGCTGATATAAAGGGCATGGATAAAGAAGTATAATTAGGAATCCGTTCAAAGAGGTATGGCTGCTGTACTAAAAGGCATGGCCTAAAACATGTAATCCAAAATCCCACACATTATGCCACCTAACAAGTATTTAGGAGCAGCTCTTAGTATTCTGTAACTGCATCCTGACATGTCAACCAACACATGCATCTAAATGAAACCAGACTTAATGGTTTTGTCAATGTTTGTTGGCCGATTCAGATAAACACGATTTTATTGTGAATAATCAGAATTGTAAATGTTTCAGTTCTGAAAATGAGACTGCAAATTAAATATTAATAATGTATGTGGAAGGGGTAGTAGCCTTTTGAGTGCCAATCACTTGTTTTCCCATCCATGGCACTTTTCTTTTGCCTTCTTTCACTCAGTTATACATGTAAGTTGTGTTCTTCCCAACATCTTTCTGAAATCCTTCATCTTCATACCTCACACTTCTTCTTTTCCCCTTTAGCAAAGTCTTCACACTTTTTCCAGTGTGCACTTCGTTTCATCTCCTCTACTAACCATCACCCCATCCCCACATACAACATATCTACTCACTTGTAAGCAATGCATTTTTGTTACCTTCGGCACAGACTTATTTCGCCAGCTGTGTGCTCCGTAACACACTTTCTCACAATTACAGTTCCCACATATGCAACCATCACTTTGTGCACCATTCAGGGAGGCCAAACATTGGATGTGCATGCATGCCGCACACGTGTATTACCGACTGACACAGGCATTGTGAGAAACTCGCACTGCCTTCGTTAACAACTTCAGAGCTCTCATCCTTGTGCAGTCGTGAACACCCAACCACAACCTTAACCCACTCAGACACCTGTAAGAGACTCATTTCACACTTTGCACTACCCAGAAGTCCTAAGTCACGTGAAACATTAAACGTAAAAAGGGATCACTAATGGTAGACGAGGTGGAAATGTACAGCAAAGAAAAAATGAACACAAACTACATAGTAAAACAGAAGACCTGCTGCTTGTTGTAGGACTTAATTCAATCGCACCCGCGTGGCAGGAAGGAGCAGAGCACGCTATAGGCGCACTATAGGCCTGGACCCCTCAAAATGTCTGTGACGTGGCCAGGCTGGTCGGAGATTTCCTCACAGCTGCCCGCGGTGGAATACGTGCCCAGGGAACACAGCGAGGCCAGGGGCTTAGCCGTAGGATAATGTACTGAAAGGAACCCGCCAGAAAGGGCCGTGGTTATCGCAGGCATTGGGGGCGAGGAGGGCCGAAGGGGTATTTTGAGGAGGAACACCCAGATTTAATCCGGGCTTTAGGCTGGCGGTAGCGCCGGGGTTCACGCAAGGTCTTGTGTGAACATTCAGGCCTTGAGCTGAGAAGGTCACCGAACTCTGACCCCAGAATGCAACCTCTGACCTCATGACTATAACCTTTGAACCAAACTCTTCCACTAACCCATCTGTATTAATAAGGCCGTTTTCAAGGGATAAGAGCAAGGAAAATGTATGTGGGCATATATGTAACTAGGGATAAACTCGCAAGCACGGTTTCTTAGATGTGCATCTCTACGGGTACGGAGTATTTGTGCGTGACAATATTCACACGTGCGCATTTTGGATGTGCTCACAGTCAAACTTGAGCAATCTCACAAGGGAAAGGTCAGAAGCGGGAAAACCTGGCAGCTGACACAACTGGTAAAAAAAACAAAGATGTATTTGATAATGTGCAGGTGACAAGAAGGCTAAATTGTGAGGGGAGCCCCAGTCTCAAATGATACTGTGGTGGTAACAGTCAACCTTCCTGAGAAACTACACAAAGCAGGCATCAGCCCACACTATTTTAGTTACACGTCGCAGTTACATGGAATTTTCAGGCCAATGAAGAGACTGCCCTAACTGCGACCAGGATAGTGGTACAGCACTTCACAGAAAAAAGATGTGAACAAAATCTTTCATTCAGCACAGCATGCAGGTTGTCAAGTGTTCCAAGCAGTGGTGCTGCCTGCGGCCCACCAAGTGCTTAGGGCCCATCATCAACACAGAATGCAATTTTTTTTCTACGGCAGGCGAGTTCTAGGATGCATTTTATTCCAGATGAAGGCATATGGCAAAAACGTGCAATCCATGACAAGCTCAACCTGTGCCCTTTCCCCCCCCATCTCCAACCACTCATCTAGCCATGCACACACCAAATCACCCACCAATGTATCACTTCATTAACTCACTTAAATTACCAACAAAACCTACAATCTACCCACTCACTTATTCATCCATCCATCCTTATCTTTTCACACAATCTTGCCCATCAAACACTTACACACAGAATACTTTTCAAATTCACTCGCACAGTTAAACACATACATCCGTTTCCTGTTTCTACACCCATTTAACCACAATCCATCCTTCGCATTCCTGGGTCCTAGATTATGGAATGCCCTTCCCTGTTCGATGAAACAGGGATTTTTCTACCTTAAGTTTCGGCGAGATCTTAAGACCTGGCTTTTTTCTCAGTGATTAGTTATCCGTGTGCTCAGTTCGCAGGAGTTTGACTCCCTTGCGCCGGGAAACCCTGTTTAGGGTAGCTGTACGCGTTATAAATTTAATTAATAATAATAATAATAATCCAGCCAATCATTTTCTGACACCACTTTAACCTTCAGAACTATACACAATACTTGAAGGGCGACAACCAAAATAGACTACAGTACTTCCAGGCGAGGTATCCACAAGTGCGTAACACTCAATATGAAACTCTCTGAGCACAATACTCTGGATATGGCCCAATAACAGGAGACCACAGACCAAATGAAGCTACCAAAACACCTGTTAATATTCCTAAAGAGTCCTCTACCAATGGATACAGACCTCTGCAGTGGGAAACTGCATTTACAACGCTTGCCTTAACCACGCATATGCATGGCCAAGGCAGTCTGCACTCTAGCTGCAGAGCGGACGGGCGGGGAGAGGAACAGGAAGGATAGGCACAGGAAGGACTGGGTTGCTGCTTGGTAAGTAAGGCTGGGGCCCGGTGGTGGTGGGTGCGGGGGCAGGGGTAGTTTTTTGGACTGGGAGCTGGTTTCAAGTCTCAGGGTGGAGAGCTGGGGTCTAGGGTAGTCTTTAGGGTTGGGGTTCAGGTTTTAGGGCTCAGGGCAGTTTTCAGGGCTGGGGGCCAGTTTCAGGGTGGGGGTGCTGGGGTCGGGTAGCTTTCAGGCTGGGGGGGGTCAGGTTTTAGGGCTCAGGGTAGTGGGGTCGGGGTAGTTTTAGGGCTGGGGCGAATACATTGCAGGGCTGGGTTTAAGGGCTCAGTGCAGGGCGGCTGGGGTGTTATCTTTACCACTCTTATACTTTACTAATCATGCCTTTAAAACTAAATTCATTGTAAAGGCATGCGTGGTAAAGATGCGTAGTAAAGATGCGGTCAGTGTTAAGACAGCGTTAAGGCATGCATGGTTTAGGGAGTCGTCATTCTATCCTGCAAACCCCGGCAGTGCCCCCCTCCCCCCAGAAATAAACCTAATACTCCAGATGAGGCAACCAAGACTACAACCTGTGTTATGCTGCTCTTCGCACTTCTTTCTGTGAATGTCAGACCACACAAACCTTTACCATTTGGTACTTAACCCAGGTAACCCAACGCATTGAATATTACAACACAATATTTTACAATTTTGCACCTTATAAAAATTCTGATCTATATATATATATATATAAAATAAATTTACTTTTTGAAAAAGAATACCCCTCCCCATCCCTAAACACTTAAAAAACAAATTACTACCATTGATGCCCAACAATCCCTGAGCCCTAAACCTCCCCATCACTTAGTTGTACCTAGTCCGGAAACCTAAAAAAATCCTTACCTATCTTTGAACCCTTAAAATAACCATACTAACTTCAACCCTACCCTGAACCCTAAATATCCCTTATTCCTAACCACCACAGAAACCGAAAAAAAATGTATTGCCCTTTACTCCTAGCCATCCCTATACTCTAAAAAAATCTTTAGTACCCCCTTTCCCCTACCCACCCCTAAATCCATTTTTTTTAAATGATCTAGTCGTTATATATTCAACATTGTGTGTATATATTTACATATAGATCAATCAATCTATCTATATACATACATACACACACAAAATGAATTAAATAATATGTGTTATAAGTAACCAATGTAATGGTACTCAATTTATCAAAATCTAAAAGATGGAACACCGAGTCTACCTTACCGGGATGAAAACTCATGACCTGCAGCTCACCCAGTGTTACAGCAAACATTTAAATTACAAAGCCATTCCTACTAGACTACTGCACCTACTACTATAGATAAACTGGACATAATATACTAGCTATAACACAAGTAGCAAAGCTGCAGGTGGGGCATTAAGAATTTTACTGTTTCTCCAGGACGATCACCTTGGATGTTGAGTCAAGTCCACCACCCTAAAAAAACCAGAACAAGTAAAGTCTCAGTGGGTGGGAAGCTTTCTCTCCATTGGAGACTAGCGGCTACTGACTTGGGCACTCTCAACTTGACTCAACCCAATTCCAAAAACAAAGAGGTCTGTGAACTTAATACTCTTCAACATATTCCTACCACTCACATTTTTGTGTTTGAATAAGTACCTCATCCTAGTGAGCAGCGAAGTGGTACCATAAGAACGACTGATACTAGCGCAGCCCACATGAATAGTTTATGTGATACACTGCTGCATCCAGGAAATTTAAACCCGAGTACTCCTGTGCATGTCTGACCAGAACACATCAAAATCACAATGTGGCTAGTTAGTCTCCATGCTGCTCTGCCAAACAGCACACTACATGCCTAGCGAGCAAAGGCACAGCCAACCCATATCAACTTCGACACCAGCCAGTCAATTAATTATATACCACTGCATCCCATCAAATCTATTTTTATACTGTGCAGGGTGCATCGATCTGACTCCTGATCAAAGGATAGCTACTGGTGAGCCTCATACTGAGCCAAGAGTTTACCTTTGTTGCAGCCAATCACCCGGTCCCTATGGAAAGGCTCAACAATTGATTTAGTGTCTCAGAACAGACTTGGGTGTACAACTCACAAATTGAGCCCAAATGCATACGACGAGGTGGACAGAAGGAACATGTTCAGCATAAATGGTAAGAACACTGACTTCATCAGCCAAAGATCATCCTCCACTACTTTCAAACTTCAAAGGTCCCTCAACAAAAAAGAGCGGGGTAACGCAGCGGGTTAATTCACCCGATTAGCAAATTGCAGAACATGCAAGGCTCGTTTGAATTCCACACAGTATACATTTATTCGACAGATAAATGGCTTTTATTAGTTAATATCTACATCTCCCAGCAGCATCTGCATTAGTGCTCCCCAATTTATCCACTACTGTTAACCAATCCATTAATGGGGAGCTGAAATGGTCCCCATAATCAATTCTCGCTCTGTAATTTTCCAGCACATGCACATCTTTTGAAGAGCCCTCATCCCATTTATTCGAGATGTGGTTCCACCCTGTACACATTCCAGTTCTCAGGTGCTTGGAGCACCTGCTCCTTGGCTCCCAAAGCCCTACAAAGTTTCTGCACCAGACACCCCTTTACTCATTCACATGGACTTGTTCACTTCACAGGCCCAGTAAACACACCGGACTGGTTCATCCACTTGCCCAGCCAAGGCACAAGGGCTTTGGAGGAGACCGCTAAACACTACCCTTTTCATGGCAACACCCGGCACACAATCTCCACCATTGTGGCCCAACTGCATTGCCAGCCAGGGTGAAACTATCAGGGGAACCCACAGCGGGCAATGTTTTCCTTCAGTGCTTTGTTCCGAAAATCAGCCTCAGCAGAGGTGCACCAACAAAGGGCTCCACAGGAACATACCGGCACAGGTCCAAAAATAAATAAAGACATAAGTTGGGAGCCAAGAATTTTGAAGGAGAACCAGTGTGAAAATTAACTTCCCCTTGGCATGAACTACAGAGGAACTGCTGGTATACTCTGTGCTGCACAACAGATGTGAGTGTTGGGTACACCATGCCTGGACCGACATCCAAGCTCTTAGGCCTCACAGAAAAGGCATTTTCTACTACCAATTAGACTTCTCCCTGACACCCTTTAGGTTCAAATTACACCTCCAACGAGCGTGATAGCCCACTTTAATGAATTTACTTAGAACGCTTTGTTTCTCCTCAATTGGGCAATTTTTATTTTTGCAACAGTCACAATTTGACAAAACTTTGCAAAGCATTATCATTCTTCACACAGGTATAGTATTTGGCTGCACTTTGGTGCTAGCTGCGCCGCAAAGCATAAGGCAGCTCCAGGCTCCAGAGTAATATCCTCTGTATATACACGTATGGAGTCCAAAGTTATTGGAGTGCATCATCAAAGTCAAAGTAAGAAAAATCTTTACAGCACTAAATGACCAAACGAGTACCTAAAACGTCACACCCGGGACCAGGGCTTTAAATTGGCCAGTTCCTGCTGGTGCTCAGGACCAGCAGTTCTAAAAAGCAGGTGCTGAGTCGGGTCCCTATCGGGCTCTCCATTTTTGCCCTCACCATCAAGGTGAAAAAAATCTTAACTCTGCAGCAGTGCCACCATTCACTTCCTTTGATCTTACTTCAAAGAGACTCCTTATTGTATTTTGTCTCATCATTTCAGAACTGAAGCATTTATTATATACAACAAATCTATAGTTGTTGCTTATTTTTCTTACACAACTAACAACCATTGACAAAGCCAATATTCAAGGCTTGTTGTAGGTGTAATGTTACTTACATTAAACATCTGAATTCAATGACAGAAGCAGCAAAATACCAGTCGGGCGACACACATTGCCAAGCACAGATTTTTAGGTGATGTGTTTTAAAGCTACACCCTTAATTACATCGGACACACTCATTAGAGACCCTCCCCCCAGTTTTGTCATCACACATAAATTCCTGCCCAGGACTCAATGGAAAATTACCAAAACCAACCAAAGTACATAAGCAATGGTATAACTAACCCCACTGTGGCAGACTATTGACTGCCCCAGGAAGTCAATCACGACAAATCAATCTGATGTTTTGGGCACTTTAATTGGCACCAAAGAAACTGAGAAACGAGCCCGCAATGCTAAAATCTAAGAAGACATCAAGTAGAATCTCTCATGTTATCTTGGTTTTGACCAATCTTGAGCAAATCAGTCCATCACGACCCTGAAAGGGGCACTAGAGCTCCAACTCCTAGGCCATGCTCCACATGACAAGACAACAAACGGCACCAGAATAGTTTCAGCCTTTTTGGCCTCATCAGTGATGAGTCACAGAGAAGTCGAGATGTCTACCTCAGGAAATACCCACTGCACTTGGGAAGATAAAACACAAACTGATTGAAAAGCTTCTAATCCAATAGGATAAACTTCTGGAAACATGAGTTTTCACTAGTTGGCATACTTAAAACCATGTAAGCTCAAAACATTTAAAAAACATCAGAATTAAACTTTCTAGTAGCACAAAAACATAGCTCATCAAGAAAGCAAGCATTCTGTACACATCTGATTCCTCCCAGGCATGGAGGATTCCTCTCTACAGCAGGGGTGCCCAATGTGTATGCAAAAGGGAAAGTAAGGCCTGACAAGTGGCTGCACTTGTCAGGACAACATGCTAACTTAGTAAACTGCGCGCAGGCCCTACACTGCAGGCCTGAGTTCCCTTCTCAGCGCGCCTTTGCATTATTAGCCCTGGCACACACAGTGCACATCACTAGGGACTTTACTAGTAAGGCAAACATACCAATCATGGCCAACCAGTTACCATTACACTTTACATAGGGAACACTTGTACTTTGACACTGATCAGCAGTGGCAAAGTACCCAAAGCATCTAATTTGGCAACTCTGTCAGGAAAATGGTCTAGGGGGAAAGCAAAAAGTTTAGGGAACTTTAGCCAAAAAGGCCAAGTCCTACAGAGTAGTTTCGTCATTTTACTATCACTTATTTGGTATAAAATAATGATAGTAAAATGTTACATAGCCGTCTACTGTAGCATCTGTGGATCCATCCTAAATCTGCAACTTTAAAGGCCTAGTCTTTGGCAACACCGGTAGTCCAAAAATGAGGAAATCCAGCCCTTAACATGAGTGCGGGAAATTGATGCAAAGACCCTTTATTCAAATCAATATCCACAGATGCCGTCAAGCACTTATTTTTAGCTTAACACCTTGGCTGCTTGAGAAGCTCCTCTGCTGTGCTGGGCCATAATGGAAATGGGTGTGGTCTGATCACACAAGAGGTATACCTCATGACGAGCTCAGCTCGTCATGAGCATTGAATGAGCTATAGGACAAACAACCCTAAGTTGCAACCAGATTCATAACATTTATGGAAATCACATACGCAACATTAAAATAAAAAAAGGATCAACAGGGCTAAGGTGCTCACAAACACTTTGGAGGTGGGGTGAAGGGGGGGTGGGAGGGACTTTCTTCATTAGCAGGTTCAGACAGGCTGTTCTAACGCTTGCACAATCATCTAACCAGACTAGCCCCAACAGTAAAACGCATATGAAAACGTACTGAAGATTCAAGTATTAGATCAGTTTGATCCGCCAAAATATATATATATATATATATATATATATATATAGAAAATATTACAGCAGGGTCACCAATAAGATAATGTTTCTGTCGCTCTGTTTTACTATGTTTATTGCTCTGTTTTATAATGATTTTAATTAAATGAACAAAAACAAACTTCAAAATAGGGAAATAAACAAATTATTCATATCACTCTGCAAAAATGGCAGTATACGCAAATGCATTTTTTTCTGACAATTTTAAATCTCATATGCTTTACATCTCCTCAAATTCCCACTTCACTGTAAATTAATAAGCCACAAGAATAAAATTCCATTAGCATAAATATTCACATGCATATTCACCATATTAGGAAGAACTAATTCACACTTTACTGTATAATCTTATTGTGTAAATTGTTTTGGAAATGAACTTTTTGTGGTGAGGCTCATTTACCAAACATACCCTATCACAAATTGCCTTACATTTAAAGAACCTTTACCCATGATACTCGAAACCTGCCAGTAACACAATTGCTGGCATGGTCTCTACATTGAAATTCTTCTAACTCCTGGACATCTTCAGCACGGAAAAAATGAAAGGCTCTTTCTAGGTATTGAAGGCAGTCATTTTGGAATGGTCAAATCTCTCTAAATATTAATAAAATAAAAAAGGATCCACAAATTAAGATTCAACTTGTACTGAATGGGGCTCTAGTATTGCATTGATGCATAGATAAGTAAACACCTTTAAGACCTAACAAAAATTGAGACAACTAGCTGTCACTTCTATAAGGACACAGAGCACCGATACAAAATATATAATATTTTCATGAGTGCTCTATACTCCACCTCACACTTCAAAGTTCAAATTCTGGGCATACATATAATTGCATGTATCCACTTTATCATGAGTCTCTTGTGAATTACATTGACACCAGCTATGCATGGAATTAATCCATCCATTAACGTATCTTTAATATCTAAGCTAAGTTCGAGAACCCCAATATCATGTTATCATGTTGAGATTCTAAAATCGGACTTCTAGAAATGTCATCGTGCATACGTACATACCAAAGCCCATTTTTTCATTTACGAGTCTTGGTCCAACTAAGAAGTGACCCTGATGGGTAATAAATTATTTCTGCAGCCTCTGCTAAGATGATCGGGTGAAGTCTGAATACTTGTGATATTCTAACTTGGAAGTGTTATGTAGCAGTTCCATAAAATAACTTGCAACTTCACACTTTGGTTGCATTAGCACTCTTGTGCTCCCCAGTTTGATGCCTGACAACAGTGAAGTCTGACCAAAATACTACGACGTTCAATATTTCAGAAGGTCTAGCACATACATAGAATTATGAATGAAGAAACCCTTCATATTTGATTTTTTTCCCCAGCATTATCATGAATTAAGTGAAAGCATTTATCATTAGAGTGGGCGCTCTAAGTAAATGTTAAAGCTCTAACTGCCCTGAGTGGTTCCAGTATAAAAATGTGTACACACATTTTCAAAGTTTAGCAATATCAGGCTAAGTATAATGCTTCCAGAATGCTCTCTGATTTGATGCAGATATATTTAGATGCTTGAAAGCAAGATTGATGATTCTTTGCTTTCAAAATAAAATGTTCATAAAAAAATGAAGTTCGGGAAGGACTGCTCACATGAGGCACAGGGTCAAGACTGATTTGCATATGGCCAGGTCTAAACTGGGGTGGCATGGTTAGCAAAAGAAAGATGGATTTAGCCCAGTTTTCTTGACTGGGAGTGAATGTTTTAATTTGTTCTGCGTTCCGTCCATCAATTGTGTCTTTTGCATAAAAAAAATAAATGCCGGAAAAAAAAACATTTCGCTAAACTACTGTAAAATTGCAGGTACCATTTCTTTGCAGCATCATTTAGTAACATGTTGATACATGCTAGTATTTCCCACAAATATTCATAATGGAAAATTGGTGTAACCTGTTTTAATAAGATTATAGGAATCAAAAATAAACCAGCATTGGCAAAGCCAGTGGGTCTGAAATGGGGGGTCCGCTTTATTGTTTTGTCAATGTTAGACTTGTTTTGGCATGGTTTTTGTAAAACCTTATTGGAGTGGGAGCTGCCGGGTCCTCACCATTATAACAAACATTGGCAAAAGCAAAAATGGTTTTCGGTCTCAAAAAGCACACACTGCGACAGTAGTTACTGGCACTGGACAAAACTACTTTGTGTGCCGATATGTTCCTTGTGAAAGAGCAGAATGCTGTCACTCACAGTGAAGCCAGCCAATTCAGAGATAGAGAAAGATAGAATTTTAATAAACGCAAAAGGTCATGGTCAATGCCAGACCAAATTAGGGCCCCAATTATTAAAGAAAGTCTCAAAAGTGCACCCATGGTAAATGTCCTTGCATTAAGTGCAGCTATACAGCTTCCGAGAATTCCCAAGAATTTACAGAACTAGGACAAGAAATAGTACTCCTAGAAAATGTTTGTGAACTGCATTTTAGCATAAGCAAATATACATGTGTATATTTGCCCATACAAAAATCTGAGTGTTTGCAAGTTCACTTTCCCTCCAACAACTTTTTTCCACAACTCTGGAAGAAGGTTTATGTCTGCCATTGTCAGGAGTACATTTCCAACATCTCTCAATATGGGAAAAGATTAGATTATAGTTGTTGAAAACCATTTAAACATGTAAGTTAGTAAGTTAGCACAGACTTAAAAGGGCATTCTAACCCTGGAACTATTGCTTACCACTACCTTCAGCCCCAGTATGTAGATCTGCGGATACATGGTAACATAAGGGGATTGCAAGTGTTCAAACACTACTCCTCATGACAACCCCTTCAAATCAGGTTCATTATTTAATAACTCACATTGTGAAGAATAACCTCCACAGTGCATAAAAACTTTAATTTTCAATGGTATGACCGCTGTGAGTTTCTGCTTACCAGAGTAATAACCCAAATATCAACAAGAAAAACGGATAATCCTTTGGTTGCATATACTGCTAAATCCTAACTTTTTTGCAGAGACCAAGAATTTGTAGCTAATTGGTGGACAGTATTGAATAAAATTTCTTACTTTCATTTTGACAATGCCACAATTTCTTCTTTAACTGTGTGAGGAGTACAAAGATGGCGGCCGTAAGGCTCCGTTTATCCCAGCCACCCAGCTTGCAGTACACGCAACATGCACCAACAGACTGCAAGGAATATGCGTGTGTGCTCTCACTGTAGCTTGGATTTCGATTCTGTGTGTGTTTGGAGCTTGGTTAACTTGCTTTTCAGGCTGCTTTAACTTAACACTGGTAACTTCAGAGGATCCATATTATGTAACAAGGTGTGTTTCCAGCTACAAGCAGCAAATCCGTCAACCCATCTTGTGATCTTCACAACCTTTTGCTTTAATCCGCTTCTTAAACACCCCGACAACCTCTTTGTCTATGGATCAAAACTGTACAGTGTCTTCCTAGACTACAGCAAGCCATGAGCGCAAGTTAGTCACTTTCTGCAAATTATTAAAGTGTTTCCTACCCCTCACTGCATATTTTGGTTTTAAGTTGCCCAAATTGCCATATTCCGCACCTGTACTGTGAATGTTTCATGCATCCACAATTCTGACTATGCTCTAAAAACTGTTGGAGCATGCTGCCTCCATCTCCAGAAGTTGTTGCATTGCCATTTCAAACTACTACTTTAAACTGCAAAACTCCACTGCCTGTGACTCCAACCGAATCCTATCCGTTTACCTACAATTCATGGTCCAAAGGTGAAATGTATAATAAAAAATGTGCAATTGCTGTGTTCCACTTAACACTCCATCTAGGGACCTGCATTGGTATTGTAGCATGCGTTACTTCATCCAGACATCTAGCGGCAAAGGGTCCCCCATGCATCTTTCAGAAGGTACACCTATCAGTGCATTGATGCCATTGCAGCCTCTTTGAAGGGACATCTTCGTACGCTGAGCATGCTTCATCTGCTCCAGTATGTGAAGCAATACTCAGTCTGAAGCACACTTCCTGATCGGTGGGTGTGTGTTGAAGTTAGTGATAATGTGCTAAACACTTATAAGGTCCCAAAGGCACACACATAGATTAAAGGCATTATCATTTAAAATGCCAATAGCTCTAACTCTCCCAAATAAAAGACCTATTGCATTTCAAATGCTTGTTTTAAAAAAATATATATTTTAAGGATCAGCTTTGGCAACAACTAAAGCGGTCTACACCAGACGTAAAATGTATCCAGAAACAGCTGGTATCTGCCTGTAAAAGTGAAATCTGTTTCATCTGCAGAAAAAACGTCAGAGTAAACGAAGGTAGGAAAGATAATCGCCTGAGCAGGACCAAAAAGTAAAGTCCCAGTAGAGAGCTCTCTTCTACTATTCAGATAAAAGGGCTTGCAGCCAGGACTCAGAATGCCAGTTACACCGCTTGACATCATTCTGAGCAAATAACAATAATCTTTGTTTGAGGGTCCAGACCAATTAGAAACAGTGCGGCTGGGATTATTATTCCTCAGGTTAAATTTGTTAAGTAATATTAGACTTATTAAAGAAAAAGATTTATGTATATCTAGAGATGCAGATCCAGGAGCCAACAGCAATGTTGTGATTGGCTGGCAACACTTCAACCGGGAAGTGGGAGCAGCCATCTTTGGACTCAAACTTGGCCGAGTCCCAAGAAAAAAAATGAAAAAATAAAACACAAAGGGACCCGGTAGAAATACCCTGACCCCCCTAGGATTGGTGGTGGGTATTTATTTTATTTTTTTAATTACGCCACAAATGTACACAGGATCTGCGGCAAAAAAGTAAAAACAACAGGAGTGGTCTCCTGCACTTATTTCGTTTTTTTAATTTAATTCCCCTGGGTGGGCCAGGTCCCAGGTCAAGGGCCTGGGACTACAAATATTTGGTGGGAAGGAGGAAGGAGTGCCTCCATTCCACAGGATGATTTAAGCCCCAGGGACCTCATCCCACAGGGCAAGGCCTTTCAAAAACAAGTGGGAAGGGGAATGCTGCCCACCCATCTGGGCCTATTTCTACCCCAGGGCCTGGCAGTAATCAAAAAGAGGGAGGGGGCATGCAGCCACCTCAATGGACCAAGTTCAGGCCCGGGGACCCCATGCCCCCCCCCCTCAACCTCCATGAACCATTAATGGTCCTGGGGACCCCATCATCTAGGGCCGGCTTATGAGCTATGTCCAGAGGGAATGTAGGACGTTACAACGCATGCCTTTACAATGCATTTTTAGAAACTACATTTATAACGCAATCCATTGCAATGCATACCATTACAACGCATACCATTACAACACATTACTTATAGGGCAACAGTAGGGTAAGTGTTGGATAGCGCAGGGGTAAAAATTACTATTGCCACTCCAGTGAGTGCAACAGTAGGGTAAGTGTTGGATAGTGTAGGGTAAAAATTACTATTCCAACTCCAGTGAGTGCAACGGTAGGGTAAGTGTTGCATAGTGTAAAGGTAAAAATTACTATTCCCCATTACTTACCTTATATTGCATTGTAATGGCATGCATTGAAGTCACGTGTTGTAATGGCTGCGTTGTAATGGCATGCATTGTAAATGTAGTGCGATGTAATGACTGAGTTGTAAAGGTTGTTTCCCGTCCTGAGGCCCTAGCCTCAGAACATAGCGGTTTCCCTATTCGCACTGTTACAGGCAGGGAAACCTGGGTTTGCTCTTGCCTGGCAGAGCAATTTCAAAACTCTAGCCAAGTGAGAACAAACACCAAGTCTGCTTCCAGCAGGCAGAAGAATGAAAAATGCTCCCACCTGCTGGGAGCAGACAATTCATCTATTTCCCTGCCAGCACTGAAGCAGGCAGGAAACAGATTAAAAGATTGCTCCTGCCCACAGGGGGCAGCATTTTTGGCTGCTCCCTGCAGGCAGGAGCAATGCCGTCTCCCACTGGATGCTGGGACCGCGAGGGGACTTGGGGCTCCTCCTGCGGCACCCAACCATAGTGTGGTGTGTACCCTGCGTGGGTAGCAGGGCACCCACCCTTTGTTGGCCTGGCGACCAGGGGTTGTGGTCTCCAGGGCATATATCAGCATGGAGAGGGGACAGTGTGCCCCTCTCCCCCTATGGCAGAACTCTAGGGGACAGGGTCCCAAGGGACGAAATTGGCCCAGGGAGGAAAGGTGAATGCCCTCTCCCTTTTTACAGTGTAGTGAGCCCTGGGGGAAATTGGCCTGGGGAGGGGGGCATGCGTCCCCTCCCCCCACAAAATGTGCCAGGCCTCGGGGATAGTATGTCCCATGGCCAAAATCAGCCCACGGAGTTGAGCCGCATACCGGCTCCCCAATAAATATGGTCACGGGCTCTGGGGTAAGCGTTCCTCATGGCTGAAGTCGCCCTGGGGAGGTGGCACTAACTTGGAAAGCTACTAAGTAGAGGTACTCTGTAGACCCGTCCTTCCTCGCCACAAAAACACATGTCCCCCGACCTATCTCACAAGGGTAAAAGCGTCCATCTTCGTGCTACCACAGCCTCTCGCTACTTCCTGACAAGTGTGGCTAAGGGCTCACCTAATCCTATCTTTGCTGTTGTGCGGGCACACTTGTGCTCCAGTTTAGGGCCCCTGTGACAGCGGGTTGCCATATAATTTAGAGACATTAAAGGTGAACCTGGAGGCAGAGGTTTACATACATACTAAGGTTTTACCATTACAGCCAAAGAGGTAGTGCTCTATTCAAGACAAATTGGCAGATATGCCAACATCTGCTATACAGTACTTGCAATTTCCATTGAGGCAGTCACTTGTCATGCCACATTTACAGGTAGCCTGCCATACCCACCTTTCTTTTAAATCTCAATGAATTGCCCATCTATAGAAAGCAGAGGTAAGCAAGGGATTATTCAGAAATGTATATGTCCGGTACAGGAGAACAGTGACTCTATAGCGGATATTTTTTAAATCCTGCATATTTACAAAATAGGGGATCATCTACCCGGAATTACTGTCAGTGTGTCTTTTCATCACAACTGTGCACTGCTCATGCATGGGCACCGATTCACCGAAAATGCCAGAAGTCGTATGAATGACATCACGCATTTTTGCACTTACCCGGCCACAACCTCCATAGCCCTTCCTGGGGGTCACTGGGTTTACCTATTGTTTATTAACAAGTTACAAGGTGACAGGCAGGTGAAGGGCAAGGAGGGAAGTGGCAAAAAGTTAACAGGCTTTCAGTTCCTACTGTTGACCCAAGGGGTAGCAAGGGTAGCTCCAAGGATATCAAAGGCAACTGCGGCCACTGGTGCATCAAAATGTGCTCTTGAGGTACTGTTTTTAGGTCGAGCCTGGGCAACACATGTGCTGCTCTGCGAGGCATGCTGTATTCAGGTAGGGACTTGAAGCTCCGCCCACTCTCCGCCCATATTTTTCAATGGCTTGCGTTATTGTCCACTGTAAACTGTGGCTGTTCATTAGTCAAAAGGCTTAATAATCCCTCCTTAGTACCGGGTTGTCTAATTTTGTAATCTCCCATGTAGACACCCCCTGTTACATGTGTTGTTCCTCGGTAGGCTTTAAATACAGCATCCGAGCACTATTTACTCCAATAGCTTTGTCCAACATGCTCTCTCCTAAAGCATTTTTTGCACGGGCGCCGAACGCATTTGTAGTGCAATAGGTTCGCATTTGCGAGAATTTAAGCTACTGCCATTTAAACGACAATGACATTTATTTCTCATTGTTTTAAAAAAAAACAAATAAAATGCATTGTCATTTATAATGGCAATAGCTCAAACTCTCAAACGCGAGAACTATTGCATTGCAAATTTCTGTTTCCTAGTTTTGTGTAGCTACGGTATTGGTTTCTTTTGACTGTCTATCACCCATGTCTTGTCCTCCGATCAGTAGTGCTTCAAGTCTCCCTACAACAGCGGTGAAAATGGGCGTTTAGGCACAGGCATCTGCAACTAGTCAAGCTTTTGTTAAGGTGTGAAGGCAACCCCTTCACACCTCAGCAATATTGTCAGACCTAAAGAGTAGAAGGCTGGTGGAATCAGATAGTAGAGGAGTGCAGTCTAGGACAGTAACAGCTTCTTGGAAGAGATTTAGAGGACACATGGGGACATCGGGGAATACACTCCAGGACAACAGTAATTCCTCGGTATGGGAGTGTGAGCTTTTTTTTAGTTTTTAATGCCGGAGAGGTTTTGTGAAGTTACCAATTTGACATCTCTGACGTTTCTGTGATTAAATTCGCACCATTGACATGCACTGTAAGATAACATCCACAAGCAGGTTGATATTGGCGGATTCACTTTTCGACACAATGTTTCACCCAAATATGCTAGTGAACCTCAACTTGTGTAGCATGATGCTTAAATTGGGACACTGGAATTATGCGGCAGGGGAAGGCCAAGTTATGCAGCAAGAAAAGGCCAATTAAGTGGCGCAATGTGGCACATTTAGTGATGGACTTACTTTCATTATTTTGTCGTTTTCACACTTAACACGGTCTGGGCATAGGATGCGTCTCGTTAGAAGCAGTACAATACCCAAATATAGCAATAAAAAGGTGACCAGTCAATCTTGGCGCAGGGCCTGCTCCAATGCGTGGCAACATGTGTTGCTGCGTTTTTAATAACTTTTGAACCAGCGAGTTAGAAACACATTTTTTAGTTAAAATATGCTGTTTATGCAGCAGAAGATGTTTCACGGGGCAAAGACGGCAAATCCATAATTATACGGAAAAATGCCACGGACACTCAAGCGCATAATTCCAGTGGCCCTGGCCATAAGCAGTGCTCAGTCCTATTACAGGATCCCAGCCCAGGACAAATTGGCTTAGAAGCAACCTACAATGGCGTGTCCTTGTCAAGAGAGGACCTCAGTTGGGGCAGCAGGACTTCATGCCGTCAGCTGTGAGGGGCCCTGGCCAGGCAGCAGGGCTCCCATGCAGTCAGCAGCGGCCTGTCCTTTTAAGACAGGGTCCCAACATAACCCAGGAGATTTCCCGCAGCTCTTTCCCAAATGCCAGAGAGGGCAGCAGAAGAGGCGGCACGCCTTTCATCAAGGTTACAGTATCTGTGTACAGTGGAGAGGGTTTAAAATAGCTTCAAAGAGCGGGCAGCTGTGCCAAGGAGCTAGGGTTACTCTGGAGTCACAGGGCGGCCAGACCAGGGGGCTAGGGTTACCCTGGAGCCGCAGCAGGTTGGAGAGGAAGCAAATCTACCCTCGAGGACACCGTCACCAGCACGAGAGAACCCAAGCTTGAAAGAAGAGGAAGGAGAGCTGCCTTGCCCTCATGCCAGGCAGTATGGTGCATTGCAACTGCATGGAAACCTATGGTGATACCACTGTATAGCATCCACTACGTAAAATGGCCACTTCTGAAAAGAACACAATATCAAATAAGCAAAGTGCAAGGAAAACGGAGCTAACTTTAAGCCAAACCCAAAAACCTAAAACATAACCTTCCCTTAACCATCGTCATAAACCCAAGCATAAATCTTAGCCAGACACTAATCCCAAGGTCAAAACTGGGCCATAGCTCTAAGCTTCGCACTACGCAAAAACCCTAGCCAAACACTACGCGTAATACATCTGAACTCTATGCAGAACCCTATTTTCAGCACAAAGTCAAACCCTAAACCTAACACTACCCCTTACACTTCTGAGTGTCTCACTGAACTGAGTGGGATTACCAGCAATAGTATTTCCAGTAGAGGCAATTTTGGTTTCGTGTTGTCTATGTAATGAACGTAGAGGATATATGTGGGGGAGCAAAAGCCGGAAGGATTTGGAGACTGTGCACTCACAAAACAGCCGAAAGAATGGACCTTGACTGCTCCAATTGACATTGGTAATTTATACAGTATAAACACAACGTCACAACACCAATACCAAGCAACAGGACTACAAACTATGTTCTCCGCTAGACAAAAAGCTTGAACTTCACAAGTACAGGGTGAGTAACAAATCAATTCAATTTCAATTTCAAAAAGCTTTTATTCGATTTGTACATACAAATCATACAAGCAAGGTACATAATTAAAATATTAAAATCGTCATATAAACTCTCTTAGAAAGTGACAAAGTGGAGGAATTAAATTGCAGCAATTAATAAGTGAACATATCTCTGTAAGTCACCATAATACATAACATTCTTACGTGTGCAGAAATGAGGATCAGTAGGAATACTCAAGAGGCCTTTCCTAGCAACTGTACATTTATAAATGATCATAATATACTGTGGACAGATATAAATAATACCAAATTTACAAAGATTGATATAAAAATTAAAAACATATATATACAGACAGGATTGTTTAGCGATAATAGCATTAGAACATTTCCAGGCAGCTGTATAGCAAAGGTACAGACAGGTACTTATAAGAATCATATTATAATAACAATACTTTTCCTGGCAGCTGTACATTTCAAGATAAAAGTAGCCAAAAAAAAACAGATCTCCTCGTTCTCTAATGAGGATAAAAATATTAATGCTGTTTTTGTTGTACAAATATTATATTTAATAAAAATTGGTTTAAGATACTTTATCCTCAGAAAATGGAAAAATTTACAAAAAAGCAAAAAATGGCAACTACTCTGCCGTGAAATATTATCACACGGGCAGGGTATGTCCGAACTGGTTCTCATGTTTGGAAAAGCAACCAGGTGATGAACGATACCCAATCTAACACGTGTTAAAACATACTGATGGGAGGGTCGAGTCACATACACAAGATAGGATTGGAGTCCTGAAATTAACTTTAAATCTTTATAAAATTTCACAGAGACAAGTTTGCCAGACATTTTATCACGTTCTGCCTTCCGATAATTTAGAAACGTTGTCTTAATCTCTTTTTTTGAAATAAAAGCAACCTCCTCAGGCTCATGGAACACATCGATATCAAAAAGAAGGAGATACCAGCGATGAATGTAACTTAGCCATGATATACGTGATGAATGGTCCAGGCCTATACAATCAAGAATAATATCTTGGGTGAATCGAGTCTCTGTCTTAGCCCAAATAGAACGCCACAATAAGAGTGGCCGAACTGCTGCTAAGTCAGAAATAAACTCGATCCCAACTTCATCATGAATCAGCTGGATGGAGGCAGAAGGGGGAACACATAACAACCTCCTTAAGAACTTGTTTTCTTCCTTCTGCAGGGCTATACCCTCGCTCTGTCCCCACACCCCTGCCCCATACAGAGCAGAGGAAACGCAGCATACATTGTATATGTTTATCATGTCTGAGATGCTACGTGAGCCAAGTTTAGAGGCGAAACGGAAGATACTATTTGTGGACCGCAGCATTTTTATTCTAATAGATTCAAATTCCTCGGTCCAGGACCCACTATTAGTGTATGTGATTCCTAGATAACAAAAGGATTTAACTGAAGTCAACTTTTCCTTATCCAGAAAAAAAGTATGCTTTGCCTGCTTAGCTGCCTGACCGCACGACATTACATAAGTCTTGGCTTTATTCACACAAAGCCGCCTAGCTTGAATGAACTGCATAAAACTATCGATCAGGCGCTGAAGGCCCATCTGTGTACGAGATAAAAGAACAGCGTCATCCGCATAAAGTAATAGCGGGACGGGTTTACCACCAATCTGGGGGGCATCTGCTGGGATGTTACCCAGGGAACGGTCGACCTCGTTAATAAAAAGGGAAAATAAAAGCGGGGCCAAAACACATCCCTGGCGTATACCGCGAGACACTTTAAAAAATGGGGTACATTCACCAAGGGTACCATAACGGACTTTACAAGAAAGCTTTTCGTAGAGTCTAGCCAAAAAATGAACTATTTCCCTTGGGGCCCCTGCATCAAGCAAAACATCCCAAAGAATATTATGGTTAACCAAATCGAAAGCGCTGCTCAAATCAGCAAAACATAAAAAGAGGTTGCCATTTTTGGCCACAGTATATTTTTTGATCAATAGGTCCAAATTGACACATTGATCCAGTGTGCCCAGGCCTTTCCGAAAGCCATATTGGACTCTAGTTAAAATATTAAAATCTATTGCCCATTCTTCCAGCCTCTTAAGCAAAATCCTACTCATCACTTTAACGGAGGCGTCCAATAATGAAATTGGACGATAATTGGAGGCCTCTGATTTATCACCTTTCTTATGTAAAGGAATAATAACTGATTGGCCCCAGGTAGATGGAAAATTGGTTTCTACCGCACTATTGAATATCCTCGTCAGGATGGGGGCCCATAAGGCCGTTTCATCTTTATATAAATCCAGTGGGACCCCATCAGGGCCAGGGGCCTTACCTCCTTTGCTTAGAGAAATTGCTTCGTGGCTTTCTTCTAATGTTATTCCCAATGGTAAGGGCAGCCATGGAGTAGGCTCTAGTAACGTTGACTCAGAAGATAACCCTTCAGGATTGAATATCTTGGAAAAATGACTAACCCAGTCATTACATGCTACGTAGGAGGTTAGTTCTGGTACATTATCTTTATTGAGAAACGGACTATTGACTGTCTCCCAATACAATTTACTGTTTTTAGTCTCGGCAGCCTCCTTCAACTTATCCCACGCCTCAGACTGTAAAACCCTTTTTCTATTGTTAATTGCAAGTTTGTATTTAGCCCTAAAGTGTTGTATATCCGTCATGACCCGCGGTTTAGTGCCTAAGGCCTTCTTTAGGTCGCGGAGGGCTACTGTACAGATCTTGTCAAACCACCCCTGCTTCGGAGCACTATTGGCTGACAGAGTCTTAGTGAAAATACCGTCGATACAAGTAACGTGCTCAAATGGATGTATGAATGAACACTATGCCCCGGCTATTATTGAAATATATTTGAAATAGTTCCTCTTTCCTGTATAAGTAGTACATTGATATGTCCAGAGCACTACACAGTTAATTTATATTGGTCTGCCAGTGTTGCAGGTCCAAAGCTTTATTTCAAGACGCCAAAGGTTCAGAAACAAACGGGTTAATGTCGAAAGATGAAACAGCCAACACATGTTTCATCATTGAAGACTTCCTCAAGGAAGAGTGGTATCACTAGAAAGAGCGATCCGACTCCATGCATGTCTTATGTAGAAATGGTATAGTCCTTGGAGCCCCAAGGAGATGAGGAGACAAGTATTCGGTCAGTTTCCTGTTAATAAAATATATATTTCGAATTCAGACTGTGCTCGTAATAAAGGGCATCAGGCACACTAAGTAGGAAACGCATGGGAATGGACACGATAGACTACTGTGCAATCACAGATATTACTGTGATATGGGCCAATTACAGCCCTCTGCATGACAGCCTGTTCGCCAATGTTTGGGGCAGCTTTGGACCTGCAACACTGGCAGACCAAGATAAATTAACTGTGTAGTGCTCTGGATATATCAATGTACAACTAATGCTCCCTGCTATGTCCCCACCTTGAAAAGTACAATGGCATTTTGGTGAATACATCTACATTCATATTCTGAACCAATCGTATGTTTTGGAAATATGTTCTTTCTTGCAGCCTCCGGTGCCATTAAAAAGAACCCGCTTACCACACAATGCCTGGTGTGCCACTACCTCGAAACAGCAAAGCATGAGAAGTTTTAGTACAGAGCCCTGCAGGAGGGCGAGCCAGACTGTCTTAACTTTCTATGTTTTGGCCTGGTTAAAAGTTTGTCATTGCAGTGGAATCTACCCATATTTGGATCCGTGACAAAAAAAATTTTTTATTTACAGAGCAATTTCAGCAAAGTGATGGCCATCTGAGGGAGAGCAATGGAATGCAGTAACTGTACTTTCAATAAATGCAGCAGCTTAATAAGTTAGTTCGTAGTCTGTTGTGTAGAATGAACGATGCCATTCCAGGCATTACAGCACAGATTAATTAAAGAATGTACTTGAAATCAATGTAGGCGTTGCATGTTTTTTGTATTATCGTTTATATGTACATACATGTCAGTATTATACCATGTGTGTTAAATAAGTCAGTCTCACACCTCCGTACATGCTGACCAGCTACCCAAAACCTAACATGCGTCTGAAATGTAGCTGGGAACAAATTGACCAAGCAAGTAGCTAATAACTCAGGCTGAGAGTGGATGGTGAACTAGGAGCCAGAAGAAGCAGAGAAGATGGGAGAAAAACATAGGTGGACAGGAGTCTAATGTCCAGAAAGTATAAAGATGGGAAACAAGACTGAGAAAATGAGGGGTCTAGGTGGAACTGAGGGTACAGAACAAAAAAATTGGGTAGAGAGAAGATTGAGAAAAGTGTATGAATGCCTTTAAAGGTGATCCAATGAATAGTAAATGGATGAGGAGTGTGGAAGCTGATCCAACAGAAGGAGCCAATGGCGCAGATATAGGTGAATTGAGGGGGAAAGCTGGCTTTGTTTTCTACACTAAAGGTGTAGAATTGAAATTTGTCACCTACACAATTAACAGAAAATGCAAGCTCAGGATTGGCAGGTCAGAATCTGCAAGTGCATGTTCAAGGCACATTCAGCGGTAGGCAGCACTTTACTGTTCAATAAATAGTGTGTGGGGTAGGTAAACTAACTAGAGTACTAACCACACTCCCATTAGCAACAATTTAAAGCAAACAATTTCGAGCTAAAACCCTGTCAGGTAAATGCATTTGTGGACCAACAACCCATACACCTTTAAAGTGTTCCTTGAACCTTTGGCAAGTTGAGGTCCAATGAAGATGCAAGCATTGTTTGAGGGCACAAAATCTAAACGCCTTATTGAACCCTAAAATCTCAAAGCCTAACATATACCCCTCAGGGTACATGTGACACAGGTCTCCAGTATTAGGAGTATTTGACTAATACTGTGTGCGTTTCCAGAGAGCAGTCACCAAGACCAATGTTAACTTTCTCACAAATGTGGATTGCACCACCAATTCCAAAAGTAATTTTGTCCATGCACTGTCAGTATAACAAAACAGCCAATGCGTTTCGTCCAACATCCGAGGACTTCCTCAGGGCTTAGTCAGTGAATATAGTCTTCTAATGTTGTTGATTAATGTGCAGAAACAAGAAAAGTCTCAGGGACAGTATGTGTCCTTCATTGGAACTGTTCCCTCCTGGATCCAGGGTCAGTCCGATAATACTCTGCTTCTGAGCCGCACTGAGCAGCAATTCAGGCCGCCATATTCCACATACTCGGTTCTACGATACGGATATGGAACGCTGTAGACAAGATCCATTTAAATTTCAAGATGGTGCTCACAAAGGTGTCACATTTCTGCAGGTACAAAGCTGGCATCTGAAAAGTGGCCCCAGTGACAGTCCTACACCATTATTATGTATGAAACGAAGATGTCCTTTTAAAGATGAATCTCTACAGAGTAAAAACAGTGAAGAATGGCCTACTTACCACCACTGACACTCAGTCAGGAACATAAAAGAGCCTGTATTTGCTCATGGAGATGGAGAACTGAAGCACTCCAAGACACTGAATTTTTACAACAATTAAGGAGAAACTGATTGCCTACTTTATTTCTATCTGGGAGACATGATTGCCTACTTCATTACTATCTGGGAGACATGATCGCAAGCCACAGAATAGGGGCAATGAAAGTAGTGGTTATGGGCAGCAGCGGCTCCTGGCCAGTACACTCCAAAACTTGGAAAATAAAATAATAAAATGGGTTTATGAATCCCGATCTTTGACGTGGGGCTATGGGGGTGACCATAATGGAGGGAGAGGGGTGCTGGCCACTCTTACCAGTTTGCATGATGGTTTGGCTGGCCATCTCGGAACGGCCTAACAGTCATGCGCACTGAAGCTCTCTCCAACCCAATCTGCATTGCCGAGTTGGAGACAGCAGCCACAGGCTCCAAGTCTGTCTGGGAGCACAAATTCACAGCGCTCAGGCCAATCCTGAAGCTGCTCTCATGCATAAGAGCAGCTTCAGGATTGGCTGCACGGCTATCTGGGAGCATGTGCCTGCAGTGGAGGAGTAGATGAGCGCAATGCTGGAGGGCGGCAAGTAAGTTTGAATTTTTTATTTTTCCACGGTCGTCCTCCATCCCCCACCCAGGCCCCGCCTCCTTTTTTTCTGATTATGTGTGTCACTAGTGGTAAACTAGATGGGTGGGAGACAAACAGTGGAAAGAAAATCGAAGAAAGTGAAAAAGGATTTTTTTTTAATTAGAACACCAAGTATCACAGTCACCAGAAGAAATAGGAAACCGATCAGAAGAAAAATTGTCTTTGGGAATTGCGCACAATAGGTTGGATCCGTATTCATAAAGAACATATCAACAGACTTCGCAGGGAAGGAGCCCAAAATGGGGATACGCCAGCCACAGAGTTCTATGAATAGTCTCCTTACCAAGTTATGGAAAAACCGCTGGAAGCAGCATACGGGCTAGCCAAGTTGCAACCTGCCTGAAAATGCGGGAAACTTTAAGAGATAATCTCCAAAGTAGGGAAAGAGCTCTATCATCTCTATTCATAAACTAGGCAGATATTGAAATTAGGAAACTGTTGGCCCAGATAATCTAAAAAGTAATCCCCATGTTCTATGCATTCTAAACAGGGCTCAATCAACAAAGAAGTATATCTAATCTACGTAGACTGGCTTGTGTGAAAAAGTATCTAAATACATGACTTTGCGGTGGCATCCCTCCAAGCGGAGAAAGCGTATGATACTGTGGGGTAAGAGTTCATGTTCAAAGTACTGGTAGGAATTAACATCGGCACAAGTACACAGCGCTAAATTAAATTGTTATTCACTCACCGGAGGCAAGAGTAAAGACATGGGATGCGATTTAAAAATTGGGTGCTGCGACGAGGCAGGTGTGCCCATTTCAACCCTAGTTATTTGCGCTTGCTTTGGAGTCGCTGGCTACTATGCTACAACTGGAAATGCCAGAAAAAATCATTACTATAGGACGGGGTTCTCCAAAGTCTGTCCTGGAGGGCCGGATCCAAGTCAGATTTTCTAGCATATCCACATTTGGATAAATGTAGTCATCTCGCAATCTGGCATGATCCAGACCTCCAAGACAGACTGTGGAGAACCCCACTATAGGAAATATAAAATATGGAGTATCACGCTATGCACATGATAAACAGCCCAATGGGTGCACAGGGGGCAATAAACGGTCCAGAGTAATGGGGTGTGCTGTGGGGCGTATAGACACACAAGGCACTCAAGGCTATCAGAAGTCAAGCAAGATAGCTCAGCGAGTTAACAGTCGCCTCGGACATAAGAAATGACCTGAAGACTAATGATTTAAGTTACAGCAACATCTGTATTTACAGCACTTAGAAACGACAGAAGTGTGGTTATATAACTAATAATAAACCAAGAACCCCACCCCCCCCACGGCAGATGAGCTCAAGTCTACACCGCCCCTCCCCCCCGTGAGAAATCCTTCATTCATAGTGACTCGCCACCAAATACCCCCTTCCCCCCCCCCAAACGTCCCTTAGCCCCAAGACATTGGGGAGAGGATGTGGTCCGTCTCAGATTGCCGACTTTGGTGCTGGGAACCAGGGTTCGAGCCTCGGGGTCGTGTCCACATCCTGTGATTCTGAGCAAATCACGTAATCTCCCTGGGCCTGATGTGTAATATAACCGGTGTTCATGTAAAGCGCTCCAATACCTTCGGGTCGAGTTCGTGCTATACAAATCTGCCTAAAAAAATAAAGGGGCAAGTAACTGTTTAGGAGGGCTTTTGTCTAGTCCTCTCGTTCTCCAAAGGGAGCAGGTCCACACCTGGTGTTGTAAACCGGAGGCAGGAAGAGCGGACCGTGGAGAGAAGGCTGCTTCCGGGCCGCTGCGAGGTCTGAAGCCAACCCCAGAGGAGCCTTTTGATGTCCTAGGGGGCGGGGCCCCAGGAGAGCACTCTTGGCTCGGGAAAGTGCGCAGAATATGCCTGGAATGCGGTGACCCAGGAGGATGAAATGGCTGCCCCCGCAGGGAAAGGACGTACAATGACCTTGTCTGTGGATGTCACTACAGGACCACCCACCTTCCTCCTCACTGCACAGGGAAAAGAGGAATGCACAGTTACTGGAGACCCTAATGGCCGATCCAACTGTACAGTGTTACCGAGGGGTGGAAATATGGGCTCTTCAGTAGGACGACTGCAATTCCGAAAATTGTGGCAGGTATCTCAGCATTTGAGATAATTTGGGAGTGAATTAGAAGCCCCCGTTTAGGTGAAAGAATGAAGCTCCTAGAACAAGAACCATAGGGAAAGGGGCATTATACAAATTACTCCAATAAGCGCCTCAAGACCAATTAATTGGGCATCGCTCCACTATATGAAAACCCTTTGACACAAGAGTCCGACGTTGGCCTATGACTTACTTAATATGTTGATCTGTAACGCGCTACCATGTTGCCAAGGTCACTCCCCAGAGATGGAGGCAGAGTGCCTAGAAGACTTAGGAGACTCTAGACAGGCACTTTGCATTCATAGAGGAAATGTTAAGGGACTGGAGGATTCGTTCCTACTACAAGATAAGGGGCCCCCACCCAATATGGCTCACCCAGACTTCTGGTATAAGATGTGTCCAAAACCTATGCCAGAATTTCAGAACATCCACGCAAGATAAATTGACTTACAACAAATCTAAATGAAACTCATTTGTACAGTCAATGGTTATTGTGAATATCTGGCATGGACCCACGCCCCCGATTTAACATGCATCAGTCAAGGAGCCAGGAAGAAGCAAGCTGCAAAATTATCTTGGTGAGAGGTGCAGGTACAGTAGCGGCTGCCTTCCCCCTTCCTCTGCTTATTGCATGCAGTCACTCTCCAAGTTCAGCTGTGTCAGTGACTTGTCAAAGCAACACCTGTTTTCAGTACTCTATGTTTTAACATATACATCATCATCCCTGGGCCTGCCACTCACGCTAAAGCTACCTCCCCTGCTTTTGGCTCCAGGGGAGGGCCATGGAAAGCCTTCCAATTGGAGACAAGGAAATTAGATAGAAAAGAAAGTAACTCAATCAAGTAGAAGAGGTTGATCCTAAGCCCACTCTATGTATGTATTTTTCTGTTTAGGAGACAGTAGGTCTTCAACTACAGACGGCTAAAGTCATCTGCTGGCGATACCTAAAATCAACGGGGCAGTAAGCTAGCCTGATGATCATGTAATCAGAAACTCGATTTTTTGGTGCACAATTTCCTTCTACAGACCATTGTTTTAATGAGGCTTACTCTAACTGGTTCAGTTGGGTTAAACAGGGACTATGACCCCTCTCCCCGAAAGCATTGGATTGATACATACAAAGCACAGTAAGTAAGTAAGTAATTTTATTATGCATGATTAATTAAAACCGTTGCATACATTAAATAATCTTTAAAATCAATATTCATTATTATAAACATTTTGACCAGTTAATAAAATAATTCTCTGTTGCGATAGAAAAATTAATCCACTTAAAAATGATCCAGTCTGTATCTTACATAAATCTGCACAAAATATAATTAATTTTCTAATCAGGATAAAAGTCTGTTTCATAAAGGTTGTATTATTGAGCAGTGCGCTCACAGATTCCATTGCCTAGATTTTTTTTTTCCCAGTTTGTTAGTGTCTTTCTCCATAGAGTTCCTTACCGCTCTGGTTATTCGAGACAACATAAGCAGCTTCAAGGTGTCACTGCTGAAGTGGCCCTAATACTATGGTCAAGTTATTAAGGTTAGCTATCCTCGACTAACTAGTTTAGTTACATACAAAGCACAAGGCTTAATAATGCTGTAGCAGATGACACAGTAATTTGGCAACCTTCGTTTTCTGACAAATCAAAGGAATGAGAAAAGGCCAGGATGAGGATACCTCGTCTTGGTTCAATTGAACGTCAGCTATCCTGAGAATGAATGCATTTAAGTGCACTGGTTAGGTGAACTCTTCAGAAAATTTCACGAGGATCAGATCCCATTGCCCGGTGCCCAGGGCATATTGTTTGGGTCAAGAGCAACAGGTTTTTAGGTCTCGCGACCTATCGATGCACGCAAGCGCATCAAGCGGAGCGAGAATTCAAGTGGCCAAAATCCTCGTGAAACCACCAGCTTTTTGCTGGCGGTTTTCATGAAGTTCACGTGAACCACGTGATCAAACACGAACGCGCATCAGCCTCCCTCCCTCCTAATTGCATTTGCCGCACAGCACATCAAAGGGCTTCGCCCAGCGTGCGCTCTGCGGCTTCTCGGCTTCTCCTCCCCTAATTAGTCATTTTCGCCGCTCTCCCCACTCGGGCCCCCTCCCCTGCCCGCCGTGTCGCATTTCTCCTCCCCCCTCCTTTTCTGCCTTCCTTTCCCGGCGCACGCATTTGTTTGTTACTTCTTAAAACCTCCAAAGGCATCTTAATTTACACAGCTGCCTTCCTTTCCCGGCGCACGCATTTGTTTGTTACTTCTTAAAACCTCCCAAGGCATCTTAATTTACACAGACTCTCATAAACTAGGCATTAGTTATTATTCTGAAGTTGAAACAAAGTCCGACTGCCTCATTTTAAGTTTTGAAAACATTCAGTCGTAGCCAGCACATTCAACTAGTGCGTTGCATTCATTCGACTGCCTCATTTTAAGTTTGGAAAACATTCAGTCGTAGCCAGCACATTCAACTAGTGCGTTGCATTCATTCATGTTTTCTCTTTTATGGCTTCAAATGTTGTGATCCACAGCCAGACACGCTTACGTGGAGACATCACCTTTCGGAAGCCCAGTTTCCACAGATCAATTCAAAAATAGGGACAATTAAGCGCCGATAGCTCCGTATAACAAACACTCAGTAAAATGTCAATAAAAGGTGGCGAAAGAAAAAATGAAGGGCATTTAACACTCGCCAGCTTGGTTAATAACCGAAGATCGTCAGCCGGATAAACCCTACATACTAGACATCTGTTGTTCCTATGTATAACGTCATTTTAAACGAAAGGCATAGTCGGAATTCAATTCACAGTTATTCTCACAGACTACCTGCAAGCAATGTGACTTCTATGATTAACTCCTGCGGTCAGAATAAATCAAGAAAATTTATTCACCCACGGCGCTCTCGTTTCCCTCTCAGAAAATTTTCAACAAGCATTGGCATTGCCAATAGGTCTCGCTTGTGGGACCTTATAAGTATTTAGTTTTGCAGCACAATGTCCTTGTTGCACCAAGGATATTGTGCTGCAAAACTAAATACTTATAAGGTCCCACAAGCGAGACCTATTGGCTATGCCAATGCTTGTTATCTTTACTTTGTCCACTGGATAAATGGGCTCAACTGCCTGTAGCACAAATTGGTTGGCAGTTTAAAATGTCACAATATGGATCTTTGAAAATGGACTGTTAAGCATTCATGGCAAAACGTGAATGCAAATATGCCTATATACAACTCATTGATGCTTTGCTATTAGGGTGAGTGCTTTAAGGAAAAGCAGTGAAGTGTGAGCTCAGCTTGCATTACGAACACGGACCCAATCTACAACCTTAATTTGAAACTACCTAAAATGCTCCCCGAATGTATTAAAATACATGTAGGAGCATGAAAAAAGATTGGTTGTTTGCTTTCAAAATAAAAAGTACACAAAAAATGCAACTTGAAAAAAATTATTTTAAACAACTGTTCAACTCTAAATACAATTTTTCTGAGGTATCATTTAGTAAAAGGAGTTTGCTGCATGCCAATATGTTTTCAAAATAGTAATAATGGAGACTGGTGTCAAATCATCATGTGTGGCAGGAAAATATATTAGGGGCCCAATTCTTAAAGAAGTCACGAAAGTATATCTGCAGGTATATGTCCATGCATTGATGCAGATTTAGAACTTCCAGGAATTCTAAAGAGTTTACAAAAAAAGCCCTGGAAATCATATCCCTGGAAAACATTTCTAATGTCAATTTTTAGATGCACAAACATACCGCTGTTTATTTGCCAATGCAAAATTCTGTTAAACGATTGCAAATTCATTGAACCTACATCAAAGTTTTCCACCTACTTCCAGACCTATATATAGATTTGTGGAAACATGCCAAAAATCACCGACTTGACAGAATTCAAGCCCTGATATATGAACCGGTGCATAATCAGATACTATTATCAGAGCTCTGATTCAATACTGTCATGATTGGCTATCATGCTGCATGGCACAAATAGGGATGAGTGGATTTTTTTTTTTACAACACAAGTAGATGACTGAAGCATGCCATCCTTTGGATAATTAGGTAGTTTATAAAATTCCACATGGCTGAAAACTAGAAACTGCAGGACACTATCACCAACATAGCAACAGTGGAAGGGGTCTCAGATGAATAATTTTATATTGTATACTCTTAAATACCTAACTAGATCTCATCTCCTGCTGGCAAGATGACTCAATTTGCAAACCGCTTGAATATAGCTCTCTCTCAGCTCCATCTTACTTCTGGGTGCTTGGGAGCAGTCCATCGCCAGATGGGAGGCTCCTTCATGCCCCTAACAAGAACATGAAGCAGTCACCGCTGAGTGGAGTTTGCCTGGTGCCAGATAAGGATAAACAGCAGAAGTGGCCGTCCTCCTGGATGAGAATTGACAAAGGCCCCGGTAGGAACTTTTTCAGAGTCATTGGGCAATGACAGGTTACTGGGCTCTGAATGCATTAACCATAGACCTTTACCACTGGTATGAAGGAGTTTAGCCTTACTGTGGACCTGAACTGGTCTCTTTAGCTTTTGAAACTCATGGTAGCAAAGTCAACTAGTCCAAGGCTAATCAAGGAAGTGATGTAGGGTTAGAGACCCAGCACTCACTAGCTATGGGGTGACAAATAATAAATCACTACTCAGCCAATACCTTGGATTGTAGATAATAAATTAGTTTAATCTTACACACGCAAAGAAAATAAACTCTGTGCACAATTTAGCAGAAGGCAGATAATCGGGCACTAACGGAAGCAGTACCCTTGGCATGCTATGTGACAGCCTTTTCTGATTCAGTAAATTTCCCCTTGGCCCTGTGTGGGTGGATGGGGAGTGTGACAATGCCTTTAAGGGGATATTGCCTGGTGCTCCGGTTGTACTAAATCGCAGCGAAATCTTTCAGTGTGCCCCCATCGATTACTCTCTTCACTCTCCTCAGAGAGCAATGGTCATAGTGCTATTAGTGGCGGCTCCTCCACTAAGATGGAGGAGCGCACCCCACTGCTTTAAGCAATGCAAAAAAGGAAAAATAAAATGATTAAAGCACTGTTATTTTATTTTTCCCTGCTTAGGCCGTTTTGAGGGGTGGGGCTAGGCTGCTCATCTCGCAGGGGGATGAGTGGTGAGAACTTAAGTGCGCATGACCATTTGACCGGCCATCTCGGGCCGGCCAAACCGTCATGCACACTTTGCATGTTCTCCACCCGAGCCTCCACCTTAAGTAGCATAAAGAGCACGCAAAACGGAAACCACCAGCAACCTCTCCACATGCATTCTTTACATCTGAGCAACATGTGCACATGCAACATCTACACATCTGTAGTGCACACAGCATCCATTCATCTTATGGATGAGTGAAGGAGCAATTTACAAGAGACTGAGGAACCAATTTCATAAACAGGAGCAGCCAATAGGTTGCTGTTACAAAGCAGGCAACACAGTGGGGAAAAAAGGCCAGCCCTGCATAAAAATTAATTCACTCCTACCACTGGCAGTCCTTTATAGCCTGGCAAAATGACAGTATTCTCCTCCTAACAATGGGAGGAGCATTTGATGTTGTTCTAACCACAAACCCCAGTTCTGATTCTAATCCCACATTTTGGAAAGGCCTCAGGAACCACACATGATCATTGTGTGTTTAAGTGCAGTTTCAAAACACTACAGCTTGCTATGGGCACTTCAATACAGGGAGGGCATGCTCTCCAGAGCAGCGCAGGAGACATTCTCTGTCCCAATAGCCTCCCAGTTGTGGAGGTGGCACATCCAGAGCCTCTGCATGGTCTGTGACCCAGTGGCTCAGGTTAGTGGCTGAACAGTCAGACAGCATTGCCCGAGTTTGACACTAGGGCACATCAGATGCTTTGAAGCAGCCTGCATGAGGCAGGATTCAACTACAAAATGAGTCGATGTGATCTGCCTGCCTTTCGGTTTTGGCAATACTTTCATTTTTGTCTGATTTTTGCAGAACTGCGTTTGTGGAGTTGCTGAGAACTTGACAATGTGGAAAAAATGTCTAAAACCAAAAATATGTTTGATCTCAAAAAGCACATATTAGCATACTAGGCCCTGGAACTTAAGGGAGCTACTTGGTGTGTAGATGTGTTCTTTGTTTAAGACCATAATTTTAAAACAGAATTTTCAGATAAACTTGCTCAAAAATCACGGTCTATTGAAGTGCACTCATTAAAAACTGAAGCACTTTAAAAGAGTGCCAAGTGAATGAAGACATAAGCTCAAGAGTTTACCCCATTTAGTTAAAAATGTGCAGCAGGTGCGCCCCTGTATGTCAATTACCTTCGTGTGTCAGGGATATAATTTTGGTATGGATGGATCCCATATATACACCATGGGTACACAGTTAATGTCAAGAATTACAAACAGTATGCCAGTGACAGAATGTTGCCCTTGACTAAATATAACGGGTGACCCATAGGGCAAAATTACCACTAGTATGTCAAGGCAAGAAATGTGTTGTGGTGGCCTGCAGCCCCCCCCCCCCCCCACACTCCCCTGTCCAATTTGCCATGGTTGCCCTCCCTAATGCCCAGAATTATCTTGAGCATGGTGGTACCAGAATTTTGCTATTGGTGTCCCATGTGTCAAAAATGATCTGAAAAATATCAGTGCCAGCATTTTGCCACTGGCATCCCAAAGATAAATTACCTCTAGTGTGCCAGCACCAGCATTTTTCCGTGGGTGCCCTCATCCCATATTCCAAGAAATACCTCCAATATGCCAGTGCCCGCGCCTTTTGCCATAGGTTGCTCTTGTACCAAGAATGATGCCATGTATGTCAGCACCAGTATTCTGCCACAGCTGTCACATATGCTAAAAAATACAGCGTATGTGCCTGCATTTTACCTAGGCACATCAATATACCAAGAATTATCTACTTTACTCTTCTTTATTCTCACTCGCCTAGTCACTCTAGATCACACTCTTGCACTTACTTACACTATCACACATACACAATCTTGCACAACACTGCACAGGGTTTTATTTTACTTACCTTCAGCTACCTGACCTGCTTCAGCTGATGGTACTCGGTAGATTCTCAGTGCAGGTACACAGCTTCTTCCACCCTCCAGAGCAGAAGCACAAAGTTGGAGTCTGCACAGGGATGCAAAGAGCTACAGCTGTCAGTTTCTTGCCTTTTCACTTCATCAGGTAATAAGGCAGGGTGCGGTGAGAATGGCTCTTGTTAACCCCTCTCCCTTGTAATGAGATGGGAGAGGATGAGCTGACAACATGAATGTTGGTAGTCCTGGGCAAGATAGGAATTATGACAAAAGCACCCAGAGCTACCTGTACCAGTGACACTACAGCATGTCACCAATAGGGAGGTCTTGAGGCCTGGCAGGATCTAGAGGTCACAGCTAGGTCTATCTAGTTCTGGTCAATCTCGCTGCCAGCCATCAGACTAATTGACTGCCTCAGGCGGCAGTAAGGGTGGGCATATTTTGTATTATACTATTGAATAATAGGTTATTAATTTCTGGTATTATTAACCCCTTGGGCACGGCCAGAATTTTGCCACGGTGCGGGAACATTCCACTCGTGCGCAGATAGGACGGTTCCCGCCCGTCTGACGCCCACGCCCACCGCAGCGCATGCAAGGGGTTAACAAGGGGGAGGGCAGAAACAAGGGCACGTGGCAGTGAAAACGACAGGCTTTATTCTATAAATCCCATATGTAGTGAATCAACACTAGGAGGGATTTCAGAGGCGCTTTTCCTCTTTCGTCAATGTAGGATATTATGCAAGGGATACTGACCTAACCCCTTTTGCCCTTCGGATTTGCGCTAGATTTCTGATGGATGTTCTAATCAGGGTCAAAGACCTAGTTGATTGAGATCAGGATTCTCGCAAACTTGTACAAATCATTGAGACTATAATAAGTATTCAGTTTTTACAGCTACAATGTTTCCAGTCTTCGCTACTGACCCTACAAGCTTTAAAGTGCATAACGTACCCATTTCTACAAAAATTACCCTCCTGATACTAACCAAGCAATGTTTATGTTAAACCTTGCGCTCATCAAATGTGGCCCACTTTTTGGGACTTCCCGTGACTATTTTTGGTCCTAATCTGACCCAGTCACTTGGCGACATCCAAGTAATCTGTGGGATTAAGTAGTCTGCTAGTTAATGCCTTGACATGAAAGCTGCACAAGGAGCGAGGTGGACTTTTCTCTCATGCGTATGTGGATTCCAAGAACAATGACGCAATTCATGGTCTGGGGGCATTAGGAAAGCTGAAGTAACACTCAACAGGTAAAGCAGATGTCAGAACTGAATGATTATGTGACGGCACCTTCCAGAGCTCTCCGTCATCGTCTTCACACCCCTCCGTCTCCGTCATGGTGCTTCAGGAAATGAAACACGTCTTCAATGGGCGCGCTAAGGCCTGAGAGCAGAGAGTCGCTCTTTGAGAACACTCGACACAAGTATGGCCGCTAGCTCCTCGCCACGCAGCTTCCGGTGAGATCCGGCAGACTGCGCCATCACAGTCGTGATGAACACTTTTACACTTCAGCTGCGCCATGCCAGGTGAATCAGAAACTGAGTTCCACTGCGCTTGCAGACTCTGCGCAGAGTTGTCGATTATATTCGTGCTGAGCAACGTCTTGCCAAATTACTACGATTTGAACAAAATGTTGCATTAAATGGAATACCTTAGGGTCGAGTCTGCGCTGTATAAAGCGGCAAAAAAAAAGATTAAAAAAATAAAACCAGCACCACTTTAAACGCAACTTACCCGAGAACCTGCAAAATGACATCGCTCAAAGACGTTCATATATTTCACTCGATTTCATACACCTGAAGAGTTATTTAGGTAGACGAATTTTTAGGGTTAGTAGGGCACTACAATAAAGTTCGCATCAGGCGTCCTGCACGAATCAGGAGAGTTGGAATGCAAGTGTGCGTTCTAATTTAACCTGTTGGCCTAAACGGTCCTCCCGAGCGCTTCCGGGATATGCTTCCTCTCAATAATATTGGAACTCAATGTCATGATGAGGCAAAAGCGCATTCCATGTGCATGTCGCCTCCAGGACACTTAACAGTATCAACATTACCCGACACAGACTAGTCTACAGACTGCATAGTTGAGGACCATAACGTGTCTTAGTTATACACCAACTAATTTTCATGGTTTCATAACAAACAGATCACAGCAGTGAAGGATGTTTTTATTAAACGTGATTGCACGTGACTCTTTCGAAGTCTCCTTAATAGTCTGACAATGGTGTAGGCCGACTACGAAAGCAAGCGAATATGGATTTGACACTATTCACCAATATTTGGTGTTTATGGGTCTGGAGATTGCCAATCAATGAATTCCACAAAACGGAAGGCTTTCAGAATGCCCCCAAGCAGGCAAAAGCAAGCATCGGATTGGGGTCACAATTTAGCCCGGGCACTGATGAAAAAAGTGGCCCATATTCGCGGGGCGTGGCCCACATTTGCGGGGCGTGCCCTTTCATGAAACACACAAGGAATGTAAGTGGGAGGATATTGTTCTTGGGAAAGACACAGGGCCAAGGTGACAATGTCCAACAAGCTGAGCAACTGAAAAACAGCGAGGCCCCTTTCTATTACAAAATGATTCCCCAGCCCTCCAGCACTTACAAATGATTCCCCAGCCCTCCAGGGCAGGAGCACCTGAAACACAGCAAGGCCCAAGCTATTTGTAAATTACTCAGCCCTCCACAGCCCTTCACTGCCTCAGGACAATGACCTAGCAGGAGAGGGGATAAAGCAAAGAACACAGCTGCTGGGCCATCCATGGGTGTGTGGTAGTCTAAGGTGAAGATGGCGTGAGTTCCCAACATCACCTTGCCCCCACAGAGAGACCCATTCTTCCTCGCCCGCTATGCCTTGAATGAGAAGGGCTATGGGCGAGGTGTTAATGCGAACACTGTTTCAGGGCTGTGTGGGCCCCAGGGGGGCTGAGATGAAAATGGTTCAAGGGCCTGGGCAACACCTGGCCCCCTGGGAGGCCGATTCTTGCACACAATCACCCCTCCCCAGCCCACCATCAGCGGGATTGCTTGGCAGGGCATGGGGTGAAGGAGAGGCTACAGCTGATCATCTCTGAACGGCCGCACAGCAAGGCTGCTTTCCTCTCCCTGTCCAGTGCTCTCTGTGGACTGGGAAAGAGGCAAAACTGGCCCACAGAGGGCACTCAGACACCAACCCTTTTGCCAGTGCCCGAGTGCCCGCAGTACCAATCCATACCTGCCCAGGGGCAGGTATCCACCCTATGCGGGGAGACTACACACTGGCTAGAAAGGGAAATGCTAGAGAACAAAGTAGAAACAATGGCCACTTTCTCCAGCCTGCCTCTGGGACAAAGCACCAAGTAAATCTTATTTCCCACGTTCTGAACGAAATGCCAGAGTTAATACAACCCTGCATTAGAAAACAACCACACACACCACAGGTGGGTATGAGATATACCAGTGCATCTCAAATGGGGACAAGTGTATAAACACCTGCCACAAAACCGGTTTACTGAAGAGTCCATGATTTTTACATTTGTCTTAACCCCTTCTACGCTCATGACGAGCTCAGCTCGTCATGAGTTACGCCGGTCGTACACTCAAGACGAGCTGAGCTCGTCATGTAACGCGGTTTTCCGCAAAAGTCAGCGCACAGCGGGAAAACCGCTAGCGCGCATGTGGTTAAGTTATGTTGATGGCATTTGATTACATTACTATAGCACTGCAGTCCATTCTCTATCAAGTTAACCTCTTGTTCTTATCTGCGATTTTCATCAATTGCTTGTGTTTGGTCTGTGAGGATAATTGAGATTTAGTTCAATTAACTATTTGTATTTAATATGACAACATGTTGGTCTGCTTTTTCATGTTTATGTGAGTTAGGGTTTATCCTTGCAGAGCCGGCAAATCTTATTGTTTTTACATAGACTCTTGGCGACTTGTCTAACCTCCACGCTGGCTCACCACATCAAATGCAATTACATGAAATAACACCACTGACAAAGTCAATATACATTGCTTTTTTCAAGAAGCTTTTTTATTAGCACATTTGATCTCAGCTGGTAGTGCAATCAGGTCAGTATGTAAACACTGGCATCCCTACAAATACTTGCTTTGTGTGAACACACACATTAAATTAGGTACGATTTATATCACGTACACAAGGAAGCTAGACAGCTGCACAGACAGAACGTAAACCATGCATCTATAGCAGCCGTCAGCCAGACACAGAGCCTGTAAACACTGAATTATAGGCATCATGCGCCTGCTACAAACAGACCAACTATAGAGACTCAATGACTTATATTGTGCACGAAGAACAGACACACTGTATAGATTGAACTACTTAGGTCTCGCCTCTAGACGACACGCATGCGCGGTCTCCAACCAGTACATGCTGTATCTACTTGTGGGCATACAGCCCAACCATAGGCTTCCCATTTGATGGCACCATTGTTCCATTTTCCCTATTTCTGAAGGGCATGCATGCGTCATGTCTTTCCGGTGTTTAGCCCGCCCCAAGCGCACCGCCCAACTACTGTTAAACCTACACAGTGGACATTTTTATCCATTGTTTCAGTACTACTTTATTTTATTTTTTTAAATGGGTGACTCAACCCGCCGCACATGAGGAGTGCGTTTTAACTAGTTTTAAATGCCGATTTTATTATTATTTTAAGAAACTGTGCTCTTGGCTGCAGCCACCGCTACCTCCTCCTATGCCGGCCGCAACATGAAACCTCCAGCGCTGGCCCCTCCCATCTTACCAGCACTGCGTCTCCGCAGGGTTGCTGCCAGCAAGGCTGCTGCTGTCGCTCTGGGCATCCAGTTATACTTAACGTTTTCTCCTTTACAGTCCACAATATTGGAAGTGGCCACCCAACTGCTTTATTGAGCGTTTGGTGTCAATCCTTTTGTCGAAGCGCTCCAACATTGACATTATAGGAAACAGCTGTAAGTTTAGGAAACTTGTGCATAAAGAGAATGATCATAACTGACATGGATAAATGTGCTGGCTGCAGAGATCCATAAGAAACCCCTGTTTCAGGTCTTTGTATGTCAGCTAAGACTGTTCTAGGCTTGTTAAATGAGCACTGTCCACTGGGGAAATATTGAACGCCAGAGAGTTGAAGCAGCAAGATATATTGGGAAAGTATAGGGTGTAAGTTTCTTTTAATTTAAGAAAAACATTGAAACTTTTTTATGCCACATGATCTGTTAACCCGTTAAACTGAACACATTTTATCCCCTTGTTTCATTTTTTCTTTGTTGAGCGCCTAGTAACCTCTGATCTCGCAGCCAGTAAGGCATTTATCTGATCGATGTTGAAATCGTAATGTGATCTTTCACCAACCCCGTTCCACACTGACAGAAATAGTTAATTGCTAGGATTGCACTTAATGTTTAAATCATTGAAATGTTTGCTTGCTCGGCTATAGAAGGGAGGTATGAGGTATCATATTGGCAATTACGTAGCCCACAAATAACTGGCCAGGAACAGAGAGCAGCTGTGGGCGGAAGTTCCCAGCCGCATACACTGCGAGGAGGATGGTGGGCGAGATGCCCTTCAGAGGGGTGAGTAGCAATCTCCATTCTGATGAGCCGTGGTGGTGTGATGAACTGCTTTGTGGTCAGACGTTTGTTATTCCAGAAGTTGGGTGCATAGCTTGAAAACGCGTGCCTTCTGGCAGGGGCAGCTACTCCATTATGGCGGAAGAGTGTCGCCCCACTGGTTGAAATGCCCCCCCATGCCCCAGAGATGAAAAATAAAATGGTAATGCAGTTAATGTAATACGATTTTATTTTTCAATCACCCCGTCTGGAGCAGGACAGGCCAGCTGCTGACTGGCAGCAGCACAAATAAGTTATGTACAGGGCACTTATGCTTAAAGTGTGCATGTCTCTTCAGCCGGCCTAAAATGCGTACTTTAAACCTCTCAACCTAGCTTTGTCAGACAGCTGGGTTGAGACAGAGCAAAAGCTATCTGTGCTCTTTCGAGCACTGAGAGAGCCTGCTCCAGCCAATCCTGAAGCTGCTCTCATGCTGAATGAGGGCAGTGCCAGGATAGGTAAGGGGAGTTTCCTGGGGCCCGCACTGGAGGAGTGAAGGACCCCGGACAGGAGCACGGAGGTGCAGCAAGTTAAGTGAATCTTCTTTTTTTTTATGTTTTGAATTTATTTAACGTTTATGCACTAAATCAACGATATGCATTACATTACCGTTTTAAAGTTACGATAATGTAATGCATGTCAGCCACAGCACCCACCTCCCATTTGTACACCATACCATTCCCCGCAGGTGGTAGCCGCCACTGACTTCTGGTAGTTTCCTTTTTGCACTATGTTACTATTCATGTAATATCTAAGCCTGGGTGGAGTTCACGGAACTCAGAGAAACAACAAAAAATCTATGCCAAGCTACTCAGAGTTCTGTGAGCGGCGGAGTGGGTTACCTTGCGCAATTCGCACTGATTTTTAGTGCGGGTGTATGTCCCATGCTGTAAAATCGGCGCCCAGTGAAAAAGGACACTGCTTCTTTCTGCTGCTCGAGTAGTTCTAATCGAGTGGCAGCTTCCTCAACGCGAACGGAAGGTTTCTCAACACGAGAGGTAGCAACGATTCGTGACCGCCCGCATTGAGAAATCTTGCTAGGAAGTGGTCTAGCGTTGTATTTTCTTTGCTATATAAATGTGGATTATTATTATTATTATTATTATTATTGCTCATGCACGCCAATTTATTGATTGTGTTTCATGAAAATCTTATCCACTATTTTTTTTTAATTTTAATTTAGGCTGGATTGGGATCTGCGTTGAGCAAGATTTACCCTAGTAATCCGGGCCGGACTGGCCATAGCAGGCATCGGGCATTTGCCAGGAGCCTGGAAGGGTGGGGGCTGGGTTTGGAACTGTAGGGGCCGGTTTTGTTAGTGAAGGTTGGTTTTGCAGCAATGCTGCAATATTGGCACACAGTAATAAAAGCAACAGTGCTTCATGCTTGTACCCTTCCCCTGGGCTAGTCCAACAAAATAACCAGGGTTGCGTTGGGTTCCCAGTCCGGCATTGCTAGAAATCCACCGATGTCCAGATTTAGATGATGAACAGTTCTTGGAGAGTAAACAACAAAATAGCACTGCACTGAAAAAGGAAGTCTCCATGTAGGTTTCAACAGGAAACTGTATTGCGAAGGGCATCCTTGTCAGAGCAAGGATTTAAATGATCAGCGTTTTTGTGTTACCCGTGTCACATGCTTTTGTACGGTATAAGTGCACAAGAGGACAGGGAACGCGTTCGCTAGGCACTGTGCGGCACCCATGGAACACGCAACTGTGCAAGCATGTCTCCAAAACAACTTCAAGCGTTCATTCCATCTCAGCCTCCTTTTAAACAAGCATTTGCAATGCAATAGGTCTCGCATTATTAAAGTTTGAGCTATTGGCATTGCTAAATAATGCAACACCAATAGCTTTTTTTGCAGTTGGTGTTGCAATATTTAGCAATGCCAATAGCTCAAACTTAATTAACCCAAGACCTATTGCATTGTAAATGCTTGTTTATGGCTGGCATTACCAAGGCTTACATGCCAGTCCTTCACAAAAAGTGCATTAGGGAAACGGGGTAGGAGCAGCTACCTTAAAAAGGGAGGTCACTACAGCATTATTTTCGAGGGCTTTGTGCCAAGGGACCGGGAATTCCAGATGCCATAGTCAGCAGCTGCTCCATCATCAAGTAAACCATCTCCCCCCACTCTATGAGGTGCGGGAAGCCAAAGGTGGATGATCCAGACCTATTTCTAGCAGGTGTTCTGCCAGGGCACTTTTAGAGGATTTTCAATTACTACCTACCTATAAATGAGGCCCACGGTCTCACAAACCTGCAAACTTTTAAGAAGGGAAGCTTGTTTTAACTGTATCGGCAGTCAGACTTTTCATATTTAGAATGGTCAATGAGATTTCTGTCCCAACTTCCATCAGAGCTTACCCATGTGCACAATCTCCACCTTTGTCTTGTTTCAGAATCCACTGATGATACAGGCTTCAGATACAGAACTGAGTGCTCCCTCGAGCTTGCCATGGACAATGCATAAACGTGCCTCTCATTCTGAACACTGAGTTACAACAGGCCATGCCTTCTCACAGCACTCTAGTGGAACCAAGCGCATATGAACAATGAGGCTGATAACAGAGTCCAGTAGATAAACCAAGAAGTATCAAGGCCTTTTCTTGACTCTCAGAAGCTCATGGTCACCTGCTGGGTGAGCAAGTAGAAAGCTTATCCACAATCTCCAATCGGCTCCTACATTCCTGAACCAAACCACATAGTTAAACTCTCATGTGATGCTGACAGATCTACCCGATGATTGGTCCTTCATGAAAAGTCATCCACCAATCCGGTAAAGTTGACTCATTACCAGGACCACTAGACGTTTCTGAAAGAAATTTTTTAAACATTACTCTGCTCAAAGGCAGACCCTATGCACAGGTTAACTGTTGACCTTTCAGTAGCAGATTGCTGCATTCAGGTGTTAAACTCTTACTTATATGAAGCAACTTTCCCCAAGCCAGGATCGATTGGATACAAAATAATGAAATAATACTATAACAGACAGTGTCACATTATGTTGCATAATCTGGCTTTTGTAGACACATAATTTTGTGAAGACAGCTACAAACTGGCCCTCTACTGTCATACAATGTCAGTGGGCCTGACTTCTCTTAACCACATTACACCTAGACCTTATGCTACGAAGACATGTGTTCCTTGTATACAGCTCTCAAAATGAGGCTGACAATCGTCTCCATGAGATTGATAGAAGGGACGTGGTTTGGAGCAGGCTCCATTGAGCGTACAAGGAGGACCTTTTCAAGAAGGCAACACATCCCATCAGTGTATGCATATGCTGAAGGAGTTTGGTCATCAAATAACTGTTATTCACACTACAGTAAAACATTCCCAGATTAGTATAGCTAGAAGATGGGTACTTACTCGAAGCCTTTATTTCCTGATAGTCATTCCAGATAGTGGATAAATATTACTGCATCCTTGTTTCAGTCACATCATCAGTAATCAACACCCATCTGTGTGTGAAGCATTTCTCTCAAGATGACAGCAGGGCGAAGTACCAAAGAGAAATACTGCATTCGTTCCCTTCACCTGTATATAGAATCGGATTCTCTAAACCGAGAGATCCTTTCTAATCATTACAAGTAACCTGGCTCATTTTGAGTATAGTTGGAAATGGAGAATCCTAGACCACAATCATGAAGCATCTGACAGTGCCTAGCGGAAGCCATGAACATGAGGAGGGTTGGCACAACTAGCCAAGTGTATGCCTTTATGCTTGACAGCAGTGCACCGACTTAGCATAGAAGCAGAGTGAACTCTATGAGGGATATAAAGTATAAAAGGAGGCTATAGGAGAAGCAGTTTGGTTATCCCTGCTGAACGTGAAGGCCCGTTACTGGGAGATGTTATCTGACCCTTCAGATTCTAATGAAGCAGCCTGTAAAGGCCTCAGTGTTTGAGGAGACTTGCACCACTTATGTATACAGGCAGCAGATGTGTTCCCAGTAAAAAGAGATGTCTGTTTCTTCAAACCACTTGCAGGCATCACTTCCTAGTACAGAAGGAAGAACTGGAGTACTTTCTGTAATGTGTTAAAGAGCTGAGGCGGGTTACACTGGTGGACACGGAGGAAGGAAGAAGTCTTAACAGAACTTTATTTAGGCCATTTGGGGAGGAGGGCATTTACCTCAAGAAATCTTTTGTTGACTCCGGCAGGACAGCCTGCTATGCTTAGAGGCACTGCTGGGGAGACAAGGTACTTATTCTGAAATTCAGAGGGGTCTGTTCACGACCTGCATTTTGTAGTATGTTAAGTAGTAATACAGGAGTAGTACCCACTTACTACAAAATGCTATTCACAAACCGATGCACCACCGTCACTCCTATCTTTCCTAAGTGGAGCTCAATGCCAAGTGGAGGAGATCTCCACCCATAAGCCTACGTTTTAGTTGTAATGTGGGAACAAGGGAGATTGGCAGGAAAATGGGGAATATTATTTACAAAATGGGAGGGGTTTAGGGAAAGTAAGGAGAGGTTTAGGGAGGAACAGCTTTTGTGAAACATTCTCGGCACTGTCTGACATTTTTCTACCTGCAACGCTTAAATAAACAATACAGCATATGCAGACTGTGAAATGTCGCAGGCAGAAACACCAAGCAGAAGAGGTCTGCGGCGCACCCTCGTATACAAAAAAAAGAGACACAGGAGCCAAACACCATCGAAAGTGAAAAAGGCAGACTGGGAAAGCTTGCATTCAATAATAGCAGTGCACGATCTGCTCAAATAAAGTTGACACTACTCTTCCAAATAAAAACGGAAGAACTGCACAGCAAAAACAAACAAGAATGAAACTAACCGGACTCCGGAGGTTTGGGGGGAGGTGGGGCATTGCTGCTCCGGGGTTTTTCACTGCTCAGTGCGATGCCTCGCTCCTACCTCAGACGCAGCTTCCCCCTGACGGGACCTGTCCCCAGTGGCCGGCTGTGGAATTGCAGCCCCTGCGCCAGCAGCAGCACGCGTTCGGAGCCAGGAAGGGAGCACGCGCACGCTGACAATCTGCGCGTTCACAGACCACAATCTGCGCGTGGCCCGGTCTGTACTCCCTTGCAAGCCGTCACGGTGACAATACATTTTGCTGGTGGGAGCGCTTCGCGCTCCAACACCAGCGAGCCCTAAAAATTCAAGTCAGCAACTAGCAAGTTTCCTAAAAACGTTTCTTTTAAAGCAAAAAGTACCTACAAAAATGCGCTTTTATTAACAGAGAGAAATAACAAAATTCACTAATATAGGAAAAAAAGAAACTGTTAGACAAGTCAAAGATTTAGATGTGGCTCTACAGTCTGCCAGAAACAGGTGATGTAACACTGCATGAAATACAGATGAGGGCAGAAACCTGCAAGTCAAGTAGGTGAGGGTCCACTGAAATTATGTGGCACTGAAAGATCAAATTGTGTGGAACGGTTCACTAAAATTAGAGAATTATGCATTCAATAAAATACCTCTGCAGAACACTTTAATGAATTTCACATTCACAATAAACATACCTTTGTAGGAGATATTTTAGGTTTCACATTTTGCCCAACAAAGTTAGGGCAACCATCAATGACAGAAAATTCAGAAAAGCAATAAAAAATGTCTTTTTCCACAAACTTTATTCACCAACTCAAAGATCTTACTCAATCTAAGTTGGGATAAGACAACGCGATCCAATGACAAACCAATCCACTACGCAACACTGGAACTGGGCGATGCCACATTTTGACACCTCATTCAACTCCTGTTCGGTATGTTCCAATGGCATAGTGGGGCCAAGTCCAAGGAGACTTGGTTGCATGAGAAATGAACGTTAGGTTTTGTTTTATCCCCCACAACTGTGCACTGGCCTATATAATCATCGAACCTGTTGGGATGATATTGACAGTATCAACAGCAATCGTATATGTAAGAATCTTAACACAAAGATGGTAAGTACTGCATGTGTGACTGTGCCTGTTCTCGCACACTATGCAACACCCATGCATAGGCACTACTGAAGCTCTGCACAGCAGTGACTCTCCTTATGCTCAACTTTGCAAGGACCCTAATGAAATATATAAATAACACACACAGTGTAGCAACTTACTCAACCATCGAGCAATCGCTGTAGGCATCACAAGGGGTAATGGAAAATGATAGATACACATCAATATAAGGCTATATAATTCGAGACAAAGAACCTTAAAACGTGATACAACGTGTTTGCGATTATCAAGTCTGAGGACCCTGTTTGAAAGGTGTCTTTTATTCTAATCTGAGTGAGGGTTTATAGTGAAACAAACAAATTATTGAAAAGTAAGTAAGGACTCCTCCTTCCTACCAAGATTCAATTACATTAAACATCTGAGGGGGTTTCCTGTTTCAGACAAAACCCCCTTCCTCAGTCAATCAAATGGGATGTTTACCCTATCTGGGAATACTGTAACCTTTTTATTCGCCTGGTCATAATCAACTGCTTAAGGGAGACCAGTTAGTTCCTCCAAGGTGTGAAAGTGTCTCGATGCAGCACTGCACCTGCATGCACTGCTTTTACTAACGTTTGAAGAGTTTGAGCTATTAACAGTTGTTATTGTAAAAATGGGCAAATTATGCAGCAGATTAATATGGTGCAAGTCTGGCAAATTCTTGTTTATGCAGAAAGCCCTGCCGGTGACCAATCACCTTTTTCTATTGGCCATTATTACAGGCTGCCATAAAGGGGTGTGTGGGTGTGCGTGGGTGTATTTTTTTAAATTTTTTTTTTAGGTGAGGCAATTTAAATTGTTGCTCACTAGAGGTGGGCGAGCCACTGAAAGCTCCGGCTAGAGCCAGATGCCTGGCTCAGGGTCCGCTCGAGGTACTCCCTGAGCTTTCATGTGGCTTCTGCCTGACACCCACACTACAACCTAATGCACCAACAATTGATGTAAAACAGGAGAGCTAAAGAGATATACATCTAGTTGCTGAATGGCACAATGTTAAATTAGAAAACCTGGGATTTTTCATGGCTTCACCGCTTGACCCAATTGTGTAAGTCTAGGAAAATATTTTATTTCACTGTGCTTCCGTTTACCCAATTGTTTTTGAGAGCACTTTGAAATACATAAGCTCAGGGTGCATGATATACAAGCACCACTCTTGTGGATGATTAAAATGGAATATTATGTTGCTCCATGTACGAATCTAGGCCATATAGAGGGTGCAGATCACAAATGACTTGCCTCTTCATTCACCTATGGCATTGTTGCAATGAAAGGGTGTGGGAGGCATTAATATTTTTAAGTCCGCTTTTAAATAATGTCACTTTTAATAAATGGCTCTCATTGCAGTGATAATACCTAATGTAGTAAGTTGAAACGCATCAGCATGCTAAAGAAATATATTTTGGAGGGATTTTGAAGAGTTATTTTTATATGGGGTTTATTGCACAGTTTACATGGCAACACTGCTAGGGTTTGGATCGTGCTTCGGCTCTGAGCCCAGAAAGACCCTTGGCTTAGCTCTCCCAATTCATTTGTTGGCTCACCCACCTCTTCTTACTGCTCTCAGACAGGGAATCAGAGACTGCTTACCGCAATGTGTCAAAGATGCTTGGGCACATAGATGTAGCGATATATGCTCCCTGTTACATACAAGGGAGAAGGCCGCAGTCTTAAAGGTGAAACTATATAGGCAGATGGTTATTCAAGGAAATTTTAATTGCCGCAACATCTAGAAATTACAGTCTGATGAACTTTACATTTGTGAGAAGCTCTATTTTGATTATGGTGAAGGGGGGTTGAGCTGTATGCAAAGATGTAAGGGAAAGGGTATTGTGAATTACCTTCCGCTGCTAATAAAGGAGCAATTTTGTGCATGCGATGTGTGGTAGGCACAGATGACCTGCGTTATTCGCTTTGAAGAAGACCGTTCGCAGTTTAACTGTAGCACCCAGATTGTGGGTACCTCCGGGCAAAAGATCAAGTGGTTGGTGAATGAGTGTGTGAGCCTGGGTGGGTGCGTGAGCCTGGGTGGGTGCGTGAGCCTGGGTGGGTGCGTGAGCCTGGGTGGGTGCATGAGTCTGGGTGGGTGCATGAGTCTGGGTGGGTGCGTGAGCCTGGGTGGGTGGGTGCGTGAGCCTGGGTGGGTGGGTGCGTGAGCCTGGGTGGGTGCATGAGTCTGGGTGGGTGCATGAGTCTGGGTGGGTGCATGAGTCTGGGTGGGTGCATGAGTCTGGGTGGGTGCATGAGTCTGGGTGGGTGCATGAGTCTGGGTGGGTGCATGAGTCTGGGTGGGTGCATGAGTCTGGGTGGGTGCATGAGTCTGGGTGGGTGCATGAGTCTGTGTGAGTGTATGAGTGTACAAGCGGGAGTGTGTGAGTATGAGCATGAGTGAGTGAGAGTAACTGACTAATAAATGAAATGATTCACCCAGAGATATCATGGTCCATAACAAAACAGACTGAAATGTGGAATAAAAACGCTGGTGACAAAGATAAATTAGACCTAAAAAAAGAAGAAATAAAACACTTAATTTCTTAAAGATCATGTGGTCTTAGATGAGATTTATTAAGAGGGAGCCAACTCCACAAAGATGACGGTAAGGAGAAGGAATGATCAACCATACAGCAGGATCTAGGGACCACAAGCTTACAACCGCTGCACTGGTGGAATGGCAGGCAAATGTGGGTCAGAGGAGGGGGTGCATTCCCATTATTGCACCAAAGAAAAAACGGAAGCTAGAATACAATACCTAGAAATGGGGAGACCTAGTAAATGTGAGGGTTCCAACAACATTTTATGCGATCTGAAGATGTTGGAAGAAAGAGTTCGGTAGTACTAAATGTAATGCACCATGATAACTGAGATATGACCGCATCATTGCTGTAAATGGCACACTTGTTACTTTTAGGGCTCAGACAGGGCCCTATACAGAGAAGTACCTGGCAGGTTCTCAGACAAATCATGGTATCACAAGCAGACACACTGTCGCTTCCTTGAATGATAATGGCTTTGTGAAAGACACCGAGCTATACCAGAAGGCCGCTCTTTATGGATCCTACCTGGATAAAAATCAGTGGGTGGGAAATCACATTCCTTAGAAAATATAAACGACAGAAAGCTGACCACTACCCAAGATATATATTTTTTTTAACTAGGCAATGACCTCATTCATTGAACGTGAAAACATGCAAGCTTTATGTTATCAAACAAGCGAATAAGTGCGGTGCACAGCGAAATTGTAGTGTTGTTGTTGTGTACTTTATTTGAATTCATTCATGTATGGGTGCTCCTGCTGGTGGCGTAACCGTCCGTTTACGCCAGTTAAATTAAAGTGTCAGTGAAGTGTGCTCATAGATTATGTGCACATCCCAGCTGTGGGCACTCCTTAAGGTTCGTCATAGAAGACAGACTCCTCTGTGTTTTCAAATTGAATTTATTTGTAGTTCATTTGAAGTTAACGAAGTGAATTCAGTTGGTCACATTAGTTTCAAGATTCCATATAGTTCATATACTTCAACATTTAAATGGTATCGACAGTGGTGCTCCGATGCATTTCGGGGAAGTATCGCCCTTTCTCAAGGAGCCCTGAAAATAAGAGCGGCAATCATTTGCTTCATAGCCCATCGTAGTAACAATATACATTAAACACAATATAAACAATGGTGTCCATGTTAACACACAAAAATAGTATAATGTGAACCAAGGTTAAATCGGTCATGCTCATACTGGGTGTACTAATGTGCTCGGGTGGTGTCAAAGACGGCGGAAGAAAGAACGTGATTTGCGATGAGTGCATTAAGGAATGTGGGGGGGTCGGGGAGTTTCTAACGTCAAAAGTGAAAAAAAGCTCACATGATCTTGAAGCTCGGGTCGATCTCACAGAAGCTGCAACGAATGGCAATACATGGATCACAAGAGTAACACAGGTTATCTAATGGATAACTAGGATTAACGTGCGAGTAGGGCTTAACTTACTGAGGTTTGTTGACGGGTACGCAAAGTCTCCGTTTTCTCCATTCGATCACGGTCGGCGAAAGAGGTGATTAGACTAGACGTGGGGGTGTCGTGTTTAATACGACGGCGTATTCATAGGTAAAGAAAGAGGACTAACGGAGTGCTAAGAGTGGATGGTCCGAATATGGTGTCCACGTGCGCCAATGACAAATGATGGACGTAAATTAATGGACTTACGACCGAATGTGTCGGCCATCATAAAAGAGTGATTAGAAAGTGCAAATAGCCATGCAGTGATGGGTTTAAAAAACGGCGGTTGTGGTTGTGTTCTCGCTGGGGTGAAAAAGAAGTATCATTAGAATGTGCTAATTATTATGCAGTGTTGAAACAAATATGTCAAATAGATTCTAAATAAAAAACGGTGTAAACATGTATTTACAGTTGCACAAGAGATTCGTGTCCATATGTACCTCGTGAGGTACTTACAAAAAACTACTGAGTTCAATACGGTCATTTGACACCACCCGAGCACATTAGTACACCCAGTATGAGCATGACCGATTTAACCTTGGTTCACATTATACTATTTTTGCGTGTTAACATGGACACCATTGTTTATATTGTGTTTAATGTATATTGTTACTATGATGGGCTATGAAGCAAATGATTGCCGCTCTTATTTTCAGGGCTCCTGGAGAAAGGGCGATACTTGCCCGAAATGCATCGGAGCACCACTGTCGATACCATTTAAATGTTGAAGTATATGAACTATATGGAATCTTGAAACGAATGTGACCAACTGAATTCACTTCGTTAACTTCAAATGAACTACAAATAAATTCAATTTGAAAACACAGAGGAGTCTGTCTTCTATGACGAACCTTAAGGAGTGCCCACAGCTGGGATGTGCACATAATCTATGAGCACACTTCACTGACATCTTTATGTTATCCACATTTTTAGGACTTTTGCTTGAAAATGGGAAGAAACATGATCATAACTCCAATGTGGCATGAAAGGAAAATTCCTTCAGAATCTGGAAACGTTTGCCTTCTGGGTCAATTCACAGGGCCGCTTTAACAGGTAAATGCTTAGTATCGGAAAAAGGTTTTAACTCTCTGCTAAGTGAATTTAAGGTCGAGCTACTAATTGAAGCTCCTTAGGTTCTTGCTTGAATTGTAGATATTTATTTGTTGTACATTTCAGAATTTTTCAGCGGGAATGGATTCACTCCCATTGTTGCCATCCAGGGTAGACTCACATTGTGTGTTGCCCTCCTTTACCTGGCCCGCCTGTCACTGCTCTATGGCCCATTGGCAATGACAACATTTAGTCTAATAACGCACAGCCCCTGTTCACCACTACAGTGCCCTAAGGGTCTGGTGTACATGAGGTACAATTCTAAAATAAATGTGGATTATTTTCTAGAAATCGGTTTTGGATAAATCTCCATTAAAGTGCATTGTGTCGTAGGCAGGAATTGGGAACATATCTTCAAGGAGTGTGGCACAGTGAATGCATGAGGTGCTTGGAGTGAGTGGAATAAGGGAAGCAAATAAGGTAGGGAGACCTAAATGGAAGGGGTGGCGAAGGCACCTAGAGTGTGGAGAGCAACATGCAGGGGACCCTGGGGGTAGCCGAGCAACATGGGCCGGGGGGGGGGGGTCGGGAGATCCAATGGGAAGCCAGCCAGGATTGGAGGTTGAGGAAGGGGGTTAAGCCCCAGAGTAGACATTCGAGCCACACTGAGGGATGGATGGGAATACATCGAGACGACGAACACCAGGGTGGACAAGCACCAGGAGGAGGGAAGAAGAGGGGAGCCAGAGTGTTTCCAAGCACCAGGGAGCAGCCCACCAATCAGGGGCCAGGCATAGGTGGACAGTCGGCGACAGCTGGCAATATGGCAGCCAGGGCAAGCACTGGGTGGAGCCAGGGGGTGGGGGTGAGCAATTTGGAAGGGCGGCGGTTGCAGGGGTGCAAGCAAAGGCAAAAGTTATGGGGAATGTGTGGAGAGCAAAATGTGAGGATGCCAAAGGAAAGGAACGTTGCAAGAAAAGAAAAAAAAAAAGATGGGAAGAGTAGGGAAAAGAGGATTAGCATGAAGAGAACAGATAAAGGAGCGAGATGAGGAAGGAGGCTGCAATAGGGCAGAGTGCACTCTTTGTGCTCTTGTTGAATTACTTACCGCTCCAGGGCACAAACACTCCGTTCCCAACCGTAGGTCACTTGGAAAGCCCAATGGTCTCTGCTAACTGAACTGTGCATCCCAGTTGAATGAACTAGATAGTGCTCGCCTTAGCTCTGAGAGGTTGAAACGACTGTCTTAATAAGATGCTGCTCATTTATTTCAATTTAATAATAATTTTGAAAAAACATTAATGTTTGATGACTAGTCATTTTAATAGAGTTGTTCCATAAGTACAATTTTCTTTCTAAAGAATGCTGTGTATTTATTGTTGCACTGTGATCTATTTTAAGGCCTGGCCTAGAGAACTTAGATGTCTCACCAGTTCCATATCATCAAAGAAAGGTATAAATCAAAAATAGTTGCATACATAAAGGGGCATTGGGTTTGCCCTATTCGTCCATTGGTCTGTTCAAATGTAATCTTTCTTCCGCTCACTACACTGCACTGCACAGTATGAAGCAATGGGATAGCGTAGTGCAGCCATTTGCTCTCATGTGTGATTGCATTTTGTCCTGATCACAACTGCACATTCACCCAAAAAACTGAAATGCGTTGTAAGAGCCAAGTCAGGTGGGACAATACTTTACCAATGATTTTTTCTTTACATGCTTTATCCTTTTTTTTTTGCAGTTAGCCATAGGTGTTTAAACTACGACTTCGGGTTACACTCGTTCTAGAATAGCACCTTGTCTTTGCAGCAGTAAGAAGCATATTTTCCACTAGTGTGCTTTAAAATTATAGAGCGTTCCTATGCCTGTTCTAAACACACCTGCCTGCAAAGAAACCACGGTACTGTTTTATCAAAATTATATAGAGTAGTTAATGTTCAATTAAACCTTTTATATAGAGTAGTTAATGTTCAATTAAACCTTTTATTGAAAGCATATGACCACCATATTTAGGCTGAGATTTATTTATTTTTATGAAGGAAAAAAAAAAACAACCATTGCACCAACTTGACAAGGCCAGGTCTATTGACTTAGCCAATGCTGCTTGTATCAAGATTTGTTAAATGAAAAAATGCTAGATAACGTGCCATGTAATTTGCCTTAAACCACACAATATACTGCAAAATGAGACTTTCCGTTTCACATAATACAATGAACAGTGTTGAATAACTTTTTTTCTCCTTTGTCATAATAGTACAGTGGTCCTGCCTGTGAAGGCGAACGCAGTGTACAGACTGCTACATGCCAGCTTCCTCCCAAGTGACCGTGCAGTCTCTACTGCCCAGGCTTTCGGTTATGTAACATCCCTTTGCCTACAGATCACACTAAGAGCATAACTGGCAGCATATCACTGTTGATAGCGGATTGATGAATTTTGGCTAGTTTGGTTTTTGTGATCCCAGGGAGAGGTTTTGTGACACCAGCTAGTAACCTGCAGTGCCTGGGGTAGGGGTAGGGGTAGGGGTAGGCGTGCCAACAAATTTACCTGAAGAGTCGAGCCAAGGGCCTGTCTTGGCTCTAAAAGCCTATGCAAAGCCCAAACCCAGAAAATGTTTGGCATGTAAATTGTGCAATAAATGTGAAAATACGATACCGCCTCTTTAAATTTCAAAAACCTTCATTTCTTAAACGTGCAGAAGCAGTTCACCTAAGTTCATCTGATCATATCACTACAGTGATTGGATTTATCAGAAGTGATGGTATGTACACATGTACTTAAAAGCATTCATGTCTTCCACGCGATCACTCCCACCCAGATGACAATGCCATTAGCGAACCAAGAGGAACATTAGTTATGTGCACCCTATATGTGGCCTAGGTTATTAGATATGGAGCAACATTTTAGCCTGTTAAATCAGACATGAGAAACTTGTGTACAGTGCACACCCTGAACTCATGCCTTACAAGGTGCTCTCAAATGTGATAATTGCAATTTTATTTATATAGGGCTTACTACCCATGACGAGGCATCAAAGCGCTTTTCAAAAAGGCGCAGTGAAATAAAATAATTGTCTAGGATCACACAATCTGGTCAAGCGGGAACGCCAGGATTGATCCCAGGGTCTGGTTTCACATCGTGCAATCCAGCTACTAGACGGGTATCTCTTTCTCTCCTGTTTTACAAGAAAGGTTCATGCTTTTGACTTTACGTGCCAGCACACGAGGTTAGAGCATGGATGGGAAACACAAGCCACATGAAGACTTTGCTCGTTTTGGGTTGAAGGGCCCAAAATGACAGCAAGCGGAGCCAGAGAAAGGCTTCTGGTCCGCGCCTTCAGTGGTTCTCCCACCTCGTCTATAGGGTAAGTTTTGAGGGTTTAGGTCATGATTGCGTGCTAAGCTCAATATTCCTTACTAGATAGTGTCATTTTCCCCCTCGTTTAGAGGGACCTTGTCCGGAACGCGTAATGAAGGCAAGTACATACGTGAATGTATGAAATAGGTACAAACTTAAATACAGCACTAGCAATGGAGCACGATGTAGGAAGGAAGGAATGCAGAATGCGTACTTAAAATCATCCACACAGTCATTAAAAGCTTTCTTTACAATTCTTATGGAAAGGGAATAAGAGTGAAAGTAACCTGAGAAAAGGTTTTAAAAAAAGTTCAGTCATGTGAACAAGAGAAATAGAGAAAGCGAGAGGAAAAGAAAAAAATCAACAACAAAAAATAAGAGGAATGTGGGTATCGGGAATTAAAAAGAAAAAATCAAGTAGGAAAGAAGGCGAGAAAGAGAATGTTATAGGAGGTTATAAATGTGGAAGATGTAAGTAAGAGGGCAAAAGAGGTAGGCGCAAAGAGGGGTAGGGGGGAAAGAGGGTAAAGGGAAAGGACAAGAGAAAAGAAGCACTACGAAAGAACAAAAACATTAAAGTGCAGGATTAAAAGATTAAAAAAAAGAGGGTGAGAATTAAAAAAAAAAAGACAGAAACGCTAACAATGAAAAGTTGTAATCATTTTTTAAGGCTTCGTAAAAAAAGAAAACAAATGAAATGCCCAAAAGGGCAAATAGAGAGATTATATAAAACAGTGAAAAATAAAAGACAAAATAGCGGTGCAGAGCGCAGGAACAGACGGTGAGGGCTGAGGGGAGGGGGTGCGGGGCCCATCCCTCTTCTCTGCCCCAGCACCATCAGAGGATACTTGGCCCTGCATAGGCAGGCTGAATCACAACAGACACTGCTAGGCGGCGGCAGCAGCACGGGGTCCCTTCAAAGGGTCGGTTGCCAGGGGAGGCGGGCTCTGGTTCCAGGCATGCGGCCACGGCGGCACTGGGAGCTGGACATTGCCGGGCAGCTGTGCCTGCAGCCGGCAGGGGCTGCGCGCGCGGGCCTCACAGCCCAGCGGGGGCCCTCTGATGTTTGACGACCCCTGCCACACTGAGTCTATTATCAGAGCCTCCATGGAGCGCCGAGGATAGGCCTCACTCCTGTCAGAGACCTTCGGGCTGGGTGGAAGATGCATGCACTGCAACACGTGGGGCAGCTCGCAGGGAGATTTAACAGAACAAAACAAGCATTGGCAAAGCCAATAGGTCTTGCCTTTGGGACCTCATAAGTGCTTAGCCAGAGATATTGGCTTCGCTATTCTGTTTAAGCTATGTTGTAGAGTAGTGTGGCATGACTGCAGCATCTTGCAAATTTATAATTAAAAAAACAGTGTTATAATCATTTTTGTTACTTTGTCTATAATTAAGATGAGTTTATGTATAAATGAACAAACTTATTTAAAAAAATGATTAATATAAAAAATGCTTAGTTTTTTGTGGGGGGGGGGGGGGGTGCTGGCAACTTTTACCTGCCTGTTCAAAATGGTTGTTATACGTTTTTTTTGTTTTGGGCAGAGGGGATATATAAACAACGGGAGGGAAGAGGTTGGGAAATAGTATGTGAATTATAATTTGTGTAGCCAAAGGGTATTAGGGGTGAATTAACATATGGCAGATTTTGAGGGTACAATGTAGCTATACAAATGGCTAAAGTATGGAATAGACAATTAAATAACATAATACTTAATGTCCTTCATCTTCCACCTGGTGCTTTCAAAAGGGCACATAATGTTAATGCATAAACTGGATAACAACGGAACCCTGGCATGACGCGGTTTTAGGAACAGCCCCTTCATTGTGCTTCAGATGCTCCTGCTACAATAATAATGTTCTCTTTAAATTATTCCTCCTTGCCGGAGAGATTGATGTGAGCTTGACCGGGTCTATATCAAAAGCACTGGCGTTTTGAGTGGGAGTTGCTAGGGCACTGGTGTGACCAGAGCGTGGGTATCTAGGGGGACACTGACTGGAAGAGGTGGTGTGAGAAGCATGGAAGGATAGGCACTGTGGGCTGGGTGGATTGTGACCGTGTGTCATGCATGTGGACTTCTAGTGTGGAGAGCTCGCACTCCTGTGGTCCGTGGGGGACTATAGTCCCCGGAACCAAGTGAGGAATGTGCCCAGCATCATCAGGAGATGACGCACTACAGACCTGCAACAACTAACATCAACAAACGTTTAGCACCCAGTGCCGTTTGGGCCTCAGAAGAGAAACCCGGGCTTTTGTAAAGCAGGAGTCTTGTTTCCAGATCAAAAAGTAAATTTGATATTTTAACAGAATGTCTGTGTTCACTTATGCCTTAGCGGAAGAAATTTTTTGTGTGTGCCACTGTGAACCTATACCAGCTAGTGTATATTTCTCTTGCGTGTGCCAATGTGTGAGTGTGCATATATGAGACGTGTATATAGGTGTGTGAGAGTATGTGCGTGTATGATATGTTTCTGGATGTACTTATGTACATATGTTAGAGGCTTAATAAATATATTTGTATATATTTATATTTGTATGTATGTATGTGCGCTGCCTCTGTTTGCATGCATGTATATTAGTTTGTTTCGGTCTGCTCAAAGGTAGCTTCAGACCCAGTGACTAACACACACAACAGAGTTAAAGCCAGGAGCACAGCTTCTAGGCGCCTTACAATAAGATCCAATCAAAACATATGAACAAGCGATAAACTATCAAATCAAGTCACATCACAAACGTATTTTAATATGCTACAGCATCAAAAAATAAATAAGACTGGCAGGGTATAACTGGCTGAGGAAACATGTGACTGACTGCCAGTGAGTGAATGAGGGAGAGTGAAGGTATGTTAGTAGTCTGTGGGTGACCGTGTGTGTGTTAGAGAGGAGTGAGAACAATTCAAAAGTAAAGGAATTTGTGCAGAGGGACGGCATGAGAGAAGGGTGAAGTAATAGAGTAACATGTGATGTAATTTCAAAGAAGGTGAGAGGGAAGAAATAATGCACTTTGAGGATAGAAACAGATGTGACATTCAAAAGAAAAACAACAATATCTCAACCGGTATTATTGAGAGAAGTAGTTATCAAGTTTGTACAAGACATACAAGGAAAGAAAGTAGGGAGACTCATAATTTGATTCAAATGTGCTCAAGGCATCATATATTTGAATGAATACAAGAAATTAGAGGAACAATAGAAAACAATTGGGAACAGTTGTGTCAGCACTGTAAGCAATTATTGCATAGGCAACCCGAAGACTTTGTGCACGCAAGTGCTCGTGACACTCAAAGGTGAACGGTGCAGGTGACAAGGGGAAAACAGCGAGGGCCCAATGTGAGAAAGTGACAAATATATACAGAAGAACTTCTGGTTCGCAGTGGGTTTTTTACATAGATTTATCGTATATTAAAAAAAAAATGAGAACCATAGTAAAAAGGCGCAGGGAGTAGCGCTGGTAGGTCAACGGCATTTTGATCCTAGTGTTTTCGGATCATCATCAGGACCAGTTTACCAGTTGAAGGTGCTATAGAGAGGAGAGAAAAGGGGAAATGAGACCTGGGAAAGGGAAGGCACGAGGAGACAACGGGAGTGAAGGGAATTGGAGTGTTAAGGCATACCTGAAGGCTGTAGACGGGTGAAGGTGGAATATCGGTGGGGCAGCAATGCTTGTGCCTCCAGGAAGGATGTCACTCAATGAGAAGAGGGCACTGTGGAGGCGGGGGGGGATATTCAAATAACCAGAGGTGTGGGACAAGGAGGAGGTACAGCTACCATGGTGAGTACCCAGACACGCACTTACTGGGGGTGAAGTGCGGTGGAATGGAAAAGTTTTAAGCGGGGTCAAGAGCGGCTAGGCAGGTGGGTTCCTGGAATGCTGTGACTTAACTTCCCGAGTAGTGGCCAAACCTCCATTTGACTGCCACCTAATTAGCCTGTTACCTACTCCCTACCTTTTAAACCGGGACTCCAAGTGTGACTTCGGCCACGATCGGCCTAGTATCAGGGGAAAGGTTTTCTTTATTTCCAGACCGTGGGTGGAGGGTAGCTAAAGGGTGGAGGCAGGCTTGGGCCATGGGGTCTACAAGTGCATTATCAACTGACCTGCTGGATATCAGTGCACCGTAATAGAGTGCTCTTGACATGCTTGTGTGAGTGCGCTCCGGACACATCTGCTTGATAGTGGTAGCACCACTATCAGTGCTGAGTGTGTGGGCGTGACTACCTGTGATTAATTACACCCCACTGTAGTGTTCCGGTACATATTGTTTCCGTGATAAAAGAATATTATGTTTGACACTGGTTTTTAACCGTGTGACCTTGGCCCAAGGGGTTATTTGAAAGTTCTATAATTACCCCTATGTTCACATTTCTGATATCGTTGTGAACTCCACGAGCCCTTAATGCACCTGTTGGCCTGGTAGGTCAATACACACACACCGAGCTCTCAGCACATCCCTCCGATTTGGATTTCAACCTTCTTAGACACCTCACTAGTTAGAAATTAACAGGGCTCTCACAATACATCTCTATACAGTCTTGCGCAGTGCACTGGTTATTCGACTACTGAAACAGTGGAATATTAAGAGCTCTCCAAGGGCCCCCTTCCTTATATTTAACTCTTATATGCAGGACGACGTTCTCAGAGCACTCAGTGCACGTCTGACCTGCAACAGACACTGCTATCAGACTGGGACATCAGGAGTTATTGTGCCAATATTGTGACCTGCAAGTACATATAGGCTGATAAGCAGTGCTACTGCAATAATGTGGCTGGGGACGACCAAATTATGTGTCAGGGTGTCCTGAATGATATGCAAGTAAGAAAAAAAGGGAGGTCTCCTTCAAAATCCAATAGGGGACGAGGAGTAGTACGAAAGAAATATCAGGGGTCCCAAGATTGCCAAAGGATTGGGAGAAACAATTGCCTACTACAAGTTGATACAGAGGGGAAGTATCACTGCCCTTTGAAAGCCATAACCACACATATAATAAATCACAATAGTAGAGGAAAAATAATAACAAAGAACACTTTAAAATGATGTATAGAAAATTGTACAATTTATTCAAACAGCAATATATTCATAAAAACTTCATAGTGCCATAAAAACAGATTAAAAAGGTGCAAATACGCACAAAGAATACATTTAGAGATTGTAGACAGAGTTATCAATTAAGACTGTGCAAATAAACACAAAGAATACATTCAAAAGTTGAAAACAGTTGTCGACGCAGCGTTTCGGTGTTCTGATGCGACCTTCATCAGGACAAGTTTCTTATAGGGGGAATCAGTCAATCCTTCTTATATGATTAGAGGATTTTGCGTTGGTCTTTTCAGTCACTTTCTTATGGCATGGTTAGATATCTCTGGATAGTTATGATTTTCTGAATCTTAAAATCTCGACGTATTTTATTTTTATCGTTCCAAAAAGTGTACCTAATATAAAAGGACCAACTGAATTTTAAATGCAATTACCAATTGAAAAGGTATTTGAAGGCGTCAGCAATTTAAGCTGAAGTGACGCTTGGAACGATAAAAATAAAATACGTCGAGATTTTAAGATTCAGAAAATCATAACTATCCAGAGATATCTAACCATGCCATAAGAAAGTGACTGAAAAGACCAACGCAAAATCCTCTAATCATATAAGAAGGATTGACTGATTCCCCCTATAAGAAACTTGTCCTGATGAAGGTCGCATCAGAACACCGAAACGCTGCGTCGACAACTGTTTTCAACTTTTGAATGTATTCTTTGTGTTTATTTGCACAGTCTTAATTGATAACTGTCTACAATCTCTAAATGTATTCTTTGTGCGTATTTGCACCTTTTTAATCTGTTTTTATGGCACTATGAAGGTTTTATGAATATATTACTGTTTGAATAAATTGTACAATTTTCTATACATCATTTTAAAGTGTTTTTTATTATTATTTTTCCTCTACTATTGTGATTTATTATATGTGTGGTTATGGCATTCAAAGGGCAGTGATACTTCCCCTCTGTATCAACTTGTAGTAGGCAATTGTTTCTCCCAATCCTTTGGCAATCTTGGGACCCCTGATATTTCTTTCCTGAATGATATGGCCATTAGAGCCAAATTATGCAATACAATGCAGGACATATTGTAGTAGAGTTGATTCATTATTTTGTCGTTTTTGCATGAGTTAACACAGGGCAAAGGTTCACCACTTTAGTATCAGTCTAACACTAAAATACAGAAATAAGCAACAGAAAGATTACCAGCAAACCTTTGCAAGGGGCCATACACTGTGCAGCAACATGTGCCACCACGTTTTAGTAACTTTTGATCCATTGGTGCGGGAAGCTATTTTTGGGGTTCAAATCTTCAAATTTTGCAGCAATTGAAGGATTATAATGCAAATCTATAATTATGCGGAAAACGCAGCAGCTGCAAAATCCCACAATTCCAGTGGTTCTGCTGATGGGTTCTTGCTTACAGTAACTATGCAATTCCTGTCACTCTTTCTTTCCCTGCCTCTCTTGTTGCCATTTTTCTGCAAGGTTTGAAAACATAGCTATCAAGTGGCTTTATTTTAGGTGGGACACCTTCAACCAGTTCTTACTTTTCTGCTACTAGCACTTTGCATGTTCTGATTTTCACTATGATCTCCAGATTGCAACACAATCTTAACTAACACAAAACCTATGCACACTCTAATAAGTAAACAATGATGTCAGTGTAGACATATGAGACAAATGGAGACAAAGTGTTTCATTTACAAACAAATCAATTGCTTTCTTGGAATCGGTTGTTAGAAAAGGTGTCTTTAATGTTCAAGAGAACCAGCCGACACGTGTTTCGTCGCGTGTGGGACAGTCTTCCTGCGACTCCTCAGGGCTAAAGATACTTGAAGTGTCGTTGGGAGAGTCACTCCGTCGGTGATACTTCCGACCCGACAGGGCCCTGGACTGTTGGCCTATTATGGCGGCGGTTGAAGATTTTTAACAATTTTTAATTTTATGCCTCCACGGAGTATGGGCGATGTAGTCGATTCAGAGAGTATTCAGAGAGTTTTCAAAGCGAGCTGCCTTTGGACGTCAGACGGGTGCATCTGTGTACTAGCGCTCTGTTCCGTGTGCAGAGTGTGGTCCATCTACAATCGCCCATACTCAGTGGAGGCATAAAATTCGAAATTGTTAAAATTCACCAACCGCCGCCATAATAGGCCAACAGTCCACAGGGCCCTGTTGGGTCAGAAGTATCACCGACGGAGCGACTCTCTCAACGACACTTCAAGTATCTTTAGCCCTGAGGAGTCGCGGGAAGAATGTCCCACATGCGACGAAACACGTGTCGGCTGGTTCTCTTGAACATTAAAGACACCTTTTCTAACAACCGATTCCAAGAAAGCAATTGATTTGTTTGTAAATGAAACGCTTTGTCTCCATTTGTCTCATATGTCTACACTGACATCATTGTTTACTTATTAGAGTGTGCATAGGTTTTGTGTTAGTTACTGTACGCAGTGTTAGCCTAGGCTGACACTACATGGAGGGGTTATAGATCTCATCCCCTCAACCTTCTTGCACCTCACAGCTCACGAAGAATCGCCAGAAATGATTGTGCTAATACTTAGCTGAGCGCCCTTTTTTGAACCTGACTAAAAACCCTTTCTCAGACCCTTTATGCAACACAATCTTAGTTGAAAAGACGTAGGCGGCTGGTGTTATCACACAGGACATGGCACAACATCACAACAAATAAAAATATGAAAAAAACTAAACATTTTTGGACTTTCTAAACTTTTTTTTCTTGGTATTAATCAAGTGTTAGGAAGTCAAGTAGTGTAAAGGGTGACATTTGCATCCAAGTGCAGATGCGCGCGCTCCAGCACTAACGGTCAGACATGTGTACTCCTTTTGACTGTTAGGCCATGCTAAAGGCCTCATATGACCGTTTTGCGAAATCTTCTGCACCTAATGGGACGTGTCTCTCTTGGAGCAGGAGGAGGATCTGGGCTCTGTCCCTCAAACAATAATTGCCGTGCTGGTGTCACTGGCAGATATGAAAACGGGAAGGCCGCGAAAGGGCCTCGGTACAGGTTAAGCTTCTCCAAGGAACAGGAGCCGAGGTAAGACCAGATACAATCAGAGTAGAGCCTACTGGCGCGAGCTACTCTCCACAGGCAGGAGCCTACTGGCGCGAGCTACTCTCCACAGGCAGGAGCCTACAGGCACGAGCTGCTGTCAGGAGCCTGCAGGCACGAGAAGCTGTCCGGAGCATGCAGGCACGAGAAGCTGTCCGGAGCATGCAGGCACGAGAAGCTGTCCGGAGCATGCAGGCACGAGAAGCTGTCCGGAGCATGCAGGCACGAGAAGCTGTCCGGAGCATGCAGGCACGAGAAGCTGTCCGGAGCATGCAGGCACGAGCTGCTGTCCGGAGCCTGCAGGCACGAGGAGCTGTCCGGAGCCTGCAGGCACGAGGAGCTGTCCGGAGCCTGCAGGCACGAGGAGCTGTCCGGAGCCTGCAGGCACGAGGAGCTGTCAGGAGCCTGCAGGCACGAGGAGCTGTCAGGAGCCTGCAGGCACGAGCTGCTGTCAGGCCGCATGGTCTGCTCACTGCAGCAGCAGAGGCCAGAGGGCGGTTCACTGCTGGGTGGTCATTGCTCACACCTCCAGGGGTAGGCCTATGCCAAGGGCTGGCGAGAAAGGTCACATCACAGCAGTAGACACCGTTCACCCAGGCACCTTCAGAACAGGAGCAGACGCCCATGGCAGCCCCACAAGGAGTGGGCGGACTGGCACAGGTTTTCGCAGTCCAGATGTACAGAAAATTCCCAGCAACTTGAGGGGAGCCGGGTATGGCACTGGGATTGGAATACTCTATGGGGAAGACAAACACACACCAACGCCACACAGCAAGGCGATGCACCATAAAACGGCAGCTAGAGTAGACAGCAGGAAATATTCTGCAAGACGGACCGTGTAGGACAGTATATATTCTAAAATATGTGTATGCACAGTGAGCGAGTTCACAGCACAGGGAGGGGACACCAAAGACAGAGCATGGGAGGGAGCAGTGGTACTAAGCACACGATGAAACAGTGCACTGCGTCAGACATTAGTTTAAATGGTAAACAAGCATTTGCAAAGCCAATTGGTCATATCTATATTGCTGTGCAATATGGCTTAAAATCGAGACACAAAATGATGTGGCCAGCGCTGACCAAGTCACCTTTTGAGTTTCATTGCTTGCTAGTCTAGATCTTGCATATCAGACTTGTTGCCTGCCTAGTGCAAATCTTACCAGGTAGACAGGTACGGCAACAATTACTCTTACAGATACCTTCCAGGCTTGGTCCCGCCCTTGGGGGAGCAACCATCATGCAGATCCAGAAATTCAAGAAGCACCTGCAGAACCAAGCCAAGTGTACCCTTTCAAAATACCAGTTCCAGGGGACCAGAATTGATGCTGCGTGCAGGAGGTAGATACGGGGGTCTAGCTCACAAGTAGGCGGAAGATCTAATTTCAAGTGTCAGCAGTGAGACCATGCAGCTATTTCCATGGGCCTCTGGCAACAAAAAGTGTGGGATGCTTGGACAAAAGTTTGGTGAAAAACACAGCCCAAGTCAGGCACTTACTCAATAACTTTAAGAACATGATGGGTGACGTAGAGAAACATGGACCTCTCCACAGGGTTAGCCCTATAATAGTCACACTGCAGGGTGAGTGCACAAAGCTCTCGGCGAAGAGCACACTCACTCATTCACAAGTACTTTATGGAACATTCAAAGGGCCAATACAAATCAATACTCCCACTAACCTGGACATTGAGTAATCAAGACAAGGGCAGGATCGTCTCCCAAAGATGCAAAGGGTGACAGGTGCAGGACCCCCCTCCCCTTACCCAGCAGCAGCCTAAAGTCTCTGTGAGGTTGCACTAAAATTGGTATGCTGGTGGTCCTTCGAATTGGGGCAAGGGAGTGCACACAATACAAGCAAAGTGATTTTTTTTTTTAAAGGGAAAGGACAGCTGCAACAGTGTTTTAGTTTTTCATTGCCACCAAGAAACTAACGAAATCAGAAAACTTGTTTAAAAATGCAGACCTATTGTCTCTGACAATTTTAGACTTTAATAGACAAGTTTACATTTTCAAGTATTCGATAACATGGAGGCTTCAGTCTCCTCCGATTTAAATACCAATCATGACAGGTTTGGTAGCAAGGCACTGGAAGAACAGATTGCTCTGACCGGTCCACAATTTGTCAAGTGGAGAGCTGGCATGTGACCTGAGGTTTCCCTATGGAAAAAAACATTTACTTTTTTTCATTAAAAAATTTTTAATTTAAAAAGGGGTTTAAACATGGGAATGGAGCCACCAGAAAGAAGAAAAATTGCATCACTGCAGGACCCCACCAATCTCCCATTCCCTTGTTCTCCCTCCAATACAAGGCTCCTCCCTAGGACCAGGCAGGATCTAGTCATGAACTTAACCATGTGGGATGGATTTTTTTTTACTACAACTGGTAGATTCTGAAGTATACGCAAGACCTAATTAACTGACTCCAGTTCTACATTAGTTGCACTTATTTTTATTTGGTTTAATTCAAGTATCAATTCAACTTTCAGCTAGGATTTTCTTCAGCTGATTTCCGAAACTAACTCCACATCTAATCTAATGATGTGTGGGGGCAGGATAGTGAGGGTCACTTCTTATAGGAAACATCTGTGTCACTTTCAAGGTGCAAGGCGTATTATTGCCTCCCATGATGAATTGTTTCAGCACTATGGACAACCCCGGAGCTATCCACGGTGCCAAAAGTCCATAGGCTAACCACAGGCCATTTATTTCTGTTTCTGCTGAAATACAACTGACCCCAATCATTTATTTATTAAATGGGAAGGAAAAACCCATACTGACTCAAATCATCAGGTGGACCTGCAAAAAAACAATTTACGGTCATTTGGAGAGTTTCAAGGAAAAAAGCTTCAGCTAGGTCAGTGTAGCTCTGGAAATCCAGAAAGTCTGTTTCATTCGCATCTAGAGCCTAAGTGCAGACATTTCTGATGTTTACTAACCGGGGGGTTTATTTTATGAATGTTTGGTCTTTTTTATAGATATGTCTATAGGAATTATAGACCGTGCTGGATTTTCTTGCATTTGTTTCCCACATTATAAATAAACTAGACATATATATTTGTGGAAGTTAATGCTAGGATAAACAACATTTCACAATTTGTGCCAATGTTTACTGTTTGACGATTTAAAACCATTAAAGTGATTTCCTTTGCAAAATAATAAGCCTGGAAAGACTATCTTTATTGCGAGGAGCGTGCCATATTGTATCTTGTTTCAACCTTCACTTCCCCTCCACTGAACAAGACTGATTGCAACCCATCCAATCAAGGTGGTAAAGAAGCTATGCTCCACGGGAGGGACCAACAAGAAACAGAAGGAAGGATGTCAAATAAGCAAGCAAATGAGTGACAAGAAGAAAAGACCAATGTTAATCAATGGGCTGGAACAATACCCACTATAATTTCACAAAGCCCACTGCAATTATTTTTTGTTATGGACCACAAGGGTCTTTCGCAAACAGCCAGCATTTACTCTATTGGTTGGCTAGACCTAAAAAATCTGGACCGACGCCAGTCTACCCACTGACCTCGCTCTCAGAGGGATTTATTTTGGTTTCTGAGCAGGTGAAGATCAAATGGCCATTAAAATGCAACAGCAGGGGTCAAAGTGAGAGGAATTCTTAAAGGTAAAGAATTCCTCTATTGTATCCAACCGTGTCCACAGGTCAGTAAAGTTTAACTTACACAGGTAAGAATTATTTCTGTCAGTTGAACTATTTTGACTGATTTTTTCACCCGTCATGTAGCGGAATAGAAGCCACCTATATCAAAAGTGATAAATAGACCAGGAAGGACCACGGCTACTTCCTAGAGATCAAGAGTACCCACCTCTGGTTCCTATAGTCACACGTTGGCCCCCTTCCCTCTCTTCTGTCACTGGTCACAGGGCCAAAACGTAATCACACCTTGACCTGTGGACGCAAAGCCACATAGTGTCACTACTCTTCTCAACCATGTACATTTCACTACTAGGCCCCACTTCCTCGGTAGGCCTCAGACAGTGCCAAAAAACTGGCATCACCAAGAACTTATGGGATAAAGCGCCAGTTGCTTCGAATTAAGACCGAACATGGACATTATTGCCAAGGTCTTCTCTGTAACTGATTTATAAGAGGGCTTGGCTGAAGGTGCCCCCTGTGCATACACTATCGCAGAACCTGTGGGAAAAGCAGATAAAGCGCCTGGAGCATTCACGAGGCATGCACTTGTACCACTCCTAACTGAACACTTTGTTCTAAGCTATCCTCGAAGGCACAACCTTATTTGGAAATGTCCACCTTGGAATGGAATTGTCCAGCAATCGGAATACACATACAGCCACCTCCACAAGGCAACTGTACTTACCTGGCATGCAGTATTGAGGTCTCCGTTCTAGAAAGAAACGCTTGCAGTACATTGACGCCCAACTCTGGAATAGTGCACTCTGGGCACAGCTCTAATTTCTGTATCCAAGCCGTAAACGCAATCTGTCTCCAGGCCAAATCCACTACATAAGCTAAGACATTTAGCATTACAATTAGACACTTCCACTTGGTACGCTTTTTAATATTCCGCCTTCCCATCAAAACGTTGCTTCCACTGTTGCCGTTAACAGGATCCAAGTAATTAATTCCCAAAGCGCAGGGCATTAACCACCACTGCTGAGCATCTTCATTTCAGGGTTGTTAATTTAAAATGGCAGATTATAAATAAAAAAGATTATTTTTCTAATGCTACAAACTATTGCTACTGAATGGCATAAACTTCAGAGGTGGCAATCAAGTTTTTCCAGACCTTTTTTCACAACAGTCAACAAGCACCATGCATTTCATTATCTTGTCATATGCACGGATAAAATTTGCTAGGTGGGTGCAGATAGGCCTTCTGCACCCTAATGAGCATCCCTCCTTGACCCCCCCCAACACCTCTGCCCTTACTGGAGTCTAACTTAAAGAAATGAGGAGTTAGGCCCAAAGGGATGTGGATTTAGGCAGGGCCATATAACAATCAACAACAACAAGATTGCCTAAACCACACTTTCTTTTTAAGCTTTTATAATTCTTGCTTAATGGCCAAACACAACTTCTTTTTGTTTGTACTGGTATATTATTTACAATTTTATATTTTATAAATAAAATACCGGTACAAACAAAAAGAAGTTGTGTTTGGCCATTAAGCAAGAATTATAAAAGCTTAAAAAGAAAGTGTGGTTTAGGCAATCTTACTGGAGTAAGGGGAGCGTGTCTATTATCCAGCTTCCCCTCATGCCAATCGCCTCTGTATTATGATGGTCCTTAAGGTGAATGGGTTCACCAGCAAAAGATGTCTTCTTGAGGTGTGGGTGGAAACACTATAACACGGAGGGGCGGTCTTCATTTTCCCTGGATACAAATTGGCCTGGACGAAAATTTGCTATCATGTTTTCTTTGTTCACCAGCCTGAAAAGCGCATAATCTACTTCCTAGCAAGGTTTATCTCTCTCTCACTAACTTCCCCTTTCTATCTCAGTTTTTTTTTTGTAACACTATAGATTTCTGATGTGCATTGCTTCCTTTCACTGATGGTGCCCCCTATTATTAATTTCTGTACCATACACTCCAGCTTTCTACTTGAATGCTCTTTAGTCACTTTTCTTAACAATTCCACCTTCCCTTTTAGCCAAACCAGGCGGCTATAAAGTTGCCTAGCCAGCATTTATTGAGTTTTTCATAAAGCATTAACCTGATGAGAGGGTACCAGAGCGCTGTACAGGTAAAACAAGCAAATACAAGTTAACAAAGTTACCAAGTTACCAAGAGGATAGTTGGGGCATGGAGAAAATTCAGCACGTTAAAATAAATTACAGTAGCATTGGTACATCAGGATAGCAGATTCAGGATTTCTGTGGTAGTCCTTCGTTTTTTTCTTTATATGGCCAGATCAGTCTGCTTATTAGCTATCTTTCGAGCAGTAGTGCTTTTATGCCCTTCTTGAAAACCAGAAAGTAGGACTAGGAGTTTGCACGTAAATCCGGTAATAGTTCAGGGACCCCACTGAAGGATAAAGAAGAGGATATGGCTTTGTTGAATACAGGCATCTCTAGGAGTAGGAAGATAGAACCCCCCCTAGTGAGCAGCAGCCTCCGGAGATGGCGAGTCTGTGGGGCAGATATACCAGGATTCCATGGTGTAACCGTGTGTTACAAGCCATCTTTACGATGCAGTCATTCGATGCGCAGCCATTTGAATGGGATCAGAGATAGGGTGATATGTTCAAAGCAACTCACCAAATATTCTAGTCTGGCGACCGCATTCAGCTTTTCATTTAATGGAACCAGTTGAGATTTTGGTATGGTGGGTAGCACTGCATTACCGTAATCCAATCTAGAGATTGCAAAGTTTGTAACATTATGGAAGTCGGGCATAGGAATAAAAGCAAACCTTTTTTAAGATAGGCTACCCAAAGCACACTTGGTAGTGGAGTTTCCGAGACACTCAGTACAGTCAATGATTTCAGACCTCAGTCAACAGCATTTCAGTAGTTTAGACAATTGTGTCCTGGAGATAGGTTTTGAGCGGGCGAAATGAGATGGACGTCTGTCTTCAATGGGTTATGTTTGAGGTGGTTTGTTGACAGCAAGGCTTGTACTTTGATCAGAGTTTGATTAAGGTGCAGTGCAGCCTCTAGAGAAAAGATTTCGAGGTAAAGCTTCTGTCATCTGCAATGTTACTCTAATGGAAGATTAAGGTTATTGTTTCCATGTAGAGGTTGAAGTGTGTTACAGCTTAACTTGAGCCCTGGGGAACCCTTGATTGGCAAGAGCAGGATTTGATAGGAAGCCAGACCAGTGCAGCAACTAGATGACCTTGATATGTGACTGTCCAACAATGACAGTTCTGAAACAACCTTGAAATTAAAACCTAACTGAACATAGCCATCTTGCCATTTCAATCATGGTCCCGGAAAAAAAAGCCTATGAAATCCACAGGTGTTTAACTCACACTTTGACAGGAATATAAAGTCCAGGATATTGCAACCTCAAATAGCATGCCTATCCTGAAGAAAGTGATTGCAAAGATGTCCACACGTATCCTAAGTATCTGGGCCAGCATTTAGCACGTGCTAACTAAGCGCACGCCCCGGGAGCCAACTTTCAGAAGGGTGCAGGAGCTGCCTCAAAGTCTCACTCCAACATCGGGTCCACATTTAGAGCCAAGTTCGGTTTTGCCCATTGAACTACCCAACCAAAGTAAGCACTACTTAACATAACACTGAAATCCTCTCTCTCTAAATATGGTGTTTTGCCGCTATTCAACAAGATTACATGTCAAGCAGCCATGCCCGAAACATTGCCACAGGAAATAGTTTGCTGCCTTTGGCTAGGTTTGTGCTATTCGAATAACATGCAAATACATACCTACATTAGTCATAACTGTTCACACAATGGCGGCCTAGCCCGTATCCTGCCATTGCTTCAACGTAGTTGACTTGCTTAATAACCCCATTAATTATGTTGGCTTAATGCGGATCTGAACATTCACTTACTTTACTCAGATCCCCATTTGTTCACACACACATGGGTCCCTTCTAATCTTCACATTCACTGCAACACCAGAATGTTCTCTTGTATTGAATACTCACTGCCTTATACCTGAAATCATTATCCATGGTTACAATGGGTAAGCCAATTGTGTGGGTTTAGACCACGCAGCAACAGCTGGCGCTGCTGTGGACTTGGCTTCTTGAGCTGCAATACTCCGATTACTGGTAAATCTGAACATTATACCATGTTTGTACAGCCAGCTATTACTGCTACTTACAGATTAAGATGGCAATAGCTGTAGGATACAACATAGTGCCAACTTATTGACAGCAAAGTTTAGCGAAATGTTACTTATCTAGAACAATCTGTGTGCAGTTTTTAGTGCTGTAGATTCACATTGCTGTGCACACGGATGTCATCTAGTGTTGGGCATGGACGCTGCAAGTAGTTTTTCTGTACACATCAGGTTTTGGCATGGAAGGGTCATGTGGCACCGCCTCAAAACCTACAATGCATCATGACACAGACTCCACCTTCTTTTTTATTTTTACTCTACAGGCAAGTTTGAGTAGGTGTGGAGTTGCAAAGCTGTAAAATCTATGAGCATTGGTACCTGACTACGCATTCGTAAAATAGTGATTTTTAAATAAAGGCTTGCATGTCAGAGGTGGGAGGGTGCATGTGAGCCTACAGCACTATGAACTGCAGCTTAATCCTTACAGGTAAGCAACATCTTCTGTTTGCAGCATGTGTTGATGTAGATCACATTCTGTACACAGACTGTAAAGCAATGCCCACCTACCTAAATCGGGGGCTTGCAAGCAGCAATGGAAGATATTTGAAACCATACTTTAAGGACTCTTTCACTGAGTTGTGGTTCTTGTTGTGCATGAATGTTCACATCGTAATTCTTAGTAAATGAGTGGATAGTAGATAAAGTAGTAGCTTTACATATACCTACAAGAAGATTGTCACCAGTGTTAGTCATGGTGGCTCCCTTTTTGCCATTTAAATGGGTCTGGCTACAGAGTGTAGTGTGCACTGGTTTGGCATAGAAAACTTTATTGCATTTGACAATTCATCTCAGAAGGTCCACTTTAGAAATTGGTTTTTCCAGTGAGGCTGCAAGAAAGTTACAAAGATCTGCTTGGTTTCCCTGAAAGGTTGAGTGCATTTCTAGCACAGAGGTGGAGTATCTCTGTGTCGCCGCTCAGGCTCTGGAGTTTGAGGAGTGTCTGCGGCAGAAGGTGCCTTTTAGGCTCGAACTGCTGAGGGAACAATGGGCAACACCAACTACAGACACCTCTTTGGAGGAGATTCAGGGTATACAACAATGGCCTCTCTGTGCCATTTCTTGACCTTAAGACAAGACTTAATTCTAGGTCAAACACCAAAGGGAAGATACTCTGTGTGTTGTGTATGCAAAGTCCTAGGTGTGCTCTTTCTCCTGGGTGTAAGTTTCAACGAGGGCCCTGAAGAATGGTCTCCAATGTCATAAAGAACGTGTACTCTGGACTCTGCTCCCTATGGATCCTGGACTACCCGAGGCCCTGCTCCTTCTGCTGTCAGAACAAGTCCATTCTAATTTTTGTACACCTTGCTCAAATGGTGGCTCAGGAGAGTCTAGGAGTGGCATCCTATTATGAATCCACAGTCTATACTATTAGTGTAGGGTGGTCTTCTTGCACCCACAGCTTTTCGAGCCAACCAGGCACTCGTCATAGTGCTTTGAGAAACCGTTTACAGACACAATGCTGTTCAGACCTTGGTAACTTACTCTTGCAGTCGGTCCACAATTTAAATGGTGTATTCTCTATACCCCCTTCCAACCCCAAATGAATCATTCACATAACCTGTTGCCAGACTTTTTAATCGGATTCGGCTCCGTAGAAGTCGATCGTCATACAAGGCTCTGGTGAAGCAGTTGATGGCTGCAAAAAGATCTTACATTTGGAAGTTGTTCTCACTGTGTCTCTGTATTGAAATGATTAAAGTTCTTGGCTTCTGTAGCTGAGTAGGTCCTGGAACTCTTGAAGATGCATCAGAACCCGATGGAGAAAAAAAACACAGTTTAAGGTGACTATGCCCTGGTGCATTGAGGGTTACAGGGGAGGTAACACGAGTCAACTCAAAATTGAAACCTCTTTTTCAAAGAAAAATAACTTTCAACCCAACACTTAATGGAAGGAGCTGCACTCAATCTGACACACAGGAGCATAGCCTGCAAAACTTATCAAAGGAAAGCAAAATGAGGAGCAGCAAGGACATGGCTGATCTGTATTAAACCCAGGATGAAATCACAGCATTGATGATGATGGATGCTATTCTTCTGAAATTAGTTTGTTTCCGCTTATGAGATCACTACATCTTTGTTTTAAAGGTGGAAACCTATATTTTTAAGACCAAGCGGATATGGCAGTATTTTAATCCGAAATGGTCCCGGTCTCCTGTATAGTGCACAATGCTGAATTGGGAATCTGAGCCAAACACTGGGTGATAAAGGCACCTTCAGCTCAGGGTCGGGCTGCGTCCATTCCATAATACCACCTTCAGCTTAAAGTCGGGATCCGACGGAATCCACTCCCATGCTCAGTGGATAGATCAGTCAAGAGTTAGTGACCGCAGAGGAGCAGACTTCCATCACTACGGCTAAAAGAGAAGCCAGGCATGCATACGATACAGCTCACAAATCGGAGCAGAAGCACTTGTGACCTGTGCACCAGGCTCTGCTACTAGTTTCGGACAGTGGATTGGTGCCAGACAATGGGCTATAGATACGGCGGGGGTGGTCTTAATGGAACTCCTTGCTTCACAGGGAACATATGCAGCTGTGAACATTCAGCCTGGTGCACACAGCTAGGTTCACCCACCAGCTGTACAGACAACTATATGACATTTTCCAGGAAGAGTGACATACGCTGTACAGAATGTGGCACTTAAATCCAAAATAAGCAGCCCTTAACTTTAAATGCTAGACTGGTTCGGACTGGAGTCTGCATCAGTGGCTAGTTATTTTAACATGTTTCCATCGTACGTTAGTGTAATTGCAGTTATACAGCACTTCATACCATAAGACATCAAAGGGCAGAAGGAGAAGGGTAGCACACTACATTATATGAACTATTTGGTTGGAAGATGCGCAAATACAATGTTGCCAACATGGGAAGTGACTGTTTCAAACATAAAGAAAAGAGTGAAACTCTATGGAGATCAGCTCTGTACTTGAGGCAGGTACTGGGGTGAGGATGAGAGGGAAAGAATGCTTAAGCTTTACAATAAATGTGTTGTTGTTTTTTTTGTTTCCCTGCGTGGTATTTTGATGACCTAGATGATGAGTAGTGGTACAGCTGACTGCACTATGTCACACTGTCTAATGCTTGGAGTGGAATGATGTAGACATAGCTGTGGATGTGTGCTACCATCCTACATCCGGGATAATTCAGGCTCTTCAGTAGCAATAGGACAACATTTAGTTTTCATATGGTCTTCTGGGTGGAAAAAATAACGTGTTAGTCTGTGTCTCTGTTTCTGTACCAACGGTAAGGGAAAATGCAAGTATTTGTTAGCTTATGGATGTTTCTTGCATTTGCTGGGAGGTTTCAGAGTTTTTGAGCTTGTATCAAGACATTTGAAATTGTAATTCTGAATCACTAGTTAGAAAGAGCCAGATCCTCACATCCTTCCTGCTTTCGTTTGCCAAAAGAAACTACCTCATCCACAAAGTGTAGTTTGGTCGAAAGTAGTTATGACACTATGGTACCCTGATTGCAGAAAAGATGTTTAGATTCAGGAGATGAGTCAGACAGGCATTCCAATCTTCAGATTGCAGAAATCCCTCTTTATATCGGCAAGTTATGCACTCTCCTGACATCAGATGAATAAAGTGACTGACTTTGCATTGAAAACGGGTGACCAGAGGCAATTTAGGAGGGTCTGATCCATGCCAGAGCTTCAGAATAGCCACATAAAATAAATGTGCGGAGGAACTATTTAGAACTTAACTATACAGTGGTTATTCTGAAAATTGGCATGGATCTAGACCGACTTGCATTGGACACCCCTGATGTAAAGAAAGATCTGCTAGTGTTCAGTGTGGTACACATAATGTAATAAACTCCCTCGTGCATGGGCACAGGAATGACTATGAACGAAAGATTTACTGTATTCAAGGAACACAAAAGGATCCTTATGTATCAGCCCACTTCGAACCTAACACCACCTGAGTGAGCAAAGTTTGGGTACAAGCCATCTGCTGGCTCTCGGTTGCTAGCTGGGCTCTTCACGGCTGGTCGGACTAAGGCATGCTAACTTATAAGTCACCAGTGCCAGTCTGCAGAGACAACTCTACACTTGATCTGCTGGCCTTCAAGAGGCACTAGTTATTAAGGAAACTTCCTCATCCCCTAGATTGCAACACTATGTAGGACAGTCCAGAGATGCATTATAACATGATATCAGGTCCGTTTCACACAGGTCCCTTAACACCAGTCTATGGTCAAGGAGTTTAAAGTTTTATGCAAGAATTCAAAGGTTCATAAAACAACAAAACGAGAAATGCTCTATATGGATATGTTTTCATAATAAACAACTAGTTATCCAATAACATACTAACTCCCCTCTGCTCTTCACATTTTTATAATAGTCACTGTGCTACCCGCCATTATTTTCAAGGTCCATGCATGCCTTTTTTGTAATATAAACGACTCCTCACAGCACAATGTTGCTTTTGCACCTGCAATTCCAAACTTTAGGATCATTTTCGGTTATTTTAAAATGTATGAAGGATGGCAGCCATTTTTGATTGGACCCTCACTTCCTATCCAATACGCGAGCCACTACCCTCCCTTGACACTGGTCACTCCTCGGGAGTTTATAAGCCCCCCCATCATTGCCCAGGGCTATGGAACAAGCAACTTTCAGATTTGATGGTTTAAAACCTACCACTGCAAGATGCGCAATAAATTTTGTACTTGTATCTTTAAAAAGGTATGTAGTGAAATGTGAGGCATTTATAAACGGACCAACAGCACCAACACGTTTCTCATCACCCATGCCCAGTTTTGTGAAATCTGGCTTTGTTAATCTGCCACAAATTATAAAAGATATTAAAGAATTTTCTCAATGTTTCTATCCCTCAATCTTAGAATCTCAATAAAGATCCAAAAAGAGAACAGCCATGCCAGCCCAAATATGTCTGCCTCAGTAGCTTTAAAACATTGGTTCAAGTGCCTCAAGTTCTTGCCACTGAAGTCTTTTAAACTCTTTGCATGGACAGCAGTGCACACTGGGAGGGTAAAAGAGAAAAGGGAATCACCCCCACCCAATTCTGCACTTAAAACTACAGTGCACACATTTAGGCCCAGTGTAATCGCATTCAATGCTCTCGAATACACCATCAAGCTGTATGCTTCATCCGAGTAAGGTGGCCCGAAAGATAGGGTGGGGATGGAAAGATAAGAATTGGAGGTTTGGGGGATGGGGTTTGGGGGGGCATTGCTCCCCCAAAGCGGATTCTCATCCTCTTCTGCCGCCTTATCTGAAAAGGAACTAAACAAAGTTCAGCAGCCTCCAATGCATTCTCCGTGCTACGGGCGATAGCAGGTCGGGCTGGCGGATGTCCCTTTGTTAATGGTTAGCGGGAGATTACTTAAGGACGCTGGCAAAGAGATGGCGGCTGTGAGCCAAGAGCTGGAGCTGGCAAAATTGTTCCTCAAAGCTCTAGTTTGCCTTGTTCATTAGTGAACTGTGGAGATGTTGGGGTGCAATGTTGATGGGGTCCACACTGACTCCGGAAACCCACCCCTCAACCAATCCAGTAAATTGGATGCTGCACCTGTATAAAATATGAATGCTGTAGCAGTGAAGAATGGGTATGATGCCATTGTTTGCAGTCGAAACAACCCTTCCTTCCTTAAGGAAGTCCATTCCCCACCCGTCAACCATCGAATGCTGAGTTAGATGCGGCCTTAGGCTGTCTGCCACAAAATATATCCTCCTGTAGTGCATTCTTCAGGAGGAACATTGGTGTCAAATGTAAAGAAATCAACACACAAGTAACGGTGATGCAGCCAGCAACCAGAGGCCACAACCACCACAACAAACTCACTGAACATGCCAAAACTGAGGATGGCAAAACACCACACTACAGCACGCGACCTAATGCTGCTTGGCAGCTCGTAAGGGCCACTGACTGCAAAGACCACGCTCAATGGCCAGAATGATACAGATTAGGGTGGAGTGAGCATGTTTCCCCAGTTTAGGAGACAATAAGACAACCATCACACTAACCATGGAAGAGCAGCAGAGACTGTGGCGGGGTAGATGACTGAAAGAATAGGGTTGCATTATTAGGTGCAAGGAGGGGAAATAAGATGGGGAAATCCACAATCCGAAGAATTTGAGGGATTAACTCACTACAAGATGGAGAAAGGGAGGAGATTCACATTTGGTAGATGGAGGCAGAGAATTGTACTGGACAAGGACACTGTAAAGGAAAGTCTAAATTGTTTATGATGAATTTAAAAAATTGGACTGAAGTACAGGAACAGCTGTTTAATTCAGGTGTTAAAAGAGGTGGTTCATATCAACTATCCCCTATTTCAACTCATGCTAAATTTCAGTCCATATAACTGAACAGTGGTTAGATTATGAATAATCAATGAGGCAATAGATGCATAACCTTGTGCAAACTTTCAGAGAATCACTGCACCATACTTCCACAGGGCGCACTGCTGAAACCACTTCTTTTAAAACAGTGGGATTTGTAAAGCGGTACCTGGTCAGAAGGACTGGGAGAGACCACCCACATATTGCACACTGAAATCCATGCATGAACAGAACATAGTACTTTCCACAACTATAATCATAAAAAAACAACAGCTGTAATGTCACACCACACCTCGGTCCCCTCTTCATTATACCTCAATATAAGCAATGTGAAAAATATGCCATTTCTCCATCTGCCAGCTGTCTACTGCACTGGACCCATAGAAAATTTTGCAAGAGATTGGAGAGGTAACTTATTGATCACTTTGAGGAATCCTCATACGCAACAGCCAACGTGTTTCGTTCCCTTATAGACAGCTTCATCAGGGCACGAAAATATGTAACTGGAAAATCCTATATGCAAAAACTTTTGCATTCAAGCAGATACACAAAATTTGTAGTTAACACGATAGCTAAACAGAACATATGACAAACAATTCCTTTGGTCCGATATACGAGTAGAACTGTATGATTGTACACAAAAATATTTGTAAAATAGAGAATTTTAGATTTGAATTCATACCTCAGACATACTTTTGTGTGTACTTGGGACATGGAATATGTGCACCACATATGAATATGCGCGATTGTCCCTCCTCCGCAGCACAAATTGTCTGCGGTTAATTTATTCTCACCCAGATGCGGAAGCTAGAAGGCTTTCAATATTGGGTGATGTGTGGTGGGGCAGTATGGGGTTGTATTTCTCTACAACGTACCTGGGCAACATCACTTTCTAATACGGCATTTCGGAGATTTTCCTAGAACGCCAGAATTGCGAAGCATAAATCACTAACACCCTAAAGCGGTTGCGAACCCGAAGACAAAATAAAAAAATAAAAATCAATCAACCTTTATTTCGATCAATATGATCATAAAAGATTTTTAAGCAGAATCCAACCTCTCATTTAAGTTCAAAACAAGTGAAAAATAAAAAGGTATACAGACATCGGGTAACATTGTAACTAGTACACGGTTTTGCCTGCATAGATCTAATTTCCAATCAGTACTGATACCTCGATCTGCAGTTGCCTGTATATACAGTACTTGGGTTCAATTTATAGCAGCAAGATGGTTTATCTGGGCTTGATCTAACACTCATATCAACACACACTTGGAAATGCATATGATTATATACAGTATTAGTATTGGTCATTAAAACAATTATTAAGAGCGTGACTGGTTACATTTAAGTGCCTGTGCAAGAGTATAATAAAAGATTTGTAGACCTTAAATATGGATAGAAAAAACATTGTTATAAACCGTTGAACACCAGTCCTAAATCTTAATAGTCTTCTAACCTAGCACTGCATACCTTAAATATATACATGATTAAAATACTATTAGGCTAAGCATAAAATCCATCTAAAAATGTCAGCAGTTAAAAACGTGACAATATATGCACTAAATTAATCATAATCTTTGGGGTCATTTTTTAGAATAATAAAAATAAAAAATAAACACAATAAATCGAGAAAAGATGGTTTCACGCAGAAGCGCGCGCACAAAAACCAGGGGAAAGTATGCCAAGTTGGCACGCAGGCGGGCGCGGCTGGCTGGACCCGCACTGAAAATATGTCCTTCTTCTGGGGCACTCTAACAAACAGAAGGGCCTGCTGGCTGCCGCACACACACAGAAAGTAGGCCTCGGCTTAGCCTGCACATTTTCAAATACCTGGCATTTTCCCCCCAGCCCCCAACCCTCCGCACACGCTCTCGCCTTCTCTAAATAAACAAGAGCCGCCTTTGTTTAAATTAGAAAAAAGCCATCTTGCAGGGTACAATTACATCATCAACAGATTTTTTTTTCTCCTTTTGGTTTGCTGTATCAATCATGCATTGCTCAGGGCCTGGCGTGGAAGGCGGGCCTCCTCTCTGTGTTCAGCCCCAGTCTTTGATCTCTGGATTCATCACTCCAGGCCCGGAGCACGGACAGCCATTCACTGGCTGCGAGGGAGGGCGTGTACTGTACACATACTAGCCGGAGAGAGTGTGTACACATGAGAGGCAGAGGGAAAGAATGAGTGAGTGTGTGAGAGAGACCCGTAAACGGGAACAAGAAGAAAAAAAACGTGTTTACACAACGTAGAGGGAAAAAATCAACTTAATATGCGCGCATGTCAGAGGCAGAGTTGAAAGTGTATATACACACACAGAAACAAGGACAGCGATATAAAATAGACTTAAAATAGGGATGCACAGTTAATAAATGAAATAGTGACACCATGAGAGAGAGAAAAAATGTGAGCAACTGTTTGTCTGTTTTTGTATTGTCGGTTAGTAGTAGCTGTGTTCCAGTGTGCCTAGTACAATGAGTATATGCCTTTTTGTGTAAATTAAAATAAACTTAGTGAACTCAAAATCAGTTTGAAAAAACAGTAAGTGTTTATGAGACGTGCTTACGATACTACGTTCCTGGCACTTGTTTCCCCGAGTTTTTTATAGCGTGAACTTGACCCACAAAGGTATCAGAGCGCTTTATATGACCACCAGTACCTTACAGACGGACACATTCGTTTTTATTAGGCACGGGGAGATGAAGTGATTTGCCCAGAATCACAGGAAGTTAAGCCTCACTACCGACCCTCTAGCCATAAGGCCACACCCTCAAAATAGAACAGTGTTTACTACCACGGTTATGGCACGGGAGTGCATTCGGAATCTGGGGACATGTAACTGGCTGCAAATCGTGGTGTGAACAGGATTGTGACGTCTGGTGGAGTCAAATCACAAAGTTTATTTAATGTTTAATTTAGAAGCAGCTTGTGTGGGTGAAGGTGAACGTAAAAAGGGGGGTGAAGTGAATGATCTTTGCAATGCGTTGTGTGTTTGGCTGGCATGCCATTCATTTTAGCTCACAACACTGTCACTTTAGAAAAGATGGAGGGCCCAGCCTTCAGGAAACGGCCAGGGAGAGCTGGGGTAGGCTAGAGGAGGGTCGAAGGGGTGAAAGGGCCATGGCTTGGGGGCAGGGGGGCACTTGTCAGTACCAGAGGCCCTCAGAGATCTTGCCCCTTCCACCTTCAGACACTGGCCTCCTGCCCAGTGTTGGAAACCTCACCCCTTCACTAATTTCCTTCGGACCAGGCTTTGGTACATGGAACAGGCAGTGGTCACCTCAACACACTGGAGTACTGGTCAAGGGTAGATTAAACTAAGACTAACCGAACACTGAAAACTAACTAATTGACATGGCCATCTTTTCCAAACTTCGTTAGCCTTATGAAAGTTGGCGCGGTGCCAGCAACACTTGGCATTTGTGCTAACTCGTGAACTAGGCTCCCCAGAGAAGCCCTTCTCACCACGGGAAAGGTTTTCTGCACATCCTTTTCTCTACATTTTTAGTGCCAGAACGGTGAGACCTAGAAGACTGACTGTTGCTGATGCGGCCCAGAATGCACTTTGGAGACTTTGTATTAAACACTATTACGAGGATCGCCTCTTTTTAAATGACACATCTTTTCACAAAAGAGGAGGGGAGGCTCGACTCACAGGTTCAAATATTCATTTCAGAATATTTACATCACTACCATTCATAGGTCTATTCACACAAATGAGAGATAATTCACACCTGCACTGCATGGTCAATGCACAAACACCCCGAGTTGAATCACTAACCAATCTGGTCCCTACACATACACTATCACAGCTAAACAGACGGACACTACTCATTACACTGGATGGGGTAAGCAGTAAAGCCAGTAGGTCTGGTGAGACCGTGAAGTATGCACGTATCTTGTATGCATCTGTCTTCCTGGCTGTGCAGATACATTTTGCTATTCAAATATTCACCATGTTTTTCAAATATCTTTGCTTAATTGGACATTTTTAGAGCAAGCAAAGTTCAACATGAAGTTGAATTCAGTGCTTTAGGTTGGGGGGAGAGAGGGGCTGTCCTGTACGGAGTACCTGCACTTCCTCAATTTTAAAGGGAGAGTATCTGCAATTCTCAGCACTGCTGCAATATATTTAATAGGAGGCGAGTACCAGGAGCAAACCGGTATGTACCTGCATTTCTATACTTCAATTTAAAGCACTGGTTGAATTCACCACAGCATAGTCCTTGCTGTGCTTGGCTACTTTTGATGGCTTTTTGTTCCAACTTATGCACTGGCTAGCTTGTAAACTTCACACAAATCGACTTCCAGAACTGTTTACAACAAAAATAGCAATTCGAAATACCGCCCATCCTCATGTCATGACTGAAGTATTCCATATTTAACCTAAACTAAATGTGCACACCAAGCAATGCGGTCTTTAGTGGTGTATACTCACATCATCTGATGCACAATCTCAAAGGTGCACCCCAGCACAGTGGGGCAGACTGCCTTAGCTGTAATGTAAATCCTACACACTCGAAGGCCATCCGAGGATTGGAGCGAAATTCGAGCGGAGTATCCGATGTGCAGACCGACAACAGACCATAGACAATAGACGTTGTAAAGGGAACAGCCCCCTCCCCACTTGGCATTCTGCCCCACTGCCCTCAGTTTAACCACGTAAGTGCGGCGTCAGCCTTGAGTTTTGCCCACACTGTATAAAACTGCTAAATACACAAGATGGCCGTCTTTCACACTGTGCAGCACTTCAATGCCTTTAGGAGAGGTTTGCAGGGTATAAATTCCACATACATACAAAGAGTAAAGCATCCCAAGGACAATATCCGGCTTCCTCAGGCTGTCTTCCATTGCATTAAAAAAACGTAACGCACAATCTATAGCTTAAGGTTATCATCGTCAGATCAAAAAAATTCCCACCACCCACCAACACAGGAAATCACTTCAATGAATTTCCCATCAACCATCTGGACAGGAAGTGACATTACTATTTTTGTCTGCAAAAACAGTATTTAAAAGAAAAAGCCAAGCAAGAGGACTTAATTTCCCACTAGCACAGGAAATTACATCATGGCATCCTCAACTCCTCCCCCCTCCCAGGAACTATTTAAGTGACAGCTGCATCAAAGACACACAGCCCTTATGTACCTGTCCATGCCTGGACCACACCCAGTGCCATGAATCCAGGTCTAATCACCGTCCATCAATACTCTGCAGCACTCCTTAGGTCACTAGAACCCAGACACTGTTCCCCCAACTAATGCTGCACTGTACCTCACACCAAGGTAGGAGCTTTCACCTTTAGCCACTACTGGTTCCCCAGCTGCAACCCACCCACAACCGAACAGAAATACTAAAAATGCCCCCAACACACATTCCCAACACACACACACACACACACACACACACACACACACACACACACGCACCAACAGCGCCTACACCACATGCCATAGCAACCCCCATGACAACTTCCACTCACATGCATGCATCTCAACACAATCACTCAAACACAACCAACATAGGGGACCTTCTTTGCCGTAATGCACCAGACATCGTCTTCATCACAGACTTTGCTCAACCCCTCATAGGCTCCAGACATCACTACAGCAATCCCGGTGGGCTACACAATCACTTAACAGGACCGTCTTCACAAACCAGGAAGAAGGCTCGCTACCATCTACAAGGTATCCATCAAATGCACAACATCCACAGAGAATGCCACCCCATTCATGGAACACCTGCACTGCAAGCTGCAAAATCTCAGAAATATTCACTCTGAATGGAACCCTTGCTTACATACCACCCAGACCCCAAACCACCTTTAACAACCTCATTATTGGCTTTGTTGCTCGGCGCACCCTCAAATCCAGAATCTACATTCTCCTCAGTGATTTCAACTTTCACCTGGAAGACCAAAATTAACCATGCCCCACAGCACTCCTTTGAAGTTTGGGCAACATCTGACTCACCCAGCTCTTCTCTGAACCGACACACACACCGCAGGACACATATTTGACGCAGTCTTCACCACAAACATCATCATCAAATACAATTTCACCACATAGACTGACCAGACATCATCCACTTCCCAAATCATGCGTGTAGCCTTGCAGCACTATCACCAGCAAATTGTCGAGGCACCAAGAAAAAAGCACTATTTAATCACGAACTATTTAACCTCAAGCTCAGTCACTGTCAATAACAGTGCTGCCTCCTAACAACTTTACAACAACCTATCCAACTTCTTCCACAGCAAAATCGGAAACATCTACAGCAACTTTGTACATCAACCCAACCCCTGAGAACTCATCGCTAGCATACCCACCACTAACCAAGACGGCCAACTGACCAAATGGACACACCTAATCAGAAACGACACAGCGGCAATCACGCAGAACATCCACTCAGGGGCCCCAATGAAACCATGCTCCAACCGCATCTACAACCTAGAAACATCACCAATTAGCACCACCCTGACCCACATCATGAACATCTCCATCATGTCCACCACTTTTCCAGATTAACAAACGTGCAGAAATCAATACCCTCCTCAAGGAGCCCACAGACCCAATTCAACTGAGCAACTTCTGACTGGTCTCCGTACTCCCCTAACCAATCAGAGATAGAGAAGGCCATTAAACAATTCACAACCCAACTCACACTTCATCTTCTAGACAACACATAATCTGGATTCAGAAAGAACGACAGTACTGAAACAACACTCATTGCATCTATTGACTACATTCAAGACATCCCAGACTGAATACAAACGGTGCTGCTGCACCAACACAGTCTCCCAACATCCTCATCAGAAGAATCAACGAGATTGGTATACATAGATCTGCTCTCAAATGGATATGTTCCTTCCTCACAGGAAGAACCCAAAGGGTCAGGCTGCCACCCTTCACAGACACCAAGAAACTGATATGTGGTTTCCAACAGGGATCATCTCTCAGCCCCACTCTTTTCAACATATACATGGTGCAACTCACCAACATCATCAACTTCATCTCCTACACCATTGACACCCAACTCATCCTCTCCCTGACTGACAAGGCAAACACAACCCGAACCAACGTCACCAACTGCATGACAACGGTAGCAGCCTGGATGCAAATGAACTGCCTGAAGCTCAACTTTGACAAGACTAAAGTACTTGTCTTGGGCAACAAGACCTCTCCATGAGATTCGACCGGGTGGCTGCCTGAACTAAGAACAACTTCTACATGGACAGAGCATGCACGAAATCTAGAGATCATCCTGGATAACAAGCTCAACATAACGGCCCAAGTCAACGCAGTGGGCACATCCTGCTTCCACATCCTATGCATGCTGAAAGAGATCTTCAAATGATTGCCTCAGAACACCAGACAGCCCAACCATCACACAAGCACTCATCAGCAGGTTTGACTACGGCAACACTCTATGCCAGAATCTCTAAATAACTCCTACACAGACTCCAGACCATCCAGAACACAGCCGCAAGACTTCTATTCAACCTCCTACGCCGCACCTACATCACACCACACCCCAGGAAGCTTCACGGGCTTCCCATTCACAAGCTCAGCCAATTTAACTATCTCAAACACTGTTAGTCTTGGCATCTTTTGACGTGTGTCCCCTGAGTTTTTGCTTTCTGCCCTCCCGATTTTTACTCTGTTTTTGCTGGCGTAGTGTTTCTGCGCACCTTTCTCACTGCTGATCAGTGGTAAAGTGAAAGTGCTCTCTGTGTAAATTGTGTTATGGATTTGTGTTTCCATGATTGGGTATTTGATTTACTTGTTAGTCCCTAGTAATGTGCACTGAGTGTGCCAGGGCCTGTAAATCAACTGCTACTAGTGGGACAACAGCACTGATTGTGCCACCCACCTGAGTAGCCCTAAAAAGGTAACTCAGACCTGCCATTGCAGAGTCTGCGCGCAGTTTGCAACTGCCATGTTGACTTGGCGAGTGCACCCACTTGCCAGGCCCTAAACCTTCCCTTTTCTACATGTCAGTCACCCCTAAGGTTGGCCCAAGGTTCCTCTGTGGGTAGGGTGCAGTGTATGTGAAAGGTAGGACATGCCCTGCCTGGTGTGTGTGACATGTCCTGATAGTGAATTACAGCCAATTTCGTTTTTCACTATTGCAGGGCTATCTGTTCCTCATGGGACAGAATGGGAAGTTTGTTTATAACATCTTATAAACATAACTGGCCCTGGGAACTAGGTGGGAAAATAAAGTTTAGTATGCCTGAACTCAGAATCTAAAGATACATCTTTTATTGAAGGTGATTTTTACATTCTGTGTTTGAAAATACCACTTTTAGAAAGTAGGTATTTTCTTGCTCCGTCAACCCGTGTGCCTCTGCTGGAATGTGGATTGTCTGTCTGGGTTTTAGATAGCAGAAGGCTGGGGAGCAGGAGTGGCTCCAGGTAGTCTAGGTAGGGTCAGGAAAGGGCTGAATAGACCTGGACTGCAATGGGGGAAGGGGAAGGAGATTTCCTTGCACCGCAAAGGGCCTGGTCTGCCTTGCACAATGCCGTCTCCACCTCCTGCCAAGAAATCACACTAGACAAGGCAGAACTGGATCTGGCTGGGCACAGACATTCTCTGCCGAAGAGATCAAAAGATTTTGTGTTATAAACATTGGGGCCCAGACCCCTGAACTTTAGAACTCTTTTGGATCAAGAAGACTGCCAAGAAGAAGAGCTGGAGAAGCTGTGAGGAGGGACTACCTCTTTGCTGTGTGCTTTGCTGTGTGCTTTGCTGTGTTGGCCTGCAGTGGCTGCTTCTGTCTTGGGCAGTGAAAGGACTGGACTTTCTACAATCTACTTTTGTGAGTTTCTCTAAGGGCTTGAGGTAGAGCTTGCCCCCAGTTCAAGAAGTCACAGGAACAGCAAAGACTTCAAGCTCTTCTGCCCTCAGCACTGGAGACTGTGTGTTTTGTGCTGCAACAGAAGAAAAGCAACTCCACGACGTCTACAACGCCGCTGCCAACAGTGTCCTGAAGGCACCGCTGCAACCCAACCCTGATCTCACTGGCAATGCTTGCTGATGCCGCCACCGAGCTGCTGCTAACCCCACAACCTGTGGCACCGCACTCCGCACCGCTTCGCGACGATGCCTTGGCACCGTGGAGGGCATCGCCGCAATGCCGCACCACGACCCTGGTCTCACCGCCGCCGCCTGTTGATGCCACCACCGAGCAGTTGCTCGCATCACGACCTGTGGGCACCGCACTCCACACCGCATCACTTTACGAAGACGTCCTGGTATCACCGACGACGTTCCATAATAGATGCCGCTGCTTGCACCGTGGCTCAAGGGCACTGCTCGTAAAGTTACACGACACATCACCCTCATCCTACACCGCAGCCTTGGCCTACCGACGTCAGAGCCATCAACTCCAGTTGGTCAGCCGAACACAACGCTTCAGTAACGACAACGCCGCTGCTTGCACCGTGACCTGCCAGCACTGAGACGAGCACAGTCTTCATTCCTCATCGCGACCCTAGTTTTACCGAAGACACCATCTGACACTGCCACCGAGCAGCTGCTCGCACCGCAACCTGAGGGCACAGCACGCCGCTCTGCTGCACTTTGCACCGCACCACATGACGCCTGCTGACGCCAGCGCTCTGGACTCCATCAGAGAAGAGATCGACCAGCGACGCGTGCGACTTCGAGGGCCCCGACGACTCCTGCGCCAACCTCCGGAACATACGCCTGCGGACACTGTTTTCGAAACCTCAATGAGAGGTCATCGATGCCCTGTATTTCTAAAAGGTACTGATTGCGGGTCTTCCCGACACCGTAGCTGACCCGCGACGCCGCGGTCAGCCAGAACCATTTGGATTGGTTTGCTCACGATGCCGGGATAGCCCCGGACGGAGTTATCGACATCAAGGAACTTTATTTAAAGCATATTTTGATAAGTGAAGATTTTGAAATACTGTATTGTGGATTTTAATCGTTTTTGGTATTGTCTTCAGGATATAAAAATATTGGATATTTTTCTAGAACTGGTGTGGTGTCCTTTTGTAGTGCTTACACTGTATTACTGTTGGTCACTGCCTCTAAGATAAGCCTGACTGCTCTTGCCAAGTTACCAAGGGGTCAGCAGGAGTTATTTTGGGAGTTAAACTCCCTTATCCGGACTAGGAAGAAGAGTTCCTATTTGGACAAAGGTGCAAACCCTTTCCAACTAGAGACCCCCATTTCTAACAACCACACATACAAAGCCCTACACAACACAGGATCAGAATATCAGCTGCAAAAACGTTTACCAACTAACGAGACACCATGCTCTGTCTCACTCTCATACACACCCTGCATCCACAAAAGCAAAACTGGAGGTTGGTCATTCTGCTACATCACACCCAAGACATGGAACAACCTCCCTCAACACTCGAGAGCCTGCTCCTCACTTATTGAGTTCCACAAGAAACTGAAGACCTGGCTCTTCATAAAAGCACATTGGGAACGCATACCTACACACCTTGCCCAAGCACCTACACACCTTGCCCAAGCACCTGAACACCCTCCTGGGTTTTTAGTACATTATACAAATTAACATAACAAAAATGTGCCCACCAGGAACTGGGCACTGACAGCTGCATAATACAGTTGCTCTGTCAAAGCCATGTTAGTGGCTAGCAAGTGCACTCAGTTTTTTAAAGATTTTTTTTGGGTGAAGTACCTATTGATATACAAGAACCCCACAGGGCTGGGAGCTACAGAGTGCAGCAATGACTAAAAGGAATGAGCATGATTCCCCCTCCAGAGCTAAGCATTACCTAACACCACCCCACCAATGATTCAAGAATGAGGAGGTCCAGTGGTTACCTCAAACAAGAAACTTAAGAAAGTAAAACAACAACTGAGGGAAAGAAACACATGCTAACTAATTGACAACAGGGTATGAATACAAGAGTTTGGAGTGCAGTAGGCTACGTGAGGCTAAACAGTAACATATTCAAGAGTTTATCAACTCTTGAATAAACGGCATTCCCAAACCCAGAGTTTTTAGCTGCGCCTGAACAGTGCACATTCGTGCTCAGTGAAATCTATTGTTAACGAAATAAGAAAAAAGCTATAAAAGAGGCTCAGGGCAATCCATTTCTCAACTTTACTTACCGTTTTCAACATCACTATCATTTCCTTGCTCATCAATGGTCAGATCCTTCTCCTTGCCTCCAAATTGGGCTTCGAGATTGTCCTGCTGTGGAGCATAGACAAATACAGCTTGTCGTCTGCAGCTGGGGTCTTCCACTGACTGCAGGTTTCTACAGGTACTTTATTATTATTTTTTAGCATGGACTCTTTTAGAGGACTTGTGTCAGCAGTCCCTCTCCCACACCCCACCCTCCTTTTGCTGCTCCCTCCTTTGTGTCTCTTTCCTCCTGCGCTCATCCCACAGTCCGATATTTCATTCTCAGCTCAACCTCCTCTGTCAGTTGTTTCTTTACCACCCACCACCTACTGTCTGTCTCTTTGCTGGACAACATCTCTAAAACAAAACATTGACAAAGCAAACAGATCTCACATAGACAAAGCGTAGTGACTTTGCCAATGGTGGTTTTCATTTTTCTAACTTTGAAACAACCCAGCAAAACTGACCATTTCACAGGTAAACCACAGTTTCAGAATCCATTTCAACAATAACATTTACACAAGTAAACCCTGAGGGCTTGAGCTATTGGAAGGGTGATTGAGGTTTTTTCGAGGAGGTAGCACTACAGAAATATTCAGTCCCCAGCTTTCCCCTTTTCTAAATCCTTCAGCTGAGGTCTTAAAGTTAAATACAACTCACTAGAGTGAGGGCACCACCACATGGTAACAGAAGGGGAAGTTTGCCAATCACCGAAACCAACACAAGTGACCCAAAGTCATAAAACAGAGTAAACATGTGACGCAACAAAAGTCTATTAGAAGAAAAAAAAGCACATATTACTCACCAAAGAAAGAGTAATCAGAAGCCTTTTTTATGTGCTATAAATGTCTGAGCTCAAAGTCTTAACATTCAAATACGATGGTTCAACAGATGGTTATCCTAGCACCAAAAGCTGCAGTGTGGATGTATGGAACAAAAACCAGAAAATGTGTGGTTACGAGAGTCGATCACGTTACGGCGTTATGTCTATTTTGTAATGCCACGAATCACCTTAGGAGCCCAAACCAATGATTTTATTGTTATACACCACCGTTCATGGTTGCTTTAAAAGGTGACAGACAAACAATGAAACAAAGACAATGCAGCATGTTGCAACCCATTTACAAAAACCCCATGATTGGCTTCAGATGCGCCAGTAAGCACAGCACCCAGTACATGGGATTACATGTTCTGATATAGTATTTAAAATTAACCACACAATGGTTTCTTTGTACAATAACACAACCGGTAAAACGGTGACAGCATATCTCTGCCCAAGAATCGTAGTTGCATATGGGACGCTTTATTGGTTAGGCGAGGCAGACTCCTACCAGGGTGTGGAATTTTTAAAATTATCTACTTGTCCAAGGGATGGGATACATCAAAAACCTGCTGGTCATGGCAAAAAAATCCTCTTTTGGTGTCATGCAATGAGGTGACAACTCATGATAAATTTCACATTACGTCAGAGCTTCTATAATATTCTGTATGATTACGTTAAGGCTTAAGCGTTTATCAGGGTTTGGATTCCATGAAGGCTTTTATTTTTCCACCTTTCTAGAGGCACAGGTAGCGGTAGTTCCAGCGTTGGAATGCCAGTGTTTCTGTGCACCACCACAATCAAAGATGCTTAAGGGTAAGTCAACTGTATTGTGATCTCAGCAGACGGCTGAATGAGCAAATATACGTGTATATTTGAGCATATGAACCTAGAATTCACAAAAGTTTGCTTGCAGTATAAGTTTATAGGACTACTTCCCAACACTCTAGTGAATTTCTTTAATTCCTAAATCTGCACCAATGCAAGAACATGCATGTGGGTGCACTTTTGTGAATCTCTAACACCTGGGCCCCAAATGTACTTTTCTGATGTACATAATGGTTGTGTGTCGACTCTCTATTAGTAATCAGTCTTTAAAAAAAAATATTGCTATGCATCAAACACATTGTACTAAATAATGCCACAGAGAAGTGGTACCTAAAGGTGCAATACAGTTTTTCAAACTCCCCCCACTCCCAATTGAATTTGTATGGTATTTTGAAAGCACACAATCCCCAACGTTGCTCTCGTGTTCCTGCTTGTATTTGCATACAGTCAGTGAGCATTCTGGCTGCCTTATAGGTACCTTTGAAATGTTCAATTTCTCATGTGTACATGCTTTTAATAGAGGAACCACACTAATTCAAGAGGATATCACACCTAACTGCATTTTCATAGAGTGCTCGCCTTAATAAAGTATTTGCATTAATAAACCATGTGTACAAGTTTGAACAATTTATACACGTGGATACAATATCTGCCTTAATTGAAGACCATCCTCTTTCACAGATCCATACTGGGTGCAAAATAATTATGGAAACTAGCTGTCCTCGTCCCCAAAGAATATGTCCTAGGCATAGCTTTTTTCCTTTTTGCACCATCTATCACACATGGCAACATTCAATCCACTTTAGGGGGGAAAGTGCTCTGTTTGAAATGGCTTAATTTTAAAACACAAGCCATTCAGAGCATGAGATTCTCAGAACTAGACAAAATCTCTTAATCACTACTGATAGATATTAAACATCTGCAGCACCTGCGCGGGTAAATAAACAATGCAGAATGGTGCCTAAATGTTAGCCAGAACAGAGGCAGGGTCATTCTTCTTTTCCAGCTCCACTGTAATCTCTTCTAAGAATAGGATTAGCTGGGGTTACATTAATCTGTATAGCACTTTAAGGCCATATGTATGATCCTGTAGAGGATTTCTCTAAACCTGGGCACCTTTTAGATTCTAGACCAAGCAACGCTTTAAGGAGGCCATTTTTTCTTTCAGATTCACTACTATGCAAAAAGCATCGATCAAACATTTTTTTTCAATATCCAAGGGGATCAGCATTTTCATTATTTCTCAAATCCCAGCATGTCTGCCATCAGTCCCCAAGATACACTTTGAGCAGGCTAGGTGGCACTTCAGAGAAGAATGAGGATTGCCACTATCCATCATTACGCAACAAGTGGATTGTGTTTCTTTTAAGTATCCATGTCTTCTCTTATAGCCTTTTTTCTACTCAATGAAAGTTTGGGATTGGGAAGGCCATATAGTTCATTGTGTCCGACATACAGATTGAACAAATAATGTGTTTCAAGCAATTTGAATGGATGGTATTCCCAGTCCCCTTCTCTTTACATTAATCAGAGCATATATATGGAATTCTGAAAGTCTCCAGATTTTCTCTTCCATTATATATAACAATTCCCACAAAACCCCTCCCTTAAAAAGCCAACTTCAAAGCTCACTGTATGGTCACTCATATCCCTCCACTAAGTAACATTAAGAAGTGCCACATTCTTGTGCACCATTACCCTGTTACTAATCAAATATCAATGGCAAGTGGCTCATAGACTAAAGTTGTCTAAGTGATACATGTATGAATTCATTAACTATTAACACATTCAGATGGAACAGTTAGATCGCTCCACTTAATGACCATGGTAATCAATTAACTAATTAACATCAAAAACAAATGTATACAATTACATATGTTTCACTGCACATATGAACAGATTGTGATACAGAGTGTACCTGCATAAAACAAAATAGGCCTTGCAGGTTTAAATTCAATAGATACATTGTGTTCCAAGACAACACCCTACATGCCTGGCGATTACACATGAATCACGCTTGAGCTACAACTGCTCCAGTGAATGGGATCAACTTCTAACCATGCCAAACAAGAAAAAGCCAAAAGTGCATTAATTATAAACTGTAAGCGAGACCGCGCAAAACATAGAATAGCATTAAAGTAGTATTCCCGTAAACATCTGCAGCACCATTTTACAATGCAATATGAAACATACAATCTCAATATAAAGCTATGTAGCATTTCTGTCGTAGGTTTGATGCAGAGGTCAGTGGAATCTAAAGGATTGTTTCAGATATTTTATTTGAAAAACTGAGACCTTGCGGCAAAGTAATGTGTTGTCTCATTTCCTTGCATGCTCTGGCTCGGCATGGGTACAAGCCATTTATGTTGTAGCCAAATCCCATCCACCCTGACGTCCCAAGTTAACAATACCATCTATGCACGTGTTCTTCACTGCCGCTCCTCATGCGCATTAGAGTTAGCACATGCTAACAATATAAGGTGCTAGTCAGTGACTGGCTCGCGTCTAGAGTTGGCTACTGTACAGGAGTCCACTCAAGGCTGGGTTACTCTATACAATCACTAACAAGCAATTGCAATGCAATGGGTCTCGCATTAGGAAAGTTTGAGCTATTGGTATTGTAAATGGCAAAGTTTTTATTTATGTTTTTTTTTTTTAAATAGCTAAATTAATAGCTTTGTCATTTACAATGCCAATAGTTCTAACTTTCGCAAATGTGATACCTATAGCATTTGTAATGCAATATGTTTTGTATTTACATAACTTACATGGCATCCCAGAAGCGCAACCGCGCAACGCCGCCGGCCTGCGACCAGGAAGTCAGTCAGGCCGGGCGGGACAACCGGAAACAGGAAGTAGGAGGGCGGGAGCCTACCCCGCCTCCCACGGAAGAGCCGCGATTGTTTGCAGCACCGGAGCAGGCCGGAGCCTACCCTGCGCCCCAGTGCCGAAGAAGGGAGGAAGAGTCCTGCTGCCGGTGAGTGGGGCTTCGCTTTGTGGCTGGCCTGCGAGGGCGGGGGGGGGCATGTGTGGGCGCGCGCGGCGGCGGGCTGTGTATGTGTGCGTGCGTGTGTCTTGGAGTCTGTGTGTATGCGTGTGTGACTGTGGGGGAGGAGGAGGGGGTTGCCTGTCTGGGTGCCTGCGTGTCTGTGTAAGTGTAAGTGCGAGTGCGCGCGTGTGTGTGTGTGTCTGTGTGCATGCATGCGCGTTAGGCTGGGAGTATGGGAGGGCGACGCAGGACGGAACGTGCGCGTTCGCGCACACGAATCCAGGAAGAAAAGCTCGTACACCCTCTTGTCCTCCTTCCCCCCAGACTGATCACTATACGTCTCCAGCTGGACACATGCATCCTTGCGGATGCATTGCCAGCGAGACCCAAAAAGGATCTGGAAGGTGTAGATTTTTTTTCGGATGAGAGGGCGGGTAGTAAGAGTTTATTTCAGCATTTCAGTTTCACGGATCCTTTTTTGAACGAAGTTGATTTCTGAGATATTTAGGAATATTACGGTGGAGGACTTTGAAGGATAGGTCAAGTGTTTTGAAAGAATGCAGATTTGAAAGGCAACGAGTATATATAAAACCAATGTATATAAAATGCTATCAATTTGGGAGGGTGTAAGGAAATCTGGCCGTGACAGCTGGAATTTGCCCATTCATTGCTTGGGTGAATGGGACTGAGCTGGCAAAGCATCAGTTAGAAAGGAAATGGATGCATGCAGTTACATCAAGTTATGGGCAAATAATAAGGGCTGGACCTCCCAAAGGTCTCGTCTTTGGGGCTTTTCTCGAAGCATATTTACCTTTTGTAAGGAGGATAACAGTACACCGTTCTTGAACTAGATCGGTTGCAAAATCCTCAAAACAGGCATTTGGTAATCAGAAAAGCACACTTTATAATGCAATGCTCAAATGTCAAAATACAGCATATGCCAAACCACTTCTTCTACCATAATTGCTAAGTATGAACATGGCTGTGTGGAGCGATGATGTAGAATCAAGTAAGAACTTGACGCAAACAGATTCATGAATTTGAGCCAATATTAAGGGTCAATGAAAGATGTACAGAGTACACTTCAAAATCTAGTACGCAGAGTTTAAAGATATTTATTCAACTTGGGCATAATAATCCTTACTTGTGAGGAACAGGTAAGAGGCCTGGCAACCATACACTGATTGACAGAAATTGGAGTTCACATACAACAGCAGCATATTTTGAGTTCTTCAATTCTCTCCGTACAATACCTGCACTAACAGCACACCAGAGGCCTGTGACTACTGGCACACCCTCATTCACAGGAACATTTTCCAGATGTAACACATCAATGGCAAAACTGAACTGCATTCTTCATTTAAAAAGAGGACCCTCTTAATATTTTGTGAAGCAGAGAAATAAAAAAGCAAATAATCTTAAGTGAATAAATCTTTAATGATACATATATTTAAAAACCATATAAAGGTATTTGAAACATTGTAACTTGAAAATATACCCTAACGACTAAACTTGATGGAAAGGGAAAAGACTCCTTCAGTCTTTTATGTAAAATGCTTGTGCATTTCAGAGAAAAAAATGTTGTGTGTACAAATGACTGTGTAAAATAATCAGATCTAGTCACCAATATAGAGGCTGAGGACCAAACCCACCCTCACTTAGCTATGATTTTTGGAAACATATTTTATTGTTTGCATTACGTTGGCAGTGTAAAAATACTGTGCAGTCAACAGTTACATAAACATAACTCTCCGAATCAATTACTAATTCCACCCCACCATACAAGCTCACATGCTATAAAACGATGTAGCATTTCCTCAATACTCACTTAGCTATGATGTAACATTTTAACGCATCACTCATCAGAATCCTGATAGAACCTTCTCTCATGCAGAACACAACTAAGCCACACATTTCATCAGTCAGCCTAAAAGGTCATCATACACGTCATATATGTGCAACATTCACAATATCCTCAGATGTCACACCTACATACTGCAGGGTTCTTCCAGCCTAATTTTTTTCAAATTTGAAAATTTTTAAACCATCACAAAAATGTTGGATTTAAAAATTCCCTCAAATTGAGTTTACGCAAAGTTGGTTAACTTCACACATTTCTACTGATCACCCAACAATGCAAACGGCTACAAAAAGATACCAAAGGTAACCTTCTTTAATATCGATAAGTGTATAAGTACTTTTTACTAATATTAAGTGGTGTAAAGAAATGAAGCGAAGAGACGACATTTTAAAGACATCACATATCAACAAGAAAATTACCTAATTACGTTTTTTTGTGTGTGTTTACATGTGCCTGGCTGTAGGACAGGATTAAAAAATGTTGCCCGATGAAGTAGTTCAGCTGTGAGAATTATAGTATATAAAACCTGACTGGAAGTAGATTATTGAAAACACAGCTTGGAAAATACACTAATACAATATCTAACATACATAATTCCCTTACAAACATTTCGCCATGCACCTTTCCCCCAAATATGCCAGGACTGATGTTAGAACATGAACTCAACCGATCCTGCAACAGAAGTGATGTGTTTGTACGAATTCAAAACACACATTTTTAAAGGAATTTATGTGCATAGTAGTAATGGTTGTAGAGCCAATGTTTTAGCAGTTTATATTTTTGAAACAGCGTTTTGGAACAAAAAGAAGCCTGCAGTGAAGTATTTCAAATCAAGGCATATAGGAACAGTGATTAGAGCTTAGTCTGATGGGGAACAGAAAATGAATATTTCTCCCAACGAACATGTGACTTAGGATGTGAAGAATATTAAAACGAGTCTAAACAAACTATGCCAACATTTTTACCTAAGTCCTGGGTGGTAGATATGTCGAGCTGTTTATTAGATTGCTTAAAAGTGGGATTTTGCAGCAGAGTATTATAACATAGAAACAGTAATGCTGTATACAATAATTTAAAAACAATGTTATCTGCAAACGGACTATTTAATAAAGAAAAAATGGCACATGCATCATAAAATGAAACAAACACACAGTAACTTAAATGAAAGACATGCGGTGCTGTGGCTTAAGAATAAGGAGCACCTGTATGGCTGCAGCACATTAAGAAACCAGAAGCGCAACCGCGCAACGCCGCCGGCCTGCGACCAGGAAGTCAGGCAGGCCGGGCGGGACAACCGGAAACAGGAAGTAGGAGGGCGGGAGCCTACCCCGCCTCCCACGGAAGAGCCGGAAGAGCCGCGAGTGTTTGCAGCACCGGAGCAGGCAGGAGCCTACCCTGTGCCGAAGAAGGGAGGAAGAGTCCTGCTGCCGGTGAGTGGGGCTTCGCTTTGTGGCTGGCCTGCGAGGGCGGGGGGGCATGTGTGTGTGCGGGCGCGCGGCGGCGGCGGGCTGTGTATGTGTGTGAGTGTGCGTGCTGGAGTCTGTGTGTATGCGTTTGTGACTGTGGGGGAGGAGGAGGGGGTTGCCTGTCTGGGTGCCTGCGTGTCTGTGTAAGTGCGTGTGTGTGTGTGTGTCTGTCTGTGTGCATGCATGTGCGTTAGGCTGGGAGTATGGGAGGGCGGCGCAGGACGGAACGTGCGCGTTCGCGCACACGAATCCAGCCTGAAAAAGCTTGTGCACCCTCTTGTCCTCCTTCCCCCCAGACTGATCGCTATACGTCTCCAGCTGGACACATGCATCCTTGCGGATGCATTTTGCCAGCGAGACCCAAAAACTAGCTACAACTGAGGTGCAATCATAGGGCTGCAATCACCTGTACAACTATACAGTCCCTTCTTAGTGGATAACATTTAAGGGTACTGTAGTGAGATTTTTAAGCACATCGAGATGAAAGCCCGACCGCATTCTGTAATAATATCAAAACACACATACAATCTCAGTTTTAAGCAGTGTTGTCAACCAGGAACAAACTTCCAGGTAAAATCAGAATCTGCAGCCTTCTCCTCAGCCACCCTCAGGATCAGGGAATTTGGGTTTATATTTGTTTGTGTGCACGTTTTGGGCCCCAGCCCACAGTGCCTCCACTTTAGTGGACTAAAACAATCAGGCCTGAGAGGAGTTACTTTTAGAAGGAATTGAGCAAAGTACGCAGCTCCTTCCCACTGGAGGTTCAAGCCAACAGGTGGGAGTCCGTACTGACACCCATTCCTATCTACCCACTGAGGCTTCATCCCCATTCCTCAAAGTGAAGTGGGAATCTTCCCCTGGAATGACAGAGACAAGGCAAAGTTCTTGCGTTAGAGAACATAACAATTCTCAGGACTTATTTAGAACAGTCCATAAAACACAGCATCAAAAAACATTCTCCTACATTCTTGCATATTATATGTACAGCACTTCATTGCGATTGCTAATACATGGACTCTCCTAATATCTCGCGAAGGAGTCATTATTGACCACCCCTCTGGTACCTACGGCATCGACTATACCAGTGGTCTCAGAGGCCGAGACCCCCCCGCCCCCTCCCAACAAGTTGCACATTACAAGGTAAGCTCACCTGCTCCTTCACGATAAAGGGAGCGTGGTCCAGAATGAAATCTATACCCCAAAACAACCATGCCAGAGCCAACCCAAAGAAGGGATTCCCACATGTGCCCAAAATGGAGATTGGCCTGGGCAACCGGGCCAAACCATGGTGCCCTAGCACAGTCACCCTCCCTGGCATCCCCAGGGCAATGTAACTGAATACCATGGGAGGTTTAGGACAATTGCTGTATCGGGCGTCCAGAGCTATACCCTATACACTGCAGTACTCGAACCCCGGTTTGAGCCAAAAGCTTCCAATTCCATCCTGAATTCGCCTGAACTTCTATTCCTAATGACAAGGTTACCCACCTGCTCTGTGTCCAAACAGGACTCTTTCCTTGCCAACCAACCCCAACCCCCATTATGGTGGAGGAGCATCGCCCAACTTCTCAGAACCAGGAGGAAAAAAAAATGATAATAAAACTATTCATCATCATTTTATTTTTAAAGGCTGATCACCGAGATTCAGCTCGATAGGTATCTGGTTCCAAAACAAATTTGCAAAAGTGTATAAAAGTAGGACGCAGCACTCCATAAATGGAAACAAAAACAACCGTCAAACAACGATTAAATCGTGACAGTTTCTCTCTGGGTCTGAAAACTGTAAAAAAATATATTTTACATTGTATTCCTTTTTCTAAATACATACAGTATTTGTAAAGCGCCCTAGGGATCTCAAGGTGCTGGGGGCCGTCGAGGAGTGTAAGTGAGCTATTGTCCAGAGTCACATGGTGCTGAGGGGAGATGCCTCTTGTGCTGGGGATCAAACGTGAGCCCTGTGCTCTGGTGTAAGCCGCTCAGGCCGCAGCGTCACACCTCTCCCTAAATGCAAGTAGGACCATACTCATGCATGAGAGCAGTATCTGGATTGGGTGGGGAGCAGGGCTCGAGTCGGGGTACCACGCGGGTGGACGGCGTCCCCCCACTTATTTTACAGGGTGGACGCCGTCCCCCCTGCCAAACAGCTGGACGTCACCTTTTTGGCCTCTCTGGGACGAGATCGGAGCCACCTTTCATGACGTCACTTCCTGTTGTGATGTCACTTCTGGTGACAGCGTCCCCCCACTTCTTTTTTTTTTAGGACTTGTGCCCTGGTGGGGAGCCTGTGCAGCACGCGATCGTGGAAGAAGCTGAACTGTGGCAGCAGCAAGTACGTTTAAAAAAAATATATATATTATTCCCTATCGCCCCCACCTCCTCCCCTCGCACTGCCCACCACTTGGTTTAGGTAGCAGCCGCTACGGATTCTAGTGGCATCACTGACATACCTGAACATGTTAGGTTTAGATATCACACCTTCCTTGGTTTAATCTAGAACTGCTGCTGCAATCTGCGCAAACGTTTATGCGCCTTTTAGTCCGTCGAGTCAACAAGATCTAATATTACAAATATTTTCCATCCGTTTCTGATTTGTACCATTTATTTCATACAGAACATATATTTTAGGCCAACACAATCAACTCATTTAAAAAAAATCCTCAAATCACATTACATACAGTAGGACCTACTTTTTCAATCTTTACGGTGCCTAGCTGAACAACACGTCAGAAGGCTGACATGTACAAAACAGGGTCAGGCAGGACTCCTACAATCCAGATAGACAATAGAAAAAGAGTGAAGAAGAGAAGAGTGCCAAACACTGCACTATTAGCTTCAGGGTGCAATGAATATACACAGGCCCAATAGAACTGCCCTCCCTTCAACAACACACATCTTACAGTCAAATAAAACATGTTCACAATAAAAAAAATTAAAAAATGACCACACATTTCAGTTAGTATATTTCATACATAAAACCTTGAGGACAAAGTTCATGGCGCATCACTGAAATTTCATAACAATTTGACCGTTTTGTTTGACAAGGTTGCTTAAGCCACATTGTATCTAACACGCAAAGTGCAGGGGCTCTGCTATATGTTTCCATGCTTTCCAATCTGAAAAGGTTACATCAAATCAATATTTTAATTGCATCAAGAGATGTGAACACTATACAATATTCTGTTCCAGCACTTTACCCTGGAGAGATTCGATTTCCGTTCTAAAGGTGTGCAAGGTTTTCTTTCTTGTTCTCTTATTGTAATGCTAATTTATTGTTCCTAATTACATCAAAAGTGTCACTGACGCCCTACTTTAAAACATTAGACTATGTCCGAGACGAACAGGATGCTACTTCCTTAATGGGCCGCCCGTTGTATGATGTCATAACACATCTCAGATGTCATGAAAGAAACCGACTCTCTAGAACGTGTATTTTTATTGACTGCTAAAGATGAGGAACTCATTTTTTAGGTCGAGCCTGAGCAGTGCATGCGCGGTTCTGCGAGGCATGGTGTATTCGAGAATGGACTTTAAGCCCTGCCCATTCTCCGCCCATATTTGTCATTGGATTGTGTCATTGTCCTTTGTTAATGCAGACTTCTGATTCGTTAATAGGTTTGTTAGTCCCTTCTTAGTACCGCTTGGTCTTCATTTGTAACCTCCCATGAGGAATAGCCCTTTTACATTGTTACACAGTAGGTCTTATTTAGTCTGTAAGCATTACTGCCTTTAATGTGTTTCTCCTACTGCGGGCATGACATACTTTCTTGCATGTTTCAGCCCGGCAAGCGCACATTCACTTTCCAAGCAGCCCGCCCCATTCCAAGCAGCCCGTGGCGGTCGTGGTCTTGCATTTACAAGAATTTGAGCTATTGGCATTGTAAATGACAATGCCTTTTGTGTGTTCATTATAAAAACAGATAAATAAAAGGCATCGTCATTTACAATGCCCATAGCTTAAACTCTCGCAAATGTGAGACCTATTGCATTGAAAGGGCCTATTCCTCTATTCTGGGAGGCCCCTTTAACCAATATCAACCGTTTTTAAATAAGGCGTTGGCAACTTTATACAGTTTTGTTTTTTACCCATTTGTTTTTCAAAAGCCCTCACTGATTTTTTAATCGATTGAGTGAGGTCACATCACCTGACTCCCAGTCGGTCATCCTGAATCATAAGTTAATGCAAAACGCAGCCTCCTCCTCCCCCCTCACTGTACAGAAGGATGGTCGTTCCTAAAATGTTCTCATTCACAAATCTGTAACCAAGCAGAGCTCACTCACACACAAAATTATGAATGGAAATGCTAGAAGCAAACCGAACGGGGGTATTTATTCTGGGCAGCATTCTAAATACATACATATAGATACAGATACATATATAATTGAAATATATATATATGCATATCTGTCTTTGCCTCTCCTGAAAAAGGAGAATGAAGCAAAACCGATAGGCCTTAGTCCCTTCAAAAGACAAGCTCAATTCTCCCCACAGAAGGGAGTTTTCATTGAGATCCCTTCAGAGGTTAAAAATGACAGCACGTCCATGCCCTTCAGAAACAAGTTTTGGCAAAGCCAACAGGTCTGGCTTTAATGTGCTAATGCAAGTAAACTCCACAGACATTCACAAACGCAGTGTGCATGCACAAATTGTATCATATTAAAGCCTGCCATGATGGCTTTGCTAATGAAGGAGAAAAAAGTAGCAGAAAAGAATGCATGTCTGAGATAAAGAATTGCATGTGTTATGACCATCTTCAGACGTAAAATATTTCTTCATGCATTTCAATTGAGGTACTTCATAGAAGGCTGATTGTTACACCAAACTGCCAACAGCATGATGAGATACTATGAGGGCAGGCAATGCTTATTGTATACAGGTTTTCCAGACAACTGTATTGTCAAGTTATACCCAGAGATAAACAAGTATTTGCAAAGCCAACAGCTCTTGCTTTTGAGCTTATTGGCTACGCCAACGTTTCTTACCAATGTTCAACATCAGCAACAACAAAAAAAGCTCAATGACTTGTATGTATGCATACGTAATGATGCATGCATGCATTAACATCATGACGCCAGGGCCACTCAGCATGACGACGTATGCTGTTGAACTTATGGCAACAGGTGGCCAGCATTTTATTATTTTTTATTTAGAGGTTAGAGATGGCAGACGTCTGTCTGAACAGTACATTTAAAAAAAAACGAAAAAAAAGAAGCTTCTAGAACCAAAGGGCAAGTGATGGACCTTCCAAAAAATAATAATAAAAAGACTTTTTTTTTTTTAAAGTACATGATAGAGGTCAGGGGAGCAATTGAGGAGTCCTTGCGAAAGAAGAAAATGAGGAGTGGGAGAAGCAATGGGAAACGGGTAGGGGAGTAAAGGAAGTGATTCAGACAGGACAAGACCAAATACATTTTTAACAAGCACTGAAAATGCAATAGGTCTCGCATTAGAAAAGTTGGAGCTATTGGTTTTGTAAATGACAATTTTATTTTTGTGTTGGTCTTGAAAATAGCAAAATTAATACGTTTGTCATTTACAATGCCAATAGTTATAACTTTTGCTAATGTGACACCTATAGCATTTGTAATGCAATATTTTATTCTCCTCTTCGAGAGACGAGAATAAAATACAGGGAAACTGGGGGGGGGGGGAGAAAAAAGACACAAGGGAAGAAAAACAGATTGTAAAATGAGGAAACAATTTAAAGAAAATAGTAGGGGAACAAAAGGAGAGGCGGACCGGAGAGAGTGGGAAGGGGCAGGCGGGCGGAGGGGATAAGAGGCAGAGGACCTGTGACGTAATGGAAAATTATTTTCTGTCTTTAAATATTTGTGTACCCCCTTAATATTCACACAGATAGGCTTAAAGCGACGCATAGACCCTTGGACAGCCCCCCCCCCCCCAAAACAGGGGGTCCGGCGGAGAGGCGCGTAAAAGAGAAACGCCGAGAATGAAAGGGGGGGGGGGGGGGGGAGTCCAAACTAGACAAGTGCGTGGATAACGGGAAAGGAGGGGATGGGAAGGTTTTGGAGGAGAGAACCACAAAAGGGGGAAAAGCAAATCATTTTTTAAAAGAAAGAGCGAGAGAATAGAGAATATAGCGCTAGCTTGATTTACGGGTCAAGCTAGCGCTATATAAAACTTTTAAAATAAAAAAGGGATAACTGGCAATGACGTAATACAAAAGGATGCCCACCCCTTTCCGTGGTATGTAAGGAGGGGCCTTCGAGTCTGAGCCATACTGATTGCCCTTAGGCAGAACAGGGGGCTCGCTTTAAGATGGGGGCCTTCTTTAAGGGTAGGGACCCCTGGGGGAGGGGGGGGGCTTTGATGCCCCCCTGCAAAGACACCGGTAGATAGAGGATGGCGAGAGTCAGTTCGAAATAACGAGAGAGGGATAGAGGAGGGAAACAAAAGCTGACAGAAATACAGAATGGAAAAAGGTGAAGAGGAGTGAACAACCGGGGAGAGAGAAATAAAAGGAGAGGGTGGAGAAAGATGGAAGGGAAAAAGATTAGTCTAGCGAAGTATTAGGTGAAGAGAGGATACATTAATGAAAGAAAGCGGCTGGAAAAGGCGAGGAGACACAGGCAGATAACGGAGAGAGCGTGGAGGCGAAGACTGGAACGAAATAAAGAACGCAGAGGAGAAAAAAAGATGCTGAGGAGAAGGAGAAGGGAAAATGGTGGAAACAAAGAGCTGATGGAAGTGCGAGGGAAGAGAGAATCGCGCAATTCCGGAGTGAGCCAGCTAGGAATGACAGGCAGGCAGGCAGGAGAGAGGCAGCAGCAGGGTGAAATACAAACTAAGCAGTCAGCCAGCCAGCGCCGGGCTTTATACAGACATGACAACAAAGCACACTCGGAAGGAGGGGGCGGGGGGGCTGGCTCTGGGGGGAGGGAGTAGAGTGGGGGTGGGGTAGACAGGGATGGAGTGGAGGGCACGGATTAGATGACGGAGAGAGGGAAAAAAGCGCTTGTGTGAAAGCCTACAAAAAGATGCCGGCCCAGAGCAAATCTAAAGAAACGAAACCAGGAGCAATGACGTGCGCTGCTGAATGTAAACAAGCAATTCACCGGCCACGGTGAGTGACACGCCTTTCTCTTGACATACACTGAGAGTGCACGCGCTTGTGTATAGAGTAGCGGACGGTGTATTATGAACGCGATAAAAGCGGATATGGAACACAAGAATAAACAGAAGGGAAAATAACGTGATGAGGACCGAAAATAATGACCATAACCCTGCGATGAGGACAAGTACCCTTTACGACGAAGGAAGTCGGCAAAGCAATTCACCGGCCACAGTGTGTAACACGTGCCTTCATCTCGACATACACTGAGAGTGCAAGCGCTTGTGTATAGAGTAGCGGATGGTGTATTATGAATGCGATAAAAGCGGATATGGAAGAACGCTACATTATTTGAAAACACAAGAATAAACAGAAGGGAAAATAACGTGGTGGGGATAAACAAGGGTGAAATAAAATAAAAAAAAGCTCTTGTCATTGCTGTGGGGAGAGGGGAAGGGGGGAGGAGGGAGGATAAACGCGAGACACGGCCTCGCGGCCATGAAAGTGAAAGTACGGCCGGCCGGCCGGGCGTGAATAATTAGGGGAGGAGCTGGGGAAGAGATGGCTGGCTTTGATGTGCATGCGCTTTTTATGTCAATGCGCTTGCGCATTGAGCTTGCTTTTCATGGGCACTGCATGGAATCGCCCGATGGTTAAGCTCTGGATAAGCCCCTATATTCTCGCAAGCTTAATGCGCAAGCGCATTGAAAGGCGACACCTAAAAAGCAAAAAAAAGCTGGGAGGTGTGTGAAAGCAGCAAACCAGGTTGGGGGGGGGGAGAGAACAAAAAAACGTGCATGAGGGAATGGATATTAAACCGCTTCGAAGCGCCGCACATTTCGCCACTGTGCGGGCAAATTCTATCAAATCAGTCAGCCCCCGGCCGTCCGACGCACACGTCCACCATGACATCAGACGGCCGGGGGCCGTCCGAAACACGGAAGAGGTTAAGGGTGGATGCAGTCCACAAGGAAGCAAGCGAACAAGAAAACACATGCTGTCTAATATGGTGCTGAAAGATAAAATGTAGTTCCCTGAATGCAAGCAGGGGAATGATACAAGACATCCAATCAAAAGGCTGGTAAAAAAGCTTTGCTCTAGTAGAAGGTCAAACACAAGAGGAAAGAATACTGTTGAATAGGAAGCAAACAAATGAGGGACAAGAAAATCAACCAATAGTAAGCAACGGGCTGGCCCAAAGCCCACTTTAAGTAAAGGTATGGTCTTTAACAGGTCTTTAGATATCAGACAGCTGAAAGTTGTCTATTGGAAGGCATTTATAAAAACTAAAAAAAATGTTTAAAAAACACAGGCAACCCTCAGGAAGGAAGGGAGTGACAGCATTTTCCGAAGATTTAGACTCTTTTTTGGCAGAGAGCAGATCATATGGGGGACACCATTTTGCAGTATATTATCGAACGAGTTGAATGCGTTTCTGGCAGATCTTTCAATTATAGCTTTCATCTGATCTGACCTCATAATTTTGTGAATTGCTTCCAGTAATCTCTGCTCCAGGGGTATAAAAGATATTAATATATTTGAGACCTGACGAAGTTCAAAATAATTTTTGAACGAAATACGTTGGCTGGATGTCCATTTGCATGGGAATTATTTTTATTGAATTGGAGGAATAACATGTTTTTTTAACACAGCTGGGGACTTGTGGACTACTACATTTCCAGGTGCACCATTCCATTTCTCTATAAAGCCTCAGGAAGGATGACAACAAATTCCTAGCACTGTGCAATAAACAGTGTTATCAGTGCCCCGCAATGTCTCCATACACATGCCTTTTGTTTGTCCAACAGGGAGTTTCGAAGTGACTTTATAGTGGCACATTGTGACATTGGGCATGCTGCGGCTCTTACAGAGGAACTATTTGCAGCATCTCTCTTCACATGCCATTCCAACGCCGCTAGCTCTGCCAATGGGTATCCCTTTCAAAGGCCCGACGGACGGTCCGGGACAGACTAAATGAAAATATTGATTCAAAGGGAAGTAGCAGAAAGGTCTAGAATGAAATGGAAAAAAAGAGGAGGGGAAGAGTTATAAAAATAGCGGAAGAAGTGACGGAATAACTAAAGCGATGGTAGTCATGCCAGGGGCTGATCAACTTTTCCATGAAGTTTTAGTATGGAAATATGCCCTTGAGTGTAAAGCACAGATCAAATGGTGATAACAGGCCACCTCTCGGCGGGCTCGCCAATGGGGCGAGTGGAAAATTTCTCAGCAGCCCATAGCATCTGATGAAAGGCCAGCTATGCCGAGACATAAGCAATCTACATACCAGAAGTGATGGACCGCAAAATGAACAACCATTCAGTATCAACCCAAACACCTTGGCGGCTGAAGCAGCAATAAACATTTTGAAAAATGAAGCAAGAGAATATTTAGATGAAAACTCGATAGCCAATGGGAGTGAATGTTGTGCCAGATGGCTTATTTTAGTATGCAGCCAAACACCTGAGAGTTGATAGGTGAATTGCATGTAAATATGCCGTAAGTGGAAGTCATGCAAACTGGACCTCCCGGACCTACTATGGTTACCCTTGCTCAAAGGACTGAACGTACAGGTGAGTATGTGGGTCACATGGAGTTTAGATTAACCTGATCTGTTCAAGATCAAAGCAATTACAAATCTGATCCAAGAGTGTCCTTGATCAATAGAGAGCGCTCTGTCACAGGATGGCTGCCTCTTCCTCCCTTAGGACCTTCCTGGGGCTCTTCTGTCCCAACTCCGTGTCTCCCCCTTCTAAAGGATGGGAAGCTAGGCCTTTATTAATCAGGGGAATTGTAAGCGCGCTACTCATCCGTGAGGGTCTCAAGGCACAGGGGGTGTGTAAGCAGCTCTGCTCAGTTGAAGAGCCAGGTCTTGAGTGTCTTCCTGAAGATGTTCAGGGAGGGGGCGCATCAGATGTCGATCCGTAGCTTGTTCCAGGTTTTGGGCGGGATGCGTCTCCCCTTCTAAAGGATGGGAAGAAGCTAGGCATTAATCAATCAGGGGAACTGTAAGCGCGCTAGTCACCCGTGATGGTCTCAAGGCACGGGGGGGGGGGGTAGAGGTGTAAGTAGCTCTGCTCAGTTGAAGAGCCAGGTCTTGAGTCTTCCTGAAGGTGTTCAGGGAGGGGGCACATCTGTTGTCGATCAGGAGCTTGTTCCAGGTCTTGGGCGCAAAGCATGAGAAGACTCTTCCACCTGTTCTAGCTCTGCAGATGCACGAGGTTTCAGCGAGTGAGATGTTGGCAGATCGGAGGTTTCTCTTGGGTACGTGGAAGGAGATTCTCTCGTTGAGGGATTGGGGTCCGGTGTTGGGGAGGCATTTGTAGGCATGGGTGAGTATTTTGAAAGTAAAACTCTTCTCGACGGGGAGCCGGTGGAAGCTACGCAGGTGTCGGGTGATTTGTCGAGGGTTGCAGAGGACGAGTCTGGCTGCGGTGTTCTGTATAGTCTGGAGTTTGTGGAGAATAGACTTGTTGATCCCGTCGTAGACGGCATTTCCGTAGTCCAGTCTGCTGGTTATGAGTTTGTGGGTGACTGTCTTCCTTGATTCGGGGAGGACACTTTTCAAAGTCTTTCAGAGGATGCGGAGGGTGTTGAAGCAGCTGGAGGCGACGACATTGACCTATCGGGTCATGGAGAGGGAGGAGTCTAGTATGATGCAGAGGTTTCAGGTGTGGTCTGTGGGGTGGAAGGGCTGGCGAGGGCGGTGGGCCACCAGGTGTTGTCACATGCAGAGGGGGAGGGTCCGAGGACCTCTGTCTTCTCTGTGTTGAGCTTCAGGCAGCTGCTGGTCATCCAGGATGCAACATCCTTCATTCCTGTTGGACAGGCCGCATGGTCGGGCTGCCCCCCTCCGCAATGGGACCTGGACCCTGGCTCCCCCTGCATCCCCAGCCAGAGTCCCCGACGACCACCCGAAGACACTGCAATCCCTCACCCACAAGACACCAGCTCCGGACCCAGCTGGCCCGGGTCACCATCCACACCACGGCCTCGGCCCAGCCGCCATCTTGGGGCACTGCAGCACGAGGCCGCGTGGCCTCAACTCGACCCTCACCCTGGGCCCGGCCGGGCCCGACATCGAGGCACCAACCTCCCCCCAGGAGGCAGAGTGACCACTTGGCGAGTCAATGGGAGAAAAGAATCGTCAACGGCTCTCCTCCGCCAGGTGTCGATCACCCCAGGCCGCCCTGGGCGCTGGCTCCACCCCCCTGCTGGGTGTCTGGACTCCCTCATCCCGGACCTCCCGGCCCCCCAGGCGCGAGGGTCCGGACATCAAAGGGGACCAGACCTATAACTGGGGCAGGGCCAGACCAGGAAGCCAGTTGTATCCTGGAGTCGAGAGACCCGAGAAGAACTCATCCGTGACTGGCCTGCTGGCGCTGCCGCGGCCCTCTGCCTCGTGAAACCATCGTCTTGGCCTGCTGGCGCTGCCGCGGCCCTCTGCCTCGTGAAACCATCGTCTTGGCCTGCTGGCGCTGCCGCGGCCCTCTGCCTCGTGAAACCATCGTCTTGGCCTGCTGGCGCTGCCGCGGCCCTCTGCCTCGTGAAACCATCGACTCGGCCTGCTGGCGCTGCCGCGGCCCTCTGCCTTATGAGACTATCATCTTGGCCTGCTGGCGCTGCCGCGGCCCGATCCACAGACACTCCAGCTCGAGGATTGTGAGCTCGCCTCTTACCACTACCTGTACCGATCCGGTACCAAGACTGTCCCGCTACCCCCTTTCCCTACAGAGACTAGAAGTGAGAGGACCCCCGGGTCCGAGATATCCTGTATCGCTGATATCCTTGCCTTACGAACCTTATATAAAGTATTGAACTCGACCTGGTGTGGTGCCTGTTTGTGGGGAGGGAGGTAACTTGTCTGTACGATCGCCGGAGACGGTCCCCCTCGGGGATCTCTCCCGCAGTATCCGGCCGACCCTCAGGGTCCCCGTCTAACATTGGTGGCCAGCGACGGGATCCGAACCTACGCATAATCGTACAGAAAGTCACTCGACCCACGGCACACGACCACCATGACAACAGAGAGCGGAACAACGGAGAAATTCCAGATGGAAAAATTGGAAGACTACAACCACCGAGAACTGAAGCAATATTGCATAGAACTTGGTCTCCCAACCACAGGTCTGAGCACAAAGGAAGACTTCAAACGAGCCCTAGAAGCTTGGGCGGAAACGGGTACGGCCGTACCCCGAACACAAACAACCGAGACGAGCCCCGCACCAACTGAAGAAAGAAGAGCGGGTCTCTCCCTGGAAGAGATCCGAGAAGAGAAGCAAAAACAGAGAGAGCTAGAGGAAAAGAAACTAGCGTACGAACATGAGCGCAATCTCAAAGAACTGGAGATCCAGAAACAGAATAAAGACCTCGGGCTCCCCGAACGACCGACCCTGCCTGCCTCTACCGAGCCCAAGGTTCACATCCCCAAAGATGTCATCCGGGAATACCACAAGAACGATGATATACAGCAGTGGTTTAAAGCCTATGAGGTGGCAATGACCTCCCACCGGATTCCCCGAAGCGACTGGGGAGCCGGATTATGGGGGAGGTTTGTCAACGAAGGGCGGGACGCCCTGCTGCAACTCCCGGACCAGCTGATGACATCCTACGACCACATGAAGGCCGCCCTCCTCACTCGATACGGGCTCACACCTGAGATGTACCGCCAACGGTTCCGCGACTGCAAACGGATTCCGGGTACAACCTGGGTGGAGTACGTGAACTTCTTTAGCCGAGCCTTCGAGGGGTGGATCAAGGGCAACAAAGTGACCACCTACGAACAACTCTTTGACCTTATCGTATGGGAGCACCTGTCGAACAACTGCTTCGTGGAGCTCCGCCAACACCTCTTGGACAGTAAGCTAACCGAACCTCGACAACTCGCCGCCGAAGCCGACCGGTGGGAAAGCACCCGAGTTGGCCGGAACGGACCCAGCGAATCATCCAGACCGTACCCAGGGCCCCATCGCCCCCGAGGAGGAGGAGGAGGCCAGAGTCGGGGGAGAGACCCCGGCCCCTCGTCACCCCCCAGGAGCCCCTCGACCCCGGTCGGCCGAGGAAGCCCTGCCATCCGGGCCGGTTTTCGGGCCCACGTTATGTGCCACAGATGCCTGCGACCCGGCCACTACGCCAGTGATCCCAACTGCCCAAAGAATCCGAACACTACCCCCCGACAGGTCGCAGCGGCCGCCCTAGGGGAAGAACTAGTCCCGGAAGACCAAGAAGAGTACGAGACCGACCCCTCTGAATGGGCTCCCGCCGCCATGGCACTGGCCTGCTTAGGGGAGAGAGAGATGATTCCGCGGGCCCCCCTTCCCGCCAACACGCAGAAGTACAGTCAATGGGTCAACATTAATGGCCGCCGGGCGGGAGCCCTCCGCGACACCGGGGCCAGTGTAACGGCGGTCCGACGCCATCTCGTCACTCCAGACCAAATCCTGCCGAACATTCTCTGCCCTGTCCGCTCAGCAGACAATTCCGAAAGCCTGTGCCACATGGCTTGCGTCCCCTTCGAGTGGGGAGGAGTAACGGGGATGTTAAAGGTGACTGTCCGCGATGATGCCCCCGTGGATTGCCTCCTAGGAAACGACCTCGAAAGCTCTCCCTGGGCAGCTGTCGAACGGAGGGAACACCTGGGGATGCTCGGCCTCCCCGAATGGGTCTGCGTCACGACCCGGTCCATGACCGCCCGCGCGGTCCCCAGTCTAGAAGAGCCCGAGTGGCCGGAACCTCCTCCCACGCTCATCCCAGAGGAGGCCGCCCCAGAAGCCAGTCCCTCGACCCAAACAGAAGAAGGATCCGACCAGCTTCGGGACGTCCCTGACCTGGCACAATGGCGTCAGGAGGGAGGCCCCACTCAGGAACAATTCCGGGCCGAACAGAAAACCTGTCCCTCTCTCGAAGGACTCCGGCAGCAAGCCCTGGCCCAGGGCACAGGGGATACCTCGGGGGCCCACTGGATCTACTGGGACCAAGACCTGCTCTACAGCGAGCAGAAAATTGCAGAACTAGGAGCCAGTCGGGTGCTGGTGGTGCCCCTTCGCTTCCGAGACTTCCTCCTGAACTTAGCCCACGATGTCCCCCTTGCCGGACACCTGGGACAGGATAAAACCTACGACCGCCTGGTGACCCATTTTTTCTGGCCCCAAATGCGAAAGGATGTCACCAACCACTGCAAGGCCTGCCCCACCTGCCAGGCCAGCGGAAAAAGTGGCCGAAAAATCAAAGCACCTTTACAACCCTTTCCGGTCGTCACCACCCCGTTTGAACGAGTGGGAATAGACATCGTGGGGCCCCTCGACCCTCGAACAGCCCAAGGACACCGGTTCATCCTGGTCCTAGTAGACCACGCCACCCGCTACCCCGAGGCCATCCCTCTTCGGACTGTGACGGCCCCCGTGGTGGGCCGAGCTCTGATGGGGATCTTCTCCCGGGTGGGGTTCCCCCGGGAGGTCGTCAGTGACAGGGGCACGAACTTTATCTCCAAATATATGAAGTCTCTCTGGCAACAATGCGGGGTCACCTACAAATTCACGACCCCCTATCACCCGCAAGGAAACGGACTGGTTGAGAGGTTCAACCGCACCCTCAAAGGAATGATTATGGGCCTAGAAGAACCCCTTCGACGCCAGTGGGACGTGCTACTTCCATGCCTCCTGTTTGCCTATCGGGAGGTCCCGCAGAAATCCCTCGGTTTCAGCCCATTTGAACTCCTGTACGGGCACCCCGTCCGGGGCCCCCTCAGCCTAGTCAAGGAAGGTTGGGAGCAGCCCCCCCAGAAAACTCCCCCGGACATCTACAGGTACCTCCTGGCTCTCCGCAACCAGACCCGGCGGTTCCGAGACACCGCCAAAGCCAATCTCGAGGCCAGTCAGGAGGACATGAAGAGGTGGTACGATCAGCACACGTCCTCCATTGAGTTCGAACCAGGACAACAGGTCTGGGTGATGTCCCCGGTTGAACCCTGTGCACTCCAAGACAGATGGTCCGGGCCCTTCAAGGTGATCGAACGCAAGGGGCCCGTCACCTATTTAATCGACATGGAGACTGCCCGGAACCCCCTACGGGTCCTCCATGCCAACAGGCTCAAACCCCATTTTGTGCGATCCGAACTCAGCCTCCTGATGGCTACCGATAATGGGACAGGAGAAGACTCCGAGCCCCTTCCGGACTTACTGAGGGTCCTCGAACGGGATGGCTCAGTGGAAGGGGTCCAGCTCTCCGAGGCCCTGTCCCCGGAGCAACGCCAAGACTGCCAAACGCTCCTGAGGCGGTTCGCCTCCCTGTTCTCCCTCACCCCCGGAGTCACCCCCTGGTGCCTTCACGATGTGGACACCGGGGACAGCCCTCCTATTCGACACCGGGCGTACCGCGTACCCGATCGGGTGCGCAACTGCATCCAGACCGAGGTGTCCAAAATGCTGACCCTGGGAGTGATCGAACCCTCAGACAGCCCCTGGGCGAGCCCAGTCATCCTGGTTCCCAAAGCAGCCGCCCCGGGCGTTGCCCCTGAGCTCCGGTTCTGCGTGGACTATCGGGGGCTGAATGCAGTTACCAGGACCGACGCTCATCCCATCCCCCGGGCAGATGAGCTAATTGACCGGATGGGGGCCGCCCGCTACCCGAGCATCTTCGACCTAACAGCGGGCTACTGGCAGATCGCCCTCACCCCTAGGGCCCAAGAACGTTCCGCCTTCTCTACCCCGGACGGGCACTACCACTTTAAAGTAATGCCCTTCGGCATGAAAAACGCCCCGGCAACGTTCCCACGGCTGGTAAACCAGGTACTGGCGGGCCTGGAAGACTTCAGCGCCGCCTACCTGGACGACATTGCTGTGTACAGCCACCAGTGGACCGACCACCTCCGCCACCTGCGGGAGGTTCTACACGCCCTCCAGCAAGCCGGGCTCACCATCAAGGCCAGCAAGTGCCAGGTTGGCCAAGGGTCCGTGACCTACCTGGGACACCAAGTGGGAAGCGGGCTGGTGGCCCCTCTCCAACTCAAGATTGCTGCCATCCAGGCCTGGCGACCCCCTACGACCCAAACGGAGGTCCGGGCCTTCCTGGGGCTCACCGGATACTACCGGCGGTTCGTGAAGGACTATGGCAGCATCATGGGGCCCCTCACAGAGCTCACCTCCAAGAAGGGCCCCAAAACCGTCAACTGGACCCCGGACTGCCAATCGGCCTTCGAGAGACTGAAGGCCGCCATGTGCACGGCCCCCGTGCTCCAGGCTCCCGACTACAGCCGAGAATTCATTGTGCAGACGGACGCCTCCGATCATGGTGTGGGGGCCGTCCTCTCCCAACTCAACGCTGAAGGGGTCGACCAACCAGTGGCCTACATCAGCAGACGCCTGCTGCCCCGAGAACAGCGCTGGAGCACCATTGAGAGGGAGGCCTTCGCCGTAGTCTGGGCACTCAAGAAGCTCCGGCCCTACCTCTTCGGCACCCACTTCCGGGTGCAAACAGACCACCGACCCCTGCAATGGCTGATGCAAATGCGGGGGGAGAACCCGAAGCTGTTGCGCTGGTCCATCTCCCTGCAGGGGATGGACTTCACGGTAGAACATCGTCCAGGCCAGGACCACGCCAACGCCGACGGCCTGTCACGCTTTTTCCGCCTCAGCGAGGAGAGTCCCCAGGAAGATGGCTGACTCTCCCCGCCTTCAGCTGGGGGGGACGCATGTTGGACAGGCCGCATGGTCGGGCTGCCCCCCTCCGCAATGGGACCTGGACCCTGGCTCCCCCTGCATCCCCAGCCAGAGTCCCCGACGACCACCCGAAGACACTGCAATCCCTCACCCACAAGACACCAGCTCCGGACCCAGCTGGCCCGGGTCACCATCCACACCACGGCCTCGGCCCAGCCGCCATCTTGGGGCACTGCAGCACGAGGCCGCGTGGCCTCAACTCGACCCTCACCCTGGGCCCGGCCGGGCCCGACATCGAGGCACCAACCTCCCCCCAGGAGGCAGAGTGACCACTTGGCGAGTCAATGGGAGAAAAGAATCGTCAACGGCTCTCCTCCGCCAGGTGTCGATCACCCCAGGCCGCCCTGGGCGCTGGCTCCACCCCCCTGCTGGGTGTCTGGACTCCCTCATCCCGGACCTCCCGGCCCCCCAGGCGCGAGGGTCCGGACATCAAAGGGGACCAGACCTATAACTGGGGCAGGGCCAGACCAGGAAGCCAGTTGTATCCTGGAGTCGAGAGACCCGAGAAGAACTCATCCGTGACTGGCCTGCTGGCGCTGCCGCGGCCCTCTGCCTCGTGAAACCATCGTCTTGGCCTGCTGGCGCTGCCGCGGCCCTCTGCCTCGTGAAACCATCGTCTTGGCCTGCTGGCGCTGCCGCGGCCCTCTGCCTCGTGAAACCATCGTCTTGGCCTGCTGGCGCTGCCGCGGCCCTCTGCCTCGTGAAACCATCGACTCGGCCTGCTGGCGCTGCCGCGGCCCTCTGCCTTATGAGACTATCATCTTGGCCTGCTGGCGCTGCCGCGGCCCGATCCACAGACACTCCAGCTCGAGGATTGTGAGCTCGCCTCTTACCACTACCTGTACCGATCCGGTACCAAGACTGTCCCGCTACCCCCTTTCCCTACAGAGACTAGAAGTGAGAGGACCCCCGGGTCCGAGATATCCTGTATCGCTGATATCCTTGCCTTACGAACCTTATATAAAGTATTGAACTCGACCTGGTGTGGTGCCTGTTTGTGGGGAGGGAGGTAACTTGTCTGTACGATCGCCGGAGACGGTCCCCCTCGGGGATCTCTCCCGCAGTATCCGGCCGACCCTCAGGGTCCCCGTCTAACAATTCCTTCCTGGAAGTTGAGTCTGGTGGTGACGGGTCCTTGGTGAGGGAGAGAATGAGCTGGGTGTTGTCAGCGTAGGACACATTGCTGAGTAAAGGGGGCCATGTAGATGTTAAACGTGGGGCTGAGCGATGATCCTTGGGGTGCTCCGCAGTTGATTTCTGTGGGTTCAGAGAGGAAAGGTGGCAGTCTGATCCTTTGGGTTCTACCGGTGAGGAAGGAGCAGATCCAGTCGAGGGCGGATCCCTGTGTGCCGGCGTCATGGAGTCTGTTGTTGAGTGTGCGGTGGGAGACTGTGTCGAATGCTGCAGAGAGAGAGTAGGATCGGGGCTACGGTGGGTCCTTGGTCGAGGAGGGTGTGGATGTCATCTGTGGCGGTGAGTAGAGCGGTCTCAGTGCTGTGGTTGCTGCGGGATCCGGATTGGGAGGGGTCGAGGATTGAGTTTTCTTTGATGAATTTTGTTAGCTGGCATTGACGATCTGCTCTGTGACTTTAGCTGCAAAGGGGAGGAAGGAGATGGGTCGGTAGTTCTTGAGGTCCATGGGGTCTGCTGAGGGCTTCTTGAGCAGGGGTCTGACTTATGCGCGTTTCCAGTTGTTGGGGAAGGTGCAAGTCTTAAAAGGTGGTGTTGATGGTGCGTCGTAGTTCTGGAGTGGTGGCGCCTCTGTGGTAGATGTGCGGCGGGCAGGGGTCCGTGGGGGCCCGAGTGGATGCCTTTCATAGTCGAAGTGGTGTCTTCGGTGGAGACAGGGCTCCAGGAGCAGACGGTTGGCTGGCTGGGGTAGCTGGAGGGGGAGTTGGTTTCAGAGTCAGGTGTCTGGTCTAAGTGGTCGTAGAGGCCCTTGATTTTCAGATGGAAGTAGGATCCGAGCTTGTCGGAGAGATCCTGGGAGAGGGTGATGTCTGTGGTTTCGCTGGGGGTTTGGTGAATTCCTGGAAGACGCTTAAGAGTTGCTGGAGTTGGCGAGGACCTTGTTTTGTATAAAGGTCCTTTTGGTGGATCTCATGCATTGGTGGTATTCAGTCTTGGCGTTCTTGTAGGAGGTGTGGTCTTCTGGCGCTTTGATGTTTCTACAGCTCTTCTCGCGGGATCTGGAGGTGCGTCTAGATTCTTGGAGGTCAGTGGTGAACCACGTGGCTTTCCTGGGGTGCTGTCTGTCAGAGTTGAGTGGAAGTGTGAGCTAATCTGCGCAGTTGGAGATCCATCTGTGGAGTTCTTGGGCTGCGAGGTTGGCGTTGGTCGGGACGGCGCGGTTGAGGGGGGAGTTGAGCTGCTCCTCAGTGAATTTGCTCCAGTTCCTTATTGGGGGCACGGTGCAGGTTTGGGGGCAGTGCGTCTGTCAATGTTGAAATGTACGTAGTGGTGGTCCATCCAGGGGGGCTGCGTGGTGAGGCTGAAGTGGATGGTGTTACCTCCTGCGAAGATGAGGTTGAGGGTGTGTCCTGCCTTGTGAGTGGATGTGGTGACAAACTGTTTTAGGCCGATGTTTGCGAGGTTGTCCAGGAGGGTGGTGGAGTTGGTGTCTCTAGGGCTGTAGAGATGGAAGTTCAGGTCTCCAATGAGTGTGTAGTCCATGGAGGCGATGGCATGGGGTGCAATGAGGTCACCGATGGTTGTGGCGAAGGAGGCTCTGGATCCAGGGAGTCTGAAGAGAGGGTGCCACGAAGTATGGTTCTAGGGCTGGTCTGGATCTGGAAGTGAAGGTGTTTGGTGGTGGAAGGGGTGGCAGGGGGAGTCATTTGTGGTGGAGAGTCCGAGGGCGAGGCCTCCTCATGGGCGGTTGGAACGGTCTTTCCTCTGGATCTTATATCCGTATGGGATGGTGGTGGAGAGGTTGGGGGTGTAGGAGGCGTTGGTCGAGATTTCTGTAAAGAAGGTGATGTCTGGTGAGAGGGTGTCGAGGAGGTCCCAGATCTCAATGGCATGTCTGTGCAGCGAGCGCACTTTGAGGAGCATGCACCTCAGGGTTTCAGAGGTGTTGGCGTTCGGTGAGGGGGTTGTGGCCGTGGTGGTGCTAGTAGTGTTGAACCTCTGGCGGTAGTGACGGCAGGAGAACTGTCCGTGGGTGGTGCTCGGCGTGGATAGCTGGCAGTTGTTCCTTCTGGGTTTGAGTGCGAGGAGGGTAGCTGAGTCGTAGCAGTGGGTGGGTGAGATCCAGGGTCCCTGCCACTGGTCGGGTCTTCTTCACCCATTAGCAGAAAGAAAGCAGAAAAAAATGACTCCACTAGGGTGGAAGAGAGGTCAAGTTCAAAGCTCTCCGAGTAGTTAGACATTAAGACAGAATATTTCTCTGCATTCTCTGTCTAGAGGTTAAACAATGCCCTGTCAAATTATACAATGCAATTTTGAGTGGCAAGGGACACAACAGTCTTGAAAGTTAGATAACACATGCCAATAGACCCGATTCAGACGCAAGGTATACTATTTTCGAAGTCAAAGTTTGCCTTATTTTGGCTGTTTCCAGCCTGTAATTGCCGCTCCTGCAATATAAGTCAATGGGGAAAATATACATATATACATACATACACATATATATATACAGATACATATACATATAGCCCACTTTTCTCTGCTAAAATGTTGGCACGTATGGGCATGACACTGTACGCCTAGAAGCAAAACAGCCTCCAAGCGCAAACATGAGGGTCTTGTATTTGTCCTGGGGACGAACAGCGGCCTCCTGGTTTACACACAGGGGCACAATGTGCACCCAGGAACCACAATCCAGCCTTCCAGCTTAGACACAGGAGGCATTGTATGCCTAGCTGCACGGTAGCTTCCGAGCTTAGATATTATAAGAATGAATGCACGCAGGGGCAGGGAACAGCTGGCTTGCTGTCCCCTCTAGGAGAGCGTGTGGCATCTGCCCCACATGGACGCCCAACAGGTCGGCACATGTTCAACTTTTTTTTGAGGTTACTGGCCCAGTGCACGTGGACACTTGGACGATCACACCTGCTGCTCTGGTAGACATGCTCAGCCGAGAGGTCTAGAACCGAATGGGCATGGACACTGCGAGCGCCTCATTCTTAGATGTGATGCCGTCAGAGTCAATGTAGAGGACATTGTTGTGAGGGCAGTGTGGACAGTAAGCAAGGGCAATGCACGCACTCTGCGTGCAGCACCTGTTCCTAGATAGACATTTTGGATTCCGGATGATAAATCCTCTTCAAGGCTGTAATCCTCCCAGAGCACATCAAAGGGAAGGCGCAGCGCGAGCCGAGCCTCTGGAGCTTGGAGGCTTTGTCCTCACGAATGCCATCTTCTGGTTAACTGGTCACAAAACATACAAACTAAAGGTTGCGACCTCCTCTTGTGGAACCACCTGTCAGGATCATTCTCCACCAGTGACACGGTCTATTTTTAGGGATTTTTTGTCACCGAGGAAAGGTGGAAAAAACAGTAAGATATAATAAATTATTGATTGATCTCCGCCACTTGTAATACCTGTGCGGTGTCTCCGCCTCTTGTAATACCTCTGTGGTGTCCCCGACTCTTGTAATAACTCTGTGTCTTGCATAACGTTCGGAGCACCTCTGGCCTAGCAGTTTTGATTGGATGTTTTGTCGGCCCATCTCGATTTAAGCAGAATAGAGGCGCTAAAACCTGAGGGACTAGAATGCAGTGGAGTGATTGCGCTGAGATGAATTCAAACATTCCACCCTTCATTTTTTGCATTGTTCGTTATGGTATAACATATTTAAACAAAAACATTTAAAAACAACTATAACTCTGGGCTCCTTGCTACAATAAATAATGCTTTATAGGCTAATGAAAATATGGGACCCCTAACGATCCACCTTATTTTCAGTGGCGCCCCAGGGATACTGTGCTGCCTTATACTATTTGCTATGGCAATGTTAAAATCAGAGCCAAGTCGTAAATATTCATTTTTCCACACCACTATTTTTTCAATAAAAACGTGATTATTCACAGTTTACGCTGCTAAGCCGTGACCAAACAGACAATATGAAGCCTGTGATATGTTGTTGGACTCTCCCAGAAATAGCTAATGGATCGAAATATCAGAATATACAGAAAATCGAAAACTGCGACCAAGAAAAGCTCGTGCTGAGAAGTAAATCTATAAATCTAAGAAGGACTTCACGGGCTTTACAAGTGTTTACAGGGGAACAGTGTAGAACTGCACAGTTAATTTGATAGTACAAGCACATGCAATGGATGCACTTATTTCATATCTGTTTACTTATGTTTAATCAGTTCACTTTAATTCTTTTGGTCGCTTAAGTTCTAGTCATTATTTCTTTGCCTCTCTGATTGCGCACTTCAATTATCCTCCACACCCACAATTTATTTTTCTCATTCTCTGTAGTACTCTGCCAATTCTCACATTGTCTACCATTTTTCGAACCCCGCCTCCCCTCCCCCTCCCACCCCCAGCCTCCAAAGTTTCCTCTCTTCCAATATTCACTCCATCCCTTTTTTTTAGGTTGAGCCTAGTGGCAGCGCGCATGCGCTGCACACTCTGCACACTCTGCAAGGCATGCTGTATTAGGGTATGCACTAGCAGCCCCGCTCACTCTCCGTCCATATTGGACATTGGCTTTGTGCCCTTGTCCTTCTTAAATGGTGACTTCTGATTCGTAAGTAGGCTGGTTAGTCTCATCTACATTTGTTACCGCCCATCACGACTGGACCTTGTTTTTGTATTTGCATGCTGAGCGCAGCGCCCGCTTTGGGGACACTGCGCTTAGTTTAATTTTTTTTTATTTCTTTTTTGCTGTGATGTTGAGCGCAGCAGCGCCTGTTTCAGGGACACCACGCCTGGTTTAATTATTTATATAATTTTTTAACTTTAGTAATTAGCACGGAGCCCACTTCAGGGACACTATGCTCTTTTTTCTTTACCTTAATAATGAATGCAACGCCCTGTTCACAGACAACGCGCTCTGCAATACAATAGGTATTGCTTTTGCAAAAGATTGAACTATTGGTATTGTAAATGAAAATACCTAGCAATTTTTTTTTATAAAAGGCATTGCCATTTACAATGCCAATAGCTCAAAAACCTATTGCATTGTAAATGCTTGTCTATACAATTGTTAACTATCATTCCAATCCAGTCCAGTCCACGCTCATCGCTTGTTTTTCCATATCCTGTTACATCCTTCGCTCTCCTGCTCCTCCATCTCCCATTCTCTATCCTCTCTTCCTATGCTGGAATAGGAAATTACGTTTGGATAACTTGCTCACTTAAGCTGGGGAGCATGGATAGGTGTAATAAGGAGTACAGTGGGTAGGGGTAGCTGGTTCCTTGAAGTGCTTCTTGCTGACTCCCACAGCAGAGCTTCCAGGCTTATTACAAAGGACCATTAACAGATTGGACAACAAGAAATCAGTCCAGGTGCACACAAAGCTGTCAAGTAACCTTTAGTTCACCATCTTGAAAAACATATTAATGTATAGCTTGGGTTGCGGATTTTGCAATGGGAGCTAGTTAGCAATAGTGAAGCAAACAAACACATTTATAGCCAGGTGGCATTGGTAACCTCCAATTCCCTAAATATGATTTTATATTTGGCATAGTCCCTACTTGAAAGCAAAGTGAAGCACAAAGACAAAACCACTTGCTCAAGGTCACTCACAATTTGTCCAGGGGGCCTAACCCCAGCAACGTTGCTGCTAACATCTCCAAGCGATCTGTATTTGTAACCTACAGCTTTCAGTGATCAATGCATAAATTATAACTTTCGGAAATTCACAGGGCAATAGCTACAAAGGCCATTTTTTGTTTACATTTATGAGGGGCAGGTGCTTCCCTGTTGATACTCAAGTTCTGCAAAACAAAAGGGTGAACTGGCAATACTGCCCACCAAAAAAACAGTCCCCTAGAGTTCCAATAACAAGTTTTACTAAAATGTTTGCAACTGCAGTGTTGGCGTTTGATAGCACTGAACTTATTTCATCAGAAAAATTTCACCCAATGACAAGCCTTTTTTACACGTGGTTATTAAGTGCTTCCTTTATAAGTGGATATTGAATATATTTACTTTTTTACACCTGGGCCTTCAGATATTTTACTTGCTAATAATTACACAAAGGTTTTCTTTGTCTGATGGATTTTATCTACCACTTGTTTTCGCTAGCACTCTAGGGAGATAACTCCTCGATAACCAAAGTAAATATCTTTCTACAAAGAAGTGGAACTAGGGAACAAAAATAGGATCACTTAACTAAATTACTCCTTAGAGTCCTGTTGAATGTGGGATAATGTTTTGCTCTTTCGAAAAGAAAAACAGCGGCCACAACATATGAGAGAGAGAGAGAGAGAGAGAGAGAGAGAGAGAGAGAGAGAGAGAGAGAGAGAGAGAGAGAGAGAGAGAGAGAGAGAGAGAGAGAGAGAGAGAGAGAGAGAGAGAGAGAGAGAGAGAGAGAGAGAGAGAGAGAGAGAGAGAGAGAGAGAGAGAGAGAGAGAGAGAGAGAGAGAGAGAGAGAGAGAGAGAGAGAGAGAGAGAGAGAGAGAGAGAGAGAGAGAGAGAGAGAGAGAGAGAGCGCAAGAGCAGCGGGTGAGAGCAAGAGCAGCGGGTGAGAGCAAGAGCAGCGGGTGAGAGCAAGAGCAGCGGGTGAGAGCAAGAGCAGCGGGTGAGAGCAAGAGCAGCGGGTGAGAGCAAGAGCAGCGGGTGAGAGCAAGAGCAGCGGGTGAGAGCAAGAGCAGCGGGTGAGAGCAAGAGCAGCGGGTGCGAGCAAGAGCAGCGGGTGCGAGCAAGAGCAGCGGGTGCGAGCAAGAGCGGGTGCGAGAGCATGAGAGTGAGAGAGTGAGCATGAGTGAGCGTGTGTGAGAGAGTGAGCGTGTGTGAGAGTGTGTGTGTATGAGTGTGTGTATGTGTGAGATTTAATTTTTTCAAGTTTGAATTCATTTTAAATTGCATAATGCAAGAACCACGTTTGAGTATTGGCAATTTTTTTTGTTTTTCTTTTGTAGGACAGTTTTTAAAAAAAAAATTTAATCATCGAACCAGCTGACGAAGGTCAGACCAATTGACTTTTTCAATGCTTCTGGCTCTTTGACGTTTCAGACTATCAAGTTTAACGGAGTGATAAGCCACTGATACTTTCTTAATCCTTGCCTGAGCCTCAAGCACTTAAAGTTGAATAGTTACCAGGGTACCAAAGCCCCTAACAGGTAGGGTCTAGGCCTCAGTATCTTCGTCGCAGAAGCTGGTGGTGTTCCATTTGATTTCTTGTGAGAAAGAGGTGCCCAATGATACCAGTGCCTGGCCAGCATGGGCTATGTGGGTAACAAGTTCTCTCTGCTGACTGGACCTGCAGTTCTCACTATAGGTGCAACAAACTCGGCTAGTCCGGAACAGGGACATCAGTTGTAAGGCAGGTCTCTAACGAACAGGGTGTCCCACAAAACACCCCCTTCCTAGTCATTTTCTGTGCGCTAGTCCCTGCCACATGCCTGTAATTGAATCCTGATCTCCACATAGTGCTTGGTGGGTACCACAAGGGGCAGTAGCACCACCTCTCTCTACTCAAATGAGTGACAGATCCTGAGGAATAGTTTGAGGTCCCCAAGTCTCTCAAAAATGCTTGGCTTTGGAAGGATTAAAAGGACACTCCAAATACTGGTCTCTGGCACCTTAGGAAAGATGGGGCAGACTCAGTCGAGATTCTTCTGGACGAGCTTTGCAGCAGGTGGGCCAGAAGGGACCACTTGAGTCGCATGTAGGTTAAAGCAAGAAGAGATCACAATGGTGCATGGGACTATATTTGCACAAGACGTTCTGGTCTCAAGAAAAGCACAGGTCTACTACTTGCACAACCATGATCTATAATGGCAAAAGTAGATAACTAAAGGCAAACGCACAGACCACTAATGCGCTACCACAGACCATGAATAATGCAAATGGAGATCAAAAATAGTGCAAGTAGACAGCACTAAAGGAGCAAGTAGAGACCAAGAGACCACTAAAGGTGCAAGCAGGGGCCTCTGAAACATGTAAGAGAACTAGAACACAATGCACACTGGACAGCAGATGGACCACACGTCAATAGGGCAAGGGTCATGGAGCAAATACAATACCTCCTGCAACTCCCCCAGCTTGACATTGAAAAAAAGTATTGCTAAATCCAATAGGTCTTGCACAGGCGAGCTATTGACTTTGGCCATGGTTTGTAGCCACTTTGCAGAGCAGCATAGCTAAAATCTATTTTTATTTAAACACACTGCCAACGCATTTTTTACTTTTTTTTTTAAAGGTCTAGTCTCCTAACAGCGGAGGCCAGGAGGTGCGCAAGAGGCAGGTGGAGGAAGCACACCACTATGGAGGGTTTGGGGACGAGATAAGCACACAGACAACAGAGGGAAAGAGGTCAGGAGGGACGGAGTGGACTCAGAGGGGTAATTACATTGGGAGACAGCTGGAAAACACGTGCACTGTTGCAGAAGGTTTAAACAAAGAAAAAAAGTAGTGTCTGAAACAGCAAGCCACAAAATGACACACTGTGTCCATGCTCCGGTAGAGGGACAATCGCACAAAGAAAAAAGAAGCCTACAGAAGCAGACTACTAAAAAGCAAGCAAATGAAGCCAACCAACGGCGATCAATGGGCAGCCCCTAATCAACTTGTACGCTAACAAAAGGTCTTACAAGAGTTGTCTTAGGTTAGACCTAAAAAGGGGACATTTGCAAAGTGTTTTATACTGGCAAATTTAATGGAAAAGAATGCAGAAATATTAATTGTGGCTTAAATTCAAGCAAAGTTATTTACTTCCTGGTGACAAGTGTGATTTTTTCTTCCACCAGCAAGAAACACTGAAACTTGGTCTGTAGTAATAATTCAAATATGTTTTAATTCCTATATAACTTTTCTAAATTAAGATGCTTTTTTTTAAACATTCAAAACAACCAAACCAGTTCAGAGCAGCACACAATTGTAACCAGTAAAGTGATTGGTCACAATGACAACAGAGCTGTAAAGTCACCAGGGTCTACTTCCATACAATAGTTTCAGATACTCTCGCTACTTCTTTAGAAATTAAAAATATCGGTATTTGGTTTAATATGCTATTCTCTACTAATGTCCATGCTTTATTAATGCCATATTCCTCGCATTGTCTACACTGTTGCTTCTATTATCGCGTGAAGCCTACATAAAGCGCTCCGATGCCCCTCAGGTCCTGGTTCTTGCTACCAAATAAACAAACATAAATATTGCATTCTCAATCCACTCATATCTGTGAGAGTTTTGGAGATTTCCAAGTCCACAGCACAATCTCTCATCTTCACTTAACACTTAATTCATACTGTACTTCTCAAAGGTTACTTCAAACGATTATTAAATATGAAAAGAAGTTTAGTGGAGAGTATTTATGAAATACTCTCAAAACTCCTAAAGCAAACCTTGTACTTTTAAAAGCGGAAAATGTTTGTCGAAAACCGTTCATTACATTTTTCTTTCGCAACAAGCATCTGCATTTGTTATTTTTCAATGGAAGCTTTGCCAAAAAAGTACCTTCGAAGTACCTTCTAATTATAAACACGTCATGAACGGAGTCAAGAACAAACATTCGTAAAAGTACAACTAGGCAAAATAGCTGGGTACTCAAGCAATTTTTTAGGCAGAAATATAAACATGTATGTATTTTTACTCTTTAAACTTTATCACTTTAAAGAAAACCCCATCTAAAGCTCCTAGTTAAAATCAAGTTCAGTAATAACCAATATGGGTCAGTATTGATCACCATTATTTTCATAAGTGAACACCTAGCCAACAGGGATTACATAGCATAATCTAAGGCGTGTACATTCGTCCACCCTGCCATTGTTGTGATTTCTGAAATCTCACTTTGGGATGAGACGCTAATGCAACGCATTGTTAGGAAGCACGGATAGGTTCAAGTGTCGCCCGCAGTGAGGTTACAGCAGAGAAAAAAAGGTTTTACAATATGGACAGGTTTTTCTGTGCTGTGAAATCAGTTACTATTCTCAGAACAGTTAGCTTCTATTATTAACACCAGTAGTAATGAGTAGGTTGAGTACTACACAAGGCCAAAGACAAAATGTGCAGAGAGAAAATCTATCCAGTGCAGGGTTCGTCACAAATGCAGCATAGAGCGAGTAAGCTAATGCCATCACTTTACCGCAGCTTAAGGAAGGCACAAACAAAGCCCTTTGCAAAGTCGCACAGGAACCCGAGCTGCGTCCCAATGGTAAAGCCCAACAAGCATTGGGAAATCCAATAGGTCTGGTGTTGGATGCCAGCTTTTTTGCCATTTTCAATGCATGTTTTTTGCAAAACTTTATTTGGGATGCTGCCAGACTCTCCTCAATATATATATATATATTTCACTTCCCGCTCAGTTCGCGGACCTGGCGCTGCTTTCGGCCATGCGTTGTCCCGCGGGTGAGCAGCCCGCTGAATATTTAACCACACTTCTTTTTTCACACATACACATATATATACATACATATATATACACACACACACACATATATATACACATACATACATACACATACATATATACATACACATATATACATACACATATATACATACAAATACTTATATATACATACATACACACACATACATACATACATATACATACACTAAAACCACAAATATTTTGGGGCTTCAAAAAGTACACATTGTCCAAGTTCTCTAGCACTTAAGGGAACTATATTGTGTGTGAATGTGCGCCCCTTGTGAAAGAGAAAAATCCTGTCACTAACACTGTCGTCAGTCAGTGGCTGAAAGGGGCTGCACCTGTTGCTCCACGCTGTGGGATGCAGTGGGCAGAAGAAAATTGTAAATGACAGTAACAGACCAATGGAGTGAGAGTGCAGGCTGAAGCCTCAAAAAGTAGATTATGCATATATGTTTGGTAAAATCAAAAAGCCTTGGCTAAAGCCAGATTGAAAAAGATAGAAACAAGGAAGCCTGTGTTCCCATTCATAGAGCTTGTAACCAAGAATTTAAGAGGCTACTGCCTGTTTTGGGGCGGAGCCAAGATTGGCAAGCACATGATAGGCATTGGTCTATAAAGAAATTGACAAGCTAAATGTCAATGGATTAGAATGAGTCCAGTGTAAGTCCAGTGGTTGAGAATGTTTCAAGCATTTCAATTCATCACTCTTCTGTTGTCTATGCGAACTGGCATCTGTGGAGGTTTGGGCACACTGGCACCGTATAGGTAATCCCACATCATCACTGTACCACAGCTGGTGCAAGACCTCCATTGAGCAATGCACTCCAGATTGAAAGTAAGAGTTTTTAGACATCTTGTAATGTGTCTTGTTGGAAAGCACTTCGGCTACCGAAGGCCTAAAGAGAAGTATGGGGCTAAAAGCTCTAGTCTAGAAGCAGATGAGCGCATTGCCAGGTGTACAGGGATTATGCCAGCATGGCACCACTTGAAAGCATTCAGGAGGCAAACTGGTAGGCAAAGAGGGAGCAAGGAAGAGTGAAGACAGGTGAGGAAACAGGAACGAAGTGAAGAAACAGGAAAGAGATGAGGAACCAGGAACGAGAATGAGGGAGCAGAAAAAGAACGAAGCAAGGTGGGGACGTGATGTTATGTAATTTTGCTTGCATGCCAGTTATGTTACCTTAGGGCTACTTCAGAGCATTGCACGAGAACAGAAGACGTGCAAAGAGTATAAGAGATGGAAAGAGGGGTGGGGGGGGAATTGTTGCAAAGCGCTCAGGCAACTTTAAAGTGCTAGGTAGGAAACAGAATAGAAGGGCAGGAGAAAAAGAGTGAACAGGAAGATGAGAATAAAGGTAAAGAAGTGACATTACTTTGTCGTGCTGGCTTCTGTGTTTAGTTTTAACGGGGTGACCCCATAAAACTACCCGGCCTGGATCAATGGTGCAGTACGTTTAAAGTATGGTCGTGGCAGTTCCTTACTACTATAAATTCAACACATAGGGACAGACAATTCACCACACTTAATATCGGATTCTATTCAAAATAAATTTTTCTCTACATGAGGAAAACATTAATTAGATGCAATTTAGACTCCAAGCATTAATGGTTTTACATTTATCAGCTTCAAAATATAGTGCAAGTAGTATTTACAGTGCTCGCAGTGTGATATAAAAGAGGCATCTAATGAATGTTTTCCTCATGTAGAATAACATTTCTTTTGAATAGAATCAGAAATGGAGTGTGGTGAATTGTCTGTCCCTATGTGTTGACTTTATAGTAGTAAGGAACTGCCACGACCATACTTTAAACGTACGGCTTCTGCGTTTACTCTCCCCTAGGGGTGCTGGTAAGAGCTGCACAGGTGCAGAAATGACCCTTATGTTTTCAATGATGTTCACCCACCTAAAAAGCAACACGCCTTTACAGACTGCAACCTCGTAATGCTCTATGCAACCCTGCATCAACGTTTTAGAATAGTTTAAACACCAGCCGCTTTATTGAGATCATGGTTTAAATATCAGACTTCACCCTCAATCAGGAGCCAACAGGTTGGCAGGTATGAGGGCGCACGAAAAAACAGTAGCTGGCCCAAGCGCGGGAGTCTCATTATCCCTCGTCGTCCAGGGTTACCGAGCATCACCAGGAAGTGTTTTTGCAGAGAAGGCCCCAGGCCCCTTTCGCGTGGGCAACACACACACATCCTGCGTTCCTTGTACACACACCAAGAGGGAAGCGCTCCCTGGCACCCTGGGCGCATTGTGGAGCGGCGGCCAAGTTTTCAAGGCGCGCTTTTTTCCTCTTCGGGAGTTTTTGTTTTTGCGCCGCTGCGCGCCGGGCGAGTCCTCCGCAGTCATTTTCCACAGCTCCGGTTTCGAGACGGCGAATTGTGGCGGGTAACACAACGCCACTAGAAAGGATACCACGGCTTCCGTGCCTCCGCAACCTAATCCCGCCTGGCCTCGCCCACGGGGGCACCGGCTTACCCGCGGCATGCCAGTGCCCCGCCGTCACTCACTGCCGCCAATTATGGGCCACTCTGGCTTCTTCTGCCCCACACATCAAGGGGGCAGCTAAGCCCGGCCTGCGGGGGCTTTAGAGCTGTACGGGGAAGGGGCCCAAAATAACTCCTCTTTCTACAGGCCCTCCCGCCCACTTCTACTAGCAACCGAGAGGCCATTTCGTGGCGCAGCTGCTTTGAGCCTCACGGAAACACAGCATTCGAGGACAGACCAGGCCTGTCGAGCACTCCCAACCCTGCAACCTTTTAACGTAACGTTTACACGGAACAAGGCAGCTTATACTTTGTTAATACTAGGTTCAGTCAAAAATGAGCTTTTACCGGAGTAATCTCGTATAATTTTGGGCATTTTGCAGTACATTTACTACACAAAATACCCCAAATTACATCATTCTACCACGTTGGTTGCAAAGGAAACGACGCAGAATTTTTCCGGGCCTACTTTTTACCTCTGGTAAACTTAATACCCTGCAATAACTTGCAAGAAAGTCTGTAAGTAAGCATTTGGGTACTTATATTTCTCATGATATTACCTGGGCTTTAAGCCACTACAGAGGCCGATGGGGGACAAATGGGAGACTACAGCCGAGAGTGACATGGGACAGAGTGAGCAGAAAAGAAAGGGCAGGGGGAACAATGCAGCACCGGGGGGGGGGGGGGGGGAGGGAAGGGACGGAAGGGGAAGATGCAAGGGACAGAGAAGGGAAAGAAGTGGAGTGGAGCAGATAGGGGTCGGAAAGGAGCAAACTAGACAAGGTGAAGAAAGGAGCAGGAATCAGTAAGCGTCAGAGCGAAGGGGGCAGATGTAGAGGGCAGAGTGTGGAATGAAGGGAACTAGTAAAGGGGCATGAAAAAGGTGGGTCAGCTAGAAAAACGCAAGAGGAAAAGAAGAGGGACAACAAAGATGTTAAGAACAGTAACAGAGAGGATTAAGTAGGGGAAATTAAAGAAACGGAGCAAAAAAGTGTATGATGTCAAATGACCACATGCAAATCCACTGTTTGCTCTTTGGCTAATCCCCGGTGTCCAACCGGCTTCAACAGAAGCGTCCACTGGAAGGCTACACTGCTGTAGACGTTCAGCAAGGAGTGGTTGAGCCTAGGCAAGTGCATAACAGGAGGTGACCTTGGAACTCTCAGGAGTGCACCATGTATTTACTTCTCAGACTCTACACCCATGGCCAAATGTTAAGCATTCTTAGGATCCACCATCAAAAGCGTTAAGTATGTTACGCAGCGGCTAAGCGAGGAGACTTTGGGGTCAAGGCACGGGAAGTTATAAGGTGGATTAAAGGCAATCCTCAGAATAGTATACAAACAGCACCCGCTTTTTTTAAATCTTCCAGAAGCAGAACATGCTCCTCTCCACACCCCACCAAATCCACCCCACCACCAACCCCGCAAAAAACACATGTAGCAGGTCCAGCCCAGGGGGGCAAATGGAAAAATATATGGTATACATACCAGTGTGCAAGCCTCTCCTAGAAAGGGAGAACAGGTAGGTCACGATGCAAAAGCAGTGAAAGTTTCACTTCAATTAATATTCAAGGTACAGGTAGAGTACAAGTAGAGCAATCTTCAGTTCCATGACTTTTGCATCAGCAGCAGCGTGCAGGCCGCCACCACAAACGTGCAGCACAAGTACAACACTGAAAACTTCCCTTAAACAGCACAATGAGCACAGGCAGCATAGGGCACTATTCCCTCCCATTGTTAATCACAGACATGCATCGGATACTATGGCAGGATCAACCCCCAGAGTACAAGCAAGGCACCAAGTGCAACGAGTCGTGCATTCCTTGAATTCTTTGCGGGCACTGCGCACACAAGTATCCTCTTCTGCAGTAAAATAGCATTGTCTCTTGACCGGCCACAGGAGACAACAGATTAGCACCTGACTAAACTATTTGAGGAAAGTAGCGCAAGGCACACAACTCCAAACACGCACATATTCCACCGAACCTCTCGCTCTCCTCGAACTCAGTTTGCAGTTTTTATTTTTCAATTCATAAAGATGTCTTGTCATACACGTTTACTTTCATATCGCAATTGTTTTCAACATGTTATAAAAGTCATTATTAAAGGCGAAAGCAGTCATCTTGACGCACCTGCGAACGTGCATACATCTTAACTATTTATAACAATTCAAGTGAAAAACACCTGACAACTGTCCTCGTACTGTGCGTAAACATGGCGTCAGCCACTCTTAGCACGTGTGGGACCTTCTACGCGGCATTGCGTAAACATGGCGTCCTCCCAGATTCATGTACGCCGCAGAGCTGGCAGCGCTTGAACATGGCGGCGGGCAGAATACGATAACGCACGTGTCAGAGCCTTCCTTCAGCAGTGCATTTCATCAGCAACCATCAAAATATGAAAAGCATGTGCCAGAGGCTGCCACCAGAAATGCGTAAACACGGCAGCCGTCGCGAGACAACAGGGATGTTACAGCTCACTTGGAACGGTGCCTAAAAAGACAGCTGTCGCGATAGGCTACGCACCTGTCGGAGCTTACCTCCTGCAGTGAGTAAACATGGTGTCTGTTTCGGTACATAAAGTTCCACATTTTGTTGCAGTGCGCTACAATTCTGCATCTAACACTTATTTTTCATCCCAACAGGTTTATGTTTGTTTTGCCATGTACACTGTGCACAAGAGTGTTTTTTGAAGCCTTTAAGCGAGGACACATAGTGCAACGAAGCATTCATGGTATTTTTTATTTCTACGAGAAATAGGTGGCAACGAACGCTGCTGGTTGTAAGGGAAGCGTGTAAAAGCAGAAGCTTTAGAACTGTGGTGTCCTAAAGAGATCGAAGTAGATTTTTAATGTACATTTACATTTCTATGATAACTGGGCTGAAAATAGGAGCCAAGTGTGGCAATCCATGCAAAGTCAATGCAATTTCTCAGAGTTTCCCTTGCGGCCACAACAGGTGACTTTTGCCCTCATGAAACTATCTGTGGTTTGGGTGTTAGTCGGGAGATAGCTCCAGAGGTATGGTCCAGCGACCGACAACCCATGGTCCAATTGTACATTTACAAAGGCTCTGACTACCAAGAGGTGATGTCCCACTGGATTACAGTCCAACTGGGTGAGACAGCATTGGTGTCTCACCAACCTCATGTTTTCCAATTAAAAACAAAAGTCTATGCACATATACATAGGTAAACGGACTTTCGGTCAGCCCTCTCGATTCTTTGGTCGGTTCAAGTGTCAATCATGTTTTGCTTCCACCCACCACAGCACCAAGTAGTGGGTCAGTCCACTCAGTCAATGGCTATTTTGCACTTTCAGTGGTGAAGTGTTCCATGATCACATATGCACTGTTCCCTGAGAAGAAGTGCACTTCAGTTCCAGTGCCTGGGTGCTCAAGCTGCTAGGATATCCTCTATGCAATTTTTTTTTATAGGTTTCCCAGAATTTTTCTGGCGTCTGGTCTAGGTTTGCAAAAATAAATATAAAAAAAGACATGGCTGCCAAAATTGGACCCGTTGGCTCTGCCAATGCTTTTCTTTAAGGAGCTTGATTTCGGTGGAATAGGTCAGTTGCTGCTATGTATGTGTTAAAACGGAGGTCAGAATCCTACATTATTCCTATGTTCCTTACTTTGATAGGAATTGTGTCCCCAAATAATATGAAAGGGGGGGCACATCTGATAAAATTATTCTAGTAGGTGGAGAGAATCCAGTACCATGGGTGTATAAGTAAGGGTACCCAGTTCCTCTTTTTATTACTCTTAAATTCCTTAACAGTCAATAGCATGATCCTTACAACACTGGGTCACTACATCCTGAAGACTTCAAGGAGCCAGAATGTAGGAGGGGCTCACCCCCCCCCCCCCCCCAAAAGGCAAGTTCCTCAGCCTTTAATCACAGCCACCGCACACCCCACTGCGCCCTTCTTGGACTCCTTCCCCGGGACTAGGTGCAAACAAGAAAATCAGGTAGCCGTATGGCCAGTCGGGCAACTAGGTAATTTTCATTAGAGCGGAGACCTAAGGTAGCTTTCCTAAACTCCTGATAGAAGAATGGGAAGGAAGAGACAAAACAACTGAAGTAGTACAAGATTATTCATTAATTTTCTGCTGGATAAACAGGGAAAGTTTCTGCTTTGTGAAAGAGCTTATGAAGCTGTAAAAAGGGAGATTCGTAGCCAGAGGCTTCTGATGAATCAGGCCCTCCTTTGATTATGGAAAAGGATGTGATTTACAATTGGTAAGCTTAAGTCAAACAGTTCTCTTCATTTTTCTGTGTGATAATGTTTAATTGGTTTTTGCTCAGCACTTGCGCAATGTAGGCGGTCGCTTCAAAGCATTAATAGAAACATAACATCACTCCAGATCTAGTAGGAAAACTTTGCTAATGTCCCGGGTCACACTTTTTTAATCCATCAAGTATAATGCAAGCATTATTTTTTAAGTTGGATTTCCTTGAACATGGACTGCTTTGCATTGGCACAGAGATAGAAAACATTTATAGGTTGTCATCTATGGATACACATACTGTATACAAATATTGACAAGCATATATTCTACATAAAGCAAAGTTTCTACATCAATTATGAATGGCAAAGAGATCGCGTCCCAATACAGTAGGATGAGGGGGCTGTGAAGTCACTTCCAGCGAGTTCACTTTCTTTGAGGTCAGTGCACTGCTTTGCTGACTCCGCCCCACATTTAATTTTAGAACTGAGGACCTGCTGATGGAGGGTTTCAGGACTGTGCTCTTCATATAAGGGACACAATTAGAGGAATAGGTGATAATACCGTTACGTGGGAGTAGAGTGATGGGGTAAGGATGGGCAGGCAAGCCAGGAAAGCAAACCCATGGAAGCGTTGCTTTGCTTCAAACAACTATTACCCTTGGGTACTAAAACGGACTCTGCAGCTTGCAATAATACATTAGTCCATTTCAGAATTGTATACAAGAACATATGTATTTTTAGCAACTATATTTGAAGAACGTGCAATGAAGTATACACCATGTTGTGCTTTTTCCAGTCGTTTTCTGGAAGGGGTGTAGGGCAAAGCTTCATGCAATGTAGGGCTGGTAAGAATTTTTTTGGGGGGCCAGAGATGTTTTTGGATCCCTAGATAAAGTTTTGCTCTCCAGTCTGCATTACACCGCTGTGGTGGAAACCTAGGCTGTTATGAAGAACAGTTACTTACGAGTACCTGGACTCAAAGCATCTCTAGACCTGTCCCTGAGGATGGTGGGGCTACCACTAGCCTTTAAACTAATCTTCAGTACAAATCTATTAGATAGCCATTGCTGTTGTATATTCACAATTTAGACCAGTGACTTCCTCCAATCCAGTCCCCGGATGCTTGTTTTTGGAACACAGAGGACCTGGCTTGGCAGTTCGAGCTGGACTGTTCTCGTGAGGAGCAGGGTCAATACTGATTTGCATATGGCTGAGTCTACACTGGAATGGCCTGGTGAGCAAAAGAACAATAGATTTATCCCAGATCTCTTGACGAGGGGTGAATGTTTGATTAGTTCCACATTCTGTCCATCATTCAGTCTTACGATGAAGATCACATTGGCAAGCCTACAGACGTGTGGCTCCAACAAGGTGAAACCAAATACTTCACCAAGTGAGAGCAGTATGGAGGTAGGGGTGGGGAGAAGGCAGGCAAAAATAAGGTACTTTGTGTTTGAAATTGGTTTTATTTCATCAAGATTGTGAGCTGGATACCAAATTGGACACCAACGTGCCATGCACAGTTGCAAAATGAACAATGCAACATGTTTCACCTGGGGCACTGAGTATGGACATCTTTTCGACTTAACAGTCGATTGGTTAAAAAAAAGTGCAGAATCCAAGGTCTCTAGCAAATGAAATTCCACCTAGTTTACAAAGTGGTGCAATGAACTGTACCAAATGCAAAGGTCTTTAGGTCATACCTAGAGGTAGCTTTACAGTCTCGCAAGTCTCGTGTTTCCCCCCCACAAAAAAAAGTAGTAAAACAATATGCATATATATGTAGATACAGGATCTTTCGGTCAGCCCTCTTCATCTATTGGTCTGTTCAAGTGTCATTCACATTTTACTTATGTCCACCCCAGTACACAGCATGGGCGCAATGGGTCAACCATTGGCTCTTTTCACTGTGAGTGACAGAATTTTGCTCATGTGCACATATAAGTGCAAACTAGTCCACAAGGAAGAGAGACAATGAGGATCAAAAACAAATAAAAAAATTTAAAAAACACCTGCACTCCCATGGAGTGCTGACAGCAAAAGAAAAAAAGTACCATGAAAGTAAAACAAACAAAGCAGAGGAAATGCTACTGTATAAGAAGCAAATAAAAATGACAAGGGAGGCCAACCAGTAGGGGGTGACCCAAAGCCCACTCACTGTATTAAAATTGTCCACAATAAGTCTTTAACAACAAACCGCAGATAAAAGACCTCTGTGGGCGAGACATGAAAACAGTGACCGAGTTAAAAGTAAAAAAGCTTTGCCATCTAAATGTATCCTGCCTCGCATAATATTTGGAAGCTTTCATATGAACCTAAGCAGAGTTGAGATGAAGCACTAGGTGATGTTTCAATGAGGCACGTGTCATCAGAATGACTGGAAGGGCAGGGGCAGAGTCAGTCATGTGCTCAGAGAAGTCAATTAGTAGGATTACTATCACACAGGAATTCACAGCATACAAGTGCAAGAACCAGGGAAGAGTCTAGAACCAGGGAAGAGTCTAGACCAGGGAAGAGTCTAGAACCAGGGAAGAGTCTAGAACCAGGGAAGAGTCTGACATATCAGACGCTCATCCATTTGGTGTTACCAAGTTACGTTATTCTTCAAGTTATTAAAAAAAAATACCCAATGAACGAAAAATGCATTTGGAGAATGTCCTACAACATATGCAGATCCGGGGGGGAGGAGGGAGAATTTTTTTTCAAAAACACCAATATTATACCCTGTGCTCTTCCCAGACTCGATGCAAGCTCTGTACACCAGAGCACACTAATCCCACTCTCTCCTGGGCAAAGGATCCCCATTTGTGTCCGCTGCCCTTTCCTCAAGGAGTTTATCCAGTCTCCATCAGAAAAGGTCCCACACTGCCAACTAAACCACTGGTCTGTCCCTTTGCTTAGCCCGAGGTGTCCAACATAGGCCCAGGAGGGCCTGCATGATCCAGGACAGATTTGTAGACTAATTGACTTTGCGTACTAGTTATATTTAGATTCATTGTACGCAAAGTTATTTTACATGAATTTCCTGAAAATATGGTTTACTGGCACCTATATGGCAGAGCATGGATGCTTTCCACCTGGACTGAAGGAGTATAGACTTGGATTAGGGGTATTACTTAAGGAAGTTCCTAGCTCTCAGAGAAGGATATTCCATGCGCCAGGGAAGATCTGGAAAGAAGGGAGAGTGCGCAGGATTAGATGAGGACTAAGAGAAAGTGAGAGTCCTGGGTCATCAGGATCTGAAATGGTGAAGTATAGGGTGACCGTGGAACGTCCCGCTGGTATTGGGGTCTGGTGGGTCGTGCTAGGTGCCTAAGTCACGCAGTTACCTTGGCCGCCTCTCGTGGAGAGGTAGAAGTTTAGGGACATGGTCTACAATCTTTTGCATTCCAACCCTGTCGTGAAAATAATATATTTCGAATGTGCTTCAAGTAAGCTCAAACACTGTAGAACAAGGGCACTCTAGGGCTGTGCCAACAAAACAGACAAACGTCGACATTCAGGAGTGCATTTGAATTGATCCCAAGAAGTGTGTCCCCTGTCAGTTACTGCAAGGATGACAGACCTTTCAAATGAGATAGTAAGTAGAAAGGGGTAGGGAGTCCGGATCATCTTTTAAGAAACGTCCCAAACTGTTGCGTGTCCTTTTTTCACATACTAAACCCAACTCACGAAATTAACAAAACTTTCCGAACAAGGGAGATTAAAGGAATTTTAGGGCTAGAAGCGTTTAATGATCAATCAAGTTTTCTTTTTCTTTTGTCAATGGTGACTTTCTCACGCTAACTTTCAAAACATTTCAAAAATTGCAAATCATGATCCTTATTTTATTTTTTAAACCACGTTTTTCCAAGGTATCTTTGCAAACACTATTGTTCTTCCGGCCACAGTCTTTAACTCTCCTGGACATTCCTGTGCAGCCCCCCACTCCCCTACACGGAAGCAAGATTTGATTAACAGGTAAAGAAAGATATGTAGAAAAAGCAAGAAACAAACAAACAAGAGGATAAAATACAGTGACAAAGGAGAGAGGGAGTCTAATTTGAAAAGTATGAGACAGGAGGAGAGAGATTGGGGTAGACTGAATGAGAGACGAGGAAAAAAAGTGGGGAAGTGAAGGCATCGAATGTGAGAGACAAGAGGCAGAGGAGAAGAAAGATGGGGGCAGACACTAAAACTCATGGAAGAGCAGAAGGTCAAAGGAAAGTAAAAGTTAAAGAGAGACAGAAAAGCACGAGACACGGAGAGAATTTCGCGTGAACTAAATCCCGCGGGATCTCAGTTTAAGAGGGCCTGCACGAGGAGAGCGAGCCGAGCCGCCGTTCCATCCGAATGGAAACACTTCTGCAGTGCTCTGAAGCTGGCTATAAATATTTGAAAACATCAAAGGCGGTTGTGTTAAATTAAAAATGCTGTCACACAGATAGGAACTAGCCGCGGGGGCTGCCAGCTCCGACATGTGAGCCTGGGATCAGACACAAAGAGGCAGAGCAGCAAGGCAAGAAGAGAGCCGGGGAGTGAGCGAGAGAGCGACAGCAGAGGGGAGAGCAACGGAGAGACATGGGGAGAGACCAGGGGTGAGGGGATACAGCGGGGGGTGGCAACACAGCACGCTAGGAAGAGAAGGGACTGAACAGAGGGGGTCAGGCTCTCTTCGAATGGGCCGGTACCGAGTGCTGGCACTTCTCTAGAGAAACGTAACACTTTGAATTGGAGAGTACCAGCACTATTCAGAAACAAGCAGGTACTCTGGCACAGGGCACCCGCACTTCTATTTTCCACTGCGAGCATTGGGTTCAGGGAGACTCGAGTGTATGTAAAATGCTATTGGGGGGTGGGGGTAAAGGGGGCGGGAGAGCTGGTAGGATGAAAGAGTGTGGGGGGGGGGGGTGGCGGGGTGAAAGGGGCGTGGGCAGGTTAAACCAATTAGAGTAGGCATTGGGTGCAAGGAAACAAGTTGAGAGGATGAAACAAGCAGACCAGAGTAAGAGGGGAGAACAGGTAAGAGTAGGATACCCTGGTAAGATGTGGAGTTAGAGAGGGCACGGGGGCCCTTCTGTGTTCATGCCCTTTGACTGTGGGCAGATACAACTGGGATTTGTGTACATGCCCACTGATGCAAACGTAGATATTGGGGTTCTCTGCCAATGCTCTCATACCGCAAGCTTAGAGCACAAGGGTTGCCTTTGCCAAGGGTCACAGAGGTGACAGACATTGGGGTCTGTGCTGATATCCAGTAAAACACAATGGGTTGCAGGTACCAACATTCAGTTTATGTACTACATGCAGAGACAGTAGGATCTCTGGCAAAACCCACTGACTGCAAGCACAGGCCCTGGGGGTGTCTGGCAAAACCCACTGACTGCAAGCACAGGCACTGGAGGTGTCTGGCAAAGCCCACTGACTGCAAGCACAGATCCTGGGGTGTGTCTGATGATGTCCACAGTCAGAAGGTTAGCAATTGGGGAGCACCACTGGAGTCAACCGGCATCAATATTCAAGGGTTGCATGAATACCCAGACAGAGCAGGCACTGACACGTGGGTTTTTTGCCAAAGCCCACAGACTTGAAGTATAGTCAACGGTGCCTTTGCTGATGCCCCAGATATTGAAACCTCCATCATAGTCAAGAGAGAGCGGACGATATTCAGTGTCTGCACCAAGGCCCCTCAGCGACATGTGCATATACTGGGAGGGCCAAACCCCACATATTGTAGGCTTGGATATTGGAGATCCCTGGAGACCTGTGGAGGGTGTTTGCCAAGGCCCCGGATTACAAGGAGACATACTCCAACCTCTGCACCCCTAGAAGGTATGTGGAGGTCTGCGTTAAGTTCTGTGGACTGCCACCAAGTGGGCGCCACTGGCGGGGAACATGGACAGAGCATGAGCTATTGGGGCTTCTGTTAAACACAATAGACAACAAGCAAATGTATCGAGGGGGTCTGTGCTGAGAGCGACATCCTACATAAGACAACACCAGAGGTCTGTGCTATCACTCACAGTGTGCAGTCACATTGTGGGACCTCTGCTGAGCGTGTGGTCTACATGTTCACATTTTGGGGGTCTCCGCTGATGCTCACAGTTAGCAGGCACAGACGTCTGTGGCCACTGCCTAGGTGGGGCGGCTGCCAGCGCGTCAAAAACAAGCAGGCTATTTTAGTTTCGGAGAGGGATGTGCACAGAAATCCCATTCATGACTGCAGCGGAGCCTATAATAAGGGAAAAAGGGAACATTTTTTAAATACAGGTTTCAATTCAGAGGAAATTACTATGTATAGAAATCAAAGGTTTTTAGAGGGGGAAATAGTAGGCGCTTAGGGCTGTTTGCAAGCCATGATTTAACTCTGCCTGCGCCACTTTGTTCGAACGGTGAGCCTTTTGGGGTGGGAGTCTGTTGTGGTAGCTTTTCGATACTTGACCGCTAGTACCGAGTCAAGACATGAAAGAAAGACTTAACCATCGCTCCTGGGACCCCTTCCAGACAATGGTGAATGACGGGCTGTACGGGGGCATGCACTCCGTCCCCACAGCCACAAAGCAGCAAGCTTGTTAGTTTACCAACTTGTCCAAGAAGAATCCGGAAGTGCCAAATGCTTGAGTAATGTTGTAAATGAACTTTGTGGTTCAGCGGGAGCCGAGTTTACTATTCACCCCACTTCTCCGGCCATGGGTTTTTAACAGCGCATCCCACATACTCTAAGGTTGTGTACAATCTTACATCACATAAATGGGCCTGACATTTTGAAGGTAAACACCACATCACAAACTTGAACCTGCGATGAGGCAAGACTACATCCATGCAAGTTACATTAATCGATTCTAGACATAACATGAAAATCTTACGAATCTCCTCTCTAGCCAGGCATATAATGCGCAGCTTGCTAGTCAAGGCTACAATTAATCTTTTGTGGACAGAATCTGAGAATCTTAGGCTTACCATCACATCACATGATAGGAACAGAAGTGCAAACTGAGGATGTCTTGAGGAACAGCTACTTACATGCAGGTTACACTAATCATTTCCAGACAAATCCTGCAGATCTTAGATTCTCGCCTGGTGAAAGAATAGACAGTTGGCGAAGAAAACATGCACACAGGTTGCATTTATCTTTTTCTAGAAAAACTCCCCCCTTTCATGCCCCTAGGTTCAAACTCAAGGAGTGAAGAAGAGCTACCCAAAACGACATACATACAGGTACACTAATGTTTTCTAGTCTAATCATGACAATTTGAGTAAAATCCTATCCCTATCCCAGGCTTCAATGATGCACAGCCAACAAAAAATTCAGGGTTGTCTGCTGTGGGAGCAACAAACCTGATCATGTTGCTTCAGAACATTGTTACTTAATAAAACCATTTCAGACAGAACCCATGAAACTTTATTAATCCATACCAATCAACATCAGCTAGATGATCCATTTTATTGGTTTAGGAACATCTCCATGAACTTGATTCCCTAATGGTTTTGGTTTTGAGCCAACTGCACTGGTTGCTTTTAGATTCTTAAGTTCCTTAACCACATTAAATGCATACTCAAGCAAAAAACGACCATAGAAGGAGTATTGACAGAACATGCAACAGAGTCTACAGCTCAATAATCCCCCAAATTCTAAGCGTGACAAACAACTAAAGGTAATATGGACACGCACTGCATCTTCACCCAGTCTGTCCATCATAACCCAATAATACAATTAGGAACGCACAGCCAGCACCACACAGACTAGGCAAACGCATATCCTCCATCCCTAGTGAACAGAGATCCTCCATTGATCTACCAAGCACAACCATCACACCCAATCTACACCCCTCGGCAGTCGCCAAAGCAGCATCCCAAGCCATATGCCAATATGGAGATATCAGCAATCCTGTAAACCAAAGCTCTCGCCAAATTACGCAAACCAAAGCCCTCGCCAAATCCCCTTCAACCACAATGCTAAACAAATACACCACAGCACTCAGGAAGTCCCCTAGACAATAGCATCCAGAAAGAAATCTCAAACCACAGCAGTCAATTCTCACAGCCCTCAGGAGTCAATTCCATAAACCCCAGCTCTCAGCAGTCAATTCCATTATCAACACCTCTCCGCAATCAGTCCCCTAAAACCATTCTTCTTAGCGAGCTTTGGCCAGAGAAAAAGTGCTAAGTAGCAAGAAATGCATGAATGGTAGTGCGAATGGTATTTAGAGATAATGGGGGGGAATGATCAAGCATGTAGGTTAACAATAAATGTGGGGGAACTGAGCGAATGGTCACAAATAAAATGAATGGGTATACATTAAAAACAATCACTTAAATAGGGAGGATTGGGTGAAGAAGAGAAGGTTGCGAAACCACTAAGGATTATTGTAAAGGAGTGAGCCCTGTGTGCGGCATCAGCAGTCCAGCCAGCGTGGATGGCGTGAGCTGGCACAAGGCATTACCCGTCCATTTCTTCCATCCTTCTTTACACAGTGATTGTTGACTCAATAATGTTCTCACATTGGCCTAATGGAATACAAAGAGCCCGAGATAAGCACTTCAAAAGTGGTAAAGTGAATAGAAACGAGCCGGTCCTGCCAGCTGTGCACATTATCTCTGCAGTCGGTAGGATAAAATACTTATAAATGGCTTGTTTAAATTGCTAATTTACATTAAATGTGCTTGGCTGAGATTAGCTGGAGTGAAGTGGTTAGCTAAAACTGGCGCAAAATGAAGATATCAAGGCTGTTTTTTCCCGTTCCATGGGTTCTCATCACAGGGGTTCGGGACCACAAAATTCACCTGTCAGTGACCGAGAGGCAAGCCCTCGTACTGCTCGATTCTCCTTTGACACCAAAGCCACAAACTCCAGAATGACTCAACAATGCATAAATCAATGGCCATCCTGCTGCGGTTCTCTCACTAGGAACCACGACCACAAGCTTCAGAATTGGTCTTGGCTGGAGTAACTAGATTCAATAGTGCACCAGTCAGTGGTCAATACACCCTGCTAAACCCATTGGGCACAAAGGCCACAATCTGCAGTAGGGCTTCCAGCAGAGGCAAGTAAAGCCAACAATGCACCAATCTGTGAACAAACTTACCTGGTCCTTTCATTGGGCACCAAAGACACAGGTAGCGGAACAGCTATCAACTGGAGTAGCTTGGGCCAACAATGCATCAATCAGTGGCCAACTCACCCTGGTCCTCTCATTGGGCAGGAAAACCGCAAAGTTCAGAACAGCTCCCACTGGAAGGGATTGGGGTCAGCAGTGCACCAATCCGATGCCTAGCCATTCATGTTACATTAGGTAAAGATCCACAAGCAAGCTTGAGACGCTCAATCATTGACGGTATTTATGGACATGTAACAACTTGAACGTTTTGTAATTGATTACCATTCAACAATATCTCACTTTGGTAGGAAGCCAGTTTTCAGTTCAACAAAATGTAGTCTTGCTGTATTCAGAAAGAAACATTCAATTCATTGACACATTGACAAGATTTAGCAAACACTTGTGTGCAGTGGTGAAATGCTGCATTTATGTGTATTCACACAGGTGGCAAATATTGTGCTCAGACAGGTGAGCAAAGAATGGTATGAATAGTTCAAATTATCTGCAGGGAAAGCAATTCTAACGAGAGGGGTCCAAACCATTACTGAGGTCCTCAGCACAATTCTTTACATTGACGAAGGCAAGCCTTGATAGAGGCTTCATAATGTATCCGTTTATTTCTATAAGCACACTGAAGCTTCCAAGATTTGCAGTTATTCCTAATAGTGTCTCCTAACCCTTGTTGTAAGACTGTGCATTTCGACACTTGATGCATTTATGAAGGGTATTCTTCAGGAAGAGGTAGGACTCCGTCCTGCTCAATGCACGATCACTCTTCATGCACTCCACGAAGATCTGGGACACCATCTCCTCCCTTGCCACCGAAGTCATCCTTATCACCAAGACTTCGCTCAACCCCGCTTTCGCTCCTGACATTGCTGCAGATATTCCATACAACTACAAGATAGCACACCAGGACCGCACCAACAAACACAGAATTGCCATCATCCACAAATAAACCATCCGCTGCACTACCACTACAGACAGCACCACCACGATCATGGAACACTTCAACTTCCAACTCCAAACGGATGGCAGAACCTCCATGTGGGCTTTGGGTATGGGCGGACCGGAATAACAGGCTTGGAGGCCGTATGTACTGAGCAATTTCTGTAGCTCTGTTTATTAACAGTGACAGTTATAGTACGTAGGGGCAGAGGAAACAGAAGAATGGAGAGGGAATCCGGATGGTAGTCGTCAGGGAGCCGGGATCCGCGGTGAGCAGGTGTGGGGGTCTTCCTTTTCTCCGTCTTTGGTAGTCCGGTGGTCCTCGGAGGTAAAGAGAGACAATGACAGGGCAGTTAGTCCTTGGTCACGAGTGCTAACTGGTGACACCAACACCCGGGTTGTGAGGGGATAGAAGAGAGCGTGAGGGGGGGGGGGTCGGAAGGGTAGAAGATGGAATGGAACTCAAGCAGGAAGGGAAAGGGTGCAAGATGTGAGGATTCCGGTGGCGGTATGAACTATCTAGGGTGTCTCAGGAAGTGCGCATATATACAGTGCTCCTAGGAGTGCTATACAGTGAGAGGGGTCGATTTCTACACTATGATACAAGTCAGCCTGCAATTCAGGAGACAGGGTACTCACATGCCCCGCCGCAACTCTTCTCCGAGTTGCGGCCGCTCTCCAGCCACCTCCACAGGACTCCACCAGTCCTCGCTCCAGATCTCGTCCTCCTCGCCTCCGCTCTCCTCTTCTCCACGCTCTCCGTCCACCACCTTCAGTTCTCGGTTTGCTGTCTCCTGCCACGAGTCCGCCTTCAAGAACTCCGCTTCTTCTCTGTGGCGTCCTTTTCCGTGTTCCGGTCCGGGATCGTGGGCGGGACTTCCGGGGTTGGAGACAGGTACTTCCGGTTCGCCGTCCCTCGTACTCGTTTCCTGCATGGAAAGAGAAAGGGGGATATGCCGGATTGCCAGGGACGCGGTGGGAGTATCGTCGGAGCCCAGGGAAACGGTACTGAGCCACCGCCTGAGAGAGGTAGGGGAGGGGTCTGTTCCACATCCCTTTCCCCTAGCCATCTTTCTACTAGAGTTGGTTGGGGGTGGGTAACGAGACAAGTAGTCCGCATTTCCCTGTTCCACACCCTTGCGGTGTAGTGTTGTGAATCTATAGGGCTGAAGAGTCAGGAACCATCGTAGAACACGGTCATTGTGTCCCTTGTTTCTCGCCATCCATTCTAATGGTGCATGATCCGTATATAGGGTGAATTCGCGACCATCCAAATAATAACGAAGGCTTTCTATAGCCCATTTGATAGCCAAGGCCTCTTTTTCAATGACTGCATAATTCCGTTCCCGGGGAAAGAGCTTTCGACTTAGGTAGAGGATGGGTCTCTCCTGTCCGTCCCTATCTTTCTGCGACAGCACGGCCCCTATACCCTGGTCTGATGCATCCGTTTGCAGGATAAATCCCTTGGTGTAGTCGGGACTAACCAGGACAGGTTCGGAAACCAGGGCCTGCTTCAGTTGGCTGAAGGCCTGGAGCACCTCCGGGTTTGGATGACAGAGGGCCTCCTCGGCTTTTGTGGATTTCTTAAGGAGGTCCGTCAGGGGAGCAGCTGTTTGGGAAAAACGGGGAATGAACCTCCTGTAGTACCCCAGGAGACCCAGAAAAGCCCTTAATTCCTTTCTTGTTCGCGGGAAGGGGATGGATTGTATGGCTTCTATTTTTTTGCTTTGTGGTCTGATGACCCCCTCGCCCAGGAGGAACCCCAGATACTTTACGGTTTGAGCGGCCAGCGTGGTCTTGGAGGGGTTGATGGTAAAGCCATGGTTTCCTAGTGAGGAAACGACTTCTTGCAAGTGTTGTAGGTGTTGGGTCCAAGTGTCACTATAGATGATGATATCATCAAGGTATGCCCCGGCGTATCGTGAATGAGGTTGGAGGACCTGGTTCATTGCCCTCTGAAAGGTGGCGGGGGCACCGTGAAGGCCAAAGGGCATCACTTTAAATTGGAACAGGCCATCCGGGGTTGAAAAGGCAGTTTTCTTTTTGTCCTCTGCGCGGAGTGGGATTTGCCAATAGCCTTTACAGAGGTCAAGGGTACTGATGAATTTAGCCTTTCCTATGCGTTCCACCATTTCATCGACCCTGGGTAATGGGTATGTATCAAAGCAGGAGACTTTGTTGACCTCCCGGAAGTCGATGCAAAAACGTACCGAGCCATCCGGCTTCGGTACTAATACAATAGGGGAGTTCCAGTGACTGATGGACGGTTCGATGACGCCCATTCGTAGCATCATGTCAGTTTCCTCCTTGATTACCGTCCTTCGAGCCTCTGGGACCCGATAGGGCCGTTGTCTCACGGTTTTCCCTGGTTCAGTCCGAATACAGTGTTCTACCACCGTGGTGTGGCCCGGTAGGGAGGAAAACACATGCTGAAGGGAGGTCAGGGCTGTGTTTAGGTCTGCTCTCTGGGTTTCCCGCAAGTCGGGATCAAAACAGATCTCAAAAGGGAGGACAGTAGGAGTCGCAAGACCGGACAGAACAGGTCGGGGTCCTTCCCACCGTTTCAGGAGATTTATATGGTAAATCTGGGAGACCCCTCGTTGGGGATCCATCTCTATTTCGTAGGTCACAGGGGTTACCTGACGTAGGACTGCAAAAGGACCCTGCCACTGACCCAGAAGTTTATGGTCTGAGGATGGTAGAAGGAGTAGTACGAGATCACCTGGATTAAACGAACGGGCCCTAGTTCCCTTGTCATATTGACGCTTTTGAGAGGCTTGTGCCGCTAACAGGTTCTGACGTACAATTTCCCGTATTTGTCCCAAATGGGTTTTCAGGTTGGCTACATATTCTGGGAGGGGTTTGGTGCGATCAGGTGCGGCCTCCCACGCTTCTCTTGCCATGTCCAACAGGGTTCGGGGAGCCCTTCCATACAACAATTCGTATGGGGAGAAACCGGTGCTTCGTTGAACTTTGCAACGGATAGCAAATAATGCTAGGGGTAGCATTTCTTCCCACCTTTTGCTTTCGAGGGCCAGCAGTTTCTTTAGTGTGGTCTTTAGGGTGGCATTATAGCGTTCTACCAGGCCGTCGGTCTGTGGGTGATATGCAGAAGTCCTTATCTGTTTGACACCCAGCTGGGTGCAAACCTGTTTCATGAGGGAGGAAACAAAGGGGGTCCCTTGATCCGTCAGGATCTCTCGGGGAAAACCTACTCGTGAAAAGATGGTGATAAGTGCTTTTGCTATGTTCTGGGTGGTGGGTTGTTTTAGGGCCACCGCCTCGGGAAAGCGAGTGGCATAATCCACTAGAACCAGAGCATACCGACACCCACTTCTGGATGGAAGCATAGGACCGATAAGATCCATGCCAACCCGACTAAAGGGCACGTCTATGAGGGGCATAGGCAGGAGAGGAACTCGGGGAGGGCGATATCGGCTGTTTTTCTGGCAAACGGGACATTCCTGACAGTAGCGTTTGATCTGCTGATGAACCCCCGGCCAATAGAATCGGTCAAGGATGGATTGTCCCGTTTTTATATCACCGAAATGTCCCCCTAATAGGTGGCTGTGGGCCAGGAACAACACTTTCTCCCGAAAGGGCCCAGGGATTAACAACTGTGATGCTTGCTGTGGGTTGCCCTTCCTGTACAACAGCCCGTTTCGTTTAAAGAAGTAGGGACCTACATGAAGAGGGTCTTCGTTATCCAAAGCCTGGTTCCAGGCATTCTGTAGCATGGGGTCTTCTTGTTGAGCCGCTCGGAACTCCCTGTCGGTCTCCCATGGGTGGTCGTCCACTTGCACGGGATATGCAGTTGCGTGCTTTCTTTTCTCCTTCTTCTTTTGGCTCTTGGTTTTGTGGGGTTTGTCCGGGAGGCTCGGGTTAGCAGTGGCCTGGGGAAACGGTGCTTCTGCCCACCACTTCTCGAGTGAGTCAGTCGTTTTCTGGAGGAGGTGAGGTAGTCCGCTGTAATCACTGCCCAGTATAATCTGTTCCGGTAAAGTGGGTATCAAACCTACGTTCAGAAGGCTTCCTTGGTCTGCATGGTGTTGTACCCGCACCCTTGCGGTGGGATATGTCTTGGTGTCGCCGTGTACGCACTGGATGGCGACAGTACCGGTCACGGGTCCTATGCGAGTGGGCAGTTCTTGAGGGCGCAGTACGCTTTGCCGGCAACCGGAATCTGCTAGAGCGCTCAATGGTTGGCCGTCTATCATCACTGGACAGTGAAACCGAGGGGGTTCCATCTCCGGGGTGTCACACACCAGGTTTCTAACCAGCCCCACCTCCATAGGCTCTTCTCTCTGGGGGCAAACCCTGGCGATGTGGCCATAACCTCCACAATGGTAGCACTGGGGTCCGGGGTTCGGTGGTCGTGGTAGGACAGGGTAAGGAAAAAGGGGAGTTGGTTCGGGTTTTCTTGGCGGGGGAGGTCTTTGGGCTCGGATGTGAGAGGGGTGATGTCCTCGGGTTAGGTGTTCATCCTTAATCCTTTGTGTCTCCTGGGCACGATTGAAAGCACTGGCAATTTCCACGGCCGTTTCTAGTGTTAGGCGTGCGTGCTGGCGTACCCACTTCTGCGTGGAGGGATGTAAGGAAGCCAAAAACTGCTCCAGATATATTTTGGCTAAGATGTCATCTTTGGAGGAGGTGGCGGGTTTCAGCCACCGATTAGCCAAGTCCTGGATACGGAAAGAAAGAGCCCTGGGGTTTTCTTGTGGCCCTTCCTTTACTTGTCTAAGGCGTATTCTATAGGTGTCCTCGTCGATCCCTAGGCGTTCCAGAATGCATGTCTTTATGTCGGCATACGGGGTCTGTCCTTGAACGTTGGCCTGCTGGTAAGCTGCCTGTAGCTCCCCGGTAAGCAAAGGTCCCAAATAGTGACCCCAGCGGTCGGCTGGCCATGCAGCAGCCTGGGCCAAGCGCTCAAAATTAGTAAAGAAAAAGTCAGAGTCTTCGCCTGGAACGTACTTTTGTAGCACTACCGACGGAAGGGATGTCACGGGCCTCTGTTGTCCCAACACGTCGGTCAGTTTTCCTAGAGCTTGGTCCTGGGCCGTGCCTTGACCCTTCAGGACGTCGTGTAATTGCCCGCGGTCCTCTTCGGCCGTCTTTAGGAACTGTTCCATGATCCTTCCCATCTGCTCCTGGGATTCTGCCAGTTTCTTCACTGCCGCCTCCATGCTTCCGGTGTATCCCACTTCTGACACCACTTGTGGGCTTTGGGTATGGGCGGACCGGAATAACAGGCTTGGAGGCCGTATGTACTGAGCAATTTCTGTAGCTCTGTTTATTAACAGTGACAGTTATAGTACGTAGGGGCAGAGGAAACAGAAGAATGGAGAGGGAATCCGGATGGTAGTCGTCAGGGAGCCGGGATCCGCGGTGAGCAGGTGTGGGGGTCTTCCTTTTCTCCGTCTTTGGTAGTCCGGTGGTCCTCGGAGGTAAAGAGAGACAATGACAGGGCAGTTAGTCCTTGGTCACGAGTGCTAACTGGTGACACCAACACCCGGGTTGTGAGGGGATAGAAGAGAGCGTGAGGGGGGGGGTCGGAAGGGTAGAAGATGGAATGGAACTCAAGCAGGAAGGGAAAGGGTGCAAGATGTGAGGATTCCGGTGGCGGTATGAACTATCTAGGGTGTCTCAGGAAGTGCGCATATATACAGTGCTCCTAGGAGTGCTATACAGTGAGAGGGGTCGATTTCTACACTATGATACAAGTCAGCCTGCAATTCAGGAGACAGGGTACTCACATGCCCCGCCGCAACTCTTCTCCGAGTTGCGGCCGCTCTCCAGCCACCTCCACAGGACTCCACCAGTCCTCGCTCCAGATCTCGTCCTCCTCGCCTCCGCTCTCCTCTTCTCCACGCTCTCCGTCCACCACCTTCAGTTCTCGGTTTGCTGTCTCCTGCCACGAGTCCGCCTTCAAGAACTCCGCTTCTTCTCTGTGGCGTCCTTTTCCGTGTTCCGGTCCGGGATCGTGGGCGGGACTTCCGGGGTTGGAGACAGGTACTTCCGGTTCGCCGTCCCTCGTACTCGTTTCCTGCATGGAAAGAGAAAGGGGGATATGCCGGATTGCCAGGGACGCGGTGGGAGTATCGTCGGAGCCCAGGGAAACGGTACTGAGCCACCGCCTGAGAGAGGTAGGGGAGGGGTCTGTTCCACACTCCATCAGAGGCACACTTGCCTTCAGAACTCCAGGACCATGCCCCAGTTTCTGTAACGCCATCCCGGACTTCATTGCCCCCCACACCATTGACTCCACACACTACATCTTCCTCAGAGACCTCAATTTCCACCTCGACGACCTCAACACCACCAACACCGCCAACCTCCTTGAAAGCATGAACAGCAGCCTCACCCAATTTGTCACCAATGCCACACACAACGCTGAACACATGCTGGACCGCATCTTCATGGCCAGCAACAGAATCAAGTACTGTCAGGTCGCTGAGCTCACCTGGACAGTCCATGCCATCGTCCACTTCACCATCACACGATTTACCGGAACCGCCACCAAGCTGCCCAGCACTTCACAACGCAGCTGGAGCAAAGTGTCAGAGATCCAGTGGAATGACACCCTCAACACCTCCCACCCTGACTCTGCAACCAATCTAGAACAAGCTGTCAAGAAATTCTCCATATGATTCACCACCTGCGCCAACAAAGTCCCTCCTGTCTAGTCCTCCAAACCGAATAGATCCACCAAACAAGCCACTTGATACTCCACAGAACTGAGATCCTCAAATTGCAACAGCAAGCAACTAGCGAGGAAGTGGCTCACCAGCAAGGATCCTACAGACTGAGCAAACTAGACAGCACTCAACCAATACTACCAACTCCTGAAAGACACGAAAAGGAGTGTCCTAGCTGACCGCATTGAAGCCAGTTCCAACCACAGCAAAGAGCTCTTCAACAGAGTTATAGAGTTCTCCGGCCCCTCAGCCACCAAAACAGCATCACCCATTCCCAGGAACTTTAAGACAACCTGGATGACTTCTTCCACAACAAGATCTCCACCACCTACAAAAACTTCTAACCCCAACCCACCAACCTCTAACACCTCCTCACTCCCACAGATATGAATCCCAACCACCTACTCACCGCTTGGGACCAGCTCACCACAGAGAACACCAGTCATCATGAACTCCATCCACTCAGTAACACCCACCAACCACTATCCCCACCAAATTTTTAACCTCAGGAGCAAGAAGATCAGCAACAAGCTTAACTCCATTATCAACACATCCATCAGCACAGCCACCATCTTCGAAGAATGGAAGCACACAGAGGTGAAACCCCTTCTCAAGAAACCACCCGCCTACCCCAGCACACTAGAGAACTACCGTCCCATCTCTTTGCTCCATTATCCAGCCAGAGTCTTCAAAAAAGCCAGCAACCACCAACTCAGGGAACACCTGGAGAAGCACAATCTGATGAACCCCTCCCAATCTTGATTCCGCACCAACCACAGAACCAAAACTGCATTGATCGCTGCCACAGACTAGATAAGAGCCCTCCTTCACCAGGGAGAAGTGGTGGGCCTGGTCCTCTTCGACCTCTCAGCATCATTCTACACCGTAGCCCACCATACCCGTATCAAGATGCTTCATCACATCAGAATCCGAGGAGGCAGCCTAAAAAGGATCTCGCTTTATTCACCAGAAGAACCCAGATAATCTGTCTGCCACTGTTCACCTAGGAACCCAAGAGCATCATCTGTGGCATCCCTCAATGGTCATTATCTCAGACCCACACCGTTCAAAACCTACATGACCCCCCCCCCCCCCCCCAGCCAACATCGTTAGAATCCATGGACTAAACATCATACCCTACGCAGACAACACCCAGCTCATCCTCTCATTTTCATTAGACCCCTCCACCACCAGAGCCAACTTCCAGAGGTGCATGATGAGTGTCGCCAACTGGATGAAACACTGCCTGAAACTCAACACTGACAAAACAGAGGTGCTGATCTTCGAGAAGAACACCTTCCCTTAGAACGACCCCTGGTGGCCCTCCGATCTGGGACCTTCACCCACACAGACATACAATGTCCGCAACCATGAAATCATCGTGAAGAGCAAACTCACCATGAAAAGCCAGATCAATGCTATCTCGTCCACCTGATTCCTCAGGAATCTTTTTTAAATGGATCCCAGTCAACCCCAGACGAACCATCAATTAAGCCCTAGTCACCAGCCAGCTGGACTACGGCAACGCACTCTACGTAGGCATCACCACTCCCTGAAGTGACAGCAGACCATACAGAACGCAGATGCCAGGCTCATCCTCGTCCTCCTTAAATGGACCCACATCACCCCCACCTCCAGAAGCTGCACTGGCTCCACATTCAGAATAAATGCCAATTCAAGATGCTGATCTATGTCTACAAAGCCCATCATGATCAAAATCCAGCATACATCAACTGCCACATGAACTTCCATCAATCCTCCATACACCTGCACTCTGCCTCTCCCGCCCTCGCTCACAACCCCCGCTTCTGCCAAAGCAACAGTGGACGACACTCCGTCTCCTACCTCGCTGCCAAGTCCTGGAGCAGCCTTCCTCTTCACCTCCAGACCACATCCTCTTTTTAAGATTTCAGGAAAGGTCTTCAGACCTGGCTGTTCAACTGAACCACCCAAAGCAGCAACGCCCTCACCACTTGGATACCCTTGTGGGAGATTAGCTGTGATTTTCAAATCATGATTGATTGACTTTTTGTGGGATATCTGTTCAAACTTCATATGAATGTCAAGTCATTTAGGCGGGGCTCCTTCCCTTAACATTTTGCTTCAAGCACAAGACTATGTGCAGCTATCCTTTGGCTGGGAATGACTGGCAAGCTGCCTCTTAGTCTTGATAGGTGCTCCCACTCCACTCCTTAAAAATCTCTTTGAATCATCCTTCGAGTCAAGAACAAGTTGCAAGTCCTGTGTCCAGGTGGGAAGTCTAAGATGTGTGCTTGGTGCTCGCACAGCCCTTTTTGGGTGTATGCAGGCTACAAGCCACAGAATGACTCACCTAATAGGTCTGGGGAAAACAACGTACCATTCAGATGCAAACACGAAGCAGGTATGGATTTGCTATGATGACTCTCCATCAACCTCACATTTTTCCTTCTCCAAATCATCAAAATTATCACAACATCCCCTTCCATTTAGCATAGACATTGGTTCATGTACTCGTCCCTCAGTGACGTGGACTATTACAAAAGCCTTACCCCAGTGGTGCCTCACTACTTCATCAGCTTCTCTGTATTCTGACTGTATTCAACCTTCCAAGATCAGCCTCTTCTTTCCTTTGCAAACACACGAACACCAATTAGGTTAGCTCTCTCTGCTGTTTGGATCCTTAAAATTACTTATACTTTTATTCAGCTCTGTCTCTGCCTTCCAACCTTGGAAACCGTCTCCCTCTGCCCTCCACTCACAAATCTAAAACCACTGTACTATCCCATCGCCCTCTCCTGACAAAAAGCATCTTCCGCATATGCGCCATTCCACAGGGCATGCTTGATCTAGGATCTACTTATACTTGAAAATGCCTCAAATTGTTCCTTAGTCACCCACATCCATCTGTAGGGTATCTTTGGTGAACTATTTCCCTGCCTTAAAGGTGACAGGTTTCAAAAGTGCATTATGGTGAATCTACAGCCTACCTTAGAGCTAATGTAACGCAATGTGTGGACATGCACTGAGCAAGTCCTCAGTATTCGCCACATTAATCTAATCTCAGTATAGTGTAAGGTCGGCAACAATACATATGCATTTAGAAGCGGAGAGACAAACGAAGACCCACCTCACTACTGAGATGTGTGCTTATTCTACCACTATACACGCACACAGCTCTCGTAGGCCCACTTCTTCACCATGTCATCAAGTGCCCCACTTGGATATACAATATGCACTTAAATACTATAGCCCTACTTTGCATGTTGCTTCGGATGCAAGACTTCTTAAAGCAGAGAAGTCTCGGACATTTGGGGGCCAGGCAATGGGGGGCTCGGATCAGCAGGCAGGCTATTTTTTTAAGATCAGTTCCTTAGCAATAGTGTTAAGGGCCTAAGGGAAACCAACCCACTCACACTGCCTGAAATGTCACATTTGCCAAGTGGGGATGCCCCTTGTCATGTGGGAGACTCTGCACCAGTCCTGGGATTGTAACACATAGGTATTCTAGCTCCTGTGGCTTGTTTTCACCATCAAAAGCATGGGCTTAAAAATCCCAAATATGCATAACACTATTGACTAAAAAGCTAGGATTGAATGAAGGCGTCACATTTCACCTGGGATATTTGGCAGGTATGGGTGATTCCAACTCTAAGGGGTGTTCTTGGGGTAAGTCAGGCTTTGCGACCCTACGCTGTGGTAGAGATGTCCATCCGACTAATTTGATGCCATTGAAAGTGCTTTATCCTTGTTAGGTGTGTAATTTGCTCAGGCCTTCATGGGTGGTTACGTGTTCTTGCTCTCGTTTTCCTTAAAATCCCAACCCTCGAGTCATCAACAGCCACCACTCTGTTCCCAGGCTACTTTCTGGTTGTGTTTTTGGACTGCTGCCGCTCTGGACAAAAGGGGGTGGGATGAGCACATGGGATGGTCAAGTCTTCAGATTTTCCTCCAATCCCTGTGTGTATGCAACAATGAGGGGTGCTGGACTTACACAAACCAAGCGCACTTGCCCACAATACTTTTTGCAAACAATTAAATTTACTGATAGAATTAAAAGATAGAAAGAAAGGGTGAACGAGCCTTCCTGGTGCTTTCATGTAATTTTTGTGCACATCGTAAAATCATAACTCTGTCAGGACGCACAGTCAAAGGACAGCATTGTTCATGGACGGCTCCACAAAGGGCTTCCACATTAGACTACCCCAGAGTTACATGGACAAACCGCACTAGCTAGACGTCATCTGGTTTAGTGTAGGGATAAAGTGAATTATGAGAGAATTTACCATCTTCGGAGTTTCCTTCATGGTTTCGCTTAAGATTCAATAGGTCTGCATTCTGGAGCGCAGAACAAACTCTCAACTCGCATTTGAATAAATCAACACGTAATGATTCGAAGTTTTCCTTTAACAAGTTGTAACACCAGTGTATAGTCAACAAGTTCCACAAAAAAAATACAAGACCAATACAAGGCATTTGAATGTATATTTATTGCCATATGCAAGATGAGTTGCCACTGGGACTTCATGTTCTCAGAAGACAAAGCTTCAAGGCAATTGGGGACTCTCAACCACTTTGGGTTTAAGCCGTGTTTTGAGTTTGTGCAACACTTAACGTAAGGTAATTTAACGTTACAATCTAGAAACCTGGGTTCCATTTGATGCCACCAAATACTGAAAGCAAATGAAAATGACGGCTGCATTTTGGGTGTTAATTTCAGTGACCCAAGTGACCGCTTTAACAAGGCGTGTATTGGCTGTGCTTCAGGTCATGCATGTGTGACGTCTAAATTTAATTTACTAAAGTGGATACAGACTGATCAAGGAGGTAGGGCGGTGAAGGGTTTAAAGGGTGGGGGTTCCAAAGGATACATTTTTTTATTGGACTTCCATAATAAATCATCCATCCCACATTTATCCCTTGAAAACAAAGTAATGTTTTTATCATAATCAGTGCCGAACTGGGTTTACTAGGGCCTGTTGAGGACAATACAAAATTGTAATGCCTCCAAGGGTACCACTATCAGGGGGGTACCAGAATGCCCCTACGAAGAGTTAAGGTTGCCACAGTCCTGGAATGTGACACTTAGGGCAGCAACAATCATCTCGTCATCTATGGTTTGCATCCACAACGTTTTGCCACTACTACAAGAAGCACACCTGTTCTTATGCAGTACATACTTTTCTGTTTTTATTCAGTTTATTGCACTACTTGGAGCAGTCCAGTAAATCTACACAGCTTCAGAGAGGCATGAGCAGCAATCATTTACACTCAGCAGAACAGCACCAGATTTGGTAGAAATAGCCTTTCAGTGATACTGAGTGAGGACCAGGGGTCCTGCGCAACGAAAGCAAGAGATGCCGGTAAGGGCATGGATATGTCGTCACTAATGCACTAAAGGTGGAAGAGCAGAACAGAAGCAGACAAAAAGCTCAACTGCTATACAACTACAAGAGTATTCCCTCACTACACTGTACAAGTCTCACCTCTACCCAATATCCGCTCCCCATAAAACTGCATTCACAAGCTTTGGAACAACAAGTTATGTAGCCCGGCCCATGAAAGAAGAGGCACTACACTTATCCGTCTCAATGGATCTCTAGAATCAAAGTAAGAGGAAGGAAGGGCCAGATCTTGGCGACAAACATGCAACTCGAAAGCAACCAGGATGCATAGATCACGTGGACTCAGTGCCTTCTACTTATGTGCATACGTACAGGGCCTTTTAGGTGGTAACAGTCTGTATAGTGATATGCTGGCAACATATAATAGTCTAATTCATGCATCTTATAGAACGACTTAAAATCAAAATAAAATAATTGTGTACCATGATGAGAATGACGTTGGGAGAGGTAAGAGGGTCTTACCTAAATAACTGAGCTTAAGCATAGTAGGGTCACTGTATGGAACAGTTAGAATCTTTTCTAAGTACAGAGGATGGATGTGAGAGACCGGACCGACTGCATAAAAGTTTCTACCTAGGTACACTGGCCTCTCGGTGAAGGGCAAGTTAAGAGACTTCCCAATCAATTGCAGTGATTGCAAAATAGCGGGAATCCTTTTGAATTCCCCAGCCCTACCCCCCGCAAGTATGTCTTCACATTTGCCAAACAAATCTTGGGTTGTGAGGAGGTAAAATAACTAAGTTCATCGTCTTTTTTCAAATCTTTTCTAGAGCTTCTATCTAATCACGACTAGAGTTAACAATTATTCTGCCTGTGTCATTTTTAAATACAAACATTAGACAGGCAGAGTACACCGGGAGTTTCCACACTTACGGCAAAAACAGGCTTTCGCATAGCGCTTTAAAATCGGCCGAAAACCTGTTCTGCGCTTTTCTAGATCCATGTAACAAGTGCTTTTGCACAGCGTTTATTTTGTTTTGTTTTGTTTTTTTACTCGAACGGGGGCAGCAGCATGGTCTTTTGCATTATTTTTCACGGAAGGCAAAATATTGTCTGCACACTATTTCCAGTCACTCCCAAGGTAAGGGCCATTTCACAGAGGTCTGTATAGCGCCACATGAGTCGAGGAAAAAAAACCCTCACAGGACTGTTCAGCAGCCCTTCAGACAGAAGCGTTTCTATTCACAGCACTTCCGCACCACACAAGGCAGACATGCCTTCCGCGGCTTCCCAGTCCTATAAAGACAGACTCCGTTCTCCTGGGGTCGTGGCGTCACCCTTCTGGAATGATCCAGTGTGTGGCTGCAGGGCTGCACTGAGAGCTCTCAACACTCTAGGAACTCCAGGCCACCCCCTTGTGCTACAGGGTCTGCGTAGCGCGTTACTGCCTTTAGAATGGACTCGAAGCGCTATCTGAATTCTGATATTTCCACCAATGGCCTCGAGACGCGTCACAGACTGGAGTGCGTTTCTGGTTGTTTAGTAGGACGTAGTAGGGTGCAGTCAGCAGGCAGGGTGTGGTTAAAAGGTGGCCTTTGTGTAAATCTCAGTTGTACAGGTGTTAAGACTGACTACTGTTTGATATGTGTAGGCCAAGTTTTTTGTTGTTGTTGCAAATATCAGGTACCATCGGAAAATCTACAGGTGCTATTGGAAAAATTGATGTGTGCAATGTGTATTGCCCGGTCCCGACATAGGCACTGCCCTCTGGCAAACTGTATGTTCGCATTTAAGAAGGTAATGCCTTGGGAGAGAGAGCTCTGCCCTGGTGGACCAGAGTCCTAGGGATTGTGAAAATCCAAGCATCACACAAAGAACAAGGGTGGGTAGCAAATGTGCAAAGCCCATTAAGCAGGCGAGCATTAAGGATGTGGTAAGTAGCTGGGAAAGCACTTTGGAGCACAGATCTATTCCGGTAGTGCACTGTCATTTACAGAGAGCACATCTTCACTGAAATGGCCACTAAATTTGCTGACACACAGTTTACTGAGTCGAGCTACTTGCAGGCAGGCGGTAATAAGCTGGATGAGAGGCATGTCCAATATTCTAATTTGTCGTGGTGTAAAATTTATGATTAAAGTGGACAACTTATTATCGAAAGCAGATAAGGAGTAAACGCACGTGGTAATCCGCATTGGGATTTTTTAGATTTGGAAATGTTTTAGAAGTTTTAGTGTAACATGACGTTTTTATGTGGTGCTATTTATATTTTTTATTTCATGCTTTATGGTTATGATAAACCAAATTTTTTTTTTTTTTTGACTGGCTGAGTCGATCTACAGTTTTCATGATAAACAGTAATGTGTGGAAATCGGGCTTCAGTGAATAATTCTTGCTTGCACATCACTTAACTAAAGTGCATCGATTTGTTTTAATCCTATAAAAAATAGTCCCATCAGACTTCAGAATTACAAAAAAAAAAAAGCTTCATTTGTGTTTTCAAACTGCAGATATAATGCTAAATATTTGTAAAGTCCATTTACAGGATTTTAAATGTTGTGGGGTTAGAAACAAAATAACATCCCACCGCCTTTCACTTCACACTCCCTGCACTCCAGCAAGATAGTCACATACAGAACTTTTTACAAAATCCTCTCGCTTTGTAGTCAGAGTGTGAAAACTAAACACCAATCTCCACATTAAACGAAAAAGCAGCAATTTGATAACCTGACATTTGATTTTTTTTTTAACACACAGCAAAACGCGACAATATAAAGAAAAAATGTAAATCCAAGTCTGTTAAGCATTCACCTTCTGAGCACCAATACAGTCATTTCTGGGGGTGCGGCAGCATCCCCGAATGTCTGTCTCCAGCGCCTATGGAAGGCTGTTATCTTAAAGCAGTAAAAATAGAGGGTATTAACTAAACTTACATAAGTTTAAGGGCAAGTTTCCCCTGCAGTGGAACAATAACATGGCGAACCTAGAAACAAAAATGATGGTCCGTCCATTCCACTCAGATGTGGAGGTCTAGCTACTGTCTTCCGCTAAAAGGCGATGGCTTTCAGGTTTCTGGGCTGCCCTTTAGGGGCAAGGATGAGCTCTGCGATGGGATATCAAGGCTATGCTGAGCAGGGTCCTAGCACATACAACTCTTATTTTGTGCAAGAAAATAATTTCACCAATTGTTCTGGTTCTTTTTAGAAAGCCCTTCAAATCCCAGTGAACGACACAAAGATAGGCCGGACTCAGATGGACTTTGGCTTCACCTCAGGCTTATCCTTTGCTTTTCTCAGCTGCAGGTTTGGCCTCTGCACGCACATTCTGCATAAAGTATAAGGAAGCAGAAGAATTTGCTCCAGTCTAAGGAATGACACCTGTTTATGGGTGCAAGCTAAAGTTGGAGACCTCTGTAGTCAAGGTTAGCCACCCTCAGTTCACTCTCTGAGGTTTTGCATGTTGCGGCCATGCCACGGAGCAAAGCTTATATGCGCTTCCAAAAAATGCACCAGGTTGGGGCTTAGTGTCCGGAACTAATACAAACATTTTAGTGGCCAAGTTGGTTTTCAGGTGCTAGAGGCCAGATGGTCTGGCCACAAGTCAAGATCTTCTGCAAGGTCATTCTGAAGGCAGGAGCAAGTCACAGATGGGAAGCAAGTGCCAAACTTCTAAACCTGATGATTTTGAGAGTTGGTGGTTGAATAATAAACTACGAGGAGTATCAATTTGCTCGGCCAAAAAAAGCCGTACTGGCTGTACATATGGATTTGTGGATAAGGAAGCGATTATGAATTAGTATCCTACCAGGTGCAAGCCAGAGAGGGTGTTCGAGGCCATGTTATGGAGACAAAGGTCGTGAATACAAGCAACCTCTGGCCAAAGCCAATGACAACAATTCCCTGGCGACAGTGCAAGACCAGAGACGGTCCCATCATCCAAACATGCCATGTCCGTACTGGATGCTGATGCCAAGGCTGCCACCGGCAGGAAAAGACTGCCTGACTGCCGCTACAAACACCCAATGTTTCTTCCATGCTGACAGGATGGGTGGAAAAGAGATGGAGTCTGGCACCAAATTTCCTTTACAGCCTGGGCGAACGATGCAACTATGGTAATCAATAAAAAAACAGTTTTTTAAATAACAGAAATGTTAAAAACCTGCCTCTAGTAAACGTGGGATCAAATCTGTGGACTTGGCATCATCTACTACACAATATTTTTAAAATGGAGTCGTTTATCCATTAAAACAAATGAATGTTTGGGTGAAAAGGTGTAATGTTTCTTTTTCTCGTTAAGATATGGACTTCAATTCAGTGGCACATACCCATTTGTCGCAAGAGCATAGATGGCAGACAGAGCTATAACAAGCATTTGCAATGCAATAGGTCTCGCATTAGGAAAGTTTGAGCTATTGGTCTTGTAAATGACAAATGTTTTATTTATGTGTTGGTTTTGAAAATAGCGAAATTAATAGCTTTGTCATTTACAATGCTAATAGTTTTAACTTTCGCAAATGTGATACCTATAGCATTTGTAATGCAATGTGTTGTATTTACGTGACTTAGATGTATTGATATTAAAAATAACAATGGCTTTTAATTTTTTTTTATTAATACTTAAATAAAAGTTATTGTAATTTATAATGGCAATAGATTAAACTTTTGTAAATAACTTTTGTGAAGATTATGTTCAGTGTATTTGAACAGCCTATTAAATGGGAAGAGAAGTAAGGCATGCCTTCAGGATACTAAATCATATATATTTGTCAATAATGCGGCAAATAATGGTATAAATAAAACTCAAATATAAAAGACATCTTAGATATACACACTTTAGGAAACTGGAAAAGAGATACCCTAGACAGCCTGGCATAGCTGCTCCGGAAGGGCAAGAGTAGAAGCAGATCGCTCCTGATCACCAGCCAATATTATGTTTATTAGGATACCCCTGTAATCTCAATATTGTGAAGATAACACTCCTTTTGGGGGAGTTTCACTTTAAGAGACTGTAACATTCATATGGTGTATGACTAACTAAAACTAGCACTCAGTAATTGCTGCAGCACTCTCACTAGAGCACTCGCAGTGCCGCAGCACTCCCTCTCACTAGAGCACTCGCAGTGCCGCAGCACTCCCTCTCACTGGAGCAATCATTCACTGCTGTAGCACTCTCTCTCACTGTAGCACTCATTCACTGCTGTAGCACTCTCTCTCACTATAGCACTCACAGTGCTGCATCACTCTCTCTCACTGGAGCACTCAGTCACTGCTGCAGCACTCTCACAAGAGCACTCGCAGTGCCGCAGCACTCCCTCTCACTGGAGCACTCATTCACTACTGTAGCACTCTCTCTCACGTTAGCACTCATTCACTGCTGTAGCACTCTCTCTCACTGTAGCACTCATTCACTGCTGTAGCACTCCCTCTCACTGTAGCACGCAGTTAGTGCTGCAGCACTCACTAGAGCACTCACAGTGCTGCATCCCTCTCTCTCACTGGAGCACACAGTCACTGCTGCAGCACTCTTACAAGAGCACTCGCAGTGCCGCAGCACTCTCTCTCACTGGAGCAATCATTCACTGCTGCATCCCTCTCTCACTGTAGCACGCAGTCACTGCTGCAGCACTCACTAGAGCACTCGCAGTGCTGCATCCCTCTCTCTCACTGATGCACTCAGTCACTGCTGCAGCACTCTCACTAGAGGACTCGCAGTGCCGCAGCACTGTCTCTCACTAGAGAACCCACAGTCATTGTGCGTGAGGACGGCTAACCCCACTACTGAGGCTGTGTCCGAGAGGCCGGGTAACCCCACCACAGAGGCCGTGTTTGACTCTGTCTGAGAGGCTAGACTCTGGGCGTAGAGTAACTCCACCACCACCAGCCAGTGTGTGTCTGAGAGGCCGGTCCCCGGAGCCTTCTCTGGGGAAGACTTTCCACCTAGCCCACGAGATAAAGCTGAGCCTCTATCTGTGAGAAAAAGTGAGGTAAGAGCACTGCAGCCACCATTGTTCCCTCTTCCTCCCCCTGAAACACAGGAAGCTGCATGCCAGGAGGATTCAAAGGTCATTAAAAAAACACTGGATGAATCTGAGGGAAGTACACAACTCAAGCTCGGCTATTTTTTGGCCTGGCCCAGGCCCACCACCACAGTCAGTGCAGCACCCTCGGTGCCCGCAGCAGTGCAAGCGCTGCGTCAGTGTGTGACCCTGAGAGCCTGCTCCAGTGAAGGGCGCCCACACGTCACTGAGGCTGGAGGACCCCAACACAAGCTGCAGGAAACCCCCGAGTTGTGTGACCATGTTTTCAAAGTAAACCGGAGAGTAGCACTCACTGATAGTACCATCTCTTACCTTCTCTTATTTCATGGGCTTAGATATGGCAGCGGCGCTTTATGAAGCGCTATGTGACGCAGGAGTTATTATTACCTGAGGAAGGAGGCGAAAAGGCGCGGTGAATGGAGCTGGGAGTAGCAGGCATTGGGGCCGAGGTACAAAAGGGAGTAGGTCAGGACAGCACAGGGTAGAGGTGAAGGGGGGAAAGGAGGAGGAGGGAAGAAAGGGCAGAACCGGCTGGGAAAATGTATGGCGATGTGTGGGCAGGAAGAGCAATGGGCTGCGAAGGTTGATGGAGCGGAGCAGCCGGGGAGAGGTACAGGCATGGAGGGGTGCAGACCGAGACATGTGGGCATAAACAGGGAAAGGGAACTGTGCGGCCAGGAAACGGTATGGGCTCGGAGAGCTGTGCGCTGGGAGAAGGGCTGACAGATAACTACGGGTTGGGAACAGGCTGGGAGACCTGCTGGCAGGAAGATGTGTTGCAGGCTTCACCGTGAAATGGATCCCAAAAAAAATATTTTTGTTACCCATGTTCTGAAGTACTTCCTTCGTTTTCATATGACTGTGATTGTGTTTGCTATCCGGTTGCTTTAATACTTGCACATGTGGAGTGAGACATTCAGACTCAGGCACCCGATTGTGGAACTTTTGTCTTCACAGCCTGCATTTCATCACAAATAGAACTACCTTTAAAAACGAGTCCTCACCGCCTTCCCTCGGACGGTCCTGGTGGGCAAAATCCAAGTCACAGGGGCAGTCCGAGCCTGGAGAAGCGAGCTCCGTGTGCCGGCGCCGCTGAAAGCTGATCTTGCGGCGACCCGGAAGCTCTTGCCCGGCCGGCCAATCCGCTCGCGGCCGACCGGAAGTCCCGCCTCCCGAGGTCCGCGAGCTGCCGGCGCATGGAGCGCCCTGACGTCCGGGGTAGCCCGGGTCCCCAGGAGGGGGCCGGGGAAAAGGAGGAGTGTGGCGCCTGTTGCGGGGCTCCTCTGACCTGAGGGAGCCCCGATTTAGAGGATGAGACGCGCCGCGCCGTGAGGAGCCCCGCCGGAAGAGCGCAGTCGGTGAGTGGGGCCCAGGGCTGATGTGAAGTGCGTGCGTGCCTGTGTGTATGCCTGGGGGGGTGGGGAGGTGGGAGTGTGTGCGCGCGTGTGTGCATGTGTGCGCGAAGGAAAGTGTGTGCGCATGCGTGACTGTGTGTGATTGAGAGAGAATGCGAGGTAGGGGATAGTGTGCCTGTATGTGTGCCTGTATGTGTGCCGTATGCCTGCGTGTGCATGCGCGCGCCTGTGTGTGTGTGTGTGTGTGTGCGTGCGTGCATGCAGAGGGGTGGGGGCTGTCTGTGTCTGTGTGAGAGCCAGGGCTTGCACCACGCATGCGCAGCTATCAGACGCTCGCTCCCGAGGTGAAATCCGACCTCGTCAAAGCGCGCGTCTGGTAGCTGTCCACTCTCCTAAATACGGGCAGCATAAGTTGTCGAGCTGATGCATTCATGCTTCGCATGAATGCAACATCAGCTCGACCTAAAAATGACAAAACAATTCAGGTATATAAAAATACATGCTCCACTTAGAACCATATGCACATTTTAATACACAAACAACTTCAGAATATCACAGTAGAGTAGACAAACACACTCAAATAGTAGTGTTTGAACATTCCTACATAATGCTGTACAGGCAGAACACTGATGTACGATAGTGGAGCCAAAGACCCATGAGCATAACCAGCATTTTCAATGCAATAGGTCTTGCATGAGAGTTTGAGCTATTGGCATTCTAAATGACAATGCCTTTTATTTATGTGTTGTTTTCAAAACAGATAAATGGCAGTCTCATTTACATTGCCAATAGATTAAACTCTCGCAAATGTGAGATCTATTGCATTACAAATGCGTGCTATACATTTTTTAAAAAGCGTTAGGAGAGTGCCTGTCCTGCCTGCAAGAGCAGGCAGGACAAAGCTATTTGAGAAAACAGTCCTCGGAGGCTGTAGTTAAAGCCTACCGAGCAACAACACACGTAACAGTGGGTGTCGCCAAGAGAGGTTACAAAATGAGACAAGGCAGTACTAAGGAGGAACCTACTAAGCCTTCTGACCAATCAACAGCCACAGTTTACAGTGGACAATGACACAAGCCAATGAAAAGTGTGGGCGAAGAGTGGTCGGAGCTTCAAGTCCCTACCTCAATATAGAATGCGCACCGCAGTGCTTGCGACAAATCCAGCTCGTCATGAGACACAGTGGAGCTGTGCTCATGACGAGGCTGGGCTTGTCACGACTCTGCCCACTGATTGATTCTCCCGCACAGGCGGGGAATCAATTACGCGTGGGCGGACCGCGACCGTTATCACGAGCCCAGCTCGTCATGAGCACAGCTCCACTGTGCCTCATGACGAGCTGGGCTCGTCATAAGCATGGAGAGAGTATTCACAATCTAACTGCAGCCTGTCCTCTGCAAATGGACCAGTGCAACTCAAAACGATATAGGTTGTTACGCACTCTCCCTGAAACTCACTGGTGTGTCGTGGAGATAGGGGTGGTGGAATGGGACGGGGTGGGAGAGTCTCCCTAGAGAGAAACCTTCTCGAGTTCACGGTACAAAGCAAATAAGCACAAACAGTAACAGTAGAATTTCAACGGAATACATCTTCTGCACATTACAAATTACAAATACAGCCACAAAAAAACAACAGTGGAGTTGCTAGACGACCAGATGCCACTCTGTATACGTGCAACAAGAAAGTTCTAAAATACATAACAGTGCCCTGTCTAGACCTCAGTCAACACGACAGCTTATTCACACAAATATATAAAGAAAAAAAAAAAGTTCAGCTATCGCTACTGAATTACACTACATTGAATCTGGACTTTTGTTGTGAGAGAACTAACAAAATAAAAATAGATACAAAACAAGCATTGGCAAAGCCAAACGACTGTGTTTAAAGTACTAAGCATGCAGTGTTAGCACATTAGTGTGAGACACATTGGAGGAAACCTACAGAATAGGATGGAGAGGGTAGCTGTAAAGTGGTCCTCATGCAGTTTTATACAATTAATGAGGTGGAGGTGAAAGTTAATCAAAGCAGCCCACAGGAGATGAATACTGCACTGGGCCAACTAAAAACGTGATTGATAAAGTCAAGCCAATGGCTAAAGGAGGCTGGTCAAAAAAAGTGAATGCTGCAAATAGTGTACCGCAACGTTACTCCATGTTTAATGGTAACAGGTCTGCTTGACAACTCTGCTGTAGAAAATTCAGACCCCCAAAATCTCCATTTAATGTAACCAAGTGAAACTTCATACGTTTTCCCTTGTTCGATGTAACTATACGAACTGAAAAGGATTCGCATCAAATGAAGTTTAAAGCAACAAAGTTAAAATGCAAACACAAAATGTAGTACATTTGAACATATATTAAAACCAGCTGCCTACCATATTTTGCCAGTTCATACACAGGATCAACTGACTAAATAAATTATATAAATTACCCCACAGACCTCAACAGACCAAACTCTTCTTCAATATTTGAGAGTTAGAAACAAATTTGACACATCCATGGGGTTACCCCAGAATGAATAGTACACATAGTTCAATGTAAAGGGACAGAATTAGCAGTGTCTGAGCAGAACAAATCGTAGAATTTTGGTCATTGCCATGGCCATTGGAAATATGTGATGCAGGTTGATTTTCCAACTACTATAGATTTGCCACATTATTTATCATCTGCTGCATAACCTGCAGAGTTTAACGAGAAAAAAATGTTGTTTCTACCTCTAACGGTTCAAAAGTTGCTAAAAGATGAAGCGGCACTTGTCGCAGTGGAAAGCCCTTTAGCAAACCCGGACTGGACACTCTTCTGTTGCTTATTACTATATTTGGGTATTAAACTGCTGCAAGGGTGCAACTAATACCTAGTCAAGGTTATCAAGTTTAGAAATGAAAAAAAGTAATGAAGAAATACTATTACAAAATGTGCAGCATTATGCTGCATAATTTGGCCCAGTCCTGCCACATAATTCCAGGGGCCCTGATTATTGTATATATGGTATTGCATTATGTATTATTACACGGCTTGCTATGTTGGATTGCTAATATGGTTCATATCTTGCCATCATTTAAATTTCCAAAATGTACAATGGGAAGCAAGCGTTGTAAATGTGCATCATGAATACATTATGCACAACTGACATGTATTGTTATTTCCACATCATCTATACAATTTATTCTATTACTACCAAGTAAATTCAAATATAAAGTGATGCATTAAACGGAAACGGTCTCGAAATGATAATCTGAACAGACCTTCGCGATGAGACTGCCTTCCCTTGGCTTGCTGCCTTCCCTTGGCTTAGTGCATAGAAGTGGCAAAATTAAAAATGTGCATTAATTGAAAATGGAATTCATTGAATCCTTGCATCATAAACCAAGATAATCTATAACTTTTTAAGGACTCACAAATCTGAAAGAGAAATGATGCCTATGCCTGTGAGATACTCCAGTGCATATTGGTTACGGACGCCATTTTGAATAATTGTTTAAGACACCTGGAAGCTACCTTTAAGTCTTTTTTGTTCATCAGTAATATAAGTTCAGCTTCATGCGGTCCTATTTCCCTTGACACACACACACACGCGTTGACATCATGTATGGCTCGTGCTCAAGCCCCGCACCGGTGCACCCACAGATGATGGTGTTGGTGGTTTTATACAAAGCCCACCTACCCTCCAGTCCCCAGTCTGTAAAGTTTACTAGGAATTGATGCAGCCGCTTTCCGACTACAAGTTAAAAAAACAAAAACAACGAATGTAAATACCTATTCAAAACCCTGAAGGCAAGTAGTGTTTGTCCAAATTCAAAACAAACATTGCACGATGTAGGTACTAACAACAAATACATATTGTTGTTAAAATATGTATGCTACGGTGCCTCAATGCATGAGGTTTCGCAGTAAAATAGCGCTCGTCAGCAGATTACATCTCAGAGGTTTGCCCCCCCCCCCCCCAAACGTTAAATAGCTAAATCTATCTCTACAAAAAGCCACACGCCCCGAGGACCTCCACAAAGGCCAGGGGCGTGAAATGCCACGCAGCTTTGGTTATATTTTTGGCCAGGCTATAAGCTACTGAGAGCTTTAACAGAAGCCACGGTGTAACCTTCACTGTGCAGCCCATCCAGCTGACTGCCATGTTTACACCACGGAGGGTAAGAGTACTTAATCATTCGGTTCGTGATTCTCCTTTTGGGGTGCCACAAATTAACTGCGGTACAGCCAGGGAAGGACAAATATGGATGTTGATTTATCCATTTGGTTAATAAAAAAAAAAAAGCTAATTCATCACAATGGCGTAATCATGGGAAAATGAGAAATGTTAATAGAGTATTAAGGTTAAAAGTAGGGGTGGGTGGAATTTGCGTAGTTGCGTTACGCAAAGATCTGCAAAACGGTAAAAGATCCCCGCGAGCACCCAAAAGTTCTGCGAACACGCCAGTTTGCGATGCTTTTTTCCTGCTCGCAAACACTGTGTATGCTCAGGGTGAAATATCTTGCGAACACGTATTTTGAAAGCGCGAACAAGCAAAAAATTCTGCAAAGCCGCGGATCCTGAAATATTGGGCAATTCTGCAAATTCCGCGAGCGGAACGGAATTTACTGCTCAGGCCTAGTTAAAAGAGCTTGTTAGAGGCAAAATATGTAAGATTCAAACGCCCTGACAAAATCCTAATCGATGTAAATTGGTGTGAAATGTGTCAGCCAATACAGTACAAAAATGAGTTTGTCTCCGCACAACATATAGCCGATCACCTCAAATCATCATGGATATCAGATGAAGGTACAGCGGGGAACACCAATGCACTGGGTAGCCACCTGCTAGGACAAGAGTACCCATAGTAAGGTACAGAGGGGAGTGCCTATGCAGTGCCCTCACCTGTGAAGAATCAACTCTCTTCCGAAAGGCATTGAAGACTTGGCTTTTCAGGGAGGCCTACCCATAGTTGGTTCACCCCTTCTCCCTCCATACAGTTAGTACCATCCTTAGCGCCTTGATGCCTATGGGCAAAGTTGCGCTTTATCAATCCTTACTCAACTCAAGTGTACTCTGACAAAAGCACCCATAGTCAGGTACAGAGGAGAGTGCCCATGCACCGGGTTGTCAACTGCTAGCAGGGCCGGTTCTAGGATTTTTGGGGACCTGGGCAGAAGGGGCATGTGCGAGCCCTCTCCAATTTGAATAGACTTGACCCAATCAGGACTGTCTGCACCTCAATATATGCTGCCTCCCCGCTCCACTCCACTCGAAGCTGCAGCCCCTCCCTCTCAGGCACCTACAAGCACCACTTAACAGCTCATAAAGGGCTGAAGGTGTGAGGGTTGCTTATCTCCAGAGAGGGTTAAGACTGCCAGGGAGCTAAACAGCCGGGAAACAGTCCTCCCACTGTGCCTCTGCGTGGGTAGGGGAGGAGGCCTAATTGCAGGGCAAAACTGAGGAATGCGTCTTCTTGAAATTGCTCATGCCCAGCGCCGGCCCTGCCTTGTAGGACAAGAGCACCAATAGTAAGGTACAGAGAAGAGCGTCTATGCACTGGTCCTCCACCTATGGAAGTCTCTACTGAAGTATACTAGGACAAGAGTACAGATGAATGACAGAACAACGCATTCCTTTACCACGTATCATTTAGCACACACTGTATTTACCACGCAGGTCTTTACCACACCTATGCCTTCACAACGAAAGGCTAAGTATATATCATGTATCACACACACCCACACACTTTTTTGCTTTCTTTTACTTTACCATCCTATTCCATTATTTATTCATAAAGTTTTATAGAGCGCGAACTTGACCCGAGACTGTATCGGAGCCCTTCACAGATAATCAGAACAAAAAGGAAAACAAAAAACGCAATTGACAACATAATAATGAGATATAAAAACAGTTTAGGTTCACAGATTGAGGAAGGCCAAATCTCTAGGATTAGTTGCCGGGACAATGAACACTATCCAACAGTCTAGTAGTAATCATGGGAGTAGATCACAGGTCAGGTGATCCGGAAAGAAAATAAAATAAGAAAGAGTAATAACAATTGAGCTTAGTAAAACTGTGTACGTTCTCAAATTGGGGAGGGTAATATTTCTAGGACAAATCGACTGGATAATGGGCAAGGTCAGCCAGACTAGTAGTAGTCATGGCTGTGGATCATGAGTCAAATTGAATGATCTAGTGAAGGAATTTGTTCATAAGTAGCAATTTAACTTCTTTTTTTGAAGGATGCAGTTGAGGGAATTAATCTGATTTCGGGTGGGAGGGAATTCCGAAGTCTATGGGCCATACCAGAGGAGGCTATGTTTTCTTTTTATGGAATTTCTGTGGTTTCAGTACCAAGGTACTGGAGCTTCTAGAGGATCTGCATCCACCAGATACTTCTAGATTTTGTGGCAAGTACCTAGGTGTGTTGTAATGAAGTGCTTAATGGGTCATGCAAGCAATCGTTAACTGAATCCTTGCTTTATAAGGGAGCCATTTTAGGGTTTTTCGATTGTTTCTTTCTGTTCCTGTGATTAATCTGACAGCCGCATTGAGAGAAGCCCTTAGAGCAACTTGGATCAGGGAGGACCACAAAGGGTTGCACTTCCATAGTCCAACCGAGGGATGACTAGCTCTTTAACCGCTGATTTGAAGTCATTTATTATCAACCCCTAATCCCTAAACTCACCCACCCTTGAACCCTAAAAACTCCCTTACCACCCTATAACCTTGCCCACCACCCTATACCCTGTGATATTACCCTGATTCGGGTATGTGGTCTAGGCGGCTCTGCACCCGATCGGTATGGACCACCTTAATGTATAAATCCAACCCCAAACATTGCCTCAACAGTGGTAGGAGCAGCTCATGAGGTAGCATTGATCTCCTAGAAACAAGTATTGATACCTGCCCTCAGCCGCATCATACAGATCGTGTGCAGAGCCGCCTAGACCACGTACCTGAATCAGGTTAACATCACAGGGTGTATTGGGTGTTGTTGTCTCGAACCCCTGTGTCACACTTTCTTATTTTTTTATTTCTTAAACACTTCCCTGGTCCTGACGAAACGCCATCGGATCCACTAGGGACCAAATAGGCATGAAACAGGTCGACCTGACTAGAGCAGATTACCTTTCCAGCACCACCATTCACTTCAATTTGCAAAATCGGACGAACCCTGCTTATTGACAGCAGGATCACTAGTTCCCACTTTTGCCTATTTTTAAACATACCATACGGACCCAAGTATAAATACCTTTGAGGGTACCAGCACAGTATTTTTAATCCACCTGCACCAATCCCCACACACCTGCACGCACGACTGCGGCATTCCTCTAAAAAGATCTCAGACAAAAAGCCCTCTTGCGGGACCTGTGGGGGACTGCAGCGTCACCCCCACGAGGAGCAAAACGCCCAATGATGAAGCATGACACCCTGATGGGTGTGTGAGGGCAACTCTCCAATTAGCAGGAATTCCCCCTTATCCAACCTGTGATTACCTATACTTCAAACTGCCAAATGGACAAGCTATCATCTATGGGAACAGTTACCCTCTGGGGAGCTCCCATCCCTCTTTTTGTGCGTTAGACTTTTAGTGGCTGCCCTAAACTGTACTGCCCACAAGTCTGCATTATTCCACAGTACTCTACTCCAATTTATGCTAATCCAATAAATTGTATTCCACTATGTCCCACATGATGGTACATTACTGGAGTATACGCTATTCCAGTCTACTACACTCTACGTCACTCCATTGTACTGAAATTCACTATATGCCACTGGATTGTGGGCCACAAGTGACTGTAAGCTATTTTGCTTTACAAGACTACATACTGCGCCATTCCACAAAACCACACTACACTGTTCTTCACTCCAGTCTACGCTTTTATAATTACCCCAATTGATTTGTAAACCAATATGCTGTACGCTACTCCATTATATGGCAGTCCAATGTACATCTGTACAGGTAATGGCCCTAAACTCAACGTTATTACACTACACACTAAATTGTACGGTACTCTATTATATCACACTACAGTTTATGCTACTCCACTATTGCACTGTACCATATTATACTGTACCCCTCAGTAGTTTACACTATACCGCTCGGCACTCCAATATACGCCACTCCATTTTACGCAATTTAACTTTACAACACCACACTGTACCACACCACTTCACGTAAGCCCACTGTACCCCACTCAACAACACTCTAGTATACCTCACTCCAGTGTACGCTATTTCAGTTTCACTCTACTGTACCATACTCCACTCTACTTCAGTACACGATATTCAAATATAGGCTTGTACACTATACAATATTCCAGTTTATAACACTCCACTGTATGCCACTACAGTGTACACAAATACACTCCACGAATTTACACGATGTAAATACACTTTACCACACTCCACTGTATACTATTCCACTGTATACCACTCAACTGTACACCACTACACTCTTTACCACTCTATTATACGCCACTCTATTGCATTAACATTCACTGTATGCAACTCCACTGTTGGAGACACTATGATTCTCCGCTGTATGTCGTGAATATCACTCGCACACCTCCGTAACCAGTCTTGTCACCTTACTCGCCACACTACATTAACTATAACTCGCTACTGTATCATGCACTATGTTATGGCAAATAATATAATTTCTATGTCATAAGTATTTTATTTACTGCAATAATTTGACATGCTATAAAACTTAGGTAATCTCTAAGGGTATTGCTAATTCTTGGAGACGGGGGGGAGTTATAGGTAATGTAGTGTGATGAGTGAAGTGACAAAACTGTACAGAGTTGTGAGCGATTCATTTAAAGGTGGTGTTCAAGTATAAATGGAAGTTATTAGTAGGATTTATACCAATTTGAAATTGGTGCGTAAATCAAATTTAACATAAGTATAACTTTTGAATGTTATGTTTGAGTAGTTTAAGTTGCGTTTGTCACAAATAAGATAGTGTGTAAATGGTGCATAAATCATACATTTAAGGAATAACTATAACTTTAAAAGTTATAATGTATGTGTAGTTTAAATTGGGTTTGTATAAGAAACAGTTTTCACAACTATAACTTATCTTTAACCTTTGTTTTTTTGTGTGATGTGTTACACACAAATGCTTTCCAGATATATATTTACCATTTCGTTGCAAAGGTAAGGTTGGTAAAGGCATAAGCGTGTTAAAGGCATGCGTGGAAAAGGCAATGCATAGTACAGGTAATGCATAGTAAATGATGCGTGATAAAAGCATTTGCTTGATAATGCCTGTATTGTAAAGGCGGTTTCCCCAAGAGTACCCACTGTAAGGTACAGAGGAAGCACCTATGCACCAGGCAATCACCTGTGGAAGACTCTACTAAAGTGTACTAGGACAACAGTACCCATAGTAAGTTACAGAGGTGGGCACCAATGCACTGGGTTGTCACCTGTGCAGCTTCCCCTATTGGAGGAGACAAAGAACACCAAGTGTCCATCCTAAAGTTAGATATTAGCACCTATGAAGAGGGCTTTTACCTGTGGAACTCCCTCTACTGATGTGAAATAAGACAATAACCATCCACGAGACAGTGCCCATAGAAAGGTAGAAAAACAAAACAAGCATTGAAAATGCAATAGGTCTCGCAATAGAAGAGTTTGACATTTTTCGTTTTGCAAATGGATGAGTGACACCTATAGCATTTGGAATGCAACATGTTTTGTATTTACGTGACTTATATGGCAGCTCTGGTCGTTATGCTACATCTCTAGATAGTTTTATCTTTCGCAAATGTGACACCTATTGTAACACAATATGTGTTGTGAGGGTGAGTGAGGGTGAGGGGTTGAGGGTGAGGTGTTGAGGGTGAGTGAGGGTGAGGTGTTGAGGGTGAGTGAGGGTGAGGGGTTGAGGGTGAGTGAGGGTGAGGGGTTGAGGGTGGGTGAGGGTGAGGGTGAGGCTGAGGGGTTGAGGGTGAGTGAGGGTGAGTGAGAGTGAGGGTGAGTGAGGGGTTGAGGGTGAAGGGTTGAGGGTGGGTGAGGGTGAGGGGTTGAGGGTGAGTGAGGGTGAGGGGTTGAGGGTGAGTGAGGGTGAGGGGTTGAGGGTGAGTGTGGGTGAGGGTGAGTGAGGGTGAGGTGTTGAGGGTGAGTGAGGGTGAGGGGTTGAGGGTGAGTGAGGGTGAGGGTGAGTGAGTGTGAGGGGTTGAGGGTGAGTGAGGGTGAGGGTGAGTGTGGGTGAGGGTGAGTGTGGGTGAGGGTGAGTGAGGGTGAGGGTGAGTGAGGGTGAGGGTGAGTGAGGGTGAGGGTGAGGGTGAGTGAGGGTGAGGGTGAGTGAGGGTGAGGGTGAGTGAGGGTGAGGGTGAGTGAGGGTGAGTGAGGGTGAGGGGTTGAGGGTGAGTGAGGGTGAATGGTTGAGGGTGAGGCTGAGGGGTTGAGGGTGAGTGAGGGTGAGTGAGGGTGAGGCTGAGGGGTTGAGGGTGAGTGAGGGTGAGTGAGAGTGAGGGTGAGTGAGGGGTTGAGGGTGAGGGGTTGAGGGTGAAGGGTTGAGGGTGGGTGAGGGTGAAGGGTTGAGGGTGGGTGAGGGTGAGGGGTTGAGGGTGAGTGAGGGTGAGGGGTTGAGGGGTTGAGGGTGAGTGAGGGTGAGGCGTTGAGGGTGAGTGAGGGTGAGGGTGAGTGTGGGTGAGGGTGAGTGAGGGTGAGTGAGGGTGAGTGAGGGTGAGTGAGGGTGAGGGTGAGTGAGGGTGAGGGTGAGTGAGGGTGAGTGAGGGTGAGTGAGGGTGAGGGGTTGAGGGTGAGTGAGGGTGAGTGAGGGTGAGTGAGGGGTTGAGGTTGAGTGAGGGGTTGAGGGTGAGTGAGGGTGAGTGAGGGTGAGGGGTTGAGGGTGAGTGAGGGTGAGGGGTTGAGGGTGGGTGAGGGTGAGGGTGAGGGGTTGAGGGTGAGTGAGGGTGAGGGTGGGTGGGGGTGGGTGAGGGTGGGTGAGGGGTTGAGGGTGAGGGTGAGGGTGAGGGGTTGAGGGTGAGTGAGGGTGAGGGTGGGTGAGGGTGGGTGAGGGGTTGAGGGTGAGTGAGGGTGAGGGTGGGTGAGGGTGGGTGAGGGTGAGTGAGGGTGAGGGTGAGGTGTTGAGGGTGAGTGAAGGTGACAGCGTTTCTTTTCAAAGGCAACCGAAGTGCAAACACAAGTGGATCCCTGCCCCTCACACAATGGTTTTTAGGGTACAAATGTACAACGGCCGCCTGTGGGTCCTCGCCGGGCTTCCGAGAGGCAGGAAATACCGTTCATATGGAAATACCGGAAAGGAAATACCGTTCAAATAGTCATAATGTTGAAGAAGTCAGCTAGGGATCCGCTTAGTCATTGTGTGACCCCCTGTGAAATAAGTCCCTCTTGTCTTTACAATGCTGTTTAAGCAAAAAATACTTTGGGGAAGTTGTTAATGTCTTTATGTATTTGAAAAGCTAATTTGTCTATTTGTCTTTTCTCAATTTACAAAAAATGTTCAAGGCATTTTTGCATTTGATAGTAATTTTTATTGGACTTTGAAATGTTTGATTGTCACTCAGTGTTGTACAACAAACCCAAGGAAATACGATTTTAAAGAATGAGATGAAGAATGTTGGTGGTATTTAGTGCATGTATATCTTCTATATTAAATGTTTTAATAATTTGGAATAAGTGAATATTTTGTGTATGCAAGGTGTGTTGGCTTTCAATAGAAGCAAATCACGCGTTGTAGAGCATCCGGTTTACATTTAAAAATGCATGATTCTAGACGCATACAAAGATCTTGCAGCGTTGAGATGTGAAGCACCCTTCTAAATAATATTTTGGCTCATCGTAGTTACAAAAGAGTTTCACAAAAATGCATTCACAGTAGGCATTTGGGTCCCTGGTTTACACTGAGGTGCATTGTTATAGAGCAGTAGGTGCAAACGTAAAGCATGATATCATTTAAGAGTTTGCTAAATAAAAAATGCAAGAAGGCAACAAGCAGAGTTTATTATATAATGAATCTGGAGTTTTGTATTAAAAGGTACATTTATATGTAAAAATACGGATTCCACTTCTCCTTATAAATAAATGAAGTGCTCTGCAATTGGAGCCCACGGCTGTATGTAGGCGTAAGGATGCTGCAGTTGAAAGGGGCACGGGGGAGGTGTTTCCCGCTACAAAATATGTAATCGCCTCTGCGTGCTAGGCTCCGATGTATCCAGCTGTGCAGAAAAAGTAGCAACCATGAGACGTTCTCGGGCACTCGGCTCGTTCTTTTTCATTGCAACGGGATTTTACGTATTTCAGCAAACCCCTCGCAGAAGGAAATTCGGAATTTGCATACTCAAAATGGCGCGCGCACCCTGGAGCATCATAACAAGTGGAACTGGTGTGATGTAATTCAAGTAAAGAACTAAATATGTGCTAAAATACAGGGACTTGTCTAGAAGAAGACGAGAGAGCTTGTTCTCGGAAACCGCATGACAGACATGGAAGAAAACTCGTACCGACAAACTCGCTGATAGGCTATGAGGAGCTCGCGCATAAAACAGAGCCCAACGATGATGGGTGTTTTTTTACCACTAGCTGAACGAGGCTCCAGGGTTTATTACTGAGCTTTTCAGAAGAATAAAATGCTGACTCGACCCTGCCAGGATTTAAATTTGTGTGACACGAAAAGATTGTGCACAGACCTCAGAAGCCAGCTCTCAGTCGACGGTGCTATCGCACCACATTCTGCTTTAATAAACGTCTCGCATTTGAAAATGCCTGCATAAAAATAGGCTGTGGACCGAGCATCATAGATTACCAACTCTCTATGTGCCAGTGATTCACCTTATTTGAATTATGTTCCTCACATTATTAAATGTGTTTAAATCATAGAATGGTAATGGTAATGCAAAAAAAAAAAAAAAAACAAGACGGAGGGCATTGCTGTGGGGAGGGGGTGGAGGAGAAATGCACACGGCGGGCAGGGGAGGGGGCGGAGCGGGGAGAGCGGCATGTGGGTGTGTACGAAGCCGGGGCCTTTGAAGTGAAGCTAAGCTTCACTTCAAAAGGTGTCGGAGGAATGCGGCTGAGGGAACAGACGGCGATTGCGGCTGAGGGAACTGATGTGCACGCGCTTTTAAGCTCAATGCACATGCGCATTGAGCTTAAAAGTCACGGGCACTGCAAGGAATCGCCATGATTCCTTGCTTGTTAGTTAAAGGTTGTTTAAGCCGCAATAGGCTCGCAAGCTCGATGCGCATCGACAGGCGAGACCTAAAAAAGAGCAGCGATGCACTGGGTCGTCACCTATGGAAGTTTCCCTACTAACGTGTATTAGGACAATACTACCCATATTAAATACAAAGATGAGCACCTGTGCACTTGGCTGTCACCTGACCAGTTTCACCTAACAAAGTACACTTGGAAAAGCACCACCTATGGGACAGTACCCATAGTAAAGTACTAAAGTCCGCACCTACCCACTGGGCTGTCACATGTGCAGCTCCCACTACAGAGGGTCACCAGTGAAGGGACTAATGCTGACATGCTAAATTACTGCCCACTAACAGCACACTAGCTTGTACCCACTAGTGCATTTACCAGGACAGCTCAGGCACAGAGTGCTTGGCACTTCTACAGTCCACTAACAAGAGAGCCAAACTTTCTGTCAAAATCTATAGCAAATGCAGCAGAAAGGAGGGGAGGGCGCATGTGGCCTGTTCAAGCGCTGACGCCGATTATGATGCCAGATGAAGGCGCACCAGGTGTGCTTTTCCCTGGCCAACCTCTTTTAATAACCGGCCCAAGGGAGAGTCTCCTCTTCCTCCTGGTACATCATGCGCGTGTGCTGTGCGAAGAGGTCCTCGCGGGGCCTATCTCTGTTGCTTCCCTTCATGCACATCTGATGCAAGATCAAGCGGAGCTTCTCCCCTGTGTGGTTACAGTTAATGAGAGGCAGGGGTGACATCATTCAAGTCCTGGAACTGGGGAGTCCGTCCATTTCTTTATAATCCACGCCTAGGGAGACCCAACCGTAACGTCAGGTTTACCCAGAATTGTTTTTTCTATATAAATCTTCTATAGAAAGTTCCAGACAATGCATTGTGCCTCTCAAACATGAATGAGCACCAACACGCAGCATCCTGAAAGCCTATACCAGTAGCTGGCCTCATACTGGAGTATGGCTGATGAGGATCTGTCCTGGTATCCCATAGGTGCTCGAGGTTTCCTCAGTCAACCTTGTAACATCATAGAAATCCCAAAAAGAAAAAAAAAAAGCTTACTCACTAGCCGTCACACCCTTCCCACTTACCCTGTCATCCCAGTGGATGGTTGGTGTCCCTAAACAAGATTAACAAAGGATGAACTTAAGTAAAACACATGTTCTTCCTTCCTTCATCCTCTTCCGTAAAAGTGTTAGGGTTGGCAGTAAGGTCATTCTCATAACTCTTTAAAAAAAACAACAACAAAAAAAAAAACACACAGACTGCAGTGGGTCCGTTTCTATCAACCGGACCACAATGGATGCCACCAGCTTCTCAAGTGTGGTGCTAGACAACGCAATTGTTCCAAAGACTTTTAGCTTTGCACTTGTGTGCAATAATCCTCAAGAACAGCATTGTTTGTGTACATGAAGCATACAGAATATTATTCTTACCCAAGACCTACTAAATTTCCCGCAGCCTCTGCCAAGCACCCAATTTACCCTTTGAACACTGATCCAGAATAAAAAGGGTACAAAAGTACTTAATAAAACAGTTTTATTCCTAGACTTTAGTCCCTTTAATCTTTTACAACACGACCTGTTGGTGAGCCATCGTATTTCTGCTAATGCTCTGTCTGCTAATGACTACTCAATTCTTCGGGCAAATTCCCTCCAGCTCACTCATTGCCACTAAAAGCAGCACATGTCTAAAGAGCATGGGATCTGGTGCGTCAAAATTGTGGTGTGCCCAGAGAAAAAACACTCTTACATGTACTTCAAGCTCATTAAACCACACAGACCAAGTCCAATGGAACGACCAACCAACCACATCTAAAGGCAAACTTCCCAGAAACAAAAACAGGAGGCCGGAAGAAGGGCAAACCACATCTATTCTAATCAAATGGAATCCAGCCGAGGCGACCCTTGACCCCTCAGCCATTCATGATAGTCAGCGTCCAGACATCCAGCAAAGGAACAAAAGAGCAAACGAGAAACTGATCAACACATGAGGAGCTTGTACAAGTTTGCATTTGAACTTTTCAGGTGGGATTCCATCAAGGCGCTGCACACACAATGGTCTGGTGCTCTTGCTCCCTGGACTGCTCAGTGAGGATGCTGTTAAAGGACTAATCTCCTCTGGGCCTAGGTGTGGAAAGCAATCCAAGGAGGTTGACCAAAATTAAGTGTTCTTTGGAGGGCTACTCTGGGCCTTCCTGTGGAAATGTAATACATTTTGTGAAGAATACACTGATATTTGATGTATAGTTAAAGCCTCCATGTCAATTTGAACGAGAAGGACTGAACCAGGGGTTATTATTCTGATATGCATTCTTGCACCCATTTTATTCAATATTACAACAGTGACTCCGAAAGGCGACTGGGGGATTAGAGGTTCTTTCAATCAAAGTGATAGAGTACAGAAGACACCCTCTCAAAAGCACCACCCAGGCATGATTAGTCTCGTAAGGTAGATTTGAAATGTAGGTCACAATCCCTTATAGGAACTGGATAACGGAGAACCAAGACAGTTAAAATAAAAAAAGTTCAACACAGATCGCTGGGCTCGGTCGGGAGAGAAAAAGAAATATAAATGGGCGGGTTCAAGTTGGACTCTCCTGAAACTGAGGATAGCTCATAAGCACCAATATTCGGAGATTACAATACAAGTCTGATTATATGCTGTTTTGTCTACCCTAGTATTTGATGTAGAAGATGGATGGTTGGAGAATCAGAGGCTGTGACAATAATGCGGAAAAGACTACTAAATCATTACTTATGTGATGCCTCAAGGCCGATGTCTGAATGCAAACATTTTCTTTAGCACCCACTGTCTATATTATCGGACAGTAGAAATATTGAGGAATATGAGCCCTTAATGAATTTTGAATTCAAGACTTGTGTTGTTTTTTTGTACATTTTAGAGTATTTGTACAGGATGAGATAGCCATTTCTTTAGGGATATCCTATATTTAAAGGGGGTATTGTAAAACTCAATTATGGGAAGTGCCAATTTGCTATTGGTGTATGTAATTTAAATGATTGCAGTTTGTATTACAAACAAGAGCAGAGTTTACAGAGAATAGAAAAATAAAACTGGTTCAACATTGGAACCTACGGGACGAGGTGGCATTTGAGCAAAATGCATAAGCAGCGTAGGATGGGTCAAGAGAATTTAGAAAACTGCTGTACATTATAACTCTGCACTGCGGTTCTGGAACATCAAATATCCACCTAAATCCCCCAAACGTTGTTGCAGGCAAACACACAATAAACAAAATTGTGATTAAATGTAGGCAATGTCTTTTTATGACCTAGAGCCACTAATGAACACAGGTGATCTATTAATTTGAAATTAACTGGATCAAAAGCACAGAATGGTCTCCTTGAGAGGCCAAAACTAAGCACGGTTAATCAACAAAATACACGCTGATCTTGAGTTGGAGAACAGAGTGCTGCCCGACAAAAAGTGAGCGCTACATATATACAATTACAAAACAATACGAATAAAAGGCTTTTAACAAAAGAACGCAGAGATATATTTTCTTTCTTATGCACAGAGATACCACTGACCCCACTGTAAAGCTAAGATAGAACCATCCATCCTACCTGCGATAGGGAAAACCATTGCCATTGAAAAGGGCATGTGAATAAGTATTCCTCTACAGCCATGTAATCAAACTTGCTTTTTAGTATATCACCACATATCTAGCTACACATGGGGTTGATGGAAATGGAATATAGCATTTAGATTGTTTCCTCAGTTACTGTGCTAAATGTTGGCAAGAGTGATTACAAAAATTAACAAGTTGTATCAGAGGTAGTTTATTATTACACACAAGCAACATTATTTTATGCACTTTCTTGAAAGAAGCACATGGCCACAAGACCTCTGCTTTCTGTTAGGGCCATCTGTGAACTGGACCCGTTTAGGAAAGCATTACAGGTGCATTACAGGGGTCGGAAATATTGTCTCGTGGTCAGAGGTGGAACTGCAAGCATGACAAGCATAGAAGACACTAGAGCCCGGACAGTCACAAAATGCCTAGCAGGGACACGGGTCCGGTAGCTGAAGAAGGTTAACCGCCACCCAGATCCCTGTTTTTCTGGTAAAGGGGGTGGGTGTCCGTCTAGAACAGGAGTCTCTCAAGCTGTCTGCACCAATGAAGCAATAGCCATACAAAACATTCAGATCCAAGGGTATGGGAGAAGACAAAAATCAGCAGGCCTCAGTGCACACAATAAATGGCAAATTGCACTAACTTGTTTTGCTGTAGATGAGAAAAATCATTCTAAATTATTAACTTCATTCATATTTTCAGGCTGGTGCTCCCACCATTTTAGTCCCTTCAACAAATTAGTATTTTTTATTTTGCACCTGGGAGACGCTATTTTTAAAAGCTCCACCTGTTGTACCATGTCCCTTAAGGAAGCATTTCCTCTATGATGCGTCAAATCAGAATTGAATGTAACAAGCATTAGCTCATTCTTAGGTAAAGTCTACAGGACATGCTGGGTTGATTTGGGTAATGCAGTGGGTAATGATCGAGTTCGCTCTGAGTAGCATTAAAGGTCTCCCTGAGCACGCATAAAAGTATCAGCACCAGAATGGGGGAAATGACCCAATAATAATCAGATGTGGGATTAGGCGGGGCACAGCTGTAGTTTGTAATGGTGGCAATAAATGTGGATGGTTGCGTGTGCACTCTTGGGTCGTGTTTCCGTCGAAGCACGGTCTAATCAATAATATCCAATAATAATCAGGAAATCTTTTTTTTAAAAACCCGAACACATAAAAAAACAGCCAGCTCCAAATATATATCATACTCGGAAGATATCTTGTAGTCAGTATTCTGCACCTGTGTGAAACAGAAATTCGGCAATATTACTTATTGCAAGCTGAAATGGCTAAATCACTTCCACGTGAGGTAACCGACATAGAGAACATAGGAAAACGTATATTTCTGTTACAGGAGAGAAAAACAGAATAGGCTGCATTCCAAAATTAAATTCTGGGATAAAGAGCAGGTAGGGCGGGATCCTTATGTCGACCGCAAGGCAGTAGGGTGACGATTGGCAGTGTTTTTACACTCGAGGTTACTGGTAGAGTATTTGGAGGAAGACAATTCAACGACCTTAATACTTCACATTTCTATAGTGAAAGATGTATTCACCAACATCTCACCAGGAGAAAGACCACTTCGAGCCAAAGTTCTGAGCAGTAAGGGGGAAAAAAAGACATGTCTAAGAAACATGTTGGTATTTCATTTTCCAAAATACAACATAACGCACCAAAAAATCTTGGAACAATATTTTTTATTATACAGCTGCTGGGCCCTCTATTGGAGATGTTGAATCAGGCCTTTAGTCAAGTTGGCAGGCTCTCTGCAACATGTGGAGCTAGGAAGATGGCATAAGCTCTCGCCTTGGCATGGTGGGCGGGTACAGGTGCGGTGGCCAACAGGAAGTACCCGGAGTGCCAGATTGGACAGTGCCTTGGACTATCTGGTATGGAAGCCTCAGAGTCAGAAACAAGTTATTTTCCATTAAACTAATGTTTTAGCTAGGAGCTATCTACCAAATGAAAAACAAGAAAGGGGGTGCGCTGCTCTGCTTCATGTGTGAATGCCCACTCCCAAGAGAAAGATTTGAGTCGTTGAAGGGTCCCGTACACGTTGACGTCAGCCAATTTCAAATCATCAATTGTAATTCTCTGTATGAAGCTGGAGCTGCTACACTCACACCCAGATCTACATGTCCTAAAGAAGTCTAAGAGCGATGGATCACCCAGCTACTCGTTCGGAACTTGCAACCCTACTACCAGAAGCACAGAACTATTTGTATCACACTGCCGCCAAGATTTACTCAACCCAAAATCCAGAGAAGCATATACTTTAAGGTTGTATTCGTAGCAGAAATAAGCCAAGAGTGACTTTATCATCTATTAAAATGTGATTGTCATCAAAATTAAACCACTAAGACCTAAAATGGGAAAGAAAAATTGAATAATTCTGCATACATGTTGTAGAGCCACTGCATATCTGGGATTCTAATCATTTTTACTCAAGTATTCCCATATTACAGACAACTTACAGCAAGACATGCTAGAAGAAGTGAACCTTCGGACTGTCGTGAAATATTCAATTTACAACGTCAACTAATGCATTCTGTATGTCTTTTGCACCACTTGGAATAAGACATCGCTAAACAAAGCAAGAGGAAAGTCCTGTCTTTGCATTTCAGAGGTCTCTGCCAGTCTGGTGCATCAGATGGTTTTAGGACACCTAGAAGACCAAACCTAGGTGCAACTCAATGCACTATGCTAATTGATTGGGACGAATCCTTTTCAGTACAGCCCACACAATATAACCAAAGTGAGGCAACAAACCTACACCCCAGCATGCAAAACGCCACAACAAACCTCTACAACTATTCTGGGTTTCAAACGTCATGAAGATTGTAATTAATTTATGGCAAAATTACCTACCATTCAAAAGTTAATTACACTGAAGTGCCACTCTAACTCAGACACACTATTGACTGCAAGTAACAAAATAAAGATTACCTAGAAAAGTTAAATTGTTAGTGGCAGTAAAATAAGGATCCGACTAGCAGTGCTCATTATCAGAGAGCAAAACAATCTTTAGGCGCCAATAGCAAATTCTTCTATTAGCATTTAAAGTCAATGCTACTCAAGCAAATCAGTGCTGGAAGGATGAAATGTGGAGCAGACAGTGCTGGAATCCAGCCACCATTGTACATACAGAAATGACGTTATACATATTTATACGGCATACATACCACTGTAGTGTAGTTTATACAGGCTTCTTGCCCTATGTATTACTGTGAACGTAGTTTAAGACAAAAAAAGAAAAGAAAGAAAATCGGAGGTTCCCGCTTTCCCCCCCATTTATGAAACTACAGCATTTCCAAAAAACTGAGGCAATTTTTTACCCAACAATGGCAAAACTAAAGGTCTGGATTGCCTGGAGTGCCCTGGCAAACACAGGAAGCCTGCTACAGTGAAAAATAAAACAAAATAAGATTTATTGTTCTTATCCATGAGTAGAGAATAGAAGGAGAGATAATTCAGCGTACCTTTGAGATGGATATAATCCCTCACGCACTGTAATGCAGCACAAAACAACTAAAAGAATGAGGTGAGAGCAATTTATTTCGGAGCCAAAGTCTTTTGTGTGTATTTTATGGAACTTTAACTCTTTAGAACTCTTTTAAAGGACAACAGGTCGGCAGACGCGGAAGCAGCGTCCGCGCGCCGTCCGGGGCCCATCGCAGCAGTCGGGCAGGTCATGGCAAGTAATTGGCAGTTTTACATCCTTGGAGAAAGGCGATGGGATCAATGCCTTTGCAAAGCAATCACTGCACGGAAAGGTCATTAAAGATGAAAACTACTCTAAGTTGCGTCACTGAAATATACACCCATTTAAAAGTATACATTTCCAAGTAAGTTAAACATTAAATAAAAGGGTAACCAATGTCACCTAAAGAAGAGGTCAAGCTTTACGGTAATGATTAAAGCAGAGCCTTTTGAGTTGGTGTCAGCATTAAGGGTAGTTTTCAGGTCAGTGGTTACCGTTGAGTGTCAGAATTGGGTTCAAATCAAGCCTGGTTCCGAGTTAGGGCTATGGGTCAGTTTAAGAGGTCAGATGACATTTTTGGTAAAAAAAAAGGAATTCTAATTGTTTTGTGTTAAGGATCCGAATGTTGCTTAGAGAATTAATTGTTCTGTAGTGGTTTCTCCGTGAAGGTATTTTTGTAATATGGAACAAGAATTGTCCTTTTTCCAAAAACATCTTTGGAATCTGAAGAAAATATTGAGGGTGCTAGTAGAGTAGAGAGCGATATCGCACTGCACCCTTGGACCGACTGGGGCTTGTGGAAACAGTTCAGGCCAAAATGCTCAAGTCATTTAGATGAAACTATCAAAACTGACATTTTCAATCAAAACGACCAATCCTTTTGGCTGTAGTGAAATTCAAGCACAAAACGAGCTTCATTTAAAAAAAGCAGCCAATGCCGTCTGAAAAAAGAATGTACACACACGCATATGAGGCAATCCGCTCAGCCACATCTGGAGAACGAAACCTCGAAGATTCCAAACTATTCCATGCCACCCGCAAATGACAAGTGTGCTGTGCTACCTTCGTAACCCACAGCAAGCGAAACAGCGACAAAAGCATCCACAGGACAGGGCCTCGTTGACCCAACAGCAAATTCCATCGGCACACACTGTCCTAGACCTCAAGTGAAGCTTGTTTGTAGGGCCTGGCCTAATTTTACCCCTATGTGTATTTCAAACTTAACCAGTTTCCTGGTGCGATATTCCGAAACATTCAACAATGGAAAATTAAAATTGGATCAGAGGACTAGTTAGAACTCTGATGTGCTTAGAGCCACGCATTGCTAAGTGTTTGTGGTGAAAAAACACTGAAACTTGTTTGTGGCATGGAAACTTGCGCTTCAGATAAAGTCACCCATCAAATTGTATTCACCCGAAGCTCACACTCATAGACATTCAATCACACACCCTCTAGGCACTGCTACATAACCCTTGTTTATAAGTCTCAAGTTGTAGCCCTTCACTGAAATATTATATATAATATATATATATATATATATATATATATATATATATATATATATATATAAATAAATAATGGCAAGAGAGCAAGGGCAGATCAGTGTCTAATAACACACATGCATATGATTACTGACACGTTTCAGTCGCTGGTAGTAAAAATAGAGCCTATATCCATTAAGAGCCAAGCATGCGATAAACATAAGGTGCCTACAAACTATTAAATGGAATGCATTGAGAACAAGCGCTTCCAAACAGAGGAGGGCATGGAGCACCAGTGATTCCAGGCAGCTCTGTAGAGGCATGCTTCAGCATCTTAGGCCTCATGTTTTCAGGACTTCTACTCTTTGACTGTTTCCTCTGGTAGAGTGGGTAGTTTTTGATCGCCTCAGATTTTGCAACAAGAGTTTTGGAGCGTGTAGATGGACCTCCGTGTATGTGAAACAAGTGGGTCAGAGTGAAGGACTATCTTGCTTCCAGAGATGATATGGCACTAGGATGATGTTTTTTTCTGTGCAGCCACAGGGATTGCTACTTTGAGGGTGGCTAGCCTGGTTGCTGAGCCAGGTACTAGGGAGGTAGTTGCCCTAATCGATTCTGGGTTCGAACTCAATCAACATGTTTTCAGCCTGGTTATAGGGGGGGAGGGGAGGGGGATAAAGGATTTTAATACCCAGAAAGTTCTGAGTTGGAGTTTTGAACCTCTGAGAATCTTCTTACACACTGAACATATTAAACATTGACTAGCATTCAGAAGGTGAATGCTGAAGGCAGCACACTGGAGTAAGCTACTCACTATAGGCAAATGCACCTGCAGTGAAGTGGCTTTTCCTTATTAGTACAGCGGCCAACAGACTTGGCCAACGAGTCTGAAGCACTGATCACTACCTGTTCAGCAGTCAATTGGAGTATGGCAACATTCTTCTTTACAACATCCTTATTCATCAGATAGTTGACCATTCCTTAAGGACAAGGCATTAGCCTAACACAACATTCAGCTTCCTTTCTCAGTCCCATGCAATCAACTTTTGAAAACATGGCTAAAATATTATCATGTTCATTGGCTGCTTAGAACTCCAGTATTTAGATGAGTATCTCACAAGTCTTCCTTATTACAGCCACCAAAAGCTGCTTCATTTGTTTTGCTACTACAACCGATAGCCCCATTACAACAAATACGCACAGCTTGATTCTTTCTGGTCACAGCCAAATACCATGTGATTCTTACTAACCTTCGCCAAGTATAGTTTAATTCTTCCTTGCCACAACCAACTACTGTTAAGATTCCGCAATGACAACCAAAGACTCCGCCGTTTCTCTGTCCAGCTACTCACTAGCACCACATAATTCCTTTTCTCACCACCACCAAAACCTGACCAATCCCTCCCAAATTGGCAGCACCAAATTCTCAGTTCCTCCTTTATCACTCGCTAAAAACTTCCCATTTTGCAGTACTGCCAATAAATATTATTACATTCCCAACTGCTTTTACACCCCAAAAACAGATGTAGACTTCCTTACTGCCCCAACTCTAGTACTAACACCATTACCAAACACTACCCCCATCTTTCTAACATGCAGACCTGCACTGCTTATAGTTATTAAAACCACAAAACGCAAACCCACTCTATAGTAGCACCAAGAAAGCGTTCCAGTCCTTATTACGGCTGACTCCAAACACTGTCCCTTTTCATTGTTGTTAAAACAACTAAATAGGTTCCATTCTTTATTACTACCACAAAGCCTGGTTTTACAGTACCAGAAAACCCACTGGTTTACCCGTCTGCCATATTCCCCCGAGCCACCACCATGAAACACTGGCTCTCTGCTCCGAATCACTTTATACGGTTCCATATGGAAATCACAGAGACCCTTATATAGACAGCCAAAATATTGAAATTAACAAACATTCCCTTCAAAAACCAAGACTGACGTTTAATTCCTAGAGCCAGTCAAACACATGTCCCTGAAGTATTAGGACTGGTTATTTTACTATTATATGTGCAGTACCAGCACACTTGGTGAGAGGTGCTCCACAGCGCGAATAGGTGTGAATCAGAATTTTTATAGGTAGATATGGCAAAAAGCTAGACATTTTGGTAGTTGTGTTTATGCATAATATTTTAAGCGTGTTTACATGCCCCTATTAAAAAATGGGGTTTCCACATTTCAGTTGTCTCTGGAGCTAGGGGGTGAAAGGAGATCATTCCAACTATAAAATAGATTCAGTCACCCATAACCCAAAGTCAGGTCATCCAATGACTACAGTGCATGCGCACCCAGTAATCAAAATCTAGCCTCCCCCAAGGATGATAGGCACAACCCTTCTAGTGCTACTTCATTACACTTCAGGCAAAACACAATCTACATGATCGCAGTGAAACAATAAGTGCATTACACTAACCGTCACTTACACCACCTAACACTTCCCACAAAGCCACTCATAACCAACACCCTACCAACCAGACGCAATTACACAATATCATGCTCAATTACCCTATTCCTCACTCTTCTTTGGCAAACTACACTTTTAAGCCCAGTAACCATTGTTTGGATAAGAGCACCATGAATGGTTCTACCAGCAACACTTTGTCACAGAGGCCGCATTTTAATTAAACGTCATTCCACCAAGCACACCCTAAATTGTAGCATGGTACCTCTTACTCTAACGCACCTCTTCAGAGGAATTAAATGCAATTACAATGCAAACAGGGCTGCTATCTTCACAGCCACCACACAACCACCAAGTTCTCAACACCACTGGGGCCGTCAAGTGCATCAGACACAAAGCGATCCTTCACTACAGCAGCCAATCTTTTGCTACCGACTGTCCTTCGCTCACTATTGCCATCGCTGCGGACAATTCGAGGAGCCAGCTCCCACACATCTGCCTCACAAACGCACAGGTTGTCAAAAGATCTGATGGTAAACCTACTCTTGATTGAACTTGCAAGGCTTTAAGCAAAGCTTTTCGAACGTGCATTAAAATCAGAACCCGAAGGGATATTATTTTAGGAATGCACACAGCTCCTTTCAGCAGTCAAAACATTTTACTACCCGTTTCTCACACACTCTTTTAATCACTTGCTTCTCATTTGTTCTCCTGAAGAAGGATGGAAGCTGAACTTGGCAGGAATTGGCACAATCAGCTGCCAGCAATACAGACCAATGGAAGCAGGCATTTAAGACCTAGAACTAGCCTTTGAAGCTTGGAAACCAGCCTAGGTCTCAGGCTGAGGAACACAAGAACATAGATCCTTGTGGAGGAGAGTCCTCTCCGAGCCTCGCATTTAACTTTACGTGAAATGCCACTACGTGGACCAGCCCTAGTGTAAACCATATTAGATGTGGCACCTTAGGGCCAAAGCCATGGGCCCCTGCCTTACCCACTGCATGCACCCCGGCTTCATACTCAGCTCATTCGTTGTAATTTAATCCACACATGACAGAGCAACGTAAGGAGCAGAGCTGTCAGTCCACAACATCCAATTTACTTTGCTAAGGCACCACCAGGACTCGAGCATGCTGCACTTATGGCGGTTGTGCCGGTCCCCGATGGCAAGGAGGGGTGGGGCGGCTGACGGCACATGGAGACGCTGCTGGCACCCGCCCGACCTTTGCCACTGATTGGCGTAATGAGTGCATGAGTACAATCTGGATCCTGCCAGTAGTGGAGTTTCTGATAAAAGGGGCTGCGGAGTGGTGGGACGGTCTTTTCCCTCACCACACCACAGCACATTAGCAAAGGCCGTCTACGCGACGAAGATCTATTTTTTGTTTGCTTTTTGTCTCCCTTTACAGGTCGAAGGAGCATCAAGGTCCCGACGGAGGAATTAGCTGTGGGAGCCGCACAGCCTGAGTGAACACTCGCCTGCCCCGCAAGATCAGATTTGCAGTGGTGACTCCGGCTGCTTGCTCAAAACACGCGTTGACTTCTGAGCAAATTTTCTGTACAGCTGAGGTGTGAGGAGTCCTTTGGTGCATTTGTTTAGCCGGTTGTAAGGTAATTCCACCAGTGGTGCCAGTAGGCACCCCAGGTGCAGAGGGGACCCGAGCCAGGTAGTACCTGTTCCCTGTAAGAGCCCGTCCGGTGTTGTGCCTGAGTACCCGGATTTAGTAGCCAGTTTGGCCGCGGTACTTCCTTGGTTAGCTAAGGCAGGAACTTGGGCCCCAGCAGTTGGCTGAGCGGCCTTGTTGGACAACGGGGATCTCTTGGATATAGCCAGGAAGCTAATGGCACAGGTGGAAAGGTCTAAGTTAGGAGCAGTGCAGAATGTGGCGGCAACTACAGCAGATACTAGTGGTGTGTCAACCAGTGGGGTTGGGCAAAGTGGTGCCTGGAAAGACAAGGGTGGACCTGAATCTCAGAAAGGGAGGACAACAACGGAGGCTGAACAAGCTAAGAAACAGGATGCTGCAGCAACAGGTAATACACAATGGTTACCAAGTTTAGGTTTGTGTAAGTTGCTGGGTAGGCATGTCTCACAAGAGGGGAAAGAAAGAAATCTGGAAAGGGGTGTATGTTAATATGTTTGCCTTGTTACTAGGTGAAGCGGTACAAAAGGGGGTGGTGATGGACGGAGCATCTGAACCAATCAAACACTCACACCCAGTCAACAGATCTGGGTTTAATCCATCACCGTTCTTTAGCCCACTCTGCCACCCCAGTTCAGACATGGCCATATGCAAATCAATCTGACCCTGTGCCTCATGGGAACAGTCCAACCCGAACTGCCAAGCCATGCCCTGTGCACAGTAAAATATGCATCCTTGGATCAGGCGATAGTAATGCTACAGGGGCTGGGACCAGGTGCATTGCTAGCTAAGTCGGACATCGAATCAGCTTTCTGCTTACTGTTGGTGCACCCAAAGGATTTCCATTTGTTGAGTTTTCAACTAGAGGGCAGATACTACTACATGGACAAGTGCATGCCCATGGGGTGCTCTGTCTCCTGCTTCTGCTTTGGGAAATTCAGCTGCTTCCTGGAGTGGGTTTTCAGACAAGTGACGGGGCATCGGTCGGTGTTGCATTACCTGGACGATTTCCTTTTCTTGGGTGCACCGGGATCTCAAGAGTGTGACAGGGTTTTACAGGTTTTTTTTGTGCACTCATGCACGAGTTTGGGGTCCCTCTAGCACCAGGAAAAACAGTATGGCTGGCCACTAAAATTGATTTTTTTGGGCATAGAACTGCATTTGGTGAATGGGGTATCACGACTCCCACAAGGGAAAATGGTGGCGTTCCCCATAGAGTTACAGGAGTGCCTGAGCAAGGAGAAGGTCACCTTGCACCAGCTACATAAAACGGTTGGTCAGCTTAACTTTGTGCTAAAAATCCTCCCAATGGCCCGCCCATTCTCGTGTTCTATTGCACAGGCAATGTCAGGCTTAAATGAAAACCACCACACTCAGTTGTCCGGCAGGATATGCGAATTTGGATGGCATTCCTGCGTGATTTCAATAGTACTGTGGTGTGGCCCAGTCTTTGGACCCCGGCCAAACCCACAGCATGCGCCCCACCTTAGCACATAAGCAGCTTATTCAATGTAATTTAATCCACACGACATAGCAACTTATGGTGCTGAGTGGTCAGCCCACAACATTCAATTCACTTTAAGAAGCAGTTCCATCAGTCCTAGACTAACCCACACGAGGCATGCTGCCTTAATGTGTAGATCTACCAACCCAGCCAAAACCAGAGCAGGCGTTCCTCCTTAAGGCAAACCTCTGTCGGACCAATATAAAGCACACTTAACATGGTGCCTTTAGGAGAAGATATATCTGTACAGCCTAAATCGAGTAAGATACAGTGCCTGAAGGAGCAACAAAACATGTCAGCACATGATAAGAAGAGATGTACCCATTTAAACAAACAGTGGCAGTTCTCTATCTCCACTTCCTTCCTCAACAATCACATGCCACCTTAAAGAAAAGACTTTCACCTGAAAGATGTGAAACAATGGCTAAAATATGCAGCCACAGACAGAACTGCTTTTTGCTGCCTCTTACCATCCTCAAGGCATGCCACCTTAAAGAGTAGACCTCTCTCTAACTCAATCATTGGTTGAGATGGACCACCTTAAATAGCAGAGATATCAAATTTGTGACTCTGCCAATGTAAGTCGTATGGACGGGTTTCACCTGGCCATGAGGTTCCCAATTAACCAGGCTGCATGTGTGTGTTTGTTTCAATGGAAGTTCCTGGCCTTATTTTGGATGGAGGCCAATACAAATAATTAATTTTAAGTCAAGGTGTACCAAATTGATTGACATGGCCAGTGCACATAAATCTGAAGCAGCAATACAGGAGATAATGGTCCATACAGTCTCAATATGGAAGTTGGCTTGCTACCTCAATGACAGACATGCCATCTTAAGGAGAGGAACTCTCTTTGCCACAAACAGGTGACACCACAAACAGCAGATCTACCATAGCCTCCAGCCATGGCATATCACCTTAGAGTGTATCTGTCACGTTCCTGAAGCAGCCAAATAAGGGCTACCCTCAAGTCACAGCAATCTATGAGGTCACCAAAGCCATTGCAGATACCAACCATGTCCGACAGATGCCATCTTAAGGTAAGTGGCTATCTCTGCCCCAAACCATGCCTGACAGGTGCCAAAAAGTAAAAAGCTACAGAAGATTCCAACTAGATTTGACAAGAGCCACAACAAAACGCTGAATTCCCTCAACATCTAACTTCTTCTATCAGATATCACCTTAAAGCAATGGGGCCGTTTCAGTGTGTGAGCCAATTAAACATCTGGCATGTACAACATTTGAGAGCTTGTGTGGATCATAACACCAGTATTAATAGGACACCTTGCCCCACTTTCCCCCAGGGACCAGAAAAATGCACATGGCTTTAAAGATATTGCTAACCCCACTTGGCATACCTTCATTAGAGACCAATTATAGTAAAGAGAATGACTTCTAATGATAAAACCCACAAAATATTATTCAGAACAAGATTTTATAGGAGAAAAGAATTGTCTGCTTCCAGTACATCACCAGCATTGTAGAAGCAGATGCCCTTGAAAATGTAATTCAACTTAAAACAAGGAGCAGGCACTCCGCAACAGATGTGCCTAAGGAAACACTCAAACTACTTTGAGTGTTCTGATATTCTTCAGGCTGCTGACCTTTGCCCTGCGCCCAGGCCTAGACAACATCCTTCATGGCATCTGACCTTTACCGTGGGCTGATGCTAATACATGAATTTCATAGACCAATACTGTGAGAGCTGACAACAATTACAGGCCTCGACCACAACCAACCACTAGTTCAAAGGCACAGGATCAGTGCGAGGAAGTCAACCGTCCTTCACAGGACCGGCTGGGGAATCTAGCTATGCCCGGACAGCCTCATGTAGATTGCGAGCCGGTCCTGGTGTAATAACATATGGTGGGAACATAAAGTACGAATACCTCCAAAACCCATACTTCTTAGTTGGAGCTGTGTACTGCATGCTCATTTCAGGACATGCTCCATCTTGGGCATCCCAGCTCCAATCTGTGGTAGCACACACCACGGAGAGCTTTTAATTTTGGAAGTGTTCTACACTCTGTAACTTCATCCCCAGCACTCCAGTTAACTTATTAACCTCTTTAATGTTAGCCATCTGTAACTTAAATTCTTCTGATTTCAGCAATTCAATAAAAGAAATTAAAAAGTCGGTATGGATAATGAAGAAGATTCCAATTTATTGAATGCATAGTAAATAACAATTCTGGACAGCCGGTGAGTTTCGCCTCTGCTGGCACACAAGCCTGAGGCTTTTCCAGGCTCTTGGTTAACACTCACGGACTACATGTAAGTCCAGGTCTCACAATAATTATGTGTGCAGGCAGCCACGTAGTGAACCAGGTTCTAGACATCCCTGTGCACAGACCAGTACGTTACAATGCCTGCTCGTGCTCATAGTTATTAAATTGGATGCAGGGACAAATCTCCTTGGTGAGAGCACAACCCTGATGGTATCGTAACACTGTAGAGAGCAGAACAATTAACACCAAAGAAACAAGCATTCATCAGTTTAATCCACACTTCAAGAAACTGCAGGTCCCAGCACATCGTTTGCGGTCTACATGAAACCCTAGGGCACAGTCACTAACCAGCCTCCACCTCCAAGCATGTCCAATCACATCTACTACAAGGTCGAAAAGACCTACTCGTGTCCCAAACCCTTCACCACCCATTTAGTCAAAGACCATCCACTGCCAAGCTAAGCGGTGAAACCACTGGAGACGGCACCAATAACCCACCAACCACAGCAGTCACAAACACGTCCACTCCAAAGCCACAGAATAACCCAGGGCCCATCCAATGTCTCTGTAACCTTATACAGATGAATCCACTGTAAGGAAACCCAAGACTTGAGCCCCTCAATAAATTACTTAAAACATAGGAGCATTCAGAAGAAAGGCTGCGTCCCATGGGTACCCTCAGCCTGCGCACATTCCCACCTCAGGGCAAGAGATTGTGCAATGAGGAAAGCCTCCCTGGGGTGGGGCACCTGTCTTTGCCACATTTCATTGCTGCCTCTACTACCAGTCCCGTGCCCTAAATCGTTAGCACCCTCGCCCCATGCCCAGGTTACAAACATCTGGGCAACTTCCCGTGGTATCCTGATGAAGAGACTGTTTCAAGTTTATTTGCATAGTTCACTTAGACAATTGCAATACAAACATATTTAATTTTAAAACAATATATACGTAAGAAGGGACTGAACTTTACGAAATCTCCGGCACCCAGTATTTCTCTGGAGTTGGTGCATTTACTAGATTAAGATTCGCCACGCATTTGGCACACATGATCTTGGAAGCCACCTCGAATAACAGCTTGCTCTCGCTAGGTATCCAGGCCTAGCTAAGCTTTTCTTCTTCCTCCACTTCTTGTAAGCAAAGACATGGGGAGTATCCCTCTGAAAAGGCCCATGATCGAGAGGGTACCCAATGAAACAAGCGAGCCCCCTTGCCAAAGACACACAGTTTATCCTTTCATGCTTTGGATTACGCTGGGCCAGTCTAGACAGCCCTGGGCACACTGGAGAACGTGCCCCTCCTAACTCGAGCTTAGCCTTTCAGAAAAACAGTGCCTAATTCTGTATTTGCAAAGGCCAGACGACCCCAAACCACTTTGCAATCCCCCTCGCGGTGTTAAAAAAATAAGTAGTATTAAAACAACACATTAACAACTTTTTTTTGTTTTTTCAGCCCCAGAAGCTCGCCGCCGCAGTGTCAAAGGCTCGCACAGCTGAGGAAGGCCGGTCCTCGTGTGGAAGGCGTCACAAGCAGCCGGGCAGCAAAGTGCACCCTTAAGGCCATAGGTACAACTGGGTTCTGCCCCACAGCACTGAAAGAACTCCTGCCCCGTGGCCCACCGCGGATGCCCCGCCTCTGAAGCCCCACCTCAAACCCCCGCACACCTCGGCACGGGGGGCGGCGGCACAGCAGGCCAAACACAGCTTTCCCAAAGGTTCCAGGTGCAGCGCAGCCGTGCGTGCAGGACGCTGGCTGCAGCTTCGACTTTGAGACATAGCTAAGTGCCCCCACCTGACCTCCCCCGGTGAGAGCGCCACACAGACTCGCTGTGGCTGTCTCAAAGCAAGGCTCGTCCAGAGAGATACACCAACTATCTCTTGGAAACTAAGTGCATCTCACAGGAGATCAGTGACACCAGCGTCAGGTCACGCCGTCTCTCTTAGTCCGAGCGAGACCCAGGTCAAGGGTCACATCCTCGGCGGTCTACTGTAAAGATAACACCCAGTGGCACATTAAAGCGCACGATTCTGCAGCACTACTAGCTGCAACCCGATTATTACAGCCAATTCAAACTGAGCCAGGTAAGGGGCGGGGCCAGCCCGGAAGGGGGCTTATCAACGTGTAGAGAGGAAGGGGCGTGAGACACACAAGGAGAAAGTGTAGCAACACTGCTCAAACCACACCAGGGGGTGAACAGTGATGGGGAAATGGACATCAAAGTCAGGTTTTGGAGAGTGAGGGGCCATGGCACTAAACGAAATGGAGGGCAGAGAAAAGAAGAAAGCAGGGTTAAGAGGACTGGCATGTTGCAAGATGACACGGATTTTTGTAGGAAAACAGCAAAGGTCATGTCAAAGTAGAGAATTCCATAATAAGGGGAGAGGAGGAGGAGGACAAGGGAATGGGATGGATTTTGGTGATGCCCGCGAACCTGTGCCTAGGCTAGGAGAATGGGTACCAGTACGGGAGGAGAGTAAAAAGGCGCAAAGAGCAGGATTTCTGTAATGAGGTGGTGGCGATAGCTTCAGCATGGGACAGATGTAATGGGATGGAATAGTCTGTACGAGTGGGTACCAGCATGAGGTAATTTTACCATTCCCCTCTACCTCTTCACTCCCCATAAAGCGTGTGCACGAGCTAATAATCTTGCGTTATTGTGTAATCTCGTGTTTTTTCTTTTCTCCTATGTTTATACTTGTCTATGTAATTATGGAACCTGTAACTCATTGATCCGCATGTAAAGCGCTCTGATACCTCCGGGTCTAGCCAGCGCTATATACAACTTTGCAAATAAACAAATAAATAAAATTAAAGCGCATCAACAACTCGTCAGGAAAGTAAGCGCTAAATAAATATAATTATAGAGGATGAAATATATCTCATAGTGAGGCCACGTCAGTGTCTCCGGGATCTCTCCAGTTATTATACCACAGGCTGGAGTAAATGACCCCACAACCCCAGGTGTTCTACGCCCCCCAACATACAACCCAAACCGGACAACTTTCCCCGAAATGCAGTGCAATTCCGTGTGCTCAAAGCCAGTGCTCCGAGCCCCGGCAGTTCGGTGCCCCGAATTAAATCCAACCCCCTCTATTCCTAGACACACGTAGGCGCTCCGAGCACCCATGTAGCGCTGCGCTGCCTGGACTCCAGTGTAGCGCTGTGCAGTCGGCGTTTCTAGCGCAGCCCTCGGAGGCCGCCCCTTCCCTGGCGCTCTGTCTCATTCCTGCTCTCTGAGATCAGCGGGCACTGCCAGCCTCTTATTGTGAATGAGTCCAACATGCCAGTCCCACTCCAGAAGCCATCTTGTGTCAGGGCAAGCTGTACCCCGGCCCAGCCTGGCAAACTGGCATATTCAGCAGGGGGTACATCTCGCTCCGGGGGAGGTGGAGAATTACACACCTGCCTCCCCCGTGGCACGCAAAAACACGTCCGTAGATTAAGCAGAAAAACAAAACTCGCCCGGGGGCACACAACCTGCTGCTCTCTACCAGAGGCGCACAAAATGCAGATGTCACATGTAATAAATACACGTGTGCCGCGAGGGTACATGGCACGCGGGTGAGAGTGATGGAAGTACACCTCTCCTTGGCATCATCATATGAACGCCTCTTCCATACTGTGTGTGGAAGTGCACACTATACATGAGGCGTAGTTTTGTAGCCTCCCACCTCTACAGATTTAGTGTTAAATAAAAGGCGTGGCTCGCCTGGGGTGCATTGTATAAAGCTTTCTGCACTGTACACACAAGTATATCTCTCTTGGGGTGCACCCCTTGCAACTTTCTCGGGAAGCTCACCACACGGAGCTCTCTGTGCGTTTCTCCCGAGAGGAGACATTGTGAGGGGCCCGCACCGATGAACAAACATTCGTTTTCTTTAATGATATGTTCACAATATACAGATCACTCCAATAGGTGCACACAACACAGATGTCACCCGTGGACATGTTTTATGCGGCTATCAACTATTCATCTCTTCAGGTGTCACACTGGACAGGTCTCCCACTTCGGAAGAAAACGTGCAGGTTTGTCTTAGGATGCAAAACATGTCATCTCTCCTGTGGTACGCACACAAAGCAGATCACACTTACAAGCACACAATATATGCACTCTCTTAGGACTACAGTATATTAAGACGTTTCTCCGATCCCACAACGTGTAGATCTTCTACGGAGATTACACTATGTGCAGCTGTCTCCTGAGGGTACGAAATGTGCGGGCTTCTCGCAGGTATACACACAAAACGTATGAGGCGAGGAAATCCACAACATGATGCTCGGCACACAATACACATTTCTTTACAAGAGCACACAATGAGCAGGTTTCTGAAGATACACACCATAGGTGCAGAATTTCGCTCTGCAAAAATCGGTCTCTCCCGGGGGCACAAAATAAAACGTGTGTGGGGGTGGGTGCATTATATGCAGATTCTCAAACCTCATTTGTTACGCGGACACAAAATGCCAGTTCTTCCCGGAGTACACAATAAAAATACATATTTCAAGAGTGTGTTTGGGGGTGTTTAATTGCCCCTGGGGTCCCGTCCACCCTGCTGCTCAAGGGGAGTGTTGGGTGACTAATGCCTCATGCATACATGGGTGACACCAGACAGAAGTCTTGCACACTTACTGCTCCAGAAAGCTTTTTTTTAAAAGGGGGGAGGGCGCATATATATATATATATTTTTTTTTTTAGAGACATGAGTATCTCGGGATTTGCTTCTTTTATGTGACTTGGAGGCCTCCCCCGTGTGTGGTTAAATGGGAGTCTTCTCAGTGGCAGGGTTTTCTCCTGTCCGATTTTGTTTAGGGGGTGGTGTCTAACGGGGTCTCGTTGCTGTCGGTGGTGGTGGCACCTTGGCAAGGTAGACCTGCCTCCCATGTCGGCACTGGGGCGATTGCTCTGTGAGATTCCAAAGGGGAGGGAGGCAGCACGCGGCTCTTACCTGCACGATCTCGCCCTCCGCGCTGATAGTTGCCCCCGCCGTGCTGAACTTGCCCTGCAGGCCGGTGGTGTAAGTGGTGTAGTCCCCGTTGGAGCTGGACTCGAACAGCACTACCTCCACGAAGGCGGCCTCCCTGGCCCGGGCGGCCGGGGGGCCCAGGGGCGCCCCCAGCACCAGCAGCAGAAGCGGCAGCAGGGCCCCTGAGGGCCCCCCTTTCCGGACCTTCATCGCGTGGGTCCCTCCCGGGACATGTTCGCCGGGCTGCAGCGGGGGTGCTGTGCCCCCTCCTGGCGCCGGGTGCAAAAAATGCCTCTTCCTCCCGGGCTCCGTTGCAATACCAAACAACCGGGAAAAAAACCCAAATAAATCACCAAAAAAAACAAAACCGCGGATCTGGAAGCGAGAAGTGAGAGGGAGCAGAAGTGGGGGTGTGCGGGGGGAGGGGCGGCTGCAATCGATAGCGGAGAGCGGTGCGGGAACGTGTTTATTTCACCAGTACAGCTTTGTCAATTACACGAGCTCGGCTCACTCCTCCCCCGGCTCCGAGGCTGCCTGCTTCTGTACCCAGGCCTCCGCGGCCTCCTCCCCGCCGCGCGGCAGCCCTTTCATCCCTCACACGTGATCCCGCTTCTTTCCAACCAAAAGGGGTTATCTCCGCCCACCGAGCTCCCTGACCCTTCCCTTTCCACTCCCAGGGAGGGAGCGAGCGAGAGAGGGGGCCTGGGAGAGAAGGAGGGCGCTGGAAGGAGGAGGGATCGAGAGACAGCGTGTCTCTGAGATCAAGAGAAACCTGGGATCCCGGCCTCTCCCTCCGCCTGCCACATCAAAGGGCACGGATCCGCCGCCCGCCGCGCCGGCCGACTGCTGGAGGAGCCGCGGATCCGTCCCATGAATAGCACCGGAGCGCCCGGGATCCGCGAATCCCCCGTCCCGCGGGCCGCAGATCAAGATAGCAACAGGGCAGCTCTGCACCCAAGCCCGCGATGTCTGCAGCTGCTCGCTCCACAGAGGGTCCTTGCACCCAGGACCAAAGCGCAACCCCGGAAGTACGCCTTGATGGCGCTCGCAGTCCAAGAGGGAACTCCCGTGCCCAATACCACTCACAAAACCGGGATTTGTGCCCCCCCCTTCCATTACTCACATCGGTGCCAGCCATTGCTAACTTCACTGTGGATGATGTCATTTTGCCCTTTCAGAAGGAACACACTTATTTACAAATAGCCCCATCAAGTGTCAAATTGTACAATGAGAGTGTGTGATATTTTGTACAAACATTTTTTCAATGTTTTTTTTAAATGAGATTGAAGAGGATCAAGCAGCTTTTTCCATAACAAAGTTTTGCAAAACCCTGACAAAGCATGAATAAACTGCCAAAATGCTGGCGCCCAATACCAAGCCTATTGGCTTTACCAGTAATTTTTTCTATTGACTCTTTTTGGTATTCACTACAGTTATTCTAATATATGTAAGATGTTTGCTTATGCTCAGTTCTTATTTGTGCAATTTTTTGTAAAGCACTTTGTCACCCTATTGCCTATTTCATTCTGTATAAAACCCCAAGTGCACATAAAACCTCCTGAATCTCTGCTCTCCCGTCACTCTCTTAGAACATTCTGGCCTCTCTGTTAGCCTCCCTCAAAGGGGCCGACCTGCTCTCTTAAGTTCCCTCTCTGCACTTCCACTCATAGAGAACAAACCGCATTTCAGACCAAAAGAATAGTTTAGAAACTCTCCTCTCCCTCTCTGCTTGGTTCTCTGCTGTCCCCTGCACTCCCAGACCAAGATCATCACCTGACCTCTCTTGTGCCCCCTGCACACTAAGGGTGCATCTTGCAATCTATACTCCCCTTATTTCTCAGACCAAGGAAGCCACCTGGCGTCCCTGAGACCAAGACAGCAGTCTAAACTGTTCAATGGGCTGCAGATTTGAACCCTCATGCCCAAGTCGCCGGGCAACTGGTGTGATTATTTATCGCACCTTATAAAATCTGACTCAGTGGAGCAGGAATTTATTGGATGCGATAAATACCACACAATTATGAGTTTTTAGGGATGAACATGCACACTTTGATGCTTACCGCACCAAAAGCCTCATGTTCCTGTAAATTCAAGGCATTATCCCTATTTATCGCAAAACTCATAATTACAGTGTGCACTTAACAGCAGTTACCACACACATCACAGTTAACAGGGCCATTCAAAATAAGGCCCCAAGAGAACGCTCTTCTCGCTGTGCACCCACAGACCCAGGGCGGGCCCATGCACACCATATCAACAGAGCAGATGTGGATCATTGCCCTTCTTCTCCAAACTGAGGATTCAAAAACAGGCTGGGATTACTATTCTGTGCTTGCGCGCTCCCCAAGATCAAGAGTAAAGTCTAGCATCTCTTCTGCCACCCTACATTCTCAAATCGAGTCAGCACCCCAGGACCCCAGTGGTCTGGACCATTTGAGAAACCCAGGCTCTTTACTCCTCCTATCCTGTGGGAAAATCTGTTCCCCCTTCTCCATCTCAGACCAAGGAAGGAATCTCTGTTACCCAAGGCCAGGAGAAGACGCTGCGGTACCCGCACCACTAGTGAAGAACATGGATCTCTCTGTCAATGTAGCACAGATCACAAGGGTAATCTAGGAAGCCTGGCACTGCCTAGGCACTTCCACATTGAAAGTCCCCGGGGCTCTTTTCCTTTACCACTTTGTTTATCCATGCCTGTACTTGCAGAACAAAATGTGCAGGTATTTCCTCTCCCTGCTGTCCAAAAATACAAGTAGCTACCTAGGAACTTTACGCTTGCAGCCTTAAATAATAATATCAAACAAGGTTTATTGGATCACCTCTTTAAAAGCCAGATCGTAAAAAATCAGTAGCGTGTTCTTCTTGGACACAGATTAAACTAGCAAACCATGAGATATGCTCACCAGACCACGAAACACCAGTATCCCAGCACTACCCTGCAGCAGCCATAGACCAATGGAGATCAGGCAGACCTGCAATAGAAGAAAAAATCCCTAGGCAACTGAAGGTCTATAATTACCAACAGACCATTATAACAAGCAACATGATATAGTGAACTGAGTGTAAACATGGGTAATTTTAAACATGTATTTCTTTAATTCAAATTGGTTGCAAATGTGTCAAGATATAATTCATAAAGAAAACTGGATTGAGACATATTTTCATTAGAATATGAATAAACAAATGGCAATAGAACAAAATACAAAAATACACACGTTTTTATATGTACATAAAATACAGACAACAAATATTTTCTGAAACATATTAATCAGAAAATTAATATTAATGTATAACAATGATAAACAAAAAGTGGCTGTTAGATGGGTCTTGACCCATCTAACAATGTATAACAGTGATAAACAAAAAGTGGCTGTTAGATGGGTCGTGACCCATCTAACAGCCACTTTTTGTTCATCATTGTTATGTATGTCTTTTGAGACCTGTAATAATCAGAACATTTTTGTTTTCTGTATTTTATGTACATATACAACTTGTGTATTTTTGTATCTCGTTTTATTGTTTATGTTTGTTCGTATTCTATTGAAAAAATGTCTCAATCCAGTTATCTTTATGAATTATATCTTGACACTTTTTTATGTTTTTCCCCTCCATATTCCCTCTTAAATACTACATTTAAATATGTTTATTTCCTTGTAATTTTTACTTTTGTAAGCATGGTGCTCAAAATTGCCTGAAAAGTAGAATATATGGGATAAATGCAAATTAAAAGAAAGAGATCAAAAATAGGTAAAAACCAAAAACCTCAACATCACTTTAAAGAACCTATTCACGAATGTAGCTTGGAGTACATAACGTAGCACTACGATAATACTCTTTTAAATACTCTTACATACCTTGGTGAAATAGCTACAATACATCTAAAATGCAAATAAAAAAAGAATAATCGGGGACTAGTCATATATAAGCTGCTACGGGGACGGTTATATGTGGAGACGCTACCACTTTGGTTTCGGCGTAGCAACGTATTATGGTTGCGAAAAATATATATTCTACTAATACCTATTAGTTGACCACCTCCGTACTCAAAATCTTTGTCTTCAGGATATGTTGAAACATCAGAGTGTGATATATATATTAAGTTAAACAACCCACTATGGTTGTGAAAATATGCACTTTCTGACTGGTAATCAACCGTCCACCTCATAACAGCAGAGCATGATATATTTGTCAAGTACAATATCGCCGTCGTACCTGATTATTGTCACGATTGGTCTATAGAATTCGAATAAATCTCTCCGTTTACACTGCAGTCATCCATCAAATAAATCACCAAATTAAAGGGTGCTTTGTTCTAATTGATCTACAGTCTACGACCTTAACTCTGATGAAGGAATAAGAATTCATCTCACCGTGTTTATGCCTTGATGAAGTCCTTGTGGAGGACGAAACACGTGTTGGCAATTTGCGTGCTGGGAGAATTGATCTTATGAAATTTTTGACTACGAATAAAAGAAAAGATTGAAGAATCTCAAAAAAACTGGACTGGATTTGAATTTTTCTGGAACCCTTATTGATTTGAACCTAACTTTATTCTCTGTTCCTTGTCCTTTATGTTACTCTTTATGACAATTAGAGTATCTTAAACAAAGGGCTTCATATACGTTGTGCCCAGATTGTTATAATTGTAACCTTTAGGAGTGCTGTAATCAGAATCTCAACCCCTTATAGTCATATATAATTAGAAAGGACACTTTGAACTTTTACTGCCAAGTTGGTCGTTTTGGAGCTGATTTATAAAGTCATGCAAGACTATGTAAATGAGTTGTACTACTACCAATACTCATAAATGCTAGTGTGACATGGACCCTAACAGTTCTAAAAATCTAGCTAATGTTTTTTCTAGACAGTCTTAGAGTAAAAAAGTAGAAACTCCTGAAATTAGAACAACAGCCTAAAAGTGGCAGGGCCAACTATGAGCTGAGTCAGTGCCATGTAGTAGAATAACAATTCCAAAGTTTGCTCTAAGGATAAGTGGTACGGCTACCCAACGTTCCAAGGTTTGGAGATGGAATCCCCAAATAACAATTCAGACAAAATCTTATCCTGAGCAAATGTCCATTCCAAAGTAAATCCAGCAGTCCGTAGTTATGATAATTTCTTTGTTTTATTCCAAATGCCAGAATTCCAAATAGGTAATATCACAGCCAGTCTGAACAGATTGCAGCAAACATGTGTTTCGTCTCATTGATAATTTCCACCAACTTCATCAGGGCTAATAAGTCATTATCAAGTTTAATCCTCAGTAGTAAACCATAGATTTTCACAAGCACCTGCAAACGATGGGGAGAGTGCTCCTCATGGTAGACGCCGAGATACCATGAGGAGCTCTCTTCACATTGTATGTACTTCAAGGCACTTTTTTCAATTTGACAAGCGCAGAGATCTATATATGTGGCTGTACAGGTTCCTCACTCTCCTTGCTTAGAAGTGGGTGCATCCTGATACGATGCTGTAGAAAGTGATTAGTATCCCTCCTATGATAACACTCCATGATAAAACAAGCATCGGCAATGCCAATAGGTTTGGCTTATGAATGTACTGTCAAGCTAGACCTAAAAATCCATGTAGGTTAATGACTGCCCACCTCCCATATGTGCTGCTGCCAGAGAAAAACACCATAACCAATCTAGTTTTTTAAGACACTTTAATAAAATTGCAAAGTCATGTGTGTGCCCTTCAAAGTTCCACCTCAGCCTGCTATATAAATAAACAAAATAATCACAGCTGTGTGGAGGGCAAGCACTTTTTTTTTGTGGAAGCACACAGCTTCTGCCCATTCAAAACATGTACTCCTGATTCCCAACGTGTGGGCGGAGCCAAAGCCCTCTCTAATAATGCTCACATAATTGTGTGGCAACAGCTGCGTAGTCAAGCGAGACCATAATACTGACATCTCCATGGAAGAATTCCAAAGGGAGCAGGTACAGAAACCTAGGACTTTTTCCGGCCAACCACTTCATGAAACTCTCCAAGACAGGCATATTATCACATTTTAACTTTATAACGTTTAAGGTAGATTTTGTAAAACGTTTTAAACATCCCGTTACAGTATGAAAGATATAATTTATATGCAGTTATAATGCAATCACATATTTATAGACCCTTGCAGTTTGTTGGAATTGTTTTTAGATGGCTTTATTTTAGATGTGTGCTGAGGGCAGACATCACAAAGCTACTTTGTAGCCCTGGGGAGTTGTTATTGTACTTCAGTGCACTTTTCAAAGTTACATTGTGGCACGGGAGCTGCTGGATATTCATTCTGCTTCTTTTGATCAAAATAAACCACTTTAGCATGTCCAAAACGGAAACAATGTGTGCAGCATCTGAAAGACTCTGCTATTTTCGGTGATTTAGGAGGACGCATTTTGGTAGATGAAGCTTCACAGAACCTTTCAGACAGAAAGGCCGCTAATTGTGGGGAAAAATTATGCAGAAACACTTTTTTCCACAGTAATTCACCATCACCAATAAACAGTCTTAAATATGGTACACTAATACCTCACCTGGAAACATCTCACAGCCCACAGTACTGGGATTTCCCTGTACAGTATTTCTACCTTTAGGGTCCTCAGTGCCTCACCCATACTGAGACGAGTGCCATTTTAAGAATTTTTGTGCCCCTTCAAAACATATTTTGAGGGCCCCTATATAGAACAAATGTGTTTTTTATTAACCATTTCCTGCTAATTCAAGTCCATGTTCCAAACTATACTACATTATATGTTAAATTTTAACAAAGTTCAGTTTCTCAGGGGTCCCTGAAAAATTGCACACTTTACACTTGCCTTAAAACGTCTCTGACTGCGACCATAAGTATTGTTTCTTTTAATTTAACATGTACATTTTTACAGCAACATGAGGGCCAGAACTGCCAACTTTAGAACTGAGGAACCAGGTTTGAGTCTCGGTGTCTACTCAACATCCATGATTCTGGACAAATCAAATAATCTCCATGTGCCCACACCCCACACCTAAAAAAAGAATGCGTCCTTGTGTAAAGTAACTTTTGTTAATGTAAATAGATCCAATACCTTCAGTTCGAGTTCGAGCTATACAAAACTGCAAAGAGAAAAAAAACAAGCATTGGCATAGCCAACAGGTCTTGCTTTTGGGACCTTATAAGTGTTTAGCCATGCAGCACATTATCAGACAACCCAATGCGTCACAAAACTTTTTTAAAAAAATGGAGAAGCTGAAACTAGAGAGAGTTGCTGTAGTGGTGCAGGTAAGGTTGATCACAACTACATTAGTGGTGAATATCAGGATGAAAAGTACAGTGGTGGATGCAGGGCAGACAGCGGCGCTCGTGCTATTAGACCTGAGCGCCGCGTTTGACACTGTGTCCCATCCCATCCTGTTACACCGCCTGGAGGAGATTGGGCTGGGTGGCACTGCCCTCCAGTGGTTTCGCTCCTTCCTGGACGATCGTTTCTTTAGCGTTGCTTTGCCACCGTTCCAGTCCCAATTCCATCCTCTGAGACAGGGAGTCCCGCAAGGCTCCTCGCTGAGCCCCACACTGTTTAATCTGTACGTGAGACCGCTGGCTGAGGTCGTCAAGCAATGGGACATGACTATGGTCTCATATGCTGACGACACTCAGCTAGCGGTTACGATCAGCGGGGATGCGGACCGGGACGCCCCTAGGTTTCTGAGTGGGCTTAGGGCGGTGGCAAGTTGGATGAAGAACAACTGTCTCCAACTCAACGCAAAGAAAACAGAGATCATGATCGTTGGTAGGAGGGCGGAACTTTGGGGGGACAAGTGGTGGCCCGTTGAACTGGGGCCGGTCCCCTGCCCGGTCATGGAACTAAAGAATCTGGGAGTATGGATGGACCCTGCTCTCAGCTATGTGGGCCATTCGAAGAAAATCGCGGCCTGCTGTTTTGGCATCTTGCGGTCGCTGCGTCCCATTCTGAAGTTCTTTGACCGTGGTACCAGGCAGCTGATAGTCCAGGCCACTGTGTTATCTCGCCTGGACTATGCAAGCTCTCTCCTGGTAGGGACCAATGTGGCAGAGACTATCCGCCTCCAACGTGTGCAGAACGCCGCGGCAAGAGCCATTGTCGGCCTACCTCGAACGAGCTCCGTCTCTGGCACTCTGAGATCGCTGCACTGGCTGCCCATCAAGTCACGTATTCAGTTTAAAGTGCTTTGCCTGGCGTTTAAGATCCTGAGGGGAGGAGGTCCTCTCATTCTTGAAGATCTTTTGTCCTGGCACGTCCCTACCCGCTCTTTGAGATCGGGGAGCCAAGCTCTTGCCGTGATCCCCCGATACAGGCTGTGTCGGGTTGGTGGCCGGTCCTTCCGGGTCAAGGCAGCTGAGCTTTGGAACTCCCTCCCCCTTGAGATGCGGCTAATAGACAATCTGTTAGCGTTTCGTAAGGCTCTGAAAACTTTTCTTTTTTAAACTGCCCCTTTGCTTTTATTGTTGGGTTCTTGGTATTTGTTGCACATTTGCCTGCCATGCGCCAGGACGCCCCTTAGCTGGGGCAGCTGTGCGCAATACAAGTGTGTGTAACATAACAAAAGGACTGTACTACTTCTGAGTAATAGATGAGAAGGGATGCAGAAGAGAGGAATATGAGGATGAGAAGGGCTACCCTAGATTCACTAGTGTAGTGAATGAGATTGATGAAGGCAGTACTAGTGGCAAAGGGGAGAATGAAGACGGCTACTATAGTGGTGAAGGTGATAATGAAGAGAGCTGGACATGTGATGAAGGTAATGAAATGTGGAGGGCTGCCCTAGCAATGGAGGTAAAGGGGAAAGGTGTTACACCAGTGGTAAAGGTAAGAAGAGTTGGGATGCACTACTGGTGAAAATGAGGTTGAGTAGGGCTGCAGTAGTGGTGAGGGTGACGTTGTTCAAGGTTGCTGTGGGGAGAAAGTGATGATGGTTACAGCTGCACTAGTGGTGAAGGGAAAGCTGAAGTGGGCTGCACCTGTGGTGACAGATTGTGCAAGAAGGGCCACACTAGAGTGAAGATAAGGATAAAGAGGTCTTCACTAGAGTTGAAGGTGAGAATGAGGAGGCCTGCCCTTTTGGTGAAGGTAAGGTTGAAGATGTGTGCACCTGAGGGAATGTTAAGGACGAGTAGGGCTGTCATAGAGTGAAAATGAGGACGAAGAGGGCTACACTGATGCTGAAGATGATGAACAGAACTGCACCAATGGTGAAACGGAGGATAGGAGTTGGGCGAAGTGTGATGAGGATGAGGAAGAGATGGGAGCAAGGAGAATTAAACTACAAAAGGACCAGCATAGATGAGCATCTGGGCTAGAAAACTAGCAAGAAATATTCAGCACTAGAAAAATTCTAAGCCGACCATTACAATAGTCATAAAATCAATGTACGCTTGTGCTGTTCAAACGTTTAGATCTGTGCCTATTTACAGTGAACATGTGAAATACATCCATGTGCACTTGTGACCTCTGAGGCCTCTCTGTCTTAGGGTTCGTTTCAGTGAGGCAACAACAAGCTATGATTGGAAATGCTTGAGCAAGCATTTTTAACCACGTGGAATCCCTCTGGGGAACATTTCATTCTACTGTTTTTAGCTCATCAGTGCCTTCACATGAGATAAATAACCATTTCCAGATCAATATTAACTGCACCACAAAGAAATAGTCCAGACCGAATGGCTGGCAGTGTCTCTCTCTAGCAACCCTAAATCAATATTAAGGCCACACATCGCCGGTTCATAGAAAACATCTTAAAACAACCAGCTTCAACCACAAGAAACACAATTTTACAAAAACAGAAAATTCACACTAAAAATAAGAGGAATTCAAACAATGTACCATCTTCCGTTTACCACCCCCTTAGTCACAAAAGCACTTCATCCAACCCATCTACCAGCCAAGGAAACCTCAACTTATTTTAGCCTTGCTGAGCCTCACCGTCAGGTGAAGCTGATATCCTGCACCTTAGGGTCTCTCCTTTGTCAAACCTCTTTGTGGCAGCCATGGCGTTTTCCAACAAAATGGAGGTCTGTAACTAAATGGTGTGCCCTATGAAGACCATACAGATATCAAAAAGTAAATACAAATACCAGTGCGGGGAGGGTGAACAAGCTGAAGGAGGGAGAGAGAGAGAAGCTGGAGCTCAGAGGGTCTAATAAGGAGCACATGGACAAGGAGTACAGATGCACACACCTGGGGCCTTCCCATGGGCCCTGCTACCACGGTGTGCTTTCCAGACTCACCCTCCTTGGTCAGCCTCCAGTACCAAGCCATTCCAGAGGAGTGTTTCACTTCGCACAGACTCACCGCCCATAGGGAGGGGTGACCCGCCCTCCCTGTCAATGCATGACCCACTACTTCCCCTGATATGGGATATTACTCAGTAGATCTGGGCTTGTTCTGAAAAATATGAGCTGTACATAGATAATTTAGGTAGATACACCACCTATTCATGTCACCACATATTCAGGTTGCTTCGTGGACTTTCGAGCAGCCTTTGACTTGGTGGATAGGGACTGTTTGTGGGAGACATTGAGAAAGTATGATGTTCCTGCTGACCTTTTGCTGATTATCCAAGAACTGCATAGCCATAACTGGGCACGGGTAATTAAAGATACCTCCGGCGGCCTTACAATGGAAATACCGATAAATAATGGGTTGAGGCAAGGCTGTGTTCTGGCCCCGTTACTTTTTGCCATATTTTTAGCAGACTTGCCCCTTCTCCTGGGTACAGCCAGAGGTGCAAGCCCAAAAATAAATGGTAAGCATCTGTCCTGTCTGTTGTACGCAGACGACCTTGTAATAATGGACCAAACAGAGGTGGGGCTTCAGAGGAAGTTAAATGTATTCAATGAATATTCTATCGCAAAGCGACTTACAGTAAATATGGATAAGACAAAAATTCTATGCCTTGGGAAGAAGAGTACGAAGTTTAGCTGGTACTTGGGCCAAACCAAGCTAGAAACTGTAAGCGAATATAAATACCTCGGTATATGGTTTACAAGGTCCCTGAAGTGGGATATCCATTTGGAAGCGCAGAAATTAAAAGCGCATTTAGCAGTATGTGGGCTGGAAAGATTCAACCATAGCTATGGCGATATGTCACATAAACCTCTCTTGACTGCCTTTAAAGCTATGGTTCCGCCACAATTCCAATATGGGGCTGAAGTTCTCTGCATTGAAGGGAAAAACACCTGGGATAAAGAGGAGGGAAAATGTTTAAAATCCTTGTTGTCCCTCCCTGGGTCAGCAATGATCCAGTCAGTTAGAGTAGAATTGGGCCTAACCGCATGGAATGTCCAGGTGCAGATGAGTCTCCTCAGATTCTGGAACCGCTTGAGTCAGGGGGAAGTCACTAAGGTGTCACAATGGTGTATGAAAGAAATTCAGACCAGTGAGTTAAAGTGGGCGAAGGCAACAAGAAGGAAACTCCTGGCCATTTGTGACCACCTGAATGTGAACATCGACCCTATGACACTCCAAACTAATGTAATAAAGAATGTTCTTAAAGTGTAGGGTAAAGAAATTTCTAGGGTAACAGACCAAATGTATCTGAGAGAGAAATACTCTGTAAAGTTTAGGAGCTCAGGATGGGAGAAAGACTCAAACTTCCCATATATAGACTTCCTACCAAACCGTTGGTTAAGAACAGAAGTTCTTAAATTACAAATAGGCATCAATCCGTTATTTACAAATAGTGCAATAAAAACTGCCTTAATGCATCCTGATGGTAAATGTGTGTGTAAACTAGGAATGAAATGTGATATTTTGCAAATCTTATTGGATTGTTATATGTTTTTAAATTTACGTAAACAGTTTCTTCGCCCGATATTTTTAAAATATGATGTTGAGGATCGCACCCAAGCACGGGAGCTTCTAGTAGATATGGAAAATCTTGATATTGCAATAGCCATCGGGAAATTTATGCAGGGGGTATATAAGTTCCCGATTTGACTGGAGGCCCAAAATAGCCAATAGCCCTATAATCCAAATGCACTCTGGTTTTAAATTGTATAAAGTTTTTTTTAGGATAATATAATTTTTTATTGTTAAGAATATGAATTTGTGTTATGTGATTTTAAATGATAAAGGATGAACTGTGGTTTATAGATCAAATGACCTAAATAAACATATTTTGGACTTGACTTGACTATTCATGTCTCTTCTGCTGGCTCTACTGTGGTCATCAAGTGTTTATTTAATGACACGCTTTTATCTGGATGACTTTACTCTCACGCTGTGGCCACTCCCTCTTGTCAGACCTGGCATTTTGTTTGTTTGCCATTTCAATTGTGCTCCAAAGACTCGTGTTATTTTTCGATATTCGTATTGATTTAGTACAATCCTCAAATATGTTAACCGAGCTAAAATGGCCTGTGCAGTTCTATCTTAATTACAGTTATCACATAACATGCACTCAGCTAGAGCAGCAGAAAGTACAGTATTCACTTTACTGCTGGCCCCTGATGAGGAAAATAAATCTCCGAAACATGTCGGGCCTATTGCAAACACGCAACTGCCCATACCAACAAATGCTTTGGGGAAGGCGCACGCAGGCTTGAGTGCAACCCACTACTTGGACAACCCCACGGAGCTGTAATACATTAGCGGCGGTCCTGCCGCTGGGTTGCACCACCTCGGAAAACGGGGGCCACGAGACTCGCTAAGGAGTCGCGTATGTGGAGCTGCGCGATGGAGAAGGACAGGAGTGTTGTTTGGGGCTCAGGGTAGACCCTTTGGAACGAGCAGCAATTTCAAAAGTGCGTCCATCCAGGACATATGGACTACATCTCCCATTAGCACAATGTGTGTTTTCATAATGGGAGATGGTAGATGTCGTGCACTTTACTGCTGGCCCCTGATGAGGAAAATAAATTTCCGAAACGCGTCGGGCCTATTTCAAACACGCAACTGCCCATACCAACAAAAGCTTTGGGGAAGGCGCACGCAGGCTCGAGTGCAACCTGCTACTTGGACAACCCCATGGAGCTGTAATACATTAGCAGCGGTCCTGCCGCTGGGTTGCACCACCCCGGAAAACGGGGGCCACGAGACTCGCTATTCAAGGAGTCGTGTATGTGGAGCTGCGCGATGGATAAGGACAGGAGTGTTGTTTGGGGCTCATGGTAGAGCCTTTGGAACGAGCAGTAATTTGAAAGTGCATCCATCCAGGACATAAGGACTACATCTCCCATAAGCACAATGTGTGTTTTCATAAAGGGAGATGGTAGACGTCGTGCACTTTACTGCTGGCCCCTGATGAGGAAAATAAATTCCGAAATGCGTCGGGCCTATTTCAAACACGCAACTGCCCATACCAACAAACGCTTTGGGGAAGGCGCACGCAGGCTCGAGTGCACCCCGCTACTTGGACAACCCCACGGAGCTGTAATACATTAGCGGCGGTCCTGCCGCTGGGTTGCACCACCTGGAAAATGGGGGCCACGAGACTCGCTATTCAAGGAGTCACGTATGTGGAGCTGCGCGATGGATAAGGACAGGAGTGTTGTTTGGGGCTCATGGTAGAGCCTTTGGAACGAGCAGTAATTTGAAAGTGCATCCATCCAGGACATAAGGACTACATCTCCCATAAGCACAATGTGTGTTTTCATAAAGGGAGATTTTAAACGTTGTGCACTTTACTGCTGGCCCCTGATTGCAGGCTCGAGTGCAACCCGGAGCTGTTAGATATATATATATACATATATACATATATATATATATATATATATATATAACATCTCCGTGGGGTTGTCCAAGTAGCGGGTTGCACTCGAGCCTGCGTGTGCCTTCCCCAAAGCGTTTGTTGGTATGGGCAGTTGCGTGTTTGAAATAGGCCCGACGCGTTTCGGAAATTTATTTTCCTCATCAGGGGCCAGCAGTAAAGTGCATATATATATATATATATATATATATATATATATATATATATATATATATATATATATATATATATATATACATATCCAAAACTCCAAAACACCAGCCGGTAGCACTCGCGGGCGGGTGCACGCCAAACGGGGGTGTGCCCGTTACGAAATATCGGCTCCACAAATCCAAGGACATTTAATCCAAAAGGAAAGCAGCACTTTGCGCAAACCAGAATTGACGTTCTTAAATTCACTAGGAAATTGAAATTGCACACATTTTTCAAATTAAAATCACACAGTGCTACTACTGTACCTAGAAGTGACAAGGACGTGGACGAATTGAGCTGTCGGGATCTGGGAGGCCTCTGTGCTATAGAAGGCCTGCATCAAGAAATCAACATAGGTGGAGATGGCGATATTACTAACACCCAAACATTGGCTCATCTGGAAGTACAACAAAAAAGTGGGAACAGTGCATTTAAACCCGTTTCCACATTTATGCCTATCATGGGATCTGATGCCATCGACACTTTCTCCGATGCTGTTTTGAGGGACCTTTCCAGGCTAAGGAAATCTAAAACATATATGTCATCAGACGATAATTTCACTAAACAACAACAGACTGCATTACAAACTTTGTGTGATGACTCTGGCCTTGTTTGTAAACCCTCTGATAAGGGGGGCAACATTGTCCTTCTTACTGCTGTCCAATATGAAACCGAGGCCCTTCGTCTATTGGGAGATACGAACACCTACAGGCTTGTGAATGACAAAGTGTACAATCAAAGCGTGGTAGATTACCACGATATGATATTAAAGTGGTATAATGTCAACATGCTTAATACCGACGAATATCTATTTTTACGTTGTCTAAGTCCGGTGATTCCTACTTTTTACTACCTCCCGAAGGTTCATAAGGACATGTACAATCCCCCGGGAAGGCCCATTGTGGCTTCCAACGGAAGTCTTACTGAGAACCTTTCTATTTATGTGGATTCGTTTCTCTCACCTTTGGTCATGTCTCTGCCCTCATATCTAAGAGATACAAAACATTTTTTGTCCTATATCGATCAAGTTATTTGGAAGGACACTTATTGCATGATGGTTCTTGACATCACCAGTCTATACACCTGTATAGTACATGGTGATGGTCTAAGGGCCATGGCCAGTTTCTTGGATAAGCGTCCTGTACGCTTTTATGAGCACAATAAAATGTTAATGGAATTTATGAATTTCAGTTTAAACAATAAAATTTTTCTTTTCAGCAATCAACTGTATAAACAGATGTCCGGAGTAGCTATGGGAGCATGCTCCGCTCCTAGTTTTGCCAACCTATTTGTAGGTTGGTGGGAAGAACAGGCGTCCTGGTGTAACATCAACCAGGACTGGACCAACCGGATTATAGGTTGGCATCGTTATATAGACGACCTGTTTATCATTTTAGATTGCTCTGTAGAAACGGCCAAGATCTTTGTTGACGTACTCAACGACAATGATGTAAATCTTAAATTTTCGGGTGACATCAGCAGGAGAGCTGTCAACTACCTAGATCTCACTGTATATATTGATGAACATGGTATGATACAGACTAAATTGTTCAGGAAAGAGATGGCTGGTAATTCCACGCTTTTTGCCACCAGCAGTCATCCTCGCCAATTAATCGAGAGTATCCCTTATGGAGAACTCTTAAGGTTAAGGCGCAATAATTCCAATGATGATGACTTCAAAAAGGCAGCGGATGCTAGCCTTCAAAGATTCAGGATAAGAGGCTACAGGGATGGGGTTTTGAAACGTGCTTATGAGAGAGCTAATAAGATACAACGTAAAGATCTATTGAAACCTAAACAAACAATTAGATCCAGTAATGGGGCGTTTCGCCTCATTACCACCTTCTCACGCAATGCCGGTCAGATTAAGAAAATATTCAAAAAGAACTGGAATATCCTCTTGTCTGACAATACCATTAAAGCTGACCTGCCGACCAACCCTTTGGTCACTTACAGGAAGGCCCGATCCCTTAGGGATCATTTAGTTTCCAGTCACTTTTCAGTTCCTGCTAGCATCCCAAAATTACCTGTACTCAGCGGTTTTTACCCCTGTGGCCGGTGCAAGGCCTGTAAGTTTAGTAAGCGGACGCTTACTTTTAAGATACCTGGTCTGGCTACCCCTAAAAAAATCATGAAATTCTTGACATGTTCCACGCCATATGCGATTTACTGTCTTACCTGCCCTTGTGGTTTAAACTACATCGGCAGCACTACTAATGCAGTGAAATTGAGAATTCTGGAGCACATGCGTGCCATTGCCAAGAAGGACGAAACCTATCCTGTGGCTAGGCACTTCGAGAAGATGCATAATAGCAACAGGGACCTGTTGTCTTACATCTGTCTCGACAGTGTTCCGGCACACATCAGAGGAGGGGATCGCCTCTTGAAACTTAGACGGCTGGAATCCAGGTACATTATTGATTTACAGAGCAAAAACCCTAGGGGCCTTAATATGCATGAAGAACTATCGGTACACCTGGGTTAGGCTGATTGTATATTCATAGTCATGTGTATACATATATTCTGTCTGTTTCTTACTGTGTATTCTGACATATTACGTTCATTGTAACTGTGTCTTTCCTAATTTTTGTTGGTCAGCAATTTATATATTTTGGACTATACTTGAACATTTAACTTGGCTTATATATTTATGATGTAGAGATGTCAACGGCTGTGGCTTGTAGGTTTTGCAACAATGCCCATCCAGGGTGAGATTAACTCAATTTCCAGATTTCTCTGTATATATGTAGAGTGTCAGTTTACACACAGTACCATGAGCATTTGTGCTTTGCTTTATGGTAATATTATGTGTTATCTGCATAAAGGATTATGGCACGTGTTTTCAAATGATGACCTGATTGCATCTCACAGCGTGTCTTGAAACACTAACTGGTTCACTCTCTATTAGTGTTGCATTACTTACATGTGTCCTTATTTGCCGTGAGCATCGTAATTGGACTGCTTTTGCCCATCCTGGGCTGAATTATTTGTGAATTGTAGAATTCGGCTGAATGTACAATTTAGTCGGCATGCCATGTAACAAAAGTGGACCGTACAACTGATATCTTGTAGCAATATATGCGCAGTTAATAATGATGTATATCGTTCCAACATGGCAGCCGTTCAAGACTAAGATCTTGTAGTCCTACCTTGCTCTTGATTGTATCATGACGTCCTTTTAAGATTATGCGAGTCTATGCTTTTTGCACAACTTGACAAAGCCCTACGGCGAAACGCGTCGTTGCTGTTTAGTTCCACCACGAATAAACTGATTTGGAACTACCCCCTGCGAGTGCTGCTTTCCTTTTGGATTAAATGTCCTTGGATTTGTGGAGCCGATATATATATATATATATATATATATATATATATATATATATATATATATCCCATAAATACCAATTTGCCTTTTTCCTTGTAGCAGGAGGCGTGGACTCTTCTTGGCCAAATGCTTATGTTGTAGAAGGATGGGTGAATTCCCTTCTAGCAAGTAATTGTGTTATAGGAAGTTGTTCTACTCCTGGCAAGTGATGTGCAAATTTATAATTATTTCACCTCCAGAATATACCAATTGGTTCCTTTCTCTTGTGGTGAGAGGTATTGTGTTTGTTGTATGTGGTTCTTCCTAGGCGAGTATTCTGTAGCAGAGAGGATCATCTAATTGCCTCATGCCTGTCGCTAGGAAGTTTGTTATTTTAGAATTCCTCTCAGCAAGTCAGGTCATGCAGACATATCCACCCTTGTCCTCTCAGCAAGAGACAAGGTTTATAAGTAGTATTCCTACCTTGGGTAAGTATTGTAGAGTGCCTTATTTTTGGGTCCCAAGGGTGGATATGTCTGCATGACCTGATCATTGGCAAACATTTGGGTCATTACAGTAGGTATACAAGCAGTGGCACAAAGGGAACAAAGCATTGCACCACATTGTAGACATAAGTGACATAACAGTAGGATCACAAAGAATATACATAGTGTTGTCAACAGTTTCCAACCCCAGGTAACAAATAGTGTCCACAGCCAACCGGTTAAAGTCCATGTTCCGGTATCGGGGTGAATCTCAGCAGCGATTTTATGCAGCTTAGAGATTGCATCAAAAACTGAAGGGGCGTGATCAGGGATGTAAACACAACAGCTGCTCCCGATGATGCAACACGCACCAACTCAATCAGCCAACACAACATCGAGGACCATTCTGTTTTGCAGCACCACAACCCTCGCAATTTGCAGTTCTTCTGTGATGTTTCCAAGTGCCATAGCTGTTTGGTTGGTTACAGCCTCTACAACACGTGTTAAGTGTCTGATTTTCTGACTGTTTAAGGCAGCTCCAACAAAGAAGAACAATCACAAATTAAAGTCTAAATATTGCTGCAGTGCAGTGTCAGTCTGATCCACCTCATCATGATTTATTGTCCTCTTATATCGGTTCTTAGAAATGTCATTATATATTTTATAATCTTTATGGTAGGATGCTGGAGCCAAAAACACAGGTGGCAACAAAAAGAACACATAGCAAGTTCCTGACCAACCAATGGGTAGATGGTAGTATCCTTTATTCCCACATATAAAGAAGGTATTGTGGGATGACATAAAACTACTGTTATTTACCCCAGTAATATTCAAAACCAATGTAAAGTCGCTTTTCCCCACAGGAATATTTCCAACACTGTTCACACATAAGTCTGCTTGAGCTCTAGTAACAGCTATAACAAGAGGTCCATTTCATTTGGTTGTTAGAGTATTTGTGAAACCATAGCGCATGGAGGAGTTTCCTCAGCGATACTCCTCCGTTTCCCGTACAGTTCCTTTAGCCTGTGGATCTCCTTCCTCATCAGGATAACACAACTTATTTTGCTGAAAATTTAGTCTCCCTACATCAGCACCAGTAATGTTAGCAACTTCAGATGCCCATAACATGGCAAACCAAGCCTGACAAGAACCATTGTGTGAAAACGGCAGAGGAATGAAAGGTGTTCCTCCCTTTTTCTGATGAGCTGGCATCATTCCACACCCCCAACAGTTAGTAATGTTCGCAGCATTATGGGTGTGGTGCAACATCTGAATGAACGTATTATTGATGTAGGACGTTCTGTGCTGCTGCTCATGATAGGGAAGGGAGAAGTAATGATGCTCAAGGTGGACAGGAGTAGTGATAGCTAGTAGATTTTGAGCAGGAGCTACTTTCTCCATAACCTATGATATCGTAGCAATGATGATAACAATGGAAGTGAGCCCGACAATAAACATGGCCTTTCTGTCACAAACGTTCACAGCAGTCAATGTATTCTCCCTAGGCATGTTTATCTCAACGTTGAACAACAATGCAGATGGAGCTCTAAAGTCCTGGGAAGCCGTTGGTTTCTTCACTAAGAGTTAAGACGGGTGTCACTAAGAAAAAGATCCCCCCCTCTTCGGCTCAGTCTTTCGCTAACCCAGGACGGTTGCTCAACCACTCTTTTTCAGCAATGCAGTTTCTCTCTGGGGTCGCAGCTGATATTGAGATGCACCAGGGATCTTGTGGTCCGGGAAGACTTCTTCAGGTTCTTCAGGTGATATAGCTTGGCCTCTCTCTTTGTCCAAGATGTCTCGATGGTCGGTGAGTGCAGCGGGCTCCACCAGGGCCAATGGCACTCTCTTGCTGTGGGTGGAGTGAATCTAATTTTTCCTATTGGTCACTCGGACTGCAGTCTGGTCGCCAAGAGCACCTGCTCAGGGCCATGCCTCCTTGGTTCCAGGCTATTCGACCTCTGGAAGACTTTGACCATCACTTGGTTGCATGGCCGTAGATTATGGCCATCACCTCGCGACCTGTCAGGAAGAGCTTCTCGAACCTGTTGATGAATAGAAAGCAAGCTGTCAGTGAACTGTGACAGGTAGTCACTCATCAAGACACAAGGTACATCAAGTTTAGGAAGTGGCTTAGGAATCCCCCAAATATTCATTGGCCTCCCAAATGCCACCTCATACGGTGTGAGGCCAGACCATGCGCGTATGTGGCACCGATCTAATAGATAGCAATGCCAAAGGCAGTGCATCAGGCCATTTCAGAGATGTGGAAGCCTGTATTTTAGCCAACTTAAGTTTCAGAGTAGAATTGAATGTATCATTTCACTAGCCCTGATGATTGTGGGTGAAAAGCAGCATGGAACTTCTGCTTGATTTCCAATCATTTCAAGACATACTCAACAACTTGCCCAATGAAATGGGGTCCGTTGTCACTCCACAAAAGTCAGCAAATGCCGAATCTGGGGAAAATCTCCTTTAGAAGCACCTTTGCTGTAGTAAGAGCTGTATTATCTTTCATAGCGTACGCCTCGATCCATTTACTAAAGGCACATATCACTACTAAGACATACTTCAGGGTATTACAGCATTCAAGCTGGATGTAATCCATTTGCAGAACCTCAAAAGTCGCAGTTGGTGTGGCAAACCCTCCTGTTGGCGTTTGTGTTCCCTTTCCAGGGTTATACTGAAGACAAATCAGACAATACTGGACCTTTTTAGCTGTGCTGGCAGTTTCAGGATGATGCCAAACTTGTGTAAGCAACTTCGCTATTGAGGATGCTCCAACATGTGCCGGCCCATGTGCCATGTGAATCATAGGGTATAAAAAGGCTGTGGGCAATCTCCAAATGGTCATGTCTTTATTTCTCCATCAGCCCTCATCATTCAACATTCCCTCCTTAGACCATTGGTCTAATTCCTCAGCAGAGGCAGATCGCTGCATGTCCAGCACCTCTTGCCTGGCATCATGCCAATGTTCAGCCTGGGACTTAACTACGTACATAGATTCATTGCCCTGTTCTATTTTATTAGTCACTTTCTTGTGTGCACTGCACTTAACAATTGCTATATTCCTAGGATATGTCAGGGCAGTAAGGAGAATATGTACTAATTCCCCATGCAATATTTGTGTCCCATGTGATGTAAGGAAGCCTCTTTCCTTCCAGAGTAGCTCAAAATCATGAGCCACTCCAAAAGCATATCGGCTATCAGTGTAGATAATAACAGACAAGTCAGTTTTAACCTCACACGCCCTTGTTAATGCGATCAACTCGATCTGACTTCTGTGGGATACGAGCTGTCTCAACTACCATCTGAAGGGTTGTAATTGCATATGCTGCTGGTGTTGTGCCATCTGGCAGTTTCAAACAGGACCCATCAACCCATAATTCCCCATCAACATTTGAAAGGGGCATATCTTGCAGGTCAACACGACCCTTTGTTTGTTCCTCGGTAAGGAATATACAGTCATGGGACTCTTGTGACTAGAACTGAGTAGTTGGGAATGGCAATAGAGTAGCGGGATTAAGAGTCGAACATCTTTTCAAGGTGATATGAGTGGCCAAAAGTATCAATTCATATCCTGTCAAACGAGCACTAGTTAAGTGCCGCATTTTTGTTTGGTTCAACAAGGCGTCAACTGTATGGGGTACTAACTCAAGCAATATATGTGACAAGACTATCCCCTGACTCTGATGTATGGACATAGCTGCGCTGCCACAGAGTGAAAATACCTTGGCAATGCACGAGCGACTGGATCAAGGACAGGAGAGAAATATACACAAGGACGCTGCTTATCACAGTGTGTCTGTGTTAAAACTGAGAGTGCGCAACCATCCCTCTCGTGTACATAGAGTGTGAAGGCCTTAGTGTAGCCTGGAGCACCTAATACTGGTGCAGAACATAGAGCTTAATGCAACTATTGAAAAGCATTCTGGCATTCAGTAGTCCATGGGAGGGGCGTTGGAGTGTCTTTAGTCAAAAGGGCCAACAAGGGTTTAACAATGTTAGAAAAGCTAGGCATCCACTGCCTACAAAAAGAAGTGAGGCCAATCAGTGCACAAACATCCTTCTGAGTACGGGGCAGAGGCGTGCCTAAAATAGCTTGAATATGGTCTGGTGTGTGTGCACGTCCCTCCTTAGACAGGAGGTGACCTAAATAGGTAACCTGCTGTCTACAATATTGCATTTCTTCCTAGAAACCTTGTGATGGTGAGGTGCATGAAAGGAAAACAATGACAGTGTTCCTCCTTCACAGTATTCAGGGCTTTCAGCTGCCAATAAGATGTTATCAACATGTTGTATGAGAGCCACCCCTTGTGACACAGGGAACGAATCAAGCTGTCTTTTCAATGCTTGGCTGTAAATGCTAGGACTCTCTGTATACCCCTGTGGAGCTCTACAGAATCTGAAGGATCGATTATTCAAAGTGAAGCCAAACAAATAACCTCTGTCAGGATGAATAGGTATCGAGAAGAAAGCTTTCTTTAAATCGATCACACTGAATGTAGTTGCAGTCGGAGGAACCATAGTAAGAAGTGTAATGATGTCAGAGACTACTGGATATTGGGTACTACGATTGTATTAACTTCTCGTAAATCCATGATAAACCTGTATATGCTAGTATCAGTGTCTTTCTTCAAGATTGGAAGGATAGAACTATTGCAGATGTTGTAAGGGACTTCTTCCACAAACCCTACTCCAATCAGATCTTGAACAATACATATCAGTGCCTCTTCACCTTCTCAAGATATTTTATATTGAGGGAGTCGTGGTAATGAAGTACCTTCCTTTACTTGAATGTGAACTGGTGGGATAACCATTTACCCCACATCAGTATCTGATGTGACCCACAAAGTACTAGGTAGTGATGCCAAAGCAATATCTTCTTTAAGGAGACAAGACCTCTCAGCTATAAGATAGTTGTCATTTAAAATAACACACACACCTTCTGGGGAACAACGTATTGTAGCACGAAAATGTTTGAGCATATCGAGACCCATAATATTATCCTGTGTGTTAGGGGAAAGCAAGAATAGACATACAGCAGTGAATTTATCAACATAAAATGCAAGTGGTTGTGACAGTGGGCTAAGGGAAGGCTTCCCATCGAATCCTATCAATTTTATTGTTAAGCCAGATAGGGAGCCCTAGGAACCAATTATTTAGACAGAGCACTTATTTATTTATTTATTGAATTTCTAAAGCGCACTGTCACCTGACAGGCATCCTGGTGCTAGTAACGCAGCATAACATACATCCGTTGGGCCATACTGAAGCCAAACCCCTAAATCTTAGGAAACAACCATTTTTTTAGGCTCCTTCTAAACGGAAGGAGATCACTGATTTGTCTAAGCTCTAGAGGTAAGGTATTCCAAAGCTTTGCAGCTGCGACCCCAACGGATCTACCACCTGCTCTGACTTTCTTGAATCTGGGTATTTTTATCAGTTTTGCCCCTGACGAGCACAGAGTTTGAGAAGGAACATACCACTCGAACTTACGTTGAAAGGAGGTAGGTCCCATTCCATACAGGGCCTTGAATACTAAACAGAGAGATTTGAACGTAATTCTCTGTTTCAGAGGGAGCCAATGCAGCTCAGCCAGGGCCAGCGAAGCGGAAGACTTCTAGGCCAGCCTAGCACTAGTTTAGCTGCAGTTGTCTGTATCCTCTGCAACCTATCAAGAAGGAATTTTTGGGACTCGAGAAGCAGGGAATTGGACTAATCAACTCTGCTAAGTGTCTAATGGTACTACGTGCTATCAACGAGCGCGCCATAGGAGGAAGCAGGGGAAAAATCTTCCATAAGGAATGAATGATGGCCAGACTACGAGTAGGAGTAGGAAAAGAGGCTATATAGCAAACCAATATTGTTGTACCGCCCTGATGATGCATATAATCAAATTATTTGCGACCTTATACAATTTATAAATACTACAAAAATGTATATCCAAATTCAGAAACCATTTTATTTATCTTTTTTTCTATTTGTTATAAATATTTTATATCATTTTTAAATATCTTTTCAACATTAGTAACAATTAATTTAACAAAATACATACAACTACATATATCACATACAATCACATAACACATAGGGCAAAAGAAAAGTGCTATACGACATATTCGGTCGTTGGAAAATTTTAAAGGAGGCAATGCGGTGGAATAGAACTACGCGCGTTTCGGCCAGTAGCCTTCGTCAGGTGACCGTCATTCGCAGATTATAAACATGACAATGTGCAACACAAATCTAAAAGATAAAATAAAAAAACACAGAATAAACATATATATACATCTCGGTCGCTATTACACAAAGACTCTTACATATTAAAAATCTTTAGGGTCAGTATTTACAATCAAAGTATTGTACATTTCATCATATAAGTAGCAGCACAAAACACATTAACAGATCAGTAATCTTATTTTTCATTTTGACACTCAATACTGTCCTTTATAGTTTCATTTGTTTTTCACACATTGAATCTCCTTATACCTCCAACGTCAGTTTATGGGCATTCTCTTATCTTTGCTGATAACTGTCTCTATTGTATTTATGTTTTAATCAACGGGTGCATTAAAATGTTATGAACATTATGTTCATTTTCTCACATTGTACAAATTCCTTTACATTCTAACTTGGGGCCATCATTTATTTACATGTCAAAACATGAGAATAGAGCATAGGAAGAAAAAAGAAGAAGGAGAAAGATAGAACGTAAATAAAAAGCTTTCAGCTAGTAAAAGAAAATAGCAATCCGAGCTCCTATCTTATATTTATTGACAAGGCCTCTTTTTGAGATAAGGCTAAAAGACGACTAACTGGTACTCACAAGTGTGGTATATAGCGGTGCTTCTATTTAGTATTCCCCTTTATTGTTATTCTTCAAGAAAGCACTTTGTTTTTACTGCAGAGGAAGAGAATGAATCATATTAAGGAACTCTAAACCTGTAGTATCACAGGAAGATCTTACTATATTCATATTTATACCTTTAAAAATATCTTTCACGTCACTGCAGCTAGTAGATGTCTGTACACTGGGCAATATTTTTTGGGGAAATTTCAGCAACAGCACTTCTAATTTTGAAAGATGTTTGTTTCCCTAAGATATAAGCAAAAAGATATACCTTTATGTCTAGGATGAAAGTAAGAGGAGTATGTTATTGAATTCATACAGCACGAAGGCGTACTGGATGATCCTGAATATGCAGGCAAAGATTGAAAGCAAACGATATTTCCATCTAGTTGCATTTACATGCGACCATTTCAATTGCTGGATATGAAACAGGCCTAAAGATAGATATTATTACCTTTAACAGTGCCTTGTTTTGAATGCAGAAAACTCGCTCGTCTATGTCGATATTCTTTATTTTACTTGTAAGCCGCTAACATCCGTTTTTGTAATTCTCAATCTGAAAAACCGACAATAAGATCGTATAAATATATATTGATTTACACTGGACGGTAAACCTTATGTTTTGTCAACTAATATGCCGAACAAATATAAATACCTGATATATGTCTGATAACGGGTAGTCGTTTTTCTGTGATACGTAAAATAGATTGTCTGAAAAGACAAAAATAAAGAGAAACGCTAATGAGCGTCTATACTTGTATTATACTAGACAACCTTCTAGATATCTAACCGCATCCCGACTACTACCGATTTAAAACGTACCTTTGCTTGTGTGCAGCTTTACGGTAAACGGGGGTTCTCGTCCGAAATCTGCATTGTCTCGGTGACCAAATATTTAAACAAGCCCACTTTCACTCAAGGCGTTTATATACATCCACAGTCTCGCGTTTTTCGGGTAATGACCATCAGGTGTATTGTTGTTAACCAGTGCATTTACATGACGTATAGACTGCTGAAGGAGACATCTTGGTAGTCAAAACATATAAAACAGACTTGACCGATTTTACTTAATCCGGGCTCTCTGTTGTTATAGAACTGAAAAACGGACTAAACGACTATTGTAATGTTTCTCCACCGTGAAGAACATTTATTCAAGTAATACACCTCAAGTTTAGTATTTTGACTGGCGCATATATATTGCATAAGATTAACTATTAATTAGAAAGCTTTTACAAGGTCAATCAAACAGGACGGATTTAACAAATTGTAATTAATCAGACCCCAACCGATCCTACTTTTACTGTAGAGAACGGACTTAGTGACTTTTCTATTGTTTTTAATTTATAGACAGCATAGATTGTGTCATTTTTTGGTCCAACCATAGATGGTATGTATGTACAGTAAGATAATGTAGTGCACTTTGGTATTCTAACACAAAAATGATATCTATCTATAGTATATCAGTAAGAGAACTTGAATGAAACCATTATATAATGGCTTATTCCCACAGGATTTCAGAGTTTAACCCTGATCTTGCTTTATCTAAAGTAAATATCCAGTATACTTCACGTTTGCGGCAAATTTTATCCACACATAACCCTGGTTTTGGGACAATCTTTTCTAGAACTGTCCACTGTATCTCCTCAGGCTTGTGATCATGTTCCACAAAATGGGCTACTAATGGGGCATTCATTTTTCTAGTACGAATTGCGGATTTATGCTCAGTAACTCTTGTGTACACTGAGCGAGAAGATTCTCCAACGTAGCCCTTATTGCATGGGCAAACTAACAAGTATACAATATTTTTGGTCTAACAATTTGTCATGCAGGTCAAAGATATAGAAATACCATTGAACTGTAAATCTTTTATTTCAATAGCTTGTGGACAAATTTTGCAGATTCCACACTTATAGTTGCCTATTACCGGAGCCCCGGTAATAATATTTCTTTGACTACTTTCCTTCACTACTGGCATACGTGATCTGACTACTAGGTCTTTTAGATTTTTATTCTTTCGATACGCAGCAAGAGGTTTCGGTATCATGTCATTATTGGTTTTATTGACATTCAACACATGCCAATTTGAATACAGAATATGGCGGGTATATACGAGTAGGTCCTGAATCAACCAGAAACTGATCAGTAGAACCCAAGACATTTGCACCTACTTAGGGGCCCTTCTGATCTACTGGGATTTCAACTGGTTCCTTATCCCATCCTAGGCATTTCTATGCATAATTAAAACCCTTCAAATCATTGGTCGAATAATCAGACATTTGATATTGATTTCGCCTGTCAAAAGTATTAGAATAATTTTGAATATGCTCTACTGCCTCAAACCTAGTGCGATTATCCATACATCAAAACCTAGTGCAATTATCCATACCTGCGCCAACACCCTTGCCCCGCTAAAGAAACCCCCCCACAGAGACACCAGCAAGAGGGCCAGCTGATTCACCCCAGAACTCCTAGCCTTCAAGCAAGCCTGCCGGAAACTAGAGAAGAAATGGCACAGCGACCAAACTCTGGACAACTGCACAGCACACAAGGATGCCATCCACAAACACCACCACCTCATCAGGGCTGCCAAGAGAACCTCGTTCAAAGACCTCCTCGACAACAACACACACAATCACAAGGAGCTCTTCAACACCATGAAAGAACTCTCCAACCTCAGCTCCAACACCAATGACATCCCGCCGTCACAAGCCCTGTGTGACTCTCTCGCCACCTTCTTCCACCACAAGATAACAGACATCCACGACAGCTTTAACACCCAGATAGACCCGAAAGACAGCAACACATCAGACCCTCCGCACACCATCGACCACGACCCCATGCTAGCCTGGGCCAGCGTGAGCATCGATGACATCATCAAGACCATGAGCCCAATCCACTCCGGCTCTCAGTCAAATCCCTTCCCGCACCACGTCTTCAACAAAGCAAGCAGCTCCATCGCACCCCACCTGCGCAACGTCATCAATCTCTCTCTCGAGACCGCGACTTTCCCAGAGAGCTGGAAACACGCCGAGATCAACGCTCTACTGAAAAAACCAAAGGCTGACCCAAGAGACCTCAAGAATTTCCAGCCCATCTCTCTGCTCCGCTTCCTGGCCAAGGTTATCGAGAAAATTGTCAACAGACAGCTAACCCATTACCTCGAAGAAAGTAGAATCCTGGACCCTTCCCAGTCAGGGTTCCACAGCAACCACAGCACTGAGACCGCCCTCATCGCCGCCACCGGCAACATCAGGACCCTGCTGGACAACGGCGAGACCACAGCACTAATCCTCCTAGATCTCTCCGCTGCCTTCGACACTGTCTGCCACCGCACACTACACGCACGCCTCCACGCCGCAGGGATCTGAGACAAGGCTCTGGAATGGAACACCTCCTTCCTTTCCGGCAGAACCCAGAGCGTCCGCCTCCCCCTATTCTGGTCCGAAGCCTCCGAGATCATCTGCGGCGTACCCCAGGGATCCTCCATCAGCCCGACACTGTTCAACATTTACATGGCCCCGCTCGCACACGTTGCCCGACAGCACGACCTCAACATAATCTCCTACGCCGACGACACTTAACTGATCCTCTCCATCACCAAGGACCCCATCACCGCCAAAGCCATCCTCCACGAAGGAATGAAAGCCGTCGCCGACTGGATGAAGACCAGCCGTCTGAAGCTGAACTCCGACAAGACAGAGGTCCTCATCCTCGGCTCATACCCTTCAGCCTGGGACGACTCCTGGTGGCCGATAGCACTGGGAGCAGCCCCGACACCCCCCGACCATGCACGCAACCTGGGAATCATCCTCGACTCAACGCTCTCAATGACCAAGCAGGTCAATGCGTCTCCTCCTCCTGCTTCAACACCCTCCGCATGATCTACAGATGGATCCCGACAGATACAAGAAAGACAGTCACCCAGGCCCTCGTCAGCAGCAGACTTGACTACGAAAATGCCCTCTATGCGGGAGCTCCAACCAAGCTCATCAAATGACCACAACGCATCCAAAATGCCTCGGCACGACTGATCCTCAACATACCACACCACGGCCACATCTCCCCCCACCTGAGGGACCTGCACTGGCTCCCGGTCAGCAAGAGGATATCCTTCAAGCTCCTCATCCACGCACACAAGGCACTCCACAAGACCGGCCCAGCATACCTCAACAGACGACTCTCCTTCTACATCCCCAACCGCCAGCTACGCTCTGCCGACCTCTCACTCGCCACCATCCCATGCTTCCGAAGAACAACCAATGGCGGGAGATCCTTCTCCCACCTCGCCGCCAAGACATGGAACACCCTCCCACTGAGCCTATGACTGACCCAAGACCTGCTGACCTTCAGGAGGATGCTCAAGACCTGGAGTTCAATCAGTAGCGATCCCCCCAGTGCCTTGAGACCCTCACGGGTATGTAGTGCGCTTTACAAATAACTGATTGATTGATTGATACCTCCCCTATTTCCTGAGTTCCCTGGGCGGCTTCTTATGTGTCCTCTACCATGCTGATACTGCTGACCTCGCAAAAGTGTGCACTCAATACGCCAATGTCCAATCTCCTTACAATAAGCTATTCCTGGCAACATGTTAATGACAAATGTATCAACGAACTGATGCTTGCCCGTGTCATCTGTCAATGACTGCCCACTAAAATTATGGAATGTCTCCTCAAAACGTGTAAAGAAATCAGAAACCAACTCATCCGCTTTCTGCTTACAAGACGCTAACATAGTCCAATTTATCTTTTTAGGAGGTATAAAGGTTTTCAACTTAGTTATTATAGCCTTTGGGAGATCTAATATCTCTTGTTGCGGTTTCTGTGCAGGTTCCCTTTCTACATCTTTTCTCTCTATTTCTGCCCAAATGTCTCCAAAAGCTGTACGATCATCTACTTTACGAATAAAGCTCCACATATCAGGGGGTAAGATAAGCCCAAAAAACATGTCAATATCAGGCAAAGTTATAGTGCAAGAACTAATAACTCCTTCAACTTCTTCATCAAAAGTAGCCGGATTTTTCCGCGGGTCAGGCAAAGCAGCTTTAAGAGCCGTGACATCCGCTCTACTCCAAGGAGTATAGACCCAATTATAGACAAAATATCCCTTCGCATCAGTTGAATCTTTATTGTTAAGCATGGGCGTAAAATCCGCTCCGCTCGCGGATTTTTCGGATTTTCGGCAAATTCGCAATCCGCGAACTCTCGCGAATTTGTCGAAAATCCGTGAATCCGCTCGCGGCGGATTTTTTGCTTGGTTGCGGCGCGCGGCGTGGTGCACGGCGTTCACTTTCCGTCATTTAGCGTTTGCCGAGTTGTTTTTCTTTGCGAGTGACGCGCCATTTTAGATCTTGCTGCGTGTTCCCGCGGGAGTTTAGCGCCCGCGAATACGTACTCGCGGCTTGCCACCTTGCACAGCACACCTCGCGAGAGTTCGCAATTGCGGACACGTAGTTGCGGCGGAAAGGAACAATCTCGCACTTGCGAAATAGAGATTTTGCAATTTCGCACAAGAAAATCACCAGCAAACAGGATAAACCTTCAGAAAATTATGATTTTTATCAGAATCACTCCTCAGGTTGACATTTGCATGGCCTTTTTTTTTGCAAGGAGTCCATTTTGGGGGGGGGGGAGGAAGGAAGTGCCCCACAGTCTCCAACTTCCTGTTCCTGTCCAGCAGGCTCCTCCCAGTGCTTTGTCCATCTCCTGGTCACTTTCATTTGGATCGGGAGCTGGAAGGATTACTTTTTGTGGGTGCTGCTGGATATTTGGATTTGAGGCCTTTTTGACTGTCTTTGGATCACTTTTGGATTAGAAATCAACTTTCACAAGTAAGTTTGTTTGGGGCATTACAGTTGCTGCAAGTAAAATTTTGGAACTTTTTCAGAACATTAAATAAATTATATTGTGGGTAGCCACAGTATCCAGTAGGACCAGGGTTGGTTAGGGGTGCATGATACAAATGTTTTGTTGAATTTAAACACCATTGAGGCCATGGATGGGCTGGGATTGTGCTGATTTTTGTCGTTTTTTTGGGCCTGCTGGTGGGGCCCTTTGGCCAGGGGTGGTGAGTGTTGCATGGGCCTAGTCTTTCTGTGGGGTGTCTTCTTGAATTTAAACATAATTGAGGCCATGGATGGGCTGGGATTGTGCTGATTTTATTGTTTTTTGTCGTTTTTGGGGGGATGCTGGTGTGGCCTTTTGCCCAGGGGTGGTGGTGCATGGACTGAGTGTGCCTGTGGTGTGGTCTCACTCTCTTTAATGTAAACATCATGTATGGCATTGGATTGTGGTGATTTCTGGCTGTTTTTCTGTTTTTTGGGGGTGTACTGTTGATGTGGACTGGCCATGTGGGTGGTGGTGGTGGCCATCTTGAGTGCTGGCTGGTACAGGCAACATGTGCTTGGGGTGTAAGGGAGGGGCCATTTTGAGGAGAGGCAGTGTCTGAGGCCTGCACTTATTTTGCCTACTTTTCATCCATTATGCCCAGGGGTAGTGAGTGTTGCATGGGCCTAGTGTTTCTGAGGGGTGTCTTCTTGAATTTAAACACCATTGAGGCCATGGATGGGCTGGGATTGTGCTGATTTTATTGTTTTTTGTCGTTTTTTTGGGCCTGCTGGTGGGGCCCTTTGCCCAGGGGTGGTGAGTGTTGCATGGGCCTAGTCTTTCTGTGGGGTGTCTTCTTGAATTTAAACATAATTGAGGCCATGGATGGGCTGGGATTGTGCTGATTTTATTGTTTTTTGTCGTTTTTGGGGGGGTGCTGGTGTGGCCTTTTGCCCAGGGGTGGTGGTGCATGGACTGAGTGTGCCTGTGGTGTGGTCTCACTGTCTTTAATGTAAACATCATGGATGGCATTGGATTGTGGTGATTTCTAGCTGTTTTTCTGTTTTTTGGGGGTGTACTGTTGATGTGGACTGGCCATGTGGGTGGTGGTGGTGGCCATCTTGAGTGCTGGCTGGTACAGGCAACATGTGCTTGGGGTGTAAGGGAGGGGCCATTTTGAGGAGAGGCAGTGTCTGAGGCCTGCACTTATTTTGCCTACTTTTCATCCATTATGCCCAGGGGTAGTGAGTGTTGCATGGGCCTAGTGTTTCTGAGGGGTGTCTTCTTGAATTTAAACACCATTGAGGCCATGGATGGGCTGGGATTGTGCTGATTTTATTGTTTTTTGTCGTTTTTTTGGGCCTGCTGGTGGGGCCCTTTGCCCAGGGGTGGTGAGTGTTGCATGGGCCTAGTCTTTCTGTGGGGTGTCTTCTTGAATTTAAACATAATTGAGGCCATGGATGGGCTGGGATTGTGCTGATTTTATTGTTTTTTGTCGTTTTTGGGGGGGGTGCTGGTGTGGCCTTTTGCCCAGGGGTGGTGGTGCATGGACTGAGTGTGCCTGTGGTGTGGTCTCACTCTCTTTAATGTAAACATCATGTATGGCATTGGATTGTGGTGATTTCTGGCTGTTTTTCTGTTTTTTGGGGGTGTACTGTTGATGTGGACTGGCCATGTGGGTGGTGGTGGTGGCCATCTTGAGTGCTGGCTGGTACAGGCAACATGTGCTTGGGGTGTAAGGGAGGGGCCATTTTGAGGAGAGGCAGTGTCTGAGGCCTGCACTTATTTTGCCTACTTTTCATTCATTATGCCCAGGGGTAGTGAGTGTTGCATGGGCCTAGTGTTTCTGAGGGGTGTCTTCTTGAATTTAAACACCATTGAGGCCATGGATGGGCTGGGATTGTGCTGATTTTATAGTTTTTTGTCGTTTTTTGGGCCTGCTGGTGGGGCCCTTTGCCCAGGGGTGGTGAGTGTTGCATGGGCCTAGTCTTTCTGTGGGGTGTCTTCTTGAATTTAAACATAATTGAGGCCATGGATGGGCTGGGATTGTGCTGATTTTATTGTTTTTTGTCGTTTTTGGGGGGGTGCTGGTGTGGCCTTTTGCCCAGGGGTGGTGGTGCATGGACTGAGTGTGCCTGTGGTGTGGTCTCACTGTCTTTAATGTAAACATCATGGATGGCATTGGATTGTGGTGATTTCTGGCTGTTTTTCTGTTTTTTGGGGGTGTACTGTTGATGTGGACTGGCCATGTTCGTGGTGGTGGTGGCCATCTTGAGTGCTGGCTGGTACAGGCAACATGTGCTTGGGGTGTAAGGGAGGGGCCATTTTGAGGAGAGGCAGTGTCTGAGGCCTGCACTTATTTTGCCTACTTTTCATCCATTATGCCCAGGGGTAGTGAGTGTTGCATGGGCCTAGTGTTTCTGAGGGGTGTCTTCTTGAATTTAAACACCATTGAGGCCATGGATGGGCTGGGATTGTGCTGATTTTATTGTTTTTTGTCGTTTTTTTGGGCCTGCTGGTGGGGCCCTTTGCCCAGGGGTGGTGAGTGTTGCATGGGCCTAGTCTTTCTGTGGGGTGTCTTCTTGAATTAAACATAATTGAGGCCATGGATGGGCTGGGATTGTGCTGATTTTATTGTTTTTTGTCGTTTTTGGGGGGGTGCTGGTGTGGCCTTTTGCCCAGGGGTGGTGGTGCATGGACTGAGTGTGCCTGTGGTGTGGTCTCACTCTCTTTAATGTAAACATCATGTATGGCATTGGATTGTGGTGATTTCTGGCTGTTTTTCTGTTTTTTGGGGGTGTACTGTTGATGTGGACTGGCCATGTGGGTGGTGGTGGTGGCCATCTTGAGTGCTGGCTGGTACAGGCAACATGTGCTTGGGGCGTAAGGGGCCATTTTGAGGAGAGGCAGTGTCTGAGGCCTGCACTTATTTTGCCTACTTTTCATCCATTATGCCCAGGGGTAGTGAGTGTTGCATACTTGCATGTCCCTAGTCTTTCTGTGGGGTGTCTTCAATGTAAACATCATGGATGGCATGGGATTGTGCTAATTTTTCTGTGTTTTTTCGATTTTTTGGGGTGTATAACTGAACTGATGTTCCTCTGTCTTCCATTGCTTTTAGGTGCACAAGAAGACTCAAGAGAACCACCAGTGCCAGGAAGAAGTCCTGCAGCGGTGTGTGTGTGCAGCATAACGTCACGCGACGTCACGTCTGGACACAGAACCCTCTGCAACTCGTGCAACTGCTGCCTGCTGACCTGCTCTGAAGAAGATGGCCCCAAAAAAAGTAACCCGTAGCTCCTCTAGCAAGAAAGGTGCCAGTAAGGAGCAGAAGAAGCAAGTTACCAAGGACACTGGTGTGCTGCCCGCCCCTTTTTTTGGGAGTAAAAAAAAAAGTATGCCTGCAGCAGCAGCAGCGGGATCTGCTGGGGACCAAGCTGGCAGCAGCACCCCCGCTCCATTGGGCTCAGTGCCACCACCACCACCACGCCAACTTAAGTCCAAGCCCTTGAGTGCTGCAGAGGCAGCCAGTATAGTTGTTCAATCACCATTGACCAGTGATGTTGGCTCATCGCAAGAAAGCAGCAGCAATGTCCCTCAATCAACACAGGTTGTTGTAGCTCATCTGACGAGTGTTGAACAACCACAGCCGCAACAACAATCACATGTGCAAGTACAAGCCCAAGTACATGTGGAAGGAGAGGCAGCGCAAGGAGATGCGCAAGCAGAGGTGCATGGAGGGTCACAAGTGCCCACAATAGTTGTTCCTCCCGAAGTAGGGGCACATCAGGAAATCGACAATCAAGGCGAGGTATCATTTGAGGAAGCCACTCCTCCTGATGATCCTTCATTGTCTTCCACACCCCTAGCAAGGAAGAGATCAAGGGTGGTGTCTACATCTTCTTCAAGCACACCTCCTTCTGATGATACGGATCAAACTTGGGAACCAGCACCACAGCCGTCTGAGAGTGAGGCACACCATGATCCGACAAAGGTAGTTAAGCGTAAAAGGAAGCTCGTCCAAAGTCTCAGAGTTATGGAGTGTGATGAGTCTCAACAAGAAGTGGCGGATACTGCTGCTGATGAAGACTCTGCCAACGACGACCCAGTCATCATAAAGGTCACTGCAGCCCCAGCGGGCATGCAGCAAACAGACATTTTGACCCTAGCCCGAAGAGCTGCTGAGCGTGATGATGGTGATGATGTTGTCGATGAGGAGGCAGTGGAAACACCACAATCATTGGAGTTAAGTAGTACACCAACTCGTCCCGCTTCCATATTTCTTTCTGGCAAGAAGAGACCTCCGTCAACCTCGACCTTAATTAGTGGCGGTGAAAGTGCAAAACGTACAAAAGTTGGGCAATCCAGATCCTCCACTTCATCTGGCATTAGCTTCATGACCACCACCACCAGTATCGCCGCCTCCTCCATGTCCCACAGACACTTCAAGTCCCCAGTTTGGGACTTCTTTACTGTTTGTCCAAAAAATCCAAAGTTTGCCATTTGTACCCTTTGTAAGCTTGCAGTTAGTCGTGGTAAGTCAGGTACCAACTATGGTACCGGCGGCCAGAGAGGTCATCTTGAGAGAAAGCACACTGTCAGATGGTTTGCGCACCTAGATGCGATCAAGAAAGGGCAAATTCAAGGAAACGTTGATGTTTCATCTGATGATGACGAGGAGGAAGAAGACGTGTCAAACACTTCCCTTACACCCAGTACCCCTGTCAGCAGCACACCCAATGTGAGGCACACTAAGAGTGTTGGAGCGAGTGAGACACCAACGCACAAAAGTTCACCAGCGAGCAAAATTGGGTCAACGAAGTCATTATCAGCCCGTAAATGCTTGGTCCAGGGCAACATTAGAACAATGCTTACTTCAGACGTGCCATATGAACGCAACCACCCACTGACGCGTCTGTATAACACTAAGCTGGCTAAAATGCTAGCTGTGGACCTTCTACCTTTTTCTTTTGTAGAAGCGGTAGGTTTTCTTGAATTAGTGGCAACGCTCTGCCCTAAATGGAAGGTTCCGAGCCGGTTCTATTTTGCCAGAGTTGCGGTTCCAGCACTACATGAAGATGTGCTGCAGGCGATTGTGGCAGCTTTGCAGAAGAGTGCTGTTCACACAATACATCTGACAACAGACATGCGGACCAGTGGCCCAGGCACTGATTACATGTGCATCACTGCACACTGGGTCTCTTTTTCAGGTGTTAAAGCAAAGCTAAACGCAGGTGTTGACCCGGACAAAGTTTTCAAAGCTGCTCGGAAACATGCAACACTAGCCATGTTTGGCTTGGAGAAAAGTCACACAGCAGAAAACCTTTTGGAAGAGTTTAACAAAAAGGTCTTGACAATGCTATCCCCCCTAAAACGCAAGATTGGTTATGTTTCCACGGATAATGGCGCCAATGTAGTTAAGGCCATGTTCATGGGTGACCATGTTAGAGTGCCGTGTTTGGCGCACTGTATCAACCTGGTAGTTCAAAAATTCTTGAGTGATAAACAGAGTCCAGCGTTCGAGGTAATGGCCACCTGCCGCAAAATGTGCAACCATTTCAGCCATTCTTTTAAGGCCCGGAAGCATCTGCGGAGACTGCTACTTCAACGTGGAATGCCAGTGAAAGCACTCATCCAGGAGGTGGCAACACGTTGGAACTCAACCTTCTACATGCTTGAGCGTCTGTATGAGCAGTATACGGTACTCGATCACTATTTCTTCACAGAGGGTACATCTCAGAAGGAGGACCTGCGGATGAGTGCGGCGCAATGGGACATAGTTAAAAGCCTGACAGACATGCTTCGTCCTTTTGAGTTCTTCACGCGTGCAGTCAGCCAGGAGGACTGTAATTTGGGAAAAGCTATCCCATTGTTGTGCATGCTGGAGCACCAACTGATGGCGGTGTCTTCTGAGTTTGAAAAAGATGAAAAAAAAAAAGACCATTTTATTTTGTCTGAGAAATTAATAGAGCGCCTACGTGGTGATGAACGTCTTCAAAAGATCAAGTCAGATCAGCATTACATTTGTGCTACTATTCTGGATCCACGCTACAAAAAGGCGCTGGCAGGCAAAGCATTCTTTTCTTTTGCTGATGCAGATGTTCAAAAATACAAACATTGGTTAGCCTGGTCAGCCAAGAGGTTTGAAAAAGAACGGCAGGTTATTGAAGGAGAAGCCAGTACATCAGCATCAGCATCAGCAGGCCATCCCCAGTCACAAGAATCCACTTCTGCACCTGTGGCTGGGGCACAAGTGACCTCTCAGCCGTTAAAGACACCGGCAACTGGATCATCTGCACCACACACAATGACAACACTAACAGTGGCTGCGGAGGAGGATTGGCTAAGTTTGATGGGGTATGGTTCTCGAAAAAATGTCACAGGCACAGCAAAAAGTAAGCAAAGTGGAGGAACAGTTGATGACCTTGAGTCGATGGTGCAGGACTATCTGAATGACTCAACAGAGGTCTTCCTTAATGATGAGCCATTGCAGTATTGGCATGGCAAAAAACAATTGTGGCCACAGCTCTTCAACCTGGCTATAAACTATTTGTCTTGCCCACTCGCAAGTGTGTCTTCTGAACGTGTTTTCAGTGCTGCTGGTGGCATTGTAACTCCCAAACGGAGCCGCCTCTCGCCCAAAAATGTGGAGCTGCCGACAATGATCAAGATGAATCAGCACCTCATACCACCAGATTACAAAGTACGAGAAAGCACGCCGCTTGAAGACGAGGAGGACGGCAACGTAGATGAGGGGATTTTTTCTCTGTTCGGTGGCACTGACCTCATCCAGCCTGAATTCGCAGAGTATGATGACGAAATCTTGTTCTTATTCCCTGACACCGAGCCCTGAAAATGAGACAATCAATCAAGAACTTTCTTTTTCGTCCTTATTCACTTTTATTCCTGTGTGCTTTGTGTCTCTCTTTCTTTGTTTTGCACAGTTAATTTAATTCAAACTTTAATCACCTAATCCCAAAAACAAGACCATCATCAGAACTGTCTTCACTTGTTTGCTTATTGATTTGAAGGTGCCGCAGTCTACATTCCTCAGGTTCACAAGTTCTGAAGAACATGCTCCTCTATCCTCCTCCTCCAGACTGCGATTTCCCTCCAAGCAGAGTGCTGGATTACGCCCAATGAAGAAAGACTCAGCACTTGTGGGGGTGTTGTACTTCTTTGCGGGTGAGTTGACGGATTTGGGCCCATTGCTGTGAAGCTCTAATAATGGACAAAAGTGTTTTGGACCAAATATGAGGTGGAAATTTCTTGCCGTTTTTGCTGACTTGCTTGACTTTGAGGTGCTCTTTGGCGGGGTTCCGGGTGTTTGTGGGTAATTTTTGTTGTCTGTCGAAGCACTGCTGCGAGCCTGCGACAGTCTAATCTTGATTGCATTTGCTTTTCAGGAAATCCGTGCTGGAAAACAGGAGTTATGATGATTGATGATGATGATGATGACCTAGCTGCACAGCGCCGCGTTTGGACCGAAGGCCGAGAGACATTGTAAGTATGAGATTTAGCTTTTTCGCTGTTTGGGGGTGTTGTCGGGTGTTTTTTTGCGGGTGGGTTGGCGGGTCTTGCCTGGGGCATTCCTGGGAAGGTCTAATACCGGATAGAAGTGTTTTGGACAAAATCCATAAGGAACAGCCTTTTTTTTGCTATTTCTTCTGACATCTTGCTCAATGTAGCGTTTTGGGGGGCTTCCTGCTGTTCGTGGGTGGGTTGCGGCCGGGGTCTCTGTCGAAGCACTGCTGCGACAGTCTAATCTTGATTGCATTTGCTTTTCAGGAAATCCGTAGTGGAAAACAGGAGTTATGATGATTGATGATGATGATGATGACCTAGCTGCACAGCGCCGCGTTTGGACCGAAGGCCGAGAGACATTGTAAGTATGAGATTTAGCTTTTTCGCTGTTTGGGGGTGTTGTCTGGTGTTTTTTTGCGGGTGGGTTGGCGGGTCTTGCCTGGGGCATTCCTGGGAAGGTCTAATACCGGATAGAAGTGTTTTGGACAAAATCCATAAGGAACAGCCTTTTTTTTTGCTATTTCTTCTGACATATTGCTCAATGTAGCGTTTTGGGGGGCTTCCTGCTGTTCGTGGGTGGGTTGCGGCCGGGGTCTCTGTCGAAGCACTGCTGCGACAGTCTAATCTTGATTGCATTTGCTTTTCAGGAAATCCGTGGTGGAAAACAGGAGTTATGATGATTGATGATGATGATGATGACCTAGCTGCACAGCGCCGCGTTTGGACCGAAGGCCGAGAGACATTGTAAGTATGAGATTTAGCTTTTTCGCTGTTTGGGGGTGTTGTCGGGTGTTTTTTTGCGGGAGGGTTGGCGGGTCTTGCCTGGGGCATTCCTGGGAAGGTCTAATACCGGATAGAAGTTTGTTGGACAAAATCCATAAGGAAACACCAGTTTTGGCACTTTTTGTAAGTTAGGGTTCGTTAGGGTTAGCCCTAGCAGCAGGATTGCATGTGTTTCGGGGGGTTCTATTGCAACGCAGTTCTGTTGTTGTAGAGCACTGTTGGAGCGATGCTGGCTATGGATACTTTTGCTTGCTTGCAAGTGGTTTGAATACAATCCACGGTCTGTATTTGGGCCTACTGTTACTTTCAAAGTACGTTTTGTAACCATTTTTCTGCTAGGCATCGTTTTTGGAGATCTGATTGGGGTTCTTCTACATTTTTGCGACTGGCTTTAGTAAGGGTCTTGGTGGGAGCATTGCTGGGAAGGTCAAATTTTGTTCTAAAACACAGTAGTACACCTACCTTGAGGGGAAAGATCCGCTATAATATTTTGGCCATACTTATTGATCCTTAAAAAGGTGACTCAGACAGAGCACGCAATTTCAAAAATATTGTACTGTCTATTAGGGAAATCAAAGTGTCACTTTTTGAACCACACAGCGTACATACTTTTTATTTATTTATCAGTGGTATTGTAATAGCACTTCCTGTTTTCCGTTCAATAATTACAGGCCGGGTTTCAGTCAACATCCGCCAGGCAGGCAGTGGACAGGGTGTCTTCTGTCAGTGGTCACCACATTGATGGACGAAGCGTCAGCTGGAATGGAGGAGTGCCGCCAATAAGAGGAATTGTTTGCTGCATGCAACTTACTTACCAAATTCAACAGGACAACTCCAACAACATACGCAATACAGATACAGTATCCATTGTTGTCATTTATTCTATGAGTGTGACTGCATGTGCTTACCTTTAGTTTGTAACCAAAGATTGTCTGTATCTTCAATTATTGTTTGTCCATGCTCTGCTTTTTTTTTCTTCTCTCAACAAAACCTACCCAAAAAGAAACCCCCATTCCCATCCATTTTACAAACCCTAACCCTCTTCCCCCGGGCTGTGTTGTTTTGCTTGATGTCTGACTAAAATGACATCAATAATTCCACACACTTGCTGGGGAGGATAAGGTCATAGCAACAGGCTGGTGAAGGAATACGAGGATATCTTCTAGACTTACTCAGCTTCAGTACTATATCTTCTAGTAGTAGTAGCCAATGTCAAATAAATTCAACGCAAGCACTAGTTATACTTGCAAGCAAATACTTTACCATTTGTTAGGCTACATTATGGCACTGTTCTAGTGTACTGTCACCTGCTATTTTCTCGATCGTACCGTAACCGTTGTAATGCTACAGTAAGGAGGACAAACAAGGTTTCGTTTTCTTTTTTTCCATAGGCATGCAACTGCCACTGTGTCACACCACTAGTACCACCGCAATGAGGAAATGTCACCCGCCCAGGATTGACAACGTTAATCCCCATTTCACCTGGAGCCAGCCCTGGGCCTAGCCCTAATTTCTAACACAAATTACAGGTAAGATAAGCGTTTGGTGGGAGGTAGTATAATGGAGTATTATTTCGGAGTAGACAAGAGATTGACGGTTGTACTACTAAAGTCCTACGACTGTTCAGGAAAACAAAGTTACTGTTACACCCCCGCCCCCCACCCACCAGACTGAAAAGCAGTAAAAAACAGGTATGGTCAGATAAAGTTTAAAAATATATTTATTTAGCCCTAACAAAATAATCTCCCTCACCCACCCTAACCCCAACGATTGTCTCTGAAACGTCCCAAAACGATCCCAACTCCCAAATCCCACCCCCCAAAAGTCTATAAAAAAAGGGCAAGGGACACTCCACTACTGGAGGGTGCTGGTGCTGGAGCATGATGCGGCATGGGCATCATACTCCTTGCGGAGGGTGGCAAGCTCGGAGCGGAGGCCCTTAACCAAGTTCTTATACTTCAGGACCTCCTGCTCCAGGTTGGACATGCGGACTCGTAGGCGGCGTTGGCGGTCCTTGCAGCTCCTGTGGGGGGCAGCTGGTATTTCGGTTGCTTGGCGGTGGCGGTCATCTTTCTTAGCCCGGCTCGGTCCTGCTGGCTTAGTCACGGAGGAGGATGCAGTGGTCACATTCGAGGATGTCGTTGTTGCCCGGCTCGACTGCGTGTCCTCCTCCTCCTCCAGGGCCACCAGCCGCCGATATTCGGCGACAGTGGCCTCCAGCCTCCGTTGCCGGGCCAATCTAGCCTGCTCCCTCCTTGTTGTTGATTTGGAAGGAGCAACTATATGAAGAAAGAAAGACATAGTCTGTAACCAATGCTCCTTATTAATAACACAAAGTGATTGAGCCGAAAGTTGGGTCACAGAGTACAAGTAGCAAATTGAAAGCACAGTACATAACTATTGAGGACAGTATCTATGTAACCTCCCACTTCTGCATCCTTGCTCTAACATTAGTGGTAGTTTAATGAACAAATTCTACGACCACTATGGACTTCCATTACAGTCGACTATGACAGTACACCAGTCTTATTCTTCTTCTTCTCTCTTGTTTAGGGAAATTGTTACGTTATCTTATGCAAGCCGGCAGAATGACATGGACAGCACAGTGAACTTGCACCCGAGAAAAAAAGTTGCACACCATGATGAGTGAGACAGACTTGCGTTACTGTACCGGTCCAGTACATGCAGGTGGTGAAGCTATTACTTTTCTATTACGGGTGGCACTGAGAATACTCTGTTACAAGGGCTACTGCTTAATTAATTTACCTTTCACCCTACAGTGCAAATGAGTACTAGAAAAGGAAAATGAAGAAGCTAACTAATTTGATTATCTATCACTTCACATGGGACGTATTTGATGACATATGAGATGACTTTAGGTGCTTTGCTTAATATTGAGTGAACAGTGATACACCCACACATGAATGACGTACTACAAGTAAACTAAAGTTATTAAGAGAGGTACGGAGTGTCCACCGTAATAACCAGATATATGCTGTGATTGCAAACGCAATACAAAGTACTGCTACTATTCATGGTAGTATTGGACACATTTACAATTTCTTTTCCTTGCCTTCCCTGCACTGGAACGGACGTGCGGGTGCGGTGGTACATGCTCTTCAAGGTAACACTTACTTCACCTGGCGACCATCTACTCTCTCTAGATACACATGTGCTATCTAAGAGTCAGAGAATACCATGCTCCGGGCATCCATTCAGTCAAAGTATACGCACACATACAGTTTCTGTTTCACCCACCCAGGCTGCTGTCCTTCCACCCATCCTTGCTTCATCATTGACCCAGCCATGCACCATACCATATTCTTTCCTTCCCAGCCACCTCGGGGGCCAAGCAAACACATATCGTTCTTCTTTGCCAGCCATCATACAAGTTCGCGTCCCACTTACTTACACCCTTCTTTCGCTTTTCGTTCATCCCAGAACTTATTGGGATTCTTCTCACCAAAAACTTCACAGCTAAGTCGAAGTACATTTCGAGGAGGCTACTACCTGGTTGATTTGTAATTGTAATACACCTGTGCAGAAAGCACACTATGCAGTCTTCAATCTCAATAAGTAAGGAATATATAGCTTACCTGTTTCCGCCACCACCGTTTGAACCCCCACAGGACCGTCCGCCGGCTCTTGCACCGCCTCCTCCCCAGAGTCCTCCGAGTCCTCGCCCAACACAGCCACCTCCGCGCTGGCCCCGTCACCAGATGTTACACCTACGAAGTACATTTAAGAATGTTAGAATACACCACTCACTACTATATAATATTTGGTCTAGGAGAAATGTTAAAAAAACAGAATACAATGTAATAATTTGTGACTGTCTACTCCATAGTAAAAATGTCCCATTTTCCAGGGAAGGCTGTTGTCTTGCTGCACTTTTATGCACAACTGATGAATGCTTGCTTTTGATTTTTAACACGCACCACTTTTTCTCCTAACAGACAGAAGCTTGACTCCTAAGAACACGACCAGGATCAAGTTCAAACCAGGTGAGAGCTCGGCTCGACCACAAGAAATGTGTCCAATTTATCGTAAGCACTAACCACTTTTCCATTTTCAGTTAAATAGTTTTATGACAAAGTAGATTTTAATAAATGTGTTTACTTTTAATAAAGCTTTTAAACTTAAATAGACTCTGTGGTTTTTGTTCCTCCAGACTAGAGTGGATGAGCTAAAGGTTTTGGAATTTTTGCAAGCATGAGTGCCTCTGACACTTCTTGACTGTGCTGTGACTCCGTACTACTCTCTTGTCCTGCGTACGATAATCTAGAGATCATTGGGGATCTATAATCGGTGACTTCGGGAGCTGAATGACTCTGCCACACTATCTAGTCAGTAAGGAGACAGTGCATAGAGGTATTGCTGAATATAATGGGAGTCCAATGGAATTGCCAAATGTCCAATCTTAGTTAGCTACACAGACAGACTAATAAGAATAGTCTAGTAATACCACAGGGAGTCATATTCGAGGCAGGATAAGAATTTATATCCAGTCTACAAGAAGATCAAAGACGATTTAGAAAAAATCGAATGAGGAAAGCTAGGAAAAAATAGGTACTGTTTATTAAAATGTAAACTTACTGGGGCCAGCAAAGGAGCCCTCGCCTGCCCGATCCTGGCCTGCATCCTCAGCACCCTCCTCCTGTGTCCTCTTGCCCTTGGGGGGAGCTGATGTACAACATGAAAGAAAGAAAAACCAGAAAACATGAATGAGATTTTTCAACCAAATCAAACATTTCAAAAGAACAATAACAAAATATTTGGGAAAAATAGCAAATAGATAGACAACTATTCCACGGGATCTATCTCATGTGGTATACTACGTTATTCGTATTGCCTGATTTGCGGAACGTTGACTTAGAAAGTTCCTATGTAACTCAATAAACAGACTACTAAAGAGGTTTGCCTAGGCCTGGCACTGCAGGCAGCAGTGCGCAGCACGCGAAGTGACAGACAAAGTCCATCCTGCTTGCAGATCAGTGAATACTCAAACTATCAATCCACCCGCCACCACCGCCACTATTTCTTCTTATAGCCATGTGTCTAAAGGAAGGACTGGACTTCAGTCTGTTGGGGCTGATTTAGAAGTCCCTTGCGGAAGTTGCGGCTCATTTTCCTCCATTGTTGCGTGCCTTTTGTGACGCAGCGGCAGAACAAAAGACTCGCCATGGTGTTGGTGCGGCGTATATATTAAAAAAAAACACATATGGGCATATGGGCGATGCATCACGTTGTAAAGCCCTGCGCCATCAGGGGGCGTTCCGGCGCAAGGGAGGGCGTACCTGCGCAGGAACGAATCCTAAAAGTGGCTGAGGGAAATCGACAAGATGTCAATCAGTCACTTTTAGGACAATGATGCATGACTCAAACCCTGCGCGCTTGAAGCCGACGTACGGCTTGATGCAGCATTGGGGAGATAGGGTACCCCAGAGCATTGCTGGAGCTGCGCCATCGTTGGCACGCAACTCCAGCAATGCGCTGCCTTTACGGCACAGATGCGTAAGGCTTCTGTGACGTTTTGGGCCAATGGGTGGTGGTGGCATGGCACACAATTACTGCCGCATCCCTGCTACTTTGCAGGGATGCGCCGGTAATTGAAAATATGACCCTTACTGTCTAGCATTACGCAGTTCTTATCTTTACACTACACTCATACATAATTTCTCAGGCCAATGAAATGCTTCTGAACACAACATACAAAACAAAGAAGCATAGTAGCAAGCAAGGCTACTGAGAAGGAGAGCAGTGCACCTGAAATGCATAGAAGATTTTGAAATATAATTTACCTCAATGTAATCGGCAGCATTATTGCTCTTGGTAAAGAACAAAGATTTGCAAATAACAGAGCAGGATAAAACAGAGTAGTAAATGTACTACTACTACTACTCACCAAGCCCGGGGACCTCTACGCCGAGCGCGTCCAGCAAGTCCCGCTCCCGGTCCATGACATCGGTCCAGCGGTGGGTGGCCTGGTTATATGTGCGCCGGACCCCAGAGATCTTGTACATGGCCCGGCACACCTTCTCCCACCGCTTGCGACGCTCCCGGATGCCATAGCCAGTCGCGATCTTGCCGCCTCCCAGGATCGTCTTGGGGAGGCGGCGCTGGACGTGGAAGATCAGTGCCGCCACTTCCTCCGCGCTGAAGATCTCCCTCGGGACCACTTGCTCCCCCCTTAAACGCCCGCACGGGAGCCGGGCACGGGGTGCGGGACCCTTCCCCTTCTCAGGGTGCTTCCCGGCTCCCTTTACCATGGTCTGGGCAGAAATAGAGTTAAATGATAAACAAGAAATAGAATAGTGAAGAAGAAAAGAAAAGAGTTTAAAAAAGTAGTTTAAAAGTAACTAAAAGCTGCAGAAAACACAAAAATATAGAGCTAGAAAAATAGAGGGATAGATAATAAGTAAAATTAGATCAAAAAAACTTCAAACAAGCAAAGGATGGCAGAGATTGAGAGAGGATAGAGAAAGCATGCCCAGAACCATAGCAATGAATGAGAAACAAGATGGCCGCGCCCGTTCACGACCGCGTGGGTAAGTTCGCGCGAGATTTTCCTTGCGAGTACGCGCGAAATTGTACTAGCGAGCAGCACACTTTGCGAGATTACACATAGCGGCCGGAAACGGAATTACGTCACGCCAACAAGATGGCCGCGCCCGTGTACGACCGATAGGGTAACTTGGCAAACGTATAGCTAGAAGCGCCTCGCGAACACGCGCAAGATCACGCGAACATACACGTCGCACAAAAAACAATTTTGTATTCGCACGTATTCGCGGCTTCCGAAATCGATCTCGCACGGATTCGAGCCCCAAAAAACGCGCGAAATTGCAGAAAAAATCGATTTTAGCTAAACTGAAAGCAATGAGCAGGTGCAAAAGTTCAAACTTAACATTAGTAACATTCAAGGTAGTGCTTCCTGAGGGGCCCCTCAAGAGTTTGCAACTATTCTATGACCCTGCTATGACCCAAACAGCAGGCTCATAGAATAGCTACAAGTAGACCATAAAGGTCCTGTGAAAAAAAAATTAACTGCAACAAAAAGCAAATTACAGATAAGGAAGGAAGCAGGTGCCAGCCAGACTGGAAGTTTCAAAATTACTGACACATTAATGACCCACAAATTAATTGATGGCAGTTGAAGAAGGGCAGGTGTGCTTGCTTTTTTCAACCACCATAATCTACAGTGATAAATAAACCTAATGGGTGGCAGTGAGGATGTACCAGAGGGTGGCATGGGTGTCCCAGAGGGTGGCAGTGGTGAAACAGAGGGTGCTGTGAACCTGTGATTATAAACCAGACGTAGAAACAACATAGTCGCGGCCGTTGCGAGCCGAAAAGTAAGTTCGCAATTGCGAACTTGTCCCAAAATCGGCGCGAACGCGCGCCAACACAAAAAACGGGAAAATCCGCAAATCCGCTAGAGTTCGCGGATCTTCGCGGATTGCGAATCCATAAATCCGCAAGTTCGCGTACGCGAGATCCGCTAGATCCGCCCATGCTTATTTATTGTCACTTGTTCCCGAACCACTAGGAGGGACATATAAAGGCGCAGCTTCACGCATTGGTTTCCCATGAACTACACTAGCCTTATCTGTCCCTGGAACTTCCTTCTGTGGCACGGGGGTCTGAGCTGTTTGTTCAGCTGCCGCAGCTGCTTTTTTCTCCTCTCGCAAACGGAATGCATCAGTTCGTAGATTAACCACACATCTAATTAAATTGGCCACCAACGAAGGGAGAAAAAGACCATCACTCAATTGTTTATGATCAGTTTTTATATCAACAGGCTCTAAGTCTTTGAAATGTTTCCTGAAATGTTCTATTACTTCTCCAGTAAACGACTCTGCAAAATATAACTGCTCTGACTCCGACCATTGCTGAACATTTGCTATAATGTGTGGAGCAGAGGTGTCACCACGCGCTGCTCTACGAGCAGTAGATCTGAGAGAGGCCGCATGGTCAGTGGTCAAAAAGGAGCAAGTCTGTCATTTAGTATCTATTTCTGTCCCTTTCTGACCTAAAGGAGATTGATCCTCCTCAGAATCATCCTCGGAGCAGAGGGAAAAGTATATGGAGGCAGAGATCGATCTAACAAAATTGAATCATCCTGTGATTTATTAAGTAGAGTGTAGAGAGGGCGCCGGACAGGATATTGCCATTTACCTGTAGACAACGCTCCCTATCCTCTTTCTCTTTCATTTCCTTCATTTCTTTATTTTCTATTTCCTACGCTTCCAGATAGATGTTTTTGCGCTGTTCTTTTTCTGCCAAAGCTTGCTCTTTCCTCACTCTCTCATGTGCTTCTTTCTCCCACATTCGTACACAGTCAAACATATTTTGTCGACTTTTACGCTTAAACACACATTGTTCTACATACTGAACCTTTCTAAGATCAAATGGCCCATTTATTGGCCATCGCAAATCTGGATCCCTGTTGGTGTATTTATTCCAGAGTGCACTATACATTATGGAAGAAATACAGTTTTTAATGTACATATACCTATTTGGTGTCCCCTCAGGGGAAGCCGGCTGACCATGGTCTAAATCCATGTTGGTACCTCCAAGAAAGCAACACATCATTTGAAGCGTGCTTGAAACGGGCATGTCAAAAATATTATATTAAATATAATATTATAACAAAAATAGTACTGTTCAAGAATTGACAATTTAGAGAAAAATCTCCACATTGCCTGCTATATAAATTTCAATTTATATATTAACACAAACTAAACCAGAATCTTGGCCAAGTAAACCCAAAACAAAAAGTGTTGCTTTTAGCGACCTTACCAAGCAAAAGTCTCCAGCCTTCAACTGCCAAGCTCTGAATTGACCTAATAGTCACTGCAAGACGAACGCCAAAGGGGTCTCAGTCGGAGACCGGCACCACATGGAGGGTCAAATCGGGAAAATCGGAAAAGCATTTCGGTCTGCTGGGACAAGGGTCTTCTCATGCAGAGTACATCCTTATCGAAATTCCAAACCTTCATCGAATCCGAGTTGCCGATGATCGCCACGTGAAGGCGCCAATTCATGGGGGTGAGCCTTCTCAGAGGCTCACCGGTGCAGGGGTTCGCCCTTCTTTGCACACTGGTCCTTTAGACTGACAAAATAGAGATTGGCACGGAAGCTGTAATATTAAAGAGAGATATTTTATTAACACTCATGATTGGAACTGCATCGATACATAACCCTCAGGCAATGTATGAGGCAGTACATGGAGTACAGAAACCATGGTACTGAGATACTGTGATAGTTGCAGTGGAGGTTCAAAAAGAGGCACACACAAATAGCATTTCACATATAAGGGTAAATGAGAATCACTCAGTCAACAGAGTGAGAGGAGTTACATAGTTACTGACTTCAGTTAAAATAGCCTGACAGTTAAGTCTGTAACAGGTGCATTCTAACAGCTACAGGTCTTTCTGAACATGTGCAGTGCTCAGGCTCAGTGCTAAAGGAGTTAACTATAAATGAGGACTCTGGCGTAATAGAGAAGCAGGCAACAGCGAAGACAGGATAGCACATGGCAAACACGTGGCTAACTAAAATGGATGCCACAGACAAAATGGCTTCAGCTCATGCTAACAGTGATCTCTGCCAAGTTTCCACAGGAGAAAGGCAAAGGAAGGGAGTTTGACAGCAGCTAAAATAACACAACTTTATCAGACTTCCTTACTTTTGGAGATATGCTTATTCACATGTAAATCATGATCAATGCATATATGTCACATCACGGTCCCAGAAGCATCTGCGCTTCTACCAAAGATCATATGGCAATTTCTGATTTACGTAGCAGCATTACAAACTTGCCTGCAGTCAGCACACGTGGGAGCACTGGTGCACTCCGGTTCCAGTAATTATGATATTACTGGCATTTCCTGCAGTGCAGGAGTTTTTGGACCACTCAGGTGAGACCTAGGTAAGCAGTTGTAGGTGTCAAAGTATTGCAGTACTGCAGTCTAGCAGTACAATAGTGCCGGCGTGGTCCTTGGACCGGGAGAAATCCTGGGGGACTCCAACCTCCTTGATGAGGTGTCAATGATCCCTCAAGATCAGCATGGGACAACAGAACATGCAGCAACAGTCCTGGGCTCTGCAGTGCAGCGCACTACCCGAGGTAGTCACAGGACCGGGAAACAGCAGCTCTTGAGCACCCATGTAAATGCAAGGGAAACTAAACGTGCACATTTCTTGGAAGTGCTAGTTCACGCCATTGCTGCTGAAAATTATGGAAGCAGACAATGGGATAATGGCAGTGCAAGCAAAGCAAAGCGCCCCACTGTGTCCTGCCATCGCAGCCGCCGCGGTGCATCACTGATAATTCTAAATAAAAATAAAAAAGTTCCAAAGACACAAAATGTAATGCCAAAAGTGTGGGCAGACAAATTCTGAGGCAATACTCCATGAGAGTTAACAAAAGCCAATCCAAAGCGATGGGAGGAATCACACCCTACAAAGTACTTACAACAGATGATTCTGCAGCGCAAGCGCTGTAGGCCGACCTAATAAAAAACTGGTACACCGCTAAGTGTTGGAAACCGAAGTCAGGGGCTGTAGAAGGCAATCAAACCAGGTACAATATTTGTGTCCCAGCCCCATACCAGACCATTATTAAAGAGAGACCTGGACATTTTTAAGAAACACTCTATATTACACTTTTCACACTACTTCAAAATCTTTGCTCTTGTCCATGTTAAAGTAGCATTAATGATTGCCACTTTGGAAACTTAAACTTGGATTTAGGACATACCTATTTTACAAAATAGTACTCCTAAGGTGGTGACATAAGTTAAGCTTCAATCAGAAATATTATCTAGAGGATAAACAAAAGTGAATAAATGATTAATTACCGAAAAATAATTTCCTAGAGCGATTGCTTATGGAGACGGCAAATGTGCATTGAATTGAGGAAGCTCTCCTATCTATAAATAACTTTGGTTAAAGGGAAGAAATTGGGTGTATACATGCAACAGTAATTCTCTTTCCTAGCAAAGGGAATGAATGTTTCTTTTGGGTGTATATTTACATTGACTATTGGGAGATGCAAAGGTATGTAGAAAAGAGGAATGAGTAAATTCACTGAAGCTTACACTATGAGCTGATGGAGCCCATGAAAATGGCAGGTAGAAGACGGTTTAAACGGGAAACAGCCTTTAGATCGCATGTGATGCATCACATGCAATTACAACATGGTCATTACAACGACCGTGTTGTTACATCGCACACGATTACAACACAATTCGTTACAACAACTTGCTGTAAGGGGCGCGCTAAACTAAGGGAATGGTATAATTTACTATTCCAACACCTTCCCTACTGTTGCACACAATGGAGTTGGAATAGTAAATAATACAATTCCTAAATCCAGCACGCCCCTACAGCAAGTCATTGTAACGACTTGCGTTGTAATTGTATGCGGTGCAACAACGCGGTTGTTGTAATGACCGCGGTGTAATAGCATGCGATGTATCGCATGCGATGTAAAGGCCCATATTCCGTAGAAACGCCATCCAAGAAACAGAGGCAGATATTTTAGAAGCTGTGTTTTTGTTTGGGGGTAGAAAAAGGTGAGTTAATGAAGCCATATTGTTATCTTAAATTGCTGAAACAGGGTCACTACATATCATTGAGATGCCTTTTACTGAGCCCAGATATTCCTATATTGCCCTTGTGTCGCTCTCAAAGACAATCATTCAACATTTCCTTACAGAGGTCGTTTCCTCTTAGTTTGAACCAGCAAAGAAAGAAAATGTTGTAGCTTCTAGAATGCATGTCAACTGTATTCACAACATATTTTTTGTTAGTATTACGATTCCTGTTTTCGAGAAAGATGCAACAAAGTTGGCCAAAGCAGTTGATGCCCCAAATTGACCACATGCTAGCTACCCAACACACACACAATGTTTAAGGAAATTGTACAGTTCGAAGTGAGCTAAGCCAATGCTTTTGAAAATATTTTGGGGACAGCATGGCTATCCTTACCTAACTCAGCATTAAACTATTAAGATCACGTTTTTGCAAATAGATTGTGCAATCACTGAACAAAAAGCAAAAGTGTTGATGTTTTTATTTACCAGGGGATCAATTAAAGGAAGAGAGAAGTTCGGGAGTAACAAACCACTACTAGCGAACACGGTTCTGAAGATTGAAGGGGTAGGGAGGGGAGAGAAGCTGACAAATCACCTTGCTTTCCTTTGATGGTTAAACCACATTCATCAACTTTCATTTGTTACCTCGAAGATCCTAATGTGAGACTACTAAACAAGATGAACCCAAAAATACTCTGTGATTCAAACTGAATATGCTGAGCATGACCACTCAACTAAAGTTTTTATAAGAGCTGATTGGGGTACTCGTCACACTGTTCTAAAAGATCATGCAGCTCAAATATTTTCCCCAAATTGACTCTTCCATTGAGATTTATCTGTATCCAGGTTAAAGAGTCCTCACAAATGAAGATTTTTGCATGCGTGTCATTCTTGCAGCTCAGTTTTGTGGGAATGCTCTAGTTGTACTCTGTATACAACAGAAGCGACTAACGTTTCTGCATGTCCGTATACACAGCCAACAATACATGATAAGAAGGTATATGTTAGCAGTAGGCCTGGGGAAAGGAGAATGAGATTACAGAGGAGCAAAGACACTGGATATTATCTCTTCAACTTGTCAGCCTGCTTGATGCTGATGTCTACTGGAGGTTCAGGTCTGGAAGCTTACCCATAATCCGATCTGGGTCTACCACTGTCTGATTTACAGGTGACTGTTTCCAGAAGCCATGATGTCATCACACACTGGAATATTTGCTAGGCTAGTGCCCTTTAGAAGTTGCCACCTTCTCATAAGGAAAAAGTCAAAGGCGCAAAAAGCCTCCTTGCTGGATGAGGACTTGAGAGGATTGAAGAAAACTAGGAATCTGGAATTTGATAGTGGAATTCTACAGTTGCAAAGAGTCAAGATCAAGCACGCTCTAACCAGACTGAGGACTTTAAATAATAAACAAACAGAAAAAAAGTAAATGACGTAAAATTGCACATGACGGAAAACATAATGGATCGGAAAAAAGCAGGGTGTAACTAGGAGGGTAAAGGGAAAAGAAAAGAGAACAAAAACCTGAAGTGGAACAGCTGTGGAATTGCCGTAAAAGGCAGACACAAACACTCAGGCAGGTGAATACCATTTTGGATTTAAAGGGAGAAAGAGAAGCCAGGGGCTTTGGAGCGCAAGAGGAAACTGGCCACGTTGAGAGAATCTCACTGCCCAGCAGTTTGCAGGCATCAAAGTGTTGCACTTCTTGATTGCCCAAGTGACCGGGAAGCCACAACAATATACCCCCTTACCAAGCCCAAATGTTTGTCAGAAAAAGTCAGAAAGAAAATTGAAAATCACTCTTGGGGCATGGACAGGTGAAGCATGAATTCAACACCCACGAGCCGGATAGCCTTTCTATTTAACGAAACACTACAACTGACCTCTGAAAATTTGGAAGTCACAGATCTCACTGAACTCGTATTCCAGTTCTCCATCTACCATGGTTGGTTCCAATAAAGGGCCCAAGAATCGAGGATGAAACCAGACTGGCAACTTTCACGTGGGCAAGAACTTAGAAGATCAACAAGCATTTTCACCCACATTAAAGTTTGGAACCAGTCTTCTTAACTTGTTAGTTCTACCCTTCAAAGCCAACTTACAATTCTGAACATTCTAGGCAATTATTCTCTTTTCATAGTCAAGTTTCTCAAGAAAATCAGTGTCAGAAAGCACAAGCAAGAGGAGTAGATAGCAGAGAAGAGGGAAAGGAGGGAAGATGGAAGCCCTGAATGTAATGGAACGGGGAAACTTTAGTGGTAGAGTGAAGAGAGTTGTTACACAAGAACGCTGGTAAGGGTAGATATTCTGCCCAGTTGGTTTGAATGTCATTACAGAAGCACTTCAGATATTGCTGTGGGCAACATTGACTCTTTTCGTCTGACTGTATGCCTGTGTAACCCAAGGACATAGCTTGATGGATACCCAAGGTAGAAAAGACTGAGCATCACAGGCTAGAGATGTATTGAGAGCTCCCGTTAGCAACTATGGTGTCAGGGAGCCCTTGCTGGCAAAATATGCCAACCCGATATTTCGTAGCCATCATGCTGACAGTTAGAAGCTTCTGAAATAGTAAAAAGTAATTCATCTTGGAAAAATGATCTACAGTGACCATAATCCCTCGGTTTCCACATGATGCGGGTAAGTCAACAATAAAGTAAGAGGAAATTGTGTTCCAAGGATGTGGAGAAATGGGCAAATGCTGAAGAAAACCAAAGGGTTAATCATGGAATACTTTGGAATGTGTGCAGATAGGATAGGACTTAACATAAAGCTTTATATCCTGGAGAACAGTGGGCCACGAGAAATAATGCAAAACAGGTTCTAAGATTGATTTAATTCCACAATGCCCTTGCTACTGCTGAGTCATGACACATTTCCAACACCTTGGTTTGAAGATTCTTAGTTGAAACCAGGGCCTGCTGGAAAAAATAAAGATTCTGGCAGTAGACCAAGGGCCCTTGACTCTGCAGAGCATCAAGTTCCTTGGAAGAGATCTAACACATTGTAAGAAGCACCCTGCCGCATTCCTTTTTTTTAATAAAGTTTGATTAATTATAAGATAAAAGAAAAAACAAATAACAGTAAAAAATGACAAAATCCAACCTATTGAACAATAAAATGATTAAATAAAATGAGAAGACAATATAGGGATTAACTTTATACCTATATATGAATAAGAGAAAAATATATTCGGAGAACTAAAAAGAGGGGGGAGGAGAAAGGAGGGAAGAAAGAGGGGAGGAAATATAAGTTATCAATATATAACAGTCAGAAATATCATAAAAATATACAGAGTATATAACATTGTAAGCATATTATTGAATGAGAGAATGAAAAGAATACTGTAATGAACTTAGGCAAAACAAGCAAAATTAAGGTGGCTTCCGAAACTTCATCAGGTGTGTTCTTATGGGCTGCAGAAGAGGAGACCGAATGAGATAAATAAGTTGTTAAGGGAAGCCATAAAATATCTCTTTTCATTGCTAGCGATACGGGGGGGACATAATTAGTATCAAGTCTATGGTGGAAACAGACAGCGTTCCACCAAGCTCGAAAAGTGACTTCATCAGCTTGTTTCCACTTGGAAGTTATTAAGTGGAAGGCAATAGCTATTAGTACGTTCAAAAGCTTAGAGGTGGTTGAGGCCATTGGGGAGATAGAGTACCTAAGAATATATTAGTAAAGGAAAATGGGATTTCAACCTTAAAAATAACCAAAATTTGGGACCAAATTAATTGTCAAAACCGATGTATTGAGGGACACTTAAATAACATATGTTTTAGACCTGCAATAGGACAGGGACAAGACGAGCAAACAGAGGATGAATCAGGTGAGAAAGAAGCTAAGGACATAGAGGAGAGTAATAATCTATGATAAATTTAAAAAAGGGTTTGCGTGGTATTTGCAGCTCGAGCGGTTTTATGGATTTTAGACCACATTTTATCCCAAGTAGCAATTGGCCATTCTTGAGACAAGCCCTTTTCCCATATCTTCTCATTTTTTGATTTAAGTATTTCTGAGGAGAATAGTGAAAGACTGCACATTTTTGAGGCCGAAGGAGAACCTTCTAGAGTTGAAAGAAGAGAGCCAGAGGACATAGGAATTTCTGGAGAAGCAGGTCATTTTTGGAGAAAATGGCTGAGGGAAAGATGGAGAATATTATATTGCGATCTAAAGGATGTTGGTAAATAAAATTTAGATTGAAGATCCAAAAAAGATAAGGGTTTGTTATCATCTATGAGTTGTGAAATCCAGTGTAAGCCTTTAGAATGTCATGATTTCCAGTATATAGATCGATTATGAATCTGCAAAGATTTATTATGCCAAATAGACTGATTATGGAGAGAGGTAATGGAGGAATGTGACAAAGAAAGTAGAGGGGTTAAAAGTTTACGAGAGTGAGAAATGACCGGAGAGTGCAAAAATGAAATTTTGGCAGTGAAGGTCAAAATTTCTTAAAAGCCAAAAGGGCTGCTAAGATCTTTTTCTAATTGTACCCAGAGAGGTGGATATAGGAGGAGATACACAGAAATCCATTTAGCAGCTTGTTTTAGTGAGAATGTGGTATGATAAGTCTTAAAATCGGGGAACTTGAGGCAGCCATTAGGTCTATCCTTTTTGGCAGAAGATAAAGCCATACGCGAAGTTTTACCCTTCAATAAAAACGTTATCAAGATGGAATCAGTTTTTGTGAAGTAATATTGAGGAATATGAATAGGATCCATCGATATCATATATAATACCAGAGGAGAAAGCATCATTTTAATAGAGTCTAACCGACCCCATCAAGACAGAAAGAGAGGGTGCCATCGACTAATATTATAATTGAATTTTTTAATAGTGTAATCGAAATTGACATTAACCCCTTCCACGCTCATGACGAGCTGGGCTCGTCATGAGGTAGCCTCCTCGCACGCTCATGACGAGCCCAGCTCGTCATGAAACATGGGAATAAGTAAATCTCAGCACAGGAGGGGAAAATGCATAGCATCGATGTGGTTAAGAGTATTGGCTAGTGAAGGTGTGAACCATAAACCAAGGTATTTTATTTTAATAGGCTGCCAGGAAAAACATGATGAATCAAAAAAATGTTTTTGACATAGAAAATGTAAAGGCAAAATTTCTCATTTAGCGTTCAGACGATAACCTGAGAGTTTAGAAAAAAAGGATACCTGTTGAAGAAAGAGATTAAGGGATGTTTCAGGATTGGAGCAATATAGAGGAATATCATCATCATAAACTGATAGCTGAATTTGATGGGAACCAGATTGAAAGCCTGTGAGTCTATCATCTTGTCTAATTTTAGTTAGAAAAGGTTCTAGGGCAATGACAAATAATGAAGGGGACAAAGGGCAACCTTGTCTCACTCCCCTACATAGTGAGAAGGAAGCAGAAGAATGACCGTTAGCAAATATGGACGCGTGAGGATCAGGGTATAATAGAGAAATAAAAGTTATCAGTTTAGGAGGGAAACCGGCCCATCTTAAAGCTTGAAACAAAGTCCCAACCAATCCTGTCAAAAGCTCTCTCAGCAACTAGGGCAATTGCTGAAATCGGATGACCCAAGGAGGAGGCCTGACTAAGTAAATTAAAAAAGACTCGAGAATTATCAGAAGCAAGTCGCCTATTAACAAAGCCCGCTTGCTCAGGACCGAAGAGATCAGGTAAAATAGGATCAATCCGTAGAGCCAGAATCTTTGCAAACATTTTGTAATCGGTGTTGACTAATGAGATAGGTCTGTAATTTTTACAAAATGGGTGATCTTTGTCATCTTTGGGAATTAAACAGATCAATGCTTCTTGATATACGTCATTCCTTGTGTCTCTGTTTCCTTTTACACTAAAACAAAGCACAAAAAGGTATTTCTTAGTATTGAAGGTCAAATGAAATGAACAAGAGTGGAAATAGAGAGAGTGTCAGCAGACTTCAATAACTCTGCACTGTAGAACAAACCCACCTGTGCAATAAATCATATGATGATATCCAGTTTCTCTGTTTCGCTCTTTTATTTAATTCTCCTTTTCCAAGGTCTACTGTGAATCTCCATGAAAGCAGTGTGGGACTAGCTGTGGATTTGGTGAAGGTTCGAAACCACCGTTGCTCCAGTGGTATGCACACTGAACACTCACAAGGCTTTTCTTCCTAATGTTCACAAACATTGTAAGGAAAAAATAAGAAAATAATTCAGTAAAAAAATCAACACAGCTGAAGAGCTGATGCTGAGCTATACATGTGTGTGTGGGTAAGCCCGCCCATTTATAATTATTTCTTCCTGCCCTGTTTGTCAGCTGGTGGAGAATTACAAAAAAGGCCTTTCTCCTCGACTCCACTGTCTTGGCCAGGAAAAGGGATACCAATCACACCACACTGCCTTGTCAAAAGGTGGTGTGGGGGAGTTAATGCTTCCCTCAAAACCTCATATTCCAAAGGTTAAAAGGATATAATTGCCCACTGCCAACCTCTCCTTACCCAATTGTGAGGAGGGTATATGGAGAATCCTGTCACTTGCCCAAGGGCTAGGGGGAACATGATCTACTTACACCTTGCTTTGCCCAGTGGTGATGGGCAAACTGCAGGCATCCCTTCTCATCTTGCCCAAATGCAAGGAGTGGAAATGCATCTTCTGCTTGTACTAGCCAAGTTTGGGGGTAATGCCCATACAATCACCTTTACCTTGCTTCAGGGTGAAAGGAGGGGGGCTTTAAAATCCTGCTTGTCTGTAGCTTGCAGAATACAAAAAAGCTTGAATTATTCCCACCCACTGATAATTACTCAGGCTGCATCCCAATCCATTGTGATTTTGCACACCATGCCACCTCAGTTTTAGACCCAGCCATATGCAAATCACTCTTGACCCTACTCCCATAGGAATTGTTCAGCCTGAATTGCCAGGCCTGGTTCTTCATGAACAGGAACACAAGCAACCCGAGAACAGTTATGCCCTTTATAGGGCTCATCATTCAGGTATTACTTGGTTCCAGGGTTCATTGTGCACAGGACCCATGTCTACGCATACCCATCCCAATTGTGGCATCGCACTGAAGCATACAAAAAAGTGATGGAAGGAATACTTGAATTCATTTGAGCCACTGCTAAATACTCCGGGTCACATCCAAATCCATTTTTATTTTGCACACAATGCCACCTCAGTTTGGGCCAGCTATATGCTGATCAGTCTTGACCCTGCTCCAATAGGAACAGACCAGCCTGAACTAACAGACCGGGTCCTTCCTGAACCAGAGAACAGGCAACTGAAGAATAGTGTCATCTTTATTAGGGCACATCAATGAGAAACAACTTGGGTCTACTGGCACAGCATGCATTGGGCCCACGTCTGGGCATACCTGGCAAACTTTGCCTTATGAATCTCCATCATAGTTGCCACACCTTTAACCCCCACTCTCGTAGCTAAATCAAAGACTGAGGCACTAGTGTTAAAAAAACATCTCTCTTAGTTCAAAACAAGGGCAACTAATTAAGGGATGAATCAAATAGGATGCTTAAATACAGGAAATTGTTCACCCTGCTGGTAATAACACTACTCTTTAACTTGTGACTACAACATTTAGTGGACCTGGGTTCTATTACCATACTGTGTTACTTATTTATATTGGTGCTCGGATCCAAACCGTCCATGTAATTAATAAAGCTATCTATTAGCAACTGCAAACAATTACCTGTTCCCAAGACAGCATCATCTGTATAGAGGAGGACGGGCACAGGTAGTCCTCCAATGATGGGCAAATCACAACCCCCACCTACCGAAACCTGCACATAAGGTGAACAAGAAGGGGCCAGGATACAACCCTGTCTAATGCATCTCTTTAAAATAAAATTCAAGGTACATTTAACTCTCTGTCCATATCTTACAGAGCGGTTCAAAAGGGGGTGGTGATGGACGGAGAATCCGAACCAATAAAACACTCACATCTTACAGAGGCTGATAAATTGGAGTGTATGTCCCTCAGGAAGGAAACAATGTTATTATTATTTCCCATTTCCAACATGAGAGAACCACAATTGATCTCTACTAAACCTGTCAAATGCATAGCTCTAGTCCATAAAGGATAGCAGTATTGCTCCTTATTTTGCCACAGTATATTTATTGATTAAAAGAAACAAGTTTAAAATGTGGTCCACCATCCTTCTACCACTTCGGAACCCATACTGTGCCTCCACAAAACTCGTTGGTCACTGACCCGTGATCTCAGCCTTTGAAGGATCACACTCCCTAATATCTTAACAATAGAGCTTATGAGATAAATGGAGTGAGAACACCGGGGATCTTTTCTAGAGCCCTTTTTAGGGCTCGGGGCGGAGCTCCGAGATCCTAATGTAAAAGAAAAAAAAAAAAAAAGTTTCTTTAGGGGTCCGGGCTGCAACATTCCTTAGTGCGCGGGTTTTTTTTATGGCATCTGCATAGTGATTCGTCTTCGCTGTGCTGTCTTTTTAGTAGCCTTGACGTGATAGGCTATATGTAATTTACGTGCGCCATGTTTGGCATTTTCTCTGCGGTTTCGCGCACGGCCGTCCATAAATATCAATTAGGAGCTGTCAGGGAGGTGCTGTAATGGAATCCAGATGCTGTGTGCGCGTTCACCATTCTGCAGTGCGTTTCGGTGGGCGCGCGCCATGCATTATTTTGTTGCTCCTTTCATCTCAGGTTTACTCGGCTAATTTCAATGTTTGAATAGCTGAAATGCTTTTACCGAAATTTAAAATGTTTGTTTGGAATAAAAGGTTTACAGTTTTCAGCTAGCTTGCACCTCCTTGTTTGAACACGGAATGTAAAGCGAGTTTGTTTTAGAGCACTGATAGCCCTGTGAGGTGATACTTCAGGGTCGACGTGGTGGGTGCTTCGGGCTGGCTTGCCAGTTTGTTTATTTAAGCGGCTGACATGGTAAGTGGAATAACGAGGGAAGAACACGGTACCAGCTGTATATTTGACTGTCACTCTTAGCTGCAATAAAAATAAGTGGGAAAGTGCAATTTCGGATGATATTGAACATTCACTCATTTCAACAATTATGCATTTAAAAAGATTTTGTAGTGGTATTTTATTCTGTATAATATAATCTGAGCCTCTCTGGGTCACCCGATTTCCTACATGATATTTCTTCACGCCTAAAGCTGCCGTGCGTGAAGGACTCTGTCGACACAGTTCAGAGCAAGAAAGGTTTGTTATTTGCTCAACGATGTGTCAGTTAATATGCGTCTGACTATGCAGAAGTTCCCAGGAGCACCTGACGAGTGGCGAGTTCAGTAAGAGGTAAAGAGTGCGCTTTTCATGCCCTACTTCGGGTTCACAGTGTGAGTTTGGGCGGCTGCGACACCAGCTAAATATAAATCTGGCGCAGTCCTACTGGGCACCATGTTGTATGTCAGACTATGAGGGAAGGCGCCGTTCTGCTCTGTGCTGTGGTGAAGGATAGGGTAGTGCAGAGTGAGAGTGCGAGTGGTAGTGCAGAGTGCAGAGTGGTAGTGCAGAGTGGTAGTGCAGAGTGAGAGTGCGAGTGGTAGTGCAGAGTGCAGAGTGGTAGTGCAGAGTGCAGAGTGCGAGTGGTAGTGCAGAGTGCAGAGTGGTAGTGCAGAGTGGTAGTGCAGAGTGAGAGTGCGAGTGGTAGTGCAGAGTGCAGAGTGGTAGTGCAGAGTGCAGAGTGCGAGTGGTAGTGCAGAGTACAGAGTGGTAGTGCAGAGTGCAGAGTGAGAGTGCAGAGTGCAGTTTGGTAGTGCAGAGTGGTAGTGCAGAGTGGTAGTGCAGAGTGGTAGTGCAGAGTGCAGAGTGGTAGTGCAGAGTGCAGAGTGGTAGTGCAGAGTGCAGAGTGGTAGTGCAGAGTGGTAGTGCAGAGTGGTAGTGCAGAGTGGTAGTGCAGAGTGCAGAGTGGTAGTGCAGAGTGGTAGTGCAGAGTGCAGATTGAGAGTGCGAGTGGTAGTGCAGAGTGCAGATTGGTAGTGCAGAGTGCAGATTGGTAGTGCAGAGTGCAGATTGGTAGTGCAGAGTGCAGAGTGGTAGTGCAGAGTGCAGAGTGGTAGTGCAGAGTGCAGAGTGGTAGTGCAGAGTGGTGGTGCAGAGTGCAGAGTGGTAGTGCAGAGTGCAGAGTGGTAGTGCAGAGTGGTGGTGCAGAGTGGTAGTGCAGAGTGCAGAGTGGTAGTGCAGAGTGGTAGTGCAGAGTGGTAGTGCAGAGTGGTAGTGCAGAGTGGTAGTGCAGAGTGCAGAGTGGTAGTGCAGAGTGCAGAGTGAGAGTGCAGAGTGGTAGTGCAGAGTGCAGAGTGCAGAGTGGTAGTGCAAAGTGCAGAGTGGTAGTGCAGAGTGCAGAGTGGTAGTGCAGAGTGGTAGTGCAGAGTGGTAGTGCAGAGTGGTAGTGCAGAGTGCAGAGTGGTAGTGCAGAGTGCAGAGTGGTAGTGCAGAGTGCAGAGTGTTAGTGCAGAGTGCAGAGTGGTAGTGCAGAGTGCAGAGTGGTAGTGCAGAGTGGTAGTGCAGAGTGCAGAGTGGTAGTGCAGAGTGGTAGTGCAGAGTGCAGAGTGAGAATGCAGATTGAGAGTGCGAGTGGTAGTGCAGAGTGCAGATTGGTAGTGCAGAGTGCAGATTGGTAGTGCAGAGTGCAGAGTGGTAGTGCAGAGTCGTAGTGCAGAGTGCAGAGTGGTAGTGCAGAGTGGTAGTGCAGAGTGGTAGTGCAGAGTGCAGAGTGGTAATGCAGAGTGCAGAGTGGTAGTGCAGAGTGGTAGTGCAGAGTGGTAGTGCAGAGTGGTAGTGCAGAGTGCAGAGTGGTAGTGCAGAGTGCAGAGTGGTAGTGCAGAGTGCAGAGTGGTAGTGCAGAGTGGTAGTGCAGAGTGCAGATTGGTAGTGCAGAGTGCAGATTGGTAGTGCAGAGTGCAGATTGGTAGTGCAGAGTGCAGAGTGGTAGTGCAGAGTGCAGAGTGGTAGTGCAGAGTGGTAGTGCAGAGTGGTAGTGCAGAGTGCAGAGTGGTAGTGCAGAGTGCAGAGTGGTAGTGCAGAGTGGTAGTGCAGAGTGGTAGTGCAGAGTGAAGATTGGTAGTGCAGAGTGCAGATTGGTAGTGCAGAGTGCAGAGTGGTAGTGCAGAGTGCAGAGTGGTAGTGCAGAGTGGTAGTGCAGAGTGGTAGTGCAGAGTGCAGAGTGGTAGTGCAGAGTGCAGAGTGGTAGTGCAGAGTGGTAGTGCAGAGTGCAGAGTGGTAGTGCAGAGTGCAGATTGGTAGTGCAGAGTGCAGATTGGTAGTGCAGAGTGCAGATTGGTAGAAGTATTACGGGCAGCAGTACCACTACCACCAATGCTACTGCTACCAGTACCACCACCACCAGTACTCCCGCTACCAGTACCACCACCACCAGTACCACCACTACCAGTACTACCACCAGCAGTACTGTAAAAACCTGAGGCGGGTCGGGGACAATCGATATTTGCCCGGCGGTATTGCCTCTGTGACCCTCTAGTTATTTAATCAATGAAGAGGCAGGCGCTGGAGACTGGAAAGCAGGAAACAAGGTTTTTATTTTCTCCGGAGGAGAACACAACGAAACGGACAGAAGGTATCGTTCTGAGGTGCTCTAACTGCATCCCTGAGGCCTGGCCTCTTATACACAAGTTTATCTTTTTATTGCATGTAACATATTCTCGTCGATACTTTGATGTACAGAAAGACATCCTCAGATCCCCCTTTGGGCCCGTTCCCACACACATTTACAGTTGAAGTCCCCACCCTAGTCACAACAGGTGATGAGTATCACGCAGCTGGATATTCCGCCGATTCACGGAATGTGGGGGGTTTGATCGGATCTCATGGAGTGGGGGCTTTGATCAACCCGGGGATCCTTTGATGGGGGAAGCTTTCTATTGTACGGGGAGGGGCAAGGAATGGTATCGGCAGAGCTGGGTGTCGGCCTGGGAACGGGGAAGACAAAACGGGCACACAGGGAAAAAGGGGGTTTGCATCTAAGGGCCGAAGATCATGAAAGGGAAGCAGGGAGGTGTCGCGCTGGGAACAGGATGAGGGCCTGGGGCAGAGCAGCGCCGAAGAGGGGTTTATGACTCAAGGCAGGTGCAAGCAGGGGGTGGTCAGCGTGCAGGCTTAGTGAAGGCGAGGGGCTATGTCAGGGGCCAGCAGCATGCAAAAGGGTTCGCTCTGATCGGGGCATCTTAAAAAAATGGCGGGCGCGCACGACAAAAGTGTGGCATCAGGGGAAGAGGCAAGATGGCGCAGATAATGTTCACCAAAACGTACTAATTTTCAACAGTCCTCCCTTTAACATATTCAAGACATCTTGCTGGTTCATTTTCTACTCGGTTCTATTGTGGTGGGCATGAGAAAGAAAACGGTAGGAACCCTAGAGGAAAAGAGTTGTAAACAATACATTTTAACATTTCTAGTTTTTAGGAGGTGGGCCTATTTGATAAACTTTGATCAATTTGTTTAGCAGGAAAGTCATAGGAATGCAATACAAAAACGATTCTGTAGCGAGAGCAGCAAGCATATTTCATACTGGCAGGTTATTACATATATATCAGGTTCGGATTGGAGCATGATCAATACGATGGCGGCTGGGAGAGAAATGAGGTCTAGCAGAAACGGCGATTGGGGACGTCAAATGTTCGAAGTTTAACGAGTTCTCATCATTCTTTGTTGCCTTTCGTTGGCGCTGTTGAGCACCGGCGGTGGAGCTACAAGTCCAGCTCTGTTCTAAGTTCTGTGTTGCAGGGCACGACCCTTTCCTCGCGTTTCTGGTCGAAAAGGTCCTTTTCGCCCTGTGTCCTTTGAGGTGTTTGTCAGAAAGTTCAGATGGAAGAAGAGCGTACAAAACAGTCCATAGGGTAGGTCAGAGGAAAAGGGGGATGGAGCAAGGCCAAATTAGGAACAAACTAGGGGAACGAGAGACTTCAAATAGGCGGGCGTGTGACCGGATTCAGAGAGCGGGGACTTGTCGACAGACACTGGACATCGAGCAGGGGCATCAGGTCGACCCTTTCTTCTCATGTTTGTCGAAAACAGTGCCTCGTCCTGCAGCTCTTTTCTGTCGTGGTCTCGCCTTGGCTAATGTCGCAGGTGTTCCTTAGTCTGTAGTCAGGCCTCGTGCTCCCACATCCGGTCCTTCTCTCCTCCAACAGCAGTACCCTTAAACAAGTTTGAAAAGACAGTCTTTAGAGAATTTGCAGATGAAGATAATCAAAAAGTCTATTTCTCTCCCAGCTCCAGGCAAAGAATGAAAAATGCCCGTTATATTAGTGTTCACAACTGGCATATGAATGACCGGTGACGGGCCTGTTGGATTTACTATGACTTTCCTTTACAATTATTTATTACAGTCACGACAGTTCATCTGATAGTGACCCACCTTCGTGAGACGAACCTGGCAAAGATATGCCGTTCTCTAGAGTTTTACATTTACAAAGGGTACTGTGAGTCGTCAACATAGTACTACACAGGTATTTTGCTGAGAGACGAACATGGCTAAACATTTCCTTTCTATCGATGCATCCTGCCTTTCAACTACTACGGGGTTCATTTCGATGATTTCTTTACCTTGGACTAGTCTGTTAACCTAGTAAAACATCACTCTGGATCCTACGTAACCTTTTACAGCCCGATTACTTAATTAGGAGGGACAGGGGTTTTATGGGGAACAACCAGGGACATAGGAAACTTGTGGTAAGGGCATAAATCGACCCATCTCTCACAACCGGAAATGAGGGGTAGTTTCATAATTCCAGTTTTTGGGCGGCTGATACAGGGGGGTAACAGGGGTGATCTTTTTTTTTTTTTCTGGTTTGGGTATTGCGACAATTCGGGGTGGGGAGGGTCGCGTATTCTGAGGTCCTTGTTTTATACCATAGGAGCCGTCGACATGTAGTTCCCTTATTTCGGGCCAGATTAGGGAACCTCTGTCGTCTTACCTGTCCTTTCCCTTACGGCCCAACCTCGGTTCATTGACTTCTAGCGGAAAAGGAGAGGTAATGACGCGGCCTCAGGGTGATTGTATTAAAGACAAGTTTTTGTGCAAATACGGACGGTATTTGAAGCCAATTAGGTGGTGTGCTAGGGGTGGCAGTCTGCCAATTTCGGGGCTAATCACTCGGAAGAGTGGGAGTGCAAAAATAGAGGGAGAGAGAGAGAGAGAGAGAGAGAGAGAGAGAGAGAGAGAGAGAGAGAGAGAGAGAGAGAGAGAGAGAGAGAGAGAGAGAGAGTGCAACGGCAGGCTAAATAGTACACGTGCAACAGAGAGGGTGGCAGTGTATTCAAGAAAGGCTATTTAGTGCATTACACAGTAAAGGGCATTCACGGGTCTGCGTTAGAATCTTGTAATCATGCAGTTTGAGCATTAGACAGGGTAGAGGGGACGTGCCTTGAGAAAAAGGAAAGAAGAAAGGAGGTACCATTTTGTCGCACTTCTCGCATTCTCGGTCCTTCGACCAGTTGGGTCGACGCCTCAGTCACACACACACATTCCCTCATAGTTTCGCATCATACGTGACATGGGTTCATTCGTCCGGTCTGGTTTAAGGGTGATCACTTTTTATCAGGTTGCGCTAATTTTTCGGGTTTGTTCGACACGTGAGTAGTTTGCAGGCGCGCTTAGACACCACCTTGCGGTGCTAGTCCGCTTCGTGTATTAGACATGGCAAGGCTTCAGATCTTCGCCACACCTCGGCTGTAATCTCTGATGTAACCTGCAGAGGGAGGAAAAAGGGGTTGGGGGAGACAGCATTCGCGCATATTCAAACACATGGGTTCATAAGTCCTTTACTTACCTCTTACTCGTCTTTCCTCCTCGGGGCAGGGTCCCCGGGGATATGGTTTCTGGAGTCGAGGGGGGGGTAGTGTGTCCATATAGGTCGTGTGCGGGGAAACGTAAAAAGGAAACCAGAGGTGCTTAGTGCGAGGTATCTAGTCAAAGGATGTATCTCACTATCGGGATCCTTAAACCTCTTTCAACGCTGTGGCGTTCTAAGGTTCTTCGGTTCTTGGGTCAGCTCCGTTCCCTGATACTTTGGAACGTTGTATTTTATCACATTTACATTATTTCCTTTCACCCTCCTTTTACATTCCCTCATTTACACCGTTCGTTTTACCCATCCTTGGAAGTCAAGGTCTTCCTCTACGCGAGAGCTCATGGGTCAGTCGCGTATTTTGAAGGCGGAGTGTCGTGTCGTCGATCCGATCCGTCCTCCAGGGCTGGGCAACCATCTTCTTTTAACCTTAAAGAGAGAGCAGAGTAGGGTGCACAGAAAAGAACTTTCCCACCGATCCCACATTTTTTTTAAAATAAAGCATGCAATACCCGTCCATAGTTTCAAAAACTTTATTTTGCAAAATCATTTCAGCATGAGGATTATGAGGGTGCGGTCGTATTTGGCCGGTCGTGGCAATGGCTAAAGTGCGTACAGTGGGGGGTGTCGTTTGCAGCAATAAAAACATCGGAAAGTTTTACTCATTCATTTGTAAGAGACTAAAAGCGTCTATTAATTGGCTGGGGGTTCGGGGGCATTTATTTTCATAATTTAGAAGCATAATCATAATAGTGGTAATCAGATTTCCTATATGCATACCGTACGTGAGCGTCGTAAATGAGGTTTACATCAGTTATAAAAATATAATACATTGTACATTTGTAATCAACATTTGTAACGGGGATCCTTTCGTACTGTTCGTCGAGTGAGTTCTCCTTGTCTTTTCTAGCCAAGTGTACAAAGGATCATATAAAATCTTAGAACATCAAGTTTATATTAGTGCGAAGGAACACCACGAGGTGTTCGTAAGTTCCGATTGATACCAGCGCCATTTTGGGCGGGGCCGGCTCAGTCCGGAAGCAGCATCAGGGGGAAATGTTTCCCATTACTGGCAGTTTGGACCAGAGTCCTTTTCGGCAGTTCTAGAATTCATGCTAACAGAAGGAGTGGCAATGTCATGTTTGTTTCGTTGGCGATCAAGGCAGCCGTCCCTTACCGGAAGCCTGCAAAGGCCGAAGGTTCCGCCGGGGACCTTTGTAGGATCTTCAAGGCTGCGGAGATGCTGTCGGAGATGGGGGCTCGTGCTCCAAGGGGCAAATGTTCGAGTTATATTGCTGGTCAAAGTTACTCTAGTGGCCGGGGCCCGCCTTCCAGCGGACCCAGACGCCATTTTGAGGCCCTACAGGGGCCACTCTCGTCGAGTTTGCAAGAGTGGGAGAGATCCTTCGGAGTGAACGGAAGAGGTCCCTGTTGTGTGAAAGCGGGACGTTCAGCTGGGGTGCAGCTGTGATGCCCCCACCTGGGGGGGGCGAGGGAGACTCGTCCGCATCGTCTCCTTCTCCCGGTGCACTCCATGCCGCTCCTTTTCATCGCCCCGCATGAAGGTCTCTCCACATCCGGCGTTCCCCAAGTCCTGTGCTCAGTGCTGTGGGAGCATGGCCACCTGTGGCGCACATTCGGCGCGGCACGAGTATCAGTGCAGTCATTGCAGGTTCGGTGTTCCGAAAATATGGTCACCATTGTACGTTCGGTGCTGCGCAAGTACTGGGGTGCCACCATGGTGTGTTCGGTGCTGTGGAAGTATTGGCACCATCGCCTGACTGGGGGTGTTCGGCGTCGGGCCGGGGGCTGGGAGACCTCCTATCGGTGGAGGTGGGAGAGGCTCGTCCGCGTCGCCTCTCCCTCCCAGCCCAACTTGGACAAATTGTTGTGGAGGTACGTGCAGGACATCCCGCCGTCCAGAGCTGCTGCGGCTGTTACGGAAGAGAAAAGGAAAAAAAAGGTGCCTCGTTCTCCTCTGGACATGTGGCGGGACTACTTAAGTCTATCCAGGCCCGTTGCGGCTGGCTGAGGAGACATGTGGCGGGACTACCTACAACTGCCCCGGCTGCTGGCTCCTGCCTCTCCTCCGGCTCCCCCATACGTTAAGATTTCCTGACCAAGAGTTGGCGGCCGGGCCCGCCTTATATGGGTTGCCGTTGGTTGGGCGTAGCCGTAACCCTGCCCTACTTTGGAAGGTTCCAGAATGAGGGGGGGGGGGGGCGAATGTTCTGTTTGACTTTCATTTTCTACAGTTTACCGTTATTATTCCTTGTTTGTTGTGTTAAATTAAAAGTTCAAGTTCATTAATGGTCTACGGATTTTGTTTTACCATTTCTTTCTTTTCAGGTTGTTTTTATGCTAAGTTTCAGCTAACAGAGGTTGAGTAACACGGAAACACGTGTAGAGGGATGACGCAGATTTGTACATTACATACACACAAACTCAGACGGGGGGGGACAGTACAAGTACGACATACAAAGACCCAAGACGAATATAAAACAGTTATTGGTCATAATTATCTCTTTCCGTCTGTGAATTTGAAACGAGGCTGGGTTCCCGTCTTGACGTTGCCCGACCTAGGAGAACTTGAGCATGCCGCTGAAATTGTCCTGGCGAAATCTGTGCCATCGGGCATAATCAAACGTGGTGGTTCTGTCTGGTCTGTCTATGTAAGTCGGGTTCTTCTTTGTCTCGCGCTTCTTCTTGTACTGCCGGTCTGTCGTTCCTGTCGGCCCTTTGCCTTTACTCACGCTCAGTAGAGTCGGGCATTGGGCTTTCCAGTGTCCGACATACCTACAAAAAGCGCATTGGGCTGGCCCTAAGTCTGGTCGTCTTTTGCATAGCGTCGGGGGATAAGTTGTGGGTAGCGATGTCCTGGGGTTGTCCTGTCGGTATATTTCTCTATTTGGTTTGTCCTCGTCTTTTCTCTGTCGTTGCATAGCCTCTCTGCGCCACATACCGAGACTGTCGAGCATGATTGGCGTTGTCTTATTATTTCGAAGGGCTATTTCTAACGTTTCTATTTTATCAAGGTCAAAGGATCCTGCCAGTGGCCACTGTTTGTCTTGACTCTCTTCGGTATACCTGTGCCACAATTTATTATAGGCTATGGTGACTAATCCATAGTTTATGAACATGTCCTTATTAGGGGTGCCTTCTAGTGGAGCTATATGGTCCACCTCTAATAAACGGTCCGGGCTAAACAGGCTATTAATCAGTGGGGAGAAGACAGACATGACGGCTCGTAACGAGGGACTAAAAAGTCAGCACTGCCTATCTTATCACTAGGTGCAAAGACCGGACAGAATATTTCTATTCAACGTTGTTTGCAGGCAGTGAATACCTCATGGATCAAAAATAATAAAAAAGACCAATAAATAACAATGGGGAGAATGAGTAGGTCCGCAAAGATCTGCGTTACCTACCCTTTTCACTATCTGCAAAAAGGGTGGTCTCTTCCCTGTTTGCAGACAGGGAATCTCCAGGAAACAATAGTTTTGCGAACAACAGTTCAGTTTCAAGTAATTATTGAGTGGGGGAGAAAAAATAAGCACGGCTGCTGCCCTACCTATCCTCCACTGCTTGCAAAGAGAGAGCCCGTTGTTTCTCCGTTTGTAGACAGTGAATCTCCAAATAAATAAAAAGAGCAATACTAGTATTTTTGAACAATCAAGCAATCAAGCAATCATTTCGCAACTTGTCGTGATTACACGACCTTACCCGGACCATGTGGACAGTTTCTTGTCTTCCGAATCCAGCGCCCGATCGTCCTCTTTTTCTCGTATTTCTCACGGCACTCCTGATGGTCCCCAGTCAGGACCGTAGATCACTCGAGAGAGGTCTGTTCGGAACTAGTGAAGTTCGGATGATCGGCTGCCAGACGAGGGTCTATTGGGCAAGAGCTCTCCCGATCGTTGCAGTCGTTCACTCTGTCGTCGGGACCTCTCCCACTGGATCCACGAGTCGCTGATGGGCCCCACGCTTGGGACGCCAATTGTAAAAACCTGAGGCGGGTCGGGGACAATCGATATTTGCCCGGCGGTATTGCCTCTGTGACCCTCTAGTTATTTAATCAATGAAGAGGCAGGCGCTGGAGACTGGAAAGCAGGAAACAAGGTTTTTATTTTCTCCGGAGGAGAACACAACGAAACGGACAGAAGGTATCGTTCTGAGGTGCTCTAACTGCATCCCTGAGACCTGGCCTCTTATACACAAGTTTATCTTTTTATTGCATGTAACATATTCTCGTCGATACTTTGATGTACAGAAAGACATCCTCAGATCCCCCTTTGGGCCCGTTCCCACACACATTTACAGTTGAAGTCCCCACCCTAGTCACAACAGGTGATGAGTATCACGCAGCTGGATATTCCGCCGATTCACGGAATGTGGGGGGTTTGATCGGATCTCATGGAGTGGGGGCTTTGATCAACCCGGGGATCCTTTGATGGGGGAAGCTTTCTATTGTACGGGGAGGAGCAAGGAATGGTATCGGCAGAGCTGGGTGTCGGCCTGGGAACGGGGAAGACAAAACGGGCACACAGGGAAAAAGGGGGTTTGCATCTAAGGGCCGAAGATCATGAAAGGGAAGCAGGGAGGTGTCGCGCTGGGAACAGGATGAGGGCCTGGGGCAGAGCAGCGCCGAAGAGGGGTTTATGACTCAAGGCAGGTGCAAGCAGGGGGTGGTCAGCGTGCAGGCTTAGTGAAGGCGAGGGGCTATGTCAGGGGCCAGCAGCATGCAAAAGGGTTCGCTCTGATCGGGGCATCTTAAAAAAATGGCGGGCGCGCACGACAAAAGTGTGGCATCAGGGGAAGAGGCAAGATGGCGCAGATAATGTTCACCAAAACGTACTAATTTTCAACAGTACTACCACCAACAGTACTACCACTACCAGTATCACCACCTCCAGTACTACCACGACTACCACTACCAGTACCACCACCACCAGTACTACCAGTACCACCACTACCAGTACTAGCAGTACTACCACCACCAGTACTACCACTACTACAGCCACCAGTACTACCACTACTACAGCCACCAGTACTACCACTACCACCACCAACAGTACTACCACCACCACCAGTACTACCAGTAGCAGTACTACCACAACCAGTACCACTACCACCACCAGTACTACCACCACCAGTACCACCACCACCAGTACTACCACTACCAGTATTACGGGCAGCAGTACCACCACCACCAATGCTACTGCTACCAGTACCACCACCACCAGTACCACCACTACCAGTACTACCACCACCAGTACTACCACCAACAGTACTACCATTACCAGTACCACCACCTCCAGTACTACCACTACTACCACTACCAGTACCACCACCAGTACTACCAGTTCCACCACCACCAGTACTGCCACTACCAGTACCACCACCACCAGTACTACCACTACCAGTACCACCACCATCACCAGTACTACCACTATCAGTACTACCAGTACTACCACCACCAGTACTACCACTACTACAGCCACCAGTACTACCACTACTACAGCCACCAGTACTACCACTACCACCACCAACAGTACTAACACCACCGCCAGTACTACCAGTACCACCACCACCAGTACTACCACTACCACCACCACCACATTAACACACTCCATAACACTTAGCAAAAATACATTACCATTTACAATGCCATTAGCTCAAACTCAAATAAATCCGAGCCCGATTGCATTTCTAATGCTTGTTAAATACTGGTATGATGACTGAATCAGCACATTCTGCCAGAGGTTTGAGTCTAAAGGACACATTTATATAATTAGTAACAATGGGGACCATAACGAAACATTGGACTTAAACAAGTCTTGTCTAATCTCATCAGGGCCAGACACTTTGCTTCTAGCGAACCTGTCTATAGCATTACACACCTCCTCCCATCGTAAAACTAAGATATAATTGCAAGAAGACAGCAGTATGGATGACCTACCATGTTCTGAGGAGTCAATACCTGGAGCTTCATAAATAGCCTCAAAAAGTGTCCAACCCAGATATCTTGCAAATGATGCTGTGTTAGCAAGGAGGCTGAATCAGGCTTAAATAGTGGGTTATTAATTATCTCCCATAATGAGCTTTTGTCACTACTCCAGCTTGCCACATACATGTCTTCTCAAGTCTCCTCCCTCTAAAAGATTTTCCTTTGTTTCATAGCCAATTTTTAGATGCTCGCCCAGTAAGATTACAGGAGCATATCCCTCTTTAGTATTAATATTACTTCCCAGTAAATAAACATGGTCTGCAGTATATTTTGAGCTGTTCACATTGCAAAAGTTGACAATTTAAAAGTCTACATGAATTGGAAAAAGTCAGGCACATTGCAAGTAAGTTTGACGACCCAGTGTCTATCTAGTGAATTTTACAGTCAAGACTTAGAGAGATTACAACCAACAAGCCTATATTAAGTCTCCCAAAAGATGAACTAATAGCTGGAACAGAAAAATTGCGATAGCCATCCAAAAATAAACTAATGCTGACCTCCCATGTTTCCTTAAAACATATAATATTGTAATTCTTTTTTATGTCAACCAACTATGGACCCCTTTCTATGTCCCCATATTTGTGATTTTTCTACACAAAATCTCTAGATATAAGCATAGGACGATATTACTACTCCCTCTTCTTACGAAAGTGCCCCAAATATTGGACTTGGGGGGGGGGGGGTAGTCATTCCTTGATATCTATACTCAAGGCTTCAAAATTATTACTAGTTGCAACATTGACAACCACATTGTTGCTGTGTGTACCTGACACATGGGATGTAACAGATATTCTTGAGAAAATATGTCAATAGAAGAAACGCGATGGTAAAGACATAAGGGAAGTCTTTGCCACTGATTTCCCCAAACAAATGAACTGTAACTTGAGCATTAGTAAAGTTTATCACTATTCAATCATCTTTCACTGTTTTGGGGGCCTTGCCTACCCATGAATCTCTTCTCACCATATTCATACTTTTATACAAGTATGGCATGTTACCCAGTCTCCTTAAAACCCATGAACAACTTGGGGAAGAATTCCAAATGTCCAGATCTCAGGGGCGAGAGATTGCCTAATACGAGAACATATGGAGTTGTGGCATAAGTGTGTTGCCATAGCTGTGTACGGAAGCAACATGTGTGAGTATGCTAACCTCACTGACCTACAGACGACAGAGAGCACCTTTTATAAATTTTTACTTTCACGCCTCAAAAGTACGGAAAGTATATAATTCAAGAGAAACTGGGACAAGATTATGTCTCACATTATTCAACTGAGACCTTTGTTGCTGTGCTTGTCAGTATGGCTGAACACTGATCTAGAATTTAACAGGATGGTCATCAAAGATTTTTTGGAACTTGATCATGCTTCCCAAATACCCTGGCTCAGATATTTATTGGCTGGCTTTCAAAAGCTGGGTTGTCCTGATCTGTTTTATAACACTGCTGGTATAAAAAAAGCAGATAAAGTCTGGGTAAAAAATACTTTTATGTCCCAAAAATGGGATAAACGAGTAACAACTTGTTGAAACCATCTGTTTGAGAAAGTGCCTCTTTTGCATGGTTTGCCCCCACGTTTTTGCCTGGGTTTGATGTGGGTTCAAATGTAGTGCCCAGGTAACCTGCCAACCAGGTCCCCCGTGCCAGTGCCCCTTCCCATAAACAACCCCCCAATTGGTAGTTCTGTCCCTAGTAAATGGAATCCAGGGTACATAGGGCCTGGGAGCTGAAGAAGGTCCCTTGGGACCCCCCTCACTTGGACCATGTCACTGCCCTTGCAGCCTGCATGCCCCTGTGATGGAGAAAACAACAAAGTCGACATGGCACTCTGCCAGGGTGCCATGCCAGCTAGCACTGCTTCACAGTATAGGTAAATCACCCAACTAGCAGGCCTCACAGCCGTAAGGCAGGGCCCACTATACTACAGGTGAGGGCATATCTGCATGAGCAGACATGCCCCTACAATGGTGGGTGCCCTTTCCTAATAGTATAAGTGCCAATGAAGCCATAGAGAGTATATCGACTTGGAACTCAACAGCTCGAGTTCCACAGCACCATAATGGCTCCACTGAATATAGCAGTGTTTGGTACCAAACTACTCCTTTCAATAAATTCACACATCAGGATTTATTGTAACATGTACCCAGTTGGCATCTCAAAGGTGCCCCCTGAACCCATACCATTCCTGGTGTGGTCTCTGACTGGCTGTAGGCAGCCAGCCACCACCAGACATCTTTAAGGACCCCTGGGTAGAAAGCCCCAGCCCTCTACTCTCTGGAATCAGAAACAATGCAAATTCAGAAATGTAGGAGGTGTACCCACCTCTGCCAATCCCGCCCCTGAGGTGGAGGAAGTGAGGTGAAGGACAACTTTCAGTCCCTGCCATCTTGAAGATGGCGCGACCCCTCCAATCAGGGCTAGGTCTATTCCCCCTCCCACAGGAGTGTAGTCCCTCCAGGTAAGGTGCCCATTGGCCCCACCTGCTACCCCACAAAAACACCTCCTAAATGTCATATTTAGGCGGCTCCCCCAGACCCAGCAGGCAGATTCCATTGACCAAAGAAGAAGACCGAAGACGACTGCTGCCGGACCAGGAACTGACCGGCTGCCGACAGAACCCATCAATAACCCTGCCACCTGCAACCACTTTGAGCACTAGACCTGCCATTCTTCCAGAAACTCTGCAAGGCCTCCAAGAAACCCTGGAAACCTTTCAACCTTCACCAAAGTGCCAAGAACCTCCCTTCGGACAAGAGGATCTAGTCCCTGGCATCCACTGGTACCAGAACTGCAGTAGTGAGGACCGATGCTTGGTTCGATATGAGTCATTGCTACCAAAAAACTCCAGAACCGCAGTGGTGAGGACCGACCCATGTGCTGATGCTACTCACTGCTACTAAAGAAATCCACGACCGCAGTGGTAGAGGACTGACACTTTTGAGAATGCGACTCTACCCGGTCAGAAGAACACCTCGCAGCAGGACAGCCTCCATGACCTTGAGGGATCCTCTTGGCCCAAGGACCTGAACTATGCCCAGCCCTGTGACTGAGAACACATACCCTACTGCAAGTGGCCCTCTCAGCCTCCTGCTACCCCTCATGCACTGCCGCCCGACCACAACCTCTTTGTGACAGTCCTATGACAGCGTAACTCCTCCATCCATTCTACAGCAGTCTGTCGCCAGCAATCGCGAAGGTAACTGTGTTGGCTGTGTGCTAAAAGCCAACCCATTACATTCCTCTCTGCGGACTGCAAGGGTAATATCATCACCGGCATCAACTGCTTTGGCCTAGGTACTGATTCCCTCACCTCTTGGGGTGCCTGCAGTTCCCCACGATTGACACCGTGTTGACCTGAGACACTCGAAGCCTGGAATGGAACTGTAAATGGTATATGTACCTGTTACATGGCACAATTGTTTTCCTCCACAGGTTAGTATTGAACTGCTCTGAAAGTTGCACTGTCAGACTTCTGAAACCCGAAAAGTATTTTTGGAGAATCATACTTACTGTAATGCAAATACCCAGGTCTTAAAATAAAGTACAAACAAAGTATGATTTTCTTAAATTGGTCTGGATCTCCTTCTTGAGTCATGTGTCCATTATTGATCACTGTTGTGCAGACCCCCCAGGATATAGCGGCATGGATTAGCAAATTTAGTGGCACAAATATGGAAATTTTGCGGCACAAATATGGAAATTTAGTGTCATTTTCGCGGCACTTTATTTTACTCATAATCATTCATTCTCAGCCTTAAATCAATGGAAACTATTTAGCAGAGTACTCTGCTTTGAAATAGGCAACCTGGGATATGGAACAGAGGAAGCAGCCCACAGGTGAAGGCTGTTATCCCTTGGAAATGCAATCCTCCATTTGCTTTAGTATAGGTTCTGAGAAGCCCAACAAAGATGGCCTGGTAGAAGGATGTGGGGGAGATGAAAGGTGTGTCGTGACAGGGCAGTATGGAATAGCAGTCGGAAGGTTCCAAAAGCAGTCCGTCTTGGATTATTACCCGCCTGAACGTCGAGATCAGCCATCTGAGCCTATGTCTTCGATGATTAGTCCATGTACCACTCATCTGCATCATACTACTCGATCTGGCAGACCAGTGCGAGCACCTTGATGACTCTGAGGAAATATGATGTTGATTTGTTTTGTACTTTTTGTTTAAGAAAGGGGGAGATGTTGAGTCTTGGTGTTATGAGCATTAGGACCCTCGTGGTTCTGAGAAGAATTCAAACAGGAATTGCGTAAACTGCTGGGAGGTATTAAGGTGTGGTTATTAAAATCAAGACGTAATATGTAACGTTAGGGGGTTGTGTGATTGTATGCTGCAGAATAAAGATGTCTGTTACAGAGCTCCATGTGCAGCATGTTTCATTTACGTATTCCAGGGAGGAAGTGACACCCAGCATACATGTTGCTAGCCTGCCCCCCGAGTAGCATATCCTGTCTATCACCCCTTCCCTGAGTGTCAGCATATCTTGTACATAGCTCCTGCTCTTGATGTCAGCATATCTTGTCTGTAGCCCCTGCCCTCCTGGGTGTCAGCATATCTTGTGCGTAACCCCAGCTGTGGGTGTCAGCATATCTTGTCCGTAGCCCAGCTGTGGGTGTCAGCATATCTTGTCCGTAGCCCAGCTGTGGGTGTCAGCATTTCTTGTCCGAAGCCCATGTCCCGGGTATCAGCATATCTTGTCTGCAGCCCCTGCCCTCCTGGGTAACAGCATATCTTGCCCCTAGCCTCAGCCATGGGTGTCAATATATCTTGTCTGTAGCCCCTGGCCTCCTGTTTGTTAGCATATCTTGATGGTAGCCCCTGCTCTGGTTGTCAGCATAACTTGTCCATAGCCCTTTTGCTTGCGGTTCTAACTTGACTGTTCTTTTATTGAGAAAGTGCATTATCTGTGCCCTGAGCTGATACTCAATTGATATCAGTATGTCCCTATTTCTCCTTTTACTGTATTTCCAGCTGCCTTTACTGTCCTCTTTCTTCAGGATTATATGATCATTATTAGCCCATTTGTGTACGTCTTTCTTCTGGAGATCAAATGTCAGTGTCATATCTGCCTTCCAGTGCATTGTGATGCACCGTTTAGCCAGAGTGAAATATACATCTATAAACCAGTTACCTGCTCTTTGTGCTTTAGGTTTGGGGAGCATCCGCAGCAAACACACTTCGAGAATACAACAGATCTCCTTATTGAGTGTCCTGTTTAGTGTATTCACTAGTTTCTCCCAGAAATCAGTTGTCTCTTCTGTATAATACCATGTGCACGAAGTCAACGACTATAGTTTTACATTGAGTACACTTTTGTGTGTCCCCCATTATAAAATTCAGTAACCTAGGCATCAAATAAGTATGTTGCATGTAGACAATTATATTGATTATACTTGAGCCTGACAGTGTGTGAGATCCTCTGAAAAAATCCCTTGTTTGTCTCCCATACTTTTGATTGTGAGTTCCTTGCCAGTGCGCACTTTCCATTTGGGCTTGGCTGATTGCATATTGTGTATAAGCAAGTGGATCAGAGATATATTAAACCAAGAGACCAGTTTGCTCCCACTTCCCATAGTGAAGAGGAGGTGTAAAGTTTTGGGTCTTGGAGCTTCGTCTGTAGCGCTGCGCTAGACCTCCTTCAAATTTGCCTTAAGTGAGGAACTGCATAGGTGGCAACCTTTGTTCCGCTATCCTCTGCTCCATAGATAGGAATTTACCCTCTCTGTACCAATCTCCTATATTAAGTGAGTCCACCCCATGCCACCGATATAGGTAATCTCGCTGTGTCAAGGTCCAAATTTAGATCATTGCAATTAGCCAGACAGCGGAAGCATACCTGATGGTTGCTCTGATTTTAAATACGCATCTGTGCCAACACCTTATTGCTACATTCCATTAACTAGGAGGCTATATCTACTTCATTACGCTCTTTAGTAAAAACAGAAGCAGATATCTGATATGATCTCTACCCATCATTCAGGATATATCTGTGATGGCACGCCACTCTAGTCATCTGGACCCCCATTGTAGCTGGAAGGCCAGATAATAGGCTTCAAAATCAGTAGCTCCCAATCCTTGTTCCGTGATGTGCACCTTCAAAAAACGTGGCATAGTCTATTTTCTCCACTGCATGCCCACACTGTGATGGAATTTTCATAGTGTGCAAACCCTCCACAGGATTGTGAGGTCTAGAAACTAGAGCGCACCTGTTCTGATATTTTATCCCCAAGATGGACTCTCGCCATTCTACCCGGCTAACACTGTGGAAGATGGAAAAATTGTGCAACACAAAAGTCCCCAAACAGTCTCCCAACAAAGTGTCAGCCAAAAAGGGTAAGTAAAAACAGTGAACAATAAGCTGTTAAAAACCTAAAAGAAGGCACAATCTACTGTGCTGGGCACCTAGGCTGTGATGCCAATTTTATATTGTGTGAACCTCCCACTGGGCTGTGAGGCTATGAAAGTAGATAGCACCTTGGATTTTCTGATATTTTACCTCCAAGATGGCCGCTCGCCCTTCTACCCTACTAACACAACAGGAGCTGGAAAAATAGTGCAAAACAAAAGCCCCCAGAGAGTCCCACAACAAAGTGTCAGCCAAAAAAGGTAAGTAAAAACAATGAAAAATGAAATGAGCTGTTACAGGCACCGTTTATTCTTTCTTTCTGTACACCCCTATTCCCAAGTTCAGTCCTTATTATCTCTGCAAAAGGTTCCCCAGCCAATGCAACAAAGCTATCGGGATATTTACATAAATTCTAATGACACCTCATAAACATTTTCCCTGCATTCCTGGGCACTTTTGTAAAAATCGCGGACTTTTTACAAAAGTGCCAATTTCGCTGGCACTTTTGTAAAAGTCGCGGCATTTTTACAAAAGTGCCGATTTCGCGGTTTGCCACGAAATCACAAAATCCTGGAGGGTCTGGTTGTGCAACAAATGTTTTACACTCATCTATGTTAGGCCTAAGGTTGCTCACCCACAATACCACTAATAGAGCACTTTGGGTTTTGCATTGACCCGTGTACACGTTTGGGGAACCCCTGGACTCTGTACAGTATTACTATCTAGTGATTATATCATGTACAGAGCCAGCTTCCTACAATCTGTCAGGTTGCATGTTATGTTGCATTATACCACATCAATTGAACCGTACTTATTACTCCATGTGTTTAATATTACTGATTTCTTTTGACTGTCCTTGTATTGAATATGTTGCAGCAGTTGTTGCATGTCCCTAAGGTCAACAGGGGAGGAAGGTGTTCCCTGTCAATGCGATCATTTCTCAACACAGGATAATCTTCATTTTATTTTGATCTGTCCTTTTTATAAACCCTTATGCAAGTATTTTCTGAACCCTGCACTAGTGGGTCAGAATTTCAAACAAGCCAGACCAGCATTATTGTATTTGCAGATGCTAATTGAAGCCATTATTTGTTTTAATGTTGCTTATGTTTAAATGGTGCAGTAAAACAAAGGAATACTATGTTTTTAGAGTGATTAAATGTATTTATTGAATTTTATGGTTTTAACTTCTTTTGAGCAGAATAAACGTATTTGATGATGAAAGCAGCCGAAACGTAAGAGGGTCAATAATGTCCACAACCCCCCACTAAGCTGATGGAGATTACAAAACTAAATTGCATGGGGAACAGATGGCTACCCAGGCGGCATCAAGACCCCCACTATGGTTAATTGCAAGGGGGATCTATGTTACACAGCCCCCGATTTGCCCACACAGGTAGGGTTTGATGATTTGTACACTTATCTCGAAGTCTTGCTTAAAAGCAAGAAAATGGGGTAGTGGTCGAAGGGCGTACTACTCCAATTCTTATCTGAGGGGCGGGGGGATAGTTAGAAAACACCACCCTTAGCCATTAGGCAGGGTAGAGGACATAACACCCTAATGCCTCGCTGACATTGGGCAAGGAAGGGGTTGTTTAAGAACATTCCCATGCCAATTTGTGTTTAAATTTCACTTGATGAGTGTGACCATTGGGGGAGAATAAAATACCCCCTCCCTTGGGCAAGGTGAGGTGCAAGGGGGACATTCCTTTGTACAAACCCTTGGACTGATGGAGGGGTGTTACTTTAGATAGGGACCCCAACCGTTGAGGAAGGTAGGGTGGCAAGACGACTCTAATGCTTCCCTCCTACCAACAGGCAGAATTGGATTTATGAAAGATTACTGCAGGTACAGCGGTACAGTAATACCGGTGTGGCAGGACAGGGGTTGAACGGAGCAGGGGAAGCTGACAGATGATGGGATAGGGAAAGCAAATTAAAAAAGTAAATAAAAGCACTTACCTTGTGCTCGGTCATGCGGCGAGCACAAGGAAAGTGGTTTTATTTACATTTTTATTTTACTTTTCCTATCAGTTGTCTGTCAACTTCCCACCACTCCTGCCCCACCACCCCACTACTGTTACCTGTGCTGGATCGCCTGTATTATTGACTCCATGCTAATGTTATCATTTTCTGATGTTCACAAACATCAAGAGAGATTAAAAAATATCCCCCCTCGTCCTTTGATTAAGAAAGTTGGAGGGGAATAGCCTCCCTCTGTAGGTGGGAAAGAGTTGGTTTCCAAAATATCAATGCATTCGATAGAAGTTGGTGTGCAAATTGAAACCACTTCTACCAAATCCATTTTAGTGGATTCCTATTAGGAAATCTCAAATTGCAAATCGTTATTTGATGCAATTTACAATTTCTTATAAGGAATCATGTACATCTGGCCCCAAGAGTAAGACTAGGAATAAGAGTTGTGTAAGTATGTACAACAGCAGGCATGGGTGTAAGAGTAAATTACATGTATAACAGCCCAGAGCGTGCTGGGGAGGCAGATTTCCCTTCTCAGAGGGGGACCTCAACCACCTCTACTGCTTTGAAGTAGGTGAAAGATCTGTGGTCTAACTATCCGATTCAAGTCAGGTTTTCAGATCTCTGTAGTTCCAGCAGTCATTCATTCTCTTACTCATAATTTGAGCCTTAGTCTACACCTTCTAGTGGATGAATTTGTTTTGCATATTCACATTACTTACAGAGATATCCCTTAAAGAGCCTTAATGGCTGTATATATTTAAGCATCTATAAGGCAAGGGATTCACACAGTACACCATTACACTCCCTGTTATTCACTGCTGTTAACAACCGCGGTATATGTAGATCCCACAAAACTTTTCGTTCAAAGCTAACATTTTTCACTTAAAGTCATGCAGATACATTATACCTCCGTTGCCTGGTGAACAAAGGAGCATGTGTCATGGGTATGATAGGTGGTCGCCTCAAGCTTACTCATAGGGGGTAGCTTAAGGTTTTATTACCACTGGAGTGAATATGGGTTTGTGTAAGTCAAAGTTAAAATATGAGTATGTAGAGCTAATTAGAAGTAAGAGTAGGAGTAACTACGAGCAATTAATAGTACATTAGTCGTATGAGTAAGTAACAAGTAGGTGGGAAAGAGTGGGCATCATTAGGACAAAGTGTAACATTAGTAATATAGTAGATGTTAGAAAAAGTGATGAGTAAAAGTAGGCACAAATATGAGTAAGAGTAAGATTAAGGGCAGAAGTAGGTATTGGAATGAAGTAGAATAATTGTAGGATTAAGTAGTGATATATGTAGGAGCAAAACTAAGCGCAGTTTTAAATAATAAGGGGAGTAACAATAGGCATATGCACAAACAACAAAAGGCAAAGTATAGGAGTAAGTTGAAGTAAATGTGTGATGAGGAACAAAAGAAGTAGATAGGAGTGAGGAGGAAGAGTTTATTAAGGATGGGCATGTAAAAGTATAAGGATGAATAAGGTGTGAAGGAGGAATAAATAGTAGTAAGAGCAATAGTTAATATCAGTAAGTAGAAGTATGAATAGGCATTTGTTGAAATCAGAGTAGCAGCAAGTAGGCACAATAGTAGGATTAGGTGGGTAGCAGTTAGTCAAAGATGTTGGTTTGGTATGTTGCTCTTTCTGCACAGACTGATTTAATTTCAAATGTGAAAGCAGTGGAATGTTATGAATGCTCTCAAAAGAAGAGTGTGCTTTCTACTTATCACAAAACAGCATCATTCTTGATATTTGTAGCCGAGAGAAAAACATTTTGTCATGCCAACCCCATTCAGTTCTCTGTAATAAACAATCTGGTGCCTGTGTTGACTGGAATGAGTAGGCCAGGCTATGTTACTAGGCTGGAATGATATTTGCAGGTTTGGCTGGGGATCAGTGGATTGGACTTTGAGGCTATAGGCTGGACTGAGAGTTTCTCAGCTGGACTGACAGTAACTCATTTGGACCATAAGTGACTGGACTGTAGTGGGAGATGTCACTTGGCCAGAGTAGAAATCATTGCTAACAGGGTGCCAGGGCAGCTGTCACTCCCCACATGCCTCATTCACCATCCCAAAAATGTAGATGAAAGAGATTTGGGACAGCTGATTGCTGCCCTAGCACTATTAGGAAAAGTAAACACGGCCAAAGGAAAAATTGCTAGCTGCCCATATCCTCCTTGGTGTACACCGCTTTGCAAATGAAGAACGCCTGGAGTAGCTCACAGTTACCCATTACCCCTTTGGGTTGATTTCTTAACCTGACTGCTAAACGTTTACCTCATTTGGCTGCATATTAATCACATTTCTATGTTAAGAATGTATAAGAATGTGATCACTTGTGGAATCGAGAGTGCATTCTGGAACTTTCTTATCATAGACTATGATGGGCATTTATTAAATCTCTTACTGGTACTAAAATTGTCCTGAGAATTTTTAGAGAGGAATTTTACTTTGCCACTCCCCCAGGACGCTGTTTACAAATGTAGAAGTTGTCACCTGTCACAGTCATTATTGGGCCCACCAGTTTCAGTAACAGTGAAAGGTAACAGCTACTATGGAGCTTTGTATACAATTATGAATGAGTTATCGGCCCAGCTGGCAGAAGTCCTAGTTCCAAGTAAAAATACCCTGAGAAAGAAGGGCAGACACAGCAGACAACTGACTTGGCAAGCTAGTCAGAATTTCTGAATTAAGCTCCCTCAAACAAATAGCTCTAAGATTCTGACAACCAAAGAAAAAGCCTAAAAATAAGAAAGTTTTACAAAGTAGATAAGGTTCCAAGGGGGTTATAATAGTTGCTGCACAAATCCAAATACAACATGAAATTCACAAGTTATGGTAGTTCTTCAGCCTTAGTTTCTACCATCATCATTCAGGGTAATACTTAACTTCCAACCCCTTATTTATTTCCCACATCAAACATATAATGGTACACAGAATGACACACTACACAAACTACAAACTCACACAATTACATCTGTAGCAAAATAACTGACATCTTAGTTCCAGAGAAAAAGTTAACAACACAATAAAATGCAGATCATATTATCATACAGTGATATTTAAGGAGCATTTTAGAGTGTATGATTACAAGTCAAGACCATGACAACAAAGCAATCAACGATCTCTTCAATATCAGATGCTTTAAAAAGATTATAAGAACCTTCACAGAAAAACATAGGCAATCATGATTTCAAAACTATTTTGCTTTTTCTACTTGGTGACAGGTTTCACAAAACATATGCGCAGGTTCCAACAAAAGCAAAGCTCTTTTCTAAATCTTACCACTCCTACCAAAGACCACGTATATTTAAATATGAGGGTTAGTGCTAGAGGTGGACAATGGAGAAGGGAAAGGGATAAGAGAGAGAGAATAGAGTCACAGGACTCTATCACTTCTAACTCATCACACACCTGGTCAATGAAGCCTGAGCCTTTTACCTGAACGTTACCTTTATGTAATCAACTTAAACATCACTGAGGCAATAGCCTTTGAGAGGGAGGGCACTGACAGTAATCGGACTGGAGGTGCTGCCTACCGCTCTGTGTCGCCCCTACATGTGGAGGCTATATGTCAAGCCTTTTCATGCTGAGTGTCCTGCATTCATGGTATCTTGCATAAAAGTATTATATCAAGCTTGGCGAATGAAGATAGCAAGAAAAAATTTCAATGATTTAACAAAAGAGTAAACCTCTTCAAATCTGCCAATTTCTGTAAACTTCTTCATATAATTATTGTATCCAAAATATCTCTGCACCTCATATTCATTTTCTAAATTCAATTCCACTGGCATAGGATGTGAAGTAACATACGTCTTAGTAGAGCACAGTTTTAACAAAGACTTGCACAATTATTTATACTTTTATTGACTGAGGTAACTTCAATCTAACCACTACTATATTAACACCCTGTTACTTTTAATAACAAATTGGTCCACAAACTTAGGGGCTCATTAGGATGGCGGACGGAGGAGCTACCGCGGCCCTGGAGTACGCGGAAAAAGCCCTTTCCGTGTCCGCCTGCCGCGGACACTCCGTCCGCCACATCAGGATAGGAAATAGTGTCAAAATTCCGTCCGCGACGGAAGAGCACGCACCGCCGCTCAACTACACCCGACCACGCGGCGGACGGAACCATTCCTGAGACTCCGCCGTACGTACTGACGTCTAAGACCGTCCCCCAAATCAAGATGGCGGAAAATACACATAAAACCGCAGCGGAAAAACAACCTGTCTGAACACGGCGGATTCCCCACAGCGAAGATAACATACATAGCAGAGATACCCACCGCAAGGTGCTCGCCACCATGGACCCAGCGCTACACGCTTTCCCGATGCTCTTCGCGATCCACCACGTCCTAGTCTTGGCCCACCATCGACGCCGGCGCAGGTAAGGCACAAACCATTGGCTGTCTGGAGGGTAATACCTGCAAGGGTCGTGACGTAGGGAGGGGGAGTGTCATGTTACCGAAACCACTGATTAAAAGCAAATAGAAATACACATTTGTAGTACGCAACCAGGAATGACAACGACAAACCACGAGACATGATTGACTACCTTTATTAGACATAATCGGGGTATAATCACAGTGTGTGCGTGAGCGTGGGCAAAGTGGGCACCAGAGCATGAACATCAGAGGCAGCACATCAGAGGGAGGAATGCAGTATCACAACATCAACAGGGCATTGTGGGCAACAGAGCAGGTACATCAGAGGCAGCACATCAGAGGGCAGAATGCAGTATCAGAACAGCAACAGGGCATTGTGGACTACAGAGCAGGTACATCAGAGGCAGCACATCGGAGGGCAGAATGCAGTATCAGAACAGCAACAGGGCATTGTGGACTACAGAGCAGGTACATCAGAGGCAGCACATCAGAGGGCAGAATGCAGTATCAGAACAGCAACAGGGCATTGTGCCCAACAGAGCAGGTACATCAGAGGCAGCACATCAGAGGGCAGAATGCAGTATCAGAACAGCAACAGGGCATTGTGCCCAACAGAGCAGGTACATCAGAGGCAGCATGTGAGAGGGCAGAATGCAGTATCAGAACAGCAACAGGGCAGTGTCCATAACAGTGCAGGTACATCAGAGGCAGCACATCAGAGGGCAGAATGCAGTATCAGAACAGCAACAGGGCATTGTGCCCAACAGAGCAGGTACATCAGAGGCAGCACATCAGAGGGCAGAATGCAGTATCAGAACAGCAACAGGGCATTGTGCCCAACAGAGCAGGTACATCAGAGGCAGCATGTGAGAGGGCAGAATGCAGTATCAGAACAGCAACAGGGCAGTGTCCATAACAGTGCAGGTACATCAGAGGCAGCACATCAGAGGGCAGAATGCAGTATCAGAACAGCAACAGGGCAGTGTCCATAACAGTGCAGGTACATCAGAGGCAGCACATCAGAGGGCAGAATGCAGTATCAGAACAGCAACAGGGCATTGTGGACTACAGAGCAGGTACATCAGAGGCAGCACATCAGAGGGCAGAATGCAGTATCAGAACAGCAACAGGGCATTGTGGACTACAGAGCAGGTACATCAGAGGCAGAACATCAGAGGGCAGAATGCAGTATCAGAACAGCAACAGGGCATTGTGGCCAACAGAGCAGGTACATCAGAGGCAGCTCATCAGAGGGCAGAATGCAGTATCAGAACAGCAACAGGGCAGTGTCCATAACAGAACTGGGACATCTGAGGCAGCACATGAGAGGGGCTAAGTGCATCAACAGTCCATAGCACTGAACATGTCCATCAGAGGCAGCACGTGAGAGGGGCTAAGTGCATCAACAGTCCATAGCACTGAACATGTCCATCAGAGGCAGCACGTGAGAGGGGCTAAGTGCATCAACAGTCCATAGCACTGAACATGTCCATCAGAGGCAGCATGTGAGAGGGCAGAATGCAGTATCAGAACAGCAACAGGGCAGTGTCCATAACAGTGCAGGTACATCAGAGGCATCACATCAGAGGGCAGAATGCAGTATCAGAACAGCAACAGGGCAGTGTCCATAACAGTGCAGGTACATCAGAGGCAGCACATCAGAGGGCAGAATGCAGTATCAGAACAGCAACAGGGCAGTGTCCATAACAGTGCAGGTACATCAGAGGCAGCACATCAGAGGGCTGAATGCAGTATCAGAACAGCAACAGGGCATTGTGGACTACAGAGCAGGTACATCAGAGGCAGAACATCAGAGGGCAGAATGCAGTATCAGAACAGCAACAGGGCATTGTGGCCAACAGAGCAGGTACATCAGAGGCAGCTCATCAGAGGGCAGAATGCAGTATCAGAACAGCAACAGGGCAGTGTCCATAACAGAACTGGGACATCTGAGGCAGCACATGAGAGGGGCTAAGTGCATCAACAGTCCATAGCACTGAACATGTCCATCAGAGGCAGCACGTGAGAGGGGCTAAGTGCATCAACAGTCCATAGCACTGAACATGTCCATCAGAGGCAGCACGTGAGAGGGGCTAAGTGCATCAACAGTCCATAGCACTGAACATGTCCATCAGAGGCAGCACGTGAGAGGGGCTAAGTGCATCAACAGTCCATAGCACTGAACATGTCCATCAGAGGCAGCACGTGAGAGGGGCTAAGTGCATCAACAGTCCATAGCACTGAACATGTCCATCAGAGGCAGCACGTGAGAGGGGCTAAGTGCATCAACAGTCCATAGCACTGAACATGTCCATCAGAGGCAGCATGTGAGAGGGCAGAATGCAGTATCAGAACAGCAACAGGGCAGTGTCCATAACAGTGCAGGTACATCAGAGGCAGCACATCAGAGGGCAGAATGCAGTATCAGAACAGCAACAGGGCATTGTGGCCAACAGAGCAGGTACATCAGAGGCAGCACATCAGAGGGCAGAATGCAGTATCAGAACAGCAACAGGGCATTGTGCCCAACAGAGCAGGTACAGAGGCAGCACAAGTACGTGTTCCAACCAACCCGTCCCAGGGACAACTACAGTGCAAGGCTGTTCTCAATGGACACATCATGTGAAATAAAATGTGAGTGAAGTGAACAGCACCTCACATCACCGAATCAGGTGGACTGCGTGAGCTACCTGCCTCGGACACACTGCCAGCACCAGCAACAGGAGTGTGAGACACAGCCACAGCCCGAGTGACACACACATGGGCCACAGACCCAGACACACTGCCAGCACCAGCAACAGGAGTGTGAGACACAGCTACAGCCCGAGTGACACACACATGGGCCACAGACCCAGATACACTGCCAGCACCAGCAACAGGAGTGTGAGACACAGCTACAGCCCGAGTGACACACACATGGGCCACAGACCCAGATACACTGCCAGCACCAGCAACAGGAGTGTGAGACACAGCTACAGCCCGAGTGACACACACATGGGCCACAGACCCAGATACACTGCCAGCACCAGCAACAGGAGTGTGAGACACAGCTACAGCCCGAGTCACACACACATGGGCCACAGACCCAGATACACTGCCAGCACCTGAAACAGGAGAGGGCACAACTGAGACTGTGCCACTACATGATGCATGACAGCGAGCAACAGACACAGTGCCACTATCTGATACATGAGAGTCAACTGCACCTGCGCCACTGGGACCACTGGAATGATGAGCCACAGGGCTGTATGGGCAAGGAGGCAGGGTGGCCCTGGGAGCTGGGGATAGCTGACCTTGAGTGACATCGGCGTGGCCAGGTGTCAATGGTGTGTGTCTGCGTTTCTTAGGGATATGTGAGTGCACCCTGGACAGGACAGGACTGGCAAGTGGTGGGGACTCTAAACAAATATCACCCACCATAGGTGGAGCATCTGCAGCCGGGGATCGGGTTTCTGGGGACGTGCTGGAGCCTGCTTGTCGTTTGCTGTGTGCCTGCCGCCTGGACTCAGAATCATGTGTAATGGGGGATGCAACAATAGGGGACTCCCTCCTCTGCTTCTGACTGGCCTGGATGGGAGTGGAGGTATGGGGGGACTCCGCCGCGGAGACATCTGTTTGGCGTTCATTCGAAAACATCAGGCGCAGTGCAGCCAGGGGTGATGTATGCCTGTCCTTGAGTGCGCCATTGTCCATGGTAGAAGCCTTGTCCGTAGGATGTGCCTTATCCGTAGGTGGAGTGTTGTCTCTGGATTTGGCCTGTGCCTTGGTCGGTGCCCTGTTCCTGCCAGCAGACTTGTCGTCTGTGGTGTACCTGTCTCCAGTAGACATCTGCTCTCTGTGTGTGTCCCTGCCCTTGGGAGATGGACCTTGCTCTGTTGTGTGCCTGTCCTTGGGAGTCTCCCTGCTCTTAGGAGGTGCCTTTGTCTTTTGACTGTCCCTGTCCCTGTCCTTGGGAGTGGCCCTTTCCTCTGTTGTGGGCCTGCCCTTGGGACTCTCCCTGCTCTTAGGAGGTGCCTTTGTCTTTTGACTGTCCTTGTCCCTGTCCTTGGGAGGGGCCCTTTCCTCTGTTGTGGGCCTGCCCTTGGGAGTCTCCCTGCTCCTTTGAGGTGCCTTTGTCTTTTGACTGTCCTTGTCCCTGTCCTTGGGAGTGGCCCCTTCCTCTGTTGTGGGCCTTCCCTTGGGAGTCTCCCTGCTCCTTTGAGGTGCCTTTGTCTTTTGACTGTCCTTGTCCCTGTCCTTGGGAGTGGCCCCTTCCTCTGTTGTGGGCCTTCCCTTGGGACTCTCTCTGCTCCTTTGAGGTGCCTTTGTCTTTTGACTGTCCTTGTCCCTGTCCTTGGGAGTGGGCCCTTCCTCTGTTGTGGGCCTTCCCTTGGGACTCTCCCTGCTCCTTTGAGGTGCCTTTGTCTTTTGACTGTCCTTGTCCCTGTCCTTGGGAGTGGCCCCTTCCTCTGTTGTGGGCCTTCCCTTGGGACTCTCCCTGCTCCTTTGAGGTGCCTTTGTCATTTGACTGTCCTTGTCCAAGGGACTGTTCATGGACTTGGGAGTATCCCTTGCCTTGGGAGTACCTTTTGTGTAGAATGCCTGTGTAGCATGTGATGGCAGGCCCCCCAACACCACTTGTGGATCCTGTGTGTGTACTCCAGGGTATCCGACGTTGTCTTTGTGAACAGATTTTGCTGACCTAGGGGATGGTGTCTGTGCCCTCTGTGCCCTGACGTGCTGTCTGACGCTGCTTCTAGTGAAATAACTAAGCATGGGCGGATTTTGCGGATCCACGATTCACGAATTTGCGGATTCACGGATCGTGGATCCGCAAAATCCGCGGATTTTGCGGATCGGCGGATTTGGGGGCGGGGCTTTACTGGATAATCAGTAAGTGCTACCTCGTTGGGTAAATGTATAGTGCTTTTACTACACTACAGCTACCTAAAGTGCCCGAGAGTTGTCAACAGCGACCAGGTGTGTGTTACTATGCAATCGCGCCGAAGGGCGCAGGGGTCCCTTGAGTGATCTGCCCATCATAGTGGGTAAATGGCGGGAAGACGGTGCACACCTCGAGTGTGTGGGCGGGGCCAAACGGACGGGGCTTCCATGCGAGTGCACATGCCTCTTGTGTGTATAAAAGGTCAGAGACTGATCAGAGCAACAGATGTAGAAACAGAAGCTCCTGGTCACAGAACAGCACGGGGATTGCGCTCGTGAAGGTCAAAGATGCAAAGGCCTGTATCCAGCGTCACAGCTGATTTTCGACGGTATATTTGGGAAGAAGGCACACCTGCCCAGCCTCCACAACGCTCATGATTGTTTTTGGGCTGATGAATGAGTCACTGAATTAAAGCTTCAACTAGGGCACATGCTGTATTGATATCTGTAAGTGCTTCCTGTTGAGGTGTAATTTTTGTGCCAGGACCGTCGTGCCAGAATGAACCCTGCCCTTCATATTTATTCAAGAAGACACCACCGTTTTTTTGTAACTAATTTACGATGGCGCCGGCAAGCTGCCAGCGCCATCCTAAAATAGTTACTAAATTAGCTTCAACAGGAAGCTCTAATTGGTAACATAAAGCAGGCGCTCGAGCCCCTGCTTTATCTTATCTATTAGAGCTTCCTGCTGAAGCTAATTAAGTAACTTTAGGATGGCGCTGGCAGCTTGCCGGCGCCATCGTAAATCAGTTACAGACCAGCAAGGCGTGAACTTTTGACCGGGAATCCGCCGCTCGCGAATTGCGAATTTTCGGTAAATTCGCGAGAGTTCGCGGATCGCGGATTTACCGAAAATCCGCAAAATCCGCGATCGGAGCGGATTTTTCGCTCATGCTTAGAAATAACCTGTATTAGAGTCCTGGTCAGAATATTCATTACCCCCTGAGACATCCAGTGGTGTAGATGGGGAAACAGAGGAAGCACCCGGTCCATGCGACTGTACTATGGCAGACGACACACTGCTTGCCAATGACTGCACTGTCCTGTGTAGACCAGCAAGATCGCCATGCATCCCTTCCATGAATGCCACCACCTGACCCAACTTCCTATCATGGTCTTGGAAAGCATTTGTCATATTGGTCTGCCCACACACAGCTGTCGCAGCAGATCAACAGCCTCAGCACACAGTGCATTTTGGCTCACCGTGGCAGGGGCGGCGGTGCCTGGACCGAACGCCACTCTGCTCCCCCTACTCCTGCGTGCACGAACAGTACACGGTGCAGTTGGCGGAAGTGTGGGCCCTGTGTGCTGTGTCCCGACAGAAGGTGTTGATAGCCCACTCCCAGTCTGTGACAACAGTGCTGGCTCACCATCACCGTTGGAAGATGAGGACGATGGTGTCTCCACATGCGAGTCCTCAGGGACGGTCCTGTCCCCCTCTCCGGCGCTGCCCTCCTCTGTGTCAGTCTGCATGTGTGCGAAGTCGGATCCGGATGCATTGCCTCCACTCATCTCCGCCGTCTGTGGCTGAGTGCCGTCTGTCACAGCTGAAATGCACAGAAAAGAGGTATAAGTCATGGGCACACTCACGTACAGAAGGCCAAGGTGTCCCTAATTACATAGCTGACAAAGTTATTCTGGCACCCATCCTGCACACGGCCCACCTCTACCAGTCATCCTCACATTACATAAGCGTTGTTGTCCGTGACACATGTACAGCATGCGGACAGGGCAGGAGCACGTACATCTGCACACATGTCTTTCCATGGGTTCACGGACCATTACGGCATGTGCTTACTCACTCGACTACTAAGCAAGTGGCGTGTCAACATGCCGTACCTGGATATCAAATTACACCCACCCAATGGCACCAACGTGGCATCGCAGAGATACATAAGCACCAGGGAACTTGATACTGTGTCTGGGCACCAATACATGCATTGCACTCCCAAGTATCCTACACAGACAGTATGCTCACCGCTAGTTTGCTGTTGATCCACACTCAGCCGTTCGGAGAGGTCAGGATGCGTCACAGCAATGATACGGTGCATGAGAGGGGTCATGGAGCGTCGGGCCAGACGTGGCGTCCTTGGAATCATCCCCAGTGTCACTTCCGCTACATTTCTGCTCAGCCTGGCAATGTCGTCCCAGCGTTTGTGGCAGTGTGTATGTCGTCTGTTGCACACCCCCAATGCCCGTACATCTCGTGCAATGCTCCTCCAAACTTCCTTGCGAAGGTGCAGCTTCACCTACCATGATGGGAGACAAAAGGGTGCAAGTCAGTGGACAGTTGGCCTGTCACACAGATAGGGGCAACACGTATCTGTCAGCAGCCATGCACAATCTTAAAAATATGTCGAGCACACAGTACACTGCCAAGATTGCAGAAGCCAGGAGTAATTTGCCACCTCATGCACACCAACATGTCCCACATTCCACTTACCACCTGTCCGGGTGCGCCGTAGAGGCGTCTATAGTTGCGGAGCACACCGTCCACGAGGACACCAAGCTCTGCGGCGGTGAAGGGACGAGACCGGATCTCTTTCGTTGCGGACATGGCAAGATCTCGGAGTATGGCAGTAGTGCAGCAGTCGGTGGTCAGCTCAGCAGCAGCAGGTCGAGGTGATGGTCACAGGCAGCAGTCGGTGGTCAGCTCAGCAGCAGCAGGTCGAGGTGATGGTCACAGGCAGCAGTCGGTGGTCAGCTCAGCAGCAGCAGGTCGAGGTGATGGTCACAGGCAGCAGTCGGTGGTCAGCTCAGCAGCAGCAGGTCGAGGTGATGGTCACAGGCAGCAGTCAGTGGTCAGCTCAGCAGCAGCAGGTCGAGGTGAACAGGCAGCACTGGTTCCCAGGGTAGGATGTGTGCTTTTTGACATCACACATATATAGGGCCCTCAGCACGTGTCAGTGGCATACGTCGCCAGCAATTGGTCAGCCCAGGATGCGTGTTCGTAAAAGGGCCAATGATTCTCGCTGCCATGGCAGTGCACTGCAACCGCTATTTTCGATTGGCCATACGCGGCCAGCGTTCCCTCTTCCCATTGGCTGCATGTGCACGGGCCGTCACGGTGACACATTGGCAACCGCACGTGCAAGCCTCCGGCACGGATGCTTCATTTGCAACAATGTTCTATCACAGGCGCCACCATGGCGGTGCACGTACTCTGCGGGGGAGGTGCAGACCTACACACCCTTTCGATTTAGTCAATGGACATGGCAGTTCATGACCCCTCTTACAGTCAGATTGCATCATCCACCGTACACCGGCCGGACCAGCCCGGCCTTTGACCGCCGTTCCGGCCATGTCCACAACCGCCATTCCAGGCCCGGCCTTTGACCGCCGTTCCGGCCATGTCCACAACCGCCATTCCAGGCCTGGCCTAGGACCGCCGTTCCGGCCATGTCCACAACCGCCATTCCAGGCCTGGCCTAGGACCGCCATTCCGGCCATGTCCACAACCGCCATTCCAGGCCCGGCCTTTGACCGCCGTTCCGGCCATGTCCACAACCGCCATTCCAGGCCCGGCCTTTGACCGCCGTTCCGGCCATGTCCACAACCGCCATTCCAGGCCTGGCCTAGGACCGCCGTTCCGGCCATGTCCACAACCGCCATTCCAGGCCTGGCCTAGGACCGCCGTTCCGGCCATGTCCACAACCGCCATTCCAGGCCTGGCCTAGGACCGCCGTTCCGGCCATGTCCACAACCGCCATTCCAGGCCTGGCCTAGGACCGCCGTTCCGGCCATGTCCACAACCGCCATTCCAAGCCTGGCATGGCGGTTGTGGACATGGCCGGAACGGCGGTCAAAGGCCGGGCTGGTGCGGCCGGTGTACGGTGGATGATGCAATCTGACTGTAAGAGGGGTCATGAACTGCCATGTCCATTGACTAAATCGAAAGGGTGTGTAGGCCTGCACCTCCCCCACAGAGTACGTGCACCGCCATGGTGGCGCCAGTGATAGAACATTGTTGCAAATGAAGCATCCGTGCCGGAGGCTTGCACGTGCGGTTGTCAATGTGTCACCGTGACGGCCCGTGCACATGCAGACAATGGGAAGAGAGAAGGCTGGCCGCGTATGGCCAATCGAAAATAGCGGAAGCAGTGCACCGCCATGGCGGCGCCAATGATATTATATTGTGAGACGCAGCACCGTGATGTGTTGTCTGCAGTTGCGTCATGAGGGTTGTGAGCGTGATAGGGAAATTTCATATGTCATGCAATATTCCATGTGTGTTCATATTATGCCCATGGGCACACAATGTGCAACAGATGTGCATGTCGACTTGTTGATGACGGGTCTGACCCTACGGACTTTTTACATCTTCACATGTAGACAGTACATCACGACTGTATGGCCACATTCTGATTCTGTTGTCAGTGCGTGGTTCAGGCGAGGTGACTACAATGGTGGTGGTACACATGCTTTCAGTGTATGTGTGTTGGCTGTTGTGTCACCATGCATGTAATGACCGTATGCTCACCATTATTGGTGTTGGCATTTGTGCATGATGACATGGTGTGTGTGTATCATTATCGTTTGTGTGCATGCACTTGCATGTGTGTCTGTGATGTGGCTTCTAAACATTAGGGTCAAGACACACGTATTGTCAGTAATGTTCACATGTGACTAAGTTGCGATGTACGTGTTGACACACTTCCTGTTGCAAGTGGCTGCACATTGTTAAAGGGCCACTCCGTATTGTATTAACTATCAGAGATGACAGACATATGACCATTCTCCTAAACATTTTTAATCTTGCTAATGTTGGCTTACATGTGATGGAGTTGCACACGTATGCGTCGTTTGGAAGTTGACTCAAGTTACATCTTCTCCCACACAGGAGGGCTCCAAATGTACATCGGCCATACACTGTGCTTGAGGATATGGTTGACGAGGAGGTGATCAGGAAATTCCGTCTGGATCGACGTCGGTTGATGGAGCTTGTTGCCCAATTGTCTCCTCATCTGCAGCCACGAAGGACGTATCCTGGTTCTATTACACCCACAGCAAAGGTTATGGCGGCACTACATTTCTTTGCTACTGGCACCTTTCAGTACACAGTTGGACATGCCGGGGGGATGTCACAGTCCATGTTCAGCACGGTACTTCGGGATGTTTTAAGAGCTATGATGCTGTACAAGAATGACTACATCCATTTCCCACGGCCGGAAGACTTGCCAGCAGTCAAGGCAGACTTCTATGCACTGGGCCAGATACCACACGTAGTGGGATCTATTGATGGCACACATATCGCTATAATTCCACCACGGGCATGTGAGCAGGTTTTTAGGAATCGGAAGCACTTCCATTCGCTGAACGTGCAGGTGGTGTGCCTGGCAAACAACATCATCTCCCATGTGTGTGCAAGATTTCCAGGCTCCGCACATGACGCCCACATCATGCGGAGCAGCATTGTCCCCCAACTGATGGCAAATCTGCGACCCGGTCAAGCGTGGCTTGTTGGTGAGTGTGCAGTGGGGACTTTTGTGATCTCTGTGTGGCATGGGGTACCCACCATATCTGGTTGTGATATTTGTGTCTGTCATCCCCCTAGATAGGCGACTCGGCGTACCCAAACCGGCCCTGGCTCCTGAGTCCCATACGTAATCCTACAACAGCGGGCGAAATGCGCTACAATGATGCACATGGAAGGACACGGATAGTGATTGAACGTACCTTTGGACTGCTAAAGTCTAGGTTTCGGTGCCTGGATAAGCCCGGAGGGGCCCTGCCTTACTCACCAGGCAAAATATGCAGGATCGTGATTGCCTGCTGCATGCTCCACAACCTGGCCGTGCGCAATGACATTGAACCGCTCTTGGACCCTGAAGACGAAGAAGTTCCTCGGCTTCCCATCCCACCCATGTCGACTGATGAGGATAGTGGTGAGGAGGAAGGTGTGGACCAGAGGCGCCAGCTCATTGATCGCTACTTCCCTTGAATGTGAGTAACTACCTCTTGTGGCGGTTGACAATGCCTTATGTATGTTTGCTGGTGTTGTGTGGATGTGTGGTGGTTCAGCTGTGTGTTCTGGTTTGTGATGGTTGCATATGTGTGTCTTCATTTCTTTGGACATACAAGTCTCCATGATGTGTGTCCTCTCATCCCATGCTTTTGTGATGAGTGTAGTTTGTGGATTGTTGCTGTGCAGTGTGTTGTGATGTGTGTCAATCTGTTTCCTGACGTGTGTTTGCTGTCTCTGATTTTCCCTAGGTCACTCCCGCTGCGCCATGATTATGTACGACTAGGTTCCCTGCACCTGTTTACGTCTGTTTCTGAAGGCAATCATGTGAATAAACATGGAGGCAAAACATCATTGAGTGTGTAGGTGATATTTATTTACAGGTTGTGCATTTGTGCTGGTGAATGTTTACAAGTAAGTGGGGGGGGAGGGAGTTGGAGTTGAAGGTAATGGCAGATGAAATGTCCGTGCTGACACCACATTGGGGGGTGTCAGGCTAGTCCAGCAGACCAGTGGCGATGATTGTCTATGTGGGACAGGATACTTTGCAGGGTGAATGTCTGGCTCAGGCAGTGACAAAATCATTGGCGGCCCCTCTTGGAGCGTGTGGATGGCGCACCCACACTGCTCTCACCCACTTCCAGCCTCGGTCGGCCCCTCCGTCTTTGAGGTGGAACTGAGTCAGCTGGGGGTGCAGGTTGTTCATGGGCCACATCCGTCGCCACGGGCACAGGTGGTGGTGGTGGCGGTGGCGGTGGAGGTGACGGTGGCGGTGGAGGTGACGGTGGCGGTGGCGCAAGGACAATTGGTGGAGGGGGGTGGGGTTGTTCCGGGCAATCCATTCCCTCCACATTGTAGTCTGCTGGTCCATGATGTGCACTATCTGGCCAAGGTACCCCGAAATTTCCCGCAACATGTTCGTGTTGTCCACCGAGTCCTGGTGTGCACAATCTGCATGTTCCTGGCTACGGTCGTATGAAGCCTGGCACCTGGCTAGGGCTTCAAGGGACTCTGCCACAGGATGGGGTAGTTGTCCTTCCTCAGTGCGGCGGAGTGTGGGTCGCCTGTTTGCCTGATGTGCCGTCGCCTCTCTCCTTTGTGGCCCACTCACCCTGCTTGGGTGTGAGGCCGATGGACCTGCGTCGTGCGCTGGGTTAGGCAGGGTGGCACAGGCAGGAGTGGTGGTACTAGTGGTGGTGGTGGTGGTGGGGACTCTGCAGATCACTGAGGCAGGTGTCACTGGAGTCACACATGCGACAGTTGTCGGGCCCGGGAGTCCCTGTGAGCCAGATGGCCCTGGCTGTCTGCTTGGGCCCGCACCATCCTCACCACCGGAGCTGCCTGTGTCATCGTCCCCAGAGAGTCCGGTATTTGTGGGAGGCGAGTTTTGCGGCCGGGTGCTGGTTTCCCCAGTCAGTTCACGATCACCTGAGGGACAAGATTGAGCTGGTCAGTAATGTGTACATTACATGTTCATAACGATTTGTAAACATTTCTGTGTCCTGTCGCACACACCCCACACACCCTACCCTCCACCCCCCCCCACCACCACCCTCCCTGTGAACATGGGGGCCTGTTGGGAGTTGTAGTTGTGAGCTCTCACACACCCCACCCACCACCACCACCTTCCCTGTGAACATGGGGGCCTGTTGGGAGTTGTAGTTGTGAGCTCTCACACGCCCCACCCACCACCACAACCACCACCCTCCCTGTGAACATGGGGGCCTGTTGGGAGTTGTAGTTGTGAGCTCTCACACACCCCACCCACCACCACCACCCTCCCTGTGAACATGGGGGCCTGTTGGGAGTTGTAGTTGTGAGCTCTCACACGCCCCACCCACCACCACCACCACCACCACCCTCCCTGTGAACATGGGGGCATGTTGGGAGTTGTAGTTGTGAGCTCTCACACACCCCACCCACCACCACCACCCTCCCTGTGAACATGGGGGCCTGTTGGGAGTTGTAGTTGTGAGTTCTCACACGCCCCACCCACCACCACCACCCTCCCTGTGAACATGGGGGCCTGTTGGGAGTTGTAGTTGTGAGCTCTCACACACCCCACCCACCACCACAACCCTCCCTGTAAACATGGGGGCCTGTTGGGAGTTACAGTTGTGAGCTCTCACATGCCCCACCCACCACCACCACCACCACCACCACCCTCCCTGTGAACATGGGGGCCTGTTGGGAGTTGTAGTTGTGAGCTCTCACACGCCCCACCCACCACCACCACCCTCCCTGTGAACATGGGGACCTGTTGGGAGTTGTAGTTGTGAGCTCTCACACACCCCACCCACCACCACCACCCTCCCTGTGAACATGGGGGCCTGTTGGGAGTTGTAGTTGTGAGCTCTCACACACCCCACCCACCACCACCACCCTCCCTGTGAACATGGGGGCCTGTTGGTAGCCATGTACATTTTGGTGAGTATGTGTCCGACGTGCATGGGTTGGGGCGTAGGAGATGTGTCTTCTCAGTTGTCTGAGCCTGACCATGTCGTACTGATCGTGGTGCTTGGTTTGTACTTACCAGCCTCTTCTCCTTCATCAAGTCCGTCTATGCTCTCTGGGTGAAGTATGACCAGCACCTTCTCCTCCCAATCGGTGTAGGGTATGGGCTCCGGGGGTGTTCCGCCGTCAGTATGATTGGCTCTTGCATAGTTTTTGGCGCGGATGCCTTTCACCCTGGTCTTCAGGTCATGCCACCGCCTCTGAATTTCATACTTCGTCCTTGGCACGGTCCCTGACGCATTCACCCGACTGACGATTCTGTCCCACATGTGATTCTTTTGCGCCACGGAGGTCTGCTGGACTTGGGCCCCGAAGATGTGGGGCTCAACACGGATGATTTCATCTACCATTACCTTCAACTCGGTCTCCGTGAATTTAGGTTTTTTTTTGGGTGCCATGGTGTGTGGTGCTCAGTGTGTGAGTTGAGTGAGTTGGGGGGTGCAGGTGTGTGGTGTGTGATGTGTAGGAATGGTGTGGTGGGTGTTTGTGTGGTGGGTGTGGTAGGGTGGTGGTTGTGTGTCTTCTATTAGAGTAAGCTGTATATCGATTAGGGCCTCTTGCTAGCAGCAATGCTGTGATGCAAAGGATTGTGGTAGTGGGTGGGTGTCATTTTATAGTCGTGTGTCAATGGTTATTGGCAGTCAGGTGGTAGGTGGGCGTGTTGACTAGTGTGCATTATTGGGTACTTGGGGGGTGTCATGGTGGCTTGTGGTTGGTGGTGGTGTATCAGGTGGGGGGGGTTGACAAATTTCGTGTGTTTGCTAATTACTTGCGGTACACTTTCTGACATTTGTTTGACGTTAGGGATGTTGTGCGTGATGGCCTTCCGCAGTGATGCACTGTTTATCGCTGCATTGTTTCCGCCGCGAACGTGGATGGCTGTGCGTACCGTGGTACAGGCGGATTTATCCTAATTGCGGACACGGAGTTTTCACAGGTATGGCGGTAAATGTATATTTTTCCGCGGTTATTGCCGTCCGCGGCGGTGGCTGTTCATTAGGCTCCGTCCGCCGCGGACGGAGTTAGATGTGTTCCGTCCACCGCGGACGGTGTTTGTTATGATCCGTCCCCTGCGGTCGGAGTTTCGTGACATGAATATCCTAATCGCAATCGCGGATTCTCCGCGGCGCGGCCGGGAGTAACATTTCCCCGAACATGGCGGACAGTACACGTTTCCGTCCGCCATCCTAATCGACCCCTTAGTTTGCAATTTAGAGGGCATTTTCAAAGGTAATTGTTTGCAAGTACTCATACCTCAACTACAACATATTAAGGTGTGGGACTACTTTTATGATCAGCATTAAAACTTGTAGGACTCTCTTGCTTTTTCCAAAGCTTTTTGTGTGGATTTCATAATGTTTTTATTTTTTTATTTTTTTAAATTGTTTATTTTTTATTTATCATTTTGACAACAAAAGAAAACACAATACAGCTGTGTAATGCTCTCACTTTCCCATCTCGGAATTTACAATAAACAATCAAGTGGTCATAATTACAAACCGCAGGTATAAATAAACAGTAGCAAGAAAAACTTCCAGCAAGGTTGTAGCAATACATCCAGCATATCCCCCATGTTTAGTATACACATCATCACCTACAATTATAGGGCTCCAATGCCATTAGTCAGAAGCCAGCAGCGGCACCAGGCCACATATCCCAAGGAGAAGAGGGCCCTATCCCTGGCACACTGCTGGAGGTCATCATACCTTGTTAATCGTCATCTACCTGCGCCAGCATATACGCGGTATACGGTTCCCGTGGTCAAGATGCTGACGGCAACCCCTCATAATAGCAAGCTAGTTGATCCCGGCAATATGCTAGATCCCGTAACCACTGCTTCAGACTGGGTGCCTGCCTCCCACCCCAGCAGAGAGCGACTCGCCTTTTAGCTAATTGTAAAGAGAGAACCACCAAATTGCTTACTCCTGTTAGGATTTTAGATACCATTCCCAACAGACACACTTTAGGATCACAAGCAATCTGAGCATCGGTCATTGCAGAAAGCGCCCCGTCACACCCTCCCAGAATGCAAATATTCTAGCACAAGCCCATGCCAGATGTGAAAAATCAGCTCCCTCCGCCCTGCAATGCACACAGTCCGGAGAGTCCCTCAGGCCATATCTATGTAGCTGAGCAGGAGTGTAATACACCTGGTGGAGGAATTTATAATGGATTAATTTGAAATTGCCATTCACAGCAAAGCTCCCTGTCATTCTACAACTTTCCTCCCATTCTTCATCCGTTAGTGGGGCTGGAAGACACTCATCCCATTTTAGAGGTAGACACCGGGGCACCTTCATCTAACTGTGAGGTATAGTATAGTCAGGAGACTAATTTGGTTTTATTGTCGACCGTATAAAGAAGCTGTAGCGCCCACAGGACAGCCTGCTCGCCAGGAAAGCTTGGGTATAAACTCCGCATGGCTGCCCAAAGTCTGGTATAAGTAAACGTTGCCATAACTTTGTTCAGCCCCTCCTTTAAAAAGTTCTGAAGCATGAGGAAAGTACCCCTATAAATGCATCGCCCATGACGCGCACCCCAACAGCCTGTAGTGTTTTGAGAGCCCCAGCCTCGCCTGTCACAGATATATTAGCATGGTGCAACAAGGGCATCGCAGGAGCGTACAACGGTAGCCTTCCCGCTCTTTTCCCCAGGTCCGCCCACCCACCTCACCTCTGTCATATACTGAGTATGGATTCACTATCATAGCCTTGAGGGGCAAAGGGTGCACTGCACCAGCTTCAACCGCCACATGTGGTGTAAATGGTGGCGCCGCCTGCCAGTACGAGGCGAAGTGGGCCTGCGCACAAAGATAATATGAGTGCATATCCGGCACCGAAAAACCACCCAGTTCGTAGGGCTTCGTCAGCGTCTTCCACCGTCTGCGGGGCTTCTTACCCCCCCAGGCAAGTGTGATTAGTAAGGAGCGTAGTGTGGCGAAAAAGTGACCCGTCAAAGTGATCGGAACATTGGCAAAGAAATATAAAAATTTGAGTAGCACCACCATCTTAATCAGGGCAACTCTGTCAGCAAGTGAGTAGGGCAGACATATCCACCTAGCCACCTTGTCTTCAAGCTTGGAGACCGCCACCCCATTATTAGCTCTAATAACTTCTTGCGGATCCCGATGCACCCAAATCCCAAGGTATCGTACAGGGTCAGACACCCACTCCAGGGGGTAGTTCAGAACGAATGGTGTTGTACTTTGTGAGAGAGGTAGTATTATTGATTTTATTCCCGGATCACCTGTTCCAAATATTGTTTGGGCTCCTGAACATACAGTACCATATCGTCAGCGTACATTGACACTGCTAACGGCCATTGGAGAAATCGCAGCGCTGAACTAGCATGTCGTTGCCGCAACACACACGCTAGGGGCTCCAATACAAGAGCAAATAATAAAGGCGAAAGCGTGCACCCCTGCCTGGTGCCCCTTTTTATCGGAAAGGCCACCATTAACCCGCACCTGGGCCATGGGGTCTGCATAGAGCAATTTTATCCAGCTGGTAAAAAAGAAGGGCACCCCCATGCGGTGTAGCACAGCAAACATGAACGTCCATGCGACTGAATCGAAGGCTTTAGCAGCATTCAATAGAACTGCTACTGCTGGAAGGTCCGGTTTAAGCAGATGCAGGACAGCGAATAAGGCTCTCAGGTTATGGGCCGTAGACCGCGTAGGAATAAACCCTGATTGGTCCGGTAGCGCCATAACATTAAGCAATAGGCGCAGCTGCGTCGCCAAAACTTTAGCAAGGATTTTGATATCGGTGTTCATGAGTGACAGCGGCCTGTAAGATTCACACTTATCCGGGGGTTTGCCCGGTTTTGGCAACGCAACAAGCAATGCCTCTCTAAGGTTGTCTGGGAGTCGCTGCCGGTCAAATGCTTCCGCATACATTGCCGTCAAGTGAGGCAGCAATATGTCAGCATACTCCTTATAAAATTCAGACCGAAGTCCGTCTGGACCTGCTGCTTTCCCATTCGGCAATGCCACTATTGCATCCTTAATTTCCTCAGCAGTCAAAGAATGCATCAAGAAGTCCTGCTGACCCTTCGACAGCCAGACCAAACCCACATTGTCTAAATATTGTGCGATTTCCTCCTCACTAGCTGTTTTCTTATGCTCATACATCGTTTTGTAGTACCAAACAAATTGTCCTAATATGTCATCAGTGTCTGTCAATGAGCTACCATCCTCCGTGAGTTCCTGCACTGCACAATACCTAGCCCAAGGTTCTGCAATCCTCTCAGCCAACACGCCAACAGCCCCGGTCGTCCACCCTCACCATAATGCCGGGCCCTACACCTCCTAGACAAGTGCTTCACTTCCCGCTCAGCCAGTTCATTATACTCATCCACTTTCAGTCGTATATTAGCCAGGATTACCGCTGCCGGTGCTTCCTCTCACTGGCGCTCCAGACTCACTAACTCTCGCTCCAACCGCCCCATGGAGGCACGCAAAGACTTAAGCACCCCTGCCTGTAGTCCTATGCACACCCCCCTGATGGTGACTTTGAATGCCTCCCATATAATGCCCATACTGTCCACTGACCCCGAATTCTCAGCAAAGTATCTTTCTATAGCCTCCCGCACGCCTTCCCGAAATACTAAATCCAATAGAGCTGAGGGCTGTAGTCTCCATGTAAATGGGGCAGGGGCAGAAGCCGGTAGCAGCATTTCCAGCAGTACCGGTGCGTGATCTGACAGCGTGCGGGGCAAGTGCCGGATCCCTGTTATCCATGCATTAACATCCTGTGTCGCCAGCCAATAATCCAAGCGGGACCACATGTCATGCGCATACGTGTAGCATGTTCCCTCACGCACTCCAGGGTGTCGCAGCTGCCACACATCAACCAGTCCCAAATCATCCATGCCATTCCGCACCGCATGCGCCGCCTTTTTAACATGCATACCAGCGCGCAACCTTCGAACCATATCCTGATCAAGATCCCCCCACAAATGAGCGCTGATTCTGGCAGAGCATATATCTTGTTCCACAATATAGTGTAGAACTCGGAGTCATCCACGTTTGGCCCATAGACATTGACCATAGTAACCAACGTTCCACACATTCTCCCCTGCATTATTACGTATCTGCCTTCCTTGTCAATCTCCTCATGCAGGCACACAAATGGTATATTCCTTTTAATCAGTATCATGACTCCCTGTGCATAAGAGGATTAGGATGTAGCAAGGCGCACCCCAGCCCATTTCTTGGCCACAGATACCGCAGCATGCCCCATGAGATGCGTCTCCTGCAGGAAGACAATCTGAACATTATGGCGATCCAGATATGCCAGAACTTGCCTAGTCTTTTTCGGATTGTTCAAGCCCCTGACGTTCCAAATGAGCCAAGTGATTTTACCTGCCCTATCCATCAATAATCATCAAGTAGTAACCTGCGATATCAAAGACCAGATAGACCACTTTAAAATACAGTCACCGAGATTCATACGCGCTCCACACACAGCTGTACATAAGCAACAACCCCAAACCGCCCCCCCACTCCCCTCCAACACCAGTATATTGAAAGGCACAAACCCAACTGCCCCATCCCCCCTCCCACTTCAGCACCCCAAACATGCCAAAGTCACCCCATGACCCTACCAAACCCCCCTCCCTCCCCAAACAAATACAAGCCATATGCGGGGTACACCCATAGTCGGGGGCGTAGAGACAGAACACTCCCACATTGGCAGGAGTTGACCAAGCATAAACAAACAATACAACCTGCATCCCACATATAGGAAACTGATAGTGTCTACTGTTTCGCTAGAACCTCCAGCCATATAGTGCAGCTTAATAATGAATGGCTCACATTTAGTTAACTAGAAGGACCCAGACCCCATTATACCAAAAGAGAGTGCAGGACGCCAATCCCCCGCAGGATTTCAGGTACCAATGGAGGGACCCACAGGTCCCAAATAGCAGCTGTCCTGTACAGGTGTCCAGTGCAAAGTCCAATCGTAGAGCACCATAGCCCCACCACCCAACAAAGAACATGCCCAGCATTGAAAAGCAAATGATAAAACTAGCATATCAAATGGTAGCCCTCCGGCACAAAAAACCCAACCTGCCAACTGCCCCAGTCTCCAGATGTCAAGCATGACCTCAGCGCCACCATCTGTTAGTGTAGTCAGTGATGATCCACAAGCACCCGGAGGTCAATGCATGCCAAGATCATGGTCAGAGCCATCTCATGTATATAATAATCAAACAAAATGCGAGCAGTGCGCTGCCTGAAAGCCAGAGGAGAGAAACAGAACACCAGACCATTATGTGGCGTGAGACACCAACTGTTGCCCCAGCCAGATGAATCAGAAACATTCCACTCTCCTTCCAACCATACAATTAGGACACATAAAGACCCACAGAGTGTCAACATAAGCCAACATTCTCCAGAAGAAGTCCCTATACTTCCTGAGTGGAGCCCTTAGCTCTCCTCATCCCCCAGCACCTCCTCCTCAGGCGCTCCAGCTTCCTGCGCTTCAATTTCTTAGCATAATCCATGGCAGTCTTTGGGGAGGAGAAGATCTTGTTGTCCGCAGCTGCACCAATGCGGAGACGGGCCGGGTATAACATGGCGTAGGGGACCTCCTCCTTACGCAAAAATTGTTTCACAGTACTAAACTCCCTCCTTGCGGCCTGAACTGCGACTGTAAAATCCGGAAAGAACACCAGTTTGTTCCCTTGATGCTCAATTGTCCCTTTCTCCCTTGCCATGAGCAAAATGGCGTCTCTGTCCCTATAGTGTAGGAACCTAGCTATTATAGGGCGCGGAGGGGCCCCAGGTACGGGACGAGCAGCCAAGGAGTGATGAGCGTGTTCGATGATAAACATATTGGATAACTGCTCCGCTCAAAAAATGTCTATGATGAGGCGCTCCATATACGTCTCCATCCTGCCTACATTCGTGGACTCTGGCAGTCCTGTAATGCAGATGTTATTGCGCCGGGACCGCGCCTCCAAGTCCTCGTTCTCCACCTGAATGAGGGAGAGGACTCTTTCCATATTCAGCGCCTTATCAGTGACCGTGGATAGACCATCCTCCGCGGCCAAGACCCTCTGCTCCATCTCCCCATGCGCGCACTCTGTTTTTCAAGATGGGATGACATATGGTCAAGTCTATGATTGACCGCTGTCATAGCACCTTCGATGGACTGCAGTGTCTGCTGTATGGCCACCAAAATGGCTTCCAATGTGGGCGGTCCTCCTTCCGCTGCGTCAGTCTCCGAATCGGAGGTGGCCTTCTGTAGGGTCTTGGGCGGCCGCCTCGACTCAAAAGTGAGCTTTGATTGATTCTTGTCCGTCCGGCCCATGGTTTAAGTCTTGGCTCAGCACTATGGCAGGAAAGAGTGAGGCACCCGGGTACCAACAATGCAAAGTCCAGTCAGAGTCACTTCTCTCACCCCTGGCCAATGATGGGCACCTCCGTCTCACACAGGGCCTCTAATTACCTCAGCAGTTGAACATGATGAGGTTCCGTGGTTTTCGGGACCGGACTCCATTTTGTTTAAGCTGTTCGTGACGCCATTTTGTGTTGCCCTCACGTAGGCCGTGCAGGTAAACGAACGAACAAAGTTGCATGGGCCTCGTTGTTTATGTATGCATTAACTAGGCCTTTTCCGACTTGCGAGTGAACTGCAAGATGTTGACCCTGTCACCTGAAACTGACCCTTTCACTAAGCCAATTTCTCTAGCTGATCGTTGTCTGAAATTGCCAATCAATGTTCAGGATATCGTTAACTTTTAGTTCCTTGCACATATCTTATCCTATTCAACATCTGAATTGTTTCTTTCCTTACGACTTTTCATTATATGGGTAGTGCTTTCAATTATGGGTTTGTCCGGCTGGTGGAAATTGAATTTGGGACATTCCTAATAATTAACTTGTGGGTTGGTACAATGTAAAGTGAGCTTTTTGGAATGTAATAACGTGTGGGAAAATGTATTTCATTCGTCAGAATTTGTCGCAGTGGGTGTGCATTCGTAATGAAGTAAATTTGGGATAAAAAGTGATGTCTTGCTCTACGAAAGTTGAGCAGTCTCCTGAGTTGTACACCGTGTTGTATTGCTTGGTTTACTGTTACTAGCTGCAGCTAATAAATTTGATCTCTGACGCCACCTAGAAGTATTTCCGTGTCTCTGTTTGCCAGGACAGGGGAACTCGAAGACTTTGGGCATGTCCCTTGCGCCGCTGGGTTCTGAAAACCCGGTTCTTCAATGAGAGAGCCACAAGTGTCTCCACTGCACTCAGCCCCCACGAACCCTGGTGTTTCAAATAGACAAGCCACCTCTCCCCAGACAAAAATGCAGCATGGAATGGGACCTTCAGCGGTGCAGCCCGCAAACTGCACCATCTCCTATGCAGCTGACCAACTCCAGCCTCGCAGCCCAGGAGCAGATCCCAGCATTACAAAGAAAAAAGGCTGCAAGGCACACCCTCCTATCCTCCAGGACACCAGCCGTTATGACCAAGTAGAAAGCAGGCAGCCCCAGCAGCGCCGCCCCCCTCGGCTCCGATGCCCGACAGCAGCTAATCCAGGCCGGGGATCCGCGGTCTACTCCCGGAGCCCCTAGCGGGAGACACCACTCCGCTGATGCTCGGGGGTCCTGGCCCAGCCAATGCTGGAGCGGAGGCAGTCGTTGCACCCTCTCAGGAGGAGTAACGCCAGCACCGCTTCAACCCGCTCCCTCCCACACCAACCACAGCCCGCATGGTGCAGCCCGGCGCTAGGCCCGGCACTGCCTCTGTGACCCCGGCCGCCACCAGGCCCCAACCCCACTCACCGCCGCCAGCGCCAGAGGGACAACGGGGACTTCAGCATCAACTCCGGGCATCGCAAGCCCAGTCCAGCGGCACTAGGTGTTCGGATCGTCTGTCCTCAGCGCTCCGCACATCTCCACGCTCCGGCCCAACCTCCCCGGTACGGTCCACAGGGCCCGCAGAATGTTTCGCGCCTTTTCCCAGCAGGGGTCCGCTCAACAATATATGCTCCTCTGAGGCCCAGCAGGATCCCATCTCCGAGGGGGAATTGCAAGTACGGCTGGAACCTCAGCAGACAGGCCTCAGGTGAGGGTGTAGGCCTACCACTCCTGGCAGGCCTCCATATTACAGAGACTCGCGGTCAGGAGGGCGAGTCACAGCAGGCCGGCCAGCGGGATTCAAGACCACCACAATTAACGTAGAGCAGTGCCACAGGTCTCGGGATGGCTGTGCCCTCCAGTAGCCAGTGATGGATGCAACTGATATTTGGCGGATATTGGCTTGGTCAGGCAGAGCCTCACAGAGGTGCGGCCATCTTGCCGTGCACCCTCTAGCGCCCCCCGTGGATTTCATAATGTTGACTAACTCAGTTAAATGATCTTGTACAGAGGGAACTTAGATACAAAAATCCATGAATTGATAACAAGTATTTAGCGATCATGGCAATGCATACAAAACAAAGGGAACATACCAATAGATAAATGTTCTGTGTAATTATATGTTAACTCTCTCAACTACAACATCTTTCTCCAGTCCTCTTCTTGTGCTAATGTTTGGTACCTCAAATACTGTTCAACCCATTTCTTGAGTCTTTCCGTCTGTCCACCTGTTTGAGGATGATAACTCATGTACAGATGAAGATCCATGTCTAACTCCCAGGCAGAATTCTGAAATAAACTCAAAGACTTTATCAGTAATCAGTACCTGTGGAACACCACCAGTGTAAACAAATAATAATTTGTGAAAATAATCTGTGCTAACACTTTTGATGGAGGTAAACTAGACAAAGATCTGAACTGAAATGCCTTATTTTAGTCAAATGATTCACAGCCATGAGCTTTACTGTGCAACCTTGGCTTTTGGGTAACTCAACCATTAAATCAAATGACACTGTATGCCCAGGACTATGTGGAACAGGCAAGGGTCTCAGCAACCCTATAGGTTTACTATGTGAGCTCTTGAATTAGACACAGGTTGAGCATGTTTGAGCATAACCTTTAAAATCAGAAAATAATGTTAGCCACTGAAAATGTCTTCTTCTTATCGCTGACAAAGTCTTAGTAAGTCTAGGATACTCAATCATTATACAATCAGGAAGCCCGTATATAGACTGATGAACGGGTCTATGTTGAAAATGCAATCTTTTCTTGATATTACCCTTTTCACATCTATTCTTCTGCTTTTTTAATCTGGTCTCTGTTTATTAAAAAACATATTTTGTGGGGGGATTTTATATTATAAACAGCACATGTGACAAAGAAGATCATCCAAAGGTACATTGTGAAAAAAATCATCATGAGGGGCACATATTGATTTAGTAGATACACAAATAATGATACATACACGTTTCACCAGTTACAAGTTAAAAGAGAACTGTGTAGGATTGGATGGTTTAAACCAGACAGTACTACTTGTGCCTTGCCTCAATCTCATTAACAGGGCATAAGATTAATAACTGAGGAAGGAGGGGTCCATATGAAAGAGATGGCAGGGGCAGGCCGCAACTGTTGGGAAGAAGATGTATTGTGTTCGTTTTGGGATAATGATAGATGTGATGGGGCAGGATCCACAGGGCGGGTTAACCCACTGGGAGAGGGGGAGGGGATGGAGGAGAGCGGTCTCGCCGGAGGTCCCCCTGTTATAAAATTTAGGGAGAGTAGAAAGCAGCGTTGCAACTTAGTCTTTCAAATGAGGCTCCCTTGTCCAGTGCATGAGGTAGGTGATAATCACTGGGTTGTTTCATGTAGCTCACCGGGGGAGTTTGTCATTTCCCACTGTCTGCAGGAATTGCACCAGAAGGGCAGCCTATTGAGGAGAGATAGGTTATTTGCAGAGATGACAAGCCATCTCGTAGTGGAGGGCTTCCTTCTCTGCCCCCCCCCCCACTTGTGTGCTGCCCCATGCCAGGCTTCCATGATAGGGCCGTCGGTTGACTGCCATTGGAGTGGAAGTGTGTGTTTGGTGAGGAAAAGCACTAATGCAGTGAATCGGGTGCACACTTTATATTGCATCCTAGATTTAAAAATGCCTAAGGCACATGCCTCACACGTGTGGAGATCAGGTAGCTCTGCTCTGTGACCTCCCACACTATCATGTAATGACCGCCAGTAGCTTTGTAGGGCCTGACATGACCATAGCATATCTGGGAGTTCTGCGTCAGATGTCTGACACTGTGGACAGCCAATCTGCGCATCCAGCAAGTAGTGATTCAGTTGGGCGGGAGATAGATATGCTCTGTGTAATGTAAAGCATTTGATATGATGGAGCATGGTTTTCTCGAAACAAAACCTGCTCGGATGGAACCTTCCTGTGTGTAAAATGATCACAAAAAATGAGCGGTGTGTCATTAACTGTGTGTGGATTAAACTGTGCATGCGTAAATGAGAACGTGCAGGAGAAATTCTGGGGTAGGCCGCAAGCCTGTGAATGACTAATACAGAAGCTAATTATTAAATGGCTGTGAGATTAATGATCATATTAACATTTGCCAAAGAGACTAATATTGCTAAGCAAAATACCTTTAGAAAAGAAACTCATTGAAAACTATGATTTTCACGTTGTATTTGTCTTTCATTAGAAAGAGGCTCTTTCTATGCTGGAGAGAAAGGCCGCAGAAACCTATCTTGAAATTAGTAAAATCCGTACTGAAAGGAAGTGCAGAGACGTAATCAGCTTTTTGTGTGTCTCCGGTGATGGCCAAGGTTATGTGAAAGAGTACAATTAACTAAAGAGTCAAGTTCCTCTGGAAGCGTCCATGTGGAAATTGTTGCATCGGAAGGATACATGCTGCAGAAAGGAAGAGATATTAAAGTCCTGAGAATGAGATGATGACTTTGGACAATAGTACATTTGGAAATGGAACTTGCCTGAGTGGTGTGATCGAGACACCCCTTGTCTTAGCCAATTAGAACCCTTAGTTAGGGGGGATAGATAGAGTAGGGGTTGGATTTGCGTGAACTTTGGATATATCTTGACCTAGTTCAAATCAAATCAAATCAAATCAAATAAACTTTATTCGGATTCATAAAAGAAAACCATAAAAGTTACAAGATATAGAGGCATGAAACCCAGGTACATTAAAAAATGCATGTAAAATAACAATCCAGTTGCGGAACCACCACAATTTAATATGTAGAGCTAGGTATTTAAAAACCACATGTTAAGAAAAAAGACTGCATACAATACATATAAAACATAACATGCATTTTAAAGTGCAACTTGCCAAGTTGGACATTTCTCCCTCTACATATTTGACCTTGCGATGTGGGCTAAAACGTCACAATTTTTCAAGAACCTAGTTATCCGGGCACTAACTAGGTGCCCAAACAGGCCCTGGTTTTTACAATAGATTTCAAAATCCCACAAAAAAAATAAACAATCATCTTTCAACAACTGCAAAAAAAAAAAAAGGGCAGGGGGAGCCTGAGAGAAATTCAACTTCTTTAAAAAGGGGAACCAAAAAATGCCTTCGGGGGGTTTCATAAAACCCACATATAAACATAAAGTGCAGCAAATTTTGTGGAGACTGGCCGTCGCAGCCACAGGATGCAAGCACTTGTCGTCTACTGCATTCCCTAGGCCTTGCTAACTGGAGGTGAAAGAGATTCATCCGAACCCTTATTAATAAAAACCTCTTATGTATAGATAAGCACTCTAAAAGGTAGGGCTTCATTAGCAGGGTTGTTTTAAGCATTACAAACTTTTGAACACTTGGGGTCTCATTATGATGGCTGGTGGATTGCTCCCTCTGGGCCGGGGGTAGTCTCCGCCGGCCCGGCGGGGGCGATCCGCCCGCCATCCGTGCAGAAATGACCCCCGCCATATTACAATGGCTGGGGGGTCCGCGGCGGACGGAAAGACCATCTGCCGCTTTTCCACCCGGTCGACATGTTGACCGGGTGGAAAAGGGTTCAATATGGTGGCAGTGTCTGAAGGACACCGCCAGCCATATTAGAATGTGGGTTTTGAAATGCTTTTCCGTGGCGGCAGAAAGGCATGTGGAGTCTGCTTGGGGGGCCAGTTGCAGGCCCTCAGGGACTCCGAGGGGGTGAGGGGTGCACATGGGGGGTTCCATGCACAACATGGCAGGCACCGCGCGGTGCCTGCCATGTTGTGCATGGAACTGCACAACATGCCTTCCTGGCATTGTGGCGGGCGGTGCTAAGTGCACCGTCCGCCACAATGTTAGGAATGCAGGATGCGCCCGCCACTGTGTCGGGCGCATCCTAATGGCACCCACGGGACCCCCGCCCTTATGGCGGGTGGTCCCTTTTTACGACAGGATGGCGGGCGGATAAAGTCCACCCGCCATCCTAATGTGCCCCTAGGTTTCAGCACCTCCTGTTCATCCCTTTCCATATTCTTAAGGGTTAAAAAAGCTAAACTAATTGATTCCACATCTTTCTTAAGAATAGTTTAAAGTTTCAAAAATAAAATAGCTCTCCTAACCCTTCCAAACTTCTTCTAATGTAACTTAATCAGGGAATTTGCATTGCCTTATCAAGAGACATGCACTCCCGTAAAATCAGATGATTTAAAGTTAACTCCTCTTTTATCCAACACTTCATCCAAAACACAAGAGGGCGTAGAGTGAGAGTGTCGCTTTGGAAGGAAACTCCCAGCTCCTCATGGGCCACTAGATTGGATAAACCACACGGAACACACAACAACCGCTTCAGGAATTTATTCTCGATCACCTGAAGGGGTTTCACAGCGATATGTCCCCAAATTTCGCTTCCATAGCTAGATACAGCCACGCTTTTAAAATGATAAACTTTTAACAAGGCTCCAATAGGTTTCCTCCCTACTTTGGAAGCAAAGTTACAAATTACAGTGTTTACCCGGGTAGATCCCCCTTTTTCTTCACAATAATTGGCCCCCAATTTAGCTGGTCATCCAAAAGTACCCCATGATAAGAAAATACATTTGTACAAGGGATCCTTGCATGGCCAATGCTAAATTGATAACGGTTTGTGGGTCTCTGCCCACTTGCATTATATAAGATTTAGCGTTATTTACTGCCAGATTATGATCCGTCATAAATTTGCAAAATGCATTTAGTAAAGATTGCAATCCTAAAGCGGTCCTGGATAAAAGAACGGCATCATCAGCATAAAGTAAAACTGGGATGCTGCGCCTCCCTACATATGGGAAGTCTACTCCCGTGGCTCTAAGTACACTGTCCAGATAATTAATATAAAAATTAAATAAAAAAAGGGCCAGAATACAGCCTTGACGAACTCCCCTCTTAATCTCTAGATTCCTGGTAACCCAAAAATCCTTAGAAAACCTAAGATTGGCAATGGTGGACCTATGCAGGTCCTCCAAGAAGTTAACAACACTATTGCCCACCCCCATTGCCCCCATGGACTGCCACAATTTGACCCTGTTGACACAATCAAAAGCGGAAGACAAGTCCATGAAGGCAAGGGGCATGTAACTGTGTATTTACTCAATAACATAGAAAGGTTGAGGCACTAGGCAACCGTTGACCTCCCCGGTCGGAATCCAAACTGGATATCCGACAGAACCTTATGGTCCTCTGCCCAAGTAGATAATCTCTCCAGGACAATACGACCTATAACCTTAACCACGGAGTCAAGAAGGTAGATAGGCCTATAGCAGTGAGTGCTATTCCTACCGACTTTTTTGAAGACAGGAACTATAGTAGAAGTGACCTAGGACTGGGGACAGCCGTTCCTGTGGCTGTGTTAAACACAGCCACAAGTACCGGAACCCAGAAGGAAGGGTCAGACTCGTACAGATGCGGGAGAATGCCATCTGGGCCCGGTACTTTGTTAGTAGAGAGCCCTGCGATGCCCCTCTCCACCTCACCTTGATCAAAAATTATTACCGGCACGTTTGAATCCTGAGTTTCTTGACAGGGACAGGGGTGGTTCGTTGGGCTCCTGAACATTGAATTAAAATGCAGCACGCACCCCTCCTCTGTTATGTTTGCACCTAATTGTAGGTGGGTTTGGAAGGGCGTTTTTCCTAACTTTGAGAGAGGAGAGAGCTGTGATGCTGTTTCCTATTCTTGTGGGCTGGCTGTTCCTGACTCGTAGACTTTGCACTTTAAACTCTTCTTGAAGTGCCTCGCTTACTCTTATGGCCAGAGGGTAGCATTTCCTAAATCTAAATCTTGATTTATAGGTAACTATAATCCGTCAGATTTGCATTGTTTTGCAAATGATCATTCTTCTTTTGTCTCTCTATCTATCCACTCTCTCAGTGTACTGTTATGAGATGTACTGATGTTTTCCAGTGTTCCCGGTGTGAATAATTCTTATTTGAACTGAGTTGTACTTCATGAGCATTACAAATATTTAGATAAAGATTATTAATACTAATGAAAAGTGTCTTTTAATATTTTTGAAATTGTATAAATACATGGTGTATATTCAGACTGTTATACACCTTGCCCTGCCCTCTTATATTGGTCCAAAGTTTAGGTTAGACCAGTTGTGATGGTAAGTCTGGTCTAAACACTTACAGTGTGGAGGGAACTGACGGATGGTGAATTGGGTCCAGGTTATTAAATATTTTCTCTGATTTCCTGAAACCCTGCAATAGATATGTTTGAACTTTGAATTCCGAGAAACCTGCTGGGGAAAATCTAAATCTTGTGTCCACTCCTTATGGCGAATTCTCCCAATATCATCTTCACATTCATGTTGTAATGTTGTAAGTGGAACACCTGTGAGTTCACTGTTGGCTATATATAACCATGTGATCAGGTGATGGCACTCACCCATAGTAATTAAGACCTGCAACACTGAATGTGTGGTGTGTTCTGCTTCTTACATACCCCAAAGGATTTGAAAGGTGATGTGGAGTTTTCAGTGGGTAAGGAAATTCCCTGATGGGAGATCGTGGTCTGCTATCAGTTGTTCAAACGTGATGGATTGGCTGTCAGAGAATAGGTCTCCCACTGTGATTAGCGACGAGTTAGTCCAGGATTTCATATCCCTGGGCACATAAAAACTTGGCAAACTGTGCAGGCCAATCTGGGATATTGCTGGTAGATACACCAGAACTCTGCGTGTGAGATGATGCACTCAGATCATGCATGAGCATGCCACTGCCACTTTTAATGGCCAGGGGGATGAGAGCAGGACCTTCTAGAAGGAGAAAGTCCTGGATCATGGCTACTGGTATGATCCCTCGTTCATCAATTTCATCTCCCATATAACACCCAACAGTCCAGTTAGATAGCAATTGTAGCTGCATTGCCAGAAATTATGCCTCAAATAAGGGGGCGCTCAACCCACCTTTATCTATTGGGAGCTGTAGCTTCATAAGGGTGACTCAACAATACCTGTTTCCCCAGATCAGTGTACACAAAAAGGAATCCAGTTTGTTAAAGAATGAGTTTGCCAGTATAACAGGAACATTTGCGACGTGATATAAAATGCATTTAATCTGGTCTCTATATCTAATATTCAAAGTCAGGGGACGATAGCTCAACTCCTTTTGATGCAAAATTAATACTGGATCTTTAGTCAACTGATTGTCTTTCTCCAGTTGATACTGTTGTGATAAGGTGCCAGCCTTCCCACACTTTGGACCTATAATTTCTCATATCTTACAGGAATAAAGTCTCTCTGAGTGGCATTAAGTGCTTGCTTTGCCTTCAAACCCTGTAAATTCTTATGATAGGGATACCTCTATAGTATGCTTTGCCTCCAACAAATAATGCCACCATTCTTCAAAAGATATTGAAAAGGCCAAAAGCGCCTTACAGTAATGATATAATTTAACTCTGCTAAGCTAGGAAAAGTAAGATACTGGGTTTCTCTGACTAGTCTTTAGATTTTTCTCAGACAAAACACTTCCTATTGCAAAACCAAAATGCCTCATCTGCTTCTTTTGACCAGACAAAGACTAGGCACTTAACCACTGCTGATCAGTGCTAAAGTGTATATGCTCTCTGTGTAAATTGTAACTATGATTGGTTATCTGTGATTGGCATATTTGATTAACTGGTAAGTCCAGAGTAAAGTGCACTGTGTGTGCCAAGGGCCTGTATATCAAGTGCTACAAGTGGGCCTGCAGCACTGATTATAACACCCACACAAGTAGCATTTCAAATGTGTCTCAGCCCTGCCACTGCAGTGTTTTGAACTGCACTGCTGCCCTGGCAAGTTTGCCCACTTGCCATTCCCTCACATTCCCTTTTCTTACATATAAGACACCCCTAAGGTAGACCCAAGGTACCCCCATGGGCAGGGTGCAGTGTATGTGAAAGGTAAGACAGCACAGTGTGGTTTACATGTCCTGATAGTGAAATACTGCAAATTTCAATTTTCACTATTGCAAAGACTAGCTCTCCCATAGGCTAATATGGGAGCTGTCTTGTAACAGTATTACAAGTGTATCTTTCCATTGGCAACAGCTAGAGATTTAGAGTTTAGGCTCTCTGAACTCAGAATTTAATAACATATTGTAGTGAAGAAGGTCCACTCAGGAAGGTAGTATTTCAAGATGATTTATTTCATGAAGATAACAGGTTGTAAGGTACAGGACATCATATAGATATGTGGTAGATCAGGGCCCCACCAGGAGCTGCCTGTCAGCTGCTCAGCCCATGACCAACTGTCACTCTGCCTCCCTCCCACCTTACAGTATAATATGCAGGATACTACACATACCTTTTAGTGAAGGTGGTGTTTGAGTTGTGTATTTGAAAATGCCACTTTTAGAAAGTGGTCATTTTCTTGCTTTACCATTCTGTGTGTCTCTTCCTGTTTGTGTATTCTGGTTTTGGAGTGACAGGAGCTGGGGATGTGCATTCACTTTAGACAGTCATAAGGGGGGTTGAGATGTGGGTGACTCATGGCCAGGTTGAATAGACTTTTCTGCGTTTCAAGTGGTGGGAGGAGCTTTCACTAGCACCTGAACAGGCTGTGTATGCTCTGCACAATGCTGTTTCCCCCTACTTTGGTGAAGTTGGACCAGGGAGGACAGAACAGTTTTTTACTGAGCTCAGAGACTCTTGAAACAAAAACCACAAAGAGAAAATGGGGTATAAATATTAGACCTAAAACCCCAGAACTTTAAATTACTTCTTGAACAAAGAGGAACCTCTGCCAAGGAAGAAGAGCTGAAGAGCTGGTAGGAGGAGTACTGCCCCTTTGCTGTGCGTTGCTTTGCTAGGTTGGCCCACAGTTGCTGCTTTGCCGAGGAGAGGTCAAAGACTGGAACTATGCTGTGATCCTGCATGTGAAGAATCTCCAAGGGCTTGTGTGTGCTTGCCTCCTGTTCTGAAGTCTCCGGGACACTAAGATATCACCACCAGCTTCCTTGAACTCCTCTGCTGGGAGTTCTGACCTGACAGGAGGTGCCTGTTCCCGTTCTGGGCCTCCGGAGGTTGTTCCTGTTGCTGAGAGTTGAAAAAACTTGAAGAAACCAAGAAAATTGATGCATTGCCCTTCCGGAGCCTGTTTTTCTAACTCAGCACCGCAGAGTGGGAGAAATTTCCACGCTCTGACGGCATGCAGTCAATGAATCGATGCAGCACCTGCCTGCGGCTGAAAATTCCACTGCACGCCGAGTCCTGTGCACCAAAGTCAGAGGTCAACGCACTGACTCCAACGCAGGCCCTGCAGTGCAGCTGAAAAAATTGATGCATCGTTTGACCGTGGCTGGAGGATCCGACTCAGCGCCTGTTTTACTGCCACCGCCTCAACACCAGCATGCCCAGGTTTCCACGCATTGCACCTGTGCAGCAAGTTTTCCCACGTCTTGGAATCAATGCATCACTTCCCCCTACAGTCCGGATTCGACGCATCACTTCTGATTGCCTGCAGTAGAACTGTCACACCGCCTCCCCAAGGACTCGGGAACTGACGCATTGCTGTGTTTTTTAATGCTTCCCTTCTACCTCGGCCATTTGGGCTTGTGAATTTTGACGCATCTGAAGGTACTTTGGATAAAATCATGCATCCATAGATATCTATGGACAGAATTGCTTGAAACCTTTTAAATGTCATCATTTGAATTGTACATGGTGGATTTGTGTAGTTTTGGTCTTGGTTTAGACGAAGATACTTAATTTTTTCTAAACTTGTGTGGTGTCCATTCGTAGTGTTTTCACTGTGTTACTGTGTGTCTGGATGCAAATACACATTGCCTTTAGGTAAACCTATCGGCTCATGCCAACCTACCAATGGGGTGACCAGGGTTATCTAAAGTGTGTAACTCCATTATCCCGGCTAGAAGCAAGGGTCCCTACTTGGACAAAGTGCATACTTCTGCCAACTAGAGACCCCCATTTCTAACACTGTGCATGTTCATTTCTTTATAATTTAGGAGCTGAAAGGAAATGTGAAGTGTTGTCTGAGTAGGAGATGATGGTTCAAGCTGGGTTAGGTAGATAGACATGTGGTAGTCCCAAGTTATAGAATATGAATGCAGTCCCTGGTATAAAGAGAGAGGGATCTAGCAGCAGCATGACAAGGGGAATAGAGGCAGGAGTGCCAGCACCTGAGCGCAGATCCTACAAGAATGAATGAACATTTGAAAAAGGCTAATTTATTTAGCCACCCCAGAGTTTCTTGAGACCACAAAATGTCTGATAACAAGGGTATCAGTGTGTGTGAGTGAAATATACTTGATGTCCTGACTCTATGATGACAGTCCGATGAATAATGGTAAGGTATCCCCTTTCCTTTCAATTCCTTCTACCTTCCGTAGGATGAGTAACAGCACAAGGCTGGCACACATCTTCATGTTTTCCGAAAAAAGAGTGCAGAAATGTGTAGAAAATAGGGGTGAGAAAATCTAAAATTGGAAGAGCCCCAGGCATAAGGGACTCTGGTCCATGGTAAGTGCCAACAGTATAGAAAAAGCAATTGAACATATTTAAAACAGTGGGTGGAACTCATTAACAAAGAAACAAGGTGCCTTTGACCTAGAGCAATTAAATAACTGCAGACACCAAGGATAAGACAGATGCAGAACAATTGCTTGTCTTTTGAATTGGTATGAAGAAGCAGATATAAAAAGCACGAGTAACGTATGCATGGCATGAGGCAAACTCATGTGAGACTCCAATACGCAATTGCTCATTTTGGGACAGAGTTAGGGCTTATACCCCTTCTGCCCTACCTCTTCCTTATTTGTTACCCTAAATTAGCACTGAGAATTCTGCAGTGCTTAATTTGTAAATTAATAAGTGCCAGGGCTCTCTTCAGGAGGCCACTGCAGCTTGCACCCCACATTGCCCGTTATGCTACGAATGATAGTAAGAACACAATTACTTACCATCACACTCCTACAATTGTGACAATTCAAACTATTTCAGGCTCCCACCACAATAACAATGTCTTGGGTGGCAGGAAGATCATTGGCAGTATGTACAATACAATGAATTAAAACCCCCCTCAGCAGTAACAAATGCGGCCTATGTCCATGAATCAAACTCCTACAGAACCAATATGCAGAACCTAGGCACCTACCATACCCCTAACTAAACCCTCCCCAACCCATGTATCCACTCCTGGCCCTACATCCCCCCCCTCCCCCACCCCTCGAATGTCACTTGTTTTCCTCAATTGAGATTGATTGCGCTCCAAATGCACAAGGCAGTCCACATCATTGTCCCAACCACTCAGACAGAAAGAAACAAGAAAGGGTCATTGGCAAACATCCCCTCACCCCACCGCCGGATCCGTTTGAGTGTCCATCCAATCCCCCCTGTATCGCCTCCATGCCATCGAGATTCTCTCCCACTTCTTGGGGAAACCCCTGCTACCATAGATAACCTTCTCTGCCCTCTGTCACCAGTCTAAGTCCCTCTCCCATTCCTCCACCGTCGGCAGAAGGTCACTCCCCCATAGCCTGGCTATGTTTCTCTTGGCCACCATGCTTGCCAGGGCCAACCACTTCTTATCCCATGATGGCCACGTAAACTCACTTGTCACTCCTAAGACGTGCCATCGGGCCTCCAGAGGGACCTCTGCCCCCCCTACTTCTACCATAATGTCAGTCAGTCTGACCCAATATGCTCGAATTTTGGTGCATTCCCATAAAATGTGGAAGAAAGTGCCCTGCTCCCCACAGCCCCGTAAGCAAATTTGTGAAGTTGCAAACCCCAACCTATACTGCACTGTACGTGGGGTGTAGGACCTATGGAGGATGCGCAGCTAGACCAGCCTGAATCTGGCACGGATCGACACCTCCCTAGGACACTGCAAGGCCTCATTCCAGTCATCGTCCTCCAATAGCCCGATATCTGACTCCCACTTTTCTCTCAGGGGTCCTAATGCGTCAAGTAGTTTGTTCACCAACTTTTTGTAGGTAAGGGAGATAGCCTTATCGATCATGGGATCTAACAATAGCCTATCTTCAAGCGGAGTATATTCAGGCAGCAGATCCCCCTGGTTTATGTGGGCATGTATGGCGTGTCTGAGTTGTTGATAGTGCAGGAACTCTCCATTGCCCATCTGGAAGTCGGTCTGCAAGGTCGCAAGGTCCACCATAGTCCCTCTCTTCCAGACATCCCCCAGCACCTCAATACCAATTAAACTCCACTGGCGGAGTTCCTTCAGTTTCGCAACTTCCCGGAGGAAGTCGCCAGCCCATAACGGTGTGTGCTCCATGAGCCTCGCCCCCCAGCCTAGCAGTTTCGTCGCCCGCTTCCACACCCCTACTACCACTGCTGTCTGGGACGGCAGGGTTCGGCTTCCTCTACCCTTGGTGTAGTGCGCCGCTAAGTAGGTCCCGTCGCCCAGGGCCATGCGGTCTACCCTGTAGGCAGGTTCCTCCTGTGGGGCAAACACCCAGCCGTTAACGTTAATCAGCCGCGTCGCCCAGTAGAACAGGCAGATGTCCGGAACAGCCAATCCTCCCTCATATGTCCCCAGCTGCAGCTTTTTTAAAGCTATTCTGGGGCAGCCACCATTCCATAACAGGGAGCGTTGTTCCGCTTCCACCGACTTGAAAACTTGTTCCGGGATCAGAAAGGGCGAGTTCTGCAGGACCTATATCAACCATGGGAGGGCCATCATTTTGAATAAGACGGCCCGTCCCTTCAGGGAGAGCGGGAGATCCCTCCAGTGCGCCACATCAGCGCGGAGCCGGATCAGTTGTGCCAACACATTTAGACGGATGAATTCAGTGTCGGAAGGCGTGACCCATATTCCCAGATAGCGGAACACTTCTCGCCATTCCAGACCCCTGCAGTCTTGCATCACCTGCGGTCGGGGCCCCGTCAAGACATAACCCAAGGACATGCCCCAGTTGATTCGGTATCCGAAGTACTCCCCGAATTCGCCAAGATGGTCATCAGCCGATGGATAGACACAGCCAGTCTTTGTACATACAATAAGATGTCATCGGCATAGAGCGATATGCTCTCCTCCCATCCTCCTCCTAAGTCTATGCCCCATACTCCAGTGTCCACCCGAATCCGGTGGGCCAGCGGTTCTAATGCCAAGGCAAATAGGGTTGGGGAAAGGCGGCAGCCCTGTCTCGTTCCACGCCCCAGTCGGATCTCCCGTGACATAGCACTGTTGACTCGGACTCGTGCGAGCGGCTCCGTATACAGCAGTTTCACCCACGAGCAGAAATTGTCACCGAACCCTAGTTTTTCCAGAACCGCGTAAATGTACTGCCATTCCATGCTGTCAAAAGCCATATAGGCATCAGGAAATATTCATGTATATTGAATTAATTATTAACTGTTGTTGTGGTGATCGCTGAATTAGTCAGACAGTGCCACCTTGTGGCAGGTTGTCACAAGCACTAGTGTTGACAATTAAGTGTCTGTTCCGAACACCGGAAACCACTGGCTTAAATTAAGCACTGGAATTCTGAGAAAGAAGAAAGGGAGGAGCACATATTAGATTTCCCCATGTTGGCAGGTGATGCTGAAACAGGGCAGTGCTGGCTGTTCAATCAGCACCAGGGGTACAAGAAGACAATGCACAAGCGAGTGCAGTGGGTGCAGCAAGACAAGCAACAGACAGTGCTGCTGGCAATGAGAAGTTAGAGAGCAGTGCGCAGCACTCGCAATGAGAGGCTGACTTCCCAATACCTGTGGCTTCCCACCCTGGGCCTCCTTGAGATCTTGGGAACCCCATACTCAGGAGCCACTATGTAATGTGGTATGTAATACAACCTCCCCCCTGTGCAGATACTGGGCCCCGGGACCCCATTCCATGGGCCGGCTTCGTTGAAGTGTCCCCAACACACCAGGATCCCACAGATTCCCTGAACTCAAGAGTGGGAAGTCTAATTCCACCTGGGGGGAGCAGACAGTTGCTTTCTCTGGTTGGGAGTACAAACGTTTCTCCCCGCCTGAACTCTCAGGGGCAGGAAAACTTAGAATCGACTAGAGGGAGCAAAAGAGCAAAAGAAAACTGCTCCTGCAGGGTGGGAACAGCCACATACAGCCACACCTGGCATACACCTGGGATAGGTGCTGGCGGGAGAGTGGCCTTGGGGCTACCTCCACTCACCAACAAGGGACACCCTGGGTTGTTGTGGGGTACACCAGCTGGGTACTGGGGCTCTGCACAAAAAAGTGAAAAAGCAAATGCTGACTCCTGCAACAACAGGGAGCAGGTGGGGCTGCATGGCCATGAGGCTTCCAACAAACATAATTATCTAGGGTGTAAAAAAGAAAAGGGTTGTTGGCTGCTGTGTGGCCAATGGGGACACTTGCAGGGAGCCCACTGGGTTGCGTGGGCCCTGGGACTTTTCTTTCCTCCCTTACAAAAATAAAATACGTGGAAGCCCTGGGTGGGCACCTTTTAACACCCCAAAAAAGCCATAATGAATAAATAATAACTGAGCAGGAGCTGCTTAAAACCAATAGATTCCAAGCTAATAATCCTATTGTATGTGCTGTTGAGGCCTGACTATTGAATCACTCTTCTAATTGGAATTACAAACATACATCTAACTACCCTTAAAGATCGTTCAGCTTTCAGGTTAGCCCCACAAAAACAGTTGACCGTGAAACACCAGAAGTAAAAAAAAAAAAACTAAAACAATCTTTCTCTGGAAATGCACCAAGAGTTTGGAACTCCATTCCACTGACCATTATAATAATCCAATCCTACAACGCCTTCATAAAAGAACTTAGGATCATTCTATTTCAAGAGCATTTCCAGGTGTGAATGTTTCTGCCTATAAATAGCTTGTCATATTATACTAGGCTCTCCTCTTTAACTAATTAAAATATTCAAATTCCTCTTATTTACAGAGGCAGCATTTGATTATCAAGTGGTATATTTTATATTTGTTTTTCTATTATCATGTCTTATGTGCAAGCACAACCATGCTACTATATTATGTGCTTTGCCAACCATTAGGTCTTGTTTGTGCTGTTTAAAAATCATTATTAAATACATTGGGAATCTGTGCAAAAGAAAAGCAAACATGCTCTTAATAAAGTTAAAGAGATATATTTTCATGAAGGAGATTTAGGGGTCGATTAGGATCGCGGACGGACTTGAGTCCGTTCGCGACCCCAGAGGAGGAGGGAACGTCCGCAGGGGCTGCGGCATTCCTCCGTGCAGATTAGGATGTGACCGCCAGGGTGGCGGTCGCATCCTCTATCTTTAACATTGCTGCGGGTGCAGCTTCAAGCTGCACCCGCCGCAATGTTAAAAATGCATGCATCGCATTTGTGTGCACAAAGTGACAGGCACCGCGCGGTGCCTGCTGCTTTGTGCACGCAAATGCAGGGGGGTACCATAGGTACCCCCCATGTGCACCCCCCACCCCGCCTTCACCAAGGGGGCCCGCAACGGGCCCCCGATGTGAATGTCCGTATGCTTTTCCACGTCTATATCGCAAGATCTAACAGATAACCTGTCATGCGTGTACAGTTCGAAGATTTTTTCAAAGCCAATCAGATACATGTTTTAAATCATTTAAGAATACTAAAAAAACATAAGAGTTACATCAATTGTGTGGTCAGTGCGTACCGCCTACTGATCCACATTTTGACTACAAATTTGGCAACAGCAAAGGCAATTAATATGCTAGAATCAGATTTTAGGATACGTAAAACATCACTGTGACAGCAGGTGCCTAGCTGTCTACAAACTGGAGCTATCCACCTAGATCTCAAATGGTGATACCAAGGACACACAAAAAGGATGTGACGGATGGACTCCGCTGCAAGAGAGCAGCCTGGACAGAGCTGGGATCTGGAAGAAGGCTGGCACCAGGAGGCAACAAAGGTGTTAACAGGAAGGGAACCAAATCTAAATTGCATGTAGAGTTTCCTATCCTGGAGATTTGTGATAACCTCCAAATATTGCGCAAAAGGAGCTTTTAATCTTGAACTCCATAAAATCAAGTGTCAAGCGACCCCCGGATGGATGGGAGATGAGGGAGTGCCCCATCCAGTCCCAGTAATATTTCTCGACCTGGGCTTTTGTTGTAAGAGAATCTGGAGTATCGGTATCCCTAGAGTGGACATCAATGATTTCACCCTGGTTAGCCAGCCAATTTTCTTATAGCGGTCCAACGCATAGACCTCGTCCAAAACAGCGACATTATTATATATTAAAAAAAGCTCTACCCTACCTGTCTAATCCCTATACCCTACCCCCTGCAGTAGAGAAAATCAAATGTTATCCTTTCCTTGGTTCTTGCTTGCAAATGAATTTGTTGGAAAACATGGTGGTGGGTGAGGCCACAGAGTAAAGTGGGATTAAGTGCACAATTTGATATCAAGTTTGGCATATGGGATATTGTTAGACCTGGCATCTTTTGGCGTGTTTCCCCAGAGTTTTTGCTTCCTGGCCTCCTGGTTTTGACTCTGTTGTTGCTGGCGTAGTGTTTCTGCACACTTTTCTAACTGCTGATCAGTGGTAATGTGCAAGGGCTCCTGTGGTAAATTGTGTTATGGATTGGTGTTTCCATGATTGGATATTTGATTTACTTGTTAGTCCCTAGTAAAGTGCACTGAGTGTGCCAGGGGCTGTGAATCGAATGCTACTAGTGGACCTGCAGCACTGATTGTGCCACCCATGTGAGTAGCCCTGAAAAGGTAGCTCTGACCCGTCATTGCAGAGTCTGCACGCAGTTCGTAACTGCCATGTCGACTTGGCCAGTGCACACACTTGCCAGTCCCTCACCTTCCCTTTTCTTACATATCATCCACCCCTAAGGTAGGCAAAAGGTACCCCTGTGGGCCGGGTGCAGTATATGTGAAAGGTAGGACATCCCCTGGTGTGTATGGCATGTCCTGATAGCGAATTACGGCCAATTTTGCTTTTTCGGTGTTGCAAGGCTACCTGTTCTCTATAAGACAGAATAGGGAGTTTGTTTATAACATCTTATAAACATAACTGGCCCAGGGAATTAGGTAGGAAAATAAAGTTTAGTATGCCTGAACTCAAAATCTAAAGATGCATCTTTTAGTGAAGGCGATTTTTACATTCTGTGTTTGAAAATACCACTTTTAGAAAGTAGGTATTTTCTTGCTCAGTCATCCCGTGTGCCTCTGCTGAAATGTGGATTGCCTGTCTGGGTTTTGGATGACAGAAGGCTGGGGAGCAGGAGTGGCTCCAGATAGTCTAGGTGGGTCAGGAAAGGGCTGAATAGGCCTGGGCTTGAATTTGGGAAGAGGGATGAGATTTCCTTGCACCTCAAAGGACCTGGTTTGCCTCTGACCATGCTGTCTCCACCTCCTGCCAGGAAGTCACGCCAGAAAAGGCAGAACTGGTACTGGCTGGGCACAGACACTCTCTGCCTAAGAGATCAAAGGATTTTGGGATAGAAATATTGGGTCCCAGACTCCGGAACTTTAGAACTCTTTTGGATCAAGAAGACTGCCAAGAAGAAAAGCTGGGGAAACTGTAAGGAGGACCTACCACTTTGCTGTGTGGGCCTGCAGTTGCTGCTTCTGTCTTGGGCAGTGAAAGGACTGGACTGAACTTTCTGCAATCTACTTTTGTGAGTTTCTCCAAGGGCTTGAGGTAGAGCTTACCGCCTGTTCAAGAAGTCTCAGGAACAGCAAAGACTTCAAGCTCTTCTGCCCTCAGCACTGGGAACTGTGTGTTTTGTGCTGCAACATAGGAAAAAGTAACGCAACGCCGTCTACAACGCCGCTGCCGATGCTGCTGCCGACTCCGTGTCCTGATGGCACCGCAGAGGCTACCCCTGCAACGCCGCACCGTGACCCTGGTCTCACTGTTGACGCCTGCTGACGCCGCCACTGAGCCGCTGCTCGCACCACGACCTGTGGGCAAAGTACTCCGCACTGCCTCGCTTCATGACAACGCCTTGGCCTCCCCGACGACAACGCTCCATGCCGAAATCAACACCACTGCTTGCACCGTTGTTCGAGGGCACCGCTCGTAAAGTTACATGATGCACCGCCCTCATCCCGCACTGCAGCCTTGGCATACCGATGCCGGTGTCATCGACTCCAGATGACAGCGCTCCAGCAACGATCATGCCGCTACTTGCACCGTGACCTGCCAGCACCGAGACGAGCACCGCATTCTCTTCTCACTATGACCCTGGTCTCACGGACGACGCCATCTAACGCCGCCAACAAGCCGCTGCTCGCTCCGCGACCTGAGGGCACACCGGACCACTGCACTTCGCCCCACAGCTTGCCGATGCAAGCATGCCTGACTTCAACAGAGAAGAGTTCAATCTGCAATGCGTGTGACTTCAAGGGCCCCACGACTCCTGCACCGACCTCCTGAACCAGCGCCTGCGTACGCCGTTCTTTCGGAAGCTCAACAAGAGGTCGCCGATGCCCTGCATTTCTAAAAGGTACTGTTTGCGGGTCTTGCCGACAACGTAGCTGGCCCGCGACGCTGCGGTCAGCCAAAACTGTTTGGATTTATTTGTTCACGACGCCGTGATAGCCCGGGACAGAGCTATCGACTTCAAGGAACTGTTTTTCAAAGGTTATTTTGATAACTGAAGATTTCTAAGTACTGTATTCAGGATTTTTATTGTTTTTGGTCTTGTCTTAAGTAGATAAAAATATTGGATATTTTTCTAAACTGGTGTGGTGTGCTTTTGTAGTGCTTACACTGTATTACGGTTGGTTATATGCAAATGCTTTACCCACTGCCTCTAAGATAAGCCTGACTGTTTGTGCCAACTACCAAGGGGGTGAGCAGGGGTTATTTTAGGAGTATAACTCCCTTATCCTGACTAGAGTGGTGGTTTTTGCCTGGCTTTGGCACATGCCCTAGCCTACCAAAAATCCCACTTCTAACAGATATACAGTGACGAATGCGCCAAATAAAATCTATATAATCCGTTCCTTTACCTGTAGTGCAGTCCATTAGATTAATTTTCCTCAACATTTTCTTACAGCAGACAGGATAATAATATATTAATATGCACATTTCATATATGAGGTGTGTGACTGATATGGTATCTTATCTATTATTCATCAGCCTCTTTGGAGACAGGGTAGAAAGAGAAATGCATTTGATGAAGAGCAGGGCCACAGGAATTAGATAATTGTCCACTACAGCTGCAGCCAGTCGCAAACTAGCAGAGGCTATGGCTAACAATGAGCATGGCTTCATTATTTTAGCCCACACGCAACTTGTGCCCCATAATAGTGCATAATGCCATACTCATAAATTTGAAGTCATTTCCTTTTCAACTGAAAGGGTCTGACTCTGTTTATAGGTACTTGAAAAGCCTGTAGAAGAAAAACAACAGTTGTTTTAAAATCCTCTGATGTTATTCTCTGCTAGTCTGCCTGTTACTTTTCTGCCACACAGTTACAGCATTTTTTATGTTTGGCAACATGTCTGTGTATAAGAAAACATAAAAGTGGCCTGGTGATTATCCTAATCATAATCATCACATCAAATATATTCCAATGGCCTTAGGGCACCAGCAATGTACTGCTACTGTGCCACCCATTAATTTAAGTTGTGTATTGGAAGACAAGGGCCACCCTACACACTGCTCCTCGTGATATACACATTAATTTAAAACACTTATTTGCACAGAGCATTACTTACAATTTGTCTTTTTTGTTTCTCTCAATATAGCTGCTCCTGCTAGTACAGCTGGACAACCCACCAGACAGGAAATAGTGGCCCATTTGTAGCGGCAGAGGCTGCAGCGTATCCTGCAGAAATACTGGCGGATGGTGGTCCAGGAGGAGGAGGAGGAGGACATCAATACACAGTTCCCAGGCCCTAGTGAAGCTGGCCCCCCTCAGGCTCCCAGCAATCCCATCGCTGGCACAACTGCCAGCCAACTGCTGTCACCCCCACCAGAATGGCAGCAGGTTATTGCTGCACCGCATCCGGCAGCGTCCGGACACTATCAAGGGCGGTTCACCTTGATGGAGCATAGCATGGACCAGCTCCCGACTGACATCTATAATGCCCTCTTCTAACCCTTTATTTAATATTTTGTTTTGGTGGGAGGGATTTGTTCTTTGTTGGAACTGGGTGGAGAGGGTGGGAAGGGAATTGGGAGTGTGATTTAAGATACTTTCTTAAACAATTTGAGTGTTTGGGTCAGTTTTGTTTGTGAGAGGGAGGGTGGGCATGTTGTCTGGGTGGAGATGGTAGGTTGCTTTGTAAATAAATAAAGGGGGAAACTATTTTTTATAATCTAAATGTATGCCTGAAGTAGTTAATTTTAATTTTACTTTGCCCTGCTGCCTTCAAGTAGTTTTATGCTGCCTGTTTATGTGCATGTAACTTAAGAATCTAGATAGTGTAGCACTTACTTATAGGGTCTAGGCATATACTTCTCTAACTTTCTAGACCATTGTGGGGAATGCTGCCATGAAGAGATGACCTAGGCTATATTGAGTCGAGGGTCTGAACGATCTACATAAAAAACAGTGCCAGTTCATTTATTTCTTACTAAGTTAAATTACATACATAATAGTTGTCTTACCTGAATATTCATGCAGCAATAACAGGGAGGTCATCACAACTTCACAAGCGATGTCCCACTTCCAATTCCATCCAGGTGAGCTCCAACTGTAGGATTGTTCTGAATGATCGATTGATGATTATCCATCATAGGCAACTAAATGGAAGTAGAAAAACTGAGTAAGTGGGTTCTATATATTTATCAAAGATTTATAAACAATTGACATAACTTGAGTACTAGGTGATCATAATGACACAATGAGAATGCCTTATTGTGCTAAAATAGAAATAAATAGCAATATTAGTAAGTGTTGGCTAATGTGGAACTAGCAGTATTATTTGGGAAATCAACATGTTATCAAAAATGGACTCAAAGTCTGGAGTCGACAAGCTTAGGTTAGACATTCATGGTTAGGCAACAAAAGGCCTTAATCATGATAATGCTGACGACTAATGTTCTTCATTCTATATCTAAAAAACTATAAATCATTTTAATGTGCGGGTTGGTAATGGACTGGGCTGGTGTGGGCTACTGCTTCAAAGATTCTATAGTAAATTTATGTTGCTTTCACCACTTCCTCCCCACCAAGTGTGTGAACCATTGATGGTGTAATTTAAGCCACATTTCAATAAACCACACAGCTCGGAGGAAGAGGGTTAGGGGTTTGATGAATGAATGTTTAATGGGATTTGGGGAAAGGTTTGACCAAGACAAACACTACAACAGTAGGCCAAAATTAATCTGGGCAATAAGCAGCAGCACATCTTTCACCATCAATCTATTGTTAGAAGGAAACAAAGGAATGAGGATGACAGAGTACAGATTCATGCATTGCAAACAGTCCTTCTGCCCACAAAACTCAATTTACCATATATCCAAATGTTCTGTCTTCCAGGTTAGGAAGTGAACCCACCCACTAATTTCTCTTAGTTAATATCTGTTAAAAGAAAAATGATATTGTATTACAAAATTGGGTGGTGCATATGCATTCTCCTCGGGAATGTCCACTCTTTGTGGCCTCTCTCCACTAGTCCAGTATTTAAGCAGGAGTGTTGTTGAGTTCAGCTTGTTTTTGCCTTTCGTTTGTGAAGGAGACTAAAAGAAGGCATGCAGATTGTAAAAGAGAAACTGTATTTTAGAGTCGAGGAGAAGGGCAGAATGAAGATAAGCTTCATGAGTAGTGTATAAAGATAAGAAGACTCAACAGCAGAGCAAAAAAAAACTGAGGGGGGCTCAGAGTTTTACTTTTGACACAAGTCCAACATACACACACAGAGCAGCATTTCACAAACACACTTCTCTCTATTCTATATAACTGAGTAGTACTAGGCCTCAGACTCTTGGTTTACCTTTGAACTCGATAACGTCTTGCTTCTTGCTTTTGATGAGGTAGGCCTGTAGCCCACAGTCCTGCCCTGAATTCTTCCATGATACTCTTTCAGTCCTGAGTGACTCTGAGTAACCCCGTACTCGACCAATCACCATCATCATCATCATGAATAGCGAGGACCCGAGCAAGATAGATGTGGAATGCAGTGCACTGCTGTTGAAGAACAATTAAAGAATTAAACGGAATTGCAGTATTTTGCATAGGTTTTTATATTTAAACCATCCCATTCAGAAAATGGGATGAAAGGTGGCAGAATGTTTTTGTACAGTTGATCAAGTAGTGTGGCACAAATGTTTAAACTTGATGATGTCATGTTGCAGCCTTATATTAAAAGCCAAGCGCAGGACTAAGCTCTCAAGCAAGGCATGAGCTTCAGTGCTTTTCATTCACTCCTGCTGGGGCAAACCTTTCAGATACCTTCTTTACCTGGTCATGTAGGGGATGCACCTTGGCCCATCGCACTGTCCTCCTTTTCTAACTTCCCACATGAAAATCTCAAAAAGGAGTAGCCTCTGTGTCAGGCATTTGACTAGGCTCCATTTGTCCGCATCCATGGTCATAGCTTTCCCAACTGCATCCCCTCCTATTTGAATGACATAGTCATTTATCTGTTTGTACTGCTCAAACAGATGTTGCAGCATGTCAAAGATGGAGTTCCAACGTGTTGTCATCTCCTGTATCAGGACTTTAACTGGTGCTCTATTATTATGCTGAATTATCCACAGCTGCTTCCGGGCTTTAAATGAATGGCTGAAATGGGTGCAGAGTCTTCTGCACGTGGTCAGTATGTTGCTGACTATGTTTTCCTTTTTGAGGAAGTCTTGCACCACCATGTTGATGCAATGGGCCAAACGCAGGACCCTGAAATAGCCTCCATCTGACCTGGCGTTCATTATGCTACTGCTATTGTCCCTGGCAACAAATCCAATTCTAACACCCCTGGGTCACAGCCATTCATACACCTTGTTATTAAATTCCTCCAAGATGTTTACAACTGTATGTGATTTCTACATGGCGAACATGGCCACTGTTGAATGCAGCCGAATGCTCTTAAAACTTTCTTCAGGGCCAAGACCTGAAGATATTTTTTGCTTTACCCCTGCAAAAGAGAGCCAGTGTGCACTGATGCACACGTAATCAGTTGCCTGACAACTGGTCCACATTTTTGTCATCATGCGGATGGTGTGAACAACACTTTGCTGCAAAGCTTGCCCAACCAACTACAGCACTATGTGATGCAGCACTGGAACAGACACTCTGGCAAAATAGGTTCTACTTGGTACCTTTCATTTTTGCCAGATGGCTGCCACAAATTCTAAAAATTCCTCTCCTTCCACAAATGAAAAAGGGAGGAGGTCTAGTGCTAAAATTTTTGTCAGTTTACCATTGTACAAACGTGCAGTAGGATGGTTTCACTCGCAGGGCCCCTCCTGTCTAAACATGCTCGTAATAGTAGCCTGGATTTTCTTCTTTTCTTGGTGCACTGACACAGGTGTCTTTTGAGAAGTAGATGGCAGTGGTAGACTCGATGTGCGCAGTGGTGGTTGGGCAGTCACTGTATGGCACGGTGTCTTCATCATCTCACTCTGAGTCTTCTTGTGCCATTGTGAAGTCACCGAGGTGGATGGTTCTGCTGGTGCACTGCTGGGGACGGGGCTGCTTTGCGTGAAGATGACACCCACTTCTTCCTCATCATCATCACCTTCCGCCATGATTGGACTTGTAGCTAATGTTCCACGGCTCTCCCCACCACCATGACCACATTCAGCAATTTCTTAAGGTGTTCTTCTCATTTGATTGTGTGGTGTTTTTCTCATATGGGTCATCTGGCCTCCAGTACCATAATGTTTACCATGTTTCTATCGATCAACATTTGTGTGGAAAATGGTGCATACTGCAACGTGCTCCCCTTCTTTGCTAACCGTAAAAAAGTTCCAAACTGGGGAGGAGTACTTTTTTACTGAGCCACCGTCAATGCCTGAAGAAGAACTGGAGGTAGGTGGGTGTATTGTCGTTTGCCTCTCTGTTTCTTGTGAGGTAGGGGTTGGTGCAGGTCTCAGCTGGAGCTTTGCAAATATAGGAGCTCGTGGTGGTGCTACCGGTGCCACATCCCTCAGAGTTGGTTGAATAGCAATGTCAGATTCCTCTGTGCCACCTTCCACTGACTACCATATCATCGTCATCCTCATCTTCATCCCCTTCCATAAGTCTAAATCTTTCTGGAACTTTTCTCTTCTCTTCCCTTGTCTCTCCTATTGTCTCCTGGTCTCTGTTGGGGTCCAATCCACGTTCCTATCATCATCCTGAGATGTGTTGCTTGGAGAAGATGGTGCATTAGTACCCTTCCTTTTCCTTGCTGGCTATCTGAGAGCCAATGATTTTAACAGAGGAGGTTCAAATTCTTGCTCTGAAGGAAACTCAACCTCCTGTTCTGACCAGACAAATCCATTGCTAGCTGTGGCTGCTGTCCACTTTGATGTGTTTCTCAAAAAAATTGTGTACTACTTTGCAAACCGGACAAATCCAATTCAACATTGCTGATCGCCGGCATGATTGCACTGGCTCCTCACTGACAGACAGGGTCCTGGGATTAGGTTGGGGTGATGGTGCTGTTGATGGAGGAGTGCTGCTCTCAGCTTGTCTCCGAAGGCCGGTGCAGCAGGCACAAAGTTCCTGAAAAAGGTTGCGGTCGGCACACCAGTGGTGGAAATCTGCTTCTTCTGCTTCCCACTAGCCACTTTCTTGGCAGCACCTATCTTTGGGGCCATCTTAAAGCTGTCAGTTGGCAGTGGCACTAAGCTTCACAACAAGCTGAAGAGATGACCGTGTTGCGTAGTCAGTAACATGTCACGTTGTGCAGAGGTCTTCTGTCTGGCAATACTGCGAGTGATGATGTATCTTCTCTTGTGAACCTAAAAGCAAACAAGCAAGAAAAACATTAATGAAATGTGGCATTGTTCCAGTTCCAGTAGCAGTGCAAACAAATAATATCATTTAGTGTGGTTACTTAAGTTATAATGAAAAATTAACAATAGTATACAGTGTTCATTCGTATTAATATACAGTGTTCATTCTTAAAATGAAAAAATACACCAACATAAACTTTCATAGTGACTGTACACTCAGGAAGGATTAGAAAGAGCAACAACAACAACAAAACAATACAGCTGTAACTGTTTGCCTTATGTGCAATGCATCACATGGAATGTGGCATGCAGGGAGGTGCAGCTGATAAATGCATTGACAATCGAATAATCCTTACACAATGATTGCTGTTGTGCACCTATAGCAGACATGGGGTTGATTAATTAATGCTAGGTGTTATGAAAATGGTTTTAAAAAAACTCAAAAAAATGTAAAATAAAAAAATACAATATAATAATAAAAAATAAAAAAAAAAACTACAATTACATTTTTTTTAAATAAAAAACGGTATAAATAAGTGACATCTTCAAGCATATACTTCGTTTTTATTTATTAAACACCTATCTCATTGATCAAGCATCTATAAAAGCATATGGGAAAAGCAGACTGACTGGCTACACAAAATGGGCTTTAAACTTTGGAAGGAGTTAGAACATTAAAGGATGGACGATCAGCTTCCCAAAATTTTGAGTAATCATACACTAGAGAGGGGTAGCTCTATGTGATGTGTTAATGTTAAATGTATCCCAAGCGAGTGGGCAGATAGCACCCAGGTAAATTTGTGCCTGCACCACATTTGCTAGGATCTGTATCTTATTTCCAGGTACATATGGATCTATCTGCTGAGAAATCCATATATTATATATATATATATATATAAATATATATATATATATATATTATTATAAGATCCTCATCCTCAGGTACCACCTGTTGCTTGCTTCATCATAGGATCCTCACTTATGCACCTAGTGTGTATGAGTGGGCTCCGCAGGTTTATAAGCTTATGAGTGGGAGTGCAGGGAGTGTGAGTGAGTTAAAAATACCTCTAGATCCTCTATTGATGGGTTTTATTCTATAGGGTCTAGGGCAAGATTAAAAACAATTAGATGTCATTTGGATGCAGTGTTCAAGGACATCTACAAGGTTGACATGTTTCAGCTATTTCTCTGCCCATTTAGGGTCAATCAACTTTTTCAGGACCTAATATATAACCCTGCATTCATTGGCTAAAAATGAACATTATTGCCAAATAATTATCAAGCATGCACGCAAAACACTGACCATGCACTTAGGACTTTTTCCTGGTATGATCTTTTTCTGAAAGAGAGAGAGGTATAAATTAATCCAGTACTCATCAATCTGTATCTTTTTTACGGAGTACAACATCCCTTAAAAGTGCATGGAAAAACATGCTCCATACACTTGGGAAAACCCCCCAAACATCATATGTATGATCTAATTTAATACAGTATGGGTACATATATTCACACAGACAGGGAACATGCAGTGCTAAATGTAATTTAAAATGTCATTTAAAATGGGGGGAAAGACATGAGACATAGTGCTTCAATTTGTCTACCTACATGGCTTTTTCAGTCAACAAACACCGTAGGGTACTACAGAGAGAGACTGTCCCTGTAGTCAAACACTGAAAAAGAAAGTTGTTAGAAGCTTGATATCATGCTTCTGATTGACATAGCATGTAAAGATTTGTAAGCCGCATTGAATACAGAATAGAAACGGAATAGAGGAAGCTTATTTCGCCAAGGGAGCGTGTCCGCTCAGACTTGTTGTGCTTTCCTGCATCCCTGAATGTTACTGACTTGCGGGCATCCTGTAAAGATAAAAGTTCCTGGCCTGGTCACATGATATTTTATCACATGGCCATTTTGGGAACTCATGTATCATGATCGTAAGTCAATTTCTACATTTGTGTCCACGGTCCAAGTGGATGTAGCAATAGTGTGGTGCGCATAAATATGCATGTGAAAAGTTTTAGCGGGGCTATTTTTTAAGCTGTTTTCTGCTACCGTATTATGTGTACCCACGTTTGGCGGCATACCTCTCTAGTTTCTCGCTAGTCTGATGTCGAAGCCCTGCAACACTGGTGGAGAATGGCAGAAAACTGAGTCCTCTACCCAGCCTCTGGCGTGTCTGTGTGGAGTCTCTTATGTAACGTGGATACGTAACTGATGGCATTGCTTTGATGATTACTAATGCAGTATTATCTACCTCCCTTTTGTTTGTTCACAGTATATTGCACCATGGAATTTCGTCATTCAGCCCCCTCATCTGGGTGGACAATTTGTAAATCCATCTTTGTTCTTTTTCAAAGGGGATACATTCAAGGTTTCTAGTGTATGCCATGAATTGTTCTAGAACAACCCATCTCAAATGTCTTTAGTTGTATCCTTCATTGTTATAAAATGTTCTGCCATTTTTGTGTTGTTACGTCCGCATCGTCTGTTGCTCCTGTGTTCGCCAATCCTTATGTTTACTTTCCTGGTGGTCATGCCTATGTATATTAGGTTGCATGGACACTTGATGAAATAGACAACTTGTTTTGTATTACAATTTGCATGATTTCTTAGCTCCCATGGGGTGCACAGAACTAAATTAACCTCTTTTATTATAGAGGTAAGGTGACATACACTGCACTGTCCACCAGGATAGCTCCCTTTGATCTGTGGCAGACATAGTGCTGTGTGTATTCTGTATGCCTGTTTGTGGTGTTGTTTTGGTCTTGTGTGCACTAGGGTATCCCGTGTGCTTTCTACCCTTTTATAAGAGAACAATAGAGGGTCCTATTGTCTGTTTCCTACGTTCAATGTGTGCCAATTGAATTCAATTATCTTCTTAACCTGATTGGAAGCCACATTGTATGTGGTGAAGCATACAAGCAGTGGATTTTCTTATGGGCGTGTTGGGGTTTTGAAAAGTGCCTCCCTATTTGGTTTCTTGCTCTTTGAATGATCCGTTTGGGGTAATTTCAGTCCCTCATTTTGTTTGTGAGTATTTCTGCCTAATTTTTGAAATCCTGAATTTGGCTACAGTTCCTTCGAAGATGAAGGGATTGTTCATAAGGCAGATTCTCTCTCAGAGGCTGTGGATAAAAACTATCAATTTGTAACAGATTGTTCTTTGCTAATGGTGTTTGGAAAGTGTCTGTCTGTAGCCTGCCCCCTTCATGAAAGAAAGTAACATCTAGAAATGTCAGTTTCCTTTTGTCCATGGTATGTGTGAATTTCAGATTTCAAACATGATTATTTAGCCAATTGACAAAGGACAGTGCTGCACTGGAATCTCCTTTCCATATTAGAAGGACATCATCTATGTATCGCTTCTGCAAGGCAATGTGTGCGCAATAGGGGTTTGCAGCATGCATTCCAATTCTAGATTAAATACATATAGCCCTGCTACACTAGGAAGTGCCGTGGGTCTGTAGGTAGAGGGTTCCCTCAAATTCGAAGATGTTTTTTGTCAGGGCAAGTGTTGCACATTCCATAATGAATTCTTTTGGTGTGGTGTAGTGCCATTCTTTTTCCAGAATTTGTCTTATTACTTCTATTGTGTTGCCTTGTGGGAACCTTGTATATAGGTTTCATACATCGTGAATGATTCACGTGTTCCAGAGATGGTTCTGCTCTGATTAGGAAACTATGGATTATCTGTGAAGCAGTTACTCATGCCCCCTCCATCGGGCCCTGGTGCACGCACGAGCGTTGTGGTTAATTCAGTGCTGTGTGTCTGATGCTCCCCTGCCTCCGAGGGTCCATCAGCCCCGACCGGCACCACAGCCCTGATATCCTTGGCAGACCCTCCAGGATTTCGCGATTTCCAGCGAAATCGGCACTTTTGTAAAAATGCAGCGATTTTTACATAAGTGCCCGCAAAAATGAAGGAGGTGGGGAGTGATGTTTGGGGAGAGGAGAAGGGGAGGGAGGAGGGAATGTCATGTGAGGCTTTCCCAAGCTCATACAAAAAATAATTCTTTGCATAAATAATGCAAACCTCCTAATACACTCCAAGGGACAGCCAAACCAAGTGTTTACATTATAAATAAACAAAATATACATAGCTTCATGTTGTTAAATAACTAAAAAAACTAAGATATCTGTGTGTGAAAAACGGGCAAATAAAATGCCGCAAAATTGCCGCTAAATTTCCATATTTGTGCCGCTAAATTTCGATTTTTGTGCCACTAAATTTGCTAATCCATGCCGCTATATCCTGGGGGTCTGCCTTGGCACCAGCTCCCATTGAAGCTGTATAGCGCCTCTTTTAGTGATTAGACAGCGAGAGATGGCTTTCATGTTTCTTCACTTGATAACGATAAGAATGTGTTTTTTTTATTTAACGAGGACTATTGAGTTTAATGGGTTTATATTTCGCAATCAATTCATTTGAAAAGATGTGCAATTGTGTCGATGTGTTAATTACATTCGGTGTCTGTATCAATTACATTTTCTTGACTGATTTTGTGCATGGGGCAAGGGGGTCACTGGTACTTCTGCTGTTGGACCTATATGGTTTTTTTTTTAAGATACTACAATGGAAAATACTGCTGATCTTATTCACACTTCTGACATTATCAGATATGTAATGTTCAGTAGGTATAGGCAGAAATTATTTCAGTCTGTTGTGTTATGTATGCTACGTCAATTTATTTTCATGTCCAGTTCTTGTGTGCTATTATGCCAGTAAATTCTGACAAATACTAGGTTTTAGGGAGGCAGCGCCGAGATACCCCATACAATTTTAAAAAGGTTTTCTTTTTTGCCAGCATGAACTGTAATTGCTCGACTAGTGTCCCATTTTAACCTGCTCGTAAAAGCTTAGCCTTTGCTGTTGTTCCTCGGGCTGCAAAAGGTGATTTGAATTCACAAATAATGCATTTACCACTTGCAACGTTAATGAGGAGCCTTGCTTAATGTTGCCACACAGCGAGCGGTGCCTTATGTGGTTCAAGTTGAGAGCATGTGTTGAGAACAGGTATTCAAACTACAAGGCTTTTTCTGCTTATTTTTAAATAGGGAAAGTTTGTGGAGTGTGGATATGATGTGCCCAGATACTAAATTATGATAGGGCACAATGCAAATGTTAAGATATTTTCAAATGCTTAGACTAATAATACCGATATTGTGGTTTTGGAAGTGCAGAGATGTATATTCGAAATATTGGCACATTTTTCTTACTTTCTTTTCATCTTAGTTTCTCGGACAGCCCAGTGCGAGGCACCTTTTACTGTATGATAGCAGCAAACCCTGAACATTATTTATTACACAGTTTATATTACACGCCTGTAGGTATTTAATCATTGCATTCTACTAGAGCGCTACATGCAGTATTGCTTTCCTGTAGTAGTAGCATGTCACTAATTTATTAAAACGGCGAGGTCACATTTCTTCTTTGACCATCATATTCCCACCGCATCTAATTTTTCCATGATGACGAAGTACACGCGGAAATAACCTGGTAGGCTGGAGGACAATGTGCTGCTCTCACTGGATGATTTTTCGGGGGAATTGTCAGTCCAACATTCATGTCAAGGTAGCGTTGCACCGTTTCCTTGCAGACACATGTCTTATGGCAAACTTAGAGTTTCCAGGTAATAGTGCACAAGACCTGCATGGCATAAGGGAGAACAGGGATATCATGTGGCCCAAGATTGAGAAGAATTCCAAGGGCACCAACATAAGGAGCCTCAGGGGACCAGAGAGCGAAAAAAAGCTTATAAGTACTACCTCGGACCCTGGGATGGCTTTTCTACTGGGAAAAGATAACATGGGAAGCCTTTGCTGTTACAAGCAGGCATTTTTTACACAGAGTACTACTTAAAATGCATTCCTATTTTCTGCACATTTCTTAAAATGGCATTTCTTGCATGAAAACATGGGGGCAGCGAGGGGTACAGAAGAAAAGACCCGGCAGAGAGAGCACGGGGACAGCAAGGGGAACAGAGGGAAGAAAAAGGGGCATGGACCACGTAGAGGCAGCGGGGTAATACAGACAACAGCAGTCGCAGACACAACAATGAAAATACAGGCAATACAATAAAAGCAATAAAGCGGAGGATGAACAAACTTACCTACGGCCTACCACTGGCTACCACGGATGAGGCGCAGGTGGTAGCCTGCGGGTGGTGAAGGGCCTTGAACGTCCTCAGCAGCGGCAGCAGCAGCTGGGGCAGGGAGACACAGGCGGTGCTGTGCGGAGGGGGAGTGACCTAACTCATAGGGTAAAGGGTTGCTCCTTTCAGCCGGGTACAGCAGGAATGATGGATGAAGCTAATTAATCCCTTCCCCTATATGGGGATACCCAGGAGTAGATATATCTAACACTCCACAGATAACACCACCATAGGGGAAAGGGAAAAAAGGGACAAAAGAAAGAATAACGTTGCCGCTGCTAGGCTCAAAATAGGGATGTCGTCAGAAGATGTAGACCTCTCTCTCGGTCAAAAACCATCGATCTGGAACAACCTCTGGTGGCCCCCGGAGGCAGGCTCTTGTCCCAGCCCAGCAGAAAAGGTTAGGAACCTTGGCTTCCTGGTTGATAAAGAGCTTTCGTGTACGTCGCAGATTAACCAGGTAACTTCTACATGCTTCCATACCATCAAGGTCCTTAGGAAAGTTTTACCCTATATCCCGCCAACGTTAAAAAAAACGGTTATGGGCGCCCTGGTAATGTCCCGAGTTGATTATTGCAACTCACTCTACTTGGGCACAGGAGAAAAACAACTGAACAAACTACAGGCAATCCAAAATGCCGCAGCCAGGGTTCTGTTGATCTTACCTTATCGTCACCCAACATCCAAAGGCATCAGGGAACTTCACTGGCTTCCAGTCAGGTGTAGAGTACAGTTTAAGGCCCTCTGTCAGGTTCACAAATCCCTGCACGGTATGGGACCAGACGACCTTACCAAACTTCTCCCTCGATACGTGCCATCACGTACGCTGAGATCAGCCAATCATGATCTAATATGCCAACCTAAAATAAGAAGAATGCGATGGGGTGGCACATCTTTTTCCTACCAAGCTTCCAGACTATGGAACTCTCTGCCCCCTGCACTGCGCTCACAAAAATCTAAACTATATTTCAGAAAGGCATTGAAAACCTGGCTCTTTTCTTCGCATTAAGATTGGCTCTCACCGCTCTCTCTAGTCATCCCAGCGCCAAGACGCCGTGGCATTCGAGCGCTTTATAAGTACTTCAGACAGTCAGTCAGTCTCTTCTATGGTCCACCCCATCTGCCCTGTAAGTGGAAACACAGTACAAACATGAGATTACTCCCCCATATCCATAGCACCCCATTCCCCCTATGTGTAATGTACTTACTTATATTATAGCAGTGCTTCCCCCAAAATAAAAAAGGCACAAAAGAGAAAAATAAAGAAAATGGAAAAAACATAGTTCTGTTTCACAAGAATGAGGTACTTATCTTATCACAGATAATCCTCTGCTTGCTGGTGATTGTTCCTTCTGTTTGGCTGCTCTGAGCCTTCTGTAGTAATAGATATGTCAATGCCTACCTTGATTAGCTCTCCAGAGTGTAGCTAGGCAAGTTGGGAGTTGATCGCCACACTGAGGTGCTAATTATCGCTGAAGCAACCTCTCTCTTTGGAGGTTGTCGGAAATAATAAAAATAGCCCAGCGCTTCCTCGCTTTTCTGGGCGATTTACTGTGTGAACAAAAAACAAATATAGAAGCGCTTCACCAGAGCTGAGGCTCTTCCTCTGTTTGCTTGAGGAAAGATAGACGCGGCTTCAATATTGCTGAGTTGCTGTTTTCCGCGTAACCCCCAGCTTCCGTCAGAAGGCACGAAATGCTCGGGATTTTGAAATGTTCCATTTCGCTTGAAGCAATCAAGTGTGTCCTGAACACGCCCACCTGAACGCAGGGAGACGTTCAGAGAGTCTCCAAAGATTACTGCACCAGGGCGCAGAGATGCCGGCAAGTAGCGGTTTAGCAGGAAGGAGAGTCCTGGACTAAATAAGAATGCTGCCATCCTTCAGGCAGAAGAGTTCAAGAATTCAGAATACACCAAGTTCGGTAGCGTCTCCGATGCGCAGGTATCACGTAGTCTCTTCGTTACAGGAAGTTTGCTCGAGTGACAAGCACCGAGCACAACTAGGTACCCATAGTCAGGTTTTGTCGCGAGCCTTCTCAGAGGATTGTGGGAGTCATAGTTTTTGTTCCCCATCATTCATACAGTGTATGTAATCGTGCGCAGTCTACCTATCTCCGCCTAGTCATGACAATGTATGTGTATATTATTGGTAAAAGTAGTTAAAACCAATAAATATGCAATGTCATCAGTAAAGATAAACCTAACCATATAAATATACAATCCTATAAACATTTCAATAAATAGATAGATACATTTAAATACATACTGTATTAAAATTATTGACACATGTATATCGGCCTAAATAGCAGTTGAAATATTATATACATATGTGCTTGATGTGTAATGAATATCATATATTCTACGAAAGAATATTAACAATTTAAAATATTTGCAAAAAGTTACTCATCGCATATAAATTCATAAAGTAATCTTTGGCCAAATGCTCCGCGCCGCAGGGGCGCCACATGCAAGCCCGTCTGCGCCCGTCCGTGACCTGACTGCGACCAGCGCCAGGAACCCTGGATCTCTGCACCGCCAACGCAACGACCCAGCGGTACTCCACGCTCTCCACTCAGGCCGCAACAACAACTGCAAGCCAGCATCACCAGCCGACGCCTACGGACCCTTCAACTATCACCACTGCCGGCACACCTGCAGTATCGCCAAAACCACTGACCCAGTGCAATCCGCCCGCAAGAACACAACCAAACCGAAGACCCAGCAATGCATCCTCCTCAACGTCCGATCCCTGCACAAACACAACACCGAAATCTGGGACCTCCTCGACAGCACTACCCCGGATGTAGCATTCTTTACCGAAACCTGGATCAACACCACTTTGGGACTGGACATCGCCATCGCCATTCCTCAAGGATACAAGACCTCCAGGAAAGACCACCCCACCTGCCCTGGAGGGAGAATCTTCATCGTCCACAAATCCACCCTCCGCCTGAGCACACTCCCCAACAAGCCCACAGACCTGATGGAACACCTTCACTTCAAGATACTGGCCAGCCCTTCATCCACCCTCCATGGAACCCTCATCTACCGACCCCCTGGTCCCTGCGGACTTTTCGCCAACTCCATCGCGGACATCATTTCCTCACATGCCATCACGTCCACCAACTACACTCTACTGGGAGACCTCAACTTCCACCTCGACAACCAACTGGACACCAGTACCACATCCCTCCTGGACAACCTCCACAACAGTGAACTCCCCCAGATAGTGACCGAACCCACGCACTCAGCAGGACACACCCTAAACCCCCTCTTCACAACAGGAAACTCCATCACTTCAGCCACACCACCGAACTTCCATGGACTGACCATCAATGTGTCTCCACTTCACCTTCAGAACACCCACCATCCACAAACACCAGCACCTGCTCCCACGAAGAAACCGGACCAGAATCACTGATGACCAGCTAAAGTCATCACCCAGCAACTCCACTCCATCCATCGCGGAAAACGGCGACGCCAACACGGCAGCCCAAACCCTGCAAAGATGGATCTCCGACAGCGCCAACACCATAGTCCCCCTCAAGAAAAACAACAACACCCACGCCAAGAAAGCTAGATGGTTCACCACCGAACTTGCTGCCACCTCGAAAAGGCCTGGAGGAACACCAAATCCACAGAAGCCCACAACAACTTCAACTCCAACTCCAACGCCCACCACCAACGCATCAGAAAAACGAGGAAAAAAGCGATTGAAGACAGAATCTCCACTCATGCACACAACAGCAAAGAACTCTTCAACATCATCAAGGAGTTTGCCCAACCCACCAGCGAGTCCACCGACATCCACCCCTCACAAGACCTCTGCGACAAAATCAGCACCTTTTTCCTCACACAAAATCAAGAGCATCTACGACAACTTTGACGAAGACAACCAACACTCTGAACCCTCACTAACCACCCCCAACACCCTGAAGCTAGCGATCGACAGCTTGACAGCCCTCACCACCGAGAAGAAACTGAAGACGGTGAAGTCAATCCACTCCGGGGCCCCCACAGACCCCTGCCCCACCACATTTTCAACAAAGTCACCGACACCATCGCACCCATGCTCTGCCACACCATCAACTGCTCCCTGGCAACCGCCTCGTTCCCTGATGACTGGAAACATGCTGAGATCAGCCCCCTCCTGAATAAACCCTCGGCGGACCCCACCAACCTCAAAACTACAGACGCATCTCCCTGCGCCTGTTCCCAGTGAAAGTCATAGAGAAAGCCATCAACAGCCAACTCGCCACATTCATCGAAGAGCACAACATCCTCGACTCCTCCCAATCGGGCTTCAGAAAAAAACACAGTACGGAAACCGCCCTCCTTGCCGCAATAGACGACATCCGTACCTTACTGGACAAAGGAGAAACAGCAGCCCTCATCCTCCTCGACCTCTCAGCGGCGTTCGACACAGTCTCTCACCGCACCCTAATACGCAGACTCTACGACGCAGGGATCCAAGACAAGGCCCTCGATTGGATCCACTCCTTCCTCTCCGGCAGAATGCAGTGGGTCAGACTCCCCCCTTTCCTCTCAGACCCTACACCTACCACCTGCGGAGTCCCCCAGGGGTCCTCCCTCAGCCCTACACTCTTCAACGTCTACATGGCTCCGCTCGCCCCCATCGTCAGAACCTATGGACTCAACATTGTGTCATACGCAGCCGACACCCAACTCATCCTCTCCCTATCCAACGAACCCAACACCGCCAGACTCAACTTTCAAGAAGGCACGGAAGCTGTCGCCAAATGGATGAAAATCAACTGCCTACTACTAAACACAAAGAAAACGGAAGTACTCATCTTGGGCCCAAACCCAGACACCTGGAATGACACCTGGTGGCCCCCCGCCCTCGGAAGCCCACCCACCCCCACAGACCACGCACGCAACCTGGGAATCATCTTGGACTCAGAGCTCAAAATTAAGAGCCAGATCAACTCCGTCTCATCCTCCTGCTTCCACACCCTCCGCCTCCAATGTAAGACCTTCAAATGGATCTCCCTCGAACACAGAAAGACCATCACTCACGCCCTGGTCACTAGCAGGCTCGACTACGGCACCGCACTCTATGCCGGAATAAACAAAAACCTCACCCGCAAGCTACAGAACATCCAAAACGCTGCTGCAAGACTGGTCCTCAACCTGCTAAGCCACTGCCATATCTCCCAGCACCTGCACACACTCCCCATCGAAGATAGAGTCACCTTCAAGATGCTAACCCAAGCTCAAAAGGCCCTTCACAGCGCCGGATCAGCATGCCTGAACAGCCGACTCAAATTCCACGCACCCCAAAGGACCCTACGATCAGCCCAGCTCACCTACGCCGTGGTCCCCGCACCAGAAAGACCAAATCGGGAGGCCGATCCTTCTCCTTCCACGCTGCCAGTGCCTGGAACGACCTTCAGCTCCACCTCAGACAGATAACATCGCTCCCCATCTTCGCAAGAAACCTCAAAACCTGGCTATTCAACAGACCCCCTTCTTAATGGACTGGAACCTGCGAACACTCCCCACACCCCTAGCGCCTTGAGACCTTACGAGTGAGTAGTAGTGCTTAACAAACACCTGATTTGGTTTGATACCTGAATGCTCTAATATCCAACATATTGGTATTGAATCTCCTATAATTATCCCCAAAATTGGCCTCCACTGTACCTCAAACCAGTCTTAAATTCAACAAGTTAGCCTAGGCATGTGTACATATCCCCAGACCTCCTGGTGCTTTGGAATCCAACTGCAGTATTTATTTTGTTTCCAGTCTACACAGTTTGGATTTTCTATCACCTCCTCGTCTACTAGGTAGTACACTATCAATTACTTAGTATTGAGATCTGTGTTTTTGGAATTGTGGGCTGCTCTATAATGCTGTGCCACTGGATAAATATTATCCTGGTTACTGATGGCACGTAAATGCTGTAAAATACGATTGTGCACCTGCAATTTTGTGCTGCCTACGTACTGGAGATCACATGGTGAAGAACCGGGTTTTCTTAAAACCCAGCGGTGCCAGGGACACACCCGAAGTCTTTGGATTCTCCTGTCTTGGAATACAGAGACACGGAATACTTCTGGATGGCGTCAAATATCAAATTTATTAGCTGCAGCTAGTAACAGTAAACCAAGCAATACAACACGGTGTACAACTCAGGAAACTGCTCAATTTTCTTAGAGCAAGACATCTCTTTTTATACACCATATTCTCATTACAAATGTACACCCACTGCGCAAAATTCTAACCAATAGGGCACATTTTCTAACTGAGTATCACATTAACAAAAACCCAATTTACAGTAACCCAACCCAAAAGTTAATTATTAGGAATGTCCCAAATTCAATCTTTGCAAGTCGGACAAATTTATAATTGAAAAGCACTACCCATGTAATGAAAAGTCGTAAGGAAAGAAACAATTCAGATGTTGAGTAGGATAAGATATGTGCAAGAAACTAAAAGTTAACGATATCCTGAACATTGATTGGCAATTTTAGACAACGATCAGCCAGAGAAATTGACTTCGTGAAAGGATCAGTTTCAGGTGACGGGGTCAGCGTCCTGCAGTTCACTCACAAGTCAGAAAAGGGCCTGTTAATGCATACATGAACAATGAGGCCCATGCAACTTTGTTCGTTCGGTTACCTCCACGGCCTACGTGAGGGCAACACAACATGGCGTCTTGAACAACGCAAACAAAATGGAGTCTGGTTCGAAATCACGGAACCTCAATGGGCACTCCAGTACATAGACAGCATATTTAGTTTTGCACGTGAGGAAATTCTGTATTGCACACTCCCTGTCGCTGAATGGTGTTACATATGTACTTTTGTTTATGCCGTGGGCACATGCTTTACACAACTTGCACTTAAAAAAACCCTTGTTGGTTTGTAACCAGCTTGTTTTTCTATCACTTCTGTGCTAGTGTTCACCAGTGCGTCTCTCATGGAGGCTGATTTGCTGTAAGTAATGGACACCCTCTGCGGTAGCAGGGGTCCTAATACTGCATCCAAGCCGTGAGGGAAACGGCCATTACTCGTGCTCACCTGCTAGCCTGTACCGCCCATGAGGGAAACAGCCCTACAATCTCGCCGGACCCACACGCAACGGGGTTACTACAACACCCAGCTGCCCCGGGGGTCTGGCGCAGCGGCAGTGAAGCCATCGACGCGTCTGGAGGCACCATAGCTGCAGAGAGCGCCGAACGCTCTCGGGGGACAGCATCCAAGCCGTGAGGGAAACGGCCATTACTCGTGCTCACCTGCTAGCCTGTACCGCCGTGAGGGAAATGGCTTTCAACCGCCAGCCTGCACCGCCGTGAGCGAAATGGCCCTACAATCTTACCGGACCCACACGCAGCGGGGTCACTACAACACCCAGCTGCCCCGGGGGTCTGGCGCAGCGGCAGTCACACCATCGACGCGCCCGGAGGCGCCATAACTGCAGAGAGCGCCGAACGCTCTCGGGGGACAGCATCCATGCCGTGAGGGAAACGGCCATTACTCGTGCTCACCTGCTAGCCTGTACCGCCGTGAGGGAAACGGCTTTCAACTGCCAGCCTGCACCGCCGTGAGGGAAACGGCCCTACAATCTCGCCGGACCCACACGCAGCGGGGTCACTACAACACCCAGCTGCCCCGGGGGTCTTGCGCAGCGGCAGTGATGCCATCGACGCACCCGGAGGCGCCATAACTGCAGAGAACGCCTCCCGCCTCGCGGGACGCGCGCGGGCAACGCCGGCTAAGCCCGGGACAAGGGCGGGCCCTCCGTGGCCCTCAGAGGCCTAAAGAGGCTGGGCTGGGCCACGGACTTTGGTTCCTGTATTGCGTTATTACGGTTTGAGTGAGAGTTTCATTTCTTTCAGAGTATTTGTGTTGGTCACTTAGGATAAGGAGTGGAAATACTTCAAATTATTGTATTGTGCACCAATCTCCTCTAACTCTGCATTACATCAGATCCCCTAAAGGTTTTTTTGTAACTTCTGAAAATGAAGAAATCCGCTATAGGCAAAACACCTCCTTCAGTAGCGACACTAGATAATTATCTAGTGAAAGTAGTGACTAAAATAAATAGTGAAAGACGAAAATCACTAGGTCAGGGAAACAGTCCTCTTACATTGCCGATTTTGCCCACGGCGTTATCTCTCTCAACTCAGTGTGATAGTAGTGACGCTGCCCAAAATGATTCAGTAAATATGGCAGATTCTGCCCTCCCACCCACAGATTTATCGCAGATTTTGGTCAACGCGGGTGATTTAAATGATGTTCAAGCCGAGCGCTCCACGGCACCGGTAACACAGAGAGTGTTGAGGTCCCGTAAGCACACGCAGATTAAACGGGGGGGGAACCATCAATAAAAGAGCTGACCCGCCACTCGTTAGTGTGGAAAATCTAATGAGGTAGCAACTAATAATGCCATGATCAACTTAGATACAGAGCAATTAGATTGCCTGATTGGCATTATGGAGGCGAAAAGGATAGGATAGGATAGGATAGGATGTGAATTTGTAAAGCGCGAATTGCTGCCCGGAGGCGTCCAAGCGCTAAGAGTACCATGAAGCCGCAAGAAAGCATATAGGGAGGCTAGGATAGGGATAGGATAATGGCCAAAATTGTCACGCTGTCTGCAGAAATTGTGAAATTGAACAGCCTCCTGGGTCCCCCTATTGATAAAGCTGATAAAATTGTTGAAAAGGACCTTAGGGTTATTAAAGAGACAACAAAGCCCACAAATGAGGGATCCTGTACAGTAGAAAAAGCAGCCCCTGTATCCCTGGAAACTGTATGCAAAAATACACCACCAGCAACCTGTGTAGGGAGCAAAAGAGGGCCGGCAGAAGTAAAGACTGGTTGCACTGTTAGTGCACAGCCAGACCTACCTCCTGAATGTGCCCCGTTTGTCGCAGTGTTGACAAATTTACCACCCTTTACAGAGGCTGGTCATTTAAATAAGCAAGAATCCCACGAATCTCTGAAGAATAAAACTGTATCGTGGCTAAACAGAGAGTGTGGGTTTCCAGTAGCTTTATCACATGAGATATTAACCACCAGGAGAGTCGCATGGATAGGACGATCCCAAAAGAACATCAGTGGTGATTTTGTCATTATAAACTTCAGCAATCCACTCCTTGTCAACAATGCTTTGCTAAGAGCTTCATCGCTGCCACAGTCCGATCAGGGCATTACACTTCGCTCACTGGGGTACTTTTATAGACATTTAACCCAGCAGCCCGTTAACGATCTATGTAGGGGCAGAGGAATTGGCACTGAAGGGTTTACCAGCCGTGGGATTGCCACATTCAATCGATACCAACCCCTGAGTGATCTAGATTCAAATGATTGACTTGAACACGGCCGGGACCATTCCATACCTGTTGTTGAAGCTTCTCCATTGGCATTGAGCGAGGAATGTGGGTTAAATGGAATTTCAGCCAGTATGTGTGGGGGTGGAAACCTCAATGTTATGAACACTGTAGGGGACGATCAAGCTGGTTGTTTTGATGGTACGGTGGTAGAGAGGGCCTCACGTCCAGGAACGAGGGTCCTCAGCTGGAACATCGCTGGGTTGAAGAGCAAAGCAAATGATGTAAAGTGGAGGGATTGTTTGACTGACTGTGATATCATTGGGCTCCAGGAAACTTGGGACACAGGGAACACCTTTTTCTTGGATGGATATGTGGCTTTCTGGTCGGCAGCAGTTGCCTCCCCTATGGGGAGGGCGAAGGGGGGTCTCTTAACCCTTATTTCACTTAAACTTGAGGGGACTTATACTAAAGTGGAGACAGGTACACCACACTGCCTAGCTGTGGAAATTCTTACTAAATCCTCTGGGAATTGGCTTATTGTCAACTTTTATAACTCATTTGAAAAGAGTATTTTAAATGAACATTTAGTCAGTCTATATGATTTTTTAGAGCTGTATAATGTTAACAGTACCATTTGTTATTCGGTTATTGTGCTTGGAGATTTTAATGTTCACCGTTGTAATGGTAACTGTTTTGTACGGGATAGTCTAGGTCCAGCGAACCAAGATCATACTCATTTTGAACACACCCCGCAGGGATTGTACTTGGAAGACTTGGTGGCAAGTAATGATTTGATATACCCTACCAAGTCTACAGGAGACATCCCAACTTATAAAGGTAGAGGTTCCGGGTCAACAATTGATTTTATTTTTGTGAGTGTAAATATAGCAAGTAGGGTCAGCCAGTATAATGTGAGTTGGTCTACCTATGGTGATCATAACCCTGTCAGGGTGTCTCTGACAGACGATCTAAAGAAAAAAGTTAAATCCAACCAGACAGCTGGAATCCATGATATAAGACCTATCGATCAAGCTGGACGCCTGAAATGGTGCCGAGTGGTGCCGATAGATTTCAGGGAAAATTTGATGGGAAAGGTTGGGGAAGATATGATCACCTGTTTGGAAGATGGTGTCTTAGGGGACGAGGTCCTATTAGCCTATGGCAGAATATGCACTCAGGTCGATAGTGACCTCAAAAAAACAGTTAAGGGGCAACCCAGGAACGGGGAAAAATGGTTTGATCACAACTGTTCAATAGCCCATCGGAAGTTGATGGTAGCATTGAAAGCCGTTGCGCCTGACAAAGCGGAAATTGCTGCCCTTAGGAACACTTATAAAAAAGTACAAAAAAAGCGAAGAAATGAAATTAGAGAGGAAGCTTGGAACGAGCTTTTATCAATAGATGTAATCAAAAACAGTGCCAAATTCTGGACTGTGGTGAATAAGCCCTTTTTTCAGGATAAAAGCAATAGTGAGCCTGATTGCGGCATCCAGGAAAAAGAATGGCACAGTCATTTTAAACAAGTTTATGATGGAAATGGGATGCTGGAAGGCCCAGTTTTAAACATGGAGAAATATTATTTGTCCTTTACAGAGTTAGAGGTAACACAGGCCATTATGCAAATGACGAGTAACAAGGCCCCAGGGCCGGATGGAGTCCCGGCAGATCTTTTTAAATCTGATGTAAAAACCTGGTCGAAGATTTTATATAATGTCTTTGTAAATGCCTGTCAATTGGGCTTGCCCTCTACATGGGCAAGATCTGTCATCATACCCATATATAAGAAGGGAAATAGAAGTGACCCGAGCTGTTACCGCCCGATATCCCTAATCGATTCCTCGGTGAAAGTGCTTGGTAGGATGGTCCTTGGCCAACTGACTGGTTGGCTGGAGGAATCTGGAACGCTTTCTGTGACCCAGTATGGCTTCAGAAAAGGGATGGGCACCACAGATCAATGTTTAAATTTGCAACTACTAATAGGTAAATATACGGTGGCAAAGAAAGGCCCACTATTAGTAGCCTTAATGGACCTCTCCTCGGCCTTCGACCGAGTAAATAGGTCGAAGCTGTGGTCCATGCTCCTAACCTGTGGAGTAGACAAAAACATCGTCTATTTCCTAGCTGACCTGCACAGGGATTTATCTGCAACGGTGAGGTATGACCAACAGGGTAACTGTAAGGAAGACATACCCATATCTAATGGAGTTAGGCAGGGGTGTATTTTGGCGCCCCTGCTCTTTACATTATATATCAATAACCTAGATACGGCCCTAATTGCATCCTGTAAAGATATTCCTCTTGCAGGGAAACGTCTGATTCCCGCACTTTTATATGCGGATGATGCCGCCCTCCTAGCAAGGACGGCAGTGGGACTTCAGTTAATGTTAGACTCTTTCTCTGTCTTTATGAAATCATTAGATTTGAGTGTAAATTTCTCAAAATCGCATATAATGGTTATTGGACTGAAATCTCCAAAGGTTAAAACGTTTTATTGCGAGGGACACATATTAACCAGGGTGACATCATTCCCTTATCTGGGTGTACTATTTGACGACCAAGGATCCTGGGTAACCCAAATCACAGCGAACAAAATCGTATTGATAAGGGCTACCCTGGCTGTACTTGGTTTCGCCAGAAAGTTAGGAGCCAGACCAATGCAGGCCCTTATCCAAATATACAGAGCTAAGTGCATTTCACTAGCTATGTATGGGGCCGAGCTGTGGGGCATAAAAAACACTGAGAACATACAGACGGTTGAAGAAAGGTTTTTAAAGAACCTTTTATCTGTCCCTAAGACAGCTAACTACATTGTCCATCAGGAGCTTGGAATTGGCTTTGTTGAAGATGCCATTGCTGTGGCACCTCTATTGAAATGGATAGCCACCTGGTTAAACCCTGACCCAGTGCTTAACCACACCATTCTGAAAGACTGTATGTCACTCGACCGCGGGCTGAGTATACCCTGGCTCAAATACATTCAGAAGCTTGCAGGTAAACTGGGTCGACCAGAACTATATCACTCCCCAGAAACCTTAGTGAAGGGAGATATAAAATGGTCTAAGGAAATGTACTTGCGCATAGCCACCATGGATAGGGAACAGAGAGAGCTGGTAAAGGTGACAGTAAGGGCCCACCAGCCATGTAAAACAACACTATCCATGGAACCGTATCTAGGCTATGTCATAAACAATAATCATCGTTTCTTATTGACTAGATTCAGATTCAACCAATTCCATTTTCTTTTTGGTGAACAGAAAGGTTGGAAGAGGGCAGACGACCTTGGCCCTTGTACTTGCGATAATTTTTCGCAACAAGGCATTATACATTTCCTCTTTTTCTGTGGACACCTTATTGTCATTAGGAAACGTTTTATTCTCCCAATTCTAAGTAACAAGGGCTTTGTGCAAGTGAGACCAGCCCTTCTCCATTTGCAAATGTTGACTGATGTCTGGGAAACTTTTAACATCGCTAATTTTTTATCAGCAGCTGTAAGAATCTTGAGAAAATTAACTTAAACACTATATCATGTACATTCCCTTTTTAAAATTGTGTCTAAAATGAAATTGTTTTTATTGGTTTTATTGATCGATTTTATATATATTTATGAGTCTTGATTGTGTTTAATGGATTAGGTATTTACAACTGTTCATATATACTGTTTTTTCTTGCTTTTATGGTTTGCTCATAAACCGAATAAAGATATTTGACTGACTGACTGACTACTGCATCATTTAATACTGGCGGCCATGCTGTCAAAACGTGTTATCTGCTTGGTCTTTACTTTGTTCAGGTTCTTTATGTAATGTATATGCATCTGTTTGTTTATCTTTCAGTAAGGAATCCCTACTGGGGAGCATACATTTTGACATAGCACTAGATATGGTCTGATCGTTATAACCTCTTTCCTTGAGCCTCTTATAGCTATCTGTTTGTGCTATTGTCAAATCTTGTTCGTTGCTGCAGATACCGCGCAACCGCAACATCTCACCATAAGGTATACTGTTAATTAAGTGTCTCAGGTGAGAACTAGTTGCGTGAAGAGTAGTATTCCCCGCTGTTTCTTTGTGATAGATCCTGCTCTCTATTTTGTTCTGCTTGATGTAAATCTGGGTATCAACAAAGTTGACTGTACTGGCACTAATGTTAGAAGTGAAATGTAAGTTTAGACGATTGCTGTTCAAACTTTCATTTCGAGGCACAAGATGGCTGCCAACACTTTTTGGTTTGGAGTGTTGACAGACAATTAGAATAAAGCTTGTGGTCGGAGGGTCCGCGGATCATTTGTGCCTGTTAAATAACGAAACTATTATTTTTTTATTTTCTCAGCAACTAACCGAGGCACAAGAAAACAGGTAATCGAGGCACAAGAAAACAGGTAAACAAAGGTGTAAAACAAGAAAAGGGGGCAGGGTAGAAACACTCTGACCCCCTGGGCCTGCTCAGGGGGTACCACAAGGACCCCCAGGCCCAAAAAAGCCTTGCCTTTGTCTACCTCTCACCAATTCCATTGCTTGGGGCTTACTGGAGGTGATGTCATGAGTGATGTCATTGACCATGTCATGAGTGATGTGACGTAATCAGCAGTGCATTGCGGGGGCGCGAGTTATAGTTAGCTGAACTAACTCTAACGGGGGAATTTCTATGGTTTTGTACAAATGAAATGTCCAGCTAACTATAACGCCCCTGAAACCTATGTTTTTTTCAGTGAATATATCTATACTACTATAATAAAGGAAGAACTTTCAGCTTTTGAGGCGGGTAAACTCGGGAACCACAGCACCAATCCACACACCCGATACACCGTTGGAATCGTCAGGGTGTGTAGATGGTTATAGGCTATATAAATTAAAAAAAAACGTTATTTAAAAAATGTAAAGTAAAAAAAAAGTAGTCCCTCCGAAGTAGCGCCGGCCGCGACGTGCGTGCTCAAGTCAGGAGCGCGGAGAGGAGCGGCGTCCAGGAACGCGTCGAGGAGCGGCGGACATGGCGCGGGGGAGGAGCGGTGATGTGAGGAGCAGCGGACAGGCCAGCGGCGGTGCGAGCAGCGGACAGGCAGGAGGAGCGGCGGCTCAGGTAAGGGGACCCATGTCGGGGCAGGCGGGGATCGGGGCAGGCGGGGGTCGGGGCAGGTAGGGGTCGGGGCAGGCGGGGGACAGGTCAGGCGGGGACCCGGCCTGCTGCACAATGACGGGGCGGGCGGGGGTCGGGGAAGCTTGTTGCACCCGGACAAGGTTGGGACGGGCTGCTAGTATATATATATATATATATATATATATATATATATATATATATATATATATATATATATATGTATGTATATATATATATGTATATATATATATATATATTACCTACTGGCGGTCGCCAGTAGGTATATATAGTTAGGATTTTTTCTCTATGGGATTTTTGAAAATTCTATGTCTAATAACTTTGGCGTTTGTGGACGGAATTGGCTGAAATTTTCAGGAAAATGGCACATTTTGTTTCTGAGCAGCCCTTGAAAATTGGGGGGGGTTCGTCAAGGGGGGGCCGAGAAAAAAGGGGGGTCCCAAAACGTGTTTTTAACATTGAGTTTTCCATAGGGCGGTTGGCCTCACTTTTAGCCCGAACGGCTGAATGGATTTGCACGAAACTTGGCAAAATTGTAGGGACTGGTAGCCCGATGTGCCTTTTGTAGGTCTCAATATATGTGCTCCAGTGGATTTTGAGAAATTAACGTTTAAAAAAAGATATATATCTGTAACAGCGGACCTGGCAGCGTCCCAGGACGCGTACTTTTCGCGCAACGGAGCTTTGTGAAGCGAAGCTGATTGGTTCTCCGGCGTCTGTCAACATTCCAAAAAGTCCGTAGCGGCCGCCATCTTGTCTCTCGGTAGGATCGAGAGACAAGAGGAGGCCAAAACAAAGGGGGAAATAACTATAAGAGGGCATAGTAGATCCTCGCTGACCCCCTAGGTTTGATGTGGAGGTTTTAAAAGGGCCCCGCGGGGCAAAAAAAAATAATAATAATAATAATCGAACGGCTGAATGGATTTGCACGAAACTTGGCAAAATATTAGGGACTGGTAGCCCGATGTGCCTTTGCTAGGTCTCAATATATGTGCTCCAGTGAATTTTGAGAAATTAACGTTCAAAAAAAGATATATATCTGTAACAGCGCTCCGCTTCGCGTAACGGAGGTTTGCGAAGCTGATTGGTCATTCTGTCACTGGGCTATAGTTGGGCTACATCTGGCTGATATTTGGGCTACATTTGTTTTTTTTGTCTCTGGCGGCCATCTTTGGGCTACATTGGGCTACATTGGGCTTCATTGGGCTACATTGGGCTACATTTGGGCTCCAACATATATATAGGCCAATGTAGCCCAATATATATTTTTCAAAGTTAATTTTCGTAAAAACCACTGGAGCATATATCTTGAGACATAGCAAAGGCACATCGGGCTACCAGTCCCTACAATTTTGCCAAGTTTCGTGGAAATCCATTCAGCCGTTCGAGCTAAAAGTGAGTCCGACCGCCCTATGGAAATGAAGGAAATGAATGGGTAATTTGTAATTAGCAAATAGCTAATCGCAAACTAGGAATGGTAAAGAATCGCTATTTATTCCTTAAAGTTCGCTATTTAGGAAATGCAAAAAACTTTGATGATACATATGGCGGTTCATCTCTAACAAGATAAGAAGCATAGGGATAGATTTATGATGACTGGCGCATCACCAGGGATGTGTTAGTCATTCTGTGCCGCTGTTCCGTCACCTATGGTGTGCTGCATTTACAATGCGGCGCATCATGGGGCAAAAACAGCACAGATGCGTGATGTATCTGTGCCGTAAAGGTGGCGCATTGCTGGAGTTGTATCGCAAGTGTGATGAAGCTCCAGCAAGGGTCGGGGGTGCCCCTGTCGCAGGGTTTCTGTTCTCACACAGAACTGTGGACAGAGGATTGGAACCTCGGCGAATTAGGGTGTCCCAAAACTCACGTTAGTAATCAAAAACCCCTTAGCAAGCTAGGTACAGTGTCACATTGGATATAACAAACTCTCAATGTTTAGACAATCCAGAATATGAACTTATAGTACCTCAGGATACGTGGAACTCATGAACAGTCGGTCGTTATATATTTCTTAGAAACCAGAACATGGAGTTAAGAAGAACACATGTGTATTTGAAATGTTTATTTACTAATGCCGTCTTCTCAGGCGTAGTATCTTAGATAATACAAGTACACATATTATCAGTAGCAAAATTACCAGCATAGTTTCTAGTACATAAAAAGCGAATGGTGATAGTATGTTAACATGCTGTAAATGAATAAGAGTTAGCAACACTTATAAGCAGCCGCGGGCCGTGGAGGGAGTTACGGTGAGGCAGGGAGGCGGGGAGGGGGAGAAGCAGGGTGGAGAATACAAGTACACATATTATCAGTAGCAAAATTACCAGCATAGTTACTAGTACATAAAAAGCGAATGGTGATAGTATGTTAACATGCTGTAAATGAATAAGAGTTAGCAACACTTATAAGCAGCCGCGGGCCGTGGAGGGAGTTACGGTGGGGCAGGGAGGCGGGGAGGGGGAGGGGCAGGGTGGAGAGGGCTCCACCCTGCTTCTCCCCCTCCCCGCCTCCCTGCCTCACCGTAACTCCCTCCACGGCCCGCGGCTGCTTATATCTCACCCTCCCTAATACACATATTATATTATTTGCTAAGAAGGTCTCTTTGTGTTGGTTTAGGGCGTGCCCATACTTTAGTGTCTTAGATTTGAAGGAATCACATCAGCATACACCAGCTCTCTCTTCATGTGAACCGCATCAAGTGTTGTGTATGTGTGTTCGGCAAAGTAATATAAAACCCGCCTCATGCCCAGAATTGGCAGAAGTTGCACTTATGTTATGAGTATGAAGTCGTGGAGATCAGACCTCATAACAATTCTGTATCGTGTTGTTCTTGAAACTTTAGCACTCGCTGTACAGATATAGTTTAACAAGCAAAGCAGATAGTAGAGCAATAACATATTATTCTCATGTAAACCACGATGAACTACTAGGTTGAAAGCTAAAGCAACAACTAAGTGTCGTGTGCAGAAGTTGCAAAAAAGGAAAAATGGCGTTTAAACCGGTAATGAGCCCATGCTAACTTAACACGGTGTAAAGATATCCAGGACCTAGATGACACCTCCCCATGATCCGGAAATGAACTGAATAAGATAATAGAAGTGCCATCTCATGAGAGCAGATTGCAAGTTTATATGTGGACGGTCCGCAAGGTAAAGCATTAAAAACTAGGAAAATTTAATGCTAAAGAAAAATAAAACAGCCAAGTACTTTATCGAGTCTTAAGCCAATAGGCAAGGTAAATAATAAAAACTTGACAAATAAGTCAATGAATTGTCAATGAAATGCTAGTACTCAGCATATCAAACATGAAAAAGGTCTATGACATAACTGTGTATGCAAAATAAGCTGCAACAGCCTCCAATAGGAAGTCACCGTCTTCATCCGAAAACAGTTCAGCCATCCAATTTAAAAGCGGAAAAGAACATACGTGCTCGCCCAGCACCGGATCCTCTATCACCATCAGAGGACAGCTCGGTGGGTTTTCAACAAAGCTCTGTTCCAAGAAAGACTGTGCTGCCGCCAGTAAATTCCAGGGACCAATTAGTCCATGCATCAATGCCACAGCCATAATCCTTTCGCCAGGACAAACCAACTCGTGAGTAATGATAGGAGTCATCAGCTGATTAAAGTCGACGTCAGGAGAAACCGGTCCGCAGAGACACAAATCAATGGCCCAATCGAAATCACAGGTCAGGCAGTGAAATACAGGCTGGACACAGGTGAAGTAGGAGAATCGAAAAGATAATCCATATGCCGTGCTTAATATCGCCAACGGCATTGTGCCATAATATTCTAGCATGCGATTGCGGAACAGTGTCAGCAGCTGCAGGGTGGGAGGTTGCATAGGAGGGACATCCATATTTAAAAATGTAAAAAAGCACAAGAGCGTCCGCTGGTAATGCAAGTAAAAATGGCAATCCACGAAGCAGAGTGGAGAAAATAGAATGAAAGAAAGCAGGGATGACTCCAAAGATTTTCTCAAATGAAGTCACGAGACCACTGGTAACAACTTTAAAAAAGTGCGCCAGGGCCTTTGTGGAGGATGCGTTAAAGATAGTCCGAACCATCTTGCTGAAATTGAAAGGCAAATCTGAATTGAAAAGGGTCTGCACCTCTGTACGGGTGTTCGCTATGTGAAGCACGAAAGTTTCACGGGCCGAACTCAAGGCCACCTCTCTCTGAGACAAAAGAGCTCTTATTCTTGCCATGCCGTTGAAATCTGCTCCCAAGGTTGGTATTTGTGGCCAGATTGAAAACTCCCTATGTTCATGTGTGGGAGGAAATAGAACATTTCTGCAGCAAATAACCCGTTCACTTACTGTTACGATAAAAGGAATACTTTTAATTAACCCAGAACAATCTTCATTATTGAGCATCAAATAACTACCATTTTCCAACAATTTGAACGTGGGGATGATAGCAGGAACTGGCGTGCCTTGCAACACGCAAGCCATATTTGGTCGGTGTTTGTTGCATGAACCGTGTAACTGTATGTGCCTACACATTAGTGAATGATCTGGCGTCTCAGTGCATTCCTCTCCATTCAGATAAACTTCTTGATCATCTTTGAAACATCTGTATGTGTATGGAAGCGACCAGACCTCATGAAGAAAAGCACTACCTAAAGGTTCATAACGACCTATTGGTATATATTTCATACAATTTGAAAACGTATATAAAGCAAAAGGCAGCGTTATTAAACCGTGGATAAGGCACGTTGCCAAAAAACCCGCAATCCTCTGCTGATGATGTCACTGAGCATGTCATGAATGATGTAATATGTGACATCATCAGCAGTGGATTACGGGTAATAGTATCTCTAGTTTACTCCCCTATAGCTGTCTTTCTTTTAACATAAGTGTCTGTTTCCTTCCCTTATACTTACTGTTTTTGGTTCGCTTCCAGTTCGCGTACCGGCGAGCGAACTGGGAAGCGAACTAAGAGAAATAGAGGTTGGCACAGTTCCAAATATTGTACCAATTTTTTAATAACGGGGAGGTAGTTCTGAAAAGAACTTTTTTTTTAATTGTTTTTGTTGTTTTATATTTTTTTTATTATTTTTCGGAACATTTTTTTACTTTTTTTGAATTTTTCTGAACAGTTTTATATTTTTTTGGGTTTTTCTTGGAGGGGGCAATGAAAACGATTCATTGTAAAGGGCTCAACAGGAGCAACAAAACAAAAAAAAAGTATTTATTATTTTGGGCGTTTCGTACAAACTTGCATATGATAGTCAATAGCTCTGTTGATCAGAGTGATGCTTCTTTCTCCGTAGCAAATGAATCCATCGCAAAATACGCAGATGTGTTTTACTTCACCAAATCTCATTTGTATATTTGGCACCATCTCCCTGCCCTCTGGTCCCGTTACTTCCGGTACAACAGATCTTCTGGCCATAATAGGGAGATTATCTAGGTCGTTCTGAAACTGTGCAGCACTGTAGTTGTTAGGATGCCACCTAGTCATATGGCGATGCATTGTGTAGTTTCCGAAACTGTATTTTTTCTCGGTTCCTCTGGACAGTCTATCTTGACATATAAGGCAAGTTACGTATCTTGCATTTACTTTTTTCTGACCTTTGGGAATTTTAAAAAATTGCCAAATGAAGTTTTCTTTCCGGTGAGACGTCCTGGGCTCCTCAGGCAAAAACTGCCTCTCTTCCTGCTCTTCCTCGTCTTCCTCTTCTTCCTCTTCTTGCTGAATTATAACTTGAGCAGGTGGTCCACTCTTCCTTGGATGTGGTGGAGGTGGTGGGGAAGCACCAGCTGAAGCTACTAAAGAAGCCATTGCTCAGTGATCACAAAGGGTCTTTCTCTCACAATGATGAAAGTCAGAGTGAGGAAAGAAGGAGGGATTTTCATCATTTGGGAAAAACAAGAGTTCTCAACCAATGAAAAGTGTTCATTTTAGATTATATGACCTAGTCTTACATCATTAGGAAACCAAAAGTGAAATGAACCAATGAAAAGTGTTATTACCAAGTCACATGACCTGCTGTGTTTACGTTAAGCGCTTTGCAGGGCCTCCCGGTTTGCTTCCAGAAACCTGCGCTTTGCGACTCGCTTCGCGTACCAGTTCGCTAACGTAGCACGTCATATGACGTATCACGCGACAACGTGAAACGTCATGCGGACGGGAGGCGTCACGATGTTGTTTTCTAACGCGGCACTTGCGGTAAAGAAACGTTTACCGGCTCGCGGTCTATTTCGCGGCATCAAGGTCAGCTAACGGGAAGCTTCCCGATTCGCGAAGCGGGAACGAAGAAAAAAAAATATTTAAAAAAAAAATTATTCATAAACATATAAAATATATTTTTGGATTTAAAGAAGAATACATTTTACAGCTACAGATATTAGCTGTTAAAAAACCAATGAAATTCACTGAAAAAACCATAGGTTATAGACCATATATAGTTAGGAATTAGCATTTACAAAACCTTGAAAATTCACTGAAAAAACCATAGGTTATAGACCATATATAGTTAGGAATTAGCATTTACAAAACCTTATTTTACTCACACAAAACCATTGAAATTCCATATATAGTTAGTTGCACTAACTATATATTGCGCATCCGCAATCCACTGCTGATGATGTCACATATTACATCATTCATGACATGGTCAGTGACATCACTGATGACATCACTGATGACATCTCAAATGACATCACTGATGACATCTCATTTGACATCAATGACCACATCACTGATGATATCATTCATGTGACAATACAATGCATCTCCTCACATTTTAATATAACCTCTGTTACAACCAGTGTTAAATACAGAGTATAATTTTTGAAACCATTGACACACCAATACTAGTTACTACATACGCACTCACTGATTCCTACGTCTACACACACATTCACTCATTCATCCATACAATCATTCATACATACAATCACTCATCTTTACAACACTATCATATGCACTCATACACCTATACAGACATTTACACTCTGTTGCTCATCCATGGAGTTACTCACACACCTAGTCAGTCATGCAAAGAATCAATCACACCTCCATTTTCTAATCTATACAGTTAAACATAGAGCACCTTACATTTTCAAACATATACTAACACATACTTACTCTCTTATACAATCACTGATACAAGTACACATTGATCTGCACAGAGTCACACACCTCCCAACCAGCCACACACACACTCAGTCTCCCATACAAATACTTGGCCAACCAATCAATAACCCATATAGCCACTCATATAGCTACTGATCAACACATGCAGCAGCTTGCACAACAACAGACATACTGATGCAAAGTTTCACACAGTTTAGTCACTAACCTATGCATTCAGTAGGACGCATTTAATCACTCACTCATACAGTCAACCACGCACCTACTAAAACCTTCATTCAGACACTTATACATCTACTCATTCTTCAATATGTAAAACATATTTTAACTTTACAGAAACATACAGTCACTGGATGTTGTCATCAGTGATGTCATTTGAGATGTCATCAGTGATGTCATCAGTGATGTCACTGACCATGTCATGAATGATGTAATATGTGACATCATCAGCAGTGGATTGCGGATGCGCGATATATAGTTAGTGCAACTAACTAAATATGGAATTTCAATGGTTTTGTGTGAGTACAATAAGGTTTTGTAAATGCTAATTCCTAACTATATATGGTCTATAACCTATGGTTTTTTCAGTGAATAAATATATATATATATATATATATATATACACATATATATATATATATATACATATATATATATATATATTACCTACTGGCGGTCGCCAGTAGGTATATATAGTTAGGATTTTTTCTCTATGGGATTTTTGAAAATTCTATATATATATATATATATATATATATATACATATATATATATATATATATACATATATATATGTATACTATATGGGTTTATCAGCAGATAGATCCATACATATCTGGAAATAAGATACAGATCCCAGCAAATGAAGTGCAGGAACTAATTTACCTGTGTGCTATCCGCCCCCTTGCTTGGGATACATCTAACATTCACACATCATATAGGGTTACCCATCTCTAGTGTATGATAACTCAACATTGCCACCAGCAGACAGCTACATGCCTAGTGGCAACAATAACAACCAGCAAGAGGGCAGGGCCACAAGCAAAGAAGAAATACAAGCACTTTGGGGAAAGCATACTGGCTGGCTACACAAAATGGCTTCCAGCCACCTTGGTCACAACAACAACAAGCAGGAGGCCTGAAAAACAAAGAACACATATAGGCCCAGGGTGGACACCGACTATACAAAATGGCCCCATGTCACATGGCATAATGATTCTTGAACAACAAAGGAAAATGGTGGCCTTTGCCAAACACAATACACACACTGTGGCCAGAGAAAAGAGGCATGGTAACAGAACACAGCATTAATTCAGCCATGCAGAAAAAGAAAATTAACAGGGCTAAAAATGTCACAACAACAGACATCCTCCAAAGGCACTACCCCAACTAAACACTGTTTGGAGATGAAAAATCATGAAAAACCACAAAAAACTCAAAATGTATATTTTAATCCAATATCATCCATAGACTAAATGATGTTTCTCTCCTACAGACACAACAGAAACAGTTGTTTCATGCACCCATGAATAGTACAGGTCCTACTGGCTGGAAGGCCCATTGGCAAACTAGACCACATAGTGAATAAAATCAATCAATATTGCAAACTTATTGAAAAACATGGAGAAGACAATTTACTGAACTGTGCAACATTGTTCCTTTACAAAAGAAGATACATTTTAAGCACAAAAAACTAGGCCCGACTAAAACTGCAGGCCACCCATCAGAATACATTTTAAAAATTGAATAAAAGTACAAATAAATTCAGGTGCATGCCCCCAGTCAAACAACACCCTTATAGGCCAGGTTTTCAACTTATTTGACAACAGGTGAGGAGAGTGATCCTTCCAGCTCCAAATCCCAATGAAAAGTGACCAGGAGAGGGATGAAGCACTGGGAAGTGCTGGCTGGACAGGATCAGGAAGTTTGAGTCTCTGGAAAACGTACTTCTGGTTTAAAAAAAGGATTTAAAAAAATGGCTTCTAGAAACAAAAAACCAACACCAACAGCCAACGTGAGAAGAAAATCCACTCCAAATGCCTCTCAGCTGCATTCTCAAGCAGACAAGCTGCTCAACCACTCCATTTGTGATTGGCTCTAAAATGCTAGATTGGTGCCTTCGTGGTGAGAAGCCGCTTTAGTGAGCGCGAATTCTCGCAAGAGCTCTCTAGTGGTGTGAAAAGTCTAACACGCGCTCGCGAGCGGCCTGAGAGTCTTGGAACTCGCGGTTGAGTGCCAAAAGAAAACTCGAAAACTGGAACGGGAAAAAACCTCAACTTCGCGCCTTAATAATGGAATTCAGGAATTACGTGTTCCTCTGAGGAGCGTGGAGTGCCCGAATTCTGCAAACTCTGCGAACAGAGCAGAGTTTACCGCCCAAGATTAGATATGTGTTGTTACCATTTGTTGCTGATTTTATTGGGTTTTTGTTTTGGGTGATTGGTCTTGTTTAGTGCAAAACTAGAGCGGAGTCTTTTTTCTTTGTAACTTGCATGTATGTTCCAGTTAATGTAATATCATTTGGCTTTGTTCAAAAAGTAGCTATGCAATATGCAATGTAGCATTTTGAACAGGAGTAGGGGTTGTAACAGAAGTTTTTGGTCTGTTCAACCAATTCTGCAAACTCTGCGAACAGAGCAGAGTTTACCGCCCAAGATTAGATATGTGTTGTTACCATTTGTTGCTGATTTTATTGGGTTTTTGTTTTGGGTGATTGGTCTTGTTTAGTGCAAAACTAGAGCGGAGTCTTTTTTCTTTGTAACTTGCATGTATGTTCCAGTTAATGTAATATCATTTGGCTTTGTTCAAAAAGTAGCTATGCAATATGCAATGTAGCATTTTGAACAGGAGTAGGGGTTGTAACAGAAGTTTTTGGTCTGTTCAACCTGTGGTATTTTGTCATCTACTGGGGGAGTGAGCAACATTAAAGACACTTCAATTCTTAACGTTGGCAGTCTCATTTTCCTAAAACCCAAGAATTGATCCGGTGACCTGGAAGGGAAAGTCAAACATTTCCACTGATAACTATAAAAACTCCCAGTTAACCAGATCAAACATCTTTTCTCATTTAGAAACATCACAAGCAAAGGAGTAGGTGGGGGTGTGTATTGGTAGACGATAACCTTCCGAGATTAACTGGACATGGTCTGATTATCAAGTCACCAATACACATGAGCAGCTCGTTGGCCAAAGCACTCATCAATAATGTGTTGCTACTGTTAAGGAGAGAAATTGCTTGATAAAGTTGACAAAACCACAGGATTTGATTTTGGTTTATAAATAAAAAGGTTAAGATTCAATTCTTAAATGAAGGAGGGACTGCCCACCCAGAAGACTTTAATTATAGAGTTTTGTCAATGATTAGGGTTAGGTTATTTGCTAAGGCCTTGCAACATCATGTCTTGATTATCTGCAGATCTTGCACCTTGCATCCGTTCAAGGATTCCATCAATCCTATTTTAGATCTACACAATTGATTCTCCAGATGCTCACACTAGGAATACTTCTTAGGCATTTTCTCTTCTTGCGAGCATACTTTGTTGCATAAACTGAGTTTCTGACTCAGCTCTACAAGGTTTATTTTCCACCCAGAGGCGACACGAGTGAACTTAGTAAGAAAGCAAGTGATTAAAATAATATACATATAGATAGTAAACAGTTATAGGATTTATAACATTCCTGGAGTAATTTATAGGCTAAATAGTCACTAAATTATCACTGAATATGTTTTTATTTGATCTTCCTTATCAGACATATTTATTATTCCTTTACAGAATAAAAACACATCCCAGAAATGTGCATTTGATATCAATTAATCACGCGTTACATGTTGAATAATGCATGTCTTCAAACTGAAATAAAAGACTAATTTCTACACTGGAAAACATGATCCTTATAACAACTCGAGATTGTATCCCTAGGGGACTTTCAACAAATTCCCAGATTTTCTCATCAAAGTTCTCCACCTTGTTGTCCGTTAGCTTGTTTTTGCTAATTTTGATTTCTCTAACCTCATACAAAATCACTTGGAGCAGCCTTTTCAGAGGAGATTAACTATTCAGGCATGACTGTTTCTCCTTTTAAAAAGGATGGCCTCACTTATGGATTCCAAAAGTGTAGAGTCTCTGGCTCCTCTCTCTCTCAACTAACCCCTCTCTTTGCTTAGCTAAGGAGAGATCTGGAGCAGAGACTGACATCTCCATGCCACCCGCTCAAAAGTGTATGCAGCATAATCCATTGTATTAAATCTTATATGGGTGTCTTCCAATTTCTATTCAGCTTTCTCCAGCTCTTTTATTTTAACTTCCTTGGGATAATGCAGTAATTACCGAATAGATCTGAGAGTCCCGGGGCAAACATTCTGCTTGTTTTCTCTGCGGTATTAGTAAATGGCTGTGCATTTGTAGCTTCTGCTCTTTCACCTCAGGCTGCTTAGTTGCCTGCTTCAACTGGTGACTATGCCATGGTGACTTTGTTATCAGGTTCATGATCGATTCAAATTAATTTTCTCATAGACTCTCAAGGTGTCTGTCAATGCATCTGTATGTGAATCAGGTCTAATGATTTTTTAACTTTGTAAATGTTTTTTGAAACTTTGGGAACTCATTTGCCTAATCTTGATCATGCAGTACATCTTCCCTATTATTGCTCCCAGGGCCCGGTTGAGCTGACTCTACGTGGCTCACATTCAGGCTTTTTGAGCCCAAAATCTCAAGCCCCCACAAAAGCCTCAATTTCATAACCTCTCCCTTTTTACAGTTGCTGGGATTGTTACCTAAAGCGTGGTTCTTAATGGGATCCAGAAGGTGCAGGAAGACATTCAAACACATTTTTGCTCAGGAATAGAGCAATCCTATTAGTTTTCTTAATTCAGGTTCAGCATTGTCATCCTCTGCGACAGTGTGATCCTCTGTGATTTTTATGCCATTGACCCAATTCACATTCTTATCCTGATGGCCTGTAAGAGTTTTTACCTTATAGTTGGACTTGGCTTATTCTGCAGGGTCATTCCAAAATTTGTTGTCTTTACTCTCCTTTTTTCTGAACCCATTTTTGTTGGCTTTTATAACTCTTCACTGTTTACTACTGCTAACCAGTGCCAAAGTGCTTGTGTTCTCTTCCTCAATCATGGTACAATTGTATTAGACCCACTTGGCCTATTTAATTTACTTGTACGTCCCTAGTTAAGAGGTACTACATGTGCCATGGGCCTGTAAATGAAATGCTACTAGTGGGTCTGCAGCACTACTTGTACCACCCATTTAGGTAGCCATTTGAACATGTCTCCTATTGCAGCTTGTGTGTGCAATTTTAAACTGCCATTACGCCCTGGCACAATAAACCCTTTGCCAAACCCAAACCTCTTTCTTAATACATATAAGCCCCCCCCCACGGAAGGCCCAAACAGCCCAGAAGATAGGGATGCACTGTATTTAAAAAGTGAGACATGCACTTTTAAGTTTTCCATGTCTTGGTAGTGAAAAACTCCTAAAACTACTGCAAGGTCTACTTCTCCCATATGATAATATTACTAATATTACAGTTACTTTATTACCTTTAATAAGCTATAGCTTCCAATTGGGAGCAGGTAGACAGTTTGTGTTTGGTGTCTAAAGCATTGTAATTAAAAGCCCTCATTAATGCTAAAGTCAGATTTTAATCACAATTCTGAAAAGGGCACTTTTAGAAAGTTGCCATTGTCTTGTCCTTTACATTTTGTTCCTACAGTATGACTCTCAGTCCCATGACAGGGGGTGGAAACACCTAGAAGCTTCCTCCATCTTGAAGTAGGCACCAGGTACAAAATGTTGAACCTCAGACCTCAACACTTTAGATCCCGTCTGGACCTGTGGACTCTTTCAGGAATAAGGACTGCCCAGCTGTGAAGTCTGCCCTGCTGATCTGATTTGCTGCCCAAAGACTGCTCTACTGCCAAGGTTTTTGCTGCACCAGTGCTATTCTGCTATGAGCTGTCCTGCTGAACCAATCTGCCTCTGTGTCCCAGGCTGACCTCCTGCTCTCAAGCCACCAGGACACAACAGGCTTCCCTGCACAACACATCTAAGATGCAATATCGTGCATTGCCTCAGCAGCTCGGCAAGCTTAATTCAGCACGATTTCAGTACTAACAACCAGCCCAGCTCTCTCAGTGGCTCCCCAGCTTGACCCACCGGTCCAGCTCAACACAGCATGGTGCATCTCAAAGCAAGCTCTCGCAAGCCCCAGCGGCTTCACCAGCTAGAGCGATACCCTTTGATCTCAGTACCAATACATTGCTACGCAAGCCACAGCAGCTTCCTCGACCTTGATGCCGGACCTCACATGACAAGATCCTGTCGTCAGTCACTGATTTTGCAGTGCGGAGCATCTTAGAGTAGGACTACGCACCGCAAGCTCCACATCAACGCTTGCCACAGCAAATTGACGCAGCAACTTTGCGTGCTCTGCAACTAGGATTTAAGGCACTCTTTTTCAGTGGGCCTAACTGGGTCCCTGTAGCCAGCCTGTGCTCTATTGCGTTTGGCCTGAGCTTGTGCCTTTCTCCCGGTCTGGCGCGACCAGTTATCCACAGTTGGCGCTATATAGTTTTTGGCACTATTTTCTATTAAATGTGATGTGCCAAGCTACCAGACGGTTGAGCACAAGTTATTTTGGGGTTTTCTTGTGTCTCACCCATGACAAGGATTGTGGTTCCTGCTTGAGTAGGATTTCACACCTCGCCACAACCATTAACCCAATTTCTTGCACTATCTTCCCACACCACGATTGAGTGTGGGTTCCATGGACTTCACCACGGTCATACCTCAGTCTTCCTGGGCTGTTTTCCCATGGCACTTCAGTGTTTGACCTGTTTTTCGGATGTGACTGAGATCTCCTGGCACCACCTTACCTCTTTCACGGGTCTCGATGCTATTGTGCACATGCTGTGCATTGTAGGGCAACTTCTTTCCTATATGTTGGGCGCATGCGTGAAGTGTTATTGAAAACAGTGTGTGTGTGTGTATATATATATATAACAGTTCAAGCAGAGAGGAATGCCTTACTGTGGGGAGATGCATTAATAATCAGCAGCCCGACAGAATAGAAGACAGAATTAGTCTCATCACCACATTCAGTACAGAGGAGAGGAAAGTGAGGGGAATACTGAAAAAACACTGGCCACTGCTCAAAACCGATATTACTTTGGCCTCCATGTTACCAGATGAGCCGTCCATTACTTTCAGGAAGACACCCTCAATGAGGAATGCTCTGGTGAAAACCAGTCCGGAAGTAATATCTAATAAAAATTGGCTCTCTAACAAATCTGGCTTCCACAAATGCATATCGTGCAGAGCATGCAAATTTGGCATGAACATTAATGAATTTTACTCTGCATTTGATCCCAAGCCTATACAAATTAAAGAACTTTATACGTGCTGCACAGATTTTGCGGTGTACGTGCTTCAATGCACTTGTGGGTTGAAGTATATTGGGAGCACGAAGTTACAGGCCTTCAACCGTATCCTCCAACACTTGAGAGCAATAGTCATTTCAGACGTTAACTACCCAGTGGCACGCCACTTTGTGCTAGTGCATAAGAAAAATCTGAATGATCTAAAATACTTTATTATTGATGCTGTACCCAAAAACATCAGGGGAGGCAATAGGGAAAAACAATTAAGACAGTTGGAGAGTAAATACATTTTGCTGCTTGACACTAGGATCCCGAGAGGATTGAATACAGGGGAAGATCTGTATTACTTTTTATAAATACCAGGCAAGAATTCAGTATCTGATGGTGGTATATGTCATTGTATAATCCTCTCTATAATTGATTTTCCCTTGCTACATATATATATTCCTGTATCGGGATATTTAGATCGTGCGCTGCCAGTGACCATTCAAGTATTGTGGAAATGGGTCGAGAATTTTCCCTTTGATAAATCACCCCTTTTGGGATTTACCTCTATCTTGGCACTTTATTCCAGCACTGGCCTCTCCTTCAGTATTATGTGATATTATATACATTTTTCCAGTATAATCCAAAATATCCTGTTATGAAGTACAATGAATTTTAACTTTCTTTGCCACACTGAACAGATTTATCATGTTGCCCAACGGTATTATGGGGCTTGATATGATTATAGAACCAGTATATATTTATGAAGGTTTTCTTTAACATGGTTGTCTATTGAAGCGCCCATTGAAAAAGATATTTATCAGCTTGGTAAACGATATGGTATAACTTTATATCTGATTATCCAAGTTTATTGAGACTTTGCACTTTTTGCACTGATTTGCACATATGCTTTATTCTTGCACTAGCACTTTATGCTTGTTTGGGGCTGGATCCAGAATTTAGCAATGTATAGGTTGTACTGTGAATTAAGAATATGCACAACCGTTGAACATTGGTGAACCCTGATGTATATTTTTGATCATGAATTGGTAATAAGTATATTCAGGGTACAGTCAATTCAAATGGATGTACAATTAATGGGTTATTTATAACATACGATGTTAGGTTGTATATATTTAAAAGTATTTGTACTTTCATATCTTTTGTACATCATTTACAATTGCTCCGTAAAATCTGTTTTCTATATCTATGCGCTCTAACCCCAGCCCCATGATTGCACCTTTTATATAAACATCACTATTGGTTCCAATTTTCATGTGATCAAGGGTACCGTGACGTAGCCGAAACGCGTTATGCTGGAGACAATGGGACAATAAAACGACCTTCTTAATAACTTTTCGCGCATTTTGTGGTCTGTACCTGTGGTGAACTTTGGCGATCTTGGGCCGAGGAGCAGGAGCTGGAATTGATATATATATATATATATGTATATATATATATATATATATATTTTTTTTTTCAAACTTGAATCCCAAAATCGATAAAAGAATGGAATGTCCAGGCCAACTTTATGCAGATTTACGAGCTTTTTATTGTAGCTCCACTCGACGCGTTTCGAGATAAACTATCTCTTGGTCACGAGCGTGAGTGTAAGTGCACTAGTGCTTTAAATCTGGTCACATGTGAATGGAAATGATAAACAGACTCCCAGGTATGCATTACACGAGCTATCTAGCACGATAGAAATTTACAAAATGGGTTAAACAAAATGTAAACACGACTATGCGGCAGTTGCATATATTGCACACAATTATAGAAATGTCAAAATAAACATTAAAAAAAAGGCCAGCGCGAACGCATGACGGCCAGGGACCAAAACAGGCGTAATTCATACATTGAATTCAGAGTAGCGCCCAAGTGGGCAATTTAACTCCCATACTGATGCAAGACAAAGTAAATTCAAAGGTATAGTCACCACCTAGGGACTATACTCACATCCACCCATGTGGGTAAAATCCATGATTCAAAACAGAACAAAAACCGCCCCAGTGGGCATATTGTCTATATTCAAAGTTCAGCCCCAGTGGGCACAATCCAAAAGCATACTTGCTCAGGCACAATCTTCGAAACAGGGTGATGAACCGCCTGTGTCCCAATGCATACGTGCTCAACTGCCATACATGTCGAAAATTAAAATGCTGGTGCAGTGAAATCTCTTGTGCATCCTTTCAGAGATCTGGTGAAATAAGTGAAACAAACTGTGATCAAACATTGAATCCAAACAAGGGTTTCTAAGTCAGATATACAAAACAACAAACATCTCACATACTATTAAAATCTAAAACAGCTTGATGGACCTAGTCATGTACCATGTTACACTTACAAATATATCATCTAACCCAGGTGCACTTCTAGCTCTTCATCCAGATTGTGTCCCCCAGGCTGCGTAGTGTGATATTTAATGATAAGTCTTGATTCAAATCTGCGTAATTCTTGGAGTCTATCACCTCCCCTCTCTCTCTGAGGGATTGACCCCAAGACGCAGAAGGACAACAAATTGGCATTACTCTTGTGGTTTTCTTCAAAATGTCTGGCAATAGGGTAATTCTTGTCTCTATTCGTGATAGCCCTCAAATGTTGCAATACCCTGTCTTTGGCTTGAAGTTTCGTGCTGCCAATGTAATTCAGTTTACATGGGCATGTGAGGGCATACACAGCATAGTCAGTGTGACATGAAGTATGGGACATGATTTTGAAAGCCTCCATTGTTCCAGAAAGTTTAATTGATTTAGTGCTAGAACTGTGTTTGCAGGCCTTGCATCTGCCACAGACGAAAAATCCTTCGACAGGATTCCGTTTCGTTTTCTTGGGAATGGTACTAGTACAGATCATGTCTTTGAGAGATTTGGCTCTCCTATAAGTGATCTGTGGGTAACAACTAATGCTTGTGGCAAGGTCTTTGTCCAATTTAAGGACATTCCAATATTTATCAAAGGCTTTTCTCACCTCTCTCGTCTGACCATGATAATCAGTGATGAATCTGGTGGTATTGATGGCTTTGCCCTCTGTCACTTTCTTTTCTAGTATAATGTTCTCCCTTTCTATTGTCATGGCTTTCGCACTAGCTGCCATTAAGCACTTCTCGCTGTAACCCCTGTCTTTGAATCTTTCTGTCATGATTTTGACTTCCTTGGTGAAATCTCCCTCTTCAGAGCAATTTCTTTTGGCTCTAAGAAATTCACCAAGCGGTATTGAGTTAACCAAACTTTTTGGGTGACAGCTCCTGGCATGTAGAAGACTGTTTCCTGCGGTTTCTTTTCTGAAAAGCACCGTGGTAAGTGCATTGTCGACCACCTTGATTTTCAGGTCGAGGAAATCTATTTCCTGGCTGTCGGACTGGCACGTGAAGTAGAGGTTAAATTCATTAGTGTTCAGTGTATCTACAAATTTAAGCGCTTCCTCTTCACTGCCATTCCAAATGACGAAAATATCGTCAATATATCTAAGCCAGGTTATGACTTTCGTTTTGAAGTCATGGGATTGTTGTACCACCTGTTCTTCCCACCAGCCCAAATAGAGTCCAGCGAAGCTGGGGGCAAAGCAAGAACCCATTGCGGTGCCAAGGAGTTGATGATAGATTTCTCCATTAAAAATAAAATAATTTTGGGTAAGGCAGGATAGTGCCATATCCAGAATCATTTCTGTGTGTCTCAAGTGTGAGATGGATCTCCCCCCCAAGAAGTGTCTACATGCTTGTATCCCCAAATTATGTGGGATACACGTGTAGAGACTGTTGACGTCTAGGGTCACCAGTTGCCACCCTGGTGCCCATTTCATGCCATTGATTCTTCTGAGGAAATCACCCGAATCTCTAAGGTATGATGGGAGATTCTGCACAAGCGGTTGGAGGAAGAAATCCACATATCGTGAAGTGTTCTCCCAGCAACTGCCCCTGGATGATACGATGGGTCTACCCGGGGGTTTGGTGAGACACTTGTGAACTTTGGGTAATAAATACAGCGCGGGCAACTTGGGATTTCTACACTGTAAGAACTTCAGTTCTTCCTTCACTATTAACCCTGTGTCATGCCAGTCTGTCAACTGGTTCTGATATTTCTCACAACAAGTTTTATACATCACTCTGCTGCTTTTCTCATACTTGAGACTGTCGTTCAACTGGGTGAGACCTTCATCAATGTACATCTGCAGTGGCATAACAACAATATTCCCACCCTTGTCAGATTTCTTAATGACAATGCTAGTGTCTTTACTCAGCCCTTCAATTGCATCAAATTGCATTTTGGTAAGATTCTTTTTATCACAGTTCATCTTTCTGGATATTTTCTCAAATTCACAAATAACCCCTCTTTCAAATACGTCAATGGAATCATTAATTATCTGTGGTAGGAACACTGACTTTGGTCTAAAACCACTTTTTACACTCTGGGTGGTATCAGTGTCATCAGAGATAAATTCTAAAATAGGGTTGTTAACTGGGTCTCTGTTCTCCCCCAATTCATACATAGTTTTGAGAAACTCCAAATCATCGATTACAATGTTACTTAGTTCTTTTTCACAGCCCACCTTTACATTGGGTGCTTTGGTACTAAACCATTTCTTTAACCTTAATTTGCGAGTGAAGTGGAATAAGTCAACTCTACTTTTGGCGTAGTCAAAAGTGGAAGAAGGGCAAAAGGAAAGACCCAAGGACAGTACCTCTTTTTCAACTCCACTCAGCTCTCGCTCCGATAGGTTGATCACTGTCATTGTCTCCATCATTTTCCCTTTTGCTGGCCCCTCGTTCTTGATCCCACTGGGCTCGAAATGTTGCTTTTGTCCATCGCGACAAATTTTGTTCTTGCGGCGCCTCTCCCTCCTCGACCTCGTCCTCTTTGAGCGTTGGCATTGCCTTTCCCTTGGGCCTCCATTCTTCCCTGGGCTACCATGGCAAACTCCTTTAAAATTTGGTCTTTTGGGCTTAACATGCCCGGACTTCTTGCTTGTTGTCAGTGATGTCATCAGTGATGTCATTTGAGATGTCATCAGTGATGTCACTGACCATGTCATGAATGATCTAATATGTGACATCATCAGCAGTGGATTGCGGGTGCGCGAAATATAGTTAGTACAACTAACTATATAGGAGCAATTTCAATGGTTTTGTATGAGTAAAATGTCCAGCTAACTATAACACCACTAAAACGTATAGTTTTTTGAGTGAATTTCAAAGGTTTTTTAAAAGCTAATTCCTAACTATATAACTCCTGAAACCTATGGTTTTTTCAGTGAATTTCAAAGGTTTTTTAAATGCTAATTCCTAACTATATAAGGCCTGAAACCTATGCTTTTTTCAGTGAATTTGCAAGGTTTTTTAAATGCTAATTCCTAACTATATAAGGCCTGAAACCTATGGTTTTTTTCAGTGAATTCGCAAGGTTTTTTAAATGCTAATTCCTAACTATATAAGGCCTGAAACCTATGGTTTTTTCATTGAATTCGCAAGGTTTTTTAAATGCTAATTCTATTAGCGGATAACGCTTTTATGTATTAAAATGTTTTTTAAATCTCAAATGCCTGCTTTGCTAACAGAGTTTTTTAGCACAGGCTCTTTTGTCTCTGGTGGCCATCTTGGGGGACTGCATATCAGAATTTTTTTAATGAAATATAAGAGGATTTGAGAAGTCACTCAAAATGTGCCCTAATTTTTCTTTCTTCAGCACTAATCATAATTTCTATGGCAAAATGAACCCCCTCATTTTGTTCCTTTGCAAATTTAATGTTTTAAGTGTTAACACTTTATTCCAATCAAGAAGACTTCAGGTGTGCCATACTTTTGTCATAAGTAAGACTGTTAGCGCTCTAGTTGTTCTTTAGAACACTCTGGGACATTCTGTCATTGGGCTATAGTTGGGCTACATCTGGCTGATATTTGGGCTACATTTGGTTTTTTTTGTCTCTGGTGGCCATCTTTGGGCCACATTGGGCTACATTTGGGCTCTAACATATATATAGCCCAATGTAGCCCAATATATATTTTTTCAAAGTTAATTTTCGTAAAAACCACGAGCACATATCTTGAGACATAGCAAAGGCACATCGGGCTACCAGTCCCTACAATTTTGCCAAGTTTGGTGGAAAACCATTCAGCCGTTCGGGCTAAAAGTGAGTCCAACCGCCCTATGGAAATGAACATGGGGAAAACACGTTTTGGGACCCCCCTTTTATCTCGGCCCCCGCTTGATGAATCCCCCCCAAACTTTCAGGGAAGGACCGGAGCGCCGCGAGGCAAAGTTAAGGAAAATTTCAGGAAGATTCCTCAACCGGCGCCAAAGTTATTCCCAATAGAATGTTGCGATTTCCCTATGGAAAACAATCCTAACTATATATACCTACTGGCTATCGCCAGTAGGTATATTATCTGCCGCCAGTAGGTTATTTATATATAGATATATATTTATATATTATCGCTCCGTTTGCACCAGACCACGAGTCACTCTTTGGGCGGGTGCTGTAGCGCGTAGGTGCCCCGCGCCAATATTCCAGCTCCTCAATACTCCCAAATCTATAGGAAGTAGTACAGCACTCGCGGGGTGATTCAGAATGGCATTTAATCAGAAAAAAGACAAACACGTTTCGGAGAAAAACTCCTTCGTCAGTGTCAATCCATTGAGCGTTACGCGGCGCCATTTAAACAAATCAACATGATTTACACGAAACAAAGAGGGGACTAGCGCGAAATTGATGTAACACGCGCCATCTTTGAAAGATTTCATATTTTGTATAATCACAGTTAACTTTGTGTATAGCTCTTGTTAAACCTTTCTTTACAATTTTTAACGCTAGTTATGCATCACTCCAGCCAGCGTCAACTTGAGCCAAAACTGCTGCTAAATATTAAAAAAAATATATATATATGTATATATATATATATATATATCAAAAAATCACAGCGAGCTCCTTCCGAGATACTGGGACCCGGGAGGGGTGGCGTACATTCCGGCGGAGCGTGCCGGTAATTGCAATTCAACAGTCTTTTCACAAATATCCTCCGTACGCTCTCAGGAAAAGAGTTTAAACACCAAGTTGTCTTAGTAACACAGGTTTATTCCACACAACGCGTTTCGCCTTGCAGCTTGTTTACGTGTAGAATTTACAAAGACCAAACCATATTAATAAAGTTAAGTGTGAACATAGAAGAAGGACCAAAGAGAGTACATGGTGGCCATCTTGGACTAGTCAAATGCAAACATTTCACAATCATGATCTACTTTATGTATAAATCCTGACAAAGATCAACATTTTATGAAAGCAAATTGCTAAATCACGAAGTAAGATCAAAAGATTAAATGAAATTACAGTGGAATATTGTTGCAAAGTGTTTTACAAATAAAGCTTCAATGGCAAGTGCCCTGATATTGTAAACACAGGAGAAATCATGTCCAAGTACTGGTTAGCAATATACCATGAATAAAATAATCTTCACATTATGCCGTTAATATACCAATAAAATTTAGTATACAGTGACGGGTAATTGGCAAGTGCCCACTAACCGCAAAAGTCAAAATTTCAAATAGTCCTCAAGGTCAAATTCTCAATGTTCACAATCGTGAAATAAGTGAATAACATACGTGGTCTTCACTAAGGAGTGCAAAGGTTAGGTACGCCTGTGAAAGTGAATGTTTGTGAGTGGGCCCCTTCCTTTCCTCCTAAAATGAAAGAAGAAAGAATTTAAAGTGAGACAAAAATGATAAACAAAAGAAAACATTCTAGAAGTTGCATCATAAAACGAATCAATCAATACACTAGAAAACCCAAAATTAATGACCTGAACCAACTACTGTAAATACTGTCACTCTTTTAGATGTATTGCCAGTTCCTCGTCCATGTTAAGACCTCCAGGGGTCTTACTTTGAAAATCAATAATATAACGTGATTCCTTTTTCCTGAGAGCGAGAGTCCTATCCCCTCCTCTCACTTTGTTCGGAATGTGTTCCAAAATCAAATAGCTGCAATCGGAAACACTGGAGAAATGGTATTGTTCGAAGTGTCTAGCTACGGGATATTTTGGATCATGGTTGGTTATTGCCCGAAGATGTTCTAAGACCCGCTTCTTGGCAGCACAGGTCGTGCTGCCAATATACCACAGTCCACAAGTACACATGATAACATAAATGACAAAAGCCATACCACAGGTGAGAAATTGAGTCAACTTTTTGGTCACGCCATTGTAGGTCACTGTATCTTTGTATGTGCTGTTTTTACAGGCCTTGCAGTGGCCACATGGATAAAAGCCAACTAATCCATGCTGTGAGCTGGGAGATAGAATGTTAACATCATTCCTAACCACTAAATCACGTATATTTCTACTACGTCTATACGTGATATTAGGTCTTTCTGGAATTGTGTTCCCCAGTATGCCATCCGTTTTTAGAATGTCCCAGTTCTTGGTAATGATTCTCTTCACTTTCTGAGAATCGGAATTGAAGGTAAGGATCAAACGTGTGACATCTGTTTTGTTTGACACCACCTTGTCGTGTTTGTCACCAAGGGTATCACTTCTCTCAACGTCTGCCACTCGTTTAAGTGCCTTGGTAAGAACCCACTGTGGGTAACCACGTTTTAGAAATCTTTCCACAATGTTAGTTTTCTCCTCATTAAATGTTATGTTCGAATTGCAGTTTCTCTTAGCCCTCAGCAGCTCGCCATACGGAATCCTCCATTTCAATGATTCAGGGTGGCTGCTGAGGGCGTGTAGAACACTATTCCCTGCGGTGAGTTTTCGAAACAAAGAGGTGCAGACAGTGTCATTTACAATTTACAATTTAACATCAAGGTATACAGCCATAGTATTACTGATGTCCCCTGATAGAAAGATGTTATAACTGTTGGAATTCAATTTCCCAATGAAAGATTCTGCTTGTTCCCTGGTGCCACTCCACACAATGAACAAATCATCAATGTAGCGCAGCCACATGATGATATTGGTCAGATCTTCTGATAGGGTCGTGCTAGTAAGGATTTCCTGTTCCCAAAACCCCATGAAGAGGTTAGCAAAACTTGGTGCAAAGCACGACCCCATCGCAGTACCCTTGATCTGCCTGTAGAGGGCGCCATTGAACGAAAAAATATTATTTTGCAGACAGAAAAGTATCACCTCTATTATCATTTTTGTATGTTCCCGGTACCTCAGGGCTCGCTTGGACAAAAAACTTTCTCATGCCTCAATGCCCTGGTAGTGATTGATAATAGTGTACAATGAGTGGACGTCTAGAACCACAAACAAATAATTGGGGCGCCACTTTAGATTCTCTAATTTACACAAGAAATATTTAGTATCCCTGATGTAACTGGGTAACTGGCAAACATATTCTCTCAAGAAAAAATCGACATATTTGGAAATATGTTCCCCCACACTCCCTATTGAGGACACTATGGGGCGTCCAGGATGTTTGGTTTCATGCTTGTGAATCTTAGGTACAAGATATAGGATAGGCAGTTTCGGATAGTCTCTCTTGAGAAAACAGTATATATATATATATATATATATATAAGCACACCAAGATTGCTTCAGTAGAACAAACCGGAGGGACACAGCATGGGAATCCAAAGAGAGAAACCTTTATTGCAGAACAGGCAGCATGACGCGTTTCGGCAGTTGTAGGCTTAATCATATGCTTTATGTCCAAGAAACTGCATCAGTCCGCTATTTGAATGCTAAATCGTACTCCCATTGGTGGAAGCCTAGCTGAGCCTTATGCCTTGAAACGTCATCGCAGCCTACATCGGTGGACTGCGACTCCCAGAGAGCACCATCTTGGCTGAACGGGAGAACGTCTTCAAATGGACTCGTGAAATCCCAAAGTGGGTGCTGGTAGCGGTAAGTAGCGTGAATATGTGCAGCTAAAAGTGTCCTGGTACTGTGACTGCAAGAACCTCCTCTCTCTGGCCCCCAAACGCCTTACCGCATATAGCCAAGTCCTGCGGTACTGAAGAATCCGCTACTGTTAGCTGATTTCCCCGTGCAGTAACGGGCTGTGACTCACAGCAGTATTCCGCTTTCCTGGGATGCAGGGGCCGGGGCAAAGCCAATACCTTGGCGACGTAGAAAGTGAGCTGGACGCTCTGTCCATGATGCTCCGGCCGGCTTAACTGGCGGGTCTCCCAAACATGCCAGGGGCTAGCACGCATACATGCACACCAAGATTGCTTTAGTAGAAGAAATCGGAGGGACACAGCAGGGGAATCCAAAGAGAGAAACCTTTATTGCAGAACAGGCAGCATGATGCGTTTCGGCAGTTGTAGCCTTAATCATATGCTTTATGTCCAAGAAACTGCATCAGTCCGCTATTTGAATGCTAAATCGTACTCCCATTGGTGGAAGCCCAGCTGAGCCTTATACCTTGAAACGTCATCGCAGCCTACATCGGTGGACTGCGACTCCCAAAGAGCACCATCTTGGCTGAACGGGAGAACGTCTTCAAATGGACTCGTGAAATCCCAAAGTGGGTGGTGGTAGCGGTAAGTAGCATGAATATGTGCAGCTAAAAGTGTCCTGGTACTGTGACTGCAAGAACCTCCTCTCTCTGGCCCCCAAACGCCTTACCGCATATAGCCAAGTCCTGCGGTACTGAAGAATCCGCTACTGTTAGCTGATTTCCCCGTGCAGTCACGGGCTGTGACTCACAGCAGTATTCCGCTTTCCTGGGATGCAGGGGCCGGGGCAAAGCCAATACCTTGGTGACGTAGAAAGTAAGCTGGACGCTCTGCTCATGATGCTCCGGCCGGCTTAACTGGCGGGTCCCCCAAACGTGCCAGGGGCTAGCACGCATAAATGCACACTAAGATTGCTTCAGTAGAAGAAACCAGAGGGACACAGCAGGGGAATCCAAAGAGAGAAACCTTTATTGCAGAACAGGCAGCATGACGCGTTTCGGCAGTTGTAGCCTTAATCATATGCTTTATGTCCAAGAAACTGCATCAGTCCGCTATTTGAATGCTAAATCGTACTCCCATTGGTGGAAGCCCAGCTGAGCCTTATGCCTTGAAACGTCATCGCAGCCTACATCGGTGGACTGCGACTCCCAGAGAGCACCATCTTGGCTGAACGGGAGAACGTCTTCAAATGGACTCGTGAAATCCCAAAGTGGGTGCTGGTAGCGGTAAGTAGCGTGAATGTGTGCAGCTAAAAGTGTCCTGATACTGTGTACTTTGTATATATATATATATGACCTATTGGCAGTCACCAGTAGGTAGTTATAGTAAGGACCTACTTTCCATAGGAAATCCGCAACATTCTATTTGGAATAACTTTGGCGCTGGTGGACGAATCTTCGTGAATTTCTCCAAGAAAATGGCCTGCTCCGTTCCGCTCCTTCCCTGAAAGTTTGGGGGTGATTCGTTAAGTGGGGGCAGAGATAAAAGGGGGTCCCAAAACGTGTTTTCCCCATGCAATTTTCCATAGGGCTACAGCCCGAACAGCTGAACGGAATTACACCAAATTTGGCAGAGAGGTAGAGTTCGGTTGCAGATTGTGCTTTTTGTTAAATGGTGTAAATCCGTTCAGTAGTTCCTGAGAAAATCAAAAGTAAAATCATAGTGATATCTAGAGATGAAGTACTGCACGCGTACGGAAATCTGTACAATTATGAGCACAAGCTGCATGCTGATTGGATGTCAACTGTCTGTCAACACTCCAAACCAGGAAGTGTTGGCAGCCATCTTGTGCCTCGGTATCACCGAGTCACAAGAAAACTGTAAAAGAAAGTTGAAAAATAAGGAAAGGGGGCAGGGTAGAAACATATTGACCCTCTAGGCCTGCTCAGGGGGTCCAACATGGATCTTTAGGCCCAACATTTTTTTTTAAATAAAAAAAACACGGGGTACGTGTGGGATACGCATATGGTACTCGTATGCGGTGGAAAAGAAAAAAAACTAGAAGTCCGTTTTATTCTTAATTAGTTCCCGGGGGGGCCAAATCCCATGGGCAATTTTTTTCTGAAATGGGGGGCTTGTAAGGTGCCCCGGGGAATGCCCCCCCCGGTTATATTTTGAAGTATGTGGGGGGGCTCATGGCCCCCCCACACTCCCAGGGACCTCCACCTTCCTGGGGCAGTAATATTTAAAATAGGGGGGTCCGTGACAGCACGGACCCCCCAGCCCCGGGGACCACCACCTCTCGGACTTTTTAATGTTGGGAGGGGGTCGCACGCCCCCCCTCCTGGAGGTCTTGATGGCCCTGGGGTCCGACACCTCCCAGAGCCGGCTCCTGCAGTGTCCCGGGGACAAAAGCAATGCCGGCTCTCGAACGACGCGGGGAGCTGGCTGGGACCGTGGGGGTATTGCGGTTCCCCACACGGTCCCTAATGTTATTTTTTGAGTCTCGGGAGATGGGGTCCCTTTGCAGCTCCTTAAACATTCGTGTGGCGACGTGCTCTAGTTTACCAGAGCGTGCGCCAAGTGCACTTTGGGAACGTAGACGGCCACGGGAGTTGTCGCGAGTCTAGGATTGGGCAAGTAGCGTTCCCGGCACTCGGGACATTAAATCCTCACATTCTTAACTCCATGTCCATGTGGTTATTAGGAGCAGATCGTTACAATTCTGTTTTTTTTTTGTGTTTTTACTTTTCTATTTTTTTGTGTTTTGTCAACAAGTTTTTTTTAAAACCAAAAAAATGGAACTGGAACTCAGAAAGTGTCCAACAGGAACAAAAGAATGAAAAAAAAGAAACTAATGTCGAGGACAGCGATGCTCCTGCTTCCTGCGTTTTATCAGGTCAATAGACTGTTCCCCATAACACAAAAGTTTATTGCAATAAATGCATGGAATTTTAACTTTAGCAAAATCACGATCAATTTGTGGGTGTGGACTGCTTACTGAAAATGCTGTTGCAGCAGTTGATGTGCTTGGTGCAGTAGCAGGTGGGTTGTCCTGCAACCTCCGTGTTGCAGCTCGAGCAAAGTTGCTGGGGTGCAAGATCTTCACGTGTTGCTCCATATTTGCTCTGCCAAAGGAGTATTTTTTAGATGAATCACCCCTTGAAAGAGTTGTTTGGCAAATGTTATAGGTTACTTTTGGAGCATTAACCTTTTTTTGCCCTTCTGGAAAAGTAAAAAACTGCCAAATTAGAGCTTCTTTCCTCTGCTTTGGAGGTTCTTCAGGAATTAAATATTCCTCTGAAGAATGGCTGGAAGATGAGTCCATTGCTGTTATTCTGGTAATCTTCCTTCTATTTGACAAGATTCTCAGATGAGATGCTTCTTCTTAGAAAGTCAAGGTAGAATGATTAAAATGGGACGGAACTTTCAACAGTTGGAATAGGAAGTGTTGTGAACCAATCAAATCTCTTCTTTTAAAGTCACATGGCTTTGCGTACGCTTACGCTGTGCTTACGGTGCTCTTACGATGCAAGTACGCATGACGTTCCACCGTGATTTGTGTTATTGCTTTTAAAAGTAATATACGATTGTTCAAAGTTAAAAAAAAATATTTTAATAACTACCCTATATAATGTATTCTGTTAGTATGTTCATTAAATACATAAATATATGTTTTTAAATAATTAAAAACATTTGCGTCTTTCGCGTACGTGGCACCATACATGATGTCACACGGAAGCTTTGATGCGACGCGTAACGTGAAAGCATATTCGTAGCGTATGCTGAGAATGATTAGCAGTACAAACTATGATGTGCTCACTCTCTCACTGTCAAAGAAAAGAACACAGGGCGCGCTATGAGAATGGTTACAAGTGGTCACTCATTGGCGATCCGATTCAGCTGTGTGGCTTATCCACGGTATCATAATGTTACCTTTTAGCCTGTTTAAGTTTGAGGTTTGCATGAAATACTATGCTATAGGCAGATATGGATCTTTAGGCAGCGCTTATCTCCATGGAGCTTGGTTATTACCATTTACATATAGGTGCCTGAGGGAGGGAAAATAAGTTTATCTGAATGGCGAGGATTGCACAATAGCACCAGATCACTCCTTAATTTGTAGACACATACAATTGCATGGCTCTTGTTATCAAGATGCGCCTAATTTGGCCTGAGTTTTGAAAGGCACTCGGACACCTGCTATCATTATAACGTTGAGTTTACTGGCAAACGGGAGTTATTTACTTTGAAATAATGCAGATTGTTGTGCGATGTTAGCAGGCAACGCTTACATGATTACGGTAACTGAGCGTGTGGTTTGCTATAAAAAAGTTGTGTTTACTCCTCTGCATGGGAAGCTGGATGTTTCTATCTGGCCGTCGATTCCAACCTTGAAAGCAGAGTCAACCAAATGAGCCGTATAAGAGCGCTATTGTCTCAAAAAGAGGTTGCTCTTACATCTGCTAGAGAAACATTTGTCCTTCATGTAGCAAACACCTGCACAGAAGTGCATGCTTTATTAAATACAGACGTGCCCCTGCATTTTGGGGAGTTAATTCAGACTATCTTTAATGCGTCCTTGACTACGGAGTTACCTTACTTTTTTAAAGTTATAAGCAGTGGCCTTGTGACTTCTTTTCAAACTATATTTGTCTCTTCTCTGCATTTTTCCATTCGATTTTTTCCAGCATCTTTGGTGGATTCCCCTTAATACTCACATTAGTTGCCAGTGTGCTTCTATTAATTTGTTTACTTAAATATGGATGCACATCCTGCAGCACACAACAATATTTCTCGGCTGTTGCTGGTCCGCAACCGAATGCTTAGTTATTACGGAGTGCTGCCTCTGGCTACATTGAGTGCAGTTTATGGATTATCGTTTTGATTTTCCTTTTTCACATGCGTTCAACCTGTCTTCCATTACCCAAGCTGCGATTTCGAGTGGGCCCTGGATTTTTGTCTCTGCAGTACGGTGTCTCCCAACGCGGATTATGACCAGCTAATGAGCCCCTTAGTGGTTCATGACTTGCTCTGTTCTGGCGGCGGGATTATGGCCTTAACAGCGATACATGGAATAATGGAACGTTGGAATGTTTTTGCAGCGGCGCATGGCTTCTTGGCACTCAGTTACATTGAAGATGACCCGAGTTTTCCTCTGATGGTGATAGAGGCTCCGGTCGTTGAGGAACATGTATGTTTATTCCCACTATTGAATTGGATGGCTGAAATGTTTTCAGATGAGAACAATGACTTCCTCTTTGAGGCTGTTGCTACATACTGTGCTTATACGCTGTTGGAATAAGACTCTTTGATTTTTATACCTATTCTTTATTATTTAGTTACTGCTTTCTATAAAACAGCGAATCATTTTTTTTGCAAATTTGAACTTGAGTCTGCTTTTCAGGCTTGGACTCTGCGTTGGTATTTTGCCCACATTTATATCACGTGCTTCGATCAAGGAAGGGTGCCGTGGGGCTGAGCCTTGCACTCACACCGTGTTAAGTTAGCATGGGTTTATTAGAAGCTTAAAAGCCATTTTTGTTTTCCTGCTCTGCATTGCACACGACACGCACTTGCGATATTGTTTAGAGAAGGCTGAGTATTTTGCTTCACATGAGAATAATTTGTTATGCTACATTTGTAGACTGCCTCGGTAGTTTAGTGTGTATAGTGAGAGCATGGAACATCAAGGTTATCTTGGACACTGTGTCTGTTATTTGGAATGATCCTCGCAAGTTTGAGCCATAACACATATGCAGCTGTGGTCACCTCTGATACTGGCACGTTTAATAATGCACTGTGCAGGCATGATTACACACTGTTGGAGAACATTCATATCCTGACAGTTTGTGCAGAACTCAATGTGATCCACTACTGCTGAGTACCAGAGGTATGGGTCCACCCATGTAATCCTAAGAGACCTTCTGTAGTTATAAACTAACCTGCTATGTAGGGAGGGTGAAATCTAGGTATATTTTAAACCTGTTTCCCTTTAGCATTATAAGATGCTTTCTCCCTTTGTATTTTATGGAATAGTAACAATGCTGACAACCTTGTTTCTGATAATATATTTTCTTGTATTGTATCTAAGGTACTGCGCATGAGATTACGGCGTTAGAAATAAACATTTCAAACTTGCACGTGTCGTTATTTACTCCTTGTTTTGGACTGGTGTAAGACTGTAACGAAAGAGTGCTTTTGTTATCCACCTTACTTGAGGTAATCTAAGTCGCATGTTCTGGGTTGACTAGTCATTGGTGTTTTTGCTATAGGACGAAGAACCAAAGAGTCACTGATTGTTATTCTGTTAGGGGGTTTGGGTACTAAGGTGGGTTTTGGAACACCGTAATTCACTGAGGTCCTAAGTCTTTATGCACAGTTCTGTGTAGGAGCAGAATCCCTGCAACAGTATTTACAACAAAAATGCTTGATAAAGGGCTTTGAGTTTGAATCAGAATATCAAATTGAAGAATAATTGATAACCCCAGCCAATAAAGGGAGCAAGTGTGCAAATTTTACAGTGCCTTCGGCCGGGGTAGTTGTTACAATTAAAAGGCTCGATAAAGGCCTGCACTTTGATTAGGAATATGAAATAGAAGAATAGTTGATAATCACAGCTAAGGAATGCAGCAAGTAGTTGTGTGTATGTGTGGATGATGTGCTGATTGAGTGGAAGATGAAAAAGGTGAAAAATAAGAAAGGCTGGAGACACGCAAACTACCCACTGCCTTGTCAGTGAAGTGGATCTTTAGATTTCCAGCTCATTACACAGATAGGGTGTTGGATTCCGCAGTGGGAGCAAGAGAAACGAGTACCACATCTAAGGAAGCAAGCTAGAGCACAAAGTACACACAGTGTGCGGTAGAGAGGATGCAAGAAAGGACGCAAGTGTGCAAATTATCCACTGCCATTCACGGGTAGTAGTTACCAAGAAGGCTGAATAAAGGGCCTGCACTTTGAATTTGAATTAAGAAGAAGAATTGATAACCCGAGCCTAGAAAGGCAGCAAGTAGTTGTGTGTATGTGTGGATAATGTGTTAATTGAGCAGAAGATGAATAAGGTGAAAAATAAGAAAGGCTGCAGACATGCAAACTTTCCACTTCTTTGTAAGGGAAGTGGGTGTTTATTTTTCCGGTGCATATATATATAAATTCACCGAAAAAAACATAGGTTTCACACACGTTATAGTAAGGAATTCACATTTAAAAAACCTTGCAAATTCACTGAAAAAACCATAGGTTTCACACATGTTATAGTTAGCTGGACATTTCACTCATACAAAACCTTTGAAATTCCCCCGTTATAGGGGTCGATTAGGATCGCAGACGGACTCAAGTCCGTCCGCGACTCCAGAGTAGGAGGGAACGTCCGCATGGGCTGCGGCGTTCCCTCCGTGCAGATTAGGATGTGACCGCCAGGGTGGCGGTCACATCCTCTATCTTTAACATTGCAGCGGGTGCAGCTTCAAGCTGCACCCGCCGCAATGTTAAAAATACATGCAGCGCATTTGCGTGCACAAAGCGGCAGGCACCGCGCGGTGCCTGCTGCTTTGTTCACGCAAATGCAGGGGGTACCATAGATACCCCCCATGTGCACCCCTCAGCCCCCCTTCACCCAGGGGGCCCGCAACAGGCCCTCGAAGTGAAGGTCCGTATGCTTTTTCACGGCGGAAAAGCCGCCGCGGAAAAGCATACATTCTACACCATCATAATATGGCTGGCAGTGTCTGATAGACACTGCCAGCCATGTTATGGCTTTTCCGCCGCGATCGGAAGGCGACCGCGTCGGAAAAGATGCGGACGGAAAAAATATCCCCCAGCCATCCTAATCTGGCGGGGAGTCTTTTTTCAGTCCGCAGCGGTTTTCCCGCATCCTCTGGGCCGGCGGTGGCTTCCGCCGGCCCGGAGTCTGCGGGAAAACCGAAATCATAATCGGCTCCATAGTTAGTTCAGCTAACTATAACTCGCGCACACGCAATGCACTGTTGATGACGTCACATATTACATCACTTATGACATGGTCAGTGACATCACTCATGACATCACCGATGACATCTCAAATGACATCACTGATGACATCACTCATTGATGAGAGCCCAGGACCCTTCAAGGCGGCCTCACGCAATGGGCACGGAGCAGCCCATCATTACACCACTGTAAGCACACAAGTAGTGAGGCCCGATACTGCAAAAGAGGTTTAGTTTCAAAGTCTGGCAGCGCCTGCTTCCATATTCCGACGTTTCAGCATACTAACCTTGTTCATAGATGGAAGTATCAAACACTCAGGTGCGCTTACACATGCTTTTAATAGGGTTAGGTCACGTGACTGCATTCACTTAACTTCAAGTCCCACAGTGCATTTTGCCAGTTGGTGAAATAACTGGAAGTCCTCAGACGTTATTTGTCTTGATGGTAATTTTCGCAAAGCACAAGCACTGATGTTGGTGTGGAATACTTTTGAAAGGCAGTCAGGTGAGCTGGTAAAATACCACAATGTTCTCGTTTTCATCTTGATTTAAAAATAAAAACCTCATTATGCAGCACGATCATGGCAGGATATCATCCTGTCTGAATCCTTTCCTCGCGCCATCCCTTTTTCGCTCCATTAAAAAAAAATATATATATAACTTACTGACAGTCAGAAGTAGGTAGTTATAATTAGGATGTAGTTTTCATAGGAAGAACATTTTTTCATTTGCCAATAGCTTTGGCAAAATTTCAAAACTTGTTTGACCCTCACTTCAGCTGCTGCTTTGAAAATATTGGGGGCACATATTGGGGTGATCCATCAAGCAGGGGCTGAAAAAAGGTGGGGAAGGTGGGGTCCCAAAATGCATTACCCTATGTTAATTTCCATAGGAAACTTTAGACAAGGCTACAGCCCGAACTGCTGAATGGAATTACACCAAATTTGGCAGAAAGGCAGCTGTTGGTCTACAAAGTGAACCTTTTGTGAATTGGAGTTATTGAAAGGTTTTTAAGATAAACAACTGGGGACTGATTGGCTGCCAACACTTTAGACCAGGAAGTGTTGGCCGCCATCTTGTGACTCGTTTGAACTGAGTCACAGGAAAATGTTAAAAAATAGAAAAGGGAGCAGAGTAGAGACCCCCTGACTCGTAGGCTTCTTGGGCAGGGCACAAACAGCATTTTGTGTTTGAATTCAGTGGTTGCGCTCTCGGATCTGCGACTAGTGCTAAAAATAATAATTAAAAATTAAGGGGCCGATTAGGATGGCGGACGGACTTGCGTCCGTCCGCCACCCCTGAGTAGGAGGGACCGTCCGCATGGGCAGCGGCGGTCCCTCCATGGCAATTAGGATGTGACCGCCACCCTGGCGGTCACATCCTGTGTGTTTTACATTGCGGCGGGTGCTGCTTGAAGCAGCACCCGCCGCAATGTAAAAAACGAAAGCTGTGCATTTGCATGCACAAAGCGGCAGGCACCGCGCGGTGCCTGCCGCTTCGTGCACGCAAAGGCAGGGGGGTACCATAGGTACCCCCCATGTGCACCCCCCATGCAACCTTCCCCCAGGAGGCCCGCAACGGGCCCCCAAAGTGATTGTCCGTATGCTTTTTCACGGCGGAAAAGCCGCCGCGGAAAAGCATTACTTTCCCTACATCCTAATATGGCTGGCGGTGTCTGATAGACACCGCCTGCCATGTAAGTGCTTTTCCGCCGTGGTCGCCTTCCGACCGCGGCGGAAAAGCGGCGGACAGATTGTGAGACCCACCAGCCATCCTGATTTGGCGGTGGGTCTTCCAGGCCTCCTCGGCAGATTTCCCGCATACTCCGGGACGGCGGTGGCTTCCGCCGGCCCGGAGTATGCGGGAAATCCGCCATCATAATGACCCCCTAAATGCGGGCACATGGGCTTTGTTATTAATCAACTCCCAGGTGGGCCATGTCCCGTGGCATTATAGAAATAAAGGAGGGGGCACACAAGCCCTCCCTCCTGGGGCTTATTATGCCCCAGGGACCACCACCTCCTTGGGTCTTAAGTTTTAATAAAATGCAGAGGTTGCCTGTGCGGCAACCCGTGAGGCCTGGGGACCACCACCTCCCCAGAACAAAATGTGAAGTAAATGCAGGGGGCCCGCATAGCCTCTCCCCAGCCCTGGGGCCTTCGACCACCCCAGGGAAAATAAAACATAATGCGGGGGGCTGAACGGCTACAATGAAATCAGTGTGGGGTGCCCATGGGGTACACCCAAATCCCTGGTTACCACCACCTCCCCCAGGGCAACTCTTTATAATTAAGGACGGGGGCTGCATGGCTCCCAGAAGGCCCAGGGACCACCACCTCCCCGGGGATGTTTAGTTTAAAGGAGGGGGAGCGCGCAGCCCCCCTCCTGGAGCCATAGATGACCCTGCAGACTGCCAACACCCCCAGAGCCAGCTCCTACTATGACACAGGGAGCCCACCCGGGACATATCTGATTGCTATGGCTTGACAGGAGCTTTACCGCACCTGTCAAGTCATAGCAAACTGTGCTCCGCTTTGTGCAAGCAAGGGCATTATTCTCTCACTTGGTCAAAGTGGAGCACAATTGCTTTTACACACTGGGAGATGCATATTAGCAGCTCACTATCTGTAAAAGTAATGCCGGCTCCTGCAGGAGGTGGGGAGCCGGCAGGGAACACGGTAGCCTTCAAGCTCACCCTGCAGTCCCCATCTTTGGTGAGTGGGTATCCTGGGTAGGACCAGGGCAGCCACACTAGAGGCTTGTCCCCGGAGGATGGTGTCTCTGGAGCTGAAGTAAGCCCGGAAGGGGGCAACGCAGCACCCCTTCCCTTATTTATATAGTTTTTTTAAACCTGGCCCCAGGAAATGGGGTTTCGGGGGCCAAAGTCTACCTCGGAGGAGGGCCCCTAAATTTTTATGTAACAAAAGGCCAGCCTCGTGGGATGCGGTCCCCGGGCTGTTACCTCCAGTAAGTCCTTCACAGCCTGATTGCTGAAAGGACTTCAGAGGCCATGCCCTCTTTCTCCACCACTCTGAAAATGCGCCTCCTGGCGCACTGCTGGTTGTGGGATGGAGTCTCATTGACTCCGGAGGGTCCTTGGGGCCAACTACCCCTCCTTTCAAAAACATGAGGTCATCTACCTCAGCTCCTTCCTCGAAGGTTTTGGGGTGATCTGTCAAGCAGGGGCTGAGAAATAGGGGGTTACCTAAATGCAAAATCTCCATGCATTTTCAATAGACCTCTTTAAGACAGGTTTTAGCAAAGGCTGCTGAACAGAATTAAATCAAATTCGACATAAATCTAGAGCTTGGTTTGCAGATTGTGCTTTTTATGAGTTGGTGTAAAGTCGTTCAGTAATTTGTTAGATATTAAGGGTAAAAAATAATTGTATATATTTGGAAGTTGAGCTTGCAAGAGGTCCGTGAGTTTCCCACGAGAGCCTGAAATAAAAAATGGAGCCCTTTGATTGGTCGAGAGGTCAGTTTTTCTCACAAGCACTCTAATTGGCTGGCTGTTGAAATGTTAGAAATGAAATGGCCATCCTTACTGTTTACTGTGAAAAATTGTAGGTGTTGTCAAAATTTAATAAAAAAGTTATATTAGGGGGCAGCAGAAAGAAATACTGTCCCCCTAAGTTTAGAGCGGAGTTGTCTAATGGATAATTACTATGAAGAAATTACATATATATTATTTTTAAGAAGGTTTTACAATCTTGTGGGACTCTCGTGGGATCATGAATTCTAAAAAGGGATAGACGAGTTCTCCATACACTCCAAGTATTGGACATTGTGTGAAAAAATTAAATGTTCAATCTGTATGTAGTTGTAAGTAAAAGAGGCAGTGTTTCTGAAATTATAAAACAAATATTCTGCAATCTGTTAATACAGGTTTAGTATTTTTATGAACCTTACTATACACATATGTTAGAATTGGGGGTCTCTAGTTGGCATGCATTGCACCTTTGTCCAAGTAGGGACCCTTCTTCCTAGTCAGGGTACGAGGGATACACTTCTAAAATAACCCCTGCTCACCCCCTTGGTAGCTTGAAACGAGCAGACAGGCTTATCTCAGAGGCAGTGTGTAAAGCATTTGTGCACCCATACAGTAATACAGTAAAAACACTACAAATGGACACCACACCAGTTTAGAAAAATATGTAATCTTCATCTACACCAAAACAAGACTAAAACAACAAAAATCCACAATGCAGTACCAAAAATATTATTATTAAAAGGTAGAAACAGTTCTGTTCCAAGAAAATGTTGAATGCAACACTTTTAGACAAAGTACCTTAGATGCGTCAAACAATGCAAGCAAAAAGAGTCGCAGGGAAGGTGATGCGTTGGTTCCTTGCACTCAGGGAAGGTGATGCATCGGTTCCTTGCTCTGGGGTAGGTGATGTGTAGGCTCCTTGCTGCTGCTCAGGGGAGGTGATGCATCGGTTCCTTACTGGAGAGGTGATGATGCGTAGATTTCTTACTGTGTGGGGCGGTGATGCATTGGTTTCTTACTGCATTCCACAATGATGCAACAGACTTTACGCTTCGATGTGATGCCTGACAATCCAATACGATGTGATGTGTGAAGACCTGGGATAATCTGCGATCATTTCAGCTGCGTCCTCTCGATTTTTCTTTTTTGATATCTTTATTACATTTTATCTTTTTCTTATTCCATACAAACCAAACATGGGTGCAGGTCGCTCTGTAAAGCAGGATGAATGTTACAATGCCATTGTTTACACAGTTCAAAATATATATAGTTTACAATTATGTCTTGGTGTTCAGCTGCATCTTGGTAAGCAACATGCAATTGCGGATTAGCATAGGCTTCAACAGCCCACCTATATCATCACCTCTAAATGAAGAGCAGGACATATCTATCATGCATATCTCATCCCAACAATGGTATTCAGTATGCAGGTATATCATTAGCAGTGCACCACCCATACACGGCTCAACTTGGAAAATCACAAAACTCAAAATGCTCGGGCGGAAAGGGGTAAGCGCCATAACTGCCTGCGAGATATTCATATTTTAAATATTGTAACCACAACAAACGAAAACAAAATAAAATCGAAAGAAAAAGGGAGATATCCAATATTGAGAGAAGTATGTATCTAGCATACTAGGTGCCTTTCGAGTTCAGTCATGTCTAGGCTTGTGGGTTCGTAGTGGACGTGAGCTGCTTTTCTTGTACTGTGTATAATCATAGGAATACCGGGGCATTTTATATCTGTAGTCGAGTCTAAAAAATGCTACAATGGAACGTGAGGTCATCGCCACTCCCGACAGCGATGGCCGAGCAGCTATGCAAGGCAGCGTGTCTGAAGCACCCAAATGACATGCTAGGCATCATCCTCTGTTTGTTGCTTGGGAGATGCATGTGGTGCATCATTAGAGTGTGTAAGTGCTTTGAGGAAGTCGTCCCAGGCCAGTGCGATGGGATACTTACGTAACCCTGCTGTTTCTTCCCTGTGCAAAATAGTGCTCTCCGCCTGTGCCCAGATCCCTAGGGACCTTAGCCAGTGAGGCACTTCCGGGGGGTTCTTGTGTTTCCACCTCTTGGTTATTAATCGTTTCACGGTTATGAGGCCCAGGTAGCGAAATCTAGAGCTTACTTTGTTAGTTTTCGTACGCTTATAAAACCCCAGAATGCAAACCTCCCATGTGTTGGGTGCCTCTGTGCTAGTGCTGTTTGTAAGTGTTTCTGTTACCGCACACCAGTAGGAGGTCAGCGCCTAACAGACAGCATCTCGGACAGTCGGCGGTGTTGATGTTAAAATATGTATTAATTTTATCTGGGGAGAGCTACGCTCTGTGTAATTGTATTAGTTTGAATCGTGAATTGCGTGGTATATGTGTGGCACTGGCTAAGACACATTCCCATTCTTTATCCGTCCAGGGTCGTCCTCTCTCCTCAGCCCAACGTGCACTGAGTCTCTGTGCTGGTTTCAATACATGACTAAGTAAAGCCTGTGCTAGCCCAGGATAACATGTGACCCCTCCCCATCACGTGCAGATACTGCAATAGCTGATGTGTCACCGGCTCATTTGTCAAGTCTCCCCATGTCGATGTCAACGTCCGTATGATGGCTGCATGTAGGAGGAACTGGCCCACCGGCAAACCGTTGTCCCTTGCCAGGGTCGCAAAAGGCATAAGGGCTCCGTTCGCATATAAGTCTCCTAGCGACTCCACTCCCGCTGCAGTCCAGGGTGTCATTGCTACGTCCGTCACATAATCTCTGCCTCTGGGTGTCCCGATAATTGGCAGTATTGGGGAATAAGGGATCGTATCTTTAGTAAGCTGAAGACACCTTCGATAGCATCTATGGGCTAATTCTATATGTATCTGTGTCGGACGGGGAAGTTTTGCCAGCGAGTGAAACAGACTATAGATTTGAGACTGTGTCCATGATGATGACTCGGTCGCCGTGTCCACCAGGATCCTGCCACTCAGCCACTTTGCAACCCATTGTAGCTGTTCGGCTAAGTAATATAGTTCCAGATGTGGCACTACCAAGCCTCCTCTCTCAGGTGGTGCATATAACTTCTGTAATGCTATCCTGGGTCGCCCTGCACTCCAGATTAGACCTCTGATTAATCCCTCCAGCTTCCGAAACTGTGGTACCGGAACATATACCGGAAGGTTAGCAAAGTAATACAACAGTCTCGGCAGTACTATCATCTTCGCTAAGGTAATACGGCTCATCACATTGAGCGTTAGAGTCTTCCAGAAATGTATCTGTGCCCTTATGGAGAAAATGGCACGCACTAGGTTACCCTCCAAGATGTCTGCTGGGGATCTATAGATACAGACGCCTAAATACCTGAATGTGGTCGGATACCAAGCAAGCGCAGTCCCATTGATAACTATATCAGTTGCGGCCACGTCTTCGCGGAAAGAATAGACACCCGATTTAGCATAGTTTACCTTGAGGCCTGACACTTCTTCAAAGCCACGAAATAGCGCGGATATGGCCAGCGGCACTGCATGAAGGTCTCTTATGTACAGCAGTAAGTCATCTGCATATAGGGACACTGTGTGTAGGCCATCATTTAAGGGGATACCCCAGTCCACACCGCTTTCACGGAGCAGAGCCGCTAGAGGCTCCATGGCAAGGAAAAAGAGCAGTGGGGGCAAAGGGCATCCCTGCCTGGTTTCACATCTGACTCTGATCGTGTCTGAGATAAGCTTGCCCATGTGAGCCCGTACTGTGGGTGTTGGTACAATAATTGCACCAGTTGTAAGTACTCATCTCCCAGTTCATACTTGCGTAGGACTGCTGCGAGATAGGGCCATTCCAACTAATCAAAGGCCTTCTCCAAGTCCAGCACCAAACATCCAGATCGTGGCCAGCTCTTCGTTGCATACTTCTGGACCCTAAATAGTAGACGTATATTAAGGGAGGTACTTCTTGCTGGGACAAATCCATTTTGATCGTTATGCACCAGAGCTGGCACAAATAGGGCTAATCGTTTAGCTAGCGCAGAGGCGAGTATTTTATAATCCATGTTAAACAGTCTAGTGGACAATAAGAACCAAGGAGTTCAGGGTCCCTGCCTGGTTTTAAGAGGGAGATCAGCATCGCCTCATTTTGCGTGGGTGTGAGGGCCGAGTCATCTAAAGCTGCATTATAGACTCTCAACAGCTCCGGGACTAATATGTCAGAGTAGGCTTTGTAAAATTCAGGCGGCAGTCCATCCGGACTCTGCGATTTGCCATTTGAAAAGGGAGAAGATACCCTCCCTTATCTCCTCCGGCAGCAGAGGGGCGCCCAGCTCCTCTTGCTGATGCTCTGTCAGTTGCGGCAGCGTCAGGGCAGAAAGAAACTTCTGCATAACCATGTCTGTTGCAAGTAGGCAGGACCTTTACACCGCTGAATAGTGTTCTACAAAGGCGTTGTGTATAGCACCCTGGATATGCACCACGTCACCTTGTGCATTTCGTATGAACGTCACCGGCGTGGTGACTGCATCCTGCCGTATCAGCTACGTTAGCAACTTGCCAGGTTTGTCTCCCATATGGTGGGTGCACACCGAGTGTGCCGCATATTTCAAGTTGCGGAGCTGGTCTAACAATATGGAGTGTTCCTCTCTACCTCGCGCCAAGGATCCATCATTATTACCCACTAGTTCCTCACCTTCTCTGAAAAGCAGATCATTTTCAAGGCGTGTAAGTTTAGCCTCTAGTTGCCTCCGCATACCCGCCTGCGCACAGAGGCAGTTGCCTCTGACCACAGCTTTAAACGTGTCCCATTCTACTTGAGGGGTTGTGGCGGTGTCAGTATTTTCCTCAAAGTATTGTGAGATATTGGTGGCTAACAGGCCTCGGAAGGGTGCATCCAGTAGTATATCTGGTTGCAACTGCCAGGTTGGAATTGGCGGTCGGGGGTGCTCCCACAACAGCTCCAATATATGTGGATTGTGATCCGAGTGTGTCCTGCCTAGATAATAGGCTGCGGATATATGTGGGAGTAGCTCCTCTGAAAGCATATAGCGGTCCAGCCGCACATATAGGTTATGAGCACCTGAGTAGTAGAAATATACCCTATCATGGGGGTTGTAATGTCTCCAGGCATCCTTGAGGCGCCATTGTGTTGCCCAGGCAGTTAACGCCTTCATGGCATTGTGTGTGCTTGTGCCCGGTAGGGGTGGGAAGGAGCGATCTAATGATACACCAAGTACGCTGTTATAATCTCCCCTTAATAACATGGGCATATCAAGCCATGGCGCCACAATCCGCGATATATTGCCAAAATAAGAAACCTGCTCTGTGTTGGGGGCATATAGTGATGCAATCATGATTTGCCGGCCATCTAATGTGCCCTTCACAACAACATACCTGCCCTCAGTGTCTATCAATGATTGTGTAATGTTAAGCGGGACCCCTAGTCTTACCCATATTAGCGCGCCACACGCAAAAGCCGAGTATCCTGTGGCATACAATTGCCCACGCCATCGGAGGTGCAAACGTTGGATTTCTGATTTAGCCAGGTGAGCCTCCTGCAGAAGAGCTATTTGTATGTGGTGTCGCTTAAGGTACGAATATATCTGATACCTACGTAACGATGAATGCATGCCCCTCACATTCCATGTGCCTATTCTAAGCGTTTACATTGCCCCATCAATGTATTAAATAGCCAAACACCCGCAGCACCTCAACAAACCCGTGTGGTGCAGATGGCCCTCAGATGCACAGCCTCCCTAGCACACTAACTCGTGGCATGTTGTGCGGTGTGAAACAGCATACAACAAAGGATATCTCACAATAGAACCAGAACAAGAATATAAACATCAACAATTCCAAAAGGGCGATAGTGTAACCAGCAATCGTCCAAACTCTCAATAGAGATATCGGTCGAGAAACAATCCGGGGTTGCGCTGCGTGTTACGTGGAGAGAACTTACAGTATATAAGTCCAGAGTCTTAGAGGCTCCCCTTCATCAGGCAAAATACAACATATAGAAGGGAGCCTGTGCGCACTGGTGCAGGAAATCCCCACCTGGCGAGCCACGTGTGCTAGCGGCTGTGCAGCGGTAACAGAATATATGTATATCTATAGATATATATATATATATAAGTCCCGCCCTTCCCCCATATTATGACATCATCCACCACCCCACATGAACATGCAGAATCACAGTAGCGGCCATACATAGGGCTATAACGTCAATGGCTGCATACCCCCCCATGCCAACCACAATACCTCAGCTCGCAGTCCAATCAAGGATAGGGTTTCGCAATGTTTATATTATCATGTCAGCTGTCTGTGGTGTGACATCTAGCTGGCCAGTTGAGTCCTGTGAGTTTTGCAGGCCATAAATTTGCTCGTCATCACTGGAGAGGTCACATTGGCTAGAGATGGATGCGCCCTCAGCCACCAGAGAGCCGTTGATTTACATCACCGCCTGTAGGGCGTCTCATTGTCCACTGAGAATTAAATCCGAGTCCGGACCTACAGCTGGGTAAGGCGGCGTCCGTACCCCTGACAATCTGCGGTCTCACCGGCGTTGGCGGAAGGGGCCTCTCAGTTTCGGTAGGGTCGACGTCGCAGCAACGTTGCGATGTCCCACAGCAGCAAAGGTGTCTAGCCAGTTCTCTGCCTCCTCCAGCATGGCAAAGAAATTAGTTTTATCACTTGCAGCCACCCGCAAGCATTCCGGAGAAATCAGTGAGTATTTCAGGTTGTTTTGTCGAAGGCGTTTTTTTACTGCCATGAAGGAGAATCTCTGCCTCTGCACCTGGATAGTGTAGTCCGGGAAAAACATTATTTTATGGTTATCTATGTGGATATCCTGCAACTTCCTGGTTTCCTGTAAGATTGAGTCCCGGTGGGAGGGGGTCTCGCAGGAACTCTATATGCACGTTCAATGACAAAGTGAGGTGAGAGAGTTCCCTCCGGCAGCAGATCTCTGAGCCAGTTTTCCATTTGCAAAGCGGGCTCTCTCCCTTCCCAGCTTTCCGGCACTCCCACTATGCACACATTATTCTTCAGTGCGCGCCCTTCAGCGTCCTCATCCCTGTCCTCCAGGAACTCCACCCGGTTTAGCAAATCCTGTACATGTTTGTCTGTCTGGGTCACCTGCGGATTGATATCAGCATGGTGGTTTCCAGCACAGTGGTGCGGTCTGTTAATTTTCGGTGGTCTGTGTGAGGTCAATGGCCACCTTATCGATTTTAGATTCCAGAGAGGTGCTGGTCTGGTTAACTGTCTCTTCCGGACGTTCCATCACGGCAAGCACTGCATTCCAATTTGTTTGCGGTTTGATCCGCATGTCCCTGTTTCGACATTTTGTCCGATTTAGGTTTGGGCGTCAGTGGTGGGGCCTGAGTTCCTCCTGTCCCGGTCCATACTGGGGTGCCACCCGACATGAGTCACAGAGAGCACACGCCAGCGCTGCTCCGTGCAGGACAGGAACCCTATACAATGGCTCCAGGTTATGTGCCTCTCAGCGTGGCTCGCGTCGATGTTAGTGGGCCGCAGCTAGCAGTCGCTTCACAGCCCTAATCTGCAGTAACAGGGCTCCTTCACCACACATAGATGCCCTCTTCATGACACATCCGCTATCCGCACCTCACAGCCATGCAGTGCTCGTCAGGCAGTGGTGCATGTCCGCTCCTCAGTGAAGGGCCGGGCGGCAGCCAGCGCCAGCAGTGCAACCACCCGTGGGCACCAGCAGAACACGCCTCCGGCGACTATTCAGGCAATCTCCTTGGGGATGGTTAAGTGCGGCACATCAAGGCAGAAACGCGCCTACGCCAGTGGTCCCGTGCTTGCCAGGGCGCCAATATGTGCCTCTGCACCACTAGAAACTGCGGGGCGCCGTGCAACAAGGTGGCGGATTAACATCCATGCAGCGCCGGCCCAAGGGGATCGCTAGTGTCATTGCTTTCAGCTGTAGGGTGGGGTAGGGTCGTCTTCTTCTCATTTGGCGCCACTCAGCTCACTCGGCGTGCTCCTCAGCACTCAGCCATGAGTACACCTCAGCACGCCCGCACCGCAACCAGCAGTGTCTCAAGTGGCATTATATGGGTCAGCGGCGTCTCAGGAGGGGACCCATGTCCTGCAGCAAACAGCCACTTGGCGGGGGCTCTCCTCAGTCAATCATGCTGTGAGGGCACCGGTGGCATCTGCGATCTGGGTAATGACAATGCCCAATTAATTTTTAGCAGCTTAGTGATGACCAGCAGTTGGACCAAAGGATACATTCAGGGCAGTGCGTGGGTGCTGCAGCAGGGGGTCCCAGCCGTGCCTCATTGCCCAGCAGTGATGTGCCCCTGTGATGGCAATAGGACAGGGAGGCATATGTTCCTTCAATGTGCGGGGACTCTCTCATCCCGATCCCGCTGTAGTAGTGCCAGCAGCGCAGGCGGCGGCCGCATCCGCCATCCGCCCACATGTGCTCCAACGACCCACAACCAGTCCAGGGGGGGCGCTATGTATCGAGGCCCCACTCAGCCGCCCGCCGAAAGACAAGCACTCGGTGGCAGGGTCCATATTCACAGCTTTCCTCCACTTGTGGGAGCCCGCCTGCCCCGATCACGCCACGAAGACAACGGCATCACGGGCAGTCCAGGTAGCGCATACAATCTGCCATCTCCCGCCGCAGCAGCCGATCCAGGGGACACATATGCTGGGGGCAGGCAGGCAACGGCGCAAGAGTCTCAACCGCACCTCATCACTCACCGGCCAGCATCCAGGTAGGCAGCAGCAGGGGGGGCGACGATAGCCCACCTCCGCCGTGTTAGTGGAACCACGCCATATTCTGCGGCCCGGTGGGCGGAGTTAAGCCCTGGGCTTCTATGCCGGCCAGAGATGTCGCACGCAGGGCTGCCCACTCCATTGAAGTCCACAGATCAGGGCTTGACCAGTAGAGAGCCAGCAGCGGAGGTCTGGGGGGCAATCACGGCAAGGTCTCACCCAGCAGGAACCCCCATGGATGGCTACACTTGGATATTAGAGCCTGTGCAGGGGAGCCTCCGGTGGAGCTCTACTGAGACACGTCTGTCTCCATTGTTGCAGTAGCCATGCCCGCCGCGTCCCCTCGATGCATAGGTTCTTCCACAACAGGGCCTGTGTCAAGAATTGGTGCTGTGATCACGAACATCGGAGATCGTGCACAGGATTTGTAGCATGGCAGACACTGCAGCCACAAGCAGGTGCTGCATTGATTCTTCGATGGCCGCTGCGATGCGTCAGAAAGAGGCGATGTGTCGATTTTGAAAGTTCTTGCAGTTTCCAGTCCCAAAAGAACCTCCAGAAGTCCAGAACACTGGCAGGCACTCTCAGCAGTTCAGAACGCCCAGAAAAGGAGTTCGGGTGCTGGGGTAAAGTCTTTGTGTCCCTGAGACTTCAGAACAGGAAGCAAGCTCTATTTCAAGCCCTTGGAGATCTTCCTCAAGGAGGAGACACAGCACATTGCAAAATCCTTCTCCTTTCCTTGGCAGAAGGTAGCCACTGCAGGCCAACCCCAGACAGCTCACAGAAAAGGGGCAGTACTTCTCCTCAGTTTCTCCAGCTCTTCTCCTTGGCAAAGGTTCCTCTAGAATTCCAGAAATAATCTTTGAGGTCTTTTCTATCCCTGAGACTTCTAAGAGGAGGCAAGCTCTACTTCAAGCCCTTGGAGAAAACTCTAACAGCAGGATGATGAAGGTACAGTCCAGTACTTTCCATGCCCAAGACAGAAGCAACCACTGCAGGCCAACCACACCAGCACACAGCACAGGGACAGTACTCCTCCTCTCACTTTCCTGGTTCTTCTTCCTGGCAGGTTCCTTAGTTCAGCAGTGATAATGGTCTCAACTACTGGGGTCTGGGCCCCACTTTTTATACATCAAATTCCTTTGGGCTCTTGATGCAGAGAGGCTCTGTGCTCAACCAAAACCATTTCTGTCCTCTCTGGTGCAGCTTCCTGGCAAGAGGTGGAGACAGCATTGTCCAAAGCAGACAGGGCCTATTCAGATGCAAGGGGAATCTCCTCCCAACACTCTAAATGCAGACCAGGTCTATTCTGGTGCTAGTGAAAAGTCCTCTCACTGCTCTGAATGCAGCCCAGATCTATTCAGCCCAGCCCTGCCTCATTCAGGAAAGGCAGGACACACATCAACGACCCCCAGTGGCCATCTGAGAGAATGCACATCCCCAGACCCTGTCACTCCAAAGACAAGACAGTCAATCCACAAACTAGAAGAGGCATACAGGATGGCTAAGCAAGAAAATACTTACTTTCTAAAAGTGGTATTTTCACACAAAGAAGATAAGAATCATCTTTACTAAAATATGCATTTTTACATTCTGAGTCCAAGCATACTAAAAGTTATTTCCCATCTTGTCCCAATGGATAGTTATATTCATTAGATGTTATAAATAAACTCCCATCATATCCTATGGGACAGGTAGCCTTTCAGTAGTAAAAAACGAAAAACACTGTAATTCAGTACCAGGACATGTCACACCTTTAACATACACAGCACCCAGCCGCAGGGGTACCTTGGGCCTACTTTAGGGGTGACTTATATGCTGGAAAAGGGAAGATTAGGGAGCGGCAAGTGGGTACATTTGCCAAGTTGACATTACAGTACTAGACTGCACACAGACACTGCAGTGGCAGGTCTGAGTCACCTTTGAAAGGCTGCTTGTGTGGATGGGAGAATCAGTGCTGCATGTCTACTAGCGCAAAAACAACAGTTGATTAACAGAATGCAGAACAATGTCATACATTCACCCCAGTACAGAGATCTGGGCCTAAATCCATCGTTTTTTTGCTCACCACACCACCCCAATTCAGACATGGCCATATGCAAATCAGCCTTGACCCTGTGCCTCATGGGAACAGTCCAGCCCGAACTGCCAAGCCATGTCTTCCTTGGACCGGAATCAAGCATCCTAGGACCGGTTTCTGGCTATCAGCCGTCTTCAGCCAGGATAGCTTGACTCCAGTGGTTTGAAGAGCACGGGACTCACGTCTGAGCATACCCGTCCCACTCGGGGTGACAAATGCAAAAACAACAGTTGATGGACAGAATGCAGAACAATGTCATACATTCACCCCAGTACAGAGATCTGGGACTAAATCCATCGTTTTTTTGCTCACCACACCACCCCAATTCAGACATGGCCACATGCAAATCAGCCTTGACCCTGTGCCTCATGGGAACAGTGCAGCCCGAACTGCCAAGCCATGTCTTCCTTGGACCGGAATCAAGCATCGTAGGACCGGTTTCTGGCTATCAGCCGTCTCCAGCCAGGATAGCTTGACTCCAGTGGTGTGGAGAGCACGGGACTCACGTCTGAGCATACCCGTCCCACTCGGGGTGACAAATGCAAAAACAACAGTTGGTGGACAGAATGCAGAACAATGTCATACATTCATCCCAGTACAGAGATCTGGGCCTAAATCCATCGTTTTTTTGCTCACCACACCACCCCAATTCAGACATGGCCATATGCAAATCAGCCTTGACCCTGTGCCTCATGGGAACAGTCCAGCCCAAATTGCCAAGCCATGTCTTCCTTGGACCGGAATCAAGCATCCTAGGACCGGTTTCTGGCTATCAGCCGTCTTCAGCCAGGGTAGCTTGACTCCAGTGGTGTGAAGAGCACGGGACTCACGTCTGAGCATACCCGTCCCACTCGGGGTGACAAATGCAAAAACAACAGTTGATGGACAGAATGCAGAACAATGTCATACATTCACCCCAGTACAGAGATCTGGGCCTAAATCCATCGTTTTTTTGCTCACCACACCACCCCAATTCAGACATGGCCATAGGCAAATCAGCCTTGACCCTGTGCCTCAGGGGAACAGTTCAGCCCGAACTGCCAAGCCATGTCTTCCTTGGACCGGAATCAAGCATCCTAGGACCGGTTTCTGGCTATCAGCCGTCTTCAGCCAGGATAGCTCGACTCCAGTGGTTTGAAGAGCACGGGACTCACGTCTGAGCATACCCATCCCACTCGGGGTGACAAATGCAAAAACAACAGTTGATGGACAGAATGCAGAACAATGTCATACATTCACCCCAGTACAGAGATCTGGGACTAAATCCATCGTTTTTTTGCTCACCACACCACCCCAATTCAGACATGGCCACATGCAAATCAGCCTTGACCCTGTGCCTCATGGGAACAGTGCAGCCCGAACTGACAAACCATGTCTTCCTTGGACCGGAATCAAGCATCCTAGGACCGGTTTCTGGCTATCAGCCGTCTTCAGCCAGGATAGCTTGACTCCAGTGGTGTGGAGAGCACGGGACTCACGTCTGATCATACTCGTCCCACTCGGGGTGACAAATGCAAAAACAACAGTTGATGGACAGAATGCAGAACAATGTCATACATTCACCCGAGTACAGAGATCTGGGCCTAAATCCATCGTTTTTTTGCTCACCACACCACCCCAATTCAGACATGGCCATATGCAAATCAGCCTTGACCCTGTGCCTCATGGGAACAGTCCAGCCCAAACTGCCAAGCCATGTCTTCCTTGGACCGGAATCAAGCATCCTATGACCGGTTTCTGGCTATCAGCCTTCTTCAGCCAGGATAGCTTGACTCCAGTGGTGTGAAGAGCACGGGACTCACGTCTGAGCATACCCGTCCCACTCGGGGTGACAAATGCAAAAACAACAGTTGATGGACAGAATGCAGAACAATGTCATACATTCACCCAAGTACAGAGATCTGGGCCTAAATCCATTGTTTTTTTGCTCACCACACCACCCCAATTCAGACATGGCAATATGCAAATCAGCCTTGACCCTGTGCCTCATGGGAACAGTTCAGCCCGAACTGCCAAGCCATATCTTCCTTGGACCGGAATCAAGCATCCTAGGACCGGTTTCTGGCTATCAGCCGTCTTCAGCCAGGATAGCTTGACTCCAGTGGTGTGAAGAGCACGGGACTCACCTCTGAGCATACCCGTCCCACTCGGGGTGACAAATGCAAAAACAACAGTTGATGGACAGAATGCAGAACAATGTCATACATTCACCCCAGTACAGAGATCTGGGCCTACATCCATCGTTTTTTTGCTCACCACACCACCCTAATTCAGACATGGCCATATGCAAATCAGCCTTGACCCTGTGCCTCATGGGAACAGTTCAGCCCGAACTGCCAAGCCATGTCTTCCTTGGACCAGAATCAAGCATCCTAGGACCGGTTTCTGGCTATCAGCTGTCTTCAGCCAGGATAGCTTGACTCCAGTGGTGTGAAGAGCACGGGACTCACGTCTGAGCATACCCGTCCCACTCACGGTGACAAATGCAAAAACAACAGTTGATGGACAGAATGCAGAACAATGTCATACATTCACCCCAGTACAGAGATCTGGGACTAAATCCATCGTTTTTTTGCTCACCACACCACCCCAATTCAGACATGGCCACATGCAAATCAGCCTTGACCCTGTGCCTCATGGGAACAGTTCAGCCCGAACTGCCAAACCATGTCTTCCTTGGTCCGGAATCAAGCATCCTAGGACCGGTTTCTGGCTATCAGCCGTCTTCAGCCAGGATAGCTTGACTCCAGTGGTGTGGAGAGCACGGGACTCACGTCTGAGCATACCCGTCCTACTCGGGGTGACAAATGCAAAAACAACAGTTGATGGACAGAATGCAGAACAATGTCATACATTCACCCCAGTACAGAGATCTGGGCCTAAATCCATCGTTTTTTTGCTCACCACACCACCCCAATTCAGACATGGCCATATGCAAATCAGCCTTGACCCTGTGCCTCATGGGAACAGTCCAGCCCGAACTGCCAAGCCATGTCTTCCTTGGACCGGAATCAAGCATCCTAGGACCGGTTTCTGGATATCAGCCGTCTTCAGCCAGGATAGCTTGACTCCAGTGGTGTGGAGAGCACGTGACTCACGTCTGAGCATACCCGTCCCACTCGGGGTGACAAATGCAAAAACAATAGTTGATGGACAGAATGCAGAACAATGTCATACATTCACCCCAGTACAGAGATCTGGGCCTAAATCCATCCGTTGTTTTTGCATGTCTACTAGCAGCATTTGATTTACCGGCCTTGGGTACACACAGTACACTGTTCTAGGGACTTACCAGTAAATCAAATTTGTGAATCATGGAATCACCAATCCATAAATAGAATTTACAGGGAGAACATATGCACTTTAGCACTGATCAGCAGTAGTAAAGTGCCCAGAGCCATGAAACCAACAAAAACAGGGTCCAGAACAGGAGGCCAAAAAACAAAAAGTCTGGGTATAAACCCGCTGGACAAGACTGGTCAAACATCATAGTTTACCCCTATGAGAGTTCTGAGTGAAGATATTGTTATTTACAGAATAAAACGCTGTGGTCATGGTTAGGAAAGGTCTGTAAAGGGGAATGTGTTACTTTACAAACTGTTATGGAACCATGTTTGAAGGCATGTTATAATTAAGGCTCCCTGTTTTCCATTTTTACCGATTTTTACAGATAAATACAGACAGATACAATGTGTTTTCTTTCTGCATTCATTTTAAAAAGTGAATAAATACAGAAAAATTTGCTTCTTTTTAGTGATTCTCCATACTTTCCTTCATGCATTGTATTCCAATAGCTGAGCAGATAGACAGCATGGGAAATTAAAAATAGGATGACATTTCTTTGGCATATGTCAACATATATTTGTGGTATAATGCTAATATTTAGTGGATATATCGTTACGCAATATTTGGCAGCTTAAATAGTGTCACGAAGGGCCCGTAGACAACAACACTACAGAAGAAAAAGAAACAGACATGCTACCCCATTAGGTCTCTCCTTTCCCCTCCGTACAGCCAACAACATTTTCCGATGACTCTAACATCAACACAAATGGAAGAGATATCAGCCTCCTTAAGGAAATCGATCTGGTGGACTTGAGAACAGATTTTTTCCCTCAATAATGTTTAAAAATGTAGTATTATTACAGTCTTGTAATGTTGACGGTGTTCCATCTTCAAGAACTGTAACTGTTCTGTTTCATGTATATGTATGTTTAAGGTACTAAAGAGAGATTTGTGCTTCTTCCCAATGTAGGATAAATATTTTTATACAAGAGACAGGTTTGGCACAGTAGCAAATGCATTTGCATGGTGCACTACACCCTGCTGTCAGCTGCTGGAGAGAGGAGTTATTTTGCACATCTTAGTATATGTGTTTGTCACTCTGGAGAGGTTTCCTTACTATACATATCTGTCTCCAAAAGGAGGTGTCTGAGAGAGAGGTGTGTGTGTCCTTTCATTCAAATATGCACACTGGTTGTCTATAGTTACAAACCAAGAGAATACTCCTTTTTATACTCTACTAATGACATTTATTATTATGAACAGAGATATGAGCATAGACAGCAGTCTCTACTCACAGACTATTTTGCATATGAGTTACTCTGGGGAGATGTCTGAGCTGACCCAGCAGTCTTTCAATAAACTAGTCTGTTTGTTTGTCATCCATGAGAAACTTCTGAGTATAGAGCTAATTTCTTTCCCACACCTTAATTGTAGATCTGTCATTCAAAAGAGATGCGTCAGCAGAGATGCCAGACCCTTTTAATACCCTACTATGCATACCCATCAGCCAAGAGAAAGATCTAAGGATATGGACCAGTCCGTCCTCATAACCTTCTACATGATAATGAAATGGCCACCCTTACTGTTTACTGTGAAAAATTGAAGGTGTTGTGGAAATTAAATCAAAAAAGCTATGTAAGGGGGCAGCAGAAAGGCAGCAGAAAGCATGCTTTCCCCCTAAGTTTGGAACAGAGGTGTCTAAGGGATAACTACTGTGAAGTAAATAAGTGTATATTGTTTTTAACTCATTTTTATGATCTTGCCAGAACACGAATTGTAAAAAGGAGTAGATGAGTCCTCCATATACTACATTAATTTTAATGCATATTTGCTGCTTGATTGTGAGAAATAAGTACTGTGATGAGTAGATGGAGACTCGCATTGAAAATTACAGGGCCTGCCATGAGGTGTTTTACAATCTTGCAAGAGTTTTGCAGGGTTGTTTTACAAAAGGGGTAGCGAAAACCTGGTGCATATAAATGAAACCTATGACAACAGGGTATGTTCAGTGAAAATGCAAATTCTCTCATAAAAGTATACTCTCAGGACACCCTCGCGAGTGTCAAACAGCCAACACTGCCCCCTCACAGTGGACGGGGAGGACTGTGCACCTGGATCCCACAAGAGTGAACCACGCTTTGTATGATCATCATTGCTCTAGCGAATGTCTCATGAGCGTCATCAAGAAAAAAATAAAAAGGTAGCAGTACAAACAACATATGAAATGAAAGTATAGGGTAGCTCTGAAAAGAGATTTTTTTTTTTTAATTGTAACCTGTATATTTTTGTGTTTTAGAATTTTTTTAACTTTTTTGTATTTTTATTTAATAAAAGGGTACAACCAAAACAATAAATTGGGAGTAAACAAAAAGGCAAATCTTATTCAACACAGAGGAGAAAAAACTAGGGTAAAAAATGTAAAAAAAAAAAAAAAGACTGCTTACGTCGACACTTATGATCATGGCCAAGCCTCTCCTGTGCAGTCCTGCATGCCTCAGATGAAAAAATAATCTGCTCGCATAAGTAGCAAAAAGGGCTTTTTTGAGATAAGCATTGTTGTTATCCGCTTGAGCGGTGAGTACCTGGGGAGGTAGTGTCACCAGGTGGAAAAGATGTGGATGCCCCTGATGAGTTACCAATTGCAGCATGGGCTAACTCACCCCGAGCAAGACGTAGAGGGTGCAGAGCCCTCAAATGTCGCAACATTCCGGTGGTACTCAAGGCGTATTGCTTGTTTCGGCTGCCCCTACTGAACTTCTTTTTGCATATTTTACAACGCATATTTCTCAGGTACTTTTTTCCACCTGGCTTCATTAAAAAAAATTGCACACCATGAGCTCCTTATGTGGCTGAGTTGCAGGAACAGCAATAGGGTTCTCATCTGAATCTGAGGATGACATTCTGGTGATAGAAAATCAACAATGTCACAGAGCTAGACACAAAGGTTTAACCACAGCAAAATCCAATAAGTAAAGGAAGCAACAAGGAAGGAATCTTTCTTTTCTGAATACAGACAACCAAATTGACAATCCTTCCTTGGGATGTCTTTCCTCTCCCTGGCATCTTGACTATCATTAAAGATGAGCATTCAGTTGTAACTGACCGCATGAAAAAGATCTCTGTACAATGGATTATAACGAAATTTATAACTCTATGATCTTGCGAGTCTTTCGCGCGCCTCCTGCGAGAGTGTTTGCACACCTTAAAAATGGATATACATAGTGAAAACATACTTTACAGTATAGGAAAATTGATCAGTGTCTTTATGAAATATAAATATGAAGATTATGTAAAGATAAATACTGGGGGCCCGATTCACAGAACTAACTTAAGACAAAATACTAAACTTACTACTTTTGGTATTCACAGAAGTTAGGATTTTGTCTTAAGTTTGTCTTAAGACAGACTTAAGACAGACTTAAGACAGACTTAAGTTAGTATTTTGTCTTAAGACAAACTTAAGACAAAATCCTAACTTCTGTGAATACCAAAAGTAGTACGTTTAGGATTCTGTCTTAAGTTAGTTTTATGAATCGGCCCCTAAAAGTATAAAAATTGTGCAGGGGATTTTCTATATATGTATATGTCAGTTACAAAAACTAAGAAGTTGAACTTTCTCAGACCAAACATTGTGGAATAGTTAGTTTCTATGTATTTTTAAATATAAAATTTTTTTATAAAGCCTTCAAATTCACTGAAAAAAACAAAGGTTAATGTTATAGTTAGGTGTAATATAAATACGTGATTTTGCTTTAAATAACCAAACCTTTGCAATTTACTGACAAAATCCAAAGGTAAAAATAACGTTGTAGTAAGGTGAATTTCACACTGACAACGTTAACGTTTTGAACAAAAAAAAAAATGTCATCAGCTTTAGTTAGTAGCACTAACTATAACTTGCTTCCCCGGCATGCACTGCTTATGAACTTACATATGACATCACTCATGGCATGTTCTATAACATCATTTATGACATCAATAGCATGATCACTGTGAGCCATGACTCGCAGATTATCTGCGAGGCTGACGCAGCTGACCATGCTGACCTGATGCAACGGGGGCCACGTGATAAAGAAAATCTCGGTTTAGTACAAGCATCCAGAGAAGGGAGAATATTGGATGTGACTGGTGCTCCCAGCCAAGATACACAATTCAGAAATGAACAGATTTGCTAGAATGATTTGGTTACTATATTTCCATCTCACAAATATATTAGTGTTCTTTTCTGGAACATAGCAGATCTCCGTAGTAAGCTAAATGATACCTCGTGACTAGATTTTATACAAAAATTCAACATTTTATGTGTACAAGAGACCTGGGCAATAGACGAGGTACATATAAATGGCTTCAGGACTTTTCACACACCAGCAATTCACCCGTTACATGGGGGGAATTTATATCTATGTGTCCAATCTGATTTAGGCAATAAAGACTGACCTGATAAAATCTGAGATTTACTATCAAATAGTATCAATCAACATAGATAATAAACATTCTCTGGTAATAATAGATTTTTATAATAATGCCGAAACAGAATGGCTGGGGGCCAAAATGAAGATGCCTAGTGAAGATCTTAATAAATTAAAGGTGACCAGCAATACTGAAATGATTAGTATATGGGGAGGCAATTTTAATGTTGGGCTATGCCCATTAGCGGGCTTGGAAAATGTGGACTAACATCACAGGAGGATGATCCTCCAATGCACTTCATCCACTCAGATAGGGGGAGATCATTAATGAGCTCTTATTACGTATGACCTTGGCACAGTGAAATTTGGGCACACATTTATAGGAAGGGGTTAGAATCCACTATAGATTTTATAATTGCCCCAAATTGATACACAAGTCACATCAAGGGCTATAAAACGCATAACAACATCATGAGTGACCATTTCCCTTAAGTATACTTCTTATAATTCCAACTGCCTTGGAAAGGCAATATAACAACCAAGTGGTTTGGACCCAACATGTAAAAATAGGCAGGCTGACCGGATATACGTTGCGTTGGCCTAGTCACGATCCATCTGATCTTAATAAACAAATTGTAACCAAGGCCTATAATTTGATTTTAATGTGTCTAGAATAATCCACCCCCCATGAAAATATACTCCTAGCATTTTCTGAAATAACCTGAACTGTCCAAAACCTGCTTAGAGCAGAAATCAGGAAAAAAAAACTAACAACACAAAGGGGTGGTTTGATTCAAACTGTACTAAAGCATATAAAAACTTTAAAGAATCCCTAAACAAGACAGAAAGAGATGCAGGGGAGATTAGAGAATGTAGGAAACTCTATAATCAAGCTAGAAGATTAAGGCAGAAGGAACTTAAGGAAAAAGCTTAGGTCACTCTACACTTACTCCATGAGTAAAGACAGCTCTTCCTTCTGGCAGGCGGTAAATGCACCCTTTTTTACTAAGACCAACACACCCAAGATAGAAGTGGCAATTGATGAGAAAGTATGGGTGGATTTCTTTTCAACTGTGTATAAATTGCAAGGGAGTACAGAAAACGAAATAGAAAGTGCAGAATAGAAGGAGGTTGGATCCCTTGCTCACTTCCCCATTGAGCTTCAGATAACTCTTAATGATGTCACCGGGGCAATAAAGGCAAGCAAGAGTGGTAAAGCACCAGGACTAGACAGGTTGCCCATCAATTTGTTCAAATCTATTCCCACTTTATGGACACCAATAATAACATGGTTCCTCCAGGCATGCTGTATAAAAGGTTTTATCAGTACTTGGTCAGAATCGGTCATAGTACGGTGACCGTGATAACCCTGCATGCTACCGACCGATATCTTTATTAGACTTCCTAATGAAGGTAGCAGGAAGGATCGTTTTAGATAGGCTCCAAACATGGGTGGAAGACAATAACATCTTATGTGATGTACAATACGGTTTTAGAGCAGGCCTAGGGGTAAATGAGCAAGCTTTAAACCTCAGCATCTTAGTAGTAAAATACACCCAGGCTAAACCTGGAATGTTCTACCTGGCATTTGTTGACCTCACAACCACTTTCGACTGTCTGGTCCATAGCAATTTATGGAACATCCTGGCCAATCTAAAGGTAGATACTGTCTTGGTACAGTTTCTACGACAACTGTATACGGGGGCAACTGCGAAGGTCCGCTATGGAATAAAAGCGGAGTGTACCGCAGCATTTAATGTAGGGAAGGGGGTGAGACAGGGATGTGTCTCGGCCCCATTACTGATCACCTTTTACACCAATGCATTGGAACAGGAGTTGGTGGCCAAGACGAGAGAGCCACCATATGTTAATAAACGCCCGATAGTCTCCCTCCTATACGTAGTTGATGCTGTGTTAATGGCACGGACCCGGATAGGACTCCAGAAAGCTCTTGGATCCTACACTGATTTTATGGAGGACTTAGGGTTGAAGCTAAATGCAAAAAAAAACATTTGTAATGACCTGTGGGTGAGGGAAGACAAAAATATAGTAGTGTTCAAGTTGGGAAAAACAGGATAGAATTGGCAGACATGTTTACATATGTAGGAGTCCTGTTTAATTGTAATGGCACTTGGTATCAGGCTGTTAAGAGTAGGAGTCTTCTCTTCATAAAATCAATTACAGCCCTTATAAACTTTTCAAAGAAAATGAGAGGAAGACCACCCCCGGAAATTCTTTTAAAAATCTACCAAGCAAAATGCGTGAGTGTGGTCATTTTTGGGGCAGGAGTCTGAGGTTTTTATGATCCTTCACCTACACAGCAAGCTGAAAATGCCTTTCTCAGATTTATATTGACTGTTCCTGCTAGCTTCCCCGTTCATAATTACCATTGCGAGTTAGGGATACCATACATCTCAGAAATCATTCAGGTACAACCAGTGCTTCTTTGGCATAGAGACTGGACCTCCAGCAGTGCAGGCCTAAATCAAGAAATAATAAGAGACTCGATGAAACTGGACCACGCCACAAAGATAACATGGCTAAAGTACATAAAAAACTTTATGTATGACCTGGGGCATTCAGTGTATTATACTTCCCCAGAGTCATTGAATAGTATTAATCGGAAGGAGTTTAAAGTAATCTGCATGGCCCACCTGAAAGCAAATAGGTTGACAATGGAGATTAGTAAACCTGCGGTTATCCAACACCAATTGACCATAAGTTCGAGACCTTCCATCACTTAACTAGTTACCCTGAAATTAGTACTTGGACCAGAGAACTATGCCCCTGTCCTTGCGATGGTCTTGCCCAACAATCAACAATCCATGTAATTTTATTCTGAAAAGTATATATAAAGGAAAGAAGCAGATGGCTTTTGTCTTTGTTAAAATCAGAGGGATGGAGACAATTTAGACTGGCCTTTATATACTTACAACTGCTAGATAACGATCATTGTATTGGAGTTTTGAAGGGTTTCCTGAAAAATATACTGAGAGCTAGGAAAATGATCATTGTTTAATGCTGTACGTAAATAGAAACAGAATATTTTAAAATTTTGTAGGACTGTGTTTCTTAATGTATTACACTAACAATATGCCCCGATCAAGCCTAGATGCAAAACAAAAAAGAAAATGAACCATGAGAATCATGCATTTAAGTTCTCTTTGTAGACAGTTTTTATGAAATTATGATTTTTAAATTCTGAAATTGTGTGTATTCAAATTTCTTTACCACTTCCATGCTAATGACAAGGCCAGCTCGTCATGCAGTACACTGGAGCTGTGCTTATGACGAGCTGACCTTGTCATGAACAATGGGAAATCTCTAGTACCAGCACCCAGCAGGAATTGCCTTAGCATTGAAGGTGTTAAAGATGATCTTATGAAATGTTTTTATATGTTGTTATCTGTTTGCTTTTGTGATTTTACAAGACTAAGATGGAATAAAGCTTATGTTGATTGATTTGATTGATTGACATCACTAATGACATCTTAAATTACATTACTGTTGACATTATCCAAGCTTTGTTTTCCTACATATTGCTGTATAAATTGCTGTGGCTTTTCACGTAGCATAGTTCGCATTAACACTCATCCACAGATATATATGGCAAACCCTCATTGAATCTGTACACAACTGGTACATCTCAAAACTCTTGAGTGCCTCTGACTGAAAGCAAGATGGTGGCGGCGTAGAGCATCGCAGCAGAATTCCTACCCCTGATCCCCTGATATACATTAGTATAGCACATCGACGGCTGGCTTACCTGCAGTACATGGATGAGGATGAGTGGCGATCTCTGGGGGGCATCGGAGCCCTTTTCGTTTGCCGGCTTTTCAATAGCCGGTCTTTCCTGTTCTTGGGCCGAGACATGCATCTGCCCAACAGCGCAGGAGGCTTCAGGGACGTGCTGCTCGGTGTTGGAGGTGGGCATGAGGCAGCGCAACTTTGATGTGAGTAGTTTCCCGGTTCTGGGACTTCTCTGGTCATTGCACTGTTAAAAAACAGCAGGACAGTATGAGGGCAGGGAAGCGGAGGAACCTCCTGGAAAGGGGACTGGCTGTGGGCAAGTAAACAAATGAATGCACCAAAGGCTTTAGAAGAAGCAGCAGCAGTTTCTGAAGGGGGCAATACAAATGTCACTCCAGCTCCACCCCAACCGGCCATTACGGACTTTTTCAAAACTAAAGATAGTCTGGGGGATCAGAATCATGTCATCCCCCAGATGAAGCAAGCGTTAAGATTGCTGAGATAAACCCCAATGGATGCATGGGGGCAATCCTTTGGATAGCAAGGAGGACCAGGTAGATCAGGAGGAAAATGAAACACCACATGGCCAAGTGGTGGAGGATGTTATATCTATATATAATGCACCAACTATGACGCCAATAGCAATAATGGGCGAGCAGGCAATCTCAACAAGTGCAAAATGTGATATAAGTGAGAGGGCTCATGAAGACATCAGGAAGATACTTGCCACATTACTGGACATCCAACCCTATGCTGAAGGTCCACCGGGGGGGGGGGGAATCCCTCGATATTGACTTAGATGGGTTATTACCAGCCGATATTATATCTGATGGGACAGATACATTTTTCTCTCTCTTACAGAGGACGCACATTCAGGAGTCTCCGACTCTGATTTAGGACACAGTGAATCAGACTACAGTGTCACTACTTCAGGCTCTAGTAGACTGTAAGCTCCGGTAACTGCCCTTAAGCACCAAACATTTTGCAGGACCTCTAAAGGATCTAAGGGCCACAAGGAGTCATGAAAGAAGAAGGGAAGTGGTATCTCTGGTTCTCGTTTGAAGTGGGACTATTCGCACACAAGGATTATCGGTCCTCCGGAGTTAACACCTGCCCCGGCGGGCAATTCTAAAAACTGAACATTAAGGCGAGACAGCAATTAATATAAATCCGTCTGTGAGCCTGATCTTGGAGTCAATTAAGGAACATTGTGCAGAGACCAGGGTCGATGGAAAGAAGGCAAGACAGGCCACAAAGAAATTGGAAGGGGCAGTGTGGAAGGATGTATGTCGTTACAACGCATGATATTACTACGCATGCCTTTACGACACAAGTTTTACAACGCAAGTCGTTACAACGACTTGCGTTGGGGGGTGTTGGATAGTGAATAGTTTAATTTACTATTCCAACTCCAGTCCCCGTGGATGGTAGGGAAGGTGTTGGATAGTAAATTAAAACTATTCCCTATCCTAGAGCGCCCCCCAGCGCAATGCGTTGTAATGACTTGCGTTGAAATGGTTGCGTCGTAATGGTAGTGCGTTGTAACAGTTGCGTTGTAAAGGATGTTTCCCGTGCGGAAAGTTGGGCGAACCAGTGCTGAAATCAGTGAAAGATTGGATACGATGGAAATGAGAACAGCAAAAACAAATGAATCTCAACTGACGGATGTGATGTGGAAATTGGAAGATTTGGAAAATCGCCAGAGAAGGAATAATCTCTGATTTCTTGGGATTAAAGGAGGCCTGGAAGTGGATGTAATTCGCTGTTTCATGCTGGACCTTCTTAAAGAGTCCTTCCTAGAGCTCACAGGGTGGGATTGGGCACGGGAAATTCAGAGAGTCCACAAGTTTCCTTTTGCCCAGCATAAAATGCCTAGCCGAGATTCTGATCAGCCGAGGGTTATTTTGGTCTTTTTTGTTAATTTTTCGCTTAGGCAGGCCATTTTCGAGAAGCTCATCTGGAGGCTAGGAGGCAGTATAAGTGGGCCTCTTTTTTTGTTCACCCAGATTTCTGCCATAAAACTGTGGAGCGCAGATGGCGATTATGGCAGTTAGTTAAACCGTATCAAGATGCTGGCTTTGAGGCATTTCTGTTGGCCTGGGCTAGGCTAAAAACTATTGTGAAAGGGTCTGTAAAATTCTTTACCTCCAAAATACAGGCCAGAGAGTAACTGGAATAAGCTCAGGGGGAGAACAGAAAAGCATAAGAGGTTTGCTAAGTAGGATTGGGTGAAAATACTACTGGAAAAATTACATCTGTGATGCAGATGTAACACTATATAAATTGATTTATGTCGGGTTTGTTTTTGGAGGTTTTTGTTTTTTGTTTTTAAACTCTTCTCGGCTGTCTGAGATCTGATAAAGTGGTGATATGTTTTCCTGGGGACCCTTCCTTTTCTGCCCATAGGATTTAGTATGGGCAATCTGGATGGAACTGTGGTTTAAATAGGTGTGCTGGGGGGGTTGAGGTGGAGGTGTCATGGTGCTACGTGCTTTCTCTATCATACAGACCTAGTGGGTCTGGCTGCTTTCAAGGGTAGGGGAGGGGAGAGGGAGGGGAGATGCAGGGGTTGGTGGGGGGACTTGGGTTGAGGGGTTTTGTGGTGAAAATTGTGAAAGCAAAATGCAGCTAAAGAATGTTTTGTCTTTATTATTGGATTTGCTGGAATCATTCAAATAGTTTTTATAGACACTATAGGATTTATGTTAATATGAGGAGAGGAAATGCGGCTGGGAAAGATGACTCAATGTATCATGGCTTAGTGGCACATTGCCACTATAAATATCTGTGGTCTTAATGATCGGGGCTAAAAGAAGAAGGATCCAAGAGGATCTTAACATTTTACAAGCAGATCTCTGTCTTCAGGAGACACACATAGCCTACAATGATCATAATTTACTTGATATTTTAGGCTTTAAGTTAGTTGCCTACACATCTCAAGACTTGAGGACTAAGGGGGGTGGACATTTTAATGAAAGGCAGAGCTACTACGTGTGAGAGAAAGGCAGTGGACAAATATGGTAGATGGATAATTAGTATCTTAGAGGAGGGACAGGTACATTTACTTTATGTTCAGTATATGCCCCGGTTTTAGATATCCCTGGGGTATTTAATATTTTAGCAACTGAGCTACCCTCCAGGCATGCACCATATTTAATATGTGGGGATTTAAACAATAATGGATCCAGAGGAGTTTCGGAGAGGGATGAGGTATCAAGTAAGGGGGGTAAACCTCAATCATGCAGGGCAATGAAAAATCTGCAACGGGATATTGGCTTGTTGGATTTGTGGCCTAGCCTGATGGGTAAAGAGCCAGGATATACTTATTACTCTGCCCCTCATCACAAATTTGCCAGGCCTGATTATTTTTTAATATCACCATCCCTCCTTAAGGAACCTCGGGTGGAGTTATTTCCTAGAGTAATGTCAGATCACAACCCCCTAGTTTTTACATTTTCTCTGCATGGATTAAGAAAGGAATATAAGAGATGGATTTTTGAAAGAGCACTTCTCTCCAATCAGGTATATGTTAATCATATGAAGGGTGGATTAGGGATTTTTTTAGCAATAATAAGGATAGTGCCTCCCAGGAATGATTTTAAGGAGTCGGTGGGAGGCGAGACCCTGCGATTTAGCTTGATTAAACAAAAAAAAGGCGCAGGACAAATTAAAAGATTCTATCATAAATTAGCCCTTCTGGAGACAGAATTCATCAGCGCTGTACACAATGGTGGTGATCTTTCTTCAATCATGGATTAAATTATGGTTACCAAATCAGCTTTAAACGATTTCAATGTTGAAAAAATGTCTGGCAAGTATCTTGCCAAGAGTCAACAATGCTATGAATACAGCGAGAGCGTTGGCCGATTATTAACAGTTAGGGCAAGGCAACAGGTGGTGGCAGGACATATAAGGCAGCTAAAGAATATGCAGGGAGAATTAGTGTCTGGTGCAGCGGATATTAGGGATGCTTTTAGGGAGTATTATGAGGAATTATTTACAGTCTCAGCTGAAGACAGGATGATTTGCCTGAATTTGTCTCAAATGTGAGGGTTTCCCAGGAGGAGGCTCTCTTATTGGGGGCTGATATTTCTCAGGAGGAGCTTTATATGGGCCTTCAAACTCTCCCCTCAGGTAAAGCTACAAGTACTGATTGTATGCCATTAGAATTCTATAAAACATTTGTTAGTGAGACCTGTCAGGAAATTATGGGATTATGCAAGGAGGCTAGAAATGGGGCCGCACCACTGGATTCATGGAGCACCACTAACATTATTATCTTTTTAAAGAAAGGCAAATATCCTATTAACTTGGGTTCCTATAGCCCAATAACACTTTTAAATAGTGACACCCAGTAATATTCATAGATATTTGCCTCTTGTCTTAATAAGGTAATGCAGCAGTTAGTAACAGTCTGGCAACATGGTTTTATTCAGGGGAGGGGAAGGCCGATCATGTCAGACGTGTAATCTCACTATTTGATGCTTCGGAGGCCCTTATGAAACCTATGGGGGTTGCCTTCTCATCCACCAAGAAGGCTTTCATTAGGGTGTCATGGAGTTATTTGTGGAGGTGTTTGGAAGCTAATGGCCTAGGAGATGGGTGTATTAGAGCTATGCAGGTTTCGTATACTAAACCTACAGGCCGTTTGCAAATTATGGGAGAAGAGTCTGGGAGATTTTCAATAGGCAGGGGAACCAGGCAGGGATGTCCTTCCTCTACACTGTTATTTGTGTTATATATAGACCCTTTTCTTAGACGTCTGGAGGCCTCCCCCAATATTCCTCCTTTAAGGCTACAGGGATAGGACACAAAGTTATTGGCTTATGCCGATGATGTTACGATCATTACCTCTGACCCTGAAAGGGAGGGTGACCGCAGTAGAAGCTTTGGCCGAAAACTGTGGTATACAATCGGGCTTTTCACTGAATAGAGCAAAAACTCAGATTTTAATAAATAGATTTACATTTGCTTCTGATAGCAGAATTGTGGTGGAAGCTACATATCTAGGTATACTTATCAGGGTAAAGGTGGAAGATATTGTTGATATAAATCTTACTCCTATAATGGGTAAAATTAAGAATGGTATGCGGTGATGGGACAATCTAAAATTGTCTATAATTGGTAGATGTAATTTGATTAAAATGACGATTCTTCCCAAACTACTATATATATTCCACACGATCCCCCTCGAAATACATAATGATTGGTTTGGGCAAATCGAAAGGGAGGTTGCTAGATTAGATTAATCCAATGCATTTTTATCTCTTCCAAGGGACAGGGGTGGTCTTGGGCTACATAACTTTAAACTATACTATTTAGCCGCAGCTCTACAATATTATAGGCTTTTTTTTGGTATTAGGACAAGCGGAGTAAGCGATCCTAGTTTTGTCCAGTCAATTTTTGAGAATTTGATTGGCTCTTGGGCCAATGGCTGCCTGCTTGTTAAAAATCTATGAACCAAACTACTTTAAAAAAACTCGGTTTAAGACTTTAATAACGACGTTTCATAATTGGGCGGGGATTTTGAAAAAACTTGGGCTTGACAGGTTTAGTAGATATACTCCTCTGATTGGCAATGATCAGCTCCCTAAGGTTCTGCAAGATGAGTGCCTGGCAAGATGGGAGAAAGGTAGCTTTTACAGGATAGGGGACCATATTGCGTTTTTCGAGGTAGTTAGGGCTAGGTTTAACATTGGTCATCGTGATTTTTTGAAATTTTTACAAATTAGGGACTTCCTTCTTAGAAAAGCTGGAGGTGCAGCAGGCTTTGCACCGGTTCCTCTGATTGAGGTATTAATTAGAGCAGCTGGCTCTTTGATTTCACAACTGTACAGTTGTTTGTTGGAAGGAGTCACTGATAATCTAGAAAAGCATGGGCTGAAATGGCAGGACAGGCTAGGTGTCTGACTCTTGTTTTGTGAAATCAAGGGAGATGGGTAACTCTGTATTATGCTCCACCAATTTGCGGGCACTACATTTCAAAACTCAGTTTGATTTGTATATTACACCCGCCAAAATTGTTAAGTAGGGTGGAGTGGAAAGGACTCACTGGTTTAGGTGTAAGACATATGGTGCGGATTCAGTTCATATCTTCTCTACATGCCCTAGATTAGAACCAATGGGCCGAGAAATATCTGCCTTTCTGCGGCACGTATTGAAGGAAGATATTTTGCTTTCACCTCAGCTCATGTTATTAGGGGTAACCGAACAAGACGGGAGATCTGGTGAAGAGCTTATATTTATAGCAATGTCAGTTCTCAGATAATGCGTTGCCTCAGCCTGGTTAGATCCCTCTCCCCAGAATCTTCAGCAGTGGAAAGGCAGCTTACCACACATATTTAATTTGGAAAAAGCACTCTATGACCGGAGAGGTAAAGAAGAGAGATTTAAAGGGAAGAAGATTTGGGGTCTCTTAACTGCTTGGGCTAATGTACTTGCCCAGGATGACTAATTTAAACACTGTGATTAATAATGTTACTGCCTGCTGCATTATAGGATGTACGTGAGGCCAGGCCTGCTATTTTTCTTCCTAACATTTTTTTCATCTGTATTGTATTTTAAATGATATTGCTCTCTGTTTCTGCTTTGGTTTATACCATATGTTGTTTTTGAGATTGTGGCTCCTAGCCGTCATTGTTGCATGAATTTTATTAGTTATACTTATGGAAATATTGGTGCAACAAAATGTATTTATGTATATAGAGACATGCTGTATTTGCATTTTTCATCTTCTGTTTATAAATTATATAAAAATAAAAAAAATATTAAAAAAAGGGATCTGTACACAACTGTTCAGAGAAATCCAAAAAAGTGAATGCCAATTCCAACTCAAATGTCTTACTACAGACAGTTTTAATCTGCATCAAAGCCCTGACACACACCGAACCTAAATTAAGGAATGAAGCTGATATCAGTAGAGAACAGAGTACTGTAAACAGTGTTTACTAAAAGTCAAAATCAGTAAATAGAAACGAATGATCAATGACAAAAACAGGCAACACAAGAGCAAGCAACAACATATCATCATTTTAAAATGCAATCATATGTTAAATCAAATGACAAAAGCAATTATTTTCTCCACCCTCAGGATCTTTTCAAGTCCATAAGCAACATTTAATAAAATTAAGCACTGCGTGATATAACTCAGCAGTTCCTAGTTGCTGTGCAATCATTTCCTGGAATGTGGCAGGCCTACAGACTAAATTGAGCAGTGTTTACTCTATGCAGAGAGTTCATTCTATACAACACTGCTTGCAAACAGTGAAACTCTCATGCGACATAAACCACAGAGTAGTCAAAAGAATACTAAGAACAGTGAAGTGAAGCAAAACAAGCATACCTGCATAGGTTAGTATCTGGTGCACACACTCTTTAATGATAAGTATAAATGATCACGCCAACACAATTCTCTCTAATAGTTAGTATTTACTACATAGAACCTTTCTCCTGTTGGAAAGATTTTCTAGAGAACCAAAAGGTTGTGTGAAGCATAATTAATACAAGTCAGCTGTCACTTACGTACAGACTTATTATTGAATGTGAATATTGATAACGTTTTAAATTCCTCTACACAGCTATGGTGCATTAGGAGCACATGTGTTTTCTAAATACATATACCCATTACCAGCCCCCAAACTGTAGCAAATGACGCAGAATTGATATGGTAGTCACTCACCACTATGTAAACTATAAAACAAACTTACACACACATTGGATGATATCCGTGATTTAATCAGTGATGTCATCAATTATGTTATTTAAGATGTCATGAGTGATGTCATAAATGATGTCCTAGAACATGTCATGAGTGATGTAATTTGTAAGGAAATAAGCAGTGCATAGGGCACAAGTTATAGTTAGTGCTGCTAACTAGAACTTATGATTTTCTGTGTTTTTTAGTTCAAAATGTTAATGTCACTGAGAAATTCACCTAACTATAACAACATTACTTTAAACTTTCGTGTTTTTTAGTATATATGTATATATATATATATATATATATATATATATATATATATATATATATATATATATATATATATATATATATATATATATATATATATATATATATATATATATATATATATATATATATATATTGTTAGATCTGGGGGTCTCTAATTGGCAGAGGTTAGTACCTTAGACCAAGTAGGGACCCTTGCTTCTAGTCAGGGTGAAGAAATTACACACAGTAGATAACCCCTGCTCACCCTCTAGGTAGCTTGGCACGAGCAGACAGGCTTATCCCTAAGGCAAGGTGTATAATAGTTGCACTTAACACAGACAATGATTCCCCATCCACCACAAACTGAGACCACACAGGTAGGTATATTTATAAAAATATAGCTTTATCTAATTGCAGCAAGTAAAACTCAACAATACACAATGGTTGCTTCTTTAAATAAAGGTTGCACTTAATCTTGGTGGTTGCAGTTGTCATTAGGAAGTTCTTATGTAAAAAGATCCGTCTCAAGTTTCTTAAAATCAGTATCCAAAAATGATGTTATTGACTTATCTCACATTTGCCCCACAAACGAGTGGTAAAGTTAATGCGAGCGTGCTAAGCTCTCAAACATCAGCCCTTCGAAGCAATGAGCCCCCAAGCGCTGCAAGCGCGCCTCACCAAATATGCCTGGGACTCCTTTCTGCCGATTCGCACAGCCTCGCACCCCCGATGGCTTCAGGCGCACCGCGCCGAACAGAGCACACTCGCTCCACGCCCCGGCCGGTCCCCGCAGCCCTCCGCCCGCTCTCTGATCCTCGAGGAGCGACGGGGGAGCTAGCTCGGCGCTCCGAGCAGGGACAGACAGGCCAGGGGCAGGAGGGCACTCACGGCGCTCCCTCGGCGAGGTCGGGTCAATCTTCCCCAGCTTCGTCACGGGAGACACAGCTCTCTCGGGTTCCTCAGCGGCCCGATGACGCGGGCCAATCGGTGCGCGGCTCAGCTGACGCGCCTCCTCAGCCACCCGGGAGTCAGCCAATAGCAGTGCGGCTCCCAGGACAAGCCCTTCCTGACGTGGACACAATCGGCCAATCGGGACACAGCCTCAGCGGTGACGCGGCAGCGCTAGGCCAATCCTAGCGCGGCGATCACTGAGGGGGCTCGATCCTCTGGGCCAATGGGAGCGCGGCAGCTTCGATCTTCGCTACCGCAGCTCCTGGTCACGGGCAACAACTTTGGAGGGGGTTTCTGGCCCCGGGCCGCGACGGTGATTTGGCGGCAAGAGATTTTTGAGGGCGCAGGTCACCACGAGACCGCCCCCACGGCCACAAGATCGTTTTGGAGCAGAACTCACGAGGGGAGGCACCACAGACCTCCGACCCTCGCTGAGTATGTGCCGATGAGCACACCGATCTCTGCCCACGCTCAGCAGTTGGTCACCAAGCACGCACCAGGCAAAAACAGCACGATCTGCACAGCGGCTTGGGGTTTCTTTAGGAACCTTTTAACCCTGGGTTCCAGGGACAGGAGGCCAGCTCTTCTCAGGCCCTTGGAGATTCAAGTTGAAGACACAGCACACAGCAAAGTCTTTTTGGGTTCAAGCAGGCAGGGTCACAGCACACAGCAAAGTCCCTTTCTTCTTCTCAGCTTTTAGTTGAACAGCAGAACAGGTCAGCCCTTAGAGCACACAGCAAGGCAATCTTCCTTCAGTTCTCCAGCAGTCCTTCTTCCAGCAGAGGTTCCTCTTGATTGTAGAATCTAAAAATCTGTGGTCAGGGGTCCTTCTCTTATACCCCTAAAAGTCTTTGAAGTCCTTTGAAGTCTTTGTGCAAGTGGACCCTGAGCCCGGTCTAAACCAGTTCTGGGTGTTGCTGGAGCACTGGGGCTTTCCTGGCTTCCTTCTTTCTTTCAGTATCAGGGACAGAGGTGACAGTCGCCCCGCGGGAGGAGGAGCCAGCATTGTGGTCATGCAGGCACAGCCCTATTCACTATCAGGTGCTATCTCCTCCCACTTCCCTGGCAGCAGATGCAGCCTTTCATCCACGGACTGACTCAGACAACCTCCTTGGGGCTCTGCAGCCCCTGCCACCCTCAAACCAGACAGTCAATCCACAAACAGGCCCAGGCACACAGAAAGGTTAGACAAGAGAACCGCCACTTTCTAAAAGTGCTATTCTCAAACACAGGATTTAAAAACACCCTTTACTAAAAGATGTGTTATTAAATTCTGAGTTCAGGGATATCAATAACTTATGTCCCATCTTGTTCCTATGAGAAGATAGGCTGGTATCCATTGGGACCAGCCTCCCCCATGTTATTCTATGGAGCAAGATAACCTTACAGCAGTGAGCACACAAAATGGCTGCTGCTCACTACCAGAGCATGTGACCTGCACTAGTACATGCTCTACCTTATCCATACACTGCACCCTGCCCAGGGGGGTATCTTGAGCCTTCCATAGGGGTGACTGATGTGCACAGACAGGGAAGAGTTAGGCCCAGCCAGTGGGGACACTGGCCAGGCGGACATGGCAGTCCACTGACTGCACACAGGCACTGCGCTGGCAGGCCTGAGACACCATTTTAGGGCTACTCATGTGGGTGGCGCAATCTGCGCTGCAGGCCCACTAGTAGCATCTGTTATCACCAGCCCTGACACACACAGTGCACTTTACTAGGGACTTCATGGTGATACAAATATGCCAATCAGGTATACCCAATCAATATGACAATTTACATAGGGAGCACTTACACTCTGGCACTGATCAGCAGTGGAAGAGTGTCCAAAGCATCTAAACCAGCAAAAACGAAATCCAGCACAGCATCAAAAATACAGGAGACAGAGGCAAAAAGATGGGGGGAAATCACGCCAAGGGTGTCAGGTCTAACACGTGTCCCCTCCAGCTGAAAGTGGGGAGAACTACCCAACCTCTTGGGAGTCCTTATCACTAAGGCGGGAGAATCTGGACAGACCATCAGCGTTGGCGTGTTCTGTACCAGGGCGGTGCTCCACCGTAAAGTCCATCCACTGTAGGGAAATGGACCACCTCAACAGTTTTAAATTCTCACCCCTCATCTGCATTAACCATCTGAGGGGCCTGTGGTCGGTCTGAACACGGAAGTGAGTCCCAAACAGGTAGGGCCTCAGCTTCTACAGAGCCCAGACCACAGCAAAAGCTTCCCTTTCAATGGCACTCCATCTCTGTTCCCTGGGGAGTAGCCTCCTACTAATGAAAGCCACTGGTTGGTCTCCGCCCTCATCGTTGATTTGTGAGAGTACTGCTCCCACGCCTTGCTCTGAAGCGTCAGTTTGCACAATGAACTCACTGGAAAAGTCAGGTGCCTTAAGCACCGGTGCTGTGCACATGGCAGTTTTGAGGGTGTCAAAAGCAGTTTGACAGGCCTCAGTCCAATTCACTTTCCTGGGCTGATTTCTGGATGTCAGCTCTGTCAAAGGGGCCACAATGGTGCCATATCCTTTGACAAACCGTCTGTAATACCCGGTGAGACATAGAAAGGCTCTCACCTCAGTCTGGGTCTTGGGGGGCTCCCAAGCCAGAATGGTATCAATCTTTGCCTGTAGGGGCGCCACCTGGCCGCTCCCCACCTGGTGTCCCAAGTACACCACTGATCCCTGCCCTATCTGGCACTTACTGGCCTTGATAGTGAGGCCTGCCTTCTGCAGAGCCTTCAACACTTCAGAGAGGTGTTGCAGGTGTTCCTCCCAAGTGGAGCTGAACACAGCAATGTCATCCAGGTATGCCGCACTGAATTGCTCCAGCCCTGCCAGTACCTGGTTGACCAGTCTCTGAAATGTGGCAGGGGCATTCTTCAACCCAAAGGGCATGACACGGAACTGGAAGTGCCCCCCTGGCGCTGTAAATGCTGACCTCTCCTTGGCTCCCTCAGTTAAGGCAATCTGCCAGTACCCTGAAGTCAAATCAAAGGTGCTGAGGTACTGGGCAGCTCCCAACCGATCCACCAGCTCATCAGCTCTGGGGATGGGGTGCGCGTCAGTCTTGGTGACCGCATTGAGCCCACGGTAGTCCACGCAGATCCGGAATTCTGGGGGGCCACCGGGGATAGCAGCTTTCTTAGGCACTAAGACCACTGGGCTAGCCCAGGGGCTGCTGGAGGGCTCACTTACCCCTGGTGCCAACATCTTGGAAACTTCTTCCTTGATGCTAGCTCTGACCTTGTCAGCCACCCTGTAAAACTTCTGTTTCACAGGCAGACTATCTCCAGTGTCCACATCGTGAACGCACCAGTTGGTGACACCTGGGGTCAGGGAGAACAGGGGGGCGAACTGACTCAAGACCTGGCGACAGTCCTTCTGCTGCTCTGGGGTCAGGGTGGGCGAGAGGACCACACCATCCACTGACCCATCTTGCTCCTTGGCTGCCAGGAGGTCATGGAGAGGATCACTATCCTCCTCCCCTCCAGCATCTGTAGCCATGAGCATAGTCACTTCAGACCTCTCAAAGTGGGGTTTGAGACGGTTCACGTGCAACACTCTCAGGGGCTGCCTGGGAGTCTTCAGGTTAACCAAGTAGGTAACCTCGCTCTTGAGCTCTACCACCTCATATGGCCCGGTCCACTGGTCACGGAGCGCACAAGGCTCCACCGCCGCCATCACCCACACTTTCTGACCAGGGTAGAACTCAATCAGAGAAGTGTTCTGGTCATACCATCTCTTCATCTCCTCCTGGCTAGCCTCCAGGTTCTCTTGAGCGAGCTTCCTGAAGCGCTTGGTCTGGTTGCGAATGGCCAGCACATAGCTGAACACATCCTGAGGGGTTTTCCCACAGGATTTCTCCCACCCCTCCTTCACCAGAGTGAGAGGTCCTCTGACAGGGTGGCCATACAGCAACTCGAAGGGACTGAACCCTAAGGATTTCTGAGGCACCTCCCTGTAGGCAAACAACAGGCATGGTAACAAGATGTCCCATTTCCGCCTCATGGGCTCTTCCAGGCCCATAATCATGCCCTTGAGGGTGCGGTTGAATCTTTCAACCAACCCATTTCCTTGAGGGTGGTAAGGAGTGGTGAACTTGTATGTCACCCCACACTCCTCCCACAGAGACTTCATGTATCTAGAGATGAAGTTTGTACCCCTGTCAGAGACCACCTCTCTGGGGAACCCCACAATGGAAAAGATTCCCATTAAGGCACGGCCCACCACGGGGGCTGTGACTGTCCTGAGAGAGACTGCTTCCGGGTACCGGGTGGCATGGTCCACCAAGACCAGGATAAACCTGTTGCCTAAGGCTGTCTTGGGGTACAGGGGCCCCACGATGCCAATGCCCACCCGCTCAAGAGGGGTGCTCACCACAGGAAAGGGTTGGAGGGGTGCCACGCACTTCCCTCCGCTCTTGCCACTGGCCTGACAAGTTTGGCAAGACTTACAAAAGGCAGAGACGTGCTTCTTCATCTAGGGCCAGTAGAAATGGGTGACAAGCCTGTGCTAGGTCTTATCTTGCCGCAGATGTCCTGTGAGAGGCACGTCATGAGCCAGGCCCAGTAGGAAGTTCCTGAAGCGCTCAGGTACCACCAGCACATGGGCTGCACCGGGCTCAGCAAACTTAGGCTCACTATAAAGTAAGTCATCCTCCCAGTAAATCAAATGTTCCTTGGACCCCAGGCCTGCTGCCTGGTCTGCAGCCTGCTGCCGCACACCAATGAGAGAAGGGCACTCCTTCTGAGCCTGGCAGAATTCCTCCCTGGAGGGGCCACCATCTTGCTGCCACTGGGACAGCTCAGGCAATTCCCCCAGTTCGGCCACCTGCTCCCCTGTAGGTTCCAGGGCATCCCCCTCAGGGTCTGCTTCCTCCTGTACCGTGGGAACGGTGGGGGCTGGTTTCCCACGCCCTCTACCCCTTCCTCTCTTGGCAGGTCCCTGGGCCATTGTTCCAGGCTCCAGTTCAGCTAATCCACCCTCACTGGCTGCCATTGCACGGGTGGTCACACAGATCCACGCAGGCAAACCCAACATTTCCAAATGAGTTCTGTGCTCCACCTCTTTCCATGGAGAGCTCTCCAGGTCATTACCTAATAGACAATCTACAGGCAAGGCATCACTTACAACAACTTCCAAAATACCAGAGACTTCTCCCCATTCAAATGGAACACGTGCCAACCTGCAGAGGCGAACTGAACTGTCAGATGCCACCACAGGTCGGACTACCTTGGGAATGATTTGCTCTTCAGACACCCACTGACACCTGAGAGATGTCACGCTGGCCCCAGTGTCTCTCAGAGCCTCTATTTCCTTTCCATTGATGGTCACCTTCTGCCCATATTTTTTAGTGTTTTGGGGCAGCAAGGTTTCCTGGGCCATCTCTTGGTCTCCTAAAGAGACATGGGTCATCACTGCTAACCCCTCCTCCCCACCTGAAATCAAATCCCCTCCCAAAGCTACACTGGCTAACCCTGGGGTTGGAGCACCAGTGGGCGCTGAGGTTTTCTTTGGACATTTGGGGGCAATGTGCCCCACCTCCCTACATGCATAGCAAGTAGGCGGGGACCTGTTGTCCTGCTTGCCCTTATGGGGCCAGGACTTCTTAGACTTGGGGGTTTGAGACTCCTTCTCCTGGGAACTATTTTGGGGCCCTTTAGAAGACTCCTTTTGATTACCCGTGTCCCCCCCACTCTTCTGCTGGGGACCCTGTCCACCTTTGGCTGGGGGACTTACCACCCCCTTGTGGACCCTGGTGCTAGTCCAGCGGTCCGCCTCTTTAGCAAGCTCACTGGGATCAGTTAACTTGCTATCTAAAAGATGCTGGCGCAGCTCTGGAACACATAAACTACTCAAGTGCTCCCAACTAATCAAGTGACACAACCCCACATAATTAGTAACTTTGCTGCCCTTTATCCAACCTTCCAGTGCACGCGTGTACATACTCACACACTCCACCCGAGTACTAGAATCAAGCTTCTTGAAGTTCCTAAACTTCTGGCGGTACTGTTCTGGAGTGAGCCCATACCTGAGGCACAAAGCCTCCTTCATAGCGGGGTAGGATAAAGTACCTGCTGCTTCTAAGGGTGCCAAGACATCCCTCCCAGAGGCCTCAAAATGCTTCCACAAACCTGCCCCCAATTCTTCTCAGGCACTTCATTTATCTTCAAGGCAAGTTCATACGCTCTGAACCATGCATAAATATCCTCACCCCTCTGATAATTCTGTACCAGATCTTTTGGTATGTATACTTTACCCGCCTGTACTGGTTGTGCGCTGCCACCATTAGAACTGGACTCCACCTGTTTGGCTTTAATGTCCAGCTCCCTCATGCTCAACTCATGAGCCAACTGGAGTTTCCTCACTTCAAAAGCGAGAGCATTCCTCCCCTCCCCCGCCTTCTTCTCAGTTTCAAGGCGCAGTCTCCTTTCTTCTGCTTGGGCTTTGAGTTTAAAAAGCTCAATCTCATGGGCCCTAGATCTCTGATTATCCTCCAGCTCCTCTGGAGAAACAACCCTACTGGAGTGGTTGCTGCCAACCCTAGACGCTGGCCTTCTCAAGGGCAAATCACCGGATTCAAAAGCATTCTCCTGTGTGCCCCCCTCTCCAGTAACCTCTTCTGGATCACCATGTTTGGCCTCCCACCAAGCCCTTAGAGCTTTCTGTAGCTCTTCCTTGTTTGCGCTGCCCTTCACTGGGCATCCAAGCTGTTTGCAGAATTGCTTCAGCTGCTCCTTTTTATAGTTGAGCAACTCCTGAATTTCAAATTCCAATTCTACTCTTTCGCTTTCTGCTTTCTGAGACTTGATGCTTCCTAACCTTTTCAAAAATAGGTTTCACCAAAAAGAAAAAATCTTGTGCAACCTGTGCTGCTAGACTAGACTAGTGATGTACAAGAAATCACTGCAGGTCAAGTGCAAATATTAGTTCAAAATCCGCACCGCTGTCCAACAATGTTAGATCTGGGGGTCTCTAATTGGCAGATGTAAGTACCGTAGACCAAGTAGGGACCCTTGCTTCTAGTCAGGGTGAAGAAATTACACACAGTAGATAACCCCTGCTAACCCTCTAGGTAGCTTGGCACGAGCAGACAGGCTTATCCCTAAGGCAAGGTGTATAATAGTTGCACTTAACACAGACAATGATTTCCCATCCACCACAAACTGAGACCACACAGGTAGGTATATTTATAAAAATATAGCTTTATCTAATTGCAGCAAGTAAAACTCAACAATACACAATGGTTGCTTCTTTAAATAAAGGTTGCACTTAATCTTGGTGGTTGCAGTTGTCAGTAGGAAGTTTTTTTTTTTTTTTAAATATTTTTTTATTTTCTTTCGCTTTTTCTGTTAATTACAATGCAGCATTTACAGTACAGAATTTTCACGCCGTTATACGTACATATACAGTACAACCAGCTGTATACCCATAACAAAGCCAAAATTATGAAAAAATGGAAAACATAGAGATTGAGAAACAAAACAGATCAAGACATAATCTAGAAAGAAAATTTTTTTATGTCTTGCTACTCTTCCACTCTTCTATGGGGCGCCAAATCTTACCACCCAATGATCTTGCACTTCTGCCTTTCCTATCGTAAATGGCTTTCTCCAGATTATATATGTGTAAAATCTTTGCCATCCATATCTGAAACGTCGGTGCAGATTTGTCTTTCCAAGCTTTCGCGATAATAAGTCTAAAAACTGCTGTGGCCACAAACAAAAATTCTGGATGAATATTGTTATCACCTATACTGGTGCCTAATATAATCAAATCGTCCGTTAATTTCACTTTTAGCCCCAAAGATTTCTCCAGAAATACCTCTATTGCCGCCTTTAAAGTAAAAAGTTCTGGACACTGTGAAAACATATGGGTAATATTAGCACTCGATGAGTTGCAACGCGGGCAAGTTATTCCAGTGCTACCCCCCCATTGTGCAATTCTAGCTGGTGTGTGGTATAATGAAAAGATAGTCTTATAGTGTTGGGTTTGTAAAGTAGCTGAACAAAGTATAGTTCTTCCTAAGTCTAATGAAGCTTGCAAAGCTTCCGGGTGGGCGCTTACTTGTTCCACCCATTTGTTGCTGTATTTCTCCCTATCGTCAGATTTGTGTGCCTGTAATTCTATATAAAATTGCCTAATTGATCCCCTTAAACTACTCCCTAAATAATCCATAATCCTGCAACTTGTCATTCCTACTGGACCCCCCTGTTTTTTATGAAAGTAACTTCTAATTTGTAAATATTTAAAGAAATTGTTCCCAGGTACATTGAATCTATGTTGAATTTCTTGAAATAGTAGGAACCCCCCTTCAACATCCAACAAGTCCCCTAATTTCTTAATTCCTCTACCATCCCACTCTTTCATAACAGCATCCCAAAATATTTCTGTGGGAGATCGACATTCAAATATAGCCTCAGGTATCTATTATATCTTCCTAAACCTATCTTCTTCATAATGGCCCTCCAAATTTTGTATACTGCGCCCAAAGTCTTGAATCTTGTATGTTTGAAATAAGTGAAATCTACTGTAGTGACTAGAGCGTTCTCTGCCCTTTCCCCCAGTAGTGCTTTATAAACATTCTCTATACCTGCCCCCTCCTCTTGATGATCACTGCCTCCTAAAAGTCCTTTGGAATATTGCAAGACTGCCGCCCAATAGTAAAATCTAAAATCCGGTGCCCCCCAACCCCCCTTCTCCCTTGGTAATGTCAAAAATCTATAGGCTCTTCGTGTCTTCCCTTGTGCCCAGATTAATCTATTCAGTGTTGCTTCTAACTTATTAAACCACGTGCCATCAAATAATAGAGGGATTGCCCTAAACAAATAGAGGAATTTAGGGAAAGTAACCATTTTGATGAAATTAATACGGCCCATTAGTGTCAGATGTAAATTGTTAACCCTCTCCAAATTTATCTTAACCTTCCCTAGCAGTGGCTCCATATTAATCAGTAGGAAGTTCTTATGTAAAAAGATCAGTCTCAAGTCTCTTAAAATCAGTATCCAAAAATGATGTTACTGACTTATCTCACATTTGCCCCAAAAACGAGTGGTAAGCTCTCAAACATCAGCCCTTCGAAGCAATGAGCCCCCAAGCGCTGCAAGCGCGCCTCACCAAATATGCCTGGGACTCCTTTCTGCTGATTCGCACAGCCTCGCACCCCCGATGGCTTCAGGCGCACCGCGCCGAACAGAGCACACTCGCTCCACGCCCCGGCCGGTCCCCGCAGTCCTCCGCCCGCTCTCTGATCCTCGAGGAGCGACGGGGGAGCTAGCTCGGCGCTCCAAACAGGGACTGGCAGGCCAGGGGCAGGGGGGCACTCACGGCGCTCCCTCGGCGAGGTCGGGTCAATCTTCCCCGGCTTCGTCATGGGAGACACGGCTCTCTCGGCTTCCTCAGGGGCCCCGATGACGCGGGCCAATCGGTGCGCGGCTCAGCTGACGCGCCTCCTCAGCCACCCGGGAGTCAGCCAATAGCAGTGCGGCTCCCGGGACAGGCCCTTCCTGACATGGACACAATCGGCCAATCGGGACACAGCCTCAGCGGTGACGCGGCGGCGCTAGGCCAATCCTAGCAGGCGATCACTGAGGGGGCTCGATCCTCTGGACCAGTGGGAGCACGGCAGCTTCGATCTTCGCTACCGCAGCTCCTGGTCACGGGCAACAACTTTGGAGGGGGTTTCTGGCCCCGGGACGCGACGGTGATTTGGCGTCAAGAGATTTTTGAGGGCGCAGGTCACCACGAGACCGCCCCCACGGCCACAAGATCGTTTTGGAGCAGAACTCACGAGGGGAGGCACCACAGACCTCCGACCCTCGCTGAGTATGTGCCGATGAGCACACCGATCTCTGCCCACGCTCAGCAGTTGGTCACCAAGCACGCACCAGGCAAAAACAGCACGATCTGCACAGCGGCTTGGGGTTTCTTTAGGAACCTTTTAACCCTGGGTTCCAGGGACAGGAGGCCAGCTCTTCTCAGGCCCTTGGAGATTCAAGTTGAAGACACAGCACACAGCAAAGTCTTTTTGGGTTCAAGCAGGCAGGGTCACAGCACACAGCAAAGTCCCTTTCTTCTTCTCAGCTTTTAGTTGAACAGCAGAACAGGTCAGCCCTTAGAGCACACAGCAAGGCAATCTTCCTTCAGTTCTCCAGCAGTCCTTCTTCCAGCAGAGGTTCCTCTTGATTGTAGAATCTAAAAATCTGTAGTCAGGGGTCCTTCTCTTATACCCCTAAAAGTCTTTGAAGTCCTTTGAAGTCTTTGTGCAAGTGGGCCCTGAGCCCGGTCTAAACCAGTTCTTTGTGTTGCTGGAGCACTGGGGCTTTCCTGGCTTCCTTATTTCTTTCAGTATCAGGGACAGAGGTGACCGTCGCCCAGCGGGAGGTGGAGCCAGCTTTGTGGTGAGCAGGCACAGCCCTATTCACTATCAGGTGCTATCTCCTCCCACTTCCCTGGCAGCAGATGCAGCCTTTCATCCACGGACTGACTCAGACAACCTCCTGGGGGCTCTGCAGCCCCTGTCACCCTCACGCCAGACAGTCAATCCACAAACAGGCCCAGGCACAAAGAAAGGTTAGACAAGAGAACAGCCACTTTCTAAAAGTGCTATTCACAAACACAGGATTTAAAAACACCCTTTACTAAAAGATGTGTTATTAAATTCTGAGTTCAGGAATATCAATCAGTTATGTCCCATCTTGTTCCTATGAGAAGATAGGCTGGTATCCTTTGGGACCAGCCTCCCCCATGTTATTCTATGGAGCAAGATAACCTTACAGCAGTGAGCACACAAAATGGCTGCTGCTCACTACCAGAGCATGTGACCTGCACTAGTACATGCTCTACCTTATCCATACACTGCACCCTGCCCAGGGGGGTACCTTGAGCCTTCCATAGGGGTGACTGATGTGCACAGACAGGGAAGGGTTAGGCCCAGTCAGTGGGGACACTGGCTAGGCGGACATGGCAGTCCACTGACTGCACACAGGCACTGCGCTGGCAGGCCTGAGACACCATTTTAGGGCTACTCATGTGGGTGGCGCAATCTGCGCTGCAGGCCCACTAGTAGCATCTGTCATCACCAGCCCTGGCACACACAGTGCACTTTACTAGGGACTTCATGGTGATACAAATATGCCAATCAGGTATACCCAATCAATATGACAATTTACATAGGGAGCACTTACACTCTGGCACTGATCAGCAGTGGAAGAGTGTCCAAAGCATCTAAACCAGCAAAAACGAAATCCAGCACAGCATCAAAAATACAGGAGACAGAGGCAAAAAGATGGGGGAAAACCACGCCAAGGGTGTCAGGTCTAACATATATATATATATATATATATATATATATATATATATATATATATATATATATATATATATATATTACCTACTGGCGGTCGCCAGTAGGTAGTTATAGTTAGGATTGTTTTCCATAGGAAATCCGCAACATTCTATTGGGAATAACTTTGGCGCCGAATGAGGGATCTGCCTGTAATTTTCCTTAACTGTGCCTCGCTGCGCTCTGCTCCTTCCCTGAATGTTTCAGGGGGATCCGTCAAGCGGGGGCCGAGATAAAAGGGGGGTCTCAAAATGTGTTTTCCCCATGTTAATTTCCATAAGGCGGTTGGATTCACTTTTAGCCCGAACGGCTGAATGGATTTCCACCAAACTTGGCAAAATTGTAGGGACTGGTACCCCGATGTGCCTTTGCTATGTCTCAAGATATATGCTCCAGTGGTTTTTACGAAAATTAACTTTGAAAAAATATATATTGGGCTACATTGGGCTATATATATGTTAGAGCCCAAATGTAGCCCAATATAGCCCAATGTAGCCCAATGTAGCCCAATGTAGCCCAAAGATGGCCACCAGAGACAAAAAAAAACAAATGTAGCCCAAATATCAGCCAGATGTAGCCCAACTATAGCCCAATGACAGAATGTCCCAGAGTGTTCTAAAGAACAACTAGAGCGCTAACAGTCTTACTTATGACAAAAGTATGGCACACCTGAAGTCATCTTGATTGGAATAAAGTGTTAACACTTAAAACATTTAATTTGCAAAGGAACAAAATGAGGGGGTTCATTTTGCCATAGAAATTATGATTAGTGCTGAAGAAAGAAAAATTAGGGCACATTTTGAGTGACTTCTCAAATCCTCTTATATTTCATTAAAAAAATTCTGATATGCAGTCTCCCAAGATGGCCACCAGAGACAAAAGAGCCCAAATGTAGCCCAAATATCAGCCAGATGTAGCCCAACTATAGCCCAATGACAGAATGTCCCAGAGTGTTCTAAAGAACAACTAGAACGCTAACAGTCTTACTTATGACAAAAGTATGGCAAACCTGAAGTCATCTTGATTGGAATAAAGTGGTAACACTTAATACATTTAATTTGAAAAGGAACAAAATGAGGGGTTTCATTTTGCCATAGAAATTTTATATATATATATATAGATATTACCTACTGGCGGTCGCCAGTAGGTAGTTATAGTTAGGATTGTTTTCCATAGGAAATCCGCAACATTCTATTGGGAATAACTTTGGCGCCGAATGAGAAATCTGCATGTAATTTTCCTTAACTTTGCCTCGCTGCGCTCCGCTCCTTCCCTGAAAGTTTCGGGGGGATCCGTCAAGCGGGAGCCGAGATAAAAGGGGGGTCCCAAAACGTGTTTTCCCCATGTTAATTTCCCTAGGGCGGTTGGACTCACTTTTAGCCCGAACGGCTGAATGGATTTCCACCAAACTTGGGTAATTGTAGGGACTGGTACCCCGATGTGCCTTTGCTATGTCTCAAGATATATGCTCCAGTGGTTTTTACGAAAATGAACTTTGAAAAAATATATATTGGGCTATATTGGGCTATATATATGTTAGAGCCCAAATGTAGCCCAATGTAGCCCAATGTAGCCCAATGTAGCCCAAAGATGGACACCAGAGACAAAAAAAAACAAATGTAGCCCAAATATCAGCCAGATGTAGCCCAACTATAGCCCAATGACAGAATGTCTCAGAGTGTTCTAAAGAACAACTAGAGCGCTAACAGTCTTACTTATGACAAAAGTATGGCACACCTGAAGTCATCTTGATTGTAATAAAGTGTTAACACTTAAAACATTTAATTTGCAAAGGAACAAAATGAGGGGGTTCATTTTGCCATAGAAATTATGATTAGTGCTGAAGAAAGAAAAATTAGGGCACATTTTGAGTGACTTCTCAAATCCTCTTATATTTCATTAAAAAATTCTGATTTGCAGTCTCCCAAGATGGCCACCAGAGACAAAAGAACCCAAATGTAGCCCAAATATCTGCCAGATGTAGCCCAACTATAGCCCAATGACAGAATGTCCCAGAGTGTTCTAAAGAACAACTAGAACGCTAACAGTCTTACTTATGACAAAAGTATGGCACACCTGAAGTCATCTTGATTGGAATAAAGTGGTAACACTTAATAAATTTAATTTGAAAAGGAACCACATGAGGGGTTTCATTTTGCCATTGAAATTTTATATATATATATATATATATATATATATATATTCACTGAAAAAACCATAGGTTTCACACCAGTTATAGTTAGGAATTAGCATTTAAAAAACCTATTAAATTCACTGAAAAAACCATAGGTTTCACACCAGTTATAGTTAGGTGGAAATTTTACTCGCATAAAACCATTGAAATTCCCACGTTATAGTTAGTTGGACTCACTATAACTTGCGCGTGCAATGCACTGCTGATGACGTCACATATTACATCACTCATGACATGGTCAGTGACATCACTCATGACATCACTGATGACATCTCAAATGACATCACTGATGACGTCATCCAGTGAATGTGTATCTTTCTGAAAAATAAATATTTTTTATATATGTATATCTAAAGGTTGATGGAAGAATAAATGGGTAAATAAATGTCTAAATGGATGTTTTTTTTGTGTAAAATTGATTGGTTAACTGACTTATTAAATGTATCTTAGTGAATACATATATTAGCGAGTAATGTTTAAATATTTAAATATCTGTATCTGTGTCTCACTTTGTGTATAAGTGGGTGCATGGGTTGGTGAGTAGCTACATGAGTGTGTATATGGGTTATTCGTTGTTTTTTTGAGTATCAGTATCAGTGTCTGTATGGTTCGGTGGGGGATATTACTTAGAGCACAGATGCATGAATGAGTGACTCACTATTTGTATGTATTTTGAAGACAGCATGTGTGCAAGACTGTATGGGTGGATGATTGTGTGTATGGGTGGGTTAGTGAGTATGTGTTTTTATAATTGATTGTTTAAGAGAGTAAATATGTTTCAGTTTCTGTAGAAGTATGTGTAGTGGTGTGTATATAGCAGTATAATCAAGTAAATGGTTTTTTGGTAGTTTATTTGCATGTGTGAATTTGTGTGTGAGTAACTATATGGATGAGTATTAGTGTGTAACAGGATGTATAGGTGTATGAGTACATATGATGAGTAAGTACATGCATGAGTGACTATATAGAACTGTTGGTGAATGAGTGGATGTGTATGTAGATGTTGGAATTACCTAATAAGTTGTTGTAATTGGTATTGGTTTCTCCTTTTTTAAGAAAATGTTAGTTTCTATTTTTGAATGTGTGTGTCAAAGGTTATTTTATGCTGATAGGAGGTCTGCCACTTTGTCACAAGGATGTTATCATCAGTGATGTCATTTGAGATGTCATCAGTGATGTTATGAGTGATGTCACTGACCATGTCATGAATGATGTAATATGTGACGTCATCAGCAGTGCATTGCACGCGCAAGTTATAGTGAGTCCAACTAACTATAACGTGGGAATTTCAATGGTTTTATGCGAGTAAAATTTCCACCTAACTATAACTGGTGTGAAACCTATGGTTTTTTCAGTGAATATTTATATATATATATATATCAATGCTCGAAGGTGTCCACCTTTGAGTAGCATGAGAACAGCAGCTTGGTTTATGTATAGGTGAGGACGGGGATCCACTCGTAGACGCCGCTCCGTACGGGATCTGCCCGACGCGTTTCGAAGCTCCATTTGCTTCTCTTCAGGGGCTTTAACGGAAGCGGTGTGCGCAACCGCCGACCCACTTCCCCATTTTATATATAACACACCCACCGATGGGAGGCTCAAATGAGACTGTGCATTCTGGGAAGTGTGGTCCGGGAAGCACACAATCAAGTCCTGTATGGACTCCACAAGTGGGCCCGTCCTCGATTCCAAGTACGACTGCTGCTTCACTTTAGTGACCCCCAGGGTGCCGGGGTGGTGCATACTCCGCGGCTGGACGGCCGCGTATAAATCAATGCTCGAAGGTGTCCACCTTTGAGTAGCACGTGAACAGCAGCATGGTTTATGTATAGGTGAGGACGGGGATCCACTCGTAGACACCGCTCCATACGGGATCTGCCCGACGCGTTTCGAAGCTCCATTTGCTTCTCTTCAGGGGCTTTAACGGAAGCGGTGTGCGCAACCGCCGACCCACTTCCCCATTTTATATATAACACACCCACCGATGGGAGGCTCAAATGAGACTGTGCATTCTGGGAAGTGTGGTCCGGGAAGCACACAATCAAGTCCTGTATGGACTCCGCAAGTGGGCCCGTCCTCGATTCCAAGTACGACTGCTGCTTCACTTTAGTGACCCCCAGGGTGCCGGGGTGGTGCATACTCCGTGGCTGGACGGCCGCGTATAAATCAATGCTCGAAGGTGTCCACCTTTGAGTAGCACGCGAACAGCAGCTTGGTTTATGTATAGGTGAGGATGGGGATCCACTCGTAGACGCCGCTCCGTACGGGATCTGCCCGACGCGTTTCGAAGCTCCATTTGCTTCTCTTCAGGGGATTTAACGGAAGCGGTGTGCGCAACCGCTGACCCACTTCCCCATTTTATATATAACACACCCACCGATGGGAGGCTCAAATGAGACTGTGCATTCTGGGAAGTGTGGTCCGGGAAGCACACAATCAAGTCCTGTATGGACTCCACAAGTGGGCCCGTCCTCGATTCCAAGTACGACTGCTGCTTCACTTTAGTGACCCCCAGGGTGCCGGGGTGGTGCATACTCCGTGGCTGGACGGCCGCATATAAATCAATGCTCGAAGGTGTCCACCTTTGAGTAGCACGCGAACAGCAGCTTGGTTTATGTATAGGTGAGGACGGGGATCCACTCGTAGACGCCGCTCCGTACGGCATTGATTTATACGCGGCCGTCCAGCCGCAGAGTATGCACCACCCCGGCACCCTGGGGGTCACTAAAGTGAAGCAGCAGTCGTACTTGGAATCGAGGACGGGCCCACTTGTGGAGTCCATACAGGACTTGATTGTGTGCTTCCCGGACCACACTTCCCAGAATGCACAGTCTCATTTGAGCCTCCCATCGGTGGGTGTGTTATATATAAAATGGGGAAGTGGGTTGGCGGTTGCGCACACCGCTTCCGTTAAAGCCCCTGAAGAGAAGCAAATGGAGCTTCGAAACGCGTCGGGCAGATCCCGTACGGAGCGGCGTCTACGAGTGGATCCCCGTCCTCACCTATACATAAACCAAGCTGCTGTTCGCGTGCTACTCAAAGGTGGCCACTTTGAGCATTGATATATATATATATATATATATGTACAATATATACAAATTTAATATTGGCATTTATTTCAAAATTATTTTAACAATTATCCAATTCAATTCCATTTCTATGTGTATTTTGAATGTTAATATCAACTGTTTTCCTAATCCAAAGTGGCCAATCCTCTTCCCAAATGACCTCACATCCTGTTTAGCATTATAAATGGGGAGTCCATTTTAAATCATAATGCGTCACATTTGTTCTTGCTTGATTGCTTGACTGGTCTTCTCAGGTTCCTGCTCATTCTCGTGTTGTTTTTATTTGGCCTTGTCAGCTGGAAGTTTTTTTAGCCTCCAGTATTTTTTCCTTTCTGCTGTATATTATTTCTGAAGCACTACTAGATTCCTAGTTACAAACTGACCTCTGGCCTTGTTTCTGGAGGAAGTAGGCCGTTCGCATGCAAGAAGGTGACTCACCAATCATCACCAAGAAGACCTGCTCTTGACAAGGAGTGCCCTGTCCACCAAACACTCATTTAAAGCTCGATGGATGTTAGACCTATCAGGATTAGGGTAAACTTCTGCCAAACTTTTTGCCTTACTCCTCCATATTTTAATGATTGCATTTTTGATGGCTTCAGGACGCTGTACACTTTACCACCGCTAACTAGTCAAAAGTGTGTTTGCTCACTCCTTAAAACATGGTAATATTTGCTTATCCCTAATTGGCTTATTTACTTTACTTATAAGTCCCTAGTAAAGTGACTCTACGTGTACCAGGGCCTATACATTAAATGCTACTAGTGGACCAGAAGCACTTGTGCCACCCACTCAAGTAGCCTTGCAAACTTGACTTAGGCCTGCCATTGCAGCATGTGTGTGCAGTTTTAAATTGCCATTTTAGCCTGGCAAAACAAACCTTTTGCAGGCTCAAACCTGTTCTTTTAGTTCATATGTCCCGCCTAGGTTAGGCCCTAGACAGTCCATAGGGCAGGATGCAATGTATTTACAAAGTAGGACATGTAACTTTAGGTTTTACATGTCCTGGTTGTGAAAAAGTATGACATTTTTTTTTACTCCTGCAGGGCCTGTTTTTCCTGTGGGATAACATTGGAGTTACCAAATTACATTTAATGACCTGTAACTACCAAATGGGAACAGGTGAACAGTTCATGTTTTATGCATTTTGAATTATAATGAAAAATCCTCTTTTATGGTAAAGTCATATTTTTGTTTACAATTTTGAAAATTAGAAAGTTGGTATTTTTCTGTCTAAGCCATTTAGTCCTTGCAGCCTGTCTCTGGGTCACATGACTGGATGCAGTAGGTAGTTGGCCTTTGTGTATTCCTCCTAGCCAGCCACACAGAATAGAGAGCTTAGTGGTACCAGGATGTGCCATCATTAGCAGGATGGGAGGGCGGAGTTAGGCACAGCCCCACTTACACCTGAATAGCCTGTGCCCTGCCTTAACACAAAGGATATCATACCCCTTGTAGTGAATCTGGAGTTAGGGCAGAGGTGGCAGGCAACCTGAATACTTCCAAGGGAATCCTCTAGAAGTTTCTCCCACTTCAAAGAAGGCACCAGGTATAAATATTGAACCTTTTGAGTTAGACACCAACTCTTCAGTAAACTCCTGGACTGGTGAATACTACAGAAGAAAGACATATTACTGCTGGTTACATGCAGCTACTCTTTGCTTAGGGGCGGAGCCTTTCGAGCATCGAGCTGCAGCGGCAGGCAGTGGCAGGTAGCTGTGGCAAGCAGCAGCTAAGCGGCCAAGCGGGAGAGCTGCAGGGGAGCCATGACCAGCCGCCATAATGCTACACAGCTTACTATATACACCAGGGGAGATCTTTCTGCAGCATAGAATCACAGTAGAGCTCTGGTGTGGGCTTGTTCAGGGCAATAGACACCCGCTGGAAGGGTCAAGTTTGGTGTGGCACGGAAGCAGCCTACTTAGTAGCAGGTGAGGCTAGCACCCTCCATGCTCCTCTGGCCCACTCTGACAGGCTTTGTTGGTCCCCGTTTGACATATGGCACACTGATCGACAATTTTACTGGTCTGCTCCTCACTCACCTCATCTCGGGCTGCGACCAGTTGATTTCAGCCTATACTCCTCCCACATACAGGTCAAGCCAGGCCGTCTGGTAGCAGACCACCTGGACCAACCAAATTATCAAGGCTGACAAGGTCAGAGTGTACGAAGAGTGATTGTTAACCCAGTCACCCCAGGTACAACCTGCTTAACCGCATATAATTTGTTACTCATCCTGATAAAGGGAGGTTGACGGTTAGTGATCGGATATTGACCACCCTTTGCCTTTACACCCTGAGTCCAGCCTGCTCCATGGCAATGGATCTGCCACTTTTCCTTACCAACAACTTTCCCGTTAAAGTGTTTGTGCACCGAAGTGGTCCTAGGAAAGCCTGGCAACTGAAAACTTGAGGGGCACTCAGCAACAATACCACCTGAAATATTTACATGAAAAACTCTGTTTACAATCACGCAGGTGGATATCCTCATGCCTGTTGGAGCACAAAAGTACTGGTAGCTACAAATGCGGACAGGAACAACATGGTATTTGAAATTAATGATGGTGGTCAATGAAATATACAAGATAGTCAAGGCGAGGTCCCAGGGTGCGAGAAGAAGAGTCCCTTGGGACTAAATAAAAACTAAATTCAAAATCACTTTCTGAAAACCTCCCGAAAAGGACTCCTATCCATATCTACAATCAAAGCACTAACAAAAGAGGAATGCCAAACATGTTGTTTCCCTACCCCGTTTAGCAGAGCTTGGGGTAAAATCAGCAATTAGTGAATGAGAAAGAATTCCCACTAACTCATCCACCAACAGGGGTGAAATGTATGAAAAACAAACCTACATTTTCGATTACAAACAACGATCCACTTCATTCACCAACCGTGGGTCCCTTGGCAATCTAAAATAAAATTGTGATGTGTGAAAATCTGGAATTTTTAATATATTAATCAGAAGCTGAATTTCAGTAACTCTGGACCCCAGTACTCATAAAATCCCTTCAAAGACAGATGAGGAGTCAAAGGGGACAAAACAAATTTTAATCACCTCTACAGTTTAAGGTGCCAGAGCCTCAAAACACCGGTGGAGAAATCGGAGCTTCCGCAAAGGATTCGAACATATTCTTCTAGAGGTCCACATAAAAATATGATGCAGCTATTTAGGACACCTGATCATCCTACTTAGCCCTCACCCAAAGAAAAGGGGAGGCATTAATTACATTTTTATTGAGTATTGGCCGAAATTCAGATGAAATTGTTATACATGCTCGCATTGATTCCAAGTTAGAAACACAACTACTACATCCTCCACAAGAGTCAATGAGAACTACAGAGGCTGACCAGATGACTTGCCATGTTCCCCACTCATGGACAAACTAAAATCCCTGCTGAGTTTCCTGCCATTTTTAAAGAACGAGTTAGAGTGTAAAATAAAGTGTACCTCGGTAGTAGATTTGATGAAGGCGTCAAACCATTCAGTACAGCACACAATATTTCTAGCCAGGAACCAGATATCTGGCCAACTTCCTCTGAAACTAAAATAATAAGACCACCGCCAAAGCTTGCAAATCGAAACTCGGAGAACACCAAGTTATAAGGAGCTAACATGCAAAAACTAGTTATAGGTATAGCCATGTTCATTCATAGTGAGAACATCATCAAAGACAAATCCCCTTTGAGAACACCGATGTCTTCAGTGGCTACACCAGATGAATCATATGGGTGATATGTCCAAAACTCTTCGATCACTAAAATACAGGGCACTCACCTCGAAATCATGCGCTGATTTCTTGCCTCAGAGAAAGAAGCTCAGAGAACTCAGTCATTAGTAAGTCAGACCCAGACTGGCACACGGATGCCATAACAGAGGAGCCCAATACACGTACATTGGGAGATGCATGGAATCTTATACTATTGAAATGACAACTTAAAATATTGCCAAAAGGAAACAAATACGGATTAATTTAGGATAATCCAGGCCAGAACCACATGGTTGTGTCAATCGGCACGAAGAATGAAACCTTTCCTGAATTAAAAAATATATATCTCAAAACAGGGCCCAAATCTGGCAGCCAGAGTAAAAGTCAGACCTTGACAGGGGAATCAAGTTTCCATATCAGTTTTGAAAGCTGTAATGAGGGTGCTGTGTCTCAGTCGTAAAGTCAGATCTTGAGTTTCTCTCTGAAGTCCGCCAATGAGGGTGCTGTTCGGAGGCAGAGGGGCAGGTCGTTCCAGGTCTTGGCGGTGATGAATGAGAAGGAGTGACCTCCGTTGCACCTGCAAAGGATGCATAGGGTGTGTGCGTGGGCAAGGCAGATGGAGCACAAGTGTCTTGAGGGCAGGTGGAAGTTCAGTCGATGGTTGATATACGAGGGCCCTTGATCATGGAGAGCTCTGTATGAGTATATGTGGATCTTGAATGGCATCTTTTCTGGATGGGGAGGCAGTGGAGGTTAAGGGTGATGTGAGTCTGTATGGTTTGAAGACTTTTGAGCTGGGTGGAGATTGCGGCATAGAGAGCATTACCATAGACAAGGCGGCTGGTAACAAGGGCTTGTGTGATGTTCTTTCTAGTGTCGATGGGGGTCCATCTGAAGCATGTGTGGACCATTGGGAGGGTGTGGAAGTAGGAGGAGGCAACTTTATTGAGTTGTCATTTCATGGTAAGTTGGCTGTCTTGGCAGATACCAAAGTCGCATGAATGGTCTGTTGGTGTCAATGTTGGTTTGGGTTGTATACAAAGAAGAGGGACGGTGGGGCTTTTTCCACTCGCATGTAAGTGGGAGATCCAGCATAAACAGGAGCCCCAATATCCAAGAAGTAGTGTTATGCTCTTCCTGTAGTGGCAGAGTCACAGAGTCAACAACAGACTGAGTCCCACTACGCCCACATTGGGTCTATAGTTGCGAATCCATTTGTTGGATTGTAATGCCCTTACACACCCTCTCAGGTGTAATCATTTATCATATGGGCTGCTCATTGTTGGGTCGGCGGTGCAATACCCAACGTGCTCCCTGAAAAGGGGCACTTACTCTGAGATCTTTTATCCAACAGCCGTATGGTGAAGTGCTGGTGTGGGGCCAGAGTCGTGTAGATGGGCAGTAGTGAATTAAGATAGGATTGGGAGTACCTGGCATGAACTGATTTATTCTGGGTGTCTCCTATCCTAGTTAAAAACAGTGAACAAGGCACTTATCCGAGTGTTATGTCTCGTATTGGAGTGCCCTTTGTTAGAAGATGTAGGTCAACATGTTTCTCGCTTGCAGTAAATTATACTAGAGATTCTTCAGGACCGGTAATATAATTAGAACTATCTACACTTAGGGGGTCATTAGGATGACGGGCGGACTTTGTCCGCCCACCATCCTGTCGGAATTCGGGACCGCCCGCCATTAGGGCGGGGGTCCCCTAGGGGGTATTAGGATGTGCCCGCCACAGTGGCGGGCACATCCTGCATTTATAGCATTGTGGCGGGCGGTGCTCTCTGCACCGCCTGCCACAATGCTATACATGCATCAATGCATTTGCATAAACAAAGCGGCAGGCACCGCGCGGTGCCTGCTGCTATGTTCATGCAAATGAAGGGCGGTACCACAGGTACCCCCCCTGTGCAGACCCCACCTCTCCTTCACATTGGGGGCCCGCAGGGGGCCCCCAGAGTGAAGACCGCACCCATATTAATCCTTTTCTGCCCCGGCCGCAAGGCGACCGGGCAGAAAAGCGGCGGCGGGTCTTTCCGTCCGCCGTATTCCCCCCGCCATTCTAATATGGCGGGGGGAATTCAGGAGAGGATGTTGGGTGGATTGCCCCGCCAGGCCAGCGGTGGCTACCGCCAGCCTGGTGGGGGCAATCCCCCCAACATACTAATCGGCCCCTTGGTGTTATTTGTGTTAGATTTACTTACAGTACAAAGTGTCTACTGATAAATGTACCTGATGCAACCTGGATCTACCCAATTCAGTAAATTTCCCAGGCATCAGCAGTACCCGGTGGATAGGGCAAGTCGTGGGTGTAACATAAAGCTGCTAACCTCTTGCACACATCGGAGCTAAACCTTATGCGTGATCCGCCGGGTACTGTTGATGCCAAGGAAATTTACTGAATTGGGTAGATCCAGGTCGCATCAGGTACATTTATCAGTAGACACTTTGTACTGTGAGTAAATCTAATACTAATAACTAAGTATGGGCGAATTTTGCGGATTTGCGGTCTGCAAATTCACGCGAAATTGAAAAAAAAATCCACGAGTTCGCTCGAAATTCAGCGAACTCGCGGATTTGCACAATGTGACTACGTGTGTATGTAACTTTGCCACTGTGCCGAAAGGCGCTGAGGTCCCTCGAGTGAGCTGTCCATCATAGTGAGGAAAGGGTGGGAAGACGTTGCATACCCTAGTGTGTGTGGGGCGGGGCCAAACGGGTGGGGCTTCCATGTGAATTCACATGCCTCTTGCAAGGGTCAGAGACCGATCAGAGCAGCAGATGAGAAGGAAGCAGCCTCCTGGTCACAGGAAGTACACGGCGATTGCGCTCGAGAAACTCGTGGATGCAAAGACCTCAATCAAGGATTACTTCTAATTGTAGGCGGTAGATATAGGGAGGAAGCACACCTGCCTAGCCTAGACGGTGCTCACTAGTTGTTTGGGCTGATCAAAACATTACTTTAACTCGGGTATGTGCAAAAAAAATAAAAAATCCGCCCATGGGCGGATTTTTTGGCAATTTCGCGAGATTCGCGGATCGCGAAATTGCAGAAAAACCCCAAATTCCACGAGCGGAACGGATTTTGCACCCATATTTACTAATAACACAAAGGGGCTGATTCCGATCTCGGCTGGGAGGGCACCGAATCGGGTTCGGCATTAGCGGATCGGAATCGGAGGCTGAATTTCCGTCCAGTTCGTACACCGGTCCAGACGTCGAAGTACGATGCGAACAAGCGTGAAATCTCCGTCCGAATCGTTTCTGGGTCCGAACCATTCTGTACGTCTCGGCCATAAGCTAGCCGTGGCGCGCAATGGAGGCAAATTCCGACTGAGCCAGAACGATGCACAGCCGGATCAAGTCGGAGCTTCCGGCTCGCTATAGCTCCCGGAGTTGGACTTTGGGGGTCCGCATCAGACCCCGTTACCTGCAGCCTTACGACTCGGACACAGGGGGAGACCCATGGGTCTCCCCAACACCGGCATGTACGGTGCGGATGGTACCAACGCGTACCCACTGTAGGGGGCGCACTTGTCTGCAACGTACCCATTCAGTCAATGGGAACCCATGTATGGGTCGTACAATCGGCTCCCATTGACTTCTATGGGAGTCCGACCGAACCGAGTCCGACAGCATACGGCCGCATCGTACTCGCTCGGTCAGACTGCAGGAGTCCGGCTCGGTCGGAAAACACCCCGGATCCGGCTCGGTCGCAGTGCTTTCCAACCGAGATAGGAATCGCCTCCTAAGTGTAGATAGTTCTAATTATATTCCCGGTCCTGAAGAATCGCTAGTATAATTTTCTGCAAGCGAGAAACGTGTTGACCTACATCTTCTAACAAAGGACACTCCAATACGAGACATAACACTCGGATGAGTGCCTTGTTCACTGTTTTTAACTAGGATATGAGACCCCCAGAATAAATCAATTCATGCCAGGTACTCCCAATCCTATCTTAATTCACCACTGCACATCTACGCGACTTTGGCCCCACACCTGCGCTTCCCCATACGGCTGTTGGATAAAAGATCTCCGATAAAGTGCCCCTTTTCAGGGAGGCTGTTGGGTCTTGCACAGCCGACCCAACAAGAGCAGCCCATGTGATGAAGCATGACACCTGATAGGGTGTGTGAGGGCATTACAATCCAACAAATGGATTCCCAACTATAGACCCAATGTGGGCGTAGTGAGACTCAGTCTTATGTTGACTCTGTGACTCTGCCACGAGAGGAACGGCATAACATTACTTCTTGGATGTTAGTTTGGGTTTTGCAGGCCTCCAACTGTGGCCCCACATGGAGGTGCTTCTTCTGAAGATCAGTACCTCTGTTTGTCAGAGTTGAGTTTGAGGTTGTTGTCTCTCATCCATTTCGCCACATTTGTCATGGCATTGCAGAAGTTGGTTTTGGTGTTGGAGGGGTCCTTGGGGAGTGAGTAGATTAGCTGAGTGCCATCAGCATAGGAGATTATGTTGAGTCCGTGATATCTGACAGCGTCTGCGATGGAAGTCATGCAGATGTAGAATCTTGTGGGACTGAGGGATGATCCTTGGAGTGCAGCGGTGAAGGGGGACAGTCGGATGCTCTGGGTGTGTCCTTAAAGGAAGGAAGCAATCCACTTGAGGGCGTTCTGGTGTATTCGATGTTGTGGAGTCTGTTGATGAGGATGTGATGGGAGACGGTATCAAATGCAGCAGAGAGTTTGAGGAGGATCAGGGCACCGTTTCTCCGAAATCAAGGAGCGTTCTAATGTCGTCTACTCTGTGGCAGCGATCTGTGCAGTGGTGTGGGTGGGACGAAATCCTGATTGAGAGGTGTTGAGTAGGTGGTTTTGATCCAGGTATTCGGCAAGCTGTTGTTTGATGGCTTTTTCGAGTACTTTGACTGGCTATGGGAGCAGGGAGATCAGTTGATATGTTTTGAGGTTGCTGGGAACAGCAGTGGGCTTCTTTAGGAGAGGTCTGACCACTGAGCATTACCATAGGTCTGGGAAGGGTGCTATGGAGATTGAGGTGTTGAGGATGCTGGTGAGTTCCACCCTGATTGGGATGGCTCCAAGGTTGAACAGATGGTGGGGGCCGGGGCCATTGGGCGCCCCAGAATAGATGGATGAAATTATGTTTGTGGTGGTCTAGGCAGTGAGAGGAGACCAGGTGGATATCGTTTGGTTGGCGTTCGCTGGTTGGTTGAGGTTGTTGAGCCTCCGAGTGGGGGTTGGGTGTCAACGTTGTTGTAAACGGTGGCAATCTTGTTGTGCATGTAATCTTACAGAGTTCATGAGAGGGGTGGATGGTGTTCTCTGTGGCTAATGGGTTGGAGTATTGTTTGATGATGTTGAAGAGTTCCTTTTTGTGGTTGGCTAGGGTGTTGATGCATGCAATGATGGCTGCTCTCTTAGCTTCCTTTATGCGCAGGTGGTAGTTGCTGAGGGCAGCTTTGTAGGCGGCTCTGTCCGAGGGGTCCTTAGTAGCGTGCCAGCGCTTCTTGAGTTGGTATCAATTACGCTTGGTGGTTCTGGGCTCCAGTCTGTGCCATCTGGCTTGTTTTGAGGTTTTGTTGGTTTTTGCTGGTTTGAGTGGGGCGACTTCTTCGGCGCATTGGTTAATCCAGACAGAGAAGCTCTGAGCCGCCTGGTCAATGTCTGCTGGAGGTTCAGGTTGTATGGTGTGGAGGGTTTGTGTCCATAGGGTCTTGGGTACCTTGCTCCAGCTCCGGTGGGGGCACTGTTTTGCTTGGTTGTAGGGGTCTGGGCATCGGAGATAGTGAAGTGAACAATGGCGTGGTCAGTTCAGCTGATTTCTGTGACGTGGGTGAATTTGATTCTATTTTTGGTGACCAGTTGGGTGAAACCGATGTTGTTGAGGTTGTCAGGGAGACCGGTAGAGTTGAAGTCATTGAGGTCATCGAAGTGGAAGTTGAGGTCACCGAGCAGGATGTAGTGAAGGGAATTGATGGCAAGGGGTGTGATAAGGTTGGTGATAGCATCGCAAAAGGGTGTCAGGGACCCGGAGGTCTGTAGGCAAGGGTGCCTCTTATCGCGGCCTTGATGTTGGCTTGTAGTCAGAAGTTGAGGTGTTCCATAAGAGACGTTGGGTTTCTTTGAAGATGGTGGCAATGCCCCTTCCATATTTGTCGATGCGGTCTCAGTGTATCATCTTGTAGCCATTGGGAGTGGCGGTGGCGATGTCCGGGTTCAAGGAGGGGTTGAGCCACATTTTGGTAATGAAGGTTATGCCTTGGGAGAGGGTGGTGATGGTGTCCTAGATTTCTGTGGCATGTTTGCACTGGGAGCGGGCTTTGATCAGGATTCATTGGAGTGGTTTGCTGCTATTTGTGGTTTTCTGAGTACACGTGGCACAGGACTCGTCTGGGGCTGTGTTGCAGTTGAAGCAGCAGTGTGTAGGTGGTTCCTACATAGCAATCTGAATAAGTATGTCTGGGAATTGGGAGGGACACAGGGAAGGTGAGGAGCAGGAACAGCAGGGGGTGGGAAGACAACTGCAAGAACAGGCGGTGGAGCAAGCAAGATTTAAACAAAATTAAGCCCCAAAAACAGAGCAGCCCATTAAACAATGACAACAGGAACACACTTTATACATTGCCTCTAAGTTAAGCCTGACTGCTCTGTGTCAAGCTACCTGAGGGTTGAGCACAAATTAATTTGGGGTTTACTTTTGGCTTCACCCTGACATGGACTGTGGTTTCTGCTTGAGTAGGGATTCACCCCACCTCAACAAGTAACCCTATTTCTTACAGCAGATCTGAGTTTTCTGTTTATGGAGCCCTCATTGGCTCAGTGAAGGAAAACATCCTACAACGGAGTAGGGACCATTAGGGGAAAAGAACCGGGGGTCTATAACGGAGCTTCAAGTACTCCGAGCTGCTGCAAAACTCCTACATAAGTGAGTTAGGCGCTAATAGAGCTACATAAGTCTCTATATCAGAATGTGTGCCAGGACAAACCTGTCGAAGGACCTACTGAGATTGTTGGTAAGACCCGTACAGAGATGTGTTGGATTCCCATCAAATAGGTATGTAGATCAAGTGTTCTCATTTGGTCATCCAAAAATGGGGTGGTATGTCTCTTGATCAATGAGACCCATCCATCGCCCTTACTCAATTGGGTCGCACCATCAATCGCTAAGGTACCCATGAACAAATGATAAAGATGGGATCGAGTGCAGTGCAAAAATCAAAAGATGTGTGAGTTAAAAACAAGGGGTAAAAGGATCAATAGGCGAAAAACTCTAATGTAATTTGTCCTTTCCCTCAAACAAACAAGAACAATGCAGAGGAAGCAGTCTAAACATATAACTGCATTTACAAGGCCAACATGTTTCAGCCGGTAGGGACAAGATCCCATGGCTTTCTTCAGGGCCAGAGTTCTAAGCATTAGCTACTGCATACATAAAGTGAACGTAACGACAATCTGTAAAGGATATACATAAATAGTCCAAAATCGTGTTCCTCTCTACCAAACGGTGTCTCTTACATCTGTTAACAAGAAACAAGAAATAAATTGTAGTAAGTCCTATCAAAACAGGAAAGACCTGGCACTGGCTTCTACTAATTAAGCCAATTTATTTTACTAATGTTACTCACCTGAATAGTACAGGGAGTGTACCTGACCTCTCCTGGAACCCAGCTCAGGAAAAAGGAGGCCCCGCTCTGTGAAGGCAAGGAAGGGGTACACATTACATTAAGTGATGGATCTTGGGAACCTGGGACTTTTATGGGCTCTGTGACTTATTCCACCCTTGGGATTTTTTGTGGCTCTGTGAAGCTTGACTGTTATAGGGGCTATATTATGTATTGGGGGGAGAGATAGAGTAGTACTGTCCACCCTTCCGTTCATTACCCCTTCCTTGCCTTCACAGAGCGGGGCCTCCTTTTTCCTGAGCTGGGTTCCAGGAGAGGTGAGGTACACTCCCTGTACTATTCAGGTGAGTAACATTAGTAAAATAAATTGGCTTAATTAGTAGAAGCCAGTGCCAGGTCTTTCCTGTTTTGATAGGACTTACTACAATTTATTTCTTGTTTCTTGTTAACAGATGTAAGAGACACCGTTTGGTACAGAGGAACACGATTTTGGACTATTTATGTATATCCTTTACAGATTGTCGTTACGTTCAGTTTATGTATGCAGTAGCTAATGCTTAGAACTCTGGCCCTGAAGAAAGCCATGGGATCTTGTCCCTACCGGCTGAAACATGTTGGCCTTGTAAATGCAGTTATATGTTTAGACTGCTTCCTCTGCATTGTTCTTGTTTGTTTGAGGGAAAGGACAAATTACATTAGAGTTTTTCGCCTATTGATCCTTTTACCCCTTGTTTTTAACTCACACATCTTTTGATTTTTGCACTGCACTCGATCCCATCTTTATCATTTGTTCATGGGTACCTTAGCGATTGATGGTACGACCCAATTGAGCAAGGGCGATGGATGGGTCTCATTGATCAAGAGACATACCACCCCATTTTTGGATGACCAAATGAGAACACTTGATCTACATACCTATTTGATGGGAATCCAACACATCTCTGTACGGGTCTTACCAACAATCTCAGTAGGTCGTTCGACAGGTTTGTCCTGGCACACATTCTGATATAGAGACTTATGTTGCTCTATTAGCGCCTAACTCACGTATGTAGGAGTTTTGCAGCAGCTCGGAGTACTTGAAGCTCCGTTATAGACCCCCGGTTCTTTTGTTGTTAGGATTACAGTTAGGGGGATACGAACTGGGCAGGTCTTTAAATTTCCCTCAGACCCTTCTTCAATTGTTTGTGTTTTACCATTAGGGGAAAGCCATTACACTGCCCACCCTTTTTAGGCTGGATAGTCTAATTATTTTTTCTACTGTCTGTCACCACCTGGAAATACTTGGCTTTGAAGAACAGTAAAACAAAAAGAATGGCCCGCACACCCTGATAGAAAGGTTCCAGGCTGCAAGGGTCATATGTTTTTTGTTTTCAGAAAAAAACTCACATTTTGAGTGTTTGTTTCTGAAAAAAAAATTGAAAACATTTGGTGCACGGCCGTCTAAACCGATGGTGGCTGTCCACTAAACCTTTTGTACACTGAAACAAACTGTCATGAAGGTGGTTTCTTTCAATGTACACAGACGACTGCTAGGTCAGCAGCCATCTCTAAATTTGTCAAATGGTAGACATGGTGGAGGAGACATAATGTCCTTCTCCACCCTAATGGACACAGTACCATCTGTTAAACTATAACCCAGGCCCTAAATATTTGTACGTGTACATCATCACCTCAGCTGTCAATAAAGGCTGGTACTGTCTTCATCACCTGCCTGTATCCACAGAGCGTAATTTGAGCACTACATGGTCACTTATTTTTATTTGTAGCACCTTACTTATATTTGCTGTCTACAATTTGCTGACTACATTATATTTGTTATTATTCTATATTGAATATTATTTGCCCTTCATTATTACATAGGGCCTGATTACGACTTTAAAGAAGTTGCTTCGGCTTTCCGCCGACCCAGAAGTGCCAAAGCTGCACAAGGACCACCTGCCTTATTACCATTTAAGGTGGACAGTCCTCACCTGCCCCATGGCAGTGCCTGGAAAACAGACACCACAATGTCAACACCAATAAAGTTCCAGGACGGCATGGACGGTAATGCCCCTGTCGTGCTGGAACTTTGGGGGAATATAGACAGGGGGGCACATGCTGTGCCCTCCTGAATGTATCCCTAAGGCGGAGGGCATGGGGGCCCTGTAGGGCCCCCTTTGTTCCTCTTCTGCCAGCCTTTTTATTGCGGGGCTCCAGCGATGAAATGGCTGATGGTGGCAGAACTTGTAATATGCTAAGTAGGACTGCGCCAGTCCCACTCAGAATGTTACATTGTGGCGCAGTTCCACCACCGCCATGGAGTGACTATTCCCTGGTGCAGCCAGTGGTCCTTTGCCATAACGACTTTCAAAATCCTAATGCACGGACAGACCACCGACACCGCGAGTCTCGCAGACCCGTAATCAGCCCTCTTATTTTCCTAAATTGTTCCCATTTCTGTTACTGTGTTTCTCACAGTACGTTTTGATTGGATAGCTGTGTTGGAGTCCTACACAAATTTCAGAATATTCAGAGTATCTGCTCCTTCTGAGAGCATAAATATGCCCACTTTTTTGATATTGAACTATTTACCCCAATTCCCACGGGTTACTGTTATTTTTTCTCTAGCATCAGTTGTTGTAGCAAGGCTTCTCCCTGTGGCCCAAATGTGCTCCCAGTCAGGGGGAGAATCAGAAAATTCCAGAGTGACGGCCCTGGTGATTGCTTCTTCAATGACAGACAGTCTTCAGGGGCCCACACAAGTACAAAAACACAGGCTCAGAGGACAGTATTTCTTTAAAACTGAAGCAAAACTCGGACATTTGTGCCATGTTGAATATACATACCTTAACCAAGAAAAGTCATGCCTCTGATATAGCGCAAGACAGTAATCCTGCAGAAAATGAGGATCAGTTTATAGTCATAAATATCCCAGAGAGGAACACATTTGTTTTCATAAAGGAAAATACACATGGTTCTGTCTTAAACATTTTAATCTACATGTATGCAAATATTTAGTAAAATATTGCAATTTAGTGTATTTCAAATTCAGTTTATAAAAGCACTTACGTTCAAACCACGCCTCCACAATATTCTTGCTGACTGTTTTATTTTTTAGAAAATATATATCTAAACAATTAGGAGTGATGATACAAACTGCAAATTTAGTACTCCCTAGTACACTACATTTGTATAGTAAGAACCCAAAAACTTTTGCTGAAGCCAACAACTCCTCAAACTCAGGGGCACATTAGGATGGCGGGCGGACTTCCGTCGTACAAAGGGACCGCCGGCCATAAGGGCGGGGGTCCCGTGGGTGCCATTAGGATGCGCCCGCCATAGTGGCGGGCGCATCCTGCATTCCTAACATTGTGGTGGGCGGTGCACTCAGCACCGCCCGCCACAATGCCAGGAAGGCATGTTGTGCACTGCCTGCCATGTTGTGCATGGAACTGCAGGGGGGTACCCCCCATGTGCAACCCCCCATGTGCACCCCCACCCACCCGGTGTCCCTGGGGGCCCACAACGGACCCCCCAGGCAGACTCTGCATGCTTTTCCGTGGCAGCAATCCCGCCACGGAACGGCATTTCAAACCCACATTCACCATATAGAACCCTTTTCCGACCGGTCGACATGTCGACCGGGCGAAAAAGCGGCGGACGGTCTTTCCGCCCGCCGAGGACCCCCCAGCCGTTTTAATATAGCGGGGGGTCATTTCTGCATGGATGGTGGGCAGATCGCCCCTGCCGGGCTGGCGGTGACTACCGCCGACCCGGCGGGGCCGATCCGCCCGCCGTCCTAATGGGGCCCTAGGTCTTCCGGTTATATTAATAAATTATCTCCACCCCCTTACCAAGCAACAAGCACACCATTCTCAACAGCTTGGTATCAACAGGAATGCCCTTTTTCAATCACAAAACTTCCAAACTCTAATACAATTTGAAGCGTTTAGGAGAAAGTAATCAACTCCTTTTCACCAGCTGGTGTTTTCCTATCCTAGGTCTTCAAGCATCTCTTTCACCTCCTACCATGGCAAAACTATCAACAAGATTGTCCATAGACTAAGAGCATTATTACGACTATGACGGTCCATAGGACTGTCGTAGTCACAGTGTGGGTCTGACCACTGCCACACTGCGGCAACGTGTACCGCATTTCGAGCGCAGCTGCTGGGGATCCTGGATCCCGCTGCAGTGGCGCAGTGGTCAGGCCCAATAATATGCTGGTGGTGCCGCTGCGGCACAGCTGAGCATATTATGGGTTGTGTTTTCACCCCCATTTCCATGGCGGTTAACCTACCATAGAAAGAGTGGCAGAGAGGCAACTTATGGGGCTATTAACAAGTCCCCAGCTGCCTCTGGGCCTGGGGGTGCATGCAGGGGGCACATGTTGTATTCCCTGGCATTGCACCCCAGTTCCAGCATGGAAGGAATTCACAACATGGTGCATTCCTTCCCGTGCAGGAAAGTGCTGCGGCAGTGCCATTGCAGTGCCCGTCTAAGGCTCTCCTATGAGCCTTAGTCAGGCACCGCCATAATACTATCACAGCTCTGTCCGCCTGCCTATCATACAATCGTATTCCGGCGGGCAGACGTACTACGGGTTTGGCAGCCCTCCAAAGGAGTGCTTGCTTGATGCTCCGCAGGAGGACAGCCAAACTTGTAACAATGCCCTAAATTTGGTCCCTAGTTCTTATGGCACCTTCAAACCATAAAGCATTAAACATAGTCAATATATCTTAGAGAAGATTATCACTAGATTTGACAAGCCTCCCTGATATCAGGACACATACTCAACATGCCATCACACTTCCAGTCAAGAAGGCCAAGGCTCATCCACACAATCTAGCACACCGACTGATTTCTGGGCTCCCAACAATAACCAAAATCGTGAAATGGTAGCCTCTATCATCTTGCCACCTAACTAGAAACCAATAACCTTATTAGAGACTACCAGTTGGCTGTCAGAGCTAGGCAAGGCACTGAACAGGCCTCAAGGTACCTGAACAAAATATCAGATAAAAAAATAATGTGTGGCAGACATATCATGTCAAGAATATCGGAATTTCCTATATATCATGGACAGGAATATCGATGTCAAAAATATTATTTTAAGTGTTGTTTTAAATATCGATGTAAAAACTATCAATGTGGTTTTTAGTGTAAAATAGTACACAATGTATTGTTTTTTTATTTTCTGTTTATATTTATTATAATATATTTAATTGTAGAATCTTTTTTAAATGAATTGTCTTAATTTTTAGTTATTTTAATTTTTGTTTTAATTATAACATTGTATTTAGTAGCGGGATATTGGGTTAATAGGGGATAAGGGCGAGAAGTTTAAAAAAAATGTTTTATAATTTTTAATTAAAAGTGAATAATTTTTATATGAATTTGTTATATTAATTTTAAGATGTATATTATTATATTTGTATAAAGTTAATGTGAAATAATATATTTTGTATTGTTTTTATTGAAATAAATGATAAAATATTTAAAATGATTTAAAATATTTTAGACTTTTTTATTAATTAAATTGTTCTATATTTTTTAATTTGTGATTTTTTTAGTAGCTAGTATTGTGAAGTTGAGCTTATAGGGGATAAGGGTGGGGAGATTTTTTTAAAATTTGTATTGTAATTTTTATTTTGAAGTCATTTTATTTATTATATACAAATTGTTTTTTCATTTTAACATGTATTTCATTATCTTATCATTTGTTTTAAAAAATGTATGGTGAAATAAGATACTTTGAATGCTTTAAAAAAATAAAATATAAAATATTGTATTATATAATGTATAATATATATTTTATATGATATTAATTATTTTGCATGAAATTGTTATATATGTTTAAACATTTGTAAAAAATATTTAGTATGGATTTTCTTTAAGTTTTTCCAATGTTAATTGTTATTTTCATTTTGATACAATTATTTATACTTTTTTATTTGTAAATTTTTTTTAGTTCTACTCAAAATTGAATGTATGAATGGCAGAAAATATTAATTAAAATGTGGGCAATTTTAATTAGCAAATTAAAATTATTTGTAATTTTTTAAAATGTACTGTTTTATATAAATAATAGTTAAAATTTGTGTGATATAATTAAGGCTCTCAGTTTTCAATTTTTACGGACTTTTACAGATAAATACAGGTAGAAAACTATGTGTTTTCTGTCTGCATTTATCTTTAAAAGTGGATAAATACAGAAATTTGTGCTGCTTTTAAGTGACTCTCTGTGCTATCTTTCGTGCATTATAGCCCAACAGCTGAGCAGATGGACAGCATGGGAAATTAGTAAACAGGAGGACATTTCTTTAAATACTGGCATGTGTCAATACACATTTGTGGTATAATGCTAGTATTTACCAGTAGATGTATCATTAAATAATATTTGACAGTTTAAATAGCTAATAAAATGACAGAGATCAAAGTATGATTGCGCATCTATCCGTTAAATAAATATGGAAATGTACAGTTTTACACCTTCATTTATACGCAAAACACAAAATAAATATGGCTAAATACAGATAAAATGGTCAAAAAATAAATATCGATAAATACAGACGGAAATGTTCAAAAAATAAATACCATAAAACCGGGAGCCCTAGTTATAATGTATAAAAATGTATATTTTTTTAAGTATGATGATGTGCAATATTAACTGTGTTTGTATGACTGTGGCAGTTCCGCCAAGCATGTTGCAAACTCTGACCGCCACATCAACGCCAAGGAACTGCTGTTCTACCACCATCCCCAAATTGGTTTAGGTTGGAGTGGGAATATCACCCCTTTAGTGTCTAACACCTTCCCCAAAATAGTTTGGATTGGAAGTGTCCAACACCTTCTCTGAGTTGCTTTAGAGTGGTGCGGGAATAATAATTGTCCCCCCTTTAATGTCCAACACCTTCCCCGAGTTGGCTTTGATTGGAGTTTGGGGCACAATTATGACTTTTGGCCACGTAGGGACGGACGGCATGCCACCACAACGCCACGCCAAGAGTCGCTGCCGCCCGGCCGATTACAAGTAATTTTGTGGTCTGAAGGGCGGGAGGCGTTGCGGGACCTGTGGCAGTGCCTCTTTCAAAGGTGGTGGTGCCTTTGAAAAAGGCACTGCAATGGGAATGCCACACAGGTTCCTGCACAGCATTGACTGTAAAGTCCATGCCATACAGGAATTGGGGCACATACACACATGGAGGCACATGTTTTGCCCCCTGCATGCATCCCCAGGCTGAGGGGGACCCCCCTTTGTTTCATCACCTCGAGTCTATACATGGAGGATAGACCTCCTGAAACTTGTACTATGCATGGCGGTGCCACAGCAGCAACACCTGCTTCTTACATTGGCTCTGACTGCCCCGCCACCACCAGGGAATGGCGTTTCCCTGGCACAGCCAAGAGTCCAATTACGGCCTGACCGCCCAGCTCATTATAGGGTGGTCAAATCACCGGTGCGGCAATGACTGGACCTCCACTACCAGGGCCACGCCACCATGAGTGTGGTGGTGCTCCGACCGCCAGAGTCGTAATTAGGCCCTTAGACTGCCAGACTCAAGGTGGTACAGCAGTGGCCGTTTTGCAACCGCCACATTATGACCATAGTGATCGTACCCCGTTGGGACTGCTGACTCCACCAGGGAACGGCCATTCCCTGGTGGTGGTGTGGCAGTCAAGAGGCATCTATATGCTTGGCGGGACCATTACAGTTCTGCCAGGCATATTACCACTTTCATCATCACCACTGAATTCATGGAGGTCTTTCCTCCATGAAAACAGTGGTGGTGAGGAAATAAAAGGAGTCCTGCAGGCCCCCCTTGTGCCTCATGCCTTGCGGATGCACACATGTGGGCACAACATGTGACTCCCTGTGTGCATGCACAAAACTTCCTTTGACGTTCCCATTGGAGTGCCTATTTTATAGGCATCACTGTGGGAACAGCAAAGGAAATGCCCACCAATGACCATAAAAGTAGTTACAGGGTGGGCGGTCCTCATGTGGATTTGGTGGTAAGGCAGTGGGGCGGTCCCACCGCCTCACCATCAAACTCATAATGAGACACCTTCTCTGAGTTGGTTTAGATTGTAGTGGGAATAGTACATGTCACCCCTTCGGACACCTTCCTAAAATTGGTTTAGAGTGGAGTGGGAATAGTAAGGGCCTGATTGCAAGTACGGCAGTCCACAGGACCGCCGTACTCGCTGTTGCGGTCTGACCACAGTCACGCTGCAGGCCCGCCCGCTGTATTCAGAGTATGGCAGTCAGACTGCCAGAGGACCACCACCTCCAACTTCACCATGATCCAGGATCCCACGGCAGTGGCTCATTGGTCAGAGGCAGGAATATGCTGGTGGTGCCGAAGTGGCACCCCCAAGCATATTCTGAGTTGCCTTTCCACCGCCTTTTTCATTGCAGTGAGCCAACCATGAAAAGGGTGGCAGAGAGGCAATTAAGGGGACCCTAACAGGGCCCTCTGCTGCCTCTAGGGCTGGGGTGCAAGCAGGGGGCACATGCTGTGCCCCTGTGGAATTGCACACCCTTTCCTGCACAGAGTGGCACGCATGAAATGGTACATGCCACTCTGTCCAGGAATGTGCAGTCGGCACTCTCATGACAGTCCTCTGCATGTTAGGCTCTCCTATGAGAGTAACAGACCTCTACCACGAGACTGCCACTGCTCCGGCCACCCAACCTGGATTACAATCCTAATCCGGCAGGCAGTCTGACCATGGCCTTGGTTTAGATTCAAGTCGGAATTGAAAATGTCACCCCTTGCATATGGCCATGTCTGAACTGGGGCGGCAGAGTGGGCTAAAGAACGGTGATGGATTAAACCCAGATCTGTTGACTGGGTGTGAGTGTTTGATTAGTTTAGATGCTCCGTCCATCACCACCCCCTTTTGTACCGCTTTGTTCGCCGTAAATTGGCAGGGTATGCTCAGACGTGAGTCCCTTGCTCACTTTGCCCCTGGATTCAAGCAAGCCTGGCTGAAGATGGCTGAAATGACAGAAACCGGTCCTAGGAAGCTTGTTTCTGGTCCAGGGAAGGCATGGCTTGGCAGATCGGGCTGGACTGTTCCCATGAGGCACAGGGTCAGACTAATTTGCATATGGCCATGTCTGAAGTGTGGTGGCAGAGTGGGCCAAAGAACGGTGATGGATTAAACCCAGATCTGTTGACTGGGTGTGAGTGTTTCAATGGTTCAGATGCTCCGTCTATCACCACCCCCTTTTGTACCGCTTTGTTCGCCATAACTTGGCAGGGTATCCTCAGATGTGAGTCCCTTGCTCACTTTGCCACTGGATTCAAGCAAGCCTGGCTTAAGATGGCTGAAATGCCAGAAACCGGTCCTGGGAAGCTTGTTTCCGGTCCAGGGAAGGCATGGCTTGGCAGTTCGGGCTGGACTGTTCCCATGAGGCACAGGGTCAGACTGATTTGCATATGGCCATGTCTGAACTGGGGTGGCAGAGTGGGCTAAAGAACGGTGATGGTTTAAAACCAGATCTGCTGACTGGGTGTGAGTGTTTGATTGGTTCATATGCTCCGTCCATCACCACCCCCTTTTGTACCACTTTGTTCGCCATAAATTGGCAGAGTATGCTCAGAAGTGAGTCCCTTGCTCACTTTGCCACTGGATTCAAGCAAGCTGGGCTGAAGACGGCTTAAATGCCAGAAACCGGTCCAAGGAAGCTTGTTTCCAGACCAGGGAAGGCATGGCATGGCAGTTCGGGCTGGACTGTTCCCGTGAGGCATAGGGTCAGACTGATTTGCATATGCCCATGTCTGGACTGGGATGGCAGAGTGGGCTAGAGAATGGTCATGGATTAAACCCAGATCTGTTGACTGGGTGTGAGTATTTGATTGGTTCAGATGCTCCGTCCATCACCACCCCCTTTTGTACCGCTTTGTTCGCCATAAGTTGACAGGGTATGCTCAGACGTGAGTCCCTTGCTCACTTTGCCACTGGATTCAAGCAAGCCTGGCTGAGGACGGCTGAAATGCCTGAAACCGGTCCTAGAAAGCTTGTTTCTGGTCCAGGGAAGGCACGGCTTGGCAGTTCGGACTGGACTGTTCCCATGAGGCACAGGGTCAGACTGATTTGCATATGGCCATGTCTGAACTGGGGTGGCAGAGTGGGCTAAGGAACGATGATGGATTAAACCCAGATCTGTTGACTGGGTGTGAGTGTTTGATTGGTTCAGATCCTCCGTCCATCACCACCCCCTTTTGTACCGCTTTGTTCACCATAAGTTGGCAGGGTATGCTCATACGTGAGTCCCTTGCTCACTTTGCCACTGGATTCAAGCAAGCCTGGCTGAAGACGGCTGAAATGCCAGAAACCGGTCCTAGGAAGCTTGTTTCCAGTCCAGGGAAGGCATGCCTTGGCAGTTCGGGCTGGACTGTTCCCATGAGGCACAGGGTGAGACTGATTTGCATATGGCCATGTCCGAACTGGGGTGGCAGAGTGGGCTAAGGAACAGTGATGGATTAAACCCAGATCTGTTGACTGGGTGTGAGTATTTGATTGGTTCAGATGCTCCATCCATCACCACCCCCTTTTGTACCGCTTTGTTCGCCATAAGTTGACAGGGTATGCTCAGACATGAGTCCCTTGCTCACTTTGCCACTAGATTCAAGCAAGCCTGACTGAAGACGACTGAAATGCCAGAAACCGGTCCTAGGAAGCTTGTTTCCAGTCCTGGGAAGGCATGGCTTGGCAGTTGGGGCTGGACTGTTACCATGAGGCACAGGGTCAGACTGATTTGCATATGGCCATGTCTGAACTGGGGTGGCAGAGTGAGCTAAAGAACAGTGATGGATTAAACCCATCATAGATGATATCCATGGATCTCTAGACTCAGACAAATGCTGCCTCCTTATTCTCCTTGACCTTTCTGCAGCATTTGATACGGTGGACCACAAACTCCTCATCAAGGCTCTTCAAGAAAGAGCTGGTCTCGGCGAGGTAGTTCTCAAGTGGTTCTCCTGATTTATACACAATCACATGCAAATAATAAAAATTAAGAACTTCACCTCTGAAACCCAGCAAGTCAACAAGGGCGTCCTCTAAGGATCGGTGCTCTCTCCTCAGCTTTCTAACATCTATATGGAACCACTCTCCAAGCTACTCAGAAAAGCCAACATCCGCTTCCACCTCTATGCGGATGATACACAGATCTATCTGGAAATTTCCTCTCAATGACATCCAAAGACTAAATGATGTCCTGAAAGATGTTCAAGAATGGCTGACAAACAATCACTTGAAACTAAATCCAGACAAGACCGAGACACTCCTCATCTCGAACAAGGAAGACAACCCTCAAATTACCGAATGGCTAAAGGCAATCGATGCGCTCAAAGGGAATCTTACTATAGCAGACTCTGTTAAATCTCTTGGCGTCACCGTAGACTCTAAACTAAACATGATAAAACACATTAAGAACTCGGCCAAAAGTGCATTCTTTAACCTCAGACTTCTGAATAAAATCACACCCTACATTCCTAACAAGGATCTCAAACTGGCCACTCAATCACTAGTACTGTCAAGACTGGACTATGGGAACCCAATCCTAACAGATATTCCTAAATCGCACTTGGCACCGGTCAAAACAACATTACATGCGGCAGCCAGAATGATCACCGGCATAAAAAAATCTGATCACATCTCCCCGGCACTCAAAGAACTCAAATGGCTCCCAGTAGAAATGCGAAGTAACTTCAGAACGGCCTGCCTAACCGACAAAGCCCTCCATACCGGCAAACCCGAATACTTGGCAAAAAAAACACAAAAAAGCAGGCCAAGCCAGGAATCTGAGAAGCTCTAACTCCTTCCTGCTCATCCTACTTGAAACTAGAAAGAAAAGAACAGCGGACTGCTCTTTCACGGGAAACGCCCCCAAAATCTGGAACTCCATCCCCCCGCACATCAGAACCATACCGTCCTTTGTGGAATTCAAAAGTCAACTCAAATCCCTGTTTCTTATCCGTTCCCTTGGTTGTGGATAACTTGGAACAGACAGCAACCCCTGAACTATGCGACTGCACTGAATCTTGTAACCAAAGAAGCTCTGCATTACAATTATGCACCTCTCACTTTGACACTCGTTGATTGCTAATACCTTTCATATGTCATGCTACTGTTGATTATATGCTATTCTCTTACTGTAAAGCGCTCTGTTACCCTCTGGTCTTGACAGCGCTATAGAAAACTTCCTAAATACATAAATAAATAAATAAATTAAACCCAGATCTGTTGACTGGGTGTGAGTGTTTGATTTGTTCAGATGCTCCGTCTATCACCACCCCCTTTTGTACCCCCTTAAGTTTGCAACATTTTCCATACATTTTGTATAATAAATAGATGTTATAAATATTTATTTACATTTTTTGTGCTATTTTCATTGATTGCATGATTTACATTTTGTGAAATATATTTGTAAATTACAATATTAGCAATTTTTTTTTAACTTTATTTGTCATTTTCCAAAAGAAATACAAAACTAAAGATAAGTATACATGTTCAATATACCTTGATGATTCGTAGGGTGTAATTCTAATCTCAAATACAAAGCATACAAGATTCTGAACATACTCAAATGCCATTGTTAAGATAGGGTAAAGGCCCACAGTGGGACAACATATTTATGGCAATCTCCTAAGGTAGCGTAATCTCGCAACGTTCCCAACAGGACATGCACAGTAGTCGACTCCCCGGTCTAGTGGGGTGCAAGGCCACGGGGATAAGGGCATACTACAAAGTAGACCATAAACAAATATCCAAGAACGGGGTACCCCCCATCCCTCAACCAATACCCTCGGGGACCACCACAGGTGCAGGAGTGGGTTGACTGATCTCCAGGGTGCCCGCTGTGTATGCGCGGTATGGGCCCCAAATGTCGATGGGACTGGATGTGGCGGGAACCATGGCGGAGTATTCGGTACCATTAACATTGCAGCGTGCCATGCTCAGGAGCCAGGAGCTGTGTAGCGGGGGGCGTCGGTCGCACCATCTCAGTGCCACTTCGCGTTTGGCCAGTAGAAAACTCAGCGCAGCCAATCTGCGTATTTTCTTTGGAAATTCAGCCATGTATCCCAGGAGAGCGATCTCCGGGATCGGAGTCAGAGTTAAGTGTAGCATGTCGCTTAGTGTGCCGTGTACTCGGGACCAATAGTCATGTAATTCAGGGCAGGTCCATGAAAGGTGTGCAAAATCCGCAAATGGTCCACCACACTTGGGACAGGCGTGGGATCTTGATGGGTCTATTCTATGGAGTCGCGCTGGTGTGTAGTACAATCTACGTATAAATTTAAAGTGTAAAAGTTTGTGTTTACTGTTAATAGAAACGTCTTTTGTCGCTTTACAGCACCACTGCCATTGCTCATCCGAGATGGTGTATCCCAAATCTGCCTCCCAAGCAGCACGCACTACCTGGTCCCTAGAGGGGAGAAGGTCACAGCTCATCTGATATAGTTTAGAGACCAAGTGCGCGCCGGACGGGTGTTGTACAATAAAAGTGAGGGGCGCCATCTCCTCAGGAGGGAGGGGGTACGAAGAGAATGAAGCGCGTAGCAGAGAGCGCAGCCTGATTAGTACGAATGAGTCCATGAACGTCCTCTCAGTGAAACGGTGATCTTCCGTGAGTGAGAATGCATGTCCGTCCGGGAACAAGTCCTCGATGGAGGCAATGTGGAACTTGGTCAGCGTTTGTCGCACCACTGATTCCCCAGTTATCGGGAGCCAAGTGGCGTTTGGTAACGGAAGGGTCTGGGAACATAGCTGTGTAAGGCCGACAAGGCGGCTCAGTCTCCCCCATGCCCAGCAGGTAGCTGAAACAGTTTGGATGTCTCTCGGATCCCTGGGAAAGCCTGACGGGAGGGTGGTGGACAGTGAACCCGGTAATACCAGGTCGGCCTCCGGTTTTAAGTATGGGATCCTGGCGTCAGGGTGATACCGTGGGTATGCATAGGAGCACTGTGCAACCAAAAAGTAAAGATAAAAATCCGGGACGCCTAGTCCACCCCGATCATATGGCAGCGTCAGTACGCGCCAAGCCACTCGCGGTGTCTTATTTCCCCACACCAGCTTCAGGAGTAGCGAGCGGAGTTGCGTGAAGAATATTTTGGTGAGGGGTATAGGGATATTATTGAACAGGTATAAAAACCTTGGCAGTACTATCATTTCGATGATAGCGACACGGCCTGCCATGGATAATGGGAGTCTATTCCATCGTTCAACCTGCCCCTCAAGGGATGTCAGCGCGGTTCCATAATTTAATCTGATAATGGATTCCGTCTCCAGATGGACATGGATGCCTAAGTATCTCACCGAGTCCCGGCTCCACGTTAGTGGGAAAGAGCTGGGCCACTCGACCGTACTGGGCGTGAATGGGAAGACGACAGACTTATGCCAGTTTATACGGAGGCCCGAGTATGTGCCAAACCGGGTTATTTCCAAGAGTAATGGTTCTAGGTTGGTTTGGGGCTGCCTGACATAGAGGATAGTATCATCCGCATATAGCGAAATTAAGAGTGGGCCAGTACGAAATTGGAGGCCTCGGTGCAAATGTCTTTCCTGGAAATGACGGACCAATGGGTCCATTGCCAGAATGTATAGCAGCGGACTGGGTTGTGATTGTACCATTCAAGCGCAGACGGGCCACAGGAAGGGTATATAGTAGTTCCACTGTATTTACTAAGCATTCAGGGATTCCCATTCGGCGCATTACAGACATGAGGAAAGGCCACTCTAAAGAGTCAAATGCCTTCTCGGCATCTAACAGTATCGCTGCCACCGGGGTATCAGGGTCGACACGGTGTAGAACGGAGAAAAGGGTGCGGAGGTTGAGGGAGGTGGAGCGGTGTGGGATAAAGGCTGTTTGGGCAGGAGAGACTATGGATTCCATTAGGAGTGAGAGGCGGATGGCAAGAACTTTTTTTTTTTTAAACTTTATTTTTATATTTCAAATGACAGTACATCAACAAGAGGTGCAGTTACGAACACACATTGCATATCATATACAGTAACGAGAAGTGCATGTACAGAGGCGGGGACCATGAGTCTAGACACATCTATCATCCCAGTGCAGCATTATGCCAGCTGGTCATATCCCTCCCGCCCAGGGCCACATCGCACCCACATCTTCCCGCCCCATCCGATCAGATCGATGAGCATCAAGCAATTCAGTAAAGCACCAATTACAAGGAAATGTTAACTCCACTATGCGCACCACACTCCTGTATAGGCAAATCTGAAGGCATAGGAGCATCAAATGTCAATACCGCTCCCCTGCAACCCACACAAATTGCGTGACTGTCTCTCTGATGTTGTGAGTGTATCTACATGACGGGGTGCTCTTGAGGAATACATAAATGTGTCCCAGCAAATTGGCGGACATGCATCTAATCATGTATCTCATCTCCTTCATCTTCGTCACTTTTACTCAAATAGCCTTTGAGTAGGCCCCAGATATCAGGTGGTCTCAAGGTGATTGGCAATAGCTCCGAGTACGTGGTAATCTGCTCCTGACAATAGGTGAGGTCTCGTAGCCAGTCCTTGAATTTAGGGGCCCTCCCCCTGCCCCATCTGCATGCCACTCGCCTCTTGGCCAGTAGGAAGACAAGAGCAATAAATTTGCGGTGTGCTGCCTGCATAGGTTCCACGTATCCCAAAAGTGCCATGATAGGGGACGGGTCAATTCGTAAGTCTATCATCGTTGAGAGGGCGGTGAATACCTGACACCAATAGCTCTGATCTGCATCACACGTCCACGCCAAGTGGAGAAAATCCGCACCTGGGGCAGGGCATCTATCACAATTATCTGTAGTGCGAAGCTGGAAGCGATACATCCGGGCTGGAGTGCAGTAAAGTCTATGCACAAACTTATAATGGATAATCCTGAACCTGCTGCTGGAGGAGATGCGTTCAGTCTGCTGAAGGCAGAACTCCCATTGTCTGTCAGACGGAGGGGTCTCCAATTCTTGGTCCATTTAACCCTAGCCGGCCGTTGCGGGCCGGCCACCGACAAGTGGACTGACCTATAGATAGTTGAGACTAGTTTGCGAGGGGTGTCATCTTGGAGCATGCGCTGCAGGGGGGCAACCGTCAGGGGTTCTTTCGGAAATTCAGGTGTAAGAGCTTTAATCCCTTGCTTGAGTCGAATGTAGAGAAAGACATCGAGTGGGGTCAGCTGGACGCCCTCACAGAGATGTTCTATGGAACGGAATGTTCCATTGTGATATAAATCACCCCACGTTTTGACATTAGTTTTATGAAGTAGATTATGAAATCCTGCCTCCTGTAGAAGGGGCATACTTGGGTGATAGGCAAGGGGCAAGAGCAGTGCGTACACCATGCCAATTTCCAATTTGCGAGTCAAGTGGGTCCAAGCCGTCACCGTGCTCATCACCGGCGTGGACGTTTTATCCCTGCCGGGAACTAGAGTGTTTAGCGCACCTTCGATAGGTATTGGATGAGCCAGCCAATGCTCCGCTGCTAACTGAGGCATGTATCGAGGTTGTTTCACCCAATAAAAGGCATAATGAGCCTGAGCAGCTTGATAATAGAGCTCAAAATCAGGAACGCCAAATCCTCCCTTACTGTATGGCGCAATGAGGACATCCCACTTGAGCCGAGGCGATTTCCCGCCCCCCACTAACCTGATAAGCTCCGTTCTCAGCTGCGAGAAAAAATATCGGCCTGGATAGTAAGGAATATTTAAAAATAAATATAACAATTGGGGCAAGATCACCATTTTGATCAACGAAGTTCTACCCGCCATGGAAAGTGGTAACGTGATCCATCAGGAGATATTGTCTGAGATGCGATTCATTGTCGTACCATAATTGGCCCTCATTAATTCGTCTCGGGTTTTTTCTATTTGGATACCTAGGTACTTGAAATCGCCCTCACACCAGGCTAGAGGATAATCTAGCGGAAACTGCTTCGTAGAAGCTGTGATAGGAAATATACAAGACTTGCCCCAGTTGATCTGAACTCCGGAGAGTCTACCAAAACGCACAAATTCACGAAGAATCGGGTTTAAATTAGCACTGGGCTCTCGTACATATAAAGTAATATCGTCTGCGTACAGAGATAGAAGTATTTGTCGTTGAAAACACCTGAGCGCCTTGTCATTGTGGTGCTGTCGTAGTTTTGCCGCAAGCGGTTCCGTCGCTATAGCAAACAACAGCGGCGATAGGGGACATCCCTGCCTGGTACCCCTAGTGATAGGGAATGCCGCGGAGAGTTTACCGTTGATGAGCACTTTGGCCTCTGGAGCTTCATATAGGAGCTTGATCCATGAAAGAAATAGGGCCGGAAATCCCATGCGTTCCATTACTTGAAATAAATAATCCCATTCTAAGGTGTCAAACGCCTTGGTGGCATCAAGGAAAACAGCCGCCATTGGGAGATCCTCAGAAACAGTGTTCAGGATCGAGAAGAAAGTACGTAAATTATGGGACGTTGCCCTGCCAGGCACGAAGCCCGATTGGTCTGGCAGGATCAGATTAGGGAGCAGGAGACTGATACGGGTGGCAATCAATTTAGCCAGTATTTTCGCATCGCAGTTAAGCAATGAGAGCGGTCTATAAGAGTCACATTTATTTGCCGGTTTATCCGGTTTCAAAAGTGAGGTGATGAGGGCGAAGCGCATGGAGGGGGTAAGTGGCCAACCTCTAGGGCATCTTCATAAACCTCTCTCAGTACCGGTGCCATAAAGTCAATGTATGTTTTATAGAATTCTATTGGGATTCCATCAAGCCCTGAAGCCTTCCCTGATTGCATGTGCATGATAGCTTCCCTCACCTCATCAAGCTCAAATGGGCCATTTAGGAAGGCTCTTTGTGCATCACTTAGCCACCCTAGGGATACATCAGCAAGGTAATCTTGCAAATTTAACCTCTTCGTTCTAGTGGACGTATATAGTGCGCCATAGTGGTTCACAAATGCATTAAGGATCTGCATAGTGTCCCTGTACACCAGTCCCTCCGAGGGTTCTAGCTCCAATATTACATTAGAGGGCCGCATTAATTTTATAGTCGCAGCTAGCGCCTTTCCCGTCCTCTCGCCCTCACCGAATCGACGAGCCGTCCAGTATTTGCCCCTAAATTTGCTTTCCCTAGTGGCCTCATCTGTGTATTCGGTCAGTGTGTCACGTATGCTTGAAAGGGTGGCATTGTCAGGACTATCAACCAAAACGTGCTCAAGGGCCTTGAGTCTGTCCTCCAAAAGATGCAAGCGACCCATTATACTCTTTAAAATTCCCGACCCCTTCGCTATGCATATGCCTCATAGTGTGACCTTAAAGGCGTCCCAGATAGTCTCCACATCTTTTACAGAATCTTTATTGCGCCTAAAGAAGTCTAAGCACTCCTCTCTCAGCTCTTCCTGAAAAGCATTATCCAACAACATCGTGGGCTGTAACCGCCAAGCAGTCGGGGGAGGACCAAGGTCCGTTGATCGCAACGTAACTTTGACTGGGGAGTGATCAGAGTAGGTTCTAGGGAGGTGCTGTGCTGCAGTAAGTGCAGCATTTAGCTGCGGTGAGATGAGTATATAATCAAGCCTCGCCCATGAACGCGCATGCGCCGTGAAATGTGTACCTTCCCTTACATCCACGTGCATACGCCTCCAAGCGTCCAGAAGATTATGATTGTTTATAGATTCAAGCAATGTCATTCTAGCTTTAGTGTAGTGATGTGGGGCAGGGTGTGATCTATCTATAACAGGGTTAAGTGAAGAATTAAAATCCCCCCCCCCCGAGAAGGTGCTGGGGACCCGTGCCTACAATAGCAGCCCACAGGTCTTCAAAGAAATGGGGGTCATCTGTGTTGGGGCCATAACAACATACTAACGTAATAGCTATATGTCCCAGTCTGCCCCACATTATACAATACCTCCCGTTCCCATCCACCTTGGTGCCGGCTAAGACATAAGGTGTGCCTCTCTTCACCAAAATCGCTGTGCCTCTTGCATATGTTGAGTAAGAGGAGAAGGCAGTGTTCAGCGCCCATCTACTAGCAAAGGTGGGACCTGGCCGATGGCTGAAGTGGGTCTCTTGGAGAAATGCTATGTGTATTGAGTGGCGATCAAGATAAGATAAGATTTGCCTCCTTTTTCTCGGGTCTCCCAGGCCCCTTACATTCCATGTTAGCACATTCAAATCAGTACCCTCCATTAGTGTGGTCGTGTCCAAGGGTTGTAGAATGTGTCAGTAAAGACCATCACAGCCAGTCACTGCGAGCAAGGGCAGGTGTAAAGCACTCTATCTCGCTGCTGCGCCGACTCGCCAATCCAAGCCACTAAGCATGAGCGCAAAATCCGCTCCGATCGCGGATTTTGCGGATTTTCGGTGAATCCGCGGTCCGCGAACTCTCGCGAATTCACCGAAAATCCGCAATCCGCGATCGGAGCGGATTTTGCGGTCAAAAGTTCAAGCCTAATGCCTAATTTACGATGGCGCCGGCAAGCTGCCAGCGCCATCCTCAAATGGTTACTTAATTAGCTTCAACAGGAAGCTCTAACAGATAAGATAAAGCAGGGGCTCGAGCGCCTGCTTTATTTTATCAGTTGGAGCTTCCTGTTGAAGCTAATAAAGTAACTTTTGCAGGATGGCGCTGGCAGCTTGCCGGCGCCATCGTAAATTATTTACATGGGGAAAAACGGTGGTGTCTTCTTGAATAAATATGAAGGGCAGGGTTCATTCTGGCACGACGGTCCTGGCACAAAAAATAAACCTCAACAGGAAACACTTGCAGATATCAATAACGCATGTGCCCTAGTTGAAGCTTAAATTCAGTGACTCATTCATCAGCCCAAAAATAATCGTGAGCGTTGTGGAGGCTGGGCAGGTGTGTCGAGCACGAGTCTGTCTCTTAATCTGCTGCTCTGATCGGTCTCTGACCTTTTATACACACAAGCGCCATGTGCGCTCGCATGGAAGCCCCGTCCGTTTGGCCCCGCCCGAGCTTCTGTCTCTTAATCTGCTGCTCTGATCGGTCTCTGACCTATTATACACACAAGCGGCATGCGCGCTCGCATGGAAGCCCCGTCCGTTTGGCCCCACCCACACACTCGAGGAAGCCCCGCCCCCAAATCCGCCGATCCGCATAATCCGCGGATTTTGCGGATCCACGATCCGTGAATCCGCAAATTTGTGAATCGTGGATCCGCAAAATCCGCCCATGCTTACAAGCCACCTCGAGTTATACATGCCAACAAAATCTCTGCTATTAGTGTGAATGTGTACCATATGCACCTCACCGTATGTCCTGGCAATACTCTCATCAAGTGATCCTGTAGGATCCAGTATGAACAATTCTTCGACATCTGTTACTTCAAAGTAAACCATAACATTCCCGAACTCCCCCTCTCCCATTCCCCGTAACTGAAATATCCACCCCTTGTAAGTGGCAAAAAACACCATTGCCTTGGCAGCAGTGATAGCAGTATACACATCACATGACAGGCTCATTCTCAGGAATGCGAGGTGGCCAACGACAGGGACAGTTGTACCTCCCCCCTCCCAACCGACGTCCCGTGTAGGTATCATAAGACAGGCCCAGACATCAGTGCCATCTAGTCTTCTGAGTGAGCAAGAACATATCATGGTACAGAAGCAGTCCCCGCTAATCATTCGTATCGTACATGCATCAATACTGCCTGTGATACTACGGAGCAGTAAGTTACACAAATAAACCATCATTCCGCCCCCACCCACTGAAGCATCCCCAACTTGCCAGAATCACCATCCCACCCGCCACCCATTACAACACCCAAACAATTCAAGATTTGCAAAGTATGCAACATTGTCAATGGGGTATACCCTATGGGGACCATCAAGAGGCAAGCACAAAGCCACCCCCCACCACCGCACCCATCATCCCGTACGGCCCCCAGCGGGCAAAGCCAAGGGGAAGGGGGGGGGGTGGTGCCTGGAGTACATTACCACCAACAGTCCAGTATCCGTCCATGGTATGTTCGCTTAGCAGCGGTGGCGTCGTGCACCCGGTTACCTCTCAGGGACACTGGAGCAATGTCAATAGGTCAGCATAATGTACAATAAGGTCGGCCCCTAGTTTTACAGGTCTTGATGCAGTGATACGTCGTCATCACGCTCTTTGCCTTCGTTGTTTCTCTGGTCAGCTCTTGCACGACGCAGGCTTTTCAAAAAATCTTCTACCTGTTGTGGATTTGTAAAGAAGCGTTGCTTTGCTTGGTGGGTTACTCTCAGCTTAGCAGGGTATAATAACGCATAGTCAATCTGTAGAGTGCAGAGTTTCTTCTTTACATCCATGAATTTCCGCCGTTGTTCCTGCACCACAGGTGTAAAGTCAGGGTAAATGGAGAAGCTGACTCCATCACAGGAGAGATTGCGGTTGGTGCGCGCTGCTCTCAGTGCAGTGTCGCGGTCACGGTAGTTGAGAAGACGCGCAATTATGGGCCTTGGTGGGGCACCTGGTTTTGGCTGCGGTCCTAGCGAACGGTGCGCCCGCTCTACAATGAATTGCTTGGAAAATGCTTCTGTTCCAACCGCAGCTAACAGTATCTTCTCCACGTAGTCTTCCATGCGCCCCGTGTTGGTGGATTCCGGCACACCTATCACTCGAATATTGTTCCTGCGGCTGCGGGCTTCCAACTCCTCATTCTTAGCCGCAATAACCCTGAGGACATTGTCCATTCTCGAGAGGCGCGTGGAATGAGAGGCCGTCGTATCCTCGTGATCAGATATGTGCCGTTCGGCTTCTGTAATGCGTTCCTCATGCACATCCATTTTTTGAGCTATGGCGTCCATTCTGGATGAGATTCGATCCACCTTGTCCACTATCGTAGCAAATCCCTGCCTCATTTCTTGCATCAGTTGTTGCATTGCGGACTCGGAGGAGGCAAGGCTCGCCTCAGCCGCCGGGGGGCTCTGGAAACAGGCCGCATCAGGCGGATGACGCAATCCTTTCTTGCTGCTTGTACTTTCAAATGTCAGGTTAGGCTGCTTATTATCTGGTTTCCCCATTGTAGTCTGTTAGTATGGGCTGGTGGTAACAGACGATGGTCGTGGGTCTCGTATTATACGGCTAGGACGAGCGCTCGATCGTATATGCACGGAGCAGTGCAACCGGCTGTCTTTATCACTGGTGTTCAAGGCAGGCTGGATAGGCCACAGAGGTATACCACTGGTGTAAGAGAACGGGCAACCAATCCACCTGTACCAGAGCAGCAAGATATGAAAAAAATGTGGCAGGCAGGTCTCTCGGTCTGGAATCTCAGAGGGAGCAGCGTGGGCCACGTGGTCGCGATTAGGCCGGGCAAGCAGAAAGTCCCCCCTCGTGTTTCCGCCGCACTCAAAGGCGGTATTTCAGAGGCCGAGTCTACCCAATTAGACTCCCAGCCGTCGCGCCACAGCACCTGAAGCGTTGCAGGGAAACATGTACGAGCCGAGCCAAGACAGTGTCTCTCATGCACCTTACCGAGTCCGTAGACAGTGCGTCGTCCTGTAGTGCCGATGGTCCCCTAAAGCGTCAATGCGCTACAAATACGTTCTGCGCTACCACTGCGCAGGGATAAAAGGGAGATGCCAATGGCACATTACAGGTTTCCGTGGTGTCCCAGGATCGCGCTCCACAGCCTGTCGTAGGGCCGCCCAGCCGTTTAAGCGCCCGCAGCGCCCGCACTCTGCCTCGCCGCCTGAGGCCTGCAGCGGCCGCGGGACTGCCTTGTTTGTGTGTATGGGCGCCAGCTAACCCCAGCGCTAGTTTAGCCCTTACTTCGGTCTGAGGTGCAAGGGCTTTGTCACCAGTCTCTCGGGCCCGGGCAGCTACCTAGATGAAGGACGGCAAGCACAGTACGTTCTTGACTCCACCGCTGCAGGGGACGCGTTGCTGCCAAAGTGCCCTTAGTCACTGTCTCAGTAAGGGGCGGCGGGAGGAGACAAGCCTTTTCATCTGAATCGCCTCAAAGTTATTTCGTTCCGACTCAAGCTCCAGCCAGTCGACGCGACCAGCGGATGGCTGCTGTAGCGTCCTGAATCCAGCTCCTTACCGCAGTTCTGTGGTGTTTCTTGTTTTTCCTGCACCGGCACACAGTTCTCTCAGAGGAGGCGCAATGGTTGCATTAGGTGCCAAGCCGATGTCGCTGTAACTGAAGGGCACTGTATTTCCCGGGCGGCAGCAATTCCGAAGGCGGGCGCCTCCTCGGTCGTCTCTCCGTGCGAGGCCTGGTCACCTCGTGTAGCGCCGCGGGCTGGCGTAGGGTTCCGGTCCCCTCAGTCCGCTCCACCGCTCTCCAGTGCAGGTCTCGGCAAGGAAATCACTTGTCCTAGTGTCACCATGCCAGGTCGTAGAGCCTCCAAAAGTTCCCCGCCGCTGCAAATACGTGTGATCTGCACTCGATCGTAATTTTGACAGATATGGAGTTAGTTTCAGCAGATAAATAAAGGATTAATGATCCAGGCAGCAGGAGCCTCACGCAAGTGCGGCCATTCTGCTTGTGTGCCCTCTAGCGCCCCCCGGATGGCAAGAACTTTCGCTAATATCTTGTAATCAAGATTCAGTAACGACAGAGGGCGATAGGATTCGCATAGAGTAGCATCCTTGCCCGGCTTAGGTAACAGCACAATGACCTCCTCCCTGAGAGTGGGGGGCAGGCAACCCAATTTAAGGGCCTCGGCGTACACTTCTACCAAGCGGGGAACCAGCAGATCTTTGTAGGCCTTGTAGAAATCGGCAGAAAATCCATCCAGCCCTGGGGCCGAAGAACCCTTCATGGAGTCAATGGCTTCCTCTACGTTATCAGATGTTATGGGATCAGCCAGAAAGTCAATCATCCATTTATCTAAATATACCATCGCAATCTCATTCAGGTAATTCCCATGGTCAGTAGCGTCGTCAGTCAATATAGACTTGCATAAAGTAGTGTAATAAGATAGAAAGGTGTCACAAATCTCAGGTGTGGTGTGTAATAAATCTCCCGTCGGTCCCTTAAGTGCCGTGATGTAGGAAGAGGTGTGTGGTGGGCGGAGTAAATGTGCCAGTAACTTGCCTGGTCGGTCGCCCTCCCCGTATTGCCTAGCCGTGCACGACCTAGCCAGAAATCGGAGTTCTCGCTCAGCTTCCTCCCTGAACTCCACCATCAATTGCAAGTGCCTGCGTTCCCTATCCTCTGTGTGGTGCCAAAGCTGTTCCGTGTCTAGAGCCGCTATGTCCTGTTCTATACGTGAGAGGGTAGCCCGAACATCGCGTAGTATTCCAGTATGTTTAGCGATGCACACTCCCCTAATGGTCGCCTTGAACCCCTCCCAAAGGACAGCCCAGGTGTCCACCGTGCCGGTGTTTAAGTCAAAATATTCTTCAATGGCCTCTCTGATTCCTTCCGTGAAAATTGGGTCCAATAAAGCCTTCCCAGGGAAGCACCATGTTCTTTCATAACCACCCTCCAGAGGGACCTGTAATCTCAACACTATAGGAGAATGATCCGACAGTGTGCGTGGCAGTGTTAGGAGGTCCTTCACCCACCCAGCCACCTCCCGGGAGACCAGCCAATAGTCGATTCTGGTCCATGTGTCGTGGAACCCGGAGTAGTGGGAATAAGCCGGTAAAGCGGCGTGCAACTGTGCTTCTATGTCTAAGAGGGAAAAGTGTGTGCAGATGTCTCGTACGACTGGGCGTGAGTTGGGTCTGGTGTCTGGGGTAGCCGCCGTGCTGTCCCTCGACGGGTCCAGAAGCAGATTAAAATCACCACCCATTAATAATAGACCAGGTTCCGAGTTTAATAAATGTATCTGGATATCATTGAAGAAAGTGGGAGTGTCAGTGTTAGGGCCATACACTCCAACAAGCGTTACCTTGTGTCCCATGAAGGTCCCCGCAATAATGACATACCTGCCCTCCTTGCCGATGACAGTGTGGGTTAGCATAAAGGGTAGTCGCTTGTGTATGTAAATTGACACCCCCCTGGAATACCTGTTGTAGTGGGCGAAGAAGCGATGTGTACCCCAGCCTCTGGCCACCCGCATGGCGTCGTCAGCGGTCAAATGAGTTTCTTGCAGGAAGACTATGTCTATCCTATGCCTAGCAATGTAATTAAACACCTGTTTGCACTTTCTGTCGTTGTTTAGTCCCCTAACATTCCAGGTCTTCAATGACAGTTCTGAGGGGCCCGATTGCAACCCTAATCTGGCCATGAGAACAGGGTATGAATAAACGATCTATAGCATGAGCAGTTCCGCATAATAACAGTAATTACAAAGACTTCGTGACACCTTCTAAAATAAAAAAACAGAACAAACCCCCACTCCCACCCCCCACCCAACCTCTTGCAAGCCCAAAAGAGGAACATCCCACCCAGTGGGGAGGCAAAATGGAACAGTAAGAGCAGTAATAGTGCAATTGAAACTGAAACCTCCGCAATAAGGAAAACAATAAAGTCCCCAAGTAGAGAGGCGATAGCCATAGGGGGTAGCAATGCCTCGTCATCCGGGCTATCAAATCCACTTCTATGTAGCAATCAATCCAGGGAGTCCCCAGACAGTCCACCAAGCGTTCAAACCATGAGAGCAGCAACATGTGTGAGAGTACAATTGTCAACCCTGCCCTGCGTAAGTGAACAGATCAACGCTGTGTTGGGAGTCTCCCCGGGTCGGAGACGTCGCCCCGGAGTTGCCCGCATTCTGGGAACCTCTTGCTTTGTAGGATTGGCAAAACTCCTGCACCTCCGTTGGGGTATCAAAGACACGAGCCCTGCTGGCCACCTCCACTCTAAGTCGTGCAGGGTATAGCATACCATATTTAAGGCCCAAATTGCGCAGGGTAGCTTTGACCCCAGTGCATTTCCGGCGCGCTTCCTGGACCATGATGGTGAAGTCTGGATAAAATAACAGTGAGTCTCCCTACCATCATATTTCCCCCTTCTCTCGAGCTGCACGTAGGGCTGCATCTCGATCCCTGAAGTTCATGATCCTTGCGATGATGGGGCAAGGTGGCAGACCCGGTTTCGGTCGCGGACCCAGGGACCGGTGGGCCCTCTCCACCACAAAACCCGCAGTGAACCGGTCTCTTCCGAATAGGTCTATGAGAAGCTTTTCCACGAAGACGTCCATCCGTCCTGTTTGGGTCGACTCCGCCACACCCAAAATGCGAACGTTGTTGCGCCTTCCGCGCGCCTCCAAGTCTTCGTTTTTTATGGCCACTTCCTTCAAGATCTTTTCAAGTCTCTCAAGAGGTTTCAGCGTTTTAGAGCCCGCGTCTTCAACGTCCTAGATGCGAGATTCAGCCACGTCCAGATGGCGATCATGTGCTTGGACTTTAGATCCCATGTCAGCAAGTTTTTGTTCCAGCGTGTCAAATCTGTTGTCCAGTGCCTTGAACCCTGCTCTCATTTCGGTCATCATTGCCGTGACCAATGTAGTGGTATTGTCCTGTTGCGTAGGAGGCATCGCTTCCAACGTGGAGCCAGTCGCAGTGTCGGTGTTCAGCAGGGAGGCCTTGTCAAAAGAGAGCTTACGTTGGTTAGGGTCTCTTTTCCCCATGTCGGCCAGCGTTCCATCCGTTGCGGGCGGTAGCCAGCAAGCTGAGTGTGGGGCAAATTCCGAGACCCTGAGCAGGCGTTCCAGGAGAATATTGCAATGTATCAACGTTTTTACCCACGATGCGCAGGGGACCCAAGGCGCGCAGGCCGTCCCAGGAAATCAAATGGCGGCCAGTGAATCCGGGTCAGTGGTCAAAAGGGGCAGTCAGTGTCCAGGTATCGAGTCCACCGACCCTTCGCTGTGGGCCAGGCAAGTGCGCCCTGTCCTCCTCCACATCCAGCTGGCAGTAAGGTAAGTATGGTGTCCGAGCACCCAAAGCGCTCCCGGCGGGACTCCCAGGCAAGATGGCGGCTCAGGGCTGCAGGTCTTCCGATTTTCGGCCCCACTCCACACGGCAGAGAGGCACTGGGGAAACCCACCAGGGAAAGGCGGGCCACCAGGCCCCGCGGCAGCTTCGGCCCCAAGGGCGCCCACTCCCGCCCAGGCATCCCCCACGGCACCGGGTCAGCCCCCCTCCCGAGCTCCGCCCAGGGCAGTTGCAACTGGAGCCCCCGTCTCTGGCCCATGAACTAGGCCCTAAGGCTGTCGCGCGGCCCGGAGGAACGGAGCCAGTGCGGACAAATCCCCGGGTCCGGCTCCAAGGAGCGTGTCCAAGTCCCCGGTACCCCAACCGGACGCCGGACGACAGGTGAAGCGCCCCCGGCACAGAACTTACCCGCGAACCAGGCGCAGGGAGAGCAGACACCGGCGGGCTGGCGCTCTTGCTCCACCGCCGAATTATCCCTTCCGGGGCACCCCCGAGCTCAAGACTGGCATCAAACGGCGGCGAAACGCCGTGGCTGTAGGAAGGAGGTGGAGAGCGGGGTCAAGGTAGCCTCAGGCCCGCAGGATGTAGTGGATAGGCCGCCCGGACGGCGGAGCTTCAGACGAAGGCGGCCATCTTAGTCGCCTACGTGGTAACGCCCCCACAATATTAGCAATTTTAATGTGAAATAAAGTAATTCATTTTTTTAAATTGTAAAAAAACTGAAAAAATAAATGTTATACACATTTTCATAATATACATTTTCATGTTAGTTTGCCATTAATGTAATTTATGAACATTTAACACATTTATTATTAGCATATATTAAATATTTGCATATAATGCATACTATTATTTAATTTATACTTTACAGTTTTTGGAACATTTATTGCAACATTGTTTGATATGTTATACCACTGAATTTATTAGTTATGTTGATGATAATGTGGTATTCGAGATTGTGGTATTCAATATTTTGTAAATTATTTATAGTTAACAACATTTGTATTTCTGATATCTTACATTTCGATATACGGAGAAAACAATAATTTTGTTAAGGATATTTGTGTGCTTGATATTAGGGGTTTCTATAGTTATGCATATGGAGTCGATATTTGAATTCTCAATATTCAATTCAACATTTGTGTTTCTCGATAATTATTGCATCGATGTTGTGTCACTGATCTGGTCCTAAATAACATTAGGGAAGAACTATCTTTGATATGATTGACCAAATTGCTTTCCTTTTCCAGCTCGAGTCCATATTTAGAGTGGGACGTGGTATACTCCATTGATTCAGATCTTTCATATCAAACTTCACCGATCAGCCCTTTCCTATCTAAAATTACTCATCTGGACGGCAGTGTACCTCATGACTCATCTCTTTTACCTGCCATCCTCAATTCCAACACAGTTTCTCTTCCAGTGAACCTCAAGAGCCTTAACATAGGCTATCACATGTGTGCTGACAATATTCAAGTATATATTAGGATCCAAAAAGAACCAAAAACTAGGGAAATGTGCAACCGCCTCTGAATCATTCAAATATTTTCCTAATTCGTTTGGAATCCATACAGCTTTGCTTGAGCGGCACAAAATACGAAGTCATGCTTGTTTGCCCTGACCCACCTTAGACTCTCACTTCTATCTGGGATGTTTCTCTGGCCACACCTCCTACTACCGCTAACTCAGGCAGAAATCTATAAGTCCTCTCCCATAATAACTTTAACTTTTAAGCCCAGTTAATCAAAATTTATTTCGCCACCACCGCACTCCCATTACTTCAAACACATGATGAAATCACCTCTTCATACATAAATACTACAATAATATTTACATGGCTCTAGCTAAATAACTGAGCATGCTAGGAAAAGCACACACTTCACAGCATGACTAATTTTTGCATTAAAAAGTTTCAGACCATATCACTCCCATTTTAAAGCTGCTGGCTGTATGTCAAGCTTTGTTTTGCTATGGTAAGCATGTGTTATATACAATGCACTCCACAGCACTTCCCTATAGTACCTTTCCAAATAGTTCATACCATATTAATCAGTCAAATGCCTAAGCCTGGCTTCCCTCAACCATCTTGCACTCTGACCATGTAGATGGTTTTAGAGAAGATCACTGCACCTCTAAGACTCTCTTCCAGTGGATCTTTCCACTGACCTCATCTTATTCTCTTTTCAAGAGACACTGATGGCTCACCACCTACTCCAAACATTTACTACTGTTTGACTGCAATAACCAAAGTTATCTCTTCGTGCATATATGTCCTAGGTGCTCTGTAGTGTCCTGTTGTCATGTGAGCTTCTTATAAGCAGATTGAAATAAAATAAAATAATATATAAATGGCTTTACAAACATTACAATGTCATCCAACTTGTTAAAGACAATAGAAACAGCATTAGAACCGGGGTGCCAATCACACAGATGACAATACAAACTCTAACATAAATATTTAGGATAGCGGTTGGAAAATCACCCGACCACCATGGTAGCGGGAATCAACCGTCCGCCGGTCCCGCAGCAAAACCGGTGGTCTGATAAGGATCAACTACCCAAAAAATCTGACCGCGGCTGAACAAGGCCACCAAAAACTGCCCGTTGCAGGCGGAGCAGGTGGAAATTCATCCGCGGTGGTCGGATTTGCGGCGGCAACACACCAAACCACCACCATGCCAGAGGAGAGACTTGCCGGAAAATTAGCATTCCCCCACTGTGACAGCGTGACATTCCACTGTTTCCGACCGCCGCAGTCGCAAATAGTGATGAATGGGAGAGCCGGCGGAAGGGCTGTTGCAAAGCCACCGCTGCGGACGCTCCATGACAAATATGGCGGTCGTCCAAAAAAACAGACAACAAGGCCAGCAAGTGCACCCAGCAAACTAGCTCTGCCCCCAAAAACACCTAATACATCCCAATGACACACCCCCATGGCAACCTCAAAAATGCAAATCCCAGGACAGCCCACACAACGCACTTGACAGAAATATTCCATTTTGACACACCCACATAGCTGAGTATAAAACCAGCCCCTTCCCTGACCAGAATCCTTTGAACTACTCCAGCACTGAAGGAACCAAACCCTGCAGCACATTGGACAGGTATGTCACCTGCACACACATACCCCACCTACACCACCCCCACCACCCTCACAACTGCACCTCAACACATTAGCACATCACACACCATGGCACCACAGAAAATGCCCAAATTCACAGAGAGTGAGTTGTCAGTCATGTTAGATGAGATAATCAAAGTAGAACCACAAGTGTTTGGTCACCTGGTCCAGACACCATTAGCCATAAGAGCACAAATGTGGGCAAGGATTGTCGACAAGGTAAATGCAGTAGGGAACACCCCGCGCTCCAGAAATGAAATCCTGAAGCGGTGGCATGACCTAAAGAGGGTTGTGAAACAAAAGAGGAACAAGAACCGTGAGCTGGCTCAGAGGACTGGCGGTGGCCCTCCCATCCCACCAAAAACATTCACTGCATGGGAGGAGAAGGTGCTTGCCATATTGCATCCATAGAGTCTCACAGGAATAGCCGGGGGAGTGCAGGCTGGTAAGGACAAACACATGTCTACCATTACACTGCCATGTACTGTCTTACACAACTCTAAAGCTACACCTCCTAGGCCCAATCCCATTAATCTGCACCACCACCATACCAACACAGGTTTCACAGATGTAACATTCACCCCTTCTAATCCACCCTAAAGGTAGCCATCTACATTTCCAGGGTTGTATGTGTACAGGCAGCCAGCACTGCAACTCCCACAAGCCCCCTGTCCTACCCTTGAGCAGGATGGAGCACTCCCTCACAACCAGAAGCATGTGGCAGCCATTGCATTGTTCACCCTCATCCACCAGGTAGGTAGCCATCTTCCCAGGTTGTGCTGTTTGGGGGTGGGAGGCCTGCAATACTACTCCCACCATGCCCCCTTGTTCCCCAGCTGAGCAAGATGGAGCACTCCCCACTCACCCAGAAGTATGTGGCAGCCATTGCATTGTTCACCTTCACCTAACAGGTAGGTAGCCATTTTCACAAGGAGGGCTGTTTGGTGGTGGGAGGCCTGCACTACAACTCCCACCAGGCACCTCTGTCCCACCCCTGAGCAAGATGGAGTACTCCCACCCCCACCTAAAAACATGTGGCAGCCATTGCATTGTTTACCCTCATCTAACAGGTATGTAGCCATCTTCCCAGGATGTGCTGTTTGGGGGTGGGAGGCCTGCAATACTACCCCCACCATGCCCCCTTGTTTCCCAGCTGAGCAGGATGGAGCACTCCCCACCCACCCAGAAGTATGTGGCAGCTATTGCAGTGTTCACCCTCATCTAACAGGTAGGTAGCCATCTTCCCAGGTTGTGCTGTTTGGTTGTCGGGGGCCTGCAATACTAATCCCACCATGCCCCCTTGTTCCCCAGCTGAGCAAGGTGAAGCACTCCCCACCCACCCAGAATCATGTGGCAGCCATTGCATTGTTCACCTTCACCTAACAGGTAGGTGTTCATGTTCACAAGGAAGGCTGTTTGGGGGTGGGAGGCCTACACTACAACTCCCAACAGTCCCATTGTCCCACCCCTGAGCAGGATGGAGCACTCCCTCCCACCCAGAAGCATGTGCCTGCCATTACAATGCCCTCATCAAACTAACAGTAGGTAGCCATTTTTCCAGGGAGGAGGGTGTGTGTGTGTGTGTGTGTGTGTGTATGTGTGAGGCCTGCACTACAACTCCCAACAGTCCCCCTTGTCCCACACCTGAGCAGGATGGAGCACTCCCTCCCACCCAGAAGCATGTGGCAGCCATTTTATTGTTCACTTCAAACTAACAGGTAGGCAGCCATCTTATGCTCCCTTGTCCCACCCCTGAGCAGGATGGAGCACTCAACCACACACCCACAGAGAAGTGGCACAAATTCCACCCAAATGTGACAACAGAACAGGCAAGTAGACAGTGCATGCACCCCGTCATTCCTCTCAAAAAGCATGGAACCAAATGACAACACCTGCCCTCACATCCCACCAAAATATACACAGATACAATTGCCATTTACAGTGTGCAGACAGCTAAGCGTATGCAACTGTCACAGAAACAGGAGTGTGACTCAACAAATCATATCTCAAAGCAAATCAGGCACAAACATGCACAGCACTGAATGATCATGTCACATGCGGGCTGTACTTGAAGGGCCATATGAAAACAAACCAAGCATCGTCTGTCGAAGCAAATAAATCTAAGCCCAGGACATGACAAAGGTATGCATGATATGACAATGCCTAGTATATGCGCAAATGTAATCAGCAAAGGTGCCTCACATCAAGTTGTATTGCCACCAGTTGTCAGATGACAACATGTTCTCATAATCACAGAATCTACAGGTGGGGCATGGTATCCATTGACATGTCATACCATGGAAATTTAATGTATGTACCTCAAAATCATGTCATGATGCACATCACTGTGCAGACATACAATGTGTGAAATAGTTAACTGTTGTTGCATAACCAGCATATAATGTAGTGTAGTTCCTATTATCCCAATAGGCTCTGCGCATTGGAATAATACCTTCAATAGTATAGGCCTAGACCAGACGTTAACTAGGTCTACCTCTGTCGATATTAGACTTAAAGTTTTGGGTTTGCCAGCTAGCTCAGAGTTCACTAGAAACTTTCTCGAATAGGCAAGGAGGAGTTGAACCTCCCTGGATAGACAAGAAGGGATTTAGTTTCTGACAACCATAGAACATGACAACTTTGCTCTCCCCTAATCAAGAGTGTATCTCGAGAGTCGTGTGAACAAAAGGCAATTTATTTTACTCAGTCAGCACGTGCATTCTTAGTCTCATCAGATTGTAGAGAAAAGGAAGAGACGGGCGTGTTCAATAAAAGATGTTATTTATTGATCAGTCTCTTTTCTCATACAAGAGAAATGGATCGATATTATTGCAATACTTATGGTTAAGTAAAGTGCATACATTAAAAGCAGAAGTATAAAATAATACTGTAAAAACATTGATATGGTTTCTAAGCCATATGAAGGTTTAAAATGAATAAGATATATTACATACACATATACATTTGACTAATCGTACTCAACTGGTGTTTCTAACTACGCCTACCCCGTGTACCTGACCTAAGTCTAATGCGTGGGCGGGAATAGAAAGTTACAGTTTAAGTTAAGTTTGTTTTTGCCAAGTGACTGACTAAAGAATTCTCTGTGAGGGGTTATTCAGTTCTGTACCTGGAATCTAGGATGGATGAGGGATGGTATCTCTCGTCTCTGGCCTCGATATTCCAGGCTGCCTGCGAGGGCTACCCGGAAGCGCCGGAGCTGGATTTCTCGGCAGGAGAAAAGACAGCTTCTCGTTCTCAGCGCGTCAGGAAGGCGGGGCTGCGCCAGCGGGGTCTGCTCTGCTCTGGGCTTCGGCAAGTCTGGCTGCTCCGATCTCGTCACCACCGCGTGTGTTTGCATAGGGCAATATCGGTAATATTTATACCTTTAAGGTGCCGAGATTGACGTAAGGATGGACATAGATACGTCAATAAGGATGTCATACGACCAGGTCGTTAGCACATTCTTTTGCTGAAGTTCTCGGTGAAATCAAAACAATGGCCGCAGGGTTTTTCCCAGGTTGTCATAGGTTTGATTTGTTTTGAGAACTCCGTATGCCTTATCAGGGGCTGGAGGAATATCGCTTGTCTAATTAGATGGCAAGCGTTATGACCTAATCAGATAACACGTTCCTGTGCCGTAGTGTGGCTTTATCAGATAACGGTTCCTGCATCATGGGGGTTTTCTGCCTCATGGGATGGCTGCTAGTTAACTTGTTAGTTTGTTAACCAGAATAGGGTCAGGAATAGGGGGATCGATACAGAACCTATAGGAATACATCACACCCACTCCACGCTAACTATGGACATATTTACTAATCTATGCATAGTAAAACATACTGTAGAGTATCGTGTATACCTTGCCACCCCAAAATACATGAATGCATTTTGAAATTATCAAATATACGGAAAAAAAAGCATTCATATGTATTGTATGCACTCAAGCTGTGAAATAATGCTAAAGTAATCACGCATTTGTATACATTATTGCTAAATGGTATATGAGAATTCACACATGAAATGGCTCTTAATACAGAAGAAAGTTTGAGACCATTCCATCACAGAATAAAATAATTATGAACATACCAGCGGGCAGCTAATGTCTATAAGCTATCTAAAAGTAGAAATCTTAGTTCTCTAAGAATAGTTCTTACTTTAAGCAGAAGATAGTGTCCCGAAAAATATGCAAAAATATTTTGGGGCTGCTGAAAAAATTGCTGTCCGTGAACTGGAGGGAAAAATGTTCATGGTATCTCGCTCTTTTAGTTGAAGGCCAAATTCAGGGAACGCCGTGTACGTGCTTGCTCAAAAGTCTCTATTTCTGCTCTGGTGAGAACATCATATCATTTAGACTCTCGAAAAAGTTGTCAACAGCTTCCTGGGAGAGTTCCACTAACTCGGAAATAGGTGTAACCATGCATTGGTGCGCATGATTGTCTCCATTGACATTCTGATTTGGATTGCTGACAGAAGGTCGTACCTGATCGATGCTGCTTTCATTTTGAACCTCACTACCCCTTAATCGTAGTGGTGAAGCTTCCACGAATGCCGTCATCAGGATTGGTAGCCGTTGAGGGCAGCACAAAGCATGAGCCTTTGTTGGACTCAACAATGTTTCTGCATCCATTGGCGCATCCGATTGTAGCGTCAGACAGGTGTCTAACACGCATTCTTCTCCGCATAGCAGGCACCTTAATACAGGTAAAACACATCGATGCCACATTGGTCGAAATGAAAGAAACCAAGTCATGTTCAGGTCTCTAAGCCGGGGTAGTCCCAGGATTTTTGATATCCGGTCCCGGTATCCAATGGCTAGGATTGTTTCTTCCCTTGTCGCAGGTGTTTTGTCTGTGACATGGTTTGCCGTAACGAAATATAAGGACTAAGAATAGGATTCCTGCAATTAGTCCCAAAATGAGGGGAAGTCCGCCAAAAATCGAATGGACGAAATCTGGAAAAATACCCAGTATGGCTTTGAATGGTGTTAATGCCATCGAAAATACTGTCTTAAATACTTTTGAGACTCCACTGGTATCAGAAATATTTAAGATTTCATTCAGGATTTCTGCGAAATGTATGGGGGAATTAGTCGATAACAATGAATGTATCTCTGCAGTCGTCCTTGCGACTAGGAGATCATACGTTTCTTTTGATGACGTGAGCCTTGTCGGCGTCTGAAGAAGCACTGTTTTCATTCTGCTTAAAGTATCTATTCGAATAGAAGTAATATTCAAGTTGGGGCATGCCCTTGCCTCCCTGTCTGGAAAGGAGCTGGGGAACAATAAGCGTCCACAGCACTTGACCTTCGCAGTCGTAGTTACGAGATAAGGAGTCCCGGGCATAAGACTACAGCATCAGCGGTCCACAATTAGAATGTAACTCCCATTATAGAGTCTTTGAAAGAATGGTTCTATCTCTGTAGCAGGTGTGCCTAGCTGGTGACATGAAAGGTTATTTGAGTTCCCTTCACAGGCTCCATGCAAACTAATTCCGTTACACAGAAGTGTACCGCTTAGTGACATCGCACAATTATTGCCACTAAGAAACACTTTCTGTCCTTTATTACTGACACATGCATGTGAATAGGGCAGGTTCCATGTTGTTTTAATGTATCCTTTTCCCAATTTTTCGTACATGCCAGCCTGTATATATTTTTGGCAGTATTGAAACCTGAAAGTTGATATAGGAATATTAATTATCCCATGTATTATCCATTCACTGACAGGTCGTTCTGACATTGTCACTGGTAATCTTTCGAGTTTCTCAATGCTCAGGATTGTATAATCAGCACCCTTCTGGGCCATACTGATTTGTTTATCAGTAAGGTTAAAGATATTGAAAAGTGACGTTGTGTTGATTAAACGCCAAGGCACATAGCCTGAACGCAGATTTTGTAACGTCCAGCCAAGCTGTACAATAGAACGCAATTGAGACTGACCGTGTTGTAACAACAGTAAGTCTTGCGATATTATGTCGATTGCTGAAGACACAATGCTGTCCAGAGAAAAAATTCTGGAGGACAGAGTCATTAACCCATTGTCCACTACAGAAAGTGATTTTTCCAAATTAATACGGTCAATTTCCCGTATCCTTTCTGCTGTCTCAATTTGAGTAACCTTCCAGGCCTCATTGTATGCTGCATATACAGAGGCTGCTATGAAACGCTTTTGACGCTGTTTGCGTGGTCCCATAATGAAATCACGCAAGTCAGCACCATCAGTAAGTAAAGTTAGGTGTTGCTTAATTTCTGCCAGTGTGGAAGTTTGTAGCCATTGAAGGCATAATTTGCCCACACTGTAGGTGGTTATTATTCCTGGGTGTTGTCTTTGGGAATATCTAGGGTCTGGCCTGGTCATTTTGAACCCCTGTGTTTTATTCAGGAATCTGTCTTGACAGTTATTAGTATCTGTGGGCCAGATCAACCACTGTGTCCAATCTGGATGTGTTCTGTTTTGGTTTAATACATAATTTACGTCTATCTCTTCATCTGTAGAGCTATTGCTGTTCATTGTTGGTTTTGGAATAGACGGTTTATTTAAGTCTTTGATTTTGGCTAAGCCAAGACAGGTAGTTTGTTGAACAGTGTCATTTAAAAATATAATTTGTTCTGGGATCATGCAGGCTCTAAACAAAGATTCTATACCCTGTACTTGGCATTCTTTTGTACCCCAAACACTCTTTACTTCAACATTTTTGTCCCAATAATCAAAACCAAAAGTATTCATTTGTTCAAAGAATGAGTCTGAATATATCAATTTTGTGTTGGTTATCCTGGTCTTTGTCCCTGTCTTATTTGACAATTTGAAATAAAATGTTTCAGCATTACTTATGTTAAGACCTGAAAAGTATGAATATTTGTCATAAACGGTTCTTGAGCTTCCTTTTGGAGGGGTTGCACAATGTTCCCATTGATTATAATTTAAAACATTTCTAGGTTGTGCAGATCTATGTAAAAAATGGTTACCATAGTGGTTGTAGCAATACATACTATCATAATTTGTAGAACCCTGCAAATAATCATGTTTGGTAAATTTAGCAGACATTACTAAGTCAGACATCATAATATTTATACTTTCAAAGTCCCAATCATCAGCAAATGAGCTTGGTTTTACAAAGTCACTCAATGAGATTTTAATTTGGTGTGGATATTTCAGGATTTCAACCGGACCATAGATTTCGTAGTCAGTGTTGTCCCATGCTACCCCACCCGGTATAGGATTGGCTGTGAAGTTGACTGAAGAAAGTTCTCTTTTCTCGACGTGTGAAGATGTGTGTGGTTTGAGGATCAAGTTGATTTTCTGACTTGCTGTGTCCATTTTAGCATATTTTCCCTCAATGAAGCGTCCCAAAGTTAGTATCATGATGAGCCAAAGTATGAGGATAAATGCACCAAAACCCACCCAAAATTCGATCCATGGAGAAATTAGATATGTTTCTTTCAGTTGTTTCAAAAGTTCTTTAGCTTTATCTTTAAAGGTTTTTGATGATGGCGTTGTCTTTGATTCACTGAAGCCTTCAGAGGAATCATGGAAGTTTATGAAGTAGCCGGATGCAGTTCTGTCAATTGTTCCAATTGCTTCAGGATTACTGGTTCTTGCATAGTCGTTTGATACTTCATTATAGGTTGGTGTGTCTCTGCTAAATGTTTTTATTTGGGTGTTCAGAGGTCTAAGTTCCATTGCATTGTTGCATAGTCCTTGTTGTAGATTTGTAGGCGTTTCGAATGTGATCAGCCTCCTAGATTGAACCTCTGTGTTTGTAGCAAATCTTGGTGTTCTACTACTTATCGGGAGTCCACTTGGCCTACTATTTGTTATCGGCCACATGTTGTGGTTTTACCAGGTCGATGGATACAACTCGGTTCTCCTTTTTACCAGCAAGCGGCGGTAGTACTACTGATCTTGTCCCGTTGACAGACAAGACAGGAACTGCTTTTCTGTAAGAAGGCCCAAATTCCTTCTTTACCGCGATCTTTTCTCTGACTAGATCCCCGACTTTTGGAATCCAGACAGGTCTTGCTGGGACAGGTGGTGGTTCTTCAGTGGTTGTTGGCTGCTGTTTCAACTTTATGTTGCTCAGGTCTTTTCTTGTTTCGTTTAAGTCCTGGAAAATAGCCAAACGATCTTTGATATCAAAGCTTTTTTCCTTTACCACTGAAGTCTGACTGTCAAGGTCAGAGATTAACATCCTAGTTCCAAATAATAATTCGTATGGACTGAATCCCTTCAGAGAATTTCTTGGCAGGTTATTTAGACTACGTTGGACACTTATTAGATGTTTGACCCACCCAGCTCCCGAACCTAATATCCTTTCCGTTATAGATTGCTTTATGCCTTGGTTTTTTCTTTACACCATCCCGTATCCCTCAGGAAGGAAGTGAGAAGATTCCCGCTGTGCTATGCTCATTTGGCCATGTTTCCCCTCAGGCTGGAGGGCTAGAGTGAAAACAATGGTCAAACGTAGCATGCTCTTAGCGTATATGCCATTTAGACTCGCAAATCTTTGTATAACAGTCCAGACGTCAGCCGAGTGCTGGTGATCTACATTATAAGTGGAAACTAGCCTGTATATGTTAATCGCAAGCCTTGCTTTTTACTGTTGATTTTTTCTGGAGTGAAACGACACGGTATTACACCGTTTCTCTCACCACTGCGATTCCTGTTGCAGTTGGGGCACTTTTTTACAAACATGGTGTGATGCAGGCTCATGCCTGGCCACCAGTACCTTGATTGTAATTCTTCCAGAGAATCTTTTAGTTTGAGGTGTCTGAGACCCTCGCCCATATGTGCGTCTGCGATTAACAAGTTTCTCCTGTCCATGTTTGGAATCACTCTATCCCCCACTCCAGGGATTCGAGCAAAAGGGACGGAGTTTGCATCGATTATGTATGTGTAATTGAGTGGAAAGTTGATCGGTAGCGCTGAGCAGTCGCCTTTTGATGACGTTTTCACCGCCAGCACTGTTTCACCGTCAATATACTTCACTGCACGCTTTTTTCGAGCTACGGAAGCCGAGTTAGTTGCTACCGCTGTGGCTGTTTCAGCCAATGAATTCCCTGCAACGTGAATGCCATCACGCTGATGACTCAGTGAGTGTGTCACGTGAGTCTTTGGTAGTTCTTTTTGTAAAAGAGCTATTTGTTCCCAAAGCAGTTTTTGCTTTATTGTTGCACCTGTGTCATCTTTGTAACCGTTTTGAATCCATGTCTGCAAACCGTTGTTATATGATTTGACGCAGTAATATGAATCGGACACTATAAGTGTCGGGAATTCGCGATCCGCATTATCTAGCGCCATTTTCAATGCTATTATTTCAGTCTGTTGTTCTGAATTAGTTTCTACTGAGTGTGTTTTTGTTAATAGAGGTCTTAGTTTACCTCCGCGCCACACTTCTTTTGTAATCTCACATGTGGGGTTGTATGCTTGTTCTCCCCAAACGGAGGGTTGAGCATGTCCGTCTGTATAGATTACACAAGCGTATTGTCGTAAGGGCAGAATGTCGATAGGCAGAGGGAATGTTCTTTCATATTCTAGATTTTTCAATTCCTTTAGTTCTGGATCAAAGTAGTAGTATACTTTGTCCGTTGTAATTGAATTCACCCATTGTATCCATTCCGGATTCAATGTTGTTGTTGGTAAATTACAAGGTGTTGTTAATGCCTCAAAGGCTGATTCTGCTGTTCTGACTGTGATACGTCTACCGTCCGCTTGATCTTTTTCTCTAGCTATTGCGGTTTGAACTGCATGAACTATGTTTTCTTTAATGCTGAATTTCTTTTCAGCTTCTGTGTACAAGTGTGATTTGAATGCAATCGGTACCTTTTCTCCCTCATTAGAGGTCAGGTATGTGAATCCGCATCTTCCTGGGATGACTCGAATCACAAGATTGCGTGTGTTATCACGTGTTTCTAATTTTGTTTTAATTAGCATGTCTGTTTGTAAGGATCTCAAAATTTCTGTGTGTGTTTGAGTCCAATTGGTTCTTTTAAAATCTGGTTTTATTAGATCATAAAGGGGTTTGACCCTTTCTGCGTAATTTGCAATGTATGTTCTTCCGAAATTTAGGAAGCCTAGAATTGACTGTAGGTTTTTTAGTGTTCTAGGTGCTTGGAGTACGGCACATTTCTCTAGGAAATTGTCAGCCAGGCTTTTGCCTTCACTTGATAATTCGTATCCTAAGAACAGGACTGTTAGATGGGCAATTCTGGATTTTTTAAAGTTGAATTTGTAACCCTCTGCTGCGAACCCAAGTATTATGGTGTTCACTCTCTTCAAGTGAGTCTCCAAGTCATCATCTGTTAAGTATATGTCGTCGACATACGATAATGCTTCGTCGTCATATGTTTGTAGTAATTCTGTTACTCTCGCTGAGAATACTCCCGGGCTGTTCTTGTACCCCTGGGCTAACCGACAGAATTGTTTTTGAGTGCCATTTATTGAGAATGCAGACAAATATCTGCTCTCTGGTGCTATGTTTTGACAAAAGAATCCATTAGAGATGTCTAATGTTGTTTTGTATTTTTTGCGCACTATGTTATTCATTATTGCAGCACTATGCGAGTTTTGCACTGCAAAAGTTTTGCAACATGAGTTAAGGTGTCGGTAATCCAAAACTAGACGATATGAATTGTCTGGTTTGGAGACCGGAAACAAAGGGTTGTTCATTTGTGAGGTGCAAGTTTCAATCACCCCCTGGTATTCTAATTGATCTAGGATCTCTTTTACCTGTTTTTTAGCTTCTTGCTTAATTGGGTACTGCCTTTGTGCAGTAGGTTGTGATTTTAACTGGATTTTGTGAGGAGGAGAGTCCTCATCCCATCCTACGTGATTTTTATATAAAGCAGGAGCTAGGGCTACTGCCCACTTTCTAGCAAGTGTGTATTTTTTATGAATTGGGATGTGATTTGAGAAGGCAGGCATAATTATTTCTTCGCCATGAGGGCAATCCCTGACAAACTCTGGTGGCCAGTCTTTTTCAGCTAGAAGGATATCATAGCCCTTGGAGAGATTATCCCAAAATAGTCCCCTTATTTTTCTAGTCTTATCCCCCTCTATACGTAAAATTATTTCATATATTTTGTGAGGTTTGCTAACTCTGGTGTCTGCAGTTTCCACTTGAAGATATTCATTCGTGTCCACTGTCTCCAGATGGTTCATAAGGACTTTGCGAGCTATGCTCACTTCTGCTGCGCTGTCTAGCATTGTCTGAGCCCATTCTCCGTTTTTCAGTTGTGTCCTCAGTATTCTCGGCATTGTTAACTACCTTGATACTGGCTACCTTCTTTTTTGGAAATTGTAATTTCTTTTTTAGCTGAGCAGGTTCCTTGTCTTTGGACTTGGCGTGCTCTTCTCTTTGTTCTGATCGTCCTCTTCTTTCCGATTTCTGCGAGGAAGTCTGAAAAGATTGAGAGGGACGTGTATCAATGTCTTGATATCTATCAGGCTTCTTTATATTATCCCTATTTCTAAGGTTATATCTTTTCCCAGAGGGGTCACTCTGGGGTGACCTGTGTCTTTGGTTCGGAGATTTTTCTCTTCGCCTAGGAGACCTTCCTCTGGACTGGAATTTCTTTTCTTTAGGATTGGATTGTTTGTTTCCATCCCAGCTCTTTTTTTGTGATGTTGAGTTATTATTAAAAAATATTTTTTCAGGACTTTCAATCAGTTGTGGTTTTACTGGTATTCCACCTAAACTATCTCTACCTAGTTCCTCATAGGATTTTTCTATGATTCTGGCAATTTCAGCTGGTTGGTCTGCTATATCTGTCTCTTTTAGCCTCTGGCGGATCGCCACGTTTGCTGCTTCTCCCTTTATGTTGGCTAATAATATAGCCGAGACCTGCTTGAAGTCTTTTAGTAATTTCATACCAAGAGTTAAAGCGGGTTCTGGACCATATTCATCTTGAATTTGTTTTAGCACATCTGGTATTACCGAAAAGGATGGAACACCGTGCGTTTTTGTGTAAATGGAAGCAAAGACTGTACCCCAAGTGTCACAGTCCTCAATGTGTGGTGCGATTCCCATTGGAAGACAGATAGTCAGAATCCTGTGTTTTTCTAACGGGGTGGTGTCTGGAAACACAGCCTCTATTTGGGTGATTTTTTGTGCTAACCAGAATGGTATTTGTTCCCGTTTAGCTGGTACTTTACCTAGGCAGGATTGTATGTTCTGTGGTGTAATTTTATTTGTGTTCCCCTGGTGAGGGGTCAGCTGTGGAATTTTAATTGCTGGCTGAATTGTTGAAGTCCGCATCACATATTGGACTAATTGTCTATGTATCTTTATTAATTGTTTTAGTTGTACTAAAAGATCTGCTGCAGGCATTCTTTCGATGTCTGGATGTGGTGTGTATCTGGCTAGGACCAGCCACGTTGCTCCTGGTCTCCCTAAGGGACCGAGCCTGGTGATGTGATTATTATGTTTTAGGGCGCCATTAAATAAGAGCAGGTGCTCTTGAAATTTAAGTGGTACTTCCACCTCCTCGAAAGGAGTGTACTCATTAGGAGGTTCCTCTGTTTTGTAATAGTGGAAGTACTTTGTTACAGCATTTGCTGCTGGAAAATGTATCCATGAATAGTATACCCCTGTCTGCCGATATTCGTGTGCCTCAATTACGAATATGACTGTACCACCTCTAGGTGTCAGTCCATTTTCTATAAGTTTTAAGGTTATAGATTTCCTTTTGATGACCGGGATGAGTATTATATCCTGGTCTGCTTCTTGCAGTGCAGTATCATCTGCTGCGAGTTCAGTTGCTAATCTAACTGCCTCTCTTTCATCATCACTGTCTACCATTTTACCGACAGGATGGTTACTTTGTTTGTTTGCAGATCAGGTTTCTTATGGAAACAAAGATTAGATGCACAATATTTTGGAACGGTTTATCCTTCAACGTTGACTAAACCAAGTACCATACATAGGAGTTTCCTCCTGCGAGGTTTGGCGGATATTACCTTTCACCCACTCCAGACGTCTTTGGAGTATTATGGGAAAAGGGGTCTGAGTGAGAAAGCACGACTGAGTTACTCTAAATGTCTTACGTTAGTTTTATCGCCCTTCCAAACGCGTTGGGCGCCATGTAGTGTAGTTCCTATTATCCCAATAGGCTCTGCGCATTGGAATAATACCTTCAATAGTATAGGCCTAGACCAGACGTTAACTAGGTCTACTACTGTCGATATTAGACTTAAAGTTTTGGGTTTGCCAGCTAGCTCAGAGTTCACTAGAAACGTTCTCGAATAGGCAAGGAGGAGTTGAACCTCCCTGGATAGACAAGAAGGGATTTAGTTTCTGACAACCATAGAACATGACAACTTTGCTCTCCCCTAATCAAGAGTGTATCTCGAGAGTCGTGTGAACAAAAGGCAATTTATTTTACTCAGTCAGTACGTGCATTCTTAGTCTCATCAGATTGTAGAGAAAAGGAAGAGACGGGCGTGTTCAATAAAAGATGTTATTTATTGATCAGTCTCTTTTCTCATACAAGAGAAATGGATCGATATTATTGCAATACTTATGGTTAAGTAAAGTGCATACATTAAAAGCAGAAGTATAAAATAATACTGTAAAAACATTGATATGGTTTCTAAGCCATATGAAGGTTTAAAATGAATAAGATATATTACATACACATATACATTTGACTAATCGTACTCAACTGGTGTTTCTAACTATGCCTACCCCGTGTAGCTGACCTAAGTCTAATGCGTGGGCGGGAATAGAAAGTTACAGTTTAAGTTAAGTTTGTTTTTGCCAAGTGACTGACTAAAGAATTCTCTGTGAGGGGTTATTCAGTTCTGTACCTGGAATCTAGGATGGATGAGGGATGGTATCTCTCGTCTCTGGCCTCGATATTCCAGGCTGCCTGCGAGGGCTACCCGGAAGTACCGGAGCTGGATTTCTCGGCAGGAGAAAAGACAGCTTCTCGTTCTCAGCGCGTCAGGAAGGCGGGGCTGCGCCAGCGGGGTCTGCTCTGCTCTGGGCTTCGGCAAGTCTGGCTGCTCCGATCTCGTCACCACCGCGTGTGTTTGCATAGGGCAATATCGGTAATATTTATACCTTTAAGGTGCCGAGATTGACGTAAGGATGGACATAGATACGTCAATAAGGATGTCATACGACCAGGTCGTTAGCACATTCTTTTGCTGAAGTTCTCGGTGAAATCAAAACAATGGCCGCAGGGTTTTTCCCAGGTTGTCATAGGTTTGATTTGTTTTGAGAACTCCGTATGCCTTATCAGGGGCTGGAGGAATATCGCTTGTCTAATTAGATGGCAAGCGTTATGACCTAATCATATAACACGTTCCTGTGCCGTAGTGTGGCTTTATCAGATAACGGTCCCTGCATCATGGGGGTTTTCTGCCTCATGGGATGGCTGCTAGTTAACTTGTTAGTTTGTTAACCAGAATAGGGTCAGGAATAGGGGGATCGATACAGAACCTATAGGAATACATCACAATAAGATACATCGACCACAAAGCTTTAGGGGTGTACGTCAATGGCCATTTCCCCTCTGTTCCTCAGGTGACCAACAACTGACTGCAGAGGACGACAACATCAACCTGCAGGGCCAGTTTCCAACCCTGGAACATGGACTCTCGGATAAGGACTCCCTGGATTTTGAGAACACGGAGCTCGAAGCGTGCCCATCTAGTGTACCAGGGCGCAATAGGTCCCAGGACCCCACTGTCCCCCCACCCCCTCAGCAGCACAAACAACAACTACACTTACCCCTGCTGGAACTACTTGTGCAGCCTACACCACTACCACCACCACCTGGTGCTGCCTGCAACACTCTCCCTGCCCCAAAGGATGACCACCCCACCCCACCAACTCAGGAGGGCAGGGAGAGGAGGTGGGTGCCTACAATGGTGAGGCAACAGGTCTGTGACAGCAGGGCAGGTGGGAGGGCAAGGGGGAGTCGAAGTTAACACGACACTGGGATCGAAGCCCTTGACAACATCAGTCCTTGGGGCCTATGAACGGGCCCAGGGACAAACGGACCAGGCTCAGGAAGGTTCACGTGAGCTCCGCCTGCTGCTGAGGTCCATTGACACCCTCATGGGCCAAATTGTGGACCTCTTGGGCCAGTTAGTGGTGGTTCTGAGGGACAGGCCTGCGGCACAACCAACACCTCCACCTACCTCCGTTGTTCCGCAGGGTGACAGTTCCACATCCTCCCCTATGGGAACGATGAGGGGGGACTCCTCAGACCCCACTGGCCCGCAGCAGAGGCCCCCTCTACAAATCGACAAAGGGGCCATCCAAAGAAATACGAGGGAGGAACCTGTGGCAAAGTACCTGCCAAATGCCAGTCAAGGAGCCAGCCATGATAACAACCCTCTTCACCATTGCATTGACTTTGTTGACTGTCCTTCCCCACACTGCCTTGTTAATGGCATCCGTCTGTTGTACTTGGTCACCACATCAATGTGGTGACTAATCGATTGTCTCATCTACCATTACTGACAACTCATTGCTTCACAATTCACCTTTTCGTAAATATTCCCTCCCCTGTAACATGTACCGAATAAACACTCCTTACACACACATGTCATTGTGTCTGTTCTAGGCTGGGTGTAGTTTGCATAGCAGCACTACACATAGCTTCAGATGACACTGTGTACTTACTGTGAAAAAATTGCAAAATAAATGCAAATGGCATCCTGCTCAGTGCCAGTTATGATAAAATAAGTATCTCTATCTTTATTTGCTAAAGTGCATATAGAACTTTCACAAAAGTGAAACTGAAAATTAGCTAGCAGTGAGAGAGGTGATGATTTTGGGATCCTCCCTAACCTGGGGGAGTACCAAACAGATGCCTTGAAAACAAAAAACACATCTTATTGAACGAATTGGTGGTGGTCCCATCCTCTTAGGACCACCCCAAGCACAGTTATTGGCAAAAAAGCATTACCAACCAAAGGCCCTGCAAAGCATTATGGGATGAGTTTAGCAGTGGCCAGTGAATATTATATAGTATCCAATATCAAAATAATTCTACAAAGAGCTACAGTTCAACTGGTGGATACTAGATGTCCCTCACGAGTCAAATGCAAATGCTTGATGAAAGGGTTTCAATGGTTTTGCATTTGACTCGTGAGGCACATCTAGTAACGACTAGAGGAACTGCAGCTTGATGTAAGAATAATTTCAATGCTTTACATTTGACTCGTGAGGGACATCTAGTAACGATTAGGTGAACTGCAGCTCTTTGTAGAATTATTTTGATATTGGATACTATGATATTCACTGTCCACTGCTAATCTTGTCCAATAATGCTTTGCAGTGCCTTTGGTTCGGATTGTTTTTTGCCAATAACTGTGCATGGGGTGGTCCTAAGAGGATGGGACCACGACTGAAGTTCAACAAAATGTGCTTTTTGTTTATGCTCTTTGTGTTCAAGGCATCTGCTTGGTCAATCCCACTAGGTTAGGGGGGACCCCAAAATCATCAGCGCTCTCATTGCCTAATGTTTTCATTGTAAAAGTTCACTTTTGAGAATTGGTTATATGCTTTTAAGCACGTAAAGTTGTTTTTTCAAAGCATCTGAGGATGTTGTTAATTCAGCTGCTATGCTTATGGATTGTACATAGACAAGGAGAGACTGAAGGGACCTAGGAAAACACAACAGAACAATATTCACTCTTCAGGTGGTGGCGTCACAGCCATCACACAAGACTTGTCATCAGGGTACTCCAATCTGCACATATTTCAATGAGCAACAGTACCGACCTGAACATCCTGTATCAGTGCCAACCTACCCTGTCCCAGGAACATTGGCACCCAGCACTGAGTCAACAACAGGCTGCAGTCAAAAAGAACACATACACCTTTCCACCAACAACGCCATCAGCAGACAATGGCTCCGTTGTACATTGTGACTCACCTTCAAGTGAAGTAGCGGTTGATGAGCTGGTGACATCTTCCTCCTTTCCACTATCCTCGTCACTGGGCATGGTTTGGTTATCAGGCGGGGGCCTTGGCTGCTCATCAGCATCCAGGAACAGGGGCAACTCCTTGCGCAATGCCAGGTTGTGGAGCATGCAGCATGCAACTACAATCTGACACACCTTTTTGGGCGAGTACATCAGTGCACCTCTGGTCTTGTCCAGGCAGCGGAAACGTGATTTTAGGTGACCGAAAGTACGCTTGACCACATGACGTGTCCTCCCATGGGCATCATTGTAGCGGACTTCCCTTGGGGTCCTTGTATTCTGCAGTGGGGTCAGCAAACCAAGGACGGTTTATAATATGCAGAATCCCCTAGGTGGGAGATACACAGACCATCTTTCTAATATGAGTGTGGCAGAGGACGGCATGTCACACACACAGCACGCTACCTGACTCTTCGTACTCACAGCAGCAGTTGCAGAACGAGCAGGAGCAGAGCAAGTGGGAGCAGAGCAGGAGCTTCGGCTTCGGCTCCGGCAATGAGCGCGGTTGCGGCTGCTAAGGAGGAGGGAGAAGAGAGGGAGAACATCAAGAGAAAGACCCTCCCACAACCACCTGCAAATAAGCAAACACCAGCGGTGCCATTTGCATCGCCATTTGCGGTAGGACTGCAGCAGCTTATTCATCACGATCACGCGCCTGCCTGCCTGCAACCAGAGCCAGGGCCCCATTGTCTGCCAAAGGAGTCTGCGGGCCATTGCTGAGCATTTGTGGGGCACAGCAGCTCTTGCTACCCCTCCCCCCAACTGTGGCACCAAGGAGCAGCAGTGTGCAGCAGTGGTAGCGGTGGGAGGTGAGTAGAGCGCGGTGAGTACCACTAAGCTGATGACTGAGCCGCAAAGCTGCAGTGCATCAGAATCACAAAGGAGCGTAAGTCTCAGAATTTCTCGGGCACCCACCCAGCCCGCCCAGCCCGTCCCTCCAACACTGGACATTAAACATCAAGCAGGCGGATCTGCCGGTCCTGCAGTGTGGCTTCAGTGCCACACATCAGGAGAGATAGCCAGGAGAAAAAGCCGGGTTGAGAGATCGGGGTACAGAGTGCGGAGAATCGAGCAGCAGAAGGGGGAGCGGAGACGCTTAGATTGACGAGAAGTAGGGAGAACGATGGCGAACAGAGCAGAGACAGAGAGGAGAGGAGCGGCAAACGGTGAGGGGTGTGTGGCAGCGGCTCAGACTGCAGCAGAGGCCAGGCCTGGGAGTGGCTGAAAGTGTGTAGGTGAGCGGTGAGTGGTGAAACCTGCGGGCCATCTGTAAAAAGCCAAACCGCTAACCGCTAATCCCCCCTGAAAGTCGCTCCTTCTCCTTCTTCTCCCCCCCTCCTTCACATCCTGGTTCTGTTCCTAGCCCCACCTAAACTCCGCTGAGCTCCACCTGAATCCACCTCAGTCCCCCGCCTAACCTTGTTAAAAAGACAACCACGGGTTGAAGGAAGTTGTCAAGGTCCCCGAGTCCGAGGAAATAGGTCGCTGAAGCAAGGAGCTCACGCTAAAAGGAGGTTAAAAGAAATGGCAGAGTCAGCCCACTAACTTGTGTGAGAGAGAGTACCCGGGTAAACCGGTAGATTAGGCCCAATAGTCTGGGTACAGCCAGCGGTTTCCCAAGTGTCATTACTCGGCGATTGCTACATCCAAACTTTTGCCACCTATCTGATTTCTTCCATCCATTGCAGTCTTTTCACCGTCCTCTATAGCTTGTTTAGTGTTGCAAGAAACTACTGTTACTCACCAAAAACACACAGTTTATATCCTCACTGTGAAATGGCGTACAAAAAACTGAGATCATGTACAATTTTTATGAAAAGACTGGGCACGGAACAAGCAAATGCAAGGAGTGCCGGGAAGTCGATCTGACTAGGAAAGTCTATAACGATCCCCAGAATAACCAAATACTTCATAAAACAAAGTACAGATGTGCAGGAGCAAACACAAAAGATCAACAAAATAAGACGAATAATAATGAGGAAAAGAAAGTAGTAAATTCTAATGATCTCACTCAAAATCCTAAAGTACTGGAGGCTGATATAACACGCATTGGTATAGCCAATAGGTCTAGCTTTTGGGACATTAGCAGTATTTAGTTATGCAGCACAATATCCTTGGTGCAAAAACATCAACTGTTGCTTGGCTAAAAACCTATAGGGTCTCAAAGGTGAGACCTATTGGCTATGCCAATGTTTGTTTTTAGAAGCCTGGCATGCAGTTTAAATGTAGGCTGGTTAGAAAGGTGCCAACCCGAGGGGCAAGGTCTAGAGAGAAATAAGCTAGGAAGAGAGGCGAGTTATAATGAGATAGCACAAATAGAAAGGTGAAGCACAGAATGACAGGTCAGGTAAACAAAATAGCGATGCAGAGAGGCAGGTAGAGCCGGTGGGATGAAAAATAGAAAGATATGAGAAATAGAGAGAAAAGAGGTGCAGATGAGGTAGAGATATGAGGCTAATATAGAGGAAGGGCGAGGGAGAAGTAGAGAATGGTGAAATAGGGAGAGAGAGACAGAGGTAAGACAGATGTATTAAACAAGTGAGACATTGGAAGCAGAGAGAGTGAACGGAGACAGTGAAGGAGATGGAAAGAGAGATGAAAGCAAAGGGAGTGATAGTTGGAGTGGAAGAGGTAGAGAGAGCATTGTAGAGATAAAGAAATAAAATAATGTGAAATGTGAGGGAAAGAGGACATCCATAAAAAGAGAGACATAGAAGGCCAATAGGTGAGGTAAATTGAGAGGCTAGATAGTGTATGAGAAGTGGGGAAGAGAGAGATAAGGCAGTGAGTTATGAGGCAGAGAGAGAAATGAAAGAGAGAATTGTGAGGTAGAAAGAGGCATGCGAGAGGTAGAGAAAGGTATGGTATAGATGGCAAAAATTATAGAAAGGGTAAGATAATGAGAGATGAAATTAAGAGGGAGGTGAAGTAAATGGAAGAGAAATGAAGGGGAATGAGATGCAAACAGAGCAGCAAGATGCAGAAAGAAGAGAAAGTAGAAAGAGAGAGAGAGTGAGGGGCACTTGAGCGAGTGACAACAACCCCATTTGAAGAAGGTGAAAATAAGAGTGATGCCCCCTTGGTCCACTCTAAATATCGTTATTAAGAGATATCCTACTGTTGAACCCAGTGCATATGTTAAAACATGTACAAAGATATTAAGCAAGCCTTCATAAATTATTCCCTAAAATACAAAGCCGTTTTTAATAGAAACACATCAAAAGCACATCGCCTTAGAAGAAACCTTCAAAGTGTAGCACATCTCTGATAGTGGTCGGGATCCGGGGTATACGACGTGTCCATCCTTTTTTAGCCTCGCACTGAAAGTTTAAACAAGCTGTAGCCTGGTAACTGACGAGGAGGGAGAGGGTAGTAGAAGGGATGGGCTTAAGGTGCACCAAATCCCAGGTGTCCAGCGCTTTTGGCACCCATGTTCATGAATGGGCTTGCAATCCACTACAAGATGACAAGGGTGAGTTGGCTCGCATGTTTCTGTACAACTGTATTACATAATGTGCATGCATGGTTGGCCATCTTTGATTATTTGTGTTCGCATAATTCGGAGGGATGCACAGCAGCTTGCACTGCTGTGCAACGTGTCTAAAAAACATTGACAAAGCTGATCTGGTATAGGCGAAACTGATTATCTTCACTGATGCTTGTTAAGGGGAGATGTTACCAGCTATCCTTAGTAATCAAGACACCATTTGCAGGGGATTGGTTTTTCTCTAGCAACCTAATGCATTTTGGGGTTTGTAGTACTGGTTTATTTCAACTGAACCAATTAAAACAACTAGTGGCCCAGGACTTGAATTGGGCATCCTTGGTGACATTAACCATTTGGTAACCTTTTTTTCAGTCTAAGCGCTTTTGAACAGACTGATTTATTGTGTTTAGGGAAGCAGGGTTGTAGCTACAAATAGTGCAGCAGGTTCAGTGGCACTGGGACCCAGTGGCCCACTGAACCATAGCTATTCTTTAGCTGAACCATGGCTATAGTTTTATCCCTTCTCCCCTTGCACCAGGGACCATAGCACCTGTGATACGCCACTGTAGTGCAGAGAAAGTGTATGTTGGCGTATATAATGTTATAGCTAGGAGACCGTTGCGTTTGAGCGGAATGTGTGATTTTCTCCGGTTGTTTTTTCAGCAGGTTGCTGATTGTGCAAGGAGCCAGCTCAATTTTAAGGGGCGTGAGGGCGTTTGGGAAGGGTGCGCCTGTCCGCAGAGGGTGCGGTTCAGACCTGTGATTGCAGGGGCAGTGGTGCATCATTGATGAGGGTTCGTATGAGAATCTCAGTTGTCTTGGGAATCTGGCAGTTATTCTGGAAAAGAGGGCAGAGCATTGTGCGGAGAGGGCGTGGCCTTTGACAAAATGGATGGTATGAGTGATGTCTGACTCTGAAGCTGGGGTAAATGGCGAATCAATATAGCTAAAAGTAGCCACAGATGGGGAGAGGCTGTTGGGATTTGAAAAGGTGAGAGATTGTCCAAATTTAAGAATGAAAGTAGAAACTCAGACTTTCGAACAAACTTAACAGACCCTTGTTTCGCTATGTTGGCCCACCTGTTTCTTAGTTGGGTCCGATAGCGCAAAGAGATCACATTCTGGGAGCGTCTGCATGTATAGCTCTGCAAAATTCGAAATGGAACTGGGGGAAAACTGTTGGAAGTGTTAAACAAATATACCTACTTAGGGAGAACTTTTTCTAAATCCCTGCAAAACTTGCTTCATATACAGAATCTGAACCGGAAAGTTGACGTCCATATGGGGGCACTTTTACGATTAAATGCCTCCACCGCCCAAAGGCATTTTTCCTCTCTTCTTCAGGTATATAGTGCTAAGATTCCACCAGTACTATCATACGCTATTGAATACATCCCACTAAGTCAATGGAAACATCTGGATCTCAAAGAAGGGAAAGTCCTCCGGAAACTCACAAAGATGTCTCAAGCTGTTCCGGTACAAGCTCCCTGCCTCGAGCTTTCACTAGTATTGTCTTATGCCAGAGGAATTAGTAATATCATTAGATGGAGATATAACCTCATCCATGCGGAACAAGGAACGCTGCGATCTTTATTAAAATCAGAGACATTTGAACAATGTTTGCTGAAATATGTATTTAGTAGGAATGTCTCAATTCCTTTTAAAATATCAAATATTAATATTAATGTGTTGCAATCTTGGACTCCTGTCCAGTTGAAGCTCTTTTTAAAACATCTAACACCAAGGTTAAGCTTTGAACTTGATACTCAGCATTGCTCTGAATTGACACTGTATAAAAAATATGCTGAAACAATTGTTTATCGGATCATACAGCAGTATATCTATTTTAACCTAAAGCACGGTGTAAGGCGATTGATTATATTACTCCGGCTTGGGATACTTCCTTTAAAATATTTTACCTACAAGTGGTTTCCAAAATAAAAAACTAGTAGTGACTGTAACCTATGTAACAGCGGGGAGCAAGATCTGGAACATATGTTATTTGTGTGCCCAAATGTGACAGTTGTGGAAGCAACCCATTCGTACAAAACGTAAAATTAATTCAGTTCAGACCTTGATTTCGCTTTGTGAGGTACCGCCAAATTAATTTGTATGTTACAATTTAGTTACATTTTAAAAATCTTTTTTTAATCTGTATTAGAACGACCAATGTTATCATCTTATTGCCAAATTTTAAAGGAAAATTTTATGTATTAAATATTTGTTGTTCTCAGCTGAAAACGAAATCAAATAAAATAAACTAGAAACTTGAAAAACAAAACTTGTACTCACCCACAATCCATGCATGCTCTGGAAGCAGGTTATCCATCAGCTGTGGCACAATGCTGTTACGCATGATGTACGAGTCATAGGCAGAGCAAGGGAATTTGGCACAGACATGTGAGATGATCATGTCCGCCTGGCACACCACTTGCATATTGATGAAATGGAAATGCTTCCTGTTCCTGTAGATGTGCTCACATGCCTGTGGTGGAACCAGGCCAACATGTGTGCAGTCAATGGCACCAGCAACATTGGGGATCTGCCCAAGTGCATAGAAATCTCCCTTCACAGCCGCCAATTCATGCCTCCTGGGGAAATGGATATATCTGTCCTTGTAGATCATCATAGAGGAAAGGACATCACGTAGCACCATGCTGAACATAGGTTGCGACATCCCACCTGCGCTGGACACCCTGTACTGGAATGATTCAGAAGCAAAAAAATGCAGGGCCACCATCACCTTAGACGTTGCTGTGAAAGCACTCGGATATGTCCTAAGAGGCTGAAGGTAGAGTTCCAACATTGTCCATGTCTGCCAACACTATGTAGGGACGATGCATATTTGGACTCCTCCTAGGTGAGATCAAAGGGGACACATGTCAATGCAATCCACCAGGAGATGTGTCTGACATCTTACATTTTGACTGACAGAATGCCAACAATGACTGTCACCACAGTTAAGCTCACAGCCCAACTTACATGTAGGCACACCTTCAGCTACGCCATCTGCACACCTGTCCACTTTTCACACAGCTAGCACCTTCCAAACAATATCTGACTATGTGAATGCCCAAAGGGACATGTCCACATCTTGCATGTGCAGCTCTGAGAGTAGTTCAGACAGCATATGTGTTAAACAGCAACACTACTGTCTCATACCTAGCTGCTGTACCTGCCAGTCCTTCTTGCGTAAGTCGAACTTGCCACACATCAACAACACAATGAGCCCAGTCTGTGCGTAAACATTAAGTCTGTGCATGAGCCACGAAAAGTAGACAGTCAAATATGCACATTGGGTAATCATACATTCATCACTGTGAATTGCTCTTCCCTTTCACACATTAACATGTGTACCCATTGGAGAGTCCATCACAACACTGTTCTGTGTACATGCTCAGCAATATCATAAGTGACATGTGAGGGAGTACATCCCAATGTTTAAAATTATATACACAAAGAATGGCATGTGTAGTCAGCAGTGGCGTAAATGTTACATTGGCATTGTGTGCACAATCATGTGCCATTAATTATGTGGCCACTGTGCACTGTTGTGAACTGCTGATTGGCCATTGACACAGCATGATGTGTCCATAGGTGCTGTCAAATTCCTCTGCCACCCAAAATCACGGTCATTCCTAGCAATGTATGGCACTCATATTGCGGTAGCTACCGCCTGGCCCCAGCGGTGAGTCACTGCCAAAGCCACACTCGTGGTTGTGATAGTGATATGTATATTGCCAAATGGCAGTTGGCATGCTCCGCCACCCAATTCACGGTCATTGGCTCAAATATATGGCACCCATATCGTGGTAGCTACCGCCTGGCTCCAGTCGTGTGTTACTGCCAATGCCAAAGCCACACTCGGGGTAGTGATAGACACATACCCATGGTCAAATAACGGTTGGCATGCTCCGCCACCCAATTCACTGTCATTGGCTCAAATATATGGCACCCATATTGTGGTAGCTACCGCCTGGCCCCAGCGGTGTGTCAATGCCAAAGCCACACTCATGGTTGTGATAGTGATATGTATATTGCCAAATGGTGGTTGGCATGCTCCGCCACCCAATACACGGTCAGTGGCTCAAATGTATGGCACCCATATTGCGGTAGCAACCACCTGGCCCCAGCGGTGTGTCACTGCCAATGCCAAAGCCACACTCGCGGTTGTGAAAGTGATATGTGTGTTGGCTATTGGCGGTTGGCATGCTCCGCCACCCAATTCACGGTCATTGACTCAAATGTATGGCACCCATATCACGGTAGCTACCACCTGGCCTCAGTGGTGTGTCACTGCCAATGCCAAAGCCAAACTAGCGGTAGTGATAGGCATATACCCATGGTCAAATGGCGGTTGGCATGCTCCGCCACCCAAATCTTGGTCATTGGCTGAAATGTATGACACCCATATCACGGTAGCTACCGCCTGGCCCCTGCGTTCTGTCACTGCCAATGTCAAAACCCTTACAGCCAATGGGAACCGCAATTGCGGTAGACTAATGCAAATTTGAAAATTGCGGTAAACGTGCTCCGCCACTGTGGAGCCGGTCATGTAATGCAATTGAAAAATTCACAATCGCGGTAGAGACCACCTGGCCCCTGCAATTTGTCACTGCCAATACCCAAGCCCTTACAGCCAATGGGAACCACAATCTTGGTAGACTAATGCAATTTTGAAAATTGTTGTAGGCGTGCTCTGCCACCGTGGACCTGGTCATTGGATGCATTTGAAAAAAGGCTCACCTGGAACACCACTTACAGCAGCTTAGAACCACTGAACCTGCCCCAAGGGGGTATATATGTGTGGGAGAGAGCTTCACACTTCCACAGCTTCCAGAGCCTGCTGCCTGACACCTATCACCACCAACTGCTGCTGCTCCTGTCTCCAGAGCCTGCTGCCTGACACCCCACACCACCGACTGCTGCTGCTCCTGTCTCCAGAGCCTGCTGCCTGACACCCCTCACCACCAACTGCTGCCGCTTCTGTATCCTGGACCTAGTGATGTTGAGGACTGAGAAGATCCAGGCCTGTCCCTTCACCACCGAGGAGCTGGAGGCCCTGGTGTACGAGTTGCTCACACGGTATGGGAGACTATATGTTGCTCCAAATGTCATGGTAAGCATTGCAGAGTGAAGTGAGAGTGCAGGGAGTGCACACGTGAAGTTGATCTGCTGCAGTATGTGCCTGAGAGTGTGCGGGTTGTGTCAGGCACTGCCAAGCATGCTGTCTCCAGGGGAAAGGGGGTTATAGCCTATTTCACACGTTACCATGCCTGCACATCAAAATTGGAGGGACATGTATTGTTTCTTCACCCAAACAGTGACGCAGCAAGTTGGTAATCCAGGAGTCAGGACAGAAATTGCCTGTGTGAATGGATGTGTGGGTCCCTGATGTTCTTCACAGGCTCATCTGTTGCCTTAGCAAGGCTGTACATCCAGAGGGTACTGATGGAATTGTGTCTGACTAAAATTTTGCATCATGTATAGGCCAGCACTATGCTCAGGACTTTAATACCAGAGGGTGACACCCTTGATGGTAAATCACCTATGACACAGTAGTTTGTAGTACGTTTGTGCACAGCCCCTTCCATTTCCACCAGCATGTGTACTGACTTGCATGTGTAGGCACTGTTTGCACTCTCAATTTGTCCCTTGATGTGACGTTTCTGATGCCCCATGTTGGACTTCAGTGTGAGCCCACCTGGCCTGCACAGTCACTGCCCAATTTGAAAAGGACACATCACTGAATGTCCAGAGTGAAACATATTTGTTGTTTGCTAGACTATCCATCAAAGAGCCATCTCAAGCTTATAGATTGCACACGACAAGGCTTGTGAAAGGGTGTGAGATTGTAAGATCGTGTCCCTCAATGTGACCTCCATGACACAGTGAGCCATTCGCAGGGTAAGGACATTGATGGCTGCACAGTGTTGGACACAGTGAGTCTGCCCCAAAACATAATTTCCAATGTAATGTATGTCTTGCTCACCCACAAACTGCATGTGTATGAGATGGGCAGGTCCTGTGTCCACCCTCATACCTGCATGCATTTTTGTATGATTCTCCCATGATAATGTACTATTTGAGATGCTGTATTGTCTCTGCCAGACATATCTGTGAAGTAGTGCTGAGTTAGTATCATGCTCCTGTACTGAGAGATTGTGGTACATAACCCAGTGTCACTGATTTTTCCCCGTCCAGTCTCCCATGCCTGCAGCTCAAAGTCCACCAGCGTAAGGCCGTGTGGAGGGCCATTGCACGCAAGGTGCGTGCTCTGGGTGTCTCCAACCGAAGGCGCATACACTGTCACAAGAGGTGGGATGAGATCTGTCGGCTGAGCAAAAGCGTGACAGAGATGACGCTGGGACTGCTCCCTCGGACTAGTAGGATGGCGTGCAGGAGCATGACACCACTAATGGCCCACATATTAGCTGTGACACAGCCTAAGCTGGACGCACGTTTGAAGGAGCATCAGCAGCAAGCTGGGGGTGAGTATTCTGGGAAGGGTGACTTTGGTTTTGAGTGGCTGCGTGTGTGCACAGCCTGGGCCAGCGCTGGGCTCTGTGATGTTGCTAGTGTGATGCAATGGCTTGAAAGTGGCCTTTGTGTTGGGTGCAGCTGTCATGCATTTTCCCTACCTGTACTTTCCCATGGCATTGGAGTAATGGCCCTTGATATTGCATTCTGAATCGTGGCCTTGTGGCATTGTCTGCAGTGGGGTAGTCAGGGACATCCCATGGAAGGGAACGGCAGTGTGCATCATTTGAGTGTGCTTTCATCAATGTGTGCATTGCCTGATGTCACAATTGTGAGGACTACACATCTGTCACCAATGTTCAACTATAGTTGTGACCCAAAGTACGACATATTGGATGGCATGATCTCATGGCCAATGTGGACTGTTATCTTGGAGTCTGTGTCTGTGTTGTCCACTTCTACTGCCTCCAGATGTGACAGTGGCAACATGTTGGGAGGTGCATATTTTCCCTCCTTGGGGCCCTAGGTGTGCTCAGAGGGATCTGTGGGTCTGGTTACATGGAGCCACCGGCAGGCTATTTGGCTGTGTGGTAATCACATGGGTCACTTATGCAACGTTTGCATGCTAACACGCAATATTCAACTTTTGAATTGATGTTCCACAATGTTACTGCACTGGGTGGTGTGCAACATGGGAATATCATCATCTTGTTTTGTGTTTTGCTTGCATATGATGTTTGTGTTAATGCCACTGACCTGACCCTACATCTCTGTCTCATGCAGCATCTCTCGTGGGCACAGAAGGGCAGGGGACGGACACCAGTCGTGAGGCATCAAGCACGACTGCTACACATGAGCACAGTGACACTGATGTGACCAGCACCTCGGAGGGGGACAGGAGTCTGCTTGAGGAATCACAGCCAAAGACACCAACCTCAACGTCATCTGAGGCCAGTTGTGACGCACCTTTGTTGGCGGTCACAGGGAGCTGGGACTCCACCTCCTCTTCCACCACACAGCGTCCGGTGCCCATCCTCCCACCTACTTCCACTAGTGCTGCCCGTGTGCGCACCAGTAAGAAAGGAAGTGTCCTTCACCCCTGGCACCGCTGCCCCTGCCCCTGTCTCTACTGCTGCCATCAGTGTTGAGTCTGTGGACCTTTTGCGCCAGCTGTGTGTGGGCCAGACAACTCTCATCAACGCCTTCGTAGACCACAACAAAAAGTTGGCACAGGTCGGTGCTTTCATGGAGGGCATTGATTAAGACGTGGGTGTGCTACACCGGACTGTCCAGTATTTGTCCTCTGTAGTGACGGCAGCCATTCAACTGGCACAATCTCAGAGTCCAGCTCTAGTCCCTTTGTCCACACCCCTGCCAGTGTCTACATCTGATGATAGTGACCAGAGACCTCAGGCTCAGGATACAGCACAGGCAGCACACAAGAGCAGCAGCCCAAGCGGTCCAGAGCGCAGACACCATCCCCTAAAAAATCTAAAGCCACCCCAGAGCGCAAAGGCAAAAGCCCTTCAGGCAAAACTCAGGGGCATAAAGCCAAGAAGCAGGCCTCAGGCACACATGCCTCAGAGGCATCCCCAGCAAAGGACTCTCCTGTCCCAAAAGCGTCTTGCAAAGACAAGCAGACAGTTGCCATGCCCGCTGAGAAGCTGGTGTCTGCTAAGAGTCCATATAAAAAGAGCACCAAGGCAGAACCACCAACAACCTCAACTCTCATCCACACCCCTGTGAAGCAGGGAATGGAGGGTACTGTAGAGGGTACACCTGGTAAACAGGGGATGGAGGGGCAAAGGCAAGGACAAGCCAAGCGTACCAATGGATCCTGCATGTCCCCAGAAGGAGGGCCACCGGCTACACCTGATGCAGCTTTGGTAGAGAGTGTGCCTGTTGTGTCCGCCCCACCTCCCAGTCCTATCAAGACAGGAAAGCTATTTCAAATCCCCAATAAGTGGAAAGGCACCCCTCCACATTCTCCCACCCACACTGTATCTCACGGCAGCATGACTCCACCTCCACGTGCCACCACACCACTCGGTCCAAGCAGCGCTTTGGCTTCCGAAGCCACTGATACTTCTGCCTCAGCTGGGCCTCTCTCTCCCCGGTCCAGTCCTCCATCTAGCCCCGACACTCAGCCACCTCCCAGTCCTACTGACAGTCTGAGTCAAAGTTGCCCTCACACGCCTGTCTCTCCCAAAGCGGTGCCTGGACTGCCAATTGTTATCCCCCTAACTGTGTTGTTGACCATGGCAGGGTACAGTCTCATCCATTCCCTGTGCGGGATCTCATGTCCCTACTCTGCACTTTGTACTGGCCACTGGCCTTGATGTTCACTGCTATTTGCTTATTCCCTGTGCAGCTTCTCATGTACCTACTCTGCACCTTGAAGTGGCCACTGGGCTTGCTGTTTAACCATTCCCTGTGCAGCTTCTCATGTACCTACTCTGCACCTTGGGTTGGGCACTGGCCTTGCGGTTCACTGCTGTTTGACCATTCCTTATGCAGGTTCTCATGTATCTCCTATGCACTTTGTACTGGCCACTGACATTGATGTTCACTGCTGTTTGCCCATTCCGTGCGCAGCTTCTCATGTACCTACTCTGTACTTTGTACTGGCCACTGGGCTTGCTGTTAGACAAATGCATGTTCATCTCTGTTTGCCCATTCCCTGTGCAGGTTCTCTTGTACCTACTCTGCACCTTGGATTGGCCACTGGCCTTGCTGTTTGCCCATTGCCTGTGCAGCTTCTCATGTACTTACTCTGCACTTTGTACTGGCCACTGGCCTTGCTGTTTGCCCATTGCCTGTGCAGCTTCTCATGTACTTACTCTGCACCTTGGACTGGCCACTGGCCTTGATGTTCACTATTGTTTGCCCATTCCTTTTGCAGGATCTCACGTACCTACTCTGCACCTTGGACTGGCCACTGGCCTTGATGTTCACTGCTGTTTGCCCATTCCATGTGCAGCTTCTCATGTACCTACTCTGCACTTTGTACTGGCCACTGGCCTTGCTGTTTGCCCATTGCCTGTGCAGCTTCTCATGTACTTACTCTGCACCTTGGACTGGCCACTGGCCTTGATGTTCACTATTGTTTGCCCATTCCTTTTGCAGGATCTCATGTACCTGCTCTGCACCTTGGACTGCCCACGGGCCTTGCGGTTCACTGCTGTTTGCCCATTCCCTGTGCAGGTTTCATGTACCTACTCTGCACTTTGTACTGGCCACTGGCATTGATGTTTACTGCTGTTTGCCCATTGCCTGTGCAGCTTCCCATGTACCTACTCTGCACTTTGTACTGGCCACTGGCCTTGCTGTTTGCCCATTGCCTGTTCAGCTTCTCATGTACTTACTCTGCACCTTGGACTGGCCACTGGCCTTGATGTTCACTGTTGTTTGCCCATTCCTTTTTCAGGATCTCATGTACCTACTCTGCACCTTGGACTGGCCACTGGCCTTGCGGTTCACTGCTGTTTGCCCATTCCCTGTGCAGATTTCATGTACCTACTCTGCACTTTGTTCTGGCCACTGGCATTGATGTTCACTGCTGTTTGCCCATTGCTTCTGCAGCTTCCCATGAACCTACTCTGCACCTTGGACAGGCCATGGCCTTGCTGTTTACCCATTGCCTGTGCAACGTCTCATGTACCTACTCTGCACCTTGTACTGGCCACTGCCCTTGCTGTTTTCCCATTGCCTGTGCAGATTCTCATGTACCTACTCTGCACCTTGGACTGGCCACTGGCCTTGCTGTTCACTGCTGTTTGCCCATTCCCTGTGCAGGATCTCATGTACCTACTTTGCACCTTGGACTGGCCACCGGCCTTGCTGTTTACCCATTGCCTGTGCAGGTTCTCATGTACCTACTCTGCACTTTGTACTGGCCACTGGCATTGCTGTTCACTGCTGTTTGCCCATTCCCTGTTCAGCTTCTCATGTACCTACTCTGCACTTTGTACTGGCCACTGGCCTTGCTGTTTGCCCATTGCCTATTCACTGTTTTTTGCCCATTCCCTGTGCAGCTTCTCATGCACTTACTCTGCACCTTGGACTGGTCACTGACCTTGCTGTTTGCCCATTGCCTGTGCAGCTTCTCATGCACTTACTCTGCACCTTGGACTGGCCACTGGGCTTTCCGTTTACCCATTCCCTGTGCAGCTTCTCATGTACCTACTCTGCACCTTGGACTGGGCACTGGCCTTCCGGTTCACTGCTGTTTGCCCATTCCTTTTGCAGGTTCTCATGTACCTACTATGCACTTTGTACTGGCCACTGGCATTGATGTTCACTGCTGTTTGCCCATTCCGCGTGCAGCTTCTCACATACCTACTCTGTACTGGCGACTGGACTTGCTGTTAGCCCAATGCTTGTTCACTGCTGTTTGCCCATTCCCTGTGCAGGTTCTCTTGTACCTACTCTGCACCTTGGATTGGCCACTGGCCTTGATGTTCACTGCTGTTTGCCCATTCCCTGTGCATCTTCTCATGTACCTACTCTGCACTTTGTACTGGCCACTGGCCTTGCTGTTTGCCCATTGCCTGTGCAGCTTCTCATGTACTTACTCTGCACCTTGGACTGGGCACTGGCCTTGATGTTCACTATTGTTTGCCCATTTCTTTTGCAGGATCTCATGTACCTACTCTGCACCTTGGACTGGCCACGGGCCTTGCGGTTCACTGCTGTTTGCACATTCCCTGTGCAGGTTTCATGTACCTACTCTGCACTTTGTACTGGCCACTGGCCTTGCTGTTTGCCCATTGCCTGTGCAGCTTCTCATGTACTTACTCTGCACCTTGGACTGGCCACTGGCCTTGATGTTCACTGTTGTTTGCCCATTTCTTTTGCAGGATCTCATGTACCTACTCTGCACCTTGGACTGGCCACTGGCCTTGCGGTTCACTGCTGTTTGCCCATTCCCTGTGCAGGTTTCATGTACCTACTCTGCACTTTGTACTGGTCACTGGCATTGATGTTCACTGCTGTTTGCCCATTGCCTATGCAGCTTCCCATGTACCTACTCTGCACCTTGGACAGGCCATGGCCTTGCTGTTTACCCATTGCTTGTGCAACGTCTCATGTACCTACTCTGCACCTTGTACTGGCCTCTGGCCTTGCTGTTTTCCCATTGCCTGTGCAGCTTCTCATGTACCTACCCTGCACCTTGGACTGGCCACAGGCCTTGCTGTTCACTGCTGTTTGCCTATTCCCTGTGCAGGATCTCATGTACCTACTTTGCACCTTGGACTGGCCACCGGCATTGATGTTCACTGCTGTTTGCCCATTCCCTGTTCAACTTCTCATGTACCTACTCTGCACTTTGTACTGGCCAAAGCCTTGCTGTTTGCCTATTGCCTATTCACTGTTGTTTGCCCATTCCCTGTGCAGCATCTCATGTTCTTACTCTGCACCTTGGACGGGCCACTGGCATTGATATTCACTGCTGTTTGCCTAGTGCCCTGTGCAGCTTTTCATGTATCTACTCTGCACTTTGTACTTGACACTGGCCTTGCTGTTTGCCCATTGCCTGTGCAGCTTCTCATGTACTTACTCCGCACATTGAACTGGCCGCTGGCCTTGATGTTCATTGCTGTTTGGCCATTCACTGTGCTGGATCTCATGTACCTACTCTGCACCTTGGGCTGGGCACTGGCCTTGCGGTACACTGCTGCTTGCCCATTCCCTGTGCAGGTTCTCATGTACCTACTCTGCACTTTGTACTGGCCACTGGCATTGATGTTCACTGCTGTTTGCCCATTGCCTGTGCAGCTTCTCATGTACCTACTCTTCCCCTTGGACTGGCCATCGGCCTTGCTGTTCACTGATGTTTGCCCATTCCCTGTGCAGGATCTCATATACCTACTCTGCACATTGGACTGGCCACTGGCCTTGCTGTGTGCCCATTGCCTGTGCAGCTTCTCATGTACTTACTCTGCACCTTGGAATGGCCACTGGCCTTGATGTTCACTGCTGTTTGCCCATTCCCTGTGCAGCTTCTCATGTACCTACTCTGCACTTTGTACTGGACACTTACCTTGCTGTTCACTGCTGTTTGCCCATCCCCTGTGCAGGATCTCATGTACCTACTCTGCACCTTGGACTGCCCACTGGCCTTGCTGCTCACTGCTGTTTGCCTGTTCTCTGTGTAGCTTCTCACGTACCTGCTTTGCACTTTGTACTGGCCACTGGCATTGATGTTCTCTGCTGTTTGCCCATTCCCTGTGCAGCTTCTAATGTACCTACTCTGCACTTTGTACTGGCCATTGGCCTTGCTCTCGTCTTCTTTTGGTGCCTATCTGTGTAATATGTGAATAAAGACAATTACTCCTGTTGTATGCTTTTTCAGTGTCCTTGCTAAATAAAGGGTTTTCTTTGTGCGTATGGTTTAATGTGACACATGCTCTGTATGCCACTTCAACATTGCCAATGGCTTGTTCCACTTTTTCAGGGTTTTTCAGAGGTGACAGACACTTCAGTTCCTCTTGACTCTGAGTCTTGGGGGTGCAATGATGGTGGTTTGTGATGAACTACTGTTGTCATAATCATTCTTTGGTCAGGTTAGCTAAATCGTACACGTCATGTTTGGATGCACTGCCAACACAAAGTGGGATTCTATCCACAGGATTGCAGGCAGGCTGGCCAGGGCTGTCATGTCTGTGTGATGTTTCTTGATGTGTGGACAGCAGTGTTGGTGTATGGTCATCTTGTTATGGCCAGTCATCCTAGTCACATGGGTAAATTTCAATGTGTGCACTTGGGTGGTCAAGAAGTGTGCAGTATGAAGGGGGTGACTTTGTCAGTAGTATTGATTTGTGTTTGCCCCTGCAGTGGCAACTGCACACATGTGTCACCCAGGAGTTGAGTGCCTGTTAGTTTGATTGGTCAGTCCTGTGCTTGTGATTGTGTGCATATTTGGGAGTTGTAGGTTGTGCACTGTGCAGTGTGGTAGTGTGTCCTTGCACTTCTGGGGGACACCCACCTGTTGTTGGTGGCAATTGTGAGTATGCAGAGTGTGTGACTGGCAAGTCAGTGGTTTGTTGATCAGCCATGTGTCTTGAAGCTGTTTGTGCTCACTGTGCAGACCTGCTCAGCCCCACTGACCTTGTGGAAGTGTTTTCTCATGCATTGCTGTGACTTGAGGCTTTTTTGGCTCCAGTATGGCATTTGGGTTGTGGAGTCATAACATCCCCTATCTGCGCTTCTGAAGCCTACCCATTGTGAGCGTGCACTCCATCTATTTGTGTATGGGGCACTCCATCTATTTGTGTATGGTGCACTCCAGACATGTCCACTGCTGATGTACACAACATTTCACTCTCATGTCATCTGTTCCCTTGGTTTGCTAGTGTGTGTGCCTCCCCACCACTTTATTTGTTACACTTTGCTTTGTGGTGCTGATCTGTGCACAGGACCAATGTGCCACTCAGGACAGTTTCCCAATTGGTTATATGTGATTTTCTTGTACTGTCTTGCAGTCATAGTTGCTCATATGCAGTTCAACTGTTTGTGCTGCACAGTCCTCTGGTCATGTTGTTTTCACCTACGTGACCCAGACTTGTGCATCTGTGGGTGATAGGTGAGCTGTATGTGAGTTTGCTGGAATATATGACGTTACATCGCGAGCACATACCACGCGGTAGGTTACAACATGGACATTACATCGTCCGCGTTGTTACCACGCATGGCATTACATCGCAAGTCGTTTCTGTGACTTGCGCTAGATGGCGCGCTAGACTTAGGAATAGTATAAATTACTATTCCTACTCCAGTTAGAGCAACAGCAGGAAATGTGTTGGACTTAAAATCCAACACATTCCCCGTTGTTACACGCCATCTAGCACAAGTCGTTGAAACGACTTGCAATGTAATGCCATGTGTGGTAACAACGCAAACGATGTAAGCTCTGCGTTGTTATCAACCCGCGTGGTACTACCAGCATTGTAAATGCTGTCTCCCATTTGCTGAGGTACTTTTTCCCTTCCTGAGTGTGATATTGGGTACTCCTGTTCTGTCTGGGCTCACATTGCCTTACTCTAATTTTACTGCACAGGTCTGTGCTTGTTGTACTTCTGTGTATGTTGTTAGTGAGTTTTGTGTTTTGCTATTGTTTTTGTGCCAGCATTGGTTCAGGCATCCCTGAGTGTGTGTGTGGTGTTTTTTTATGCCCCCCCAGGGAGTGTATTGTTTGTCAGTGTATTGACTGGACATTCCTGGCACCATTCTGTGTGTTTGACACTGGTGTTGAGTGCTGTAGGTGTGAGGTTGGTGGGGGGTGGTATGTGTGAAGGATCAAAATTATGTTTGACAGTCATGGAGTGTAACAATGGGCCCTGTGTGTTGTGCTGCTGACATACACCTGTCAAGTAGTTGGATACAGATGTGTGGCTGTACACGGTTTGACTTCAGTGAGTTCCTTTCATCCCTGTGCCTATGCATGGGTTGCCTTGCAGTCTCCCTGAGTTGTTGTGGTTTCATTTCACTCACTGTGCCAGCCATGTGTGATTTGATGGGTTAAGGGTGTTGTTATACGTTCGTTCTCTTGTATACATGCTTAGTGGCTAGCTCCTTGGCCTTCCATTTGTGTCTACCTCACTTTAGCTATCCCAGTTTTTGTCCTCCATTGTTGCTGACATCTGCTCTGTGTATGTGGCATTGTGTCAGTGTGGGGTGTGTCTAGTTGAGTGATTGTTCCTATTCATTGTGTTTGTTAATTTTGTGATTGGACTCAGTTTGCTTGACATGAGTGTAGTGTGGGTGTGGTGTGACGGTTGCCCTGGCCCTGAGCGTTTGTGCTGTGTGTTCCTGTGAAACACCACCTGCTCTGACTGTCTCCCTGGTAGTTTGGTGTGTGGTGCAGGGTGTGGGTTCACCTGGCTGGTTATTGTATATGGGGGTGCATAGGAGGGGCACATAGCATGTCCCTTAATGGGTGTGGGGGACCTGGAGTGTGGAGAGTGGAGGGGTGGTCCTGTGATCTTTGTGGACTGCCCATGTCTGGCGCTGGGCTTGCCTTCTGCATTGCGCCCAGGTTTTTCCACGTCTTCACCGCTGCAGTGATGTGACCGGGACATTGCATTGATATCGCGGTTGATGGATGACCTGGATGCGGAGGGGTGATTTAGTGACAGGTAGAACATGTGTGGGTACACTTGTGGATGTGTTCCTGTCCCCACTAGGGTGTCTGATGTGGGCAGGAACCGTATGTCAGCCCATGAGTTGTGTGTTGTGGTTGTGTGCAGAGTTGTTTTTCTGTACCTGCGGCAGCGTCTGTGAAGGTGCATAACTTGCTGGTAGTGTATAAGGTACAGCACCGGGAAGACATGTAGAGCTGGATCCATTGCGGTCCGGACCGAGTGGTGTGGACCGGGAATCTGGTTTGGCACTCCGCAGTCGTGCTTCCGCCGTCTCTGGTTGAGCAGTTTCTCCCCTGCGGTGTGAATGGCTGTTTTGGACATCCTGATTTGTCGGGACGTCATACTGCACAGTGGTGGGTCTCCATTGCCTTCCACCGCCATGGTGGTGGGCGCATTTTGATGGCAGTTCTCATCACACCGCGGCGGACGGGAAATGGGCTATGTTTGTCCATACTAATATGGCCGGAGTGAAGACCGCTGCTCTCATGCAGAAAATGGCATTTCCGCCACCGCCAGCACCTCGGTTTTGCCTCCGCTCGCCATCATAATGGGCTCATTAGTTCCAGCATGGCCAAGGAAAGAGAACTAAGGGCCACACTTAAAGTTAGGTAGATGACCACCCACTATATTTAAATATATTCACCAGCCTGGCAGAGATCTCTGTGTCTTCAATATTTCTACCAGAAAAGCACACTAAAGGCACAGATGATTGCCAAATAGATGTCATATTTGTTTCCCCTACTTGGCACTCATTGTTCAATTTTCTGAAACAAATTTTCTTTAGCAAACTCCTAAAAGGGGAATTTGTTTCAGGGGGAGCACAGGGAGTGGTGGGTCTGGACATGGAAAATCATTAGTGGTATCCCTACCTTAAACAAGAAATGCCAGGGAGCAAGTGATATCATTTGACACCTGCAGGATACTTCAAAAAGGCAGGAAATACCAAAAGATATTGACATGCTTTGTTGACCACAGCAACATCTTTGATTGTGTTGACCATGTCAACTGTAGAATGTCCTTAAGAAAATGAGTACCACAAAATATTTCATTATTCTTATGCATAACTAATACAGAGAATAAGAACCCAAAGTCAAGACAGAACATAATGAAAAAGACATGTTTCAGATCGGCAAAGAAGTTAGACGATGTTGCATTCTTTTACCCTTCCTATGAAACTAATGTGCATAAGACATATGGAAAGAAACTAATCTGTAAAATGAGAGTAGATAAAAAAAATGATGAAAGAACCATTGGTATGCTGAAAGTATAGAAGAAAGTCAAGAAGAACTGATGCCCAACTCCTGTGACAACGGTATAGGGCAATCAAGGGTATTTACATATACATAACAGTATCAGGTTGTTTACTTGGAAGGGAGAAAACATTAGAAATTTCAATAAAATGGAAGTAAGGAAGTCTCCCTAAAGATGCATCACATATTAACTATCAAATGTATACCATGCCCATATAGCCTCATGAAGTATAAAGGTTTACATGGCAAAAATGACCAGGTCGCTGTAGGAAAATATCAACGAACACCCTATGACCCAAAAAATTAGAAAACAAAATAGCCAGTTTCTCTACTCTATGCTTAAAAAACATTTACAAAAACTTTGACTTATGTTCACGGTCATGGAACATGTAAACACACGATCTAGAATTGGACATGAACATGTCCTAGAAAAGCAGAAGCAAGTGTTTAGAAATGGTATGAACCAAGAATATGGAATAGGGAGGGTTTCAAATTAATTATTGGCCAGTAAAACACATGCAAGTAGATAGAAACAAGCAGCAATTAATTCCTGTCACACATGTGTTAATTAATTTGGTGGGGAACCCCTGCCAACTTGATGAACACACTCTGTTTAAATCAAAACAGAATTCTGAGGTAATCTCTGCTCCGCCCCTGGTGGCTATGGCACACACAGCAGGCAATGCCAAGATATGTGCAAGTTAAGTTCAAACATTACCAACAATTTTGAAGCCAAGGAGACAACACAATACAATTTCCAAACTAGTTTAGAGAAATTGAGAAACATTATGAGTGTAAAGACACCAAGATCATTAATATAGGATAAGGAGAACCAGAGATTTGAATTTCTAAAACTTTAAGGCAAAAAGAGACTAGAAAAAGTAAAGAGTATAAATTCAACAGTTCGCAGTTATCTGGAACTTAAGCACACACTGAGGCTGACCAAAATGTGGATCCATTCTAATAAAAAGCTCTGCCTCTGAAATGGATGTCAATATCTACCAGTGGTGCAAATTCCAATGCTGTGCCTGGCAACAGTCCCTTGAAGTCAGAGACATCATCACCAAACTCCTGCTGAAACCATTGCTTTTGGCAATAAACTCTCCCAGTGAGACAAATCTGGATTTCATAGCCACTGAGTGCTTTGCAGGGTGAACAGATTTACAGCTTTGCCTGAGTTGTAGGTTTTACTCTTGGACTTAGTCATTTGTTTAGTAGTCAATATCCTTTAGCATGGCCATTCTAGAAGCTATAAGTGGAGTGGATCTACAAGAATGGATACCTTTAACTAGCAGTCCAACTGTACATGTTTTCAGAGCAGTAAAAAGTTCTTCAGGTAGAGTCTTCCTAGGTCCAGGAATGTTCTTGGAAGGGGTTGTCGAGGTGCCATTTTTATCCTCTGCACTAGGTGGTGAATAGAGGACTTCTGCCATCCAAGCCCAACTATTTCCTGACAGTCCTCCTCCATCCTTTGCCGCACTTCATCTTTGCCTTGCTGTAAAATTAACCATGAGCCCGTGTTTCAATATGATAAAGTCCTTCTCCCACCAACCAGGACTGTCTTCAGTTCTTTAGCTACTTGTCTAATTAGATGAGCTCTCCTCCCACCTGACATGGTCCAAACTGGTTCTCTATTCCACTGCCTCTGCAGTTTGACTATCTAGGGGGGTATATCAAATGAGTAGAAGAAGCTCTTCCTGACATCTCAAGTCAAAAGTGGCAGTGGTAGTGCTAGGACTATGTTCTGCCTGCTGCTCCTCTCCCGTCCCGTCCCTGTCATACCTTAAATCATGCCTGTCCTATGCAAAATGTATCTAAGCCTACAGATTAAAATATTTGTAGGCCTTCAGTCACTGTGAGGACAATTTTTAAAGTATACAGCATGCCACTTATTAATATATTAGGCACCCTGCCTTGTGATCTTAAACGGCAGATCTTAAATGTGACTTATTCTTATATACAAATTCGTTTTCCTACATAAAAGGCACTTTCTTTTCCATGTTTTACTGCAATGCCTTTAAACTGCAGTTCATCCAGAGCACAGAGTGTGCCTGGCAGACACATTTTTTCAATATAGGTTGGTGGAGTAAATACACATTGCAGCCTATATATGACATTAAACTTCAATGCCATAGGTGCATTTTCTGCAAAATCTACTATTACCTTACAGGAAAGTAAATAGACCCATTAGAGTATAGCAATTTTATCTATAGCATTTTTTGGTTAAGTGACAGAATATCAATGTAAAAAATATAGATGTACAAAATATTGCAGAAAAAATATAGAATGCAAAGATATCAACTCCCGATATTTAAACAGGTAAGTACAAAAATATTGTAAAAAATTATTGATGTTAAAAATATAGGGCCCTATTACGATGCAGTTAGGAAAGCATTCCCACCTATGGCCCAATTACGATGTAGTTAGGAAGGCCTCCTAATGGCATTTGCTCCTTCTGAATCGGATCAGAAATGTGTCTTCGCAACGGAGGGCCTGATTACGATGCGGTTAGGAACATAGGCTCCCATTGAAGTCAATGGGAGTCCAACCAAATCGTATCAGGAATGCCCCTATCCGAGTGGGTCAGAAACCATTTCCAAAACAATTTGGTCGAGAAGATTTCCTAACCGCATCGTAACCTGGCTCAGAATGGTACAAAATATCGATTTTTTATATATAAATAAAATAAAACAATACATATTAAATATATTAAATATTAAAATTAATAAAAAAATAAAGTAGATTTAATATACATTTTAACAAATATAACAAATAAACGTAATTAAAAAAAGTTAAACACACACACATATAATAACTAATATATATGTATATATAGATATTTATCCACTTTAAAACAATTAATATACGTAATTTTAATTTATTTATAATTTTTAAATTATATCAAAATGTACATATATATGTGTGTGTGTGTGTGTGTGTGTGTATATACCGTGAACAAGCTATCAGGGATAGCGAAACGTGTCGGTTTGTCTCCTTAATCTTGGATATATTTGAAATAAAATAATTGGGGAATGGAAAAGCCTGTGAGTGCGTTATTCAAAAGGAAGTCGTGAGGATTGAAAACGTGGCAATATATATATATATATATACACCAATAACATAAAATCTATTTAAAAAAATTATATTAAAAATTAAAACATTAAAATATTTAAAGATCTTTCAACTTAAATTTACCACTCCAGTCAGTGCAACAGTAGGAAAAGTGTTGGATAGCAGAGGGGTAAAAATTACCATTCCCAATCCAAATACTGCAACAGTAGGGAGCGTGTTGGATAGCAGAGGGGTCAAAATTACTATTCCCACTCCAGTGAGTTCAACAGTAGGGAAAGTGTTGGAAAGTGGCTGGATACACTTTACTATTCCCACTCCAATTAGTGCAAAAATAGGGAAACTGTTGGATTGGGAAGGAGTAACAATGAATTCTCACTCTAGTGGGTTAAAATGTAAAAACAAACAAAATATTTACAGCAACAAAAATATTTAAAAAACAAAATAAATAAAAATATATATAAATGTGTTGTAAATTAAAATACAAATATATTTAATAATAAAAATAAACATATTATAATGTTAAATACATAGGACAAATACCTACAAATATTTTATTAAATAACATAAAAAATAATTCTCAAACAAATAAATATTTTTAATTAGAAATTATTTAAAAACAAAAACATTAATTATTACATAAATTTACTTTTTATATTTACTACCCTATAACACCACACAATTCACATACCACATCTAAATTTAAAAACAATGTACTTCCATAAGTAATACAATTGATTACCAATTAAAGAAATATTACTAATTAAAAAACAAATTAAAACTCTTAAAAATTAATAAACTTCCCACAGTTTAGCCCTATAATCCCCACAACCCATAGCTAAAATTAAACTGGAAAAAAATGTATTACACATTGAAAACTTCTTTTCAATTTAAAAACTAATAGTATTTAACAACTAATTATAAAGTAAGTAAAATTAATTTACAACCCACCCTTTACCCCTATAAAAGTAAAACCCCACACAAAAAATATAAACAATTACCCTCATTAAATAAATTAATTAATTAAAAATAATGATCAACTAATTATTAATTAATTAAACATAAATTACTTCCCAAGCTTTACCCCTATAAGCCCCACAACATGGACCTAAAATGTATTACACAATTACCATAATTAATTTACAATTAATTAATTAATGTTAATTAATGCTAATTAACAGCCAATTAATACTTAATTAGAAATAAATTACTACCCACAAGTAACACTATACAATCTCAATGAAATAAATATTAATAATTAAAATAATCATAATTTATTATAATCAAATTACTTTCCACCCTCTTCCACTATAAACCAACAATCCGCAAGGGAACTAAAAATTGCAAAACATAATTAAAATAAAATTGATAACTACTAAAAATGTAACACATATATTAAAAAGCATAAACACTACTTAACAAAAAAACATACTTCGCATACATTTAAAATATAAACTAAAATACATAACACTAATTAAAAAAATCGATATTTTAAACAACTGTATTTATGCAAACGATATTAAAGGTTTCTTTCTTTCTGAAAATGATATTTCTTACCTTAAATTCGATATTCTTGATCACAATTTCTTGCTACTGATATTTCTGTGTCTCGCTATTTCCAACTCGATATTTGTGTAAGTTGATATTTCCAACTCGATATTCTGTTGGAATACCGCATTTTTGGACACACACACAATGCCACTGAATCAGGGCCGGACTGGCTACCAGGCGGTTGTGTGTGTTGATGAGCTCGGGCTGATTTCGTTGATGGGGACCTGCGTGTGCTGAACAAAACTCGTTTTGCCTTTTTTATTTCAAAGCGCACGCAGGGCCCCATCAACGAAATCAGCCCCCACCGCAGAGAAATTAGCCCCCAACTCCGCAGCACACAGAAACGCCCAGTAGCCAGTCCAGCCCTGAATGAATAACAGCACACAGAGTCCAAATAACCAGCACAAAAAAGGTCCAGAAATAGGTGAAACATCTGGGGTGAAATTGTTATAATTCCATTATTCAGTGTCTGGAGAAATGATTAACAATAATGAAAAATATCTATTCCTCACTAAAAACTTAAAATGGCACAGTGAAGCTGGCTGTCAACTGAATACATAACAGATTTTCACAGACAACACAGTGAACAACAATTATCAAAATCAACCACTATTGGGTTAAATGACTATTGTAAACACAGTAAAAACAGGGCTCTGGTTTTAAGAAGTAGTACTCCTTCAGTAGTTTAGTTTTGATCATCTGATGTTCACATACTTCTTTAAAGTGCTCTGATGCCCTTGAGTCTTGTTTGCCCTACACAAAGTAAAATAAATAAAGCAATAAAAAGACATCCTTGATGCAGTTAAATGAATATGCTAAAAACAATAAAAACATGGCTCTGGTTTTAAATAGAAGTACCGGTTTTGTTGTTTAGTTTTAATCATCTGATGTTCACTTGGTGCCCTAAAGTCTTGTTTGCACTACAGAAACCCAAATAAATAAAATAAATATCAACATTTAAAAAAAACACATCCTTGATACGATTAAATGAGTATGCCAAGCACAGTAAAAACAGCGTTGGTGTAAGTAGAAGTAAAAGTTTAATAGTTTTGTTTTGATCATCTGAATTCGACTTCTTTTAGGGTAAAGTGCCCAGATGCCCTTGGGCCTTGTTCACGCTATACAACACCAAATAGAATAATAAATATATATATAGTCATGCATGTGAACCAGCACAGGTGGAGACATTCGACACAAACAATGAAAGAAGATACATTGGGATGAAGACAGCATCAACTGATTCATCTAATATGATGAATTTAGACAGACTTACACAACTTGAGTTGCTTCCCTAGATCACTAAGATTAATACTTTTGCAGCACAAACCTAGGTATGACAATGTTTTTTAATGGAAATGTACTAGCAGTGTCAGGATTAGTATGGTAGCACTTTCTCCTCGAATATAAATTAAGTATAATGCTACATCCAAATATTTTCACACTACTTGGCAGACAACCTAAAGACCATTTACTATTCCAAGTGCAATTGGGCTATACACATAATCATTCAACAAATTTGTGAAGTGCCAAAGGCCCAAAGAAAGAGTGACGAGACGCTTCCTTAGATCGAAGGATAGTTACTTAAAGAAATGGGTGGGATGGTCAGAGTGCAAGCATTCCTGCTTGACTTCACAAGGATAATTGTACACAAGAGGGAAATAAAAAACATAGGACGGTAGCAAAATGTTCCTTTGAAACAGGAATAGAAGCATAATGACTAGGAAGGAACAGCCCTGCCCTTAAAGAGCCTATATTTGCAAGGTTCCAAAAAGGAAAAATAAATGACTGCAAAGAACTGTCAGCATGGTCATGAAGTTGTGAACGAATGGATTCAGTACAACACAAAAATGTTTAAACTACTCATAAGGTCCACATTTTTGATTAAAAGGATCGACACCGTGTTGAAGATAATAGACAAAAAAAATATCACTTGTAACCGCAGTTAATGTTACTGGGGCCTGAATTATCTGTTATTTCGTTCAATCCCCATTGGAGGCCAGCAAACCATTATGTAGTGAATCTCCGTCCTCTTGTGAGCAATCAGCAGCTTTTGTCAGTCAGCACAAAGATTAAGCAGCACATGAACCACAACGCAAAATAGCTGCAGTGGTGTGCTATGAAAGGATTGAAACATGTATTAGTTTGGTAATGAACACAGCATGCATAAATAAAGAAACAACTTTTTCAGTAATCCACAATGTTTTCCAGTTATATTTACTGGCATGTTGTGCATTTTAAAGCATAATATTGTCCAGCGACACAGGCTTGCATTGGATAAGAAGGCCGATTTTCAAAAGACCTGCCTTCTGATGAAGAAATATTTGAAAAATAGCAAATGATTAATTATAAGAAAATGATACAAGAAACACTGGTGAAAATTGGAATAGTGTACAGAATAATCTGCAAAGTAGCTGCCTGCTCACCCTTATAGATTATTACATCAATGACAAAAGGGACATTCTACTGTTTATTAGGCCAGTAACATCGAGCTTTGGGGATTTAAATGAAATTTAACAAGGAGGTTTGGGGCACGTTTCCTCTATGAATTATTTAGACATTTAGGCCCTTATTCTGGGTGGCCACAAACCCCTATTTTCGATGGGTTCAGAATGACAAATAATGCACATGTTATTGCACCTGGTAATTAATAACTGGGATACAATCAAGTTTGCATACTCAGTTAAATTCGGCAGGTCAGAACTGCAGAATTTAGCAGGGAAAAATGCCTGGTTATAACTGCAACATGCATATTGTAATGCTCTAAGCACCTACAGCGTCATGTGCACGTTAGTCTCCAGAAAATTGTATCAGGTGCTATTTATTGAACCAGATAAATTTGATCCTCTGCAGTGTCGTGTTTCATTATGTGCAATAAATATCGCACCCCTCTCTGGGTAGCTCATGAAGGTCTCGGTGGTATATAATAATTTAAAGAGCATTATGCTAGCAAAATTGAATAAAACGTGGTCTTATTGAAAATCATATTACTTGGAGGAAGTTATGGGTTCTCCCCATGGACCTTTTAGTCAATTTACATTAGAACAGTCTACTAACATTGGTCAAAACAGGATAGTATATAAAGACCGCTTATTGGAAGGGGATGGTGGGTGGGGCCATGTTCTACCGAAGGATGATTTACATTTTTCCATGCAAATAGTGCATTTTATAGTGTAATAGTCATTTAACTTTGTGACAAATTGTTCAGAGGCAAATCAAAATTTACACTAGGGTCTTATCTCAGTTTGCCATTACACATAATGCAATTTACCACACTCTGCTAATTTTCTAATGGTTCAATATGGAATTTCTCTGGCTTGTTAAGCAGTAAACTATGTTATCTTTAGGAATACTGGGCAGAGATCTGATGGAAAAGCATAGCTTTGTGAACTGCTTCTTTGAATTATGGGGAAAATATATTGCTCCACAATTCCATCTTGATCCTAATGTAACAGGCAGAGTGGACTGCACACCCACTATATAGGCTTCAAATGGTCTAGAGATTAATATGAAATGATTCCCCAGTGTCTGCCTGAGACCCCAATAGAGAGTTAGGCCAGCCTCACTCTAGCAGGAGCTGCACTGGGAGAAACAAATCACTCCATTATAGAAGAGCAAGTGTCAGAATGTTATTGTTCAGACATCAGCCCGAAATAGAGATCAGAGTACCAGGGCCACAAAATAAACAAGCATTGGCAAAGCCAAGAGGTCTTGCCTATGTAAGATTTATTAGCTTTGCTAATGCTTTTTAGCTATGTTGCAAATGGCTGACAGTAATGTAAAAAAGCTGTATAGCACAGCCAGTACTGTCCATGTTATAGCGCCTTTTAAATAATTTTTTGTCAGTTATGCTGCACTAAAGCTAGTGCTGCTGTTCGATATGGCTTAAAAAGATTGACAAAGCTAATATATCTCACATACAGGAGACCTTTTGGCTTTGCAAATGCTTGGTATGGAATGCCATGTGGTAAGTTATAAGTATTTATATAGTGTTTATAATGGCTGAAGTGCTAATATTATAGAATGGAGAATGCCCGTGACAAGGTGTCAGTGTGTTCAGGCTCAGAAGAATTTTAGCACATACAAAAACTGTGAAAATGTGCCAAATAAATGCAGTGAATGTAACATAAGTTGTAGGTAGACAGAAACGTCCAACAGGTTACAACTTTCATTACAGTGATGCTTTAGGCTATGTGTTACTTTGTGTGCAATAGTTACTAAAGAACCAAAAAAGCAATCCTGACTGCTTGTTTAGTAGTAAAATATATCAATAATTAGTGTTCAGTGGGTTTCCTAGAGCTTTTGGCCCAAATTAATGTAGACTGGAGTGGGAATAGTAAATTATATTTAATTAGTGTCCAGCACCTACCCTAAATTAATGTACACTGTAGTGGGAATAGTAAATTATATTTAATTAGTGTCCAGCACCTACCCCAAATTAATGTAGACTGGAGTGAGAATAGTAAATTATATTTAATTAGTGTCCAGCACCTACCCCAAATTAATGTAGACTGGAGTGAGAATAGTAAGTTATATTTAATTAGTGTCCAGCACCTACCCCGAATTAATGTAGACTGGAGTGGGAATAGTAAATTATATTTAATTAGTGTCCAGCACCTACCCCAAATTAATGTAGACTGGAGTGGGAATAGTAAATTATATTTAATTAGTGTCCAGCACCTACCCCAAATTAATGTAGACTGGAGTGGGAATAATAAATTATATTTAATTACTGTCCTGCTGAACCATTTAAGTAATGGCCCGAGTGCCTGCAAGGACAAAGGAGGAAGTTGTTTTTATATAGTGATGTATGTGTTCTGAAAAAGGCACAGTTGCAGACGGAATACATAATTATTGTGTAGGTAAACATGAACACAAAAGCATTAATAAAAAGTGCCTTAAAACTTATCCAGCTCTCCAAAAGGATTTGCCACATATGTCATAAATATAGCATATACTTTACACATCAAAGTGAAATAGCATTGTTAAATCGTGTTACAATGTGGCTGGCTCTTTCCTGTGAACAGATCTTATCCTGTGCTTGACAGTGAAAGGGCCAAACACTGTAAAGTGCCCAAGATCACCATATGTCAGGCTGACGCTGAGACTGAAATGTGTACTAATTACTTTCTTCCTAAAAAGGAGTTTCACAAATTAAATGGACTCACCCAAAAAGAAGAATTTTGCAAGAAATATGCAAATGTTTTGTGCAAATGAAAATTGAGATACCTATTAACCTATCCAATTCTCCAAAAGGAGTTGCCACAATAAAGCATATGCTTTACACATTAAAGTGAAAACCAAGCATTGTTACATTTTGTTACAATGTGGCTGTCTCTTTCCTGTGAAAAGGTCTTATCCTGTGCTTGAAAGCAAAAGGACAATAAACAGTTTAAAGTGCCCAAGATCACCATATGTGAGGCTGCCACTGAGGCTGAAATGTGGTTTTGTACTTTGTTCCTTATAAAGCAGTTTCACAAATTAAATGGACTCACCAAATAAGAGTAATTTTGGAAAAAATGTGCAAATGTTTTGCGCAGATGAAGAACGAGATATCTTTTGAGATGGCTATGTCTAAAATAAAATGTAAAAAATGGATACAAGCAGACTGCAAAATAACCAAGCTCCCAATTGAAAAATCAGCTTGATATTTGACCTCGGTCTTTGAATGCCCAGCAAACGTGATGAGATAAGAAGAAGATTTAAAGGCCTGTTGACAGAAAACGAGTTAGTGGAAGAATTCAGTGAGCACAGTTTTCTCATTGTGCAGGACATACTGAAGCTGGGCAGCCTAAAGTAAATAAAGCCAGCAAATGGGGAGCAAGAAAATGTGAGTTACAAACCAGAAAGCCAAAGGCCAGCGACGGGCAGAATATATTCCCAGGTCAACTTTCTTAACCTCCCCAAGATGTCTTTCGAACACCACAAAGCTGCAATGTATGGTAAGCTGAGAACTTAAACATAAACTGGGGAAGCAATCATTACTGGTGTTTCCCGCAGTGTCATTTAAGTCTCCATTATGCTCTAATTATCACACCTTATAGTATCCATATTTATCCAGCTTGCAGCCATGGTGTTGTTGGCAATTCTTGAGTAGCACACATTGGTATTTTGTTTTATAAATCCCCAGCTATCGCTTTACATTTTTCATTAATATTCTCACTTTCCAATCTTTCACAATACCATCAGTATGCACAGTTTGTTATTTAATTCTGTGATGTTCCAGTTATCGCCTATTTGCAGTTTTGTGTACTTTCTGCAGATTGTGGTGTATTCCATCAAGCTACTAGTCTACACATTTCACAAACTTTATAATGCTCCTTTTCGCATAGCAAAGAGTCCTTGGCTGGCTCTGGCTAAATGGGCAGGGGCAAGAGGCAGATTAGGTACAGTCACTTCACTGGGACTTGGGTTTCTGTGATGTTTATACCACCACATGGTCCTCTCAGTAAAGAGAAGGCATCAGCGCTGGCCACCTCAGTGCTTTTTATTTTTATATATTCAATTGTGTTTTATACAGCGCGAACTAGACCTGTAAGGGTATCAGAGAGGTTTACTGGATTGACAAGTAGTTTACCAAGGACTTAGGAGGGGTGGATACATTTGGGATAACACAGGTGGAAACATTTGGGATAAAAACAGGTAGATAAATTTTGCAAGAAACAGACGGTCTCAAATCCCGGGTGGGATGCCAAGAGGTGCCGGGTGGGTATCGTCCGGACACTGTGGAGAAGCCAACATAGAGGTTAGCACAAAGTTTCTGAGGTGATTGTGATGCAAGTGTTAGGAGAGGAATGTGCCCATAAGGAAAGTTTTGGCCTCCGTTTTAAAGAGTGCCAGAGACGCAATTCTTCGAATGGCGTTAGGGAATTTCAAATTCTTGGTGCGGCCCCAGAGAAGGCCCGATTGTACTTTTTTTCTTTTTCGCAGGCGTGTTGGTTGGAGCAAGAGGGCTCTGGTGGATTGGGAGTTGCTGGCTCCTCCGGATACCACAAGTTTTTGGGTGAGGAATGCAGGTGAGTTAGAGTATATGGCCTTATGAGTGATGCAAGCCAGCTTAAGTTGGATTCTGGCCTCGAGAGGGAGCCAGTTCAGCGCTTTAAGGTGAGGGGATATGTGGTCGGATTTCTTTGAACCTGTTAGTATTCTGGCTGCCGCGTTGAGGAGATGACTAGAGCCTGGATTGCCATTTTCAGGTTGGAGTGTCAAGGAAAGGTTTAAGGTTTCTTAGGTAGCTCAGGTGAAATCTGGCTGTTTTGACCATCGAGTTGATGTGCCCGCGCATGTTCAAGCTGCAGTCTAGGAATATTCCAAGGGATTTGGCAGAGTTCACTATGGTTGGTGGGCAGTTGCGGGCTATGATCGCCTTGATCCATTCCTGGATGTCAGGGTTGGTTCTAGGGGTAAGGAGACATAATATCGAAAATTAAATATCGATGTGACAGAATATCGATGTTTAAATATCGATGGTAATATATATCGAAATATTTAATATCGAGTACTAAAATATCGTTTATAGTATGTGTGTTTTAATATCAAAAGTAAAAATATAGAATGATAAAATATCGTTGTGTTAAAATATCGATAATGTGTAGTTTATAGTAATCTGTTTTATTTTGTTAATATATTTATTTTGTATTTAAAATGTTTAATTTTAATGTGTTTATAACATTAAATTTGTTTATGTTTGTTCAAAAAAAATATATAGTTTTAGGAGCGGGATGTTGGGTTTATAGGGGATAAGGGTGGGGAGTGTTTTAAAAGTGTAAAATAATTTTTTTTTTAATTACTACATTTTTAAAAATCATATATAGTTTTAGGAGCGGGATGTTGGGTTTGTAGGGGATAAGGGTGGGGAGTGTTTTAAACATGCAAATTAAATTTAATTTTTTTTACATTTTTTTATAAAAAAAATATATTAAAAAATGTGTAAAATTGTAAACAATTATTATATATTTGTAGTGTTTATAGTTGATAAGGGTTGTTTTTAAGTAGAAAATGTTAAATTTTTTAAAAAAAATTAAAAAATAATAATAATAATTTAAAATCATTTTTATAAATCATATATAGTTTTAGGAGCGGGATGTTGGGTTAATAGGGGATAAGGGTGGGGACTGTATTAGAAATGTTAAATAAATTTAAAAATACATTTAAATTTAAAAAAATATATATATTTAAAAATTGTATAAAAATATTCTACATTTGTAGTGTTTATAGTGGATAAGGGTTGTTTTTATGTAGAAAATGTTAAATTTTTAAGAGAAAATTAAAATTTTTAATTTTTTAAAAAAGTTTTTAAAAAAATTACATTTGTTAATGTTTGTCCAAAAACATATATAGTTTTAGGAGCGGTATGTTGTGTTTATAGGGGATGAGGGTGGGAGTGTTTAAAAAACAATGTTAATACCTTTTTTTTTAATTTACTAAATTTGTAAAAAATATAAAACAATATATATTTTTTAATATTTTTTAAAATTGTATATAGAGTTGTAGTGTTTATACTGGATAAGAGTTGTTTATATTTAGAAATTGTTAAATTTTTAGGAAAAAAACCATAATAATAATAATTAATATAAATTTAAAACATTTAAAACATGTATGATTGATTTGTTGTTTTTATTGTGGCATGGTGGGGAGTGTTTTACAAATGTATACATAATTTTTTTTAAATTTCAAAATAAAAAAAAAAATCGAAAAGCACAAATTTTGAAAAAAATAAATAAAAATTATTGAGTTGGAGTGTTTATAGTGGATAATTGCTGTATTTAAAAAAAATATTACATTAAAAAAAATATAACATTTATTACATTTCTAAAAATTAAAATTAATTTTTGATTATTATTTTCCAAGAATTATGTTAAAGTTGTTGTGTTCATAGTGTAAGGCTGGTGAATGAAGAAAAATGTGAAATTATTTTTTTATAAAACTTTAAAATAGTAAATTACATTTAATTAGTGTCCAGCACCTACGTCAAATTAATGTAGACTGGAGTGGGAATACTAAATTATATTTAATTGGTGTCCAGCACCTACCCAAAAATAATGTAGACTGAAGTGGGAATAGTAAATTAAATTTAATTAGTGTCCAGCACCTACCCCAAATTAATGTAGACTGGAGTTAGAATAGTAAATTATATTTAATTAGTGTCCAGCACCTACCCCAAATTAATGTAGACTGGAGTGGGAATAGTAAATTATATTTAATTAGTGTCCAGCACCTACCCCAAATTAATGTAGACTGGAGTGGGAATAGTACATTACATTTAATTAGTGTCCAGCACCTACCCCAAATTAATGTAGACTGGAGTGGGAATAGTAAATTATATTTAGTTACTGTCTAGCACCAACCCCAATTTAATGTAGACTGGAGTGGGAATAGTAAATTATATTTAATTAGTGTCCAGCACCTACCCCAAATTAATGTAGACTGGAGTGGGAATAGTAAATTATATTTATTTAGTGTCCAGCACCTACCTCAAATTAATGTAGACTGGAGTGGGAATAGTATATTATATTTAATTACTGTCCAGCACCTACCCCAATTTAATGTAGAATGGTGTGGGAATAGTAAATTATATTTTATTACTGTCCAGCCCCTAGCCCACATTAATGTACACTGGAGTGGGAATAGTATATTATATTTAATTACTGTCCAGCACCTACCCCAATTTAATGTAGAATGGTGTGGGAATAGTAAATTATATGTAATTACTGTCCAGCCCCTACCCCAAATTAATGTAGACTGGAGTGGGAATAGTAAATTATATTTAATTAGTGTCCAGCACCTACCCTAAATTAATGTACACTGTAGTGGGAATAGTAAATTATATTTAATCAGTGTCCAGCACCTACCCCAAATTAATGTAGACTGAAGTGGGAATAGTAAATTATATTTAATTAGTGTCCAGCACCTACCCCAAATTAATGTAGACTGGAGTGAGAATAGTAAGTTATATTTAATTAGTGTCCAGCACCTACCCCGAATTAATGTAGACTGGAGTGGGAATAGTAAATTATATTTAATTAGTGTCCAGCACCTACCCCAAATTAATGTAGACTGGAGTGGGAATAGTAAATTATATTTAATTAGTGTCCAGCACCTACCCCAAATTAATGTAGACTGGAGTGGGAATAGTAAATTATATTTAATTACTGTCTAGCACCTACCCCAAATTAATGTAGACTGGAGTGGGAATTGTAAATTACATTTAATTAGTGTCCAGCACCTACCCCAAATTAATGTAGACTGGAGTGGGAATAGTAAATTATATATTAATGTAGACTGGAGTGGGAATAGTAAATTATATTTATTTAGTGTCCAGCACCTACCCCAAATTAATGTAGACATCAGTGGGAATAGTAAATTATATTGAATTACTGTCCAGCACGTATTCCAAAATAATGTAGACTGGAGTGGGTATAGTATATAGTTTATGAGAATAAATCAATTTTATACAATTTGTGTATAGTTGCAATTTTTTTTTATTAAAATGAAAATAAATAAACAAAATAATTAGTATCACATTTTTATTTTATACAAATATATTTAGTCATATATTTGTAAATACTTTTTATGGGTAATTTTTATATTTTAAACTTTCATTGTAATACTTTATTTTATTACAAAAACATCTTTTTTGTACATGTAAGTATTTGAAATTATAAAAAAGTACAATATTTTCACAAAATATATACACTTTTTATATTGTCATACATGTTGGTTATACATAATATTTTTAATTATTATTAATATAAAAAATGATAATAATATATTTTAAACAATATATGTAAATGAAGAACCTTTTTTAACACAGCTTCATTTATATACATTTTGAATTTTTTTTAAAGATTTTTGTACAATTTTTTAGATTTTCTGAATTATAATTATACATATTATTTATTTTATCATATTTATTTTTATAATTTTACAAAATATGTACATTTTTATAAGTATTTTCATACGAGTAAAAAAAGACAAATTTGTTTAACATAGTATTAATTTTTAATTCTGTAAAGGAATATTTTAAAATATTAAACAATATGTTTGGTATGTTAATGTATTTATTTAGTTTTGGGTCATTTATTTTGTAACCGCTTTAGGTCGTTTTGTGTCATTTGGATGAAGACAAGCTCGCGGTTGGGAGACACTTCACGTCGCTGAAGGTAACGTTTGTTTTATATGTTTTAATTGTGTTTTAAATAATTTTGATAATACTTTGGTACTATTTAGTGTGGTTAGAAGTAAGGTAGTTGTATTAGGCGTTTTGATATGTTGTATTTACGTATGGTGTATGTACGTACTTTTTGGCGTCGTATAGGCTTGTTTGTAGAGTTAGTGTTTCGATGTTTAATGTTCATTAAGTGATATCTAATGTTAGTATTACTGTTAGTAGGAGTTTATATGTTGTTTTGTGTGGGTGGGAATGTATGTTTTATGTATTTTTGTTGCAGGAGTTCGTGATGTCAGAAGGAGTCGTTTTATTTTTAAAGAAGTGTTTGTTAGTTTTATTAACTAATGGATTTTGAACACTTCTTTAAATTTTTCGGTTTTCCTGGAGCGTTTGTTATATTTTTTAACATTTTTCGGGATTTTTATGGTTGTTCGAACGACTTTCGGAAAATTGATTATTCAGTTTTGGAACAGTTGGATTTTTTCATTTTTTTGGGGCACAATTTTTCTTAATGGATTGTTTTGGTGGAAATGGAATCTACAGTCTTTAGGACATGTTTAGTAAGTGTTTTAAATTGTATTTATTGTGGGTGGGTAATGTTATTTTGGTTATTGTTACGTATTATTTATTTCACAAATTATTAATGTGTTTATATATATTTAAAAAAATATAATATATATAGCACACATTAATTACTTTTGAGATAAAATATATTATTGTAATTTACATTGTATTGTTTGTATTTTTTACGTTATGCTTTGTTAGTTAGAGTAATTTAGAGTAGTGTTTTGGCTATTATGTTGAGGTATTCTATGCCTTTAGTGCTAGGGTACAGCTTTACTTGTTGCTCTAGATATTTGTGCATTTGTTTGGTTTGTTTAGATGTTTTTGGAGTTAGTTCAGTAATGGATTGTTCCATTCTGAATTCTTGATAACTTTGTTCTTTTTGGAGACATTTGATACATTTTTCTAAAGTTGGTTTAGTTCTGCCAGTTGATTGGAGGAAGGCATTGTGCCAGCCTTCAACAGCGTTGTTTGTTTTAGATTCCCCGTTTAAGGTGCTTCGGTAAACATTCCACCAGGGTATTAAGAATTTTGGATTTCTTCTGTCGCCAGATCTATGGAGCCTACCTACCCATGTATCTTCAAAGTAGTCTAACAGTGCAGTTAATTTACCTTCATTTTGTTTGTAGAATGTGGTATCATTTTATTTGATAGGCAAAAGATGAATTGGTTGCATATTCTATGCTTAGTGTTGTCTTTTGCAAATGTCTCCAGAGACACTGATTGAAGTGATAATAGCGGCCTTGGATGCAGGTATGGGGGTGTATTTTTAAAATACTTAAAAGCATTGCTTGTTCAAAATCAAGTATTATTTTTTCCGGGGAATAGTCATTAGTTTTTTGTTTGATAGTGTTTAATAATTCCATATATGTTGAATTAGTTTATTTGGTAGAAGTGCATAAAGTTGAGGTATATTTCAGTTTTGGTATAGGCCATGTATCGTGTATAATTGGTAAAAAGGTTTGGGACAAATGTTAAAAGTCCCATCCATCATCCAATATGGGGTTTGTTGGAGTTTTATGAGGTTAATGGCTGTGCCAAAAATTATTATTCTTTTCTCATTGTTTTCGTTGTCGTAAATGACAAAAGGTCGCTTGTTTAAAGGTATAGTTTGGTTAGGATTTAAATTTATATCGCTATATGTTCTAGGAGGTGGTGTGGTAGTGGTAGTTGTTCTTTTGGTACGTGCTATTGTTCTTTTGAGGGAAACTATATTTGGCATTTGGGTAGTAGCTGTTTTAGGTATTTGAGGAATCTGTTCTTTTAAGATTACGCTTGTTGGTTTTTGGGAACCTGTACTAGCTTCTTTAATGTTTTCTAATGCTGTTTCTAACTTCTATTTCGGTTATGTTTGGTGGGTGGTTGTGTTCTCGGGTATAAAGGATTGTTGCTTCGCTAGTTGTTGCCCTTCCATAACATTTGTTGGAGTAATATTTGCAACATTTCCAATTTACTTTCCTTCCAAATTGTTTTTCTTGGGTATAAGTGTAACCCATGTAGCAGAGTAATAGTGTTCCTTTTTGGCTGGTAACAAATTCAGCTCCTTCTGTCATTTTGTTGTTTGTTAATCTATAAGGAATATATGTTATAGTTACTTGAAATATAGATGTATGTATATTAAATAAAATTTAGAAACATTTCTATTGTGCAGGTTTACCTTTTTGCCAATTCAGTCTTTTATTTTGATGTTCTTTACTGTTTAGTTGTGGTCTGTATTTTCTGTGTTTTCTTTACCTGAAAAATAAAATGCATTTATTTGTGTTAATTGTTCTGATATATGTTTTAGGTTGCAATTACAGTTTTTGCATATAAGTTTAAGTTTAGATTTATTTTATGTTTTTATAAAAGTTTGTTGAAATGCTTACTTTGTTAGTTGTATCTTTGTTTTCTCTGTCCTGTTGTCTGTTCTTTGGCAGTAGAGTATTCTGTAGTGGTGCTAGAAAATAAAAAGTAGATATGCATCAGTAATTGGATCATGTTTGTTAGTTTTTTTACAATTTAGCAGTTAGTTTCAATGAGTTTATGTTATTTACTTACATTTTATTTTCTGATTTTTAGTTTGGGTTTTGATGTTCTTGTAGTTGAAGTCGAATGTATCCAATGTTTAGTTGTGGCCTGTATTTTCTGTCTTTTCTTTAGCTGTAAAAAAAATGCATTTATTTGTGTTCATTGTGTTGATAGAAGAGTTTCGGTTGCAGTATCATTTTATGCTAGAATTTTTAGTTTAGATTTATTTTATGTTGTTATAAAAATCTTTGGAAATACTTACTTTGTTAGTTGTATCTTGGTTTTCTGAGTTCTGTTTTCTGTTGTTTTTTAGTAGAGTATTCTGTAGTGGTAGGAGAACAAACAAATAGATATGTATTAGTTATGGGCTCATGTTTTTATTTTTTAACCTTTTAGCAGTTAGCTTCATTTACTTTATTTAAGTAACTTACTTTTAATCCTCTGAATTGTAGGTTGAATCTTGATGTTCTTGTAGGTGTAGTCGAATTTATCCACTGAATCTTCTTCTGTCGTATTTTTTCCTGGTGGGTTGTGTTTAGTGTTTGATTGTTTTTTATAGAGATTTGAACTTAGTAATTAGTTTGCAATTGGTCAATTTATATTTGCAGTGTTTTTATTGGTTAGTTTGTATTTTTGAAATTTTTTTTCCATATAAGGCAAACGCTAATTAATATATTGGTGAGGTAATGTTATATCATTTTTTTAAAACGTTTTAGTTACATTTGTATCGAATTTAATATATTTTAATTGTGAAATGTAAATATATTTATAGTTTGTTATGATAGATGTGTAAATTTGTAGTAATTGTATTTTTTAATGATAAAAAAGTGTTATTATATATTAGTAAAAACGATATTTATAATTTAACGATATTTTTGTTGTCGATAATTTAACTCTCGATATTTTTTACTTAGTGTGTATTGTTTTTATAGTCGATATTTGAGTATTACGATATGTATGTTGTCGATATGAGTGATATCGATGTGTATGTAGGTCGATATATAATTTCCGATATTTTTGTACGTTTTTAGTTAGGTATAGGATGTCGATATTAAAGCTTTCAATATTTTTGTGTCGATAATTTTGTAGGACGATATTGTGTCTTTCGATATTATGTCAGTGATTCAGTTCTAGGTGGGGAGATTAGAAGAAATTCTGTTTTCTTTGAGTTACGTTTGAGCTGGTTAGAGGTGAGCCAATGGACTCTCAATGACCAAGCAAGTCAATGCCGTCTCCTCCTCCTGCTTCAACACCCTCCGCATGCTTCGCAAGATCTACAGATGGATCCCAACAGATACAAGAAAGACAGTCACCCAGGCCCTCGTCAGCAGTAGACTTGACTACGGAAACCGTCTCTACGCGGGAGCCCTGACCAAGCTCATCAATTGACGACAACGCATCCAAAACGCCTCGGCACGACTGATCCTCGACGTACCACACCACGGCCACATCGCCCCCCACCTGAGAAACCTGCACTGGTTCCCAGTCAACAAGAGGATATCCTTCAAGCTCCTTGCCCACGCATACAAGGCACTCCACAAGACTGGCCCAGCCTATCTCAACAGACGGCTCTCCTTCTACATCCCCAACCGCCAGCTATGCTCCGCCGACCTCTCATTCACCACCGTCCCATGCATCTAAAGAACAACCACCGGTGGGAGATCCTTCTCCCACCTCGCAGCCAAGACATGGAACACCCTCCCACTGAGCCTACGACAGACCCAAGACCTGCTGACCTTCAGGAGGATACTCAAGACCTGGCTCTTCGATCAGGACCCCCCCCCAGCACCTTGAGACCCTCGCGGGTATGTAGTGCGCTTTACAAATGATTGATTGATTAGACAGTCAGCTTCAAGGCCTCATTCAGGGAAAGAATGTCCTCAGGAGAAGAGATTTTTATGTAGATCTGGGTGAGGTCGGCATTCATATGGTAGGAGATATTGGCTGTGCGTAGCACTTCTGAGAGCGGTTCAAGGTAGAGGTTGAAGAGGGTGGGGAACTGGGTTGATCCTTGGGGGACTCCAACCGTGATCAGAGAGGGAACGGATACGTTGCCATTGATCATGAATCTCTGAGAGCGATTCTGGAGGAACCTAAATCATTCAAGAAGAGGGCCATCCAGTCCCATCCTGATTTTGAGGCGTTCAAGGAGTTTTTCGTGGTTGACCATATTGAAATCTGAGGATAGGTCTAGGGGGATTAGAGGACATGTTTTGCCTTGGTCAAGGGCTTGGAGGGCATTATCCCTGATGTGGAGGGGGGTGGTTTCAGTGCTGTGACCAGGTCTGAACCCGTATTGGAAGTCGTCTAGTAGGTGGAAGTTGGTGATGTGTTGGCTCAACTGCTGTTAAACACATTTCACCAGAAATTTTCCTGGGAGTGGGATGTTAGATATATATTTATAGTTGTCAGGTGAAGCAGGATCAAGCATAGGATTTTTTAAGATGGGGAGACTTTAAGAGAGTAAGGTATCAATCCCTATAGGAGGGAGGCATTGATTATTGCAGTCCAAGAAGGGATGATAGCCTGAGAGGCGGTGGCTAAGCAGTTTGAGGGGAGAGGGTCATTGAAGTGGATGTTCGGGGTTAGAGAGGTTAGAATTTTCGAGACGGAATGTTCATTATAACCTTTGAAGTTGGACCAGTATGCTAGGTTTTTGAGTGATGTCTGGGGGGGCATCATGGAGAGAAGAGACAGAGCCGGAGGGGTTTGGGAGAGAGTAGCGGATCTAAGTTTGTGCCCTAGGTCAGTAATTTAGTCAGAGAAGAAGGAGGACAACTCCTCGCAAGATATTAGATATTTGGTGGTTTCTTTGAAGGTTTTTGCCAGTTTGTTAGATTGGTGTTTGACCAATTCGAATAGTTTACGCAGTCTGTTCTTGGAGTTTTCCAGTTCTGTTCTGAAGAATTCTTTTTTTGAGTTGAGGATTTTCCTATTGTAGCCATTTCTGGACTGGCTGAGAAGTTTTAGATGGGCAGCTGATGGGTGCTGCTTCCAGGTTCATTCTGTCTACCAGAGGGACCTCCTCTCATTGCTGTGGGATCCGTTGAACCAGGGATTCCTGTCTTTGATTTGGGTTCTTTTTAGCTTTAGCGGAGCAAGGTCATCAAGAATGTTGGATATGGTCCTGGAATAGTGTTCTGTGAGTTTGTTGACCGTAGTGATATGAGGTGGGGGGGAGGTCAATCTCACAACAAGTCCTTTAGTTGTAAGACAGGAGGAGAGCCATCCTGTCTGTCTTTCTCTCTTCATCCTCTCCCAAGAAGATGCTCTGCTCATCAGGAGCCACTTAATAGCTCCTGTTCTTTTCTCCAAAAGGGACATCATCAGAAAGTTTACAGCTCCCTTTTAGAGATGACAACCAACCTTTAAAGATTCCTCAGACTCCTGGACCCTGAAACCTTTGTGTTTCTTCAAAACAACCATGCTGCAATCGAATACTGAGAGAGTAGCTGGAGAGAAGGGAAACAAACAGAACTGCCTCTTCAGCCGCCTATTTAAAATAAATGTTCATCCAGGGCAGCACAGAGAGATAAACGTTGCATAGTTGGGATCACCTGCCTTGCAATGCTTTAAGGTGCTTTGAGGAAAATGTTGCCCTTGAGCTACACACTGGAAATACTGCTGTAGGGTCTGAAAGAATATCTGTTTTCACTGGTTTGACTGCCTCAAGTGTAAGTAACATATCTTTTCAAGATGGCTTCCCTTAATAGGGAATCCACTTTCACGTTTTTAGCAATGAAAGGGGATGTTAGACTTCATATCACTTCTGTTATTGAGTAGTTCAATGACATTGGATTGAACTATGACTATTCCTTGGTGTTTCCTAAGGTTTCTCTAACTTACCACATTGTCACATATACACGTGTGGTAAGATCTGTCCTTTGGTTCCATGTTCTTATTTGGGGTTTCAGTTCACTGCATTCACTGCCCAGATTGGTGTTTGCACGTCCTCATTTGATGTGCTCCTGATGTCAAGTAGGAATTCTGCCTTGCTGTATCCTGCCCATCTTATTACTTAAACAGCAAGTCTCAGGTTCCTTATCCAGCCTGATAAGGAATCAGATCGAAATAGTTGTCTCATTTACAACCCAGCCTTTGGCCACAGATGAATGAGTGTTGAATGTGCTATACATAATCTTAAAGACAGCTAGATATGGACACAGGAATAAGCTAATGTTTGGAAGTCGTTAGATGTTTACCCACTGAATAGCATGCTAGCTGAGAAACATTCTGGAGTAGAGATGCAAATTAGACATTTTGGATATAGGTCAACTGCTCTCCTTGAATCTATCTGTATAGCCATTGTTTCTTCTTCTTTTGACTTGACCTAGGTCAGGAAGGAGACATCAACCCTGACGGACCACTTGATTTTTTTTAGTTGTCATGCTTGCAGAATCTGATTCTGGCCGAGGGAATCATAGTAGGAGTTGGATTGGTGGATTTCAGAAGTATATGTAAGGGGTAAGGAAGCCTCTCTTCTTTGGGTCATGTTGAACTTTTTCCAGCAGAGAAGATAAGCAAGGCTGTCCTTTTATAATACAGTATACGTGTGGTCAGCAGAGTAGTCCAACTTGGACCTATATCTAAGCTGTCTAATTTGGACCTATGATTTAGAAGCTTATTACAATAGCCTTCTAATAGCTGCTTCAGTTGACAATCAAGTGTGTTGTTTCTGTGGTGAGTGAGGTTTTGTTCCGACACTCCTCTCACACCTTTGTTTCAGAGGTCCTCCTAACCTGGTAAAGTAATCCTCCAATAAGAACAGATTTTTAAGTGGACACTGGATATAAGTGGACCTGGGCACTGTCTGCCGGTTTACTATTTGCTGGTTCAGGAGGGGGATGTAACTACTCTGAGTGTTTCTTGTAGTAATGTTGATAATCAGGAGTAATTGACTACCATCTACTAAAAATATGGTTTCATTTTATGAATATTAAGTGCTTTACACAGTCTACTTATCGAAGCCAGAATATAGATTTTGGAGTGCACTGAAGATCATGCATTTATTTGTTTTTCTCAGCTGTGCCGTCATTAAAATCAGGAGTGACCCGTGCATGTAGGAGCGGTGGGTGGGAACTCAAAAGACAGCAACAAGGGAAAATCAAATAAATAATTTATTATCCCACGACGTTCTGTCGAGTCCCAACCACCCAACCCCACCGCTCTTACCTGCCACAGGCCGCTCCAGATCAAAGTAAATTTTACCTTTCACTTTCTTTTATGGTTGGAAATGTAGATTCTCCAAGTAAATGAAAAGAGAGAATCTGGATTTCATTTTATGTGCTTCACAGAGAACACAGTATCGCATGTAAACATGCATCCCAAAGCCACTCAGTAACCCAATGCAAATTGATGCACTATATAACCTCATTAAGGGTATTAAGTGACATATGATACATAAAGCTTGGCTACTCACTCAACAATCTGGAAAGAGCTTTGGGCCTCCTGAGGAGTAGGAATTCTCTGTTATTACAATGAAATACTACACACAACAAACAGTTCCAATACAAAGCAGTAACACACAAAGAGTTACTAAAAAGATGAAAAGCCACCAGAATGTATTTACTCATTTCTGGACAAACTGGATGAGGTAACTTTTTAATTGTTTCCTGATAGAAAGGAGAGTAGATTGAGATCTTAAGTCAGCCAGTAGAGAACTTGGTAGTCATGCTGTGAATTATTCATTATTCATTTTGTGCTTGGGAGGTTTCAAATCTCGGCACTTTCAGATAAAGTTAATTTTTGTTTCAACTGTTCTGTGCCTTGATGTTAATCTGATTATCTATTCAGGTTAGTTACTTTAAGTGAATGAGTCTTTAGATACGGCAACATATCTTTCGCATGTATATTTCCACATCAGTGACAGATCATTCTAGTTTTGTTAAATGTCACATTATTTCTGTCAGTTTGTTAAAATCTCCTCTAAGCATCCACTTGACATGAAAAGTTTACTCGCTTTTGCTCCTCTCAATCTCACCGAAAGCGCTCCATACTCTTGCAAATTAATACCTGCCTCAAATGTACAATACCTTACCCAACGAGCAATCGTCGCCGTTGTGACTGGCCTGAATGGCTTCACATAAGAAATCAACATCTGGTTATCACCATGCACTCCAAATTCACTCATTCTATTCTCATACTCTCTCAAACATCTCACCACACACAACTTTGGGTGATCCTCAAACCTTGGGTAAAAGAGCGAGGATGAAATTACTCCATCAGGACTATAATGTCTGTTTTCAATTTCTAAAGCTCTAACATCAGATACTCTCCTGAACGATATTGAGCACAATATAGTTGCCATCTTCCCTGACAACTGCTTCAAACTCAAATACCTATTTGTAGGCCACCCTTCACATAAATAAAGAAGTAAACTAACATCCCACATGCAATTGTACCTTGGTTTTGGCAGACTCTGCAACCTAATACTTTTCATTATCTACAAACTAGTGGTTCTCTACCTATGAAACAACCTCTTACCAAACCATGACCTGCTGCAACTGCAGACCTATAACAATTAATAGTTCTATAACTCAACCCTTTCTAAAATAAAGATGATAAATAATTCGATAACTCTATGGCAGAAGCTTCTATGTGATCCAGACTCCTCTCCATGCACCAACAAACCCAATTTTGTTCCTGGTGCCCAAGACTCCTTGAGTAGTTCCTGAGCCTGTACCGAAAGTCCTCCGAACTGCAAAAGAAGGCTCATGACCAAAGGAGGAAAGACTCCTCCTGCCCCTACTACAACGTCCTCTGACTCTGGCACTAAAAATGGTTCCTCTAGTGCCATTTTCAACAGACCTGGAAACCAAGCCTGTCCTGCCCAGAGGGCATCACAAGAACCACTTGACACCTCTGCCTCCTCACCATTAACAAAACCCTCAGTATCATTGCAAATGGAGGAAAGGCATACCCCTGAATCCTCCTCCAATTCTGCTGAAATGCATCCACCTCTTCAGCCAACGGATCCGGTCTCCAACTGCAGTAACGATCTAACGAACTAGGCCGGACCATTAACGCCTTCTTTGAATCAGGCATGTTCCCCAATGACTGGAAGCAGGCAGAGGTCAAGCCTATCCTCAAGCAACCTTCGGCTGACCCGATGGACCAGAAAACTACCGGCCCATCTCTCTCCTTCTATTCGCATCCAAAGTCACTGAGAGATTCGTCAACACCCAGCTGACCACCTTTATCGAAGAGAATGCCATCCTTGACTCCTCCCAGTCCAGTTTTTGTAGAAACCACAACACCGAAACCGCCCTCATCACCACCACTGATGACATCCGCATTCTACTCGACCAGGGCCACACTACTAGACCTCTCTGCAGCCTTTGACACCGTCTCACACTGCACCCTCGCAGCCAGACTCCATGATGCCGGTATACGAGGAACCGCCCTCGACTGGATCCGTTCCTTTCTCTCTGGCAGAGCCCAAGAGATCAGACTCCCTCTCGTCCTCTCCGAACCTAGATAGATCAACTGCGGAGTACCCCAAGAATCATCGCTAAGCACCACCCTCTTCAACATCTACATGGCTCCCTCACTGCCATCGTCAGACAGCATGGGCTAAGCATAGTATCCTACACCGACGACACCCATATCATCCTCTCCTTCACGAAGAACCCCGAAGACACCAGACTCTGCTTCCAGGAAGGAATGTAGGACGTCGCAGCCTGGATGAACAACAGCTGTCTGAAGCTCAACTTGGACCCTCCTCCACCGCCTGGGACAACACCTGGTGGCCTTCCGCCCTTGGAAACCCACCCACCCCATCAGACCACGCCCTAAACCTTCACATCAACCTAGACCCCTCCCTCACTATGACCCGCCAGATCAACGCCATCGCCTCCACCTGCTTCAAATCCCTCCACATCCTCAGCAAGACCTTCAAATGGATCCCCCTGAATGCAGAAAGACTGCCACCCATGTACTCATAACCAGCAGACTGGATTAAGGCAACGCCCTCTGCGCCGGAATCAACAGAACCCTGCTACACAAGCTCCAAACCATCCAGAACAGCGCAGCCTGACTTGTCCTCGGCACCCCACGACACAAGCACATGACCCAGCACCTACAAGACCTCCACTGGCTCCCTGTCAAGAAGAGAATAACCTTCAAGCTACTCACCCACGCCTACAAATCCCTCCACAACATCAGACCCAAATACCTCAACAAGAGAGTCTCCTTCCACGCACCCAACAGGAACATCCGCTCAGCCGATCTTGCCCTGGCCAAGACACCACGCATAAGCAGAACCAGAGCAGGCGGAAGAGTCTTCTCCCCAACACGCAGCAAAGACCTGGATCGAGCTCCCAGTCAACATCAGACAATTCCCTACCCTGCACACCTTCAGGAAGAACCTTAGGACCTGGCTCTTCGACTGATCCTGAGCTGTACCCCCCTTGCGCCTTGAGACCCTCATGGGTGAGTAATGCACTCTATAAATCCCTGACTGATGGATTGATTCTATGTTAGCCTCAATGCAAAGAAATCCACCGCTAAAGGTCGCCAAACCTGATATATTCTCTAAAATATATGTACATTTTGTTTCCAGTCACTGAAATCCCTGAGGTATCTTGAATTGCAGTCTGCCACAACACTCTCTTGCCCTGGTTAATATTCTGCCTGTAACCCTATTTTCTGCTCTAAACAGAAATTCCAATTACTCTTCGGTATCTGAGTCAAACTCTTCGATCTGCTTCCACCCAAGTGGTTTTTGTGACGAACCGCTGAAACATTGTTCATTTTCAATAAAACATTGAAATTCCTTAACTTTCTTCCAAAACTCTGTAAAGCATACAGACCTGTTTTCATCTTCAGACCACATATGTGTTCCGACTTCTCTTCCATGGACCATCTCCCACCTGTTTCCTGATCCTTCAAACACGCCCCCAACCAAAGAAGCTTGCATCTGTCTCTATCACAAAATCCGGACATATGTCAAAAATAGCACAGCCATTCCAAGCCTCCAGGTTCTCCAACCACCACATCTGCTCCTCTCGTGCTTCCACCAAAAGAGCAATGTGATCTCTTTCCTCAAAGCTTCTGCCTTCATTCTCTGCAATGCCCTGAAATGGCGTGGACTTGGAAACACTGCTTGAATAGAATAGGAAATCAAAGCAATCACCTTGCTATACCCCTTATCTTGCTTTACCACCACCTTCCCTGGCAAACTCTGTGTCTTCCCCACAAATCCCAATAATTCTATACATTGACTTGGTATCATTTCAGACTTTTCCCTGATGATCAAAAAACCCAATACTTCCAAGAGATCTATTGTTAAAAACAGTTGATTCTCTAACTCTTCCTGATTCTGGGACATTAACAAAAAAACGTTTGGTGACATGATCATTCTTATATCTCTCTCTCTCTGAGGAACTTCACCACTGGCCTCAAAACCGTTGTAAGCACTATAGTGCCAATGCCAATCCAAACGGGAGACATCTCCCCCATCCATCTGAACTGAAGAAACTTGTGACTCTCTTCTGCTATAGGAATTGTAAAATATGCATCCTTTAGGTCTGATTACATAACCAATTGCTTCCCTGCAAAATATCCCTCAAAGGATTGATACCCTCCATCTTGAAATGTCTGTAAACAATAAACAGATTTAACTCTCTCAAATTTATCATGGATCTCCAACCTTTCTCTTTTTTCTTCACCCAAAAATTTGTACTCACAAATCCGCGAACCTCCTCGGATAACTTCTCTATTGCTCATTTCTACATCTCCTTTACCTCGATCCCAACTAAATCCTGCAACTTTTGCTGCAAAACCAACTGCCCCGGTTCTTTTAGCTGTCTGGGCTCTTCTATGAAATCCAAAAGATAACCCTGTATTGTGAGAAGAACCCATCTATCTTTTGTTAGATTTTCCCAATTCCCAGTTTAACCTTCCTCCTACCTCTTTTGGGATAGAACCAAAAGCAGCCTTCATACTCACCTTGTGATCCTTAAGCAAACTGAGCTCTTCCCCTTGCTTGGGGAATTCTGACGGCTCTGTCCTATCACGGACTGAAAGCCCCTGAATGTCCCACTTCCCTGGGACTGATACTGAGCCCTTGTGCATGACCGGACAGGGAAACAGGCCATTGCCACGGCCCAATCAAAAACACCTCTTCCAAATATCCTTCTCAAAGAGCACTGTGCTTTGTGCAGGCTGGTGAAGGTAGATACATACTTTCCAATCACCTTCACCAGCCCTTCTCTGAATAAATAACCCTTAGGGTCCTCCGAAGTCTCCTTTTTAGCAAAATCTCCTAAACTTGGGATAATCTTAATTAATATTGCTTTGCGTCTCTCAGCAGAAAACACAGCATTTGCATTCATGAGGAAGCAAATCGCCCTCTGGGACCAACCTCACAGCACATCGTTATCTATTTGAACATTTTTCCTTTTTTGCTTCCTCCGCCATGTCCAGCATTCTGGCCAATGGCCCTAAAATATTCAACAAGCAATCCTGACACTGCTTTAGTGCCCTCTCCAATCCTATTCTAGGATCACGACCCATCTTAAATAGGAAACTGATAAAATCAGGATCCAAATGTGGCATCATATAGGTCTTGTTATCGGCCACTGGTCGTGAACACTCCATTTCAATTACAGCTCTGGCCTCCATCTCTAAAAGTCTCCTCACTCATAGTTTCAAAAAGCCTGCTACATGAGGCAGTGGCCACCCGTCTTCACTCAGGGGGTGTCTTATCATCCCAGGACTGAACATATCCTCACCTTAAGGATCTTTAACAATCCCTTTCTCCTCCCTTTCCTATTCCACCTTGTCCATATCCATATCCCAACCATCATCAATGTAGTCATCTAATACAAATGTATCATCCTCATCACCATAATCCTGAATAAATTCACCCTTGTGATTTCTCACCATCATTTGTGTCACTATGGACACCTTCTTTTGTGCCGCGTTGGACACCTTCCTCATTTGTGGTGCTTGGCAAACCTTTATTGTTAGTCACAAATCTGACACCAACTTCAACATTCTTAGTTTTCTTTGCTCTCTTACCCTATACTTTACCATCACTTCCCTCTTGCTCCTCCATTGACCAGTATTTATCTTCCAAACACTCTGCTTCCCTTCTCTTTCACCTCAAAACATTCTGTAAAACCTCCTTCACAGAGCTTCTAACCTCTTCCTGCACAATTTTCCATAAATTCGCATCTTACTTACCTGAGGTCTCTGCACCCTCAATATTCTCCATAATCTTAAAATTCTCCTCAAAATTATTTTTTTTAAATCCTCAGTTTTCCAATACCTCTAAATTTTGCTTACTAATGACTTTAAAAAACACAGTACTCCTTCCAACGCGTTGTCTTCCAACCTGCCGACCGACCGAATCAGCTGGTTGGGAGTTGGCGAGACAAACACTCCGATTTCTCTTTACCGCGATGGTTGAATGTAGGTTCAAACCATTTCATTCCTTTCACACTTCATCTTTCCTAAAATGGCCTCCACGTCACGTAGTCATGCACATATGTGTAACAATGCTTATTTTCCACTATGGCCGCCTTTGAGGAACAAGCGTTTACTGAGGCACCCTACGATACAAAACCTGATCCTAGATGTGCAAGCAAAGAAAAACAGCTCGTGCTACCCAACTTGAGCCTTTACCACCATTAAAGCTGAAGCACAAACCGCTCGCAAGCGACCGAATGGTAACATGCTTCTCTTTCGGGTATTTTCTAGAAGCCCATTTAAAGCCTAGAAAACTTTCTAACATCCAACCTAAACCTCCTATAAACCCATAAATGGGGTATTTTAAACAAAACATCAAATTAACAAATATTAATTAATTATTCCCAAACTAATTCATATTGAAACAACTACAACTACTTACAACATCCTTTATCAATATATTACATTTCTACTCAAATAATTTCACCAAAATAAAACATTTTCAAATTAATATTATTGTACAACAAGTCTTAACTACGATACTTATCTGTCAAGGAGCAGCAGATAAAAGTGGAAGATGGCTCCCGACCCCTACTCCCTGCACAGCCGACTTAGGGCTGGTGCGAGAGAGGGGCGGCCGCCATCTTGCGGGTACTAACCGGGTAGCGCTCTAGCTGCTGGCCGCCCCCGCCCCCGCAGTTTACTTAGGACCTGTTGGCACACGAAGCTGCAGACCAGTAAGTTAATCTACCCCTGAGGCGGAAGCCGGGGGCTGTTTTTAGCTTCAAATTACAGCTTGAGCATAGTCTTAAATCCATTTTACCGCGCTTCACGTTTTTAAAGAAGTGATTTGGTTTTATACATTTTAAATCATTTGTGTGTAGAAATTGCCGATGCATTTTTAGATTGCTTAAAAATTGCACGTAACCCAATCCCTACCTCATTCACCTCGCTCCCGACCCCAACTCCCTGCACAGCCGACTTAGAGCTGGTGCGAGAGAGGGGCAGACGCCATCTTGCGGGTACTAACCGGGTAGCGCTCTAGCTGCTGGCTGCCTCCTGTTCTTTCCCGCCCTACTCAGACATAAATGTCAAACCTTCCCCGTCGGCGCAGCGGGCGGGCGCAGCGGGTGCGCCGGCGGCACGCCAAAGGAAAGCCCGTTTGCGCCCGTCCGCGACAAGATCGCGACAGGCGCAGGAGGCCCTGATCCATCTCATTTCTCTCTTAGCGTTTCAACCCCCCTCCCAAGCCTCACAGTTCTCCTACTTTTGTGTACAAAGGGCATGATCTCCTAATGTACAGGGACATCAATAAATGTTCACACTGTCCTCCCATGGAGTCGATATGGGGTCCCTTCTCATGTATCACATGTAAATGGTCTACCCCATGGATCCCGGATTTTCTGCCTGTTGCAGCCCCCACGAGACATTGCACCACTATTTTCAAGGGTGGCTTGATTAATGCCCGATCCTTGTGCTGCCACAGTCAGGATATCAGGGATCTGATCCTAGATCACGATTTGGACTTCCTTTTTGTGACTGTGACCTGGCTTAATGACACAAGTAACCCTGATCTAGCTATTGCTATCCCTACCGGCTTTACCATCTTCAGACAGGACTGACAACTAGGTAGAGGGGGTGGGGTTGCTCTAGTTAGGAGAAATACCCTTAAATGTCATACATTCAACTTAGGTCCGCTGAAGGGGGCAGAAGGAATAGGCTTTTCCATCTCGCTTAATGCCTCTGCGTCCTTTTCCGGGGGTCTGGTTTATCGCCCACCAGGTAACGCCGCTACATTTCTTGACTCAATAGGAGAATGTCTAGGACAACTCCTGGTGCGCTACCCACATTTTACACTCATGGGGGATTTCAATCTACAGTTAGAGTCAAGAAATGATGCCCAAGCAATTAATTTCTACCAGACTCTGGATATTTTGGCCTGCATCAATTGGTGGAGTCACCCACACATTACGCGGGGCACTCACTGGACGGAGTCTGTTCTAACTTTCAGGCACTTTCTACTCTTAACCCAGTTCCACAAATCTGGACAGACCACAGTTTCATTCCATTTAATATCAATCTTCCTGGCCCGACCAAAACACCTAATACTCATCAACAGTTAACCTGTAATATAAACTGGAGAAAGGTTGCGAGACGTTAAAAGTAAACCCCTCTTGCCAGCAGCAACAGCCTAGTATTTCAGGGGACGTCTCTCATGATCAAGAAATTTCCATTCTTGGATGCACCAAGTCATCGCAGAACGCTCTCCGCCTACAGCTCACCAACGCAAGGGCACAAAGCAAAAATCACATGCCCCCTGGTTCTCGCAGGCGCTAACAGAGAGTCACCTTCTATGTAGGAAAATGGAACGCAAATGGAGGAAGTTCTATGATCCATCTGCCAAATTAGCCTATGTACAACAACGTAAACTCTATAATATTAAGCTGGCCAAGAGAGAATACTATATTAAGGCCATCAATGATGCCCAACAAAAGCAAAAAACGGTCTTCTCTATAGTCAAATCTTTTACACACCCTAAAGTTCTCCAGCCGACAATCCCAGTCTCAGAAGTCTTCTGCAACCAAATCGCAGACTTCTTTGAGGAGAAAATTGCGCTCATCCAAAAGGACTTCCCTAGCCTTCCCCCGGATGCTCTTACTATTCAACTGGAGAGGGGTAACAATGTACCCCACGTCCTGAGCAGGTAGTATATCAAGAGTTAAAGAATTTCGTAGACACTCACGACATTCTACATCCGCAACAATCAGGATTCCGCCCAAGACATTCAACCGAAACTGCACTCATAGAACTCACCGATTCCATTAAATTCTCACAGGATGAAGGTAATAAGGCTGTCCTGATTTTATTGGACCTCACGGCAGCATTTGACACCATCTCCCACGAGATTCTGATCAATCGACTTAGAGGTATAGGGATAACTGACACAGCCCTAGCTTGGATAATATCCTTCCTGACCGAGAGATCGCAATCAGTCTCTCTGCCCCCCTTTCTCTCCAAAGACAAAAAAGTCGCAACAGGGGTCCCACAGGGCTCGATTTTAAGCCCCCTATTGTTCAATATCTATATGATCCCACTTATTACATTAATAAAGTCATTCGGCATATTTGTAACATCTTATGCCGATGACACCCAACTCGTGGTGTCCCTAGACAAAAACTCTACTAAAGCAGAACAAAATCTAAAGACCTGCATGACGGATGTTTTCCGTTGGATGGACCACAACCATCTAAAATATAACACTAACAAAACAGAGATTCTACCACTGGGAAAGGAGGCCTCTTTTTGTTCCAAGGATTGGTGGCCAGAAGACTATCCCGCCCCCCTCCCTCAGTAGAAACTGCAAGAAACTTAGCGGTCCTATTCGACTCCTCCCTTTCTTTTGACCAGCATGTAGGGTGCACAGCAGGAAGCTGTTTCAGCATTATTAAATCCCTTAAAAAGTTTTTCGACTTCTTACCCACCGAATCTCGCAAATCGGTCGCAGTGGCCCTCATACTATCCCGATTAGACTACTGTAACGGACTCATGGCCGGTATAAAAAAATCCACACTAAAAAAACTACAGAGCGTGCAACACGCGGCAGCTAAATTAGTATTAAAACTACCTAGAAGATCCTCTGCTTCCACTGCGCTTCGAACCCTCCATTGGCTACCTCTACACAAAAGGATTCTTTTCAAAATCCTGCTAACCGCCTTCAGATCCCTCACGGGGCAGGACCAAAATACCTGAGGAAACATTTTACTCGGTACGACCCGCTGAGATGCTTGAGGTCGTCGGGAGGTAACCTAATCAAAATTCCAAGATTCAAGCTTATAACCAAAGGAGGAAAGTCTCTTACAGTGTTGGCATCTAAGGCTTGGAACTCCATGCCCCTAAATCTGAGATTACTCACACAGGAAAATGCCTTCAGGAGACAGTTAAAAACCTGGATCTTCAGTCTGCCGAACGACTTTGTAATGGCAGCCATCTAGACTTTCACCTCAGGTTTACCTACTAGTCTATCAGCGCCAGGATGCTCCTTCCGGAGCGACAGTTTGCGCTTTAGAAATACCCCATACAAATACAGACATTCTAGGTTCTGGAACTTGGTGTTGTTGATGTAAACTTTAAAGTGCTACAAGGAGCTGGCAATAAAAGTTATATGCATAATTAATGCTAGCCTCCAGTCTTGTCAAGAAATTCACACCCTCTGCAAAAAGCAGAACAGTGGTATGTGGCTTTATTTGTTTAATAGGAGCATATTACCCATGTTAATAAAAACATGCATCTTTCATGCACCTTTCACTGCACATTTTTGTACATCTGGCACTATGGACGTGTATTACCTGTAAATTCGGCCACAACAAACGTACAGAAATAATATGACATTTAACAAAACTAGAATGAGCTGTCTTTTATGTCGAATTATATGAGCGAAAGATGAGTTGCCTTGCCTAAAGACTCATTCACTTAAAGTAACTGACCTGAATAGATAATCTGATTAACATCAAGGCACAGAACGTTTAAAACAAAAATTACCTTTATCTGAAAGCGCCGAGATTCGAAACCTCCCAATCACAAAATGAATAATTCACAACATCACTACCAAGCTCTCTACTGGCTGACTTAAGATCTCAATCTACTCTCCTTTCTTTCAGGAAACAATTAAAAAGTTACCTGAAAAAAAGTAAATACATTCTGTTGGCTTTTCATCTTTCCAGTAACTAATTTTGTGTTACTGCTTTGTATTGAATCAGTTTGTTGTATATAGTATTGCATTGTAATAACAGAGAATTCCTACCCCTCATGAGGCCCAAAGCTCTTTCCAGATTGTTGAGTGAGTAGCTAATCTATATGTATTATACATCACTTGATACCCTTAACGAGGTCACGCAGTGCATCAATTTGCATGAGGTTACTGAGTGACTTTTACATATGATACTGTGATCTCTGTGAAGCACACTAATGCTTCATGGAACACCAGAGCTGTGCAACATCATCAAATAAAGTAAAGAAACCAATCCTTCTTATGAAAATTTACCTGCAGGCCATAATTGTTGTAACATACCTGTTTGAAGACCATTCTTTGAGATAAGAAAGGTTTTCTGTTTTGTATGCCAAATTGGAGTTTGTTGTTTAGTTTGGAGGCTTCTAGGTAGGGGCAATAGGACTGCTGGAGGACCATGGGCTACTAGGAGGGAGAACAAGTCAATTAACAAAGAACTTGTAATCCGTACCAATGTCAGGACTTGGAAACAGGATGCACAGTAAAAATCCAATCATCTATTTTCTGACCAAAAAGTGCATCCTTGCTTAAACTTGAATCAAACCATGCACAGCAGTGACTGACTTTGAGAATGGCATGCACTTTGTGAGCTTCAGCAGTATTTGTGCCCACCAGGCCACCAATGGGGACCTTAGGGGCTAATTATGAGTATGGCAGTCTGATAACCGTTAAACTTATGGTCCAGCCACCACTGCACCGGCAATCCGACCGCTACCAGAGATACCTGGCAGTGGAGCGGCAGTCGGAGGGCTGCAATATGCTTGGTGGGCCCTGCGGCACCTCCAAGCATATAACGCCTTTCCTAACCACCAGTGGTCTCATGGAGGTTATAACTCCATGAAACTGTTGGTGGTGAGGAATAAAAGGGGGCCCTACAGGGCCCTCTTGATCCTGTGCATAGGGATGCCTGCAGGAGGGCACCTGTGTGCATGCACAGTTCATGCTGTGCAGAAACGTGCACTGGCAGTCCCGTGGTAGAGCATTTTAAGGCTAACATATGAGCAATTAAACTGCACTGCCACAGAACTGCCATGCCACCCACCTGCCAGACCACGATAATACAGGTAATCTGGCGGGTGGGCGGCACCTTGTTTCGTGGTGTGGGAGCGGGGCGGTGACGCAGCAGCCTGCTCCCACACCGCCAAACTCTTCAACGAGTCCTTAGACTAGAAGACTCAGAATACAAGCTGTTACATAAAGAGTTTTTACCTAAAAAGCAGAAAGCAGCTACAGGTAATTATCTGTAAAGCAACTGGCCTATTTTGTAGGTTAGCCCCCCACAAACCCTATATCCCCTGCTTGACAAGTTGCCTCCTCCACAGAGGTTATTTTGCTGTCTGTACCTACCCTGCATTAAGCTGTGACGTAGTGCAGGAGTGAAAAGGTAAGACACTGCACTTGCATTCTCCCAATCTTTATATACTAATATCCCTAATTTGGAAGCTCCCCCACAACATCAGCACAGCATCGGCGCAATTCTGGACTAGCGCTGCATTATCATGCAGCTCCTCCGTGTATATTTTAAACTCCCTGTTTTTGTCTAATTAGTTGTATTTTATTTTCATTCTTCCCTATTTTTACATTGGCCCTCGCATACTCGCATATCTGACCCGCTTACCTGCATCTTAGTTGGAAAAACACTGCACTTTGCGGGCCCTCGCCCTGTCTCGTTTGGCGGCCATCTTGAGTGGGGCACACGCCCGGCGGCGCTTCATGCTCCCAGCGGTCTAGTTGTCGCTAGGAGGCTAGAACCGGCATAAAAGCAAGGCAACCTCAGGTGAGCGCCCTCACAAGCATCGACGCAATTCTGGACTAGCGCTGTATTATCGTGCAGCTCCTCCGTGTATATTTTTAACTCCCTGTTTTTGTTTAATTAGTTGTATTTTATTTTCATTCTTCCCTGTTTTTACATAGGCCCTCGCATACTCGCATATCTGACCCGCTTACCTGCATCTTAGTTGGAAAAACACCGCACTTTGCGGGCCCTCGCCCTGTCTCGTTTGGCGGCCATCTTGAGTGGGGCACACGCCCAGCGGCGCTTCATGCTCCCAGTGGTCTAGTTGTCGCTAGGAGGCTAGAACCGGCATAAAAGCTAGCCATGTCGACGCGCAGCGGTAACGCGCAGCGGGAGCGCCGGACTTCCGCCGGAGTTACGCCTGAGTTCAGCCCGTCTGCGCCCGTCCGCGCCCAGGACGGGCTGCAGGACGGGCTGCACATTACCATCTTTAACTCCAGCCCAGGTTTGCTAACTCATGATCTCTCCGCCACTCGTCTAACGTATTCTGCTTCTTCTCTAAGATCTCTGAGACCTTGCATCTCTGCTTCGTGTATTTTCTGTACTTTGCCTTTTCACTACTTCACTTGTACTGGCTGTGGCTTCTCTACCGGCAAAATGTTGCTTTCTAAGACACAAACCATCAAGGCACACTACCGGGGTAAAAGGAAGCCTGCCAAGAAACTTTTGAACTCCGTCCCCTTACACTTTTGGAGTATTAATTGTAGATCACTCCCCAAAAATAAATTCCATTTATTGGATTTCATAAATGATGAATCGCCTGATGCATTGTTTCTGACTGAGACCTGGCTTCACGAAAGCTCTGGTCCTGACATTGCCATAGCCGTTCCTAACAACTACGTGATGGTACATCAGGACAGGGCTTCCGGGAAGGGCGGGGGGATTGCTATTATTTTTAAAACCATCTACCAATGTAAGCTGGAATCGTTTCCCCTTCCTGGATGTGAGGCCGCTCTATTTAAATTAATGATTGGTCCTCAACTAACGCTTTCCGGTCTTTTGATATATCGCCCTCCGGGCTATGCTGGCCCGTGGATATCATCTTTGGCTGATATTTTATCCCCTGTACTACTTAAAACGCCTAATTTCACCATTCTTGGTGACCTCAACATTCATCTTGAAGATGCTGAAGGCACTCTCAGTCAGTCGTCACTGTCTGACCTCGAAGTCTTTAATCTTGTACTTCGTAACTCAGGGGCTACCCACTCAGCTGGCCACTTGTTGGATCCAGTTATTTCTAGTCTACCTTATGATTGCTCTCAAAGGGCTCACCCGTTAGAATGGTCTGACCATCTCGCGGTTCACTTTATGCTACCTCTTCCCACACCTAACTCTAAGCCCTGCGTTGGTAAGTGCAAGCCTTCTTATCGGTGGGACAAGCTTAATATGGTGGCATTTAATCAACATCTTACTGAATCTATTCCGAATCCCGACAATTCTGGATCAGTATCTAATCCTGTAGTTTCCCAGTGGTTAATGGATGCTGTAACTGCATTCCTTTCCCCTGTATCTAATAACCACAGATCTCTTCATCCTCCTGCACCTTGGTTCTCAGAAGCTTTAAAAATACAACAAGCCAAGTGCAAGGCTTTGGAAAGAAAATGGAGGCTTTCCTATTCAACATCTAGTAAGGTGGCTTATAAAGAAGCATTAAAGAACTATCATGCCAATTGTAAGTCGGCCAAGGCCACCTTTACGACATCCTCGATTACTCAGGTACAGAACTCCCCGCAAACTCTTTTTGCCGTGGTGAAGAAGCTAACGGGAGCAGATACGGTTCCATCTCCCCTGCCTTGGATAAACCACAGTGTGATGCCATCGCAGATTTCTTTGTCTCTAAAGTGGAGCGCATTCATGAATCCCTGGCTACTCACCCGCCTTCTGCCGATTCTTTATCGGCGGCTATTTTGAGCAATCCTCCTCTCCTCCCATCAATGTACATCGACGACTGGCTATTATTTGATGACATCACCTTTTCATCGTGCCTGAATAGTATTAGGTCTGGCTCACCTCGGGAACCTGTCCCTGTGAAAATTTTAAAACTATTGGATCTTGAGCCATGAAGAGTCCTAATGTGACTTCTGAATACATCTCTTACAGAGGCCATGATAGCACAGGCGTGGAAGCACGCCATTGTCGTCCCCCTGTTTAAAAAGACCGGCGCGGATATTACCAACTTGGCCAATTTTAGGCCCATATCCCTGCTGCCTGCATGTTCTAAAATCTTGGAACGACATGTGAACAATCAGCTTAATTCGTTTGTCGAGAACGTGGGATTTCTTCATCCGTCCCAATCCGGGTTTCGCGCAAATTATTCCACTGAATCCGCACTCCTCGGGGTGACGGAGAGGCTTCGGCGCGGTATCGATCGCGGGGAGACCTTTGCACTCATCCTATTGGATTTGAGTGCAGCGTTTGATACCGTGTCTCATTCCATTCTTCTTAACTCTCTCCGCTCCCTTGGTGTTGCTGGATCTGCGCTGGCCTGGATTGCCTCCTTTTTAGGTGAGCGCACCTTCCAGGTGTTTTCGACAGAAGCTGAATCTGCTGTCTATTCATCGGCATACGGCGTCCCCCAGGGGTCGATTCTCAGCCCTCTGCTGTTTAACATCTATATCAGACCCCTTGCTACCATCGTGGAGGACGCCGGTTTGACAATCTATTCGTACGCCGACGACACGCAGATCGTGTTCTCTCTCTCCAGCAGTGAGGGCCATGAGGTCTCTGCCCTGAAATCTGGCCTGTCATGCGTTGCTGCTTGGATGCACGACCATCTGCTCAAGCTCAACGGTGACAAGACCGAGGTTGTTATTTTGGGCAAGAATAAAGATCTGTGGGGCCCTCGGCATTGGCCCTATGATATGGGTCCTCTGCCGATTCCAGCCCCCGTAGCCCGCAACCTCGGCTTCCTCATCGACGAAAGGCTCTCTATGAGACAGCAGGTAACTAGGGTCGCTGCAATCTGTTTTTCCACCTTAAGATGGTTGCAGAAGATCCTCTGGATGTTACCTTGTTCTACTCGGAGAACTGCCGTCCAGGCTCTTGTGATCTCCCGCATCGATTATGGGAATGTGCTTTATCTTGGGGCCGATAAGGCCACCGTAAATAAGCTTCAGGTGGTGCAAAACTCGTCAGCTCGTCTGCTGTGCAACGTACCAAGGAGATCTTCCGCAACCCAGGCACTGCGTGACCTCCATTGGCTTAAGGTCCCGAACCGTGTACAATTTAAAACTTTATGCCTTCTCTTCAAAATCAGGCAAGGTTCTGCCCCTAAATACCTGCAGAACCTGGTTCGAGTCTACAAGCCTGGTCGTGCTCTAAGATCTTCCACTAGTGGCGATTTCTCAGTTCCCAGAATTAAATTGGCCAAAATGGGCGGCCGTTCGTTTTCCTATCTTGGTCCTAAGATGTGGAATGCTCTCCCGCCGGCCCTGAAAGCTGAGACGGATCTTCTTTCTTTTCGTAAAAAACTGAAGACCCTCCTGTTTAATTAATCCCTTTGCACTGTTTGTTCTGTTTTGGGCTTTTTTGCTTGTTTCTTTTTCTTTTATCTATCCCTGGCGCCGGGAAACCCATTGAGGGTAGCTGTGCGCAATATAAGTTTAATAAAATAAAAATAAATAAATTCATCAGAGAATGCCCTAAAATGGCACTCAAACCAATTCTTTGTTTCAGATAACTCCCTTACCACTATTTTTTGTGTTGCACTTGGACTTTTAGGTTTGTATATAACAATCCTAGGCAATAATAACAATAAAACAGAGAAACGGTTGCAAAAAAGGTGGACATACAAATATACACTGTTAAAAATCTGTTTGGTATTTTAATACATATTCATATTACAATTATATTTCATAAAAACAAAGTACATACTAATTATTACACAATAAAAATAGAACCGTCATGATATAAGTCAAAAAATGAACAAAAGTACAATTTGAAAACATTTAAATAATCTTCAAAGAGTGGCAATTAATAAGTCGACGCGCGTTACAGCGTTAGAAAAACGCCTTCTTCAGGAGCCACAAACAAATCTGAAATACATAATAAAAATAGAAAAACAAATAAAACTTAATTCTCACAGTTTATATACAATTAATTGCAACCAAATTAAAATTCATAAATTTCAATTAACATATTTATTAACTAAAGACCACCTTAGTAAGCAACTTTTCCTTACATTTTTCTAATACATGTATTTTATACATATGATCCAACACAAAATAAAATACCATATTGGAGCAGTCACATTCCAAATTAATAAGGGAGAAAGATAATAGAGCAATTACAAGTAGTCATAGACTTACTTCAAGGGAGGGAGAATACAGAGTTCTATTGTACAATCTAACAATGTAGAAAGGGAACTTAATAACAACTTTCAAGGTTAAGAAAAAGTTGATATCAGAGTTCCATAGAAAGATGTCTAATTGTAAATGATAACGAAAATGAGGAAAAAATACAGAAAAAAGACGTTTAAAATTGCCCTGTACTTTCTACGACATATTTATAACTTAAGGCCAACTAGAAATCTAAAAATAGTTTTAAACAGGTAGCCTAATCTGCTCACCTTGAATGGGACCGAGATATTCAAACAAATGTTTGTAGGATATAGCTTTTAGTATATCTCAGTAGACCATGTTTCTAAAGGTGTCACATACAACATCTAAAGATATAAGATGGAACACATATCTTAGTTTAAATGTTCTATAATAATAAAAACAATCACGCTGTTCCATAATATTGGATAACCAGCGGGGCGATAATCACTTACCTAAATAAACTTTAGGACTAATTCACATGAAAAATGGAATCGGTTGTTCAAGATTGCTTAAAATAAATTGTAGCGCCGCACAATTTGAAAGTGATGCGGTCACAGTTAATATCGTGTTGCTGTAGAGTACAGGATTCTGTGTCACTAGATCTAAAAAGATAATAAATGAATTTACTCAAAGCTAATATATAAATAAGTATATTAAATAACCAAAGAGAAAGTTTATCGTTTAAACCTCTAATAAAAACACCACCTATAAGTCGGCTAAATGCCTATGGGACCTATTCTACAAATAAACGACGCTTACCAAATTCACACCGTATGTATTGCGGGACTTGTGTAGAAGAGGTCTTTGTTGCGTTTATTTAATAAATCGGGCTAATGGCCGCTCTTTGTCGTGTTTATTTAGTAAATCTAAAAAAGACATAAAACATACAAATACACGAGTCATGACTGGCAGGATCGACGAGTAAGTATACAATTAACCATACACCATTCAACCAACGACATATACCCGGGTGTTCTGGATGCTAGAAACACTCACCGGGCTAATGGCCGCTTATCTCAAAGTGATGTCTAAACAGAAGGTAACTGTTGACGGCAGACTGATTGCTCGACGACCGTCTAAACGAAATTAAAATTGCAAAGATATTTTTAAAAAAGTAAAAATGATCCGTAAACTACTCAAATAACACCGAAAACATAGTTAGAATTCGGGTTATAGCTAAACCGCGTCAGTGTAACCGAGAGAGACTCACCTGGTTTACGGCGGAATACAGCGAACGAGGACGCCCAAACAAAAGATAGTTGCTGGCGCCTAACGGCTGAAATGCGGATGTATCAAACAGGTAGACATCCGTCAGGTAGTTTAAATAGCCGGAGTGAGGATCACGTGGATAAGCACCTGAGGATCTTTTAAAGATACATCAACACTTGAACAAGATTGTTATTCAATATATCTCGATTCACCTATAGAACACAATGGTTAGCTAATCCAACTAATGTGGACATTTAAAACATACAAATCCCAACAGGCTCATAATAAGGAAAATAAATAAAATAAAAAGATAATAATGAACCAAATGGACCTGTCTACATACTCGAAAAATATCAGATGTAAAGAGCACATCGTAGTCATGTAAACTATGGTCAAATAAGCCATATTTGAAAAATAACGGAGATGATCAGAAGCAAATATGAAGAGACAGGTCTGATTGATGTGTATATTTAAAGTTTATAAATCAGACATTGTCATGTCTACAGAATGAAGGCGACTAAGACATATTTGAAACGCACTTTAAGTATATCAATATTCAAGCGGAAATATTCCTCGATGCGTCACTATAGGCCTGTAAACTCATCTGACTATTGAGGGGTTAGATGTAGTGTTGCTACATATGATACGCATAATTTGCAACATTGTCATACAAATTGCAGACATACGGCCATGAAAAGAGAATAGAAAACTAACAAAAATAATAATCTTAAGAATTAGAAAGATTATATCAAGAAAAAAATATAATGTAAATAACTTAATAAACAAAAGAAAGAAAAAATATATTTTAGGGTCACAAAATCCACAATTGGAGTGGAATACTTCATATAATTTAAAAATCAGGCTACTAAGGACAAATAAGTTCAGTAATATATAAAGAATATAAAAATACAGCAAAAGGGAGGTAAACGTCTCACAAGCGATTAAAATATTGCATTCTCCCAAGGGATTTCGCTGTTCAATCCTTGTTTAAAGGTGTTAAAAACAAAAATCCAGTAAACTTCCCTTTTCTTGCGAATGGCGCAACCACCCTTACTGTCTGGTGTCCTAATCTTTTCTAAGATGCGCCATTGGAAATCATCCGGTTTATGGTTCTTTTCCACAAAATGTTTTACCAGAGGTGCTGTGAGCTTGCCCGTTCTCAAGGCCGATCTATGTTCTGTAAGGAGGATCTGAATGGATCTACAGGTCTCGCCAACATAGCCAAGACCACAAGGGCATAAGATGAAATACACTACGTTGGCTGTCTTACAATTCCAAATGTCACATGCTTTGGTGGAAAAGCCATTATGTGAAAAATGCTCACCTTCTAAAATGTTCACACATGATTTACATGATGAGCATTTAACTGTTCCACGCACTGGAAGATTGCTCAATAGGGATCTCTGACTGGATCCAATCAGAGCATTTTTCTTTTCGAATCTTGAATGCACAATAAGGTCCTTGATGTTCTTGTTTCTTTTATGTGCGAACAGTGGTTTCGCAAGATTGTTTTTAGAAGTAGGGTTGCAGTTTAGAATATGCCAATTGGCATTGATGATCTGTTTGATTCGATCATTAAGGGTCGAATGTCTGGTTATGCAAACAAGTTGTTCATTGACATGAGATTTTTTTGGTTTCAGTAGAGCATCGCGATCATAAAAGCGCGCTCTTTTGTAAGAGTCTCTGACTAATCTATGAGGGTAACCTCTATCCATAAATTTTTTCCTCATAATAGCCGCTGGCTTATCATAGTCACTGAGGCTGGTACAATTCCTACGAACCCTTAAGAACTGCGAAAAGGGGATTCTTTGTTGCTGACTCCTAGGATGAAAGCTGCTAAAATGAAGCAACGTATTACGTGCTGTAGGTTTCACGTAAAGATCCACCTGCAATTTACTGTTCTAATTTTTTATCAATACATCAAGAAATTCAACATGATCTGTGCTATATTGTGCAGTAAATTTTAAATTTACATCAGTCAGGTTGATCCATTCAAGAAACTCAAGTAACAAATCTTTTCCATTGGTCCAGATAAAGAATATATCATCAATGTATCTGGACCAATGGGAAATGGATTCGAAAAATGGGGCAATCTCATTGTCAATAAATTTACTTTCAAAAGCAGACATGTAGATATTCGCTATTGATGGTGCAACCGAGGCACCCATACTTACTCCTCTGATTTGACGATAAAGTGAATCTCCAAATTCAAAAATGTTTTCTGTTAAAACAATAAATAAACAATCTATAAGGAATTATTTAGGGCAAACAATGTTATGTTGATCAATAAACCAGTCAGTCGCTACAATTGCTTCTTTTAAAGGATATTACTATATAGGGACTCAATATCCATAGTAACTAGGATATCCCTATTAGACACAAAACTCAGATTTTCCACTATATTAATCATGTGACCTGTATCTTTAATATAAGATTTGATCTTAGGTATATGGGGTCTCAAATGAAAATCAACAAATTTAGATAGGGGTTCTGTTATAGTTCCTATAGTCGACACAAAGGTCTATAAGGAGGATTAATTGCATCTTTGTGTATCTTGGGTAGACCATAAATACACCCTGTCTTCCCTTTATTTGAATTTAAAAAATCATATTCCGTCGAACTGATTTCTCCATTAGATAAAGCTTCATTAGTCAGATATTGGATCTTTTTAAGAATGGTAGTCGAGGGGTTAGAATTAATTTTAAGGTAGGTAGAATTGTCGTCTAACATAGCCATCATGTTCTGTTCATATTTGTGAGAATCAACTACAACGATACCTCCACCTTTGTCACATCCCTTGATTACAAGGCTTTTGTTATTAGAGAGTGCTTTAAGTGCTGATGATTCATCCTTGCTGAGATTATAAAGAGGTTTTGGAATAAATCGTAATGTTCTTTCAAGTTTTTGGAGGACTACTAATTCGAAAGCAGCCACCTCGGGACCCAATTGGTCCAGAGAGGGACTAAAGGTGGAGGGTAATGATAACTCACTTTGTTCATGGGAATCAACATTTAAATTCTCATTTATGAAAAAACTTTTTTAACCTAATCTTTATGAAAAAGGAAATGATATCTTGGTGCAGTTCAAATGTATCCACATGTGCATGAGGCACATATGAGAGACCTTTGGACAATAGGGTCTCACTATGGCAATCAAGAACAGTGGTTGACAAATTGAAGATAGGGATTACATCCCTCGTCCCCAATACTGCTGATTGCGGGTCTCCCTGATGAATTGGGGTTCTGGTTGTTGATGCTGCTGTAGATGTTGTTGGTATTGTTGATGTTGTTGATAGTTCTTCTGAAAGTTCCCCCTGCTTTGGCCCTGGAATCTTACTCTGGGACGCCCACGGCGAGGCCCTCGGTTGGATAAAAAAGGTTGTTGAGGTCGGGTACCCGAGTATGAATTAAAGGCCCCTTCTGAATCATAATAATTATTGGGGCCCTCTCCATCAGAGTCTAAAGTATCCGTAAAATTATTAACTCTTTGGGGGGCAGTCCTAGTTTCATCAACATAATGATTTTGGTGGTAAAAATCTTTATGTAAATAGGGATAGGCCAATTCTTCAGTATAGAACCTTTTCTCTTTAGCCAACTTATCCGTTTTACGTTTGTTGAGGTAATTACTAAAGGATTCAAGTTCTTTATTAGACTCCTCTATTTTTTTCAATGCTTCCTCAACTCCATTAATCTGTTTTAATCTTTCCTCTAGTTCATCAACTTCAATTTTAATAGCTGCCGCTAATTCTTTTGAGGTCTCCACGATTAAGATCACTAAGTCGCGGGAGCACCTATGTGCTATTAAGCTCCATTTTTCGAGAAAGGGTCTGTGATGTACAAACAAACCCGGTGTATTGCGAACCCGCAACCAAATGGGGATAATGCCTGTTCTCAGATAGGCTAACATGAACTCCCCGTGTGCTTCCATCCTAATGAGTTTTTTCTTAAGGTCCAAGAGTTTTCTGATCTCATCATTACCTCTATTGTTAGAGCTAGTATTATTGACTGAAACTGTAGTACCTACTAATATAGCAAATTCCCGATCAGTAAACCCAAAGGTCTTTAATTGGGCCATGAATAAAAGTGGGGAAAGATCAAGGGATTATGGATAATATACAATGCAACTGCTCCAATATTCAACAGTACAGTAGTAAAGATATAGTAATTGTCTAATAACAAGCCCTGCACAGACAAGCTGTGGGTAATAATGTGGGAATAACAAGGGCCCCCTGATTTAGAAATAATCTAATTCCTAGGACAGGGAAAAAAACAGTTTGTATATAACAATCCTAGGCAAAAATAACAATAAAACAGAGAAACGGTTGCAAAAAAGGTGGACATACAAATATACACTGTTAAAAATCTGTTTGGTATTTTAATACATATTCATATTACAATTATATTTCATAAAAACAAAGTACATACTAATTATTACACAATAAAAATAGAACCGTCATGATATACGTCAAAAAATGAACAAAAGTACAATTTGAAAACATATAATTAATCTTCAAAGAGTGGCAATTAATAAGTCGACGCGCGTTTCGGCGTTAGAAAAACGCCTTCTTCAGGAGCCATAAACAATTCTGTAATACATTATAAAAAATAGAAAAACAAATAAAACTTCATTCTCACAGTTTATATACAATTAATTGCAACCAAATTACAATTCATAAATTTCAATTAACATATTTATTAACTAAAGACCACCTTAGTAAGCAACTTTTCCTTACATTTTTCTAATACATGTATTTTATACATATGATCCAACACAAAATAAATACCATATTGGAGCAGTCACATTCCAAATTAATAAGGGAGAAAGATAATAGAGCAATTACAAGTAGTCATAGACTTACTTCAAGGGAGGGAGAATACAGAGTTCTATTGTACAATCTAACAATGTAGAAAGGGAACGTAATAACAACTTTCGAGGTTAAGAAAAAGTTGATATCAGAGTTCCATAGAAAGATGTCTAATTGTAAATGATAACGAAAATGAGGAAAAAATACAGAAAAAAGACGTTTAAAATTGCCCTGTACTTTCTACGACATATTTATAACTTAAGGCCAACTAGAAATCTAAAAATAGTTGTAAATCGGGTCGCCTAATCTGCTCACCTTGTATGGGACCGAGATATTCAAACAAATGTTTGTAGGATATAGCTTTGGGTATATCTCAGTAGACCGTGTTTCTAAAGGTGTCACATACAACATCTAAAGATATAAGACGAAACACATATCTTAGTTTAAATGTTCTATAATAATAAAAACAATCACGCTGTTCCATAATATTGGATAACCAGCGGGGCGATAATCACTTACCTAAATAAACTTTAGGACTAATTCACATGAAAAATGGAATCGGTTGTTCAAGAGTGCTTAAAATAAATTGTAGCGCCGCACAGTTTGAAAGTGATGCGGTCACAGTTGGACTTTTCGCAATCCCTATGACTTCAGTCATATAACATTATTAACAGGACCCCACTCTGAAAATTGGTCCACATTGCTGATATTTTCCATACGTGGGTAAAAAAATCAATGTTGGATTCTGTGTGTTTTAGGTTTTGTGTATAGCCAGCTCCATTACCCGAAGGTACAGTGCACAGCGGTCTCAGGCCCCGGACCAAGATTGTTGCGTCTTGTCCCCTCATTCAATTTTTCTCAGTCTGGTGTGCGAGGCACAGAGGTTCAATTTACACATCACTTTTTTCGAAAGAACATATTTCATACTATGGATCATGCATCCATTAAGCGATGTCCAGAGAGTTTCTCCAAGTATAAGAATGTTACTACTGATGTGAGTAATTATGAAGTTCATGAAATTGCTGTGGTCAATACAAATACTATCAGCATCGCTTTTCCAATATTTTCTACTTTTATCTATACTGTATTTAATTTAAAAGAACAAATTATTACGCAGACAAATATTGGCACATATCTGAAAATCTGTGTTTCTCCTAATTGGGCTTAAAGGTACTAGACTGTTTGTCTCACATGGCACCTATGCCCTGATTAGCCAATATGGTTGTGGGTTGAGTGGGTAGTGATAGGGCTTGGTAACAAACTGAGTTCCTGGGTCTTATGTATGAAGGCCTTCTGCCACTGGTACAACACTTTTTCCCATTTTAAAAGTGACGCACCGGTGGCGCAAAGCCTTCATAAATAAGGCCCCCTTTGTTTATAATTTCGGCCTGGTCTTCTGTGCAGGACACGCAATGGCAAAACCAATAGGCCTCGCCTTGGAAAGGTGCTTGCCAACCATTTGGACTTGCCAATGCTTGTTGTCGATGTTGAACAGCGTTGTCAAAACAAAATGGTTGTTGCCATTGCTAAATGGTATCAGCAAAAAAAATGGACAAAAGTCAGCCCTTGGTGATGACACGTGTCACCATGCAGGAGCACACATGCTTAATGAAGTGGAGCTCATTGTGGCTTTCGGCCCCAGCATCATGACGTACGCATGCGAGCATCACAAACATGCAGGCACACACATCATGGTGCAATGACCGTTTTTTTAAAATCTAATTTTCAATTTGAAGATGAAGGATACCAATTTTGGAGCAGTAAATTAAAAACTATAAAAAAAAGTGTGCAAAAGCTAATTTAGTGAAAGGAGCAGCTCAGTAGCAAATAGAAATGGCCCAGACCTCCTTAGGTAAAAATAAATAAATAAATTAATAAATAATTGAATAAATAAATAGGCAGATGGAAATTGGTAGCTACAGGAGGTATGGTAGAGTGGTTGAGGAATCAAGTGAAACTCCTGATGATTGGTGGGGAACAGAGCACTGTAGTGCAACAAGCCAGTAGCTGAGGGTGGGTTTAATTAAAAATGCAAAGTTTGCCAAGCTAGATTGTGAGGCATGGGAGAAACAGCAGACAAGCTTGAGAACTGCGGTAGCAACACGGATGTACGACATTACAACGCATGCTTTTACATCGCATGCTTTTACAACGCGAGTTTTACAACGCACACCATTACAACGCATAGTGCTTTGGGGCACTGGATAGTGAATTATTTAATTTACTATTCCAACTCCAGTCCCCGTGGATAGTAGGGAAGGTATTGGATAGTAAATTAAATATATTCCCTATCCTAGAGCGCCCCCCAGCGCAATGCGTTGTAATGGTTTGCGTTGTAAAAGTTGCGATGTAAAAGCATTGCGTGGTAAAAGTTGCGTTGTAAGTGATGTTTCCCTAGCAACACAGTGGATAAGGATGGGAAGAGGGAAGTAGCACACATGGAAGCTAAAAGCAAAACACAGGAAGCATTTGTAATGCAGTAGGTCTTGCATTTAGGAGAGTTCGAGCTATTATTGATGTCAATTACAATGTCTTTTACCTAAGGGGTTTGGTTTGGAGTGTAGTGGATGTATGTTGTGTGGAGTGGAATTATGTGGGTTGTATTGGAATTGTTAGCTGTGGGATTGTGTGGGGTGGAATTGTGTGCTGTGGAGTGTATTTGTGTAGTGGTTATATGTGGCAGGGTGACTAGATAGGGGTGAGAGCTGCACAGAATAGGTAGAAATGCAGATAGAGGGGGTAGTTAGTTTGTGCAGGAAGTGTTGAATTAACTCGAGGCAGAGGAGCAGAAAGAGTGGGTGAGAAAGAGAGAAAGATGGGGAGAGCAGGCCACAGACCTATAAAGAGGGAGAATCTATGTATGTAGAATACACCCTAAAAAGAGAAGGAGAGTGCGTTTTTGACGGCCAGAAGCCTTGTAAATGCACATTAAATAAACAGTGCTTGTATGTGTGAGCAGGCAGTACAGAGAGAAGATAGGGAGTTGGGGGTAGGGATGAGTGTGGGAAGTGGAATTTTGAGATGAGAGAGGGTAGTGTCAGTGTGAGGGAGAGATGAGAGGGGCATGTGAGGGAGGGTTGATAGGGTTGGTGGAAGTGCAAGGGAGAGTTGTGTTGTATTGTAATCGTTTGTTGAGGAATTATGTGGCATCGAATTGTGTGGTGTGAAGATGTGTAGTGGAAATATGAAGTATGTCTGTGACATACCTTTGAATGTTGTTTCCTAGAATGACTACTCATCCATGCTCAAAATTGTGACCATGTGTTTGCTACTGCTACTGCTACTGCTACTAATCAAGTCAAGCGTCAGGGACGGGGGCACCTCACTGTAACACTATGAAGGAAGACATGGTATCCAATGGCACAAGCCTAGCTGTGAAATGTAAATGAGACACTTGACTCAAATGCAGCAGAACGTAGCAAACTTGGAAGAGGAGCACATCAGAGCTGAAGAGCGAGCATCAGGAAGTGTCCAAGAGAGGCGATAAGGATGATTCCTCAAGGCATTCTTTTTTAAGTTCAAAATTAAGTTTATTAAGAGAATTCAAAATTAAAATACATAGGATAATGGAAAACAACAATGTATTTCATACACAGAAATAAAATTCAGAGACAAAATTATTAAATGTATACAACATGGTAACAAATCCAAACATAGAGAAAAAATGACAAGGGTATGCACGTTATATGGTGCAGAGAAAGAAGATTATAATTCATATACAAATAATAGTATAGGCTATATAATGACAAATTGCTATAACATCAATTTACGGAAAGTCAAGGGGGTTTAGAGACCTCTTGTTGTGCTGGATTGGGGAGAAGAAGCGTTTGGCACTAGCATCAATAAACCGTGTGATAGGTGACCGTAAGTTTGAACGCTTCTTTGCCATGCGGATGGGATAAAAAAAGTTGTGTCTAATCTATGGTTGTAACACACAGCATACCACCATGCTTGATATAATAGTTTGGAGAAGTCTTTCCAATTTTTGGTTGTTTGCTGTAAAGCCACTGCTATTAGCAAATCTATAATTTTAGTGATAGAGTTAGATTCTGTCCAAATAGGGGATAAACTTCCTAGGTAAATGTGAAAAATGGAAAAGGTATGATTGGAGTGAAAAATGAAATTGATTTGAATCCAGACCTTTCTTCAAAAATTATCGACAATCGGACATGTAAAGAGTAAGTGGTATAGATGCGCATTAGGGCGGAAACATGTCCAACAAGTATCTGAAAGTTCAGCGTGTCTTGCACTTAGAGCAGTTGGAGATAGTAAAAGTCTGTCATAGACAAAGAAAAGTGTCTGTGTAGTGTTAGCTGCTCTAGAGGATATTCTAATTTTAGTCCATATCTTATTCCACAGTGTTGTGGGCCAACAGGCTACTAAGTCATGTTCCCATGAAAGTTCCACCTTAGTTTTATCTCGTGGTGTAACTGGAGTATGTAAGTATTTATAAATAAAAAGAAGCTGTGGGATTGAGTCATAGGAGAGTGTGCAGGCTTGTATTATGTAAGGAAGGTGTGCGAGTATTAAGAGACTCTGGTAACGTAGATTTGGCATGAGCGTCCAAAATTACCTGTTTTAAAAGGAGATATTTAGGAAGGTAAGATGTAGAAAGATCAAAAAGTCTGCTAGCTTGCGAAAAAGGCATAATCTCCTTTTGTATGTATAATTGATATATCCATTTATACCTTTTTTCCTCCAGGATTTCCAATATAAAGGTTTATCACGAATCAGGATCATGTTGTTGTGCAAAATTGTGGAGTTAGAAAAGGAGGTCCAACCCATAGGTCCCAGAGGAAATTTGGGATTTAACATTTTTGATGTATGTTTAGGTATGGGAGTGGATATAGATTGTGGTTTGCGGGTAAAAGATAAGTATTCTTGAAATGAAAAGGGGGAAATAAAAGAACGTTTAAGTTCAGCCCATAAAGGGATTTGTACGGTGGAGTCCACTAGCCACCTAAATGCTTAGCGAAGTAAAAAAGATTTGTGATATGCAAGAAAATCGGGGAAATTAACACCACCCTCCATCTTTGGACTAATTAATTTTGATAGAGACATACGTGTTTTTTTGTTGTTCCATAAAAAAGAAGATAGTATAGAGTTAATTTTTGTATACGTTTTTAGGGGAATGGAAACTGGAATGTTAGAAATTGTGAAAAGGACTATAGGGGAAATCATAATTTTTATTGTATCTAAACGGCCCCACCAAGACAAATAAAGAGGATGCCATCAGGAAGATAAGGAAGATAGTTTCTGTATCCAATCTTCCATGCAACGAGAGACAGCCTAAGATAGAGGGGGTAAAATGTAGACCTTAGTATTTATTCTGCTAGGGACTTCAGGCAAAACCTGAGATATGGAACTCATCTTTGAAAGTATATTTTGTTAAAGATAATATTTCACATTTGTCTCTATTTAATTTATAGCCTGACACAGCAGCAAAGGAGTCAACCTCTTGAAAGAAGGCGGGGAGCGAGGTTTGGGGCTGTGAAATAAATAGTAAAACATCATCAGCATAAGCTGCCAATGTAATGTTAGTCTCCTTGAAATCAAGACCATGTAGATCATTAATTTGACAATGTTTTAAAGAAAAGGTTCTAGGGCTTGATTTAAAAGGAAAGGGGATAACGGACAGCCCTGTCTGACGCTTCTACCTAAATTGAAATATGAAGATGCATTACCATTTACACAAACGGCTGCATGTGGGCTAGAGTATAGAGTTGATATTAAAGAAATAATTTTGGGGCCAAGACCAAACCATTTAAGTGTGTAAAAGAGGTAAGGGCATTCTACTCTTTCGAATGCTTTTTCAGCGTCTAGTGCTATTGCTGCTAAGGAATGTGGGCTGTTGGGGGATTGGGACAAAACATAAAAAAAATGAACGGGTATTATCCGTAAGAAGGCGGTCCTTAACAAAGCCCAATTGCTCCCTTCCTAATAAATCCAGCAGATAAGACTCTAGACGTAAAGCCAAAGCTTTTGAATTTTTTTTATAATCAATATTAACTAGTGAAATAGGTCGATCATTTTTACAATATTTTGTGTCTTTACCTTCCTTAGGAATAAGGCAAATTAGGGCATCTGCAAAAGAACCAAGGGATTTATCTGAGTGTAAAAAAGAGATAAGAAGATTGTGTAGTTTGGGGATTAGCAGCTGAAGAAAATGTAAGAAAAACTCAACAGTGAAACCATCCGGTCCCAGGGGCCTTGTCCCTCTTAAGTATCTGTAATGCAATAATGAGTTCATTTTGTGACAGGTCGGATTCCAAAGAGGTAAAATTTGGTGGAACATTGAAAGGGTGTTGAATGTCTGAAAAAATGTGGTGTTCTGAAGAGGGAATTCTTGATGAGTACAGGGTTTTATAAAACTGGAAGAACTTGCTTAGGATATCCAAATCTCTGAATTTCAACGTTTGTTGTTCATCAAGAATAGCCTCTATATTAAGTTTGTTGTGTTTGACTTTCAAATAGTTAGCTAGTACCTTCCCCGCTTTGTTCTGACCCCTGTAAAATTTTGAACTGGATTTTGATAAATATGTTGAAGCATTATCTGTCGACGTCTTATTAAACTGAAATTTAGCTTCCATGAGTTCAGATGCTTTGGATTTCGAAGAATAATGAGAATGCTCCAATCTCTTTATCTTGTCAAGGAGGTTATTTGTGAAATCTTTGGATTTTTTTAATTTTTTAGAGACATAGCCAATACTGAAGTCCCTAGCTGTTGCTTTAAAAGTATCCCATATCACATAAAAAGGTAAAGTATCAGACTGATTTAATAAAAAAGATTCTTTAGAAAATGAAACAAGAGAAGAAGGAAATACAGGGTTTAGAAGTAAGGCATTATTGAAATGCCATTTCTGGGATGTAGTAGGAGTCTGCAAAACGTCAAGTTGGAGGGTGATGGGGGCATGGTCAGAAATTATGATGGATCCAATATCTGCCGCCATTAATGACTGAGAGATGTTATGTAAAATAAAAAAATAATCTATACGGGATTGGGTATGATGAGCGGGCAAGTAATATGTATATTCCCTTAAAGTGAGATTACATAGTCGCCATGCGTCTATAAGTTTGTGCTGTTTGATAGCTTGGATGAAAAGTTTGTGTGCTTTGTAGGAAACGAAGGAGACCTGGGAGTTGCGGTCCAAGAAGGGACCAAATACTTGATAACAGTCACCTGTAAGGATAAAGTTATCATCTAAATAAAGTGTAATTTGTTGAGCCAGGGATGTCCAAAAAGAGGAGTCCACAGTAGTATGTGCATATACGTTAAGTAAAGAGATTGGAGCATTCCCACGCAACAATTTGGTAAATAACCATCTACCTCCTTCATCAGAGCATTGTGAAAGCAATTTAACAGGGAGGGATTTACGACAGAGAGTCAAGACTCCATTACTTTTGCCATCTCATGGTGATTAAAGAACCACCCCCAGCCAGCCTCTCCTTAATTTTAATGATTCTTCTGCCGATAAGTGGGATTCCTGTAAACAAGCTATATCATCTGCTCCTAGTTTAGCTAAATGCGTCAAAACTCTCTGTCGTTTAATAGGTGAGTGTAAGCCCTTGACATTCCAAGAAATAATTTTTAATGACATGAGATTAACGTAAAAGCAAATATAAAGCACCAATCAATAATAGTTACTAGACAATGGAAAGCATACCAAATAATAAAACAATTAAATATATAGGTTATCAAGCTAAAAGGAAGGGATGAGAAGTAAAGGTGGAAATGCATGTAAAACTGTGCTGATGGAAAAATTATGGAATAGTGAAGGAGGAGAAGAAGCTAAATAATGAAAGAATAGTACAAATAGTTACATTGAAAGTAGCAAAGAATGCTGAACATGCAGAGATGTGAATTGCAATAAAGGGAAGAGCAAGAAAGACAATAAGAAAGTAAAGAAAAGGAGAATAGTGCAAGTAAGTAAAGAGAAAAAATTAGTAAGAGATGAGATGGGAAAGACACAAATAACATACTTACAAATAATTCAAGACATATATAAGGTGGGGGGAGATGAGGCCACATGGGCCAATGATGAATCCAGACTCCATAAGGGAAATGGGGAGGACAGCAAAACCGACTGCAGCACAACACAAGGGAAGTACAAGAAGGAGACAAATCCTGTAATGAAAAAAAAAGATTAATGATTATTCAAATACAGTCCTATGAAGAGGAATGGTAAAAAAAACAAGAACAACATCATTCATTTTCAAACCGAAAGAAAATTATCAACAGTGCGGGATAACCTTCATTAGAGAGAGAAAGGAGGGGAAAAAAGATCCCAGGTATGACCTGAGCAAAACATGTTACTTATTTATGCAATGTGGACGTATCCAAAAACTCTTCAATTTTATAGGATCATCATTGATAGTAGTCTTAGTTTTGATGGTCCCTTTAAAGAGACATGGACGGAAGAGGCCGTATCTCGCACCCATAGAACGCAGCTGTGGTCTCATAGCTAGAAAATCTCTGCGTCTATCAGCTGTGGGTTTGAGTAATCCTGAGAGAAGAACAGAAGATTACCTGACCAAGTAATACGATTGATAGCTTTGGCAGCTGATAGAATCTTGAGCAGGTCAGTGTATTCTAGGAAATAGATGATGCAACCTTTGGGTTTCTTCATGGTGGAAGAAGACATTGTGTGGGCAGGGCCAAGTTTGTGGGCTCGCTGAATGTTTAGAGGAGTATCTTGTGGTAACTTGAGGATCTTTGGTAGAATAGACTTAATGAAAATGATGGGGTCAGATCTCTCCGAACTCTCCGGCAAACCATAAATTTGTAGGTTGTTTAGTCTTCTCCTATTTTCAAGATTTTCAACTTGTTTCTGGAGAAAAGTCACTTGAGAATGAAGGGCATCCATTTTAGTGTGAGAGGAGGATAAAGATTCAATATTCTGCTCCACTGTCGTAACTCTGTCTTCCAAACTTGACCATCTGTCCGATAAAGTTTGTATTTTGGAATTTGTTTCTTAAACAAATGGGCGAAGAGCACTTTTTTCGTCCAATAGCAAATCCATGGATACTGAGGCAGGTTTTTTAGGGGGACGTGGAGGGTCTTTTTTCAGGCGTTTACTTGGCAGTTTATTACTGCCAGAGGGTGCCGCAATGGTGGAAGCCATGGTAACTTTAGGTGAAGTATTGACTGAATCTTTCATTGAGGTGCAATATAGGCAAGACTTGTGGCGAGTTGACAGGCTTTGTGGGCAATTGGATGAATGTAACAGAAGCTTAATTAGTTTGCCTATGCACTTGGTCGGGATGAAGTAATGTAATGCCTCTTAATTCAAAGATGTAGATAACTCTTTTATAAAAACGACAGCCCAAGAACCTAAAAGCAGACAAAATGAATATGTGCAATAGTAAACCCACAATTATATAGCACGGGAGCACCACTGTAGAAGGTGGAACATCTTTGAGTGAGTATGCACCATCTCTTCCTTCCTTCCTTCCCCTCTACACCTTCATACAAATGTTATTTGACAACAGAGTAATTTTTATAATAGCATCTCAAAAATAGCTGAATTTGGTAAATGAGGAGAGGCCCCCAAGAGCTCAACCAAGAAACAGAGTCATATGACAACCCAGCTGCATAACCTTTAACATTTCATGTGAGGAAAGTGCAGAGTGGAAGAAATTTATATTTTCAACCTTCAAAATCTGCTCTCCAGACAGTGTTTCAAACAGGAAACCATTGCCATCAATCTTTTGTTCAATAGGTTAGAGGTTGTCCTTTCATTATGATAAAGTTTCCTCAAGGTATCAGGCAAAACCTCCCTGGTGAGGAAGTAACTGAAGTGCCCCTCAAAAACAGCATAGGTATTCATGAAATTGTTGGTGCGCACAAAACAATTAGGCATAATCAACTTTGACGTTTGAAAAGGAAGCCATAGCCAAGTTTGCACAGTGAAGTCAGCTGGCAGCATGCTGAGGTGAAATGCTCCTTGAAACGCGTATCAAAGATGGCGGGCGTTCTGGTCACGGAACCGCTTCGTAGGTAAAATAAATCAAAATGCTGCTTACATGTCCACAAACGTTTTGAAAAGCAGCTCTTCGCGTGCCGGCTCGTCTGAGGAAATCACACCGTTGTCTCAAGGCTCCTACAAGCGGTGAGCGCTGTGTTAGGTTCGTCGTCGCCGCCGCTGCCGCAGAGAGTCAAGGTTTAGCCACCATTACCCTTGGGTGGTAGCCACGCCCCCTCAAGCCCTTCTTTTTACCTCTTTTTCTTAGCAAGAAGACTATGACGATGGGCCTGGACTGGAACTGGACAAGTGTTAACAAGATATTCAACCTGTTTTTTGTTTATTAAAATGAACTCGTAATTTGACCTCACAGGGGCGCTCTATTGCATTCATTTTACCCATGATAAATTTTAACAAGACAATGGCGTAATTTACTGGGACAAAGCTCTGTCTGTTAGATGCAGGCCCTTAACTGGTACTGGTAGCGATGGAGTTCTTCCCCAGCGAGTCCCTTCAAACGCATACAATGCAGCCCATCGCACTCCCCGTCCCAGATTTGCTGCCCAAAGTGAGCAGAAGGTTTTGGATCAGGGTCCTGGTGAACCACCAACTACTGGCTTTGTCCCTCAACTGCACGACCAACACATGATGTGCCAAGGTTTTTCACCACTGCTGCCCACCGCCTGCCACCATCATACACCAGGCACTAGTGAGGGACTGTAAACACCACTCAAGCAGTCGGAGCAAACACCAGAACCAATTAAACTAGGTGGGAACATGCATCTAACATCACAAAGAGATGTCACAGAGCCCTGCAGGAAGGCTATGATGTATTCAGTGTATCTGAACATGACTGTCATATTTCAATGATGGTATTTCCAATTTGTCACAAGAAAACTACATTTTCAAAAAAAAAAACTCACAATTTCACGTTGCCAGACTTCATAAATAAAATCAAGCTAAAGCTTCTATTTACCTTTTTTTTAAGCAAAATACCTTACGAATGTAGTTTGTGCTACAGTATACCAATTGCGTTTTAAATTTATTTGGATCATGTTTTATATTTTATTATAACGGGAATATTATATTTGAATCACAGAATTCTGAAATGCGTGCCACCTTTGGATACAATTTAATTAAATGGCACTAGCTTTGTTTACGTTTAGCAGTTCATCTTATTCAAGCCAAACACACTGCTGCCTATGCCCTGCAAAATATGGAGAAAAGGTGTGGCGTAACATCCAGAACTGCTAACTTTGGAACTGGGAAGCCATGTTGGAGTCTCTGCATCGGTTCTCCCAGTGCCTGATAAAAAACAATATAAATACATGCTGATCTTGCAGAACAGAATGTAGAATGCTGATAGAAGTAAGTTAATTAGCAGTATAAACAAACTAGTTGGGTGAAGAAAAGAAGAGATTTTGAAAATACGGACAGAAACCAAATAAAAAAATTGTGCGCTTACACAAACCTGCGCAAAAGGGCAAGCTTTTCAAGTAATAGTGGCGTGCTCAATGGGAGGGGTCAACACTCAAAAAGGAGGAACATATAGCCCACATTGACCACGGAGAAGCAAGTCTTTGTGAAGGACATGCATAGCCACACATTTAAAGAGAGGGGCCAGCTGTAAGCCCACAGAGTCGATACAGCATGTAGAGGCAGCCGGGTAAGAGAGGATTGCACTGCCAAGACTAGTCACAAACGTAACCAAATATTGCCCACCTCAGAATAGCTTGGCACACAGCAGTCAGGCTTACTCAGAGACAATGTGTAAAGTATTCGTGCAGCACTTCAAACAGTAACACAGTGAAACCACACCACATAAAGATCCCACACTAGATCAGAGAAATAGAGTAATTTTGAATAAATAAAACAAAATGAGAAAATTCCAATCAGTAGAACAGGATATATGCCGGTTTAAAGATTTCAGTGAAAATAGCTCCAAGAAGCACAAAGCGCTAACTGTGGATATCTGGTGGCGGTGGACTGGGACAAAGTCACAAAATCAAGCCGACCAGAATGGAGCTACAGAACCCAGTTCGGTCCACTAAATGTGAGTACCTTAATTCCTGGCTGCGGAGCCTTGCGAGTTCCAGCGTTGAGGATGTGCCATGTAGACGAGGCAATACGATGGTCCTGAGGTGCTGTGATGCAAGGTCGGGGTTGACCTCGAGGATACTATCAATGAGGGAATGCATTGTGAAGTCCGGCATCGAGGAGATGCATTGATTCTGAGGAACTGTGAGGCTGTGATGCGAGTATGTATGTCGTATTCGGGCCTGCTGTTGAGAAGAGCTTTGTGATGCGGGCCTGTGTCTGGAGAGCTTTACACATGCAGCAGTTCCAATTCAGTCTGTGAGGTTGATATGGAATCGTTGTGTATAGAGAACTCTCTCAGCAGAGCTGATGCATCACTTCTACTCTGGATTACAACGTTCAGCAGAGGAGATGTGTTGGTTCTTCTGGGCTGGCAGGGCACATTCAGGCCCACTTTCAAGGTTCCAGGACTGGGGAGGCATTCCTTAGTAGGGCAGGACTCACAGATGGCAGAGTCCAGGTGCTAAGCTCAAGGTTGTTGGAGCCTTCTGTCCCTGATGCTCTGGTTAGGAGGTCAGCCAGCTAGCTCTAGGAGTCACTTGGGGGTCCTGAGTTCAACAGAAGCAGGCCCAGACCTTCACATCCAGGCAACAGAAAAGCAGGTCGGAACAGCAGGGCATTAGTCCTTTAGAGCATCAGTCCAGCAGGGTGGCAGTCCTTTCAGCAGCACAGTAGTCCTTCTTCCTGTCAGGTTGCGAAGTGTACTGAAGAGATGGTATCGAAGGTCCAGTATTTATACCTAGTTCTGCCTTTGAAATGGGAAAGCTTCTAGGGCTTTGCTGTTGAAGTCCCCAGCCATCCTACTTTCCCAGTCCTGGCTCCAGACTAACTACAGGAGGTTTGTCGCTCTATGGGTGGAGGCCCTCCCATCCTGCCAGTGATGGCACATCTAAGCTCGCTATTGTGTCTGGCCGTCTAGTAGGAATACACAAAGCCCAAATGCCAGCTACACCTAGTAATGTGACCCAGAGAAGGCTGCAGGCACAAAATGGCAAAGGCAGGAAAATGGCAACTTTATTAAAGTGCTGCGGCAACAAATGGTGGACGGAATGCTGAGTGAATCAAACATTCACCCCCAGTCAAGAGATATAGGTTAATTCCATGGTTCTTTTGCTAACTATGCCACCCCAGTTTGGACCCAGCCATTTGCAAATCAGTCTTGACCCTGCTCCTCATGGAACAGTCTAGCCCAAATTGCCAATGCCTGGTCCTCCTTGGATAATAATAAACAGCTTTAAGAATATATAACATCTTCCCTTCTCATTGGCACGTATAAATATAGAAGGCTGGTCTTCACAGAGCAAGGTTACTCTGCATATAAGGGCAGCTCTGCAGATAAGTATTTTGCCTTGTTGTATATATATATTTTTTGCTTTGAGCCCAACTCATACAATAAGAAATGAAATTGCCTTTTTTTCAAAGTTCTCTCTTTATTATTATTTTCAGGGAAGATTACTAGAGTGCTCCAAACACCACTGCAACCCAGGTTCCAATGAGAGGGAAACCGGAGCAATAGTGACAGATGGGTGATGCGGCCGGATTTGAGAAAATATCACCGCCGCAGCCCAGAATTTAAAGAAAGTAACTGAAACTAATCGCCGCTGTTGTTGACGAAGGCCAGCGGGAGTTTGCCACTGGACTGGAGTTGCGAAAGTTCACCACCGCCGCAGCCTCTGAAGTCAGGTGCGCATCGAGGAGAGGAAACGCCCAAAGACGCCAGAGGAGCGAACGTAACCACCGTATATAGACTGGTATTACGTCAGCGCTGCCATCCACCAAAATATTAGAACACCAAGCATTCTGGTGTTTGAAGCAAGGATTTTTAGGTCTCGCCTGAGCCAGTGCATGCGCTGCGAGACATTTAGTGTGTGGGCTTTTAACAGTCCTACCACAGCTTTTTGGCTGGCATAGAGTCTGCAGTTAAGCGCACAATGACGTGCAGAGGCGCCGTCTGGCTTTCCCCTCTCGTCATGCTGCATGCACATCGTACACCACTCGCCAGCCTGCATTCACTTTACTTTTGCCGTCGCGCACGCGCACCACTCGCGTGCTTTTTACAAAAGGTTCCTTTCGCTCGCGTGCTCACATAACTCTCTCCGCCTCTCTCTCCCGCTGCAGTCCCATCTATACATTCTTCGCCCATGTTCACAGAAGGCTAGAAGGGACCACATTTTCATGGGCCATCTGTCTCCTGGAGGCAGCAGGAGGAGCTTCGGCAGCATTCTCAGAAGCCCCAGGAGCGACACCGGCAACAGGAACAGCGCCTCAAGACCCCCCAGCAGCGGACCCCACTCTCGCTAGCAGCAGACACAGCCACACAGGGACCCCGCTTTCCGCAGCTGCACCATAGTGTTGGTACATGTCAGATACCTCGTTCTTCCAGTCTTTGGCTCTGTGCGAAACAGAGGAATTTTGTGCTTTCTCCCCTCACAGGGGTTCTTCTCTGTCTTGTCTCCGCTCTGCCCCTTTGGTAATGTCTGTGCCCTGCTCCCAGGACTTAGGGTAGCTGGAGATCTGACATCCTCACCCCCCGAATAGCACCAGACTCGCCACGGGCCTTATTACCATCTAGGTAAATGCACACATAATAAACATGTTTTTTTTTAGGTGGACATATAACTCTATAGGTGGCCACAAGGTTATTTTAGTCTTTTTCAAACCTTACCAACATTACATTTCCCTTGTGTTATTCCCGAGCATAGTGCCTTGCCCTCCTATTCCCTTTCATTTCCATTGTTCACACTTTCTTTTGTACCAGACTTAAACGTCTCACTGGAGGCGAGGTTGTATAGTCTTCTTCTCCCCTCCCCATTCTATTCCTGCTACAGTTCTGTTTTGTGGAAGAGGGGGGCTCCTAGGTGGCACAATCAGATGCTCAACCAATCTAATACACAATTGCAGTAGTCTGTAAGGGGGCACTGGGTGGAAACATATTTACCAAGAACCCTCACAATAAGTTTTCAATTATTTAATCGGATGCATTTCAGCTTCGCATAGAATTTATCACCCCCCCCCCAACCCCAATGTATACATTTTCCACTACCACTTTGGATTCTGAGTTAAGGTTTAGGTATATGGTAGATAATAACCTTTGATTCTTTAGTGTTCATGGTGATTTGTTCCATTGCAGAATTAGGTTAGGTAGTATTAAGCCTTCCAAACAGGATGTTTGAGTGTGGATATGTATACACACGCCACAGTGCACTAATAGTAGATGCATTTTACTCACCGGTTGTGGCTGTATTATAATCCCTACCTCATCTTTAATATTGGATATATTCCACGACCTCCATCAGGCAATTCTTTTAATCATTGGTGTCTTTAATTGGTCTTCCATCTAGCTGGGCTTTGTCATGGATGCTCTTACCAACTCCTGCCTCAGCTTCCCAGCTTCCCACAGGTTTCAGGGTGTTCTTGTTCACCAGAAAATACAGCAGTTACATTGGTGGACGATCATGCTTTCAGAAAAGAGATATAGGAAGAACAGGAGGAAACCCATAAACCACGTTGGGATGGGTATGTTGTGTAAACAAAAAACAATTCCCAACAGGTATTATTGAGAGACAATTTCAATTATGTATGCTTAAAGACATTACTGAGAACAGAGACAAGGAGTCAAATTGGATTTTGAAGAAAGGTGGTATTATTCACCAAGGACAAGGGGTATTAGATGTACATTTACAGTTTGGAACAGCACTGTAAAGATTAGATCTTGTGACAACCCAGTGGCACTTGGTGCAAGGTGCTATATACAGTTTAAAGTGAAATAAAAAAGTGCAAGTGCTTAAAAAACAGCATTTTGGTGACGCATAGAGTATATTGTATACATCAATTACAGCTTCAATTACAGTACAAGTTACAGTCACTTGGAAGGGGTTAGTTTCTTGTAAGAGCTGAATGTGTCATATGCGTCTTTTAATTCAAGCTGTGTGGTCGACGGCGTTTCGATCCCCTTTGGTCGGGATCGTCATCAGGACGGGGTTGTCGATAAGTACAGTGCTGTGGAAGGATGAAGGGAAGAGTGAGTGTGGTTCACCTGGGGGGCGGGAAGTGAGGGTGCAGCAGCACTCAAGGGTCTAACTCGTAAAGGTATACTGTGTTTAGGGAATGGTGGCGGTGATGGTGGCCAGAAAGGGAAGAAGAGTGAGATTGGGGGTGCCTATTGTGAAGGTTGGGAAAAATTCTAGGTGGGATCGTGTTCCACAATAATAGATGATTGGATGAACACTTACAGGAAGCCAGGCAGGGATGCGTGGCTTGTGGCATTCGGGGGAACTGTGCGCCGGTATCTGGAGAAAAAGGGTAGGTATAAGTATAGGCACGCTTGTGTGAGAGTAACCAATGGCGCAGGGGGTGTTAATACCTGGTCGCGGTGAGGTCCTGGGTCTGCTCACGTAGTTGGGCAGCGTCTGTGTGAAGGGAAACAGATAGCGTGCGGTCAATCGGGAGAAATGCCACCGTTGTGGAACAGGCGTGCAACTGAGCAGCGCGAGCTAAGGGCGTAGTCTCTGTCCAAGAGAGAGGCTCTTACCTGAAGATTTAGGGGCACAGAAGGCGGAGGCTCATCTGGCGAGGTCAGTCAGCAGTGAATGCGATAACAGACCGCATCTGCACTGTGTTCTAGGCACCACTCCAATCACTCCGCGACACATCTGCATTCAGGCGCAGATCCCGCCCCCGGCACACGCCCACTTCCCCGCCTCCCCCTCGCGGCATCCTTCATATCGCCTAGAACACAGTGCAGATGCGGTCTGTTATCGCATTCACTGCTGACTGACCTCGCCAGATGAGCCTCCGCCTTCTGTGCCCCTAAATCTTCAGGTAAGAGCCTCTCTCTTGGACAGAGACTACGCCCTTAGCTCGCGCTGCTCAGTTGCACGCCTGTTCCACAACGGTGGCATTTCTCCCGATTGACCGCACGCTATCTGTTTCCCTTCACACAGACGCTGCCCAACTACGTGAGCAGACCCAGGACCTCACCGCGACCAGGTATTAACACCCCCTGCGCCATTGGTTACTCTCACACAAGCGTGCCTATACTTATACCTACCCTTTTTCTCCAGATACCGGCGCACAGTTCCCCCGAATGCCACAAGCCACGCATCCCTGCCTGGCTTCCTGTAAGTGTTCATCCAATCATCTATTATTGTGGAACACGATCCCACCTAGAATTTTTCCCAACCTTCACAATAGGCACCCCCAATCTCACTCTTCTTCCCTTTCTGGCCACCATCACCGCCACCATTCCCTAAACACAGTATACCTTTACGAGTTAGACCCTTGAGTGCTGCTGCACCCTCACTTCCCGCCCCCCAGGTGAACCACACTCACTCTTCCCTTCATCCTTCCACAGCACTGTACTTATCGACAACCCCGTCCTGATGACGATCCCGACCAAAGGGGATCGAAACGCCGTCGACCACACAGCTTGAATTAAAAGACGCATATGACACATTCAGCTCTTACAAGAAACTAACCCCTTCCAAGTGACTGTAACTTGTACTGTAATTGAAGCTGTAATTGATGTATACAATATACTCTATGCGTCACCAAAATGCTGTTTTTTAAGCACTTGCACTTTTTTATTTCACTTTAAACTGTATATAGCACCTTGCACCAAGTGCCACTGGGTTGTCACAAGATCTAATCTTTACAGTGCTGTTCCAAACTGTAAATGTACATCTAATACCCCTTGTCCTTGGTGAATAATACCACCTTTCTTCAAAATCCAATTTGACTCCTTGTCTCTGTTCTCAGTAATGTCTTTAAGCATACATAATTGAAATTGTCTCTCAATAATACCTGTTGGGAATTGTTTTTTGTTTTCAGAAAAGAGATAGCACATCCCTTAAGCACAATGATCCTCACATTGCCTGCTCGGCCCCAGACAGTGCATCAGAGAAGTTACCCTGGAGGTGAGCCTGTGCATGACGCCAGAGCCTAATTGGTAAAAAAAAAACAAGCACTGGCATAGCCAATAGGTCTCGCGTTTGGGAACTTGTAAGTGTTTAGCCATGCAACAGTTGATGTTGTTGCACCAAGGATATTCTGCTGCATAACTCAATACTTATAAGGTCCCAAAAGCGAGACATATTGGCTATGCCAATGCTTGTTATAGCTCGCTTCTAGGCATGCTCCAACACAGGGGGTGGCAGGCACGTCAAATGTCATGTGATAGTGCAGAGGCTTTCAAATTTCTTTCGCTTCCAACAACCTCTGGTCTCTTCATGTGATCTTTGATCACGATGAGCAGCACTGTTGTTATTCGTACTGGCAAAAGGGTGCACAATACTGCCACTGACCAGAGGCTCATTCTGGCCTGCATTGGGGGGGTCTCAGCCATTAAGTGAGCCAGGAGTCACTAGTATTTTTACGCACACTCTATTTCGATCTTATCCGATTGTTGGTTGCAAATGAAACCTTAACAAATTAGTCCTTGATGGAAATAGAGCCATTGGTAAACATAATTCTATCCATCTCTTCCTTTGTTTGCACACATCCTCCTTACAATCTATAGTGTATCTCATATGGTGCAACCTATTTTTATTTTAGAGTGTTTAAGTTACTCCTCCCTATTTATTCTTATGGAGGCTATGGGACACTAACTCCCTGAAAATTACAATGTAGACATATCATATCCCTAACTGCAGAGCAATTGCTTAATATGTAAATGCATTACACGTGAGGACAATGCATTACTTGCCCTTTTCATTAGGAACGTTTGGATGGCAATAACAAACCCTGCAGAATGTCATAAATAGCTGAGAATGCTGTGTTTTGCGCTCATTAGGTGATGCTTAACATGAGGAAACACATTCAAGTGGTATAGCAATAGCATTCAAGGTGGTATGCCTCGTTTATTAAAATACCAAAGTGATGGCTGCGGAAAATATACATTTGGAACGTTAAAATTGAGCAAATGCGTTATTTTCTTGGCTTTGAACCACATTTGCAATACATTGGAAGCCGGTAAAACTCAATAAGGTGGGGATTGAGCTTAAAACAAAAGAAAGTAAATACGGGACAAATAGAAACAATCAACAAACCACCTCTTATAGTGTATGTTTAACACAGGACATTCATTCGAAAATGACATTGGAAAATTCACTTAGAATTCTATGCAAATATCTTCGTTACTGTTACTGACCCCAAAGTCATCTTTTAGGACGATGCCAAGGCATTTAGTTATTAAATAACACATTTTGCAATTAGATAGCCTTGCTAATCATGTACACTAGTACCATCTTAAAAGGAAATCAGATTCCAAGAAATATATAGACAAAAACATTCTGTAATAGTTAAATATTCACACAAACAATTTCCCTAAACTAATGGTAACCCCAAAGGTCAGAAGATATCAAATATGATACTTGTATATAACAAGTATTGTTGGAACACAGCAATGCATCTTATTGATTTTCTTCGGTATCTCGCTTGCCCAGTGAATTATCTGGCCATCCCATCACCCTTCCTTTCAATACCTTTGTTCCCTCTCATGTACTTTCTTCTTGCTATTGCTGCCTGTGCCCAACACTGAATAGTTGCAGAGGCTAGAGTGGCTGGGGCGCAGTGAGCATTACTAGTTGTACAAGCATGATGTTGTGAAATTCAGATGTTGTTTTAAGAAAGATACGGGCGGGGCAGGGGGAACGCACCAGTCTTGGCTTTTTGCCCAGAGTCTGTGGTTGTCCGTGTGGTTAGACTCTTACATACTGCGAAAACAGAAAACAGGAGGGATAAGAGAAACTCACATTTGGCACCCTTGCTATCAGAAGTAGGTGAATTATCGCCTGAATGTAGTACCACATTTGCATATCTTAAGGTAGGTACAACTCTATTTTATGTATTCATTTTTCAAATGATGTATAGTTCTTAAACTCTGTGCTTACTATCACAAGTACCACACATCATTACATTTACTCCTTCCCCACACCTTGGCACTCAGCCGGATGAAACAAAAATATGGCAAACACCTCAAAATCAGCTGATGCCAATTACACATGCAAGTATATTCAATGTGATTGACATTTTAATGCATTTTGTGTTCTATGGGAAAAGAAAAATAGCTAATGGGGAATGAGATAGAGGTAACATTTAAATATAGGTATTTTCAATAGTCACGGCCAGTACAGAGTTTATATAGCTGTAATCCGCTTACACATGGAGGCAATCCATTTCACTGTGCTTGCTATTTTAAAATGTACTCCAAAACTCCCACAAACAATAAAAACAACATAAAACAAAACACAGACAGAAATATACAGAACACACCTTCATGGAGGTAAAACGTTTGCACCATCTAGTTATTTAGTCAACAATATATATTGTTAACTCTGCGTCCAGGGTGTATGGACAATCATACAAACCTTAAAATTAATAAAAATCTAAATATTTGTTAAGCATCAATGTTTTTGTACGTTCGTTGCTCATTCTTCACTACCAAGAACAAACGCTGGTACCTACTAAGTTGTCCATCGTTCTTACAGTGCACAGGCATTTGTCCACTCAAGGGATATTGCAACAATTGGTTGCTTTGTGTTGGCGGAATGCCCAGAGCCTGTGGTGAATCATTAATAGGGAAGTTAATCTCCTCTTCTAGAAATAATATGAAGGCATTAAAAAAAAAAATCACGTCACAATTCATTTTAAATTGTATGAATAGTGGCTATCGCGCCTTGCAAATAAATGGGGAAATTTCTGCTTGGTGCTGTTCATTGAAATCTAGAATGAAAAAGAAATGCTGCTGAATATAATCTTAACATTGTTGCGACTTGGTGGGTCTTTCAGGCGAACCATCATCATGCAGAAAGACAGCAGAAGCATTAAGTGGGGATGTTCCCACTGTTAATGCGCCGGGACATTCGCTCATCTGTCCGTACTGCATTTTTATATGGGTTGCAGACATTTTCTCTAATAGTTCCTTACACTCAGTCAGTAAGCCATAGGTCAACTGAGCTAACTTGTTAAGCTGCCATAATAGCAAGACAGTGAGATAGTCAATGGAGATGATAGCCTCTTTCTATATTGCAGCACTGTGTTTCACATGCAGGGCAGAAAGCTGCACATCGTTTTGAGCCTGTCGCGACTCCCACAACTTGTTGTCCTAAATCGAACTCCAGAGCATTAATAACTCTGAAAACAGTTTATTCCACCATTGTACATTTACTTTCCCACTCTTCTGGTCTAAAACCCCTCACATTTTAGAAATGAGCTGTCAGGAGCATTAGAGGTGTGGAGAGCTGTCTGAACATAATGGTCATGCTGAGGTGGCGTCTGCCCATGGCTGGTCCCTGGAGGGTATGTCACGGGACAGATGTGCCGGCGGGTACCAGACTGGTTATAGCTGAAGCAAGTTGTCCCTGGCGGGGGCTGACAGGCTGTTCTGTCACCTCCATATCTACCTTTGCCCCTGCCTCTGGGCCTGCATTTGTTTTTGTTACTGTTTGAAATCAGCAAAAAGGGAGGAGGAAGGCAAACAGTTTAGGGAAGATCACCCTAAGGCTGACAGGTCTAACATGTATACCTCCTAGCTGAAAGTTGGGAGAACTACCCAACCTCTTTGGAGTTGTAATCACTAAGGTGGAAGAACCTGGATAGAACCCAAGCACTGGGGTTAGTCTGACCCAGGATGGTGTTGCACTGTAAAGTTGATTCCCTGTTGGTAGATGGGCCAGCTCAACTGTTTTGGATTTTCACCACTCATTTGCATGAGCCATCTGAGGGGCCTGTGTCAGTCTGAACCCAGAAGTGAGCCTGAAACAGGTATGGCCGTAGCTTCTTCAGTGACCAGACCACAGCAAAGGCCTCCCTTTCAATCACACTCCACCTCTGTTTTCGTATAAGTAACCTCATACAAATGAAGGCTACCAGTTGGTCTAGGTCCTCCTCATTTACCTGTGGTAAGACAGTCCCCCTATGACATGCTCTGAAGCATCTGTATGTACAATAAAGTCCTCAGAGAAGTCAGGAGATTGAGTGCCAGTGCTTTATACATGGCTTGCTTAAGGGTGTCATATATGATCACCTTTAAGGGCTGCTTCTTCGAATTCAACTCTGTTAAGAGGGGGTAGCAATGATGCCATATCACTTAACAAACCTTCTATCGTTTCTTGTGAGGCCCAGGAAGGCCCTCACCTCGCTCTGTGTTTTAGGGGTTTGCCAGGCCAGGATAGACTCAATCTTAACCTGGAGGGGCTGCACCTTGACCTCACCCACAATTTGGCCTAGATATACCACAGAACCCTACCCTATCTGGCACTTACAAGCCCTGATAGTCATTTCTGCCTGCTGCAGGGCCTGTAGCACCTCCTGGAGGTGGTAAAGATGGCCCACCCAGCTATAGCGGTAGACCGCTATGTCGCCCAGGTAGGCAGCACAGAATGCCTCCTTCCCTGGCTATGACGCTGTTGACCACCCTTTGAAAGATGGGAGGGGCATCTCCCTAAACTGGAAGTGGCCCTTTGGCCAAAAAATGCAGACTCTCTTTTGCACACTCAGTCAGAGCAACCTGCCAGTACCCTAATGTAAGATCAAAGGTACTGAGGAACTTGGCATTGCCCAGCTTGTCGATCAGTTCATCAGCTCTGGGGGATAGGTAAGGGGCTATGTGCCATTCTTTGTGATGGAATGAAGTCCCCTGTTGCCCACATAGACCCTTCATTCTGGAGTGGTGCCCGGTAGGGTAGCACTGTGTACCAGAACCACAGAGCTGGCTCAGCAACTGTTGAAGGGCTCATTCACCCTAAAACCAGCATCTTGGAGACCTCCTCCTAGATACTGACTCTCACTTTATCTGACAGCACACGAGGCCTCCGGGTAGTAACGCGCTTTACAAAACACCATTTCACAGCCTGTAAAGTTAGTTTTTAAAAGGCAGACTGTCTCCAGTGTTTATGTCATGGGTACACCCATGCATAAGCCCAGGGGTGAGGGAGAACAGAGAGGAGAACTGCTCCAGCAACCAGTGACAGTCACTCCGCTGTTCTGGGGTCAGAGTGGGGGAGTTTTTGACACCCTGTACTGACCCATTGTGCTCTTGGGCAGACAAGAGGTCAGGAAGAGGCTCACTCTCCTCTTCCACCCCCTTCATCTGTCACCAGGAGCATGTTGTCGTCAGACCTCTAAAAGTGGTTTGAGTCCGTTTTTGTGGAACATCCTTAAGGGACTTGTAAGGTTCTTGAGATCTACCAGGTAGGTTGACTCCCACTACTACTCTATCACCCCATATGGACCTGTCCAGCAATCATGGAGAGCTCTGGCTCCACAGTCTCAATACCCACACCTTCTGGCCTGGTTGAAACTCTACCAGAAGTTTGCATCTGGTTGGAGAATGCCAGCTGGCTGCATCCTGAAGGGATTTCCTGTGTGCTTGATCCCAGCCCTCTCTTACAAGACTTAGCGGTTCCCTAACAGGGTAGTCATAGAGGAGTTTGAATGGGCTAAACCCAACCCCCATCTGTGGCTCCTCCCTGTAGGCAAATAGCGGGCATGGCAGAAGGATGTCCCACTTATGCCTCATGGGCTCAGGTAGGCCTATTTTAATACCCTTGAGGGTCTTGCTGAATCTCCTCACAAGCCTGTTGGGTTGGGGGTGATAGGGTGTGGAGAATCTCTAAGTCACTCCACACATGGACTTCATGTATGCTGACATGAGGTTAGTACCTCTGTCAGACACTATCACTTTGGGGGACCCCACCGTTAAAAAACCCATCAGGACCCATCAGGGCCCTGACCACCGCAGGTACATTGACCGACATCAGAGGAATGGCTTCTGGGTATCGAGTGGTGTGGTCCACCAAGACCAGGATGAGCCTGTGAACATGTTGCCTATAGCTATCTTGGGGTCCAAAGTTCCAACAATGTCGATGTCCACCCTCTTAAATGGACTACCAATGACAGGTAATGAGGTCCGGGGATCATTGAGCTTTTTCTCTTACTTCCCACTGGCCTTGCTGGTGAGACAGGACCTACAGAATGCATCTGAGGCTGTCTTCATATGTGGCCAATGGAAGTGGGCAACAAGCCTGGTGAAGGGCTTGTCTTGCCCCAGATGTCTTGCGAAGGGGATATCATAAGCCATCCTTATAACAGCAGGGGGCCACCAGTACACAGACCCAGGTCCAGGAACCTTAGGCTCACTGTATAAGTCATTCTCCTAATTGATAGGGTGATCTCCAGAGGTATCATCTGCTGATTAGGCCTCAGATTGCCACTTCAAGCCCCCTAGAGTAGGGCACTCTTTCTGTGCTTGCGAAATTCCTCCCTAGTGCCCATCCTCTACTTGCCATCCAGCAAGCTCAGGCAAGTCAACCAGGCTGAGGGTAGAATGTCCTCCCTGGTAGGCTCAGGAGCATCCCCCTCAAGTGCCCCATTAACCGGGAATGTAGGAACTTCAGGGACTGGTTTTTCACGCTCCTTGCCCTTACTCTTCTTGACAGCTGCCTCTGCCACTGTTTCAGTTTCGAACCCACCCTTGACTTTCTTCGCCGGCAGCCATGGACCTTGTGGTCATACAGACTTATTCAGGCAATCCCAACATCTCCGAGTGTGACCTGAAATCTACCTCCTTCCAGATAGTGTGCTCCGGTCATTGCCTAACAGAAAATCTACAGGCATGGTAGGGCTCACTGCTACTTTTATCTAACCTGAGCCCCTCCACTTAAAGGGAACCAGAGTCACCGGTAGACGATTCTTTCTGTTGTCTATGACTATGACTTGATGGAATGTGTTAGGAAGGACCTGCTCTAAGGACACCAGCTGACACCTTACAGGAGTCATGTTGGCTCCTGTGACCCTCAGAGCCTCCGCCCATTGCCCATTGATTGTGACCTACTGTCTATATTTGGAAGTATTTGCAGGCATATTGGCTTTTGCAACATTTTCTTAACACCCAGGGAAACAAGGGTAACTTCTGTCTTCCCTCAAAAGCTAACTGGGACCACCTCCTCCTCTAGCACAACACTCGCCAACCCAGGTGTCTAAGCACCGTTGGGGGGCTGTGCCCTCTTGGAATATTTGATGTCTCCCTTGGAGCACTCATACTTGTAGCACTCCGTACCTTGGGGAATAAACATCTGTGTCTGTTTCCCAAGAATCCCTCTTCTTTGGTTCAGGTTGGGACTGGTTACCTCTGTTCCCATGTGAATTATTTTGGGGGCCTTTTGAAAACTCCTTATATTTAGGTTTTCTTCACCATTTCTTCTGGTAGGACCCTTGACCACCCTTTTTTTGACACCCTAGTGCTGACCCAGAAGTCTGCATCTTCAGCAAGCTTCCAGAGGCCGATCCAGGAAGGATTGTACATACTCTTGGTCAAGCCTTTTTGGGAAGCCTCTTTCTATTTCTAATTCTTAGTTTTTTTTCAAATGGGCAATGCTTTACACAGCTGTGTGGAGCTCTGCATTTCTTATGGTGCGTATCCTCCCGATGATGACACTCTTTCTCTCAAACTGCTAGATGGTAGGTGATTATGGACACTCTTTTAAGATCCTGATGATCTAGTTATACCAACTTTGGGTGATTTCAAGGTATCATCACTTTAGATACGCAAAGTGATTATTGTAGTGATTGGATTTTGGGCACATTCACTCCAAGGTTATTTTTGATGGCATCTCTTTGTGAAAATTGTCGCACTGACACACGGGTTACTTTGAAGCTGTTACTTTTTCTTCTCACTTATAATTTATTGGTTGAACTTTTTACGCTTCATTCATTCTTTCTTTTCTTCTTTTTTAGATCTTGTGATTCACGGTCACGTTATTTACTTCAGCTCAGTCATGGGCTTACAGTCATCACACAAGTATTTAGTGACACTGTTTTACTCTGTCACTTTGTCACATGGTATTCATTTTCCTTCAGCAAGCTTGGGTTGGTAGGCACTGATTGAATGCACTTCCGATCACGTTCTCCTTCACTTCCCTTTGCACATTTTTTTAAACCTTTTTGACAACAGTTTTCATTACTTCTTTGGTAGTACCTAGTTTTTTTGATTAATTGTAGATTTATTGCATTCTAGGAATTTTACCCTGATATAGGACAGGTCCCACAATGCACTGGGTTGGGTTATGATGGATAACTAATGTATATTTGCTCAAATAGTGTGAATGGAGAACACTATGCTATTGATGAAATTCTACAAGACCAAATGAAGATCAGATCAATTATCATTGCCTAAATTGTTTTATTACAAAGGAACCTATATTCAAGATCTCTCTATGGTGTTCTAGGTGCAGATGTTTCTCCCTCTCAGGAAGATGCATTTGTTCTTTGATTTATACAGCTATTGATTAGAAGGTGATACCCACTTGCACCCTTCAAAGTGTTGACCAGGCTTACCATTGTTCAGTACGCAGGAGTGCGATTGTCTCTTCTCTTTTGCTGTTTCATGGGAGTGTACCTGGTTTGGTCCTCTACTTCGAGGGTCAGAAGTGTGTCTCTCCCCACTGGATGCATACACTTTCACAGGTCAACCCCTGTGTCACCTCCTAAGTGGAAAATCAGTTATATATGTCATCTCCTATAACATAACTGGGTAACTGAGCCTTTGGGTATGCTGTTACCATTAATGCGGGGCTCTGTTTGGCTAGCTTTATGGCACAGGCTCCTTTCATGGGGATTTTCTAAGCTTAGCCATCTGTACCCTGGACTGCGTTCCTGTCTGTCAGCTCATCTGGGGACAAGCTATCCGAGGAGACACTGCTTCCTGCTTCGGCAGCTAGTTCCGACTCAGAGGATATGTCCTCTCCATCCCCTGAAGCCTGAATTTCAGGGCTGATATCCAGGTTCTGATCCAGCTTATCCATATCATCCTCATTACGCTGCTCCTTAGCGGCTGTCGACAACTGGTGGGCCCCCGACCAGGCCTTTAGAACTTTCTGCAACTCCAACTTTTTGGGGCCTTTCTAAATTTGCAGTTCCCTTTCCTTCCAGAACTGTTTAAGCACAGCAACAGTGTAACTTTTCAAGTTGGCCAGCTTGAATACCATTACTGCAGGTATGGTTTCAGATAGCACAGTGGAATTAAGCTCAAACCTCTGGGGTTGGGTTTAATCACGTGGAGTACGGTCCAACGGAAGTCTTTCTCAGTATGTTGGAATTCTTGAAAGTGTTCGACAAAAGGGGCATTGAGCACTTTGTTTTTGATCCTGGAGCGATGTTGGGATATTCACTGTCTGATTTCTTGTGATGTTTGCCAATGTAAATCAGCAGGCGCCTCAGCGGGACCCAGAGGGTGAGATTTGGAAAGAACACTGCTCCAAAGAGAAGCATACTTGATTATGAGATTTAACACCGCTTAGCAGGGCCTGAATGAAATGTCTGAGATCAATAAACTCTAAGTCCCATGTGCCGCTAAGCCATTTCCTTTTTTATATTTATTTTTCTTAAACAATTCAAACAAAGCACATCAATCAAGTACAAGCAGGCTACTTAATTTGTCACAGTGACATTATGCAGTATACAAAATATATTACCATTGTTATATTGATCAGATCAATGGGTATCAGTAGTGTCATTGTCAAGCTGGTGACTTGGTGGGAGACAAATGTCGCCTCTGTACTGGTTCCATTTTCCCCATACCTTAATCCATTTCCTGGGGCATCCCCTAGCTATGAAGACTGACTTTTCCCTGTACGTACACCAGTCTAGATCCTCCCTCCATTTCCTCGGTTGGGGCGGCTGACTAGTCCCCCACTGCTGTGCAATGTTACGTTTCGCAATCAAATATGCTTAAATTTCCCATCGCGTGGTGCATGTGTTGAGATCTGTAGGCTCCCAGGCATTTAATATGCACCTTAGGTCTTCCGGCTGCAAATCTACCCCAATACTGATTGCAATGTGTGGTGAATGTCCCTCCAATATCGTTGTGTCTGCTGACAGTTCCATAGTATGTGGATGAATGTTCCCAGTTTCCCACACCCTCTCCTGCAGTCACCACTTTCCGCCCTTCCCATTCGAACAAGGCCAATATTTTGAGTTGTACTAGTCTCAGCCTGGCTTGGATTGCAACTACTCGTGGGGAGGAGACAGCCTCTTGCCAATCTTCATCGTCGATTTCTAGACCATCCCCTGTCCACTGCCCTCTGAGGTCCGTTAACGGATCCTCCATGTTGTAATTTCCTGTATATCAGGGAGATAGTCTTCTCTGGAAGATGTCCGTATAGGACTCTATCCTCCAGAGGGGAGGCTTCCGGGAGCATTGTGCCACTGGGAATATGAGCGAGTAGGGCATGGTGGGTTTGAAGGCAACGGTAATGCTCAGTGTCTGCAGTTTTATCTACGTCTGCCCCCCTCCGAGTATTGTGAGGGGGGAACGATCAGGCAGTCACTCACCCCCAGGCTCACACGGGTCTATGGGGTGCCACCCGCCGCCCGAGCCCCGCAGTGTGCACTGATGCTGCTGCGTCACTGGGCCTCTGCAGTTGCCCGTCTCAGAGGGGGGCGGGCTCCAGGGGGGCCTCCGGTGATGATCTCCACTCGTCCCGTTCACCGCCGGGAGCCGCCACATAATCCAGCCGCAGTCCGTCCCAGTGATGACGATGTGACCAGCGACTTCCGGTCCAAGTCTCCACTATTATTGCACTCCGGGCCGGCCATCAATCCATGCCAGTCCCCGGCCCCAGAGCCCCAACAGGCCTCAAATGACGGAGCCTGAAGCTCCTGTTTACTACGTCGCCGGAGAGCCTGGAATGCAACCGGCAGAGCCGCTCTCTCTCCTCTTCCAGTTTCCAAGCTCCAAAGGCAGGATCATTGGCAGGATGCTCGCTTCAGGGGATAGTGGCGGTGGAGCCAAGGTCTTACCCGGCCATCTTGGTCTGGGGCGTGGCTCCTCCCCACTAAGCCATTTCTAACAACGCATCTATTGCGGTTCTTCAAAATGCTAAATTCCAGCATGCAGTGCGCAATGAAACTGACAGAATCTACAACTTAATTCTGATTTGCACCGGCAGGCACTGCCATCATTTTGAAATGCCGTGGATGCAAAGACTACGAAGGATTCCGTAACTTCAGAAGCTGCCGTACACAGGCAAGTTCCGTGCATGCGCTCGCATTAGAACAGCATACAGACAGGAACAATGTCAGACTCGTAGCACTGACACAACCTTACACATTGTTTCTAGCAGGATTTCCCAAAGCAGCACAGGAACTGATCAGCCCCCCGTCGCTTGAAGCGCCTATCATTGACATGAACACTAGTGAGTCACGCTAATGATATATCTTTGTTACAATTGCTGTTTCAAAATAAATCCAGAACCGTAAGCGCTGACAAATCTTCCCTCATTGCTTCGAGCAGGATTCTGCTAAAAGAATGGGAACTGATCAGCTCCCGTTGCTTGAGGCGACCATTATTGAAATGAACAAAAGTGTGCTACGCTAATTTTTCATCTCTGTCACAATTGCGGTTTTTATATTATGCACATTGGTAGACACCAACATTAACTTTGGTCACACACATCACCACGGCTCCAGAAACAACACACACTCATCGGAGTTTCATTCCGCCACCCATGAGGCAAGTCATTTTATGAAACTTTACCCGTTAAGGTATTTTAATCACAAGCAATTTCAATTGCGCCGTGTGTACAGTTCTGTCGTGCAGGCCTCAGCCAGGCCTGCTAGTGCAAGGGGTTCGCCCTTCTTTGCACGAAGTCCTCAAACTAGATTGAAAGAAGTTGGCACAGGAACTGGAAATAGAAAATGGAACATTTATTACACCTCATGAGGTGGTGCTACGGTTCAAACAGTACCCTTCGGCATTGCAAGAAGTAGCAACCCAAACTAGGGATGCATGGCTTATTTATACCTACACAGGGGCTCAAAAGAAGGCGGTACAAAGCACAATGGCACATTTTATGTACATATAAGGTAATATCGAGAGGCACAATTGATCAGTGGGAGGAGTTAACAGTCTTAGAGGTTTGGCTAACACATTCCAATCTAGGGCTTATCACTACCAGATGTGAACCCTAACGGTCAACGGCAAAACAAGGGAACACTAATAATAGCCTGTTGCTGGGCAGATTCAAGTGTCATGAACAGGAAGATAGGACAGAGCACATGGTCGACACGAGGTAGCGTGTGGCAGTCAAAATGGCTGCCATGAATACAAAATGGAATCTGTTAAATGTCAAGATAATGGCTAGAACTAAGATGTCTTTCGCTAATGCTCAATCTAATCGCTGTCAAATTACAACAGATGACCCTTTTAGCATTAGCTAAAGACATACGTTCTTTTGGGGTAATCTAAGCATTCATCCCGTATATCTATACGCATCATATCAGCTACTTCTTTATCTAACATGTGTTGTGCTTTCACAGCATTCGTTTTGTATGGTATACAAGCAGTTATGCACATAGAACATAGCATTGGGCCACAGTGAATACAAATACAACAAGTGAAAATCACTGCAATTGCAATACAGAGAATAGTCAGCAATTTCCAACCCCAGGCAGAAACTAGAGCCCAAAACCAACCAACAAAAGTCCAGGTGCCATTTTTAGTATGAATATCTGCAGCTATCTTATGCAGTTTAAGAATTGCATCATAAACTGAGGGCGAATTGTCGGGGATAAACACACAACAACTACTACCGATAACTTTGCATGCACCTCCTCTATCTGCTAACATAACATCCAATACCATCCTATTCTGGAGAGTTACAATTCTAGCAATTTGTAACTCCTCAGTAATGTTGCCAAGAGCAGTTTGATTAGTCACAGCTTCTACAACTCTAGTCAATCGTCGTATTTTCCTACTATTTAATGCAGCACCCACAAAAGGAAATAAACCCAAATTAAAATCAACATATTGTTGCAAACTAGTATCTGTCTGGTCTACATCATCTATTTCTGTTCCCCTTTATAACGATTCATTGAAATATTTCTAAACAGTTTAAAATCTCGGTGGTATGAAGCAGTTGCCAGAAAAACAGGAGGCAATAGAAAAGAGACATAGCACGTACCTGACCACCCTACTGGTAGTCTATGATATCCATGGCTCCCACACAATAAATGCGTGTTGTGTGAGGCCAGGAAGGAACTATCATTCAACCCATCTATATTTAATACAGTAACACAATCACTAGTTCCAACTGGAATTCGTCCAGTACTGTGTACACATAAGTCTGCTTTTGTCCTTGTAACAGTGATTACAGACTGGTTGCTTGTAGTAGAGTCTCTTGTATGGGTGAAAATATATGGTGCAGAAGCATTGTCCGGTCGGTATTACTCCCATTCCCATATAGTTCCATTTGCTTGAGGATACCCATGCTCATCTTGATAACACTCTTTATTCAGGCGAAAGAGAAGTCCACCTACTGCAGGTTTCCTAGTTGAAAATAGAAGAGTATACCAGGCTCGACAAGAACCATTATGCAAAAAAGGAAGTGGAATGAATGGTGTTCCACCTCTCTTTTGATATGCTGGAAGCAAACCACATATCCAACAATTAGTGGCATTCGTAGCATTGTGGGTGTGGTGGAGCATCTAGACAAACGTATTATTCAGATAGGATTCTCGATGCTTTTGCTCATGATACGGAAGAGTGAAGTGCTGATGCTCTTCTGGGACTGGAGTAGTAGGAACCACAAAAAACTAATGTGCAGGAATCATCATTTCAATAGACCAGGTGATCACTGCTATTATTGTCAAAACAACAAAAACACCTAGAACTCCTAAAATCTTTTTCTTAGTGGTTTTCATAGCAGCAAAATCAACTTTCACAAAAACAAAACAAACAACAACAAAAAAAATATTAATTGTAGGAGCTCTTCTCCCGTGGGTAGACGTTGATTTCTTCACCGCAGATCAAGACAGGCGTCACTACACTACGCAGGGCTGATCCCCTCCCTTGTCATATCGGCATTCCGTTTCCACTTCCCAGGGCGGTTACTCAACCTGTCTCTTTTAAAAAATTGTAGACTCTTTCCTCGGTCTCAAGTTGTATCGCTTTGCTCCAAGAGTCGTTTGGTCCGGGAAGAACTCCGCAGATTCGTCAGGTGATACAACAGGGCCTTTCTCCGTGGTCAAGATCTCTCGATGATCGGTGAGTACAGCAGGTTCCACCAAGGTCGACAATACCTTCCGACAATGAGTGCTATGTACCCAATTTTTCTTGTTGGTGACTCGAATCGCTGTTCTTGTGGCAAGGAGCACCTGTTCTGCCCCACGCCATCTCGGCTCCAAGCTTTTTGACCTCTCGAACACCTTGACCATCACAAGGTCACCAGGACGGAGCTCATGGCCTTCACCTGTAGATCTGTCAGGAAGTGCTTCTCGAACCTGTTCATGAATAGAAACCAAACTGTCAGTTAACTGTGCCAAATAGTCGCTCATCAAGACACAGGGTACATCATACACAGAACTCGGTTTTGGAACTCCCCAAATGTTCATAGGTCGTCCAAATACCACCTCATACGGGGTAAGACCCGTCCTAGAATGTGGTACTGATCTGATGGACAACAATGCCAATGGCAACGCATCTGGCCAAGTCAAGTGCGTAGAAGCTTGAATTTTCGCAATTTTCAGCTTCAGAGTAGCATTATACCTTTCTACCAATCCTGCTGATTGTGGATGGAACACTGCTTGGAACTTCTGTTTAATTCCTAATCCCTTCAAGACATACTTGATAACTTCCCCAACAAAATGAGGTCCGTTATCATTCCATAAAAGTCTGCAAACACCAAACCTCTGGAAGAATTCCTTCAGTAGCACCTTAGCGGTAGTAATAGCAGTATTGTCCTTCATGGGGTACGCCTTAATCCATTTACTGAAAGCACAAACCACCACTAGAACATACTTTAAGTTATTACAACGCTCAAGTTGAATATAGTCCATGTGTAAGACTTCAAAAGGTGCAGTCGGTGTAGCAAAACCTCCAGATGGAACTCGCGTTCCTGTTCCAGGATTGTATTGTAAACAGATCAAGCAAGACTGTACTACTCTCTTAGCTGTGCTAGCAATTTCTGGATGCTCCCAAACTTACGTAAGCATTTTCGTTTTTGCGGAAACTCCAACATGTGCTAGCCCATGTGCCATCTGAACCATAGGTTGTACGAAAGCTATAGGCAGCTTCCATCTATCCATCTGCTTATTCCTCCAACAACCTTCGTCATCTAACTCTCCTTCTTTAGACCACTGTTCACGTTCTTTATCAGAGGCTGTCCTCTGTATCTCTCGTACTTCTTGCCTAGCGTCATGCCATCTCTCAGCTTGTGACTTCACTACATACACAGGAGTAGCGTTTCTTCTCATCGCAGTTTCACGTGCCGCGTGGTCTGCAAAGGCATTTCCTTGTCCAATCTTATCTGTCACCTTCTTGTGCGCGCTACACTTCACTATGGCTGCTTTCTTTGGGTATGTCAATGCAATCAAAAGATTATGCACTAGTTCTCCATGCATTATTTGCATTCCGTGAGATGTAAGAAAACCTCTTTCCTTCCAGAGTAGGCCAAAATCATGTGCTACTTCAAAAGCATAGCGACTATCTGTGTAAATGTTCACACACAAATCAGTACTAAGCTCACATGCTCGTGTCAAAGCTATCAATTCAGCTGCTTGGGCCGATTTCTGTGGTATGCGAGCTGTCTCCACTATTGTTTCAAGCGTGGTGATTGCATATGCGGCTGAGGTCGTACCATCAGGTAATTTCAAACAAGACCCATCAACCCATAATTCACCATCCACATCTGGAAGGGGCATATCTTGCAAATCAATGCGACCCTTTGTCTGTTCCTCAGTCAGGAATATACAATCATGCGTTTCTTGTGACTGAGGCTGAGTCACCAGATACGGCAACAAAGTAGCAGGGTTCAAAGTTGCGCATCTCTTCAATGTAATGTGAGGAGCTAGAAATGTCAGTTCATATCCTGTAAGACGAGCGCTAGTTAAGTGCTGCGTCTTTGTTTGATTCAAACGGTTATCAACCGCATGCAGTACCAACACTAACAGTTTGTGTGACAATACTATTCCCTCACTCTGTCGTATTGACACGGCTGTTGCTGCAACTGAGCGAAAACACCCAGGTAATGCTCGGGCAACAGGATCAAGAACTGCTGAAAAATAAGCACAAGGACGTTGCTTATCGCCATGTAACTGGACTAAAACTGACAATGCACATCCATCTTTCTCATGCACATAAAGGGTAAAAAGCTTCGTGTAATCTGGTGTGCCTAACACTGGTGCTGAACAAAGAGCTTGTCGTAACTGTCGAAAAGGACTTTCACATTAATCTGTCCATGGGAGGGGTACTGGAGGGTCTTTCGTCAAATGCGCTAACAAAGGCTTAACAATGTATGAAAATCCCCAAATCCACTGTCTACAAAAGGAAGTAAGACCCAGAAATGCACTTACTCCTTTCTGTGTGGTAGGAACTGGCATATCTCAAATTGCTTGTATACGATCTGATGTTAATGCACGTCCCTCCTTAAACAAGAGGTCATATTGCAGCTTCTTTCGAGACACTTTGTGATGATGTGAAGCAAGAAAAGAAAGAAAAGACAGAGTACACTTTTCGCACTGTTCTGGGGTGTCGGCAGCCAGCAAGATGTCATCGACATATTGTATGAGAGCCACACCTTCGGGCAATGCAAAAGTATCAAGTTCTCTTTTCAATGCTTGACTGTAAATACTCGGACTCTCAGTATAGCCTTGAGGAACTCTACAAAATCTATACGATCGATTATTCAAAGTGAAACCGAACAAATATCGGCTGTCAGGATGAAAAGGGATCGAAAAGAAAGCGTTCTTCAAGTCTATTACAGAAAATGTAGCAGCAGTCGGAGGAACCAGAGTAAGGAGCGTGGTGATGTCAGAAACCACAGGATACTGTGGTACGACAATTTTATTTACCTCCCTCAAATCTATGATAAATCTGTAAACTCGCGTATCAGTGTCTCTTTTCAGAATTGGAAGAATCGGGCTGTTGCAAACATTAAATGGGACTTCCTCAACAACCCCAACTTGGATGAGATCATGCACAATTTGTATGAGTGCTTCCTCACCCTCCTGTGAAATCCTATATTGTGGCAAACGAGGTAACACAGCTCGCTCCTTGACACTAATCTGAACTGGTGGGATAACCATTTGACCCACATCAGTGTCTGAGGTAGCCCACAAAGTTTCAGGAAGCGAAGCCAATGCAATATCCTCTTTAACAAAACAAATTCTTTCAGGTTTGGAATAATTATCGTTCAAAATAACACACACTCCTTCAGGGGAACATCGTATTGTGGCTCTAAAATACTTCAGCATATCAAGACCCACAATATTATCTGGTGTGTTTGGGGAAAGCAAAAATGGACATGGGCCACTAAATTTATCAACATGGAATGCAAGTGGTTGTGACAATGAGCTTAGGGAAGGTTTTCCATCGAAACTTATCGAAGTAATAGTTACGCCAGACAGGGGAGCCCTCTGGACCAATTGTTTAGACAAAGCGCTACGAGTAGCTACTGTATCAACCAGAAACCGATCATTAGAACCCAAAACATGTGCTGTAACATAGGGACCCGTCTGATCTACTGGAACTTCAACGGAGTCCTTACCCCATCCTAGGCAATCCTATGCATGAGCAGAATCGTAAAGGTCAGGCTGGACATGATCAGACACTTGATATTGTTTACGTCTATCAAAAGTGTTTAGGCCGTTTTGTGTTCGTACATTAGTATCAAATCGAGCACGATCATTCGTATTTCCCCTAGGCCCTGAAAACCCTGAACCATTTCTCCTTTGTCCCCGCCCCCGTGAATTCTGTTGGGCACGCAGCACCGGACAATCAGCCATCCAATGACCAAACTGCTTACAATACGCACATTGATTAATAGACAAATTCGTACGAGTATAGGGGGCATTGAAAGATCCACGCCCGCCTCTATCATAACCTCTATCGTAACTTCTATCATAGCCTCTAGAGGGTGGACCATAGACCTGGGCAAACATAATTTTCGTCTTCAAATCTTTGGATTTCTTTTCCTCGCTACCTTTCGCTTCTAATTCTTGAAGCTCATAATATTGAGCCATCGTCAAAACAGATGCTGGTGAAGATGTTGTCCAAGAACTTTCACTGGCTTTTAAGCGGCTAGCTATCCCTGGCAACAGATTCGTAACATATTTGTCGACAAACAGATGTCTGCCGGTATCGTCCGTCGAAGACTGACAACTAAAATCATGAAAAGCTTCCTCAAAGCGCGTGAAGAAGTCAGAAACTGATTTGTCAGTCTTTTGTTTACATGATGCTAAAAGAGTCCAATCAATCTTTTTAGGGGGAATAACTGTTTTAAGCTTAGTTAAAATTGCTGCAGGGAGATCTAGTATTAACCGATGTGGCTTTTTAGTGGGCTCCCTATCCACATCCAGTTGTTCTAAGTCCTTCGAGTCAACACCAAAGGTAACACGGTCATCAATTTTTCGAACAGTCCACCACATATCTGGTGGTAAGATTAGGTCGAAAAATAAATCTATATCACATAGGGTCATAGTACAGGAATTTAAAGCGCCTTCAACTTCCTCATAAAAGGCAGCTGGATTTTTACGCGCATCGGGTAACGCTGCTTTAAGCGCCATTACATCTGCTCTATTCCAAGGAGTGTATACCCAACTATAAATAAAATATCCTTCAGCATTAACAAAATTCTTATCATCCTCATCACCCGTTCCTTTAGGAGGAACATACAAGGGCGCGGCTTCCCGCATAGGTCTCATTTCGACCGGTATTATCTTATCTGTTCCGAAGATAGGAGACTGCGACACTCCGGACAGATTGGGCTGTACAGCTGCGTCCGTACGCTTTTTCTGCTCCTTCAGGTGAACCGCCTCATTTTGTAATTTAACCAACCGTCTAATCGCGTCGTCCACCTGAGAAAAAACAAAAGAACCATCACGTAACTGTTTATGATCATTTGCTATATCATCAGGTTCTAATACTGGAGAGTATTTTCGAAACTTTTCTACGACTTCAGCAGTAAATGTCTCTAGAAAACACAACTGCTCCTTTTCTGACCAGTCCTTTATACTCGCTAAAAGAGCAGAAGCAGAATCAGCACTACGTAATGCTATACGAGCAACTTGTCTGATTGCAGACGAACATGCAGCAGTCAACATGGATCGAGTGTCCCGCCCTTTTTGTTGCTCTGTGTCAGAATCCTCATCGCCTTCGGTCGGAGCGGACGGAATGGCATACGGAGGTGGAGGTCGATCTAGTAACAAAAAATCATCTTGCGGTTTATTAAGGACAGGATAGAGAGGCTGTCGGACAGGATATTGGCCAGATACCTGCAACCTATGTTCTTTCTCCTCCCTCTCTTTTAATTCTTTCACTTCTTTTTTTCTCAACTCCAGCGCTTTCTCATACACATTCTTTCACTGTTCCTTGTCAATCAACGCTTGCTCACGCTTCTCTTGCTGTCGCACTTCTTTCTCCCACATACGCACGCATTCAAACATGTCACGTCTAGACCTTCGCTCGAACATACATCGCTCCACATACTCTTTCTTTCGTGCATCAAATGACCCATTCAGTGGCCACCCCAACTCAGGATCCTTTTTGGTATATTTATGCCACAACGTGCTGTACAGTATGGCAGAAAGACCACATTTCACATACATAGTTCTATTAGGCGTCCCCTCTGGGGGAGCCGCCTGCGATTCATCGAGTCGTAGACTGGTACCATTACAAAAGCAACACAACCTTCAAAGTGCACTAAAAACAGGCATGTCAGAAATAATGCAAAATATGCAGTATTATACACAAAGTAGCACTTAAAGTACTTTCTAGTACGTTGCGCGGTTTAAATCAAATGGTTGAAGAAAAATCTTCACATTGCCTGCCTATATGAGCTGCAACACATATATACCAAATTTCAAATACAAATTGACTAGTCTTTTCCAAATACAAATATGCCACAGTAAGTGTTCCTAAAACTACCTTACCATACAAGGGCATCCAAAACCCACAATAGGTGGCGCAAAAATGGCTCTTACCAATCATAGGGTGTCCAGATTCTAACTGCCAAGTTCTAAATTCGACCAACGGTCACTGCACGGCGAACCAACAGAAGAGATCTCAGTCGAGGACCGGCGCCGCCTGGATGGTCAGATCGGAAGGAAGGGAAAAAACGTCTCGGGTGACAAGACTCGGGTCTTCTCTGGCCGCGATCGCGTCCTCAGCGAGGTTCCGAACCTTCGTCACGACCAATCCTTCGGGCATCCGAGTCGCCAATGAGCCCCACGTGTCGGGCACCAATTTGTCGTGCAGGCCTCAGCCAGGCCCGCTAGAGCAAGGGGTTCGCCCTTCGCTGCACGAAGTCCTCAAACTAGATTGAAAGAAGTTGGCACAGGAACTGGAAATAGAAAACGTAACATTTATTACACCTCATGAGGTGATGCTACGGTTCAAACAGTACCCTTCGGCATTGCAAGAAGTAGCACCCCGAACTAGGGATGCATGGCTTATTTATACCCACACAGGGGCTCAAAAGAAGGCGGTACAAAGCACAAGAGCACATTTTATGTACATATAAGGTAATATCGAGAGGCACAATCGATCAGTGGGAGGAGTTAACAGTCTTAGAGGTTTGGCTAACACATTCCAATCTAGGGCTAATCACTACCAGATGTGAACCCTAACGGTCAACGGCAAAACAAGGGAACACTAATAATAGCCTGTTGCTGGGCAGATTCAAGTGTCATGAGCAGGAAGATAGGACAGAGCACATGGTCGACACGAGGTAGCGTGTGGCAGTCAAAATGGCTGCCATGAATACAAAATGGAATCCGTTAAATGTCAAGATAATGGCTAGAACTAAGATGTCTTTCGCTAATGCTCAATCTAATCGCTGTCAAATTACAACAGTTCCTTTGAAGTCACTTGCTGCTGTTTAATAGAGTGCATCACTAAATAGGCTGAATGACTTATGGCTTATCAATGCTCTTAATTTTTCTTTGTAGAAAACTTCATTAGTCACCTGGTCTTACGTTCCATTAATTGATAACCACCACCGTGTTCTTTCTATATTCATGAATGATAAGGACATACCCACTTGTAAAAATGAGGTTGGTAGGGGTGTTACACTTTTGGAACACTAATCTGATCCATATTTCTGTATTTTAAATATATGTTATAGTGCCTGACCAAGTCCAGGTCCTCAGGCAAACACCAAAGAAAATAAGGGTTCCGAAACGGGTTAACCTGATCCAGCTAGTTGCAACTCGCATTGAACCACAGAATAACTCAGTGCACAGTCAGGGCAATTAGCCTGTTGTGATTATATTGTTTTGACTAGCTTATTGTGGCAGACTGCAGCTTTGAACACTGTAAATAAATTAATCTGTGCACCATTGTTTCTTTCACAACTTAAGGACTGGTCATTTTTGTATTGTCATTTGTTTTGTTATTGACGTTCTGACGAATTACCAAATTGATTGATCTTTTTGTTTGACATAATTTAAATGTTGACCGTATAGTTTCAAAAATTAATTGAACAATGATGGTGTAATAAAGACACCAAATCTAGTTGTCAAAGTGGACCTAACTTGCACACCCACAAAATGTTTGTTTAAAACTATTGTTGAGGCCTAGTTTGGGTGGTGTTACAGGCCCATCCCCTTCTTGTCTAATACTTTCTAAAAGAGGCATTTTCAAAATTGTAAATTAAATTCTGACTTTACCATGGGAGAGGATTTTTCATTAAAATTCAATAGACATCAAACATCAACTAGTTACCTGTTCCTATTTGGAAATTACAGTGTTTTAAATGTAATAAGGTAATTTCAATGTTATATAATGGGAGAAGTAGGCCTTGCAGTAGTGAAAAAAGAATTTAAGAGTTTTTTAAGACCAAGATATGTAAAGGTTAAAAATATACGTTTGACTTTTCAAATACACTTCACCCTGTCCTCTAAGCTGTCCATGGCCTACCATAAGGGTGACTTGTATGTATTAAAAAGGAAGGGTTGGGCCTGGCAAAAAGTTTATTATGCCAGGTCGAAAAGACAGTTTGAAACTGCACTCACAGCCTGCAATGGCAGGCCTGAGACATGCTTAAAGTGCTACTTAAATAGGTGGCACAACACGGGCTGCAAGCCCACTCGTAGCATTTACTTTACAGTCCCTGGGTACAAGTAGCACCACTTTACTAGGGACATCTGAGTAAATTAAATTGGCAAGTGGAGATAAGCCAAAGTTACCATATTTTAAGGAGTGAGCACATGCACTTCAGCACTGGTTAGCAGTGGTAAAGAGCATACCGTCCTAAGGCTGGCAAAAGCAAGATCATCACAAGTAGAGGAGGTAGGGAAAATGTTTGGCGGAAGAGCACACTTAGGCTGCAGGTCAAACAATTGTGCAACCCATACAAGGTCTCAAACCAGAAGCATGCACTGCTGATGTAGTATTATTTTCTATCAGGAACGCTGATACTGCTGTTCTCATTTTATACCTTTCTTAAGGTAGAGAAGCTTGCATTGCTGTTGCCCATGCTTTACCTTTTCAGCAAGACAGGGAAACTTGCACTGCTGCTGTCCATTCTTTCATGTGAAGAGTGGAAGCCTGCATTGATGATATCCTGCTGTTCCTTTTTCTTTTGAGGGTTACTTCAACTGCTGATAGTGTGCTGTTTCGTTCAGTTGGGGAGAGAAGGTTGCACTGACGTTTCTGGGGTGTACCTTGCTCTGTGGAGATAAGAAGCTAGAGCAGATGAGGCATATGGAGTGTCTGTTCTGTGAGGGAGGGAAAACTGCACTTATAATGCCCAGTTGTACCTTTTTCTGAGAAACGTTTGCTCTGCTGAATGTGTGTTTATAACAATTCTTTGAGGTAGGAATACATGCACTGAAATTTCCGTTCTATTGTCTCAGATGCATTAAGAACACACAGAGTGGTACATCTGTCCTTTGGTACCCAGGGGATGCAGCTTAGTATTGATTCTAAGCATGTGAAATTGACTGTGAACTTCCAGTAGGTATTCCTGTCATCTTTGAAGACCTGCAAGAAGGATTTCCACCTTTCTCAGAGAACAATACCGGGCATTTCTGTGTGTTTTTGGATTCTGGAAGGGCCAGGATATGGTAACTAGATAACAGTTTGTATAAAATTATCTTTTTTAGCATCTCAATTCTGCCTTTCTTTACACAAAAACAGTTACAATTATATATAAAATCATCAGCTCCAAAACACGTTTGATGTCTTCACATCTTGTAGTTGCTTCTTTAAGTTCAAATGTACTTTGTTTCCTGACGTGGCATAAAAATACTGTCCAGATCCAACTCTTGTCACTATTTCAATCTTCGTAAACCAGCTAAGTGGGCTAATATGCCTGCAGCACTGCGGCTAATGGTAGATCTCAGATTTGTATTGTATTCGAAGTAATATAACTCAGTGGATTAATGCTTTTGATACAAAGACTCTTGTAGAATCTGTGGATCAAAAGCTGCAATGATAGTAAAATAGCTTAGTCAGTTAAGCACACTGTTTTAAGCAGCCGCATCTAACAACCAAGGGGTCAATTAGGATGGCGGACGGACTGTCTGGGGCAGGTACCGTCCGCCACAAGGACGGAGGAACCGTGCCCCCAATTAGGATGCACCTGCCACAGTGGCGGGTGCATCCCGCATTTTTAACATTGCGGCGGACGGTGCATAAAGCATGACAGGCACCGCGCGGTGCCTGCCATGTTGTGCTGTGAAACGCAGGGGGGTACCATAGGTACCCCCAATGTGCACCCTCCGCCCCCCTTCACCCTGGGGGCCCGCAACGGGCCCCCAAAGCAGGAACCGTATGCCTTTTCGTGGTGGCATTGCCGCCACGGAAAGGCATTCCCCTCAGGCCATCCTAATATGGCTGGCGGTGTCTGATAGACACTGCCACCATATTAGAGCTTTTCCACCACGGTCGCAAGTCGACCGCGGCGGAAAAGCGGTGGCCCGTCTTCCCGTCCGCCACGGTCCCCCCGCCATTGTAATATGGCGGGGGAAAAAAGGTGGCGGACAGGCAAGGATGGCGGACTGATCGCCACCACCTGCATGGCGGTGGCGATCCGTCCGCCATCCTAATGTACCCCCAAGGTTGGATCCTGCATGGTTTTACCCTATCTTTCATTCTCCAAAGACATACTAATTTAGTATTGTTGGATGGATATAAACACCATTAAGTCTACACTGTCAATTTGTATAGTGCTACATAGTTGGTTATTATTCGTGTTTCTACGAGTGCCATGTGGTTGGGTTCCTTGCTTGTGTTCTCTTTGTACCGCAGACTAGGCCTGCTCTTGGTTACACTTGCGGGATGGAGGCCAGTGGCCTGTCTTTTTCTGACAATTTATCTGGTTGGAGCAGGGCGATGAGTTTTTTTTGCGCCTGTACCACAGTACCCTTGTACCCTTTCCTTTTTGTCTTGCTAAGGGGCCATTATGTACTGCATATTGGGTGGTGGTGTGTGGAGGGGAAATTTTCATGGACTCAGTGTCTACCATTTTCTTCCCACTTCAGCCTCATTTATCCTTACGATCATTTGTTCCTCTAAAGTCATGCTGTTATGACTAGCCTGTTTCATGCTGGCTTATTTTCCAGGAGATGAGAGGGCCTAGCTCCTGGAGCCATTCAGATGGCTCAGTGTTCGTTTGCTCAATAGAACATCCTGATCAAACAAAATTTACACTTCACCCTACAACCTCAGTACACATGACACACGACTCCCAGCAATACATTGTGCACAAAAGGGTTCCAACCCATGCTGTTGGCTAAGTGTTTACTACCTCAGTTAAACATCCAGATCAAGTCACACTTACAATTCATTCTATAAAAACAGTACTCAATAGACACAGTTGATGTCACCATCATATGCACAATACAGTTCAAAGTCATACAATTAGCTAAGCGTTTGTTCCACCAAGAGTACATCTTTTGAAGTTATATCTTATTACCAATCTGTATAACCATCACAACAAAGTTAAATACAACCTGCAACAACAACAAAAACATAAAATAGCATCAAAGCCACATAATTAACACAATTTGGTCACATATTAACAAGTACCTGAAATTTAGCAATGGACATTCATACATCCTAGTAGAATGAAATAAACATTAATCTTTTTCCACCCATGATTTCAACTGCACTACCTTCATATCTTTGAAAAATACTTGGAAGAGTTCGCAAACACAATCCAGAGATCACTCAGTTTTCATGAGGTAAAGCAGTATATCATCAGCATAGAACCATATTCTTTCTTCCCCACCTGATTCTCCCGTCCAACCCCAAATTTGTGCATCTATCGTCATGAGTTCCAACAGGTGTCCTATTGCCTGCGCGAAAAGCTTCACCTGCACAAAAAGCATTGGCGAGAGAGGACAACCATATCTCGTACCTCTTAAAAAATTATCCCCTCGGAGAGGTAGCCATTGACTTGAATCCTGGCCTGAGGCTTCCTATAGAGCAATTTTATGCAAGTGATATAACAGGGCCCAAACCCCATGAATTCCAAAACTAAGAAAAGGAAAGGCCACTCCTCAGAATCAAACATCTTATTCGCATCCAATGACATAATGACCTAGGGTCCCGCTCCACACCTGGCTGTGCCATGTTGTTATGGAAGTGCCACAGGTTCTGTTTCATCAAGTGATATGGCATGACACCCGTCTAGTCTGCATGAACCAGGTCTGTCACCACTGCATGTAGTCTATTGGCCAGTACCTTAGCAAGTATCTTTGTATGTGCATTAAGTAAGAATATCCATCTATCCGAATCACATTTATTTTTGGGTTTCCCTTCCTTCGATATAAGGATAATGGTTGCCATGCAAAAGACTGCCGGCAGGATCCAGATGATGCACGCTTCATGGTACATCGACAGCAATGGTTTAGCCACTTTCTTGGCCATTTTGTGGAGGAATGCTATGGGTAGCCCACACGGGACAGGAGCCTTCCCTACCTGCATCTGAGCCACTACCACTGTAATTTCTAATTGTAATGTCCACCTCCAGCATTTCCCGTTGGGCCAAACTCAGTGTTTTCACTGGGCTGTTGTGCATGAATCGTCTAATCTCCTCCTCTGAGATTTCTACCATGAGCTACAAAAAACAGCCATAAAGGCTGCAAATGCTGCTGCAATGTGTCTACTGCCCCTCACAGTCTCTCCTATATCCAGTCTAAGCTTCCAAACATTCATACTTTCCCGTCTCTTGCTGCCTATCCCAGTCAACAGTTTGCCAGCTTTATCACCTGCTCCATAAATGCACTTCTGCTTTGCAAGGAAAGGGGTATTTACCTCATGGTGGGCCACCTCTTGATATTCAGTGCATTTGCGTTCAAGGCTTTATTTTAGGGGGGTTGGGGGTGAGTGCTGTATTCTCTCTCTAATGCCATGACCTCATGTACTAGTGTCTCTAGGCACTTAAGTCATTCCCTCCTGTCTCCTGCAATCAGTACAACCCTAATCGTGGCCTTACACACCTCCCAGATGGGGCAAGCACTTTTTACTGTGCCCTCATTTTCTCTGAGGTAGAGCACAGTCATCATATCGAGTACAGAGAACCACCTGTACTTTGGCCATCTGCCACTCCTGTGGTTCTTTATCCCTGCTTGTGTTCAGGGTGACCTGCAGAGGAGAATGATCAGAGATTTCTCGTGCCAGTTACTTGGCCTCCAAGAACCTACCCCGAGTATCACCAGGTGTCAGAAAGTAAGTCAAGTTTGGAGGACATGGCATGTAAATAGAAGGAGAATTCCCTTTCCTGCCCATGTGGGTCCCCCCATACATCTGCCAAGCCTAACACCTGCGTAAATTCCATAAGTTTCCCCACTTTGGCCTTCCCCTCTGGCTGGGCACGCATTCTGTCCAACTGTGAGTTGTGTACCTGGTTAAAATCTCCCACAATAATAGTGAGTGCCCGGGAAAACCCTGCTAGGAGCTGTCCCAACTTACGTAGTGTTGGTACTGAAGGGCTGACAGTGCATATACATTGAAAAGCACAAGTGTGTTGCCCTCCCACTCCCCCACCAGGGCGGTGTAGAAGCCGGCATCATCCAACCATGTGCAAAGGACATGGAAAGCTAGTGACTTTCTGATTAGAAGTGCTACACCCCGTGAACCAAAGGTGCGCTGCACACAGGAGGCTACCCGGTATTTACCTCTCCCCAGGCCATGATGTTGAGTGTCCAACAGGTGAGTCTCCTCGGGGAATATCACATCTGCCCTATATCCAGTGCAGGCGCTGGTCACCGGGCCTCTCTTCACCCGTTCGTCAAGGCCATTACCATTCTATGAGACCAGTGTCAAGTTCTGTGTCAGCACCATACTAACTTGATATTGGTATACAGGGTCAACTGCGCCCTATCAGGGGTGTTACCTTTGACCTCTATCTGTCCAATGTGGTGCCCATGCGCATGCAACTGTTTCAACTGTCCCTGAAACAAATTAGTAATATTATTACTACATTTTCAACTGAAAGGGAAAAGTAAAAAGGGGTTACTGATTCATTGCTGTGCATATTCCCCACAGTGTAGAAGAGATATATGGTTCAGATAGTTTAAAACGTTATTTTCCTGCAGTTTTGAGAGGCTTTGTAATTTATGTTGCTAGATATTCTGCAGCTTCTCCCCTATATCACAGCTTTCGCCTAGCCTGCATATTTTTGTCCCTTTCTTCTTTCAGGTGGGCTTGGGATTCTACAAAGCCATGCTGTCACTGCCCTCTCTAAACCTGGTCTGCATATGCTAAATCTGGGTTGGTGACTAGGCTCTTGTTTCTAAATTACTCTGAACTAATGTTTCTAATCCTAACATTACCCTGTCCAGCTCCCCTAGCCTACGTTATTCATCTTTGTCGTGCACATCACGTTGCTTGTTGCAAAGTTCCAACAATGTTGATGCCCCTCCTCTTAAAGGGGGTGCCAATGACAGGTAATGGGGTCAGGGGAGCCTTGAGCTGTTTTCCCTACTTCTCACTGTCTTGGCTGGCAGGTGAGACAGGACCTACAGAATGCATCTGAGGCTGTCTTCTTATGGAGCCAATGGAAGTAGGCAACAAGCCTGGTGAAGGGCTTCTCTTGCCCCAGATATCCTGCCAAGGGGATATCATGAACAGTCCTTATAACAGAAGGGTACCACCAGTACACAGACCCAACTCCAGGAACCTTAGGCTCACTGTTTAAGTAATTCTCCCAATAGATAAGGTATCATCTGCTGATTAGGCCTCAGATTGGCACGTCAAACCCTCTAGAGTAGGGCACTCTTTCTGTGCTTGCAGAATTCCTCCCTAGTGGTCCCTTGCTCAATTTGCCATCCAGCAAGCTCAGGCAAGTCAACCAGGCTGAGGGTAGAATGTCCTCCCAGGTAGGCTCAGGAGCATCCCCTTCAGGTGCCCCGTTAATCTGGAATGCAGGAACTTCAGGGAGTGGTTTCACAAGCCCCTTACCATTACTCTTCTTGGCAGCTGCCTCTGCCGCTGTTTCAGGTTCGAGGCACCCATGACTTCCTTCCCCAGCAGCCATGGACCTTGTAGTCATACACACTTATTCACGCAATCCCAAAATCTCCAAGTGTGACCTGAAATCTACCTCCTTCCGGTTAGTGTGCTCCAGTCATTGCCTAACAGATCATCTACAGGCATGGCAGAGCTCACAGCTACTTTAATAGAACCTGAGCACCCCCCCCCCCCACTCAAAGGGAGTCAGAGTCAATAGTAGATGATTCTGCTCTAAGGACACCAGCTGACACCTTACAGAAATCATGTTGTCTCCTGTGTCCCTCAGAGCCTCCACCCGTTGCCCATTGATGGTGACCCACTAGCTATACTTGGAAGCATTTTCAGGCATATTGGCTTTTGGCACCATTTTCCTATCCCCCAGGGAAATTAGGGTAACTTCTGTGTGATCCTAAAAGCTAACTGGAACTACCTCCTCCTCTAGCACTGCACTCGCCAAGTCAGGTGTGTGTGCACCTGTGGGGGGCTGTGCACTCTTGGAACATTTGATGTGTCCCTTGGAGCACTCATACTTGTAGCACTCAGTACCTTGGGGAATAAACCTCCCTGTCTGTTTCCAAAGAAACCCCTATTCTTTGGTTCAGATTGGGACTGGTTACCACCGTTCCCATGGGAATTATTTTGGGGGCCTTTTGAAAACTCCTTAAGTTTAGGTTTTCTTCCCCCCTTCTTCTGGTAGGACCCTTGACCACTATTTTTTGGCACTCTAGCAAGCTTCCTGAGGTCAGTCCAGGAACACCCGTACACACTCTTGGTCGAGCCTTTTTGGGATGCCTCTTTCTATTTCTAATGCTTTGGTTTATTCAAATCGGCAATACTTTACACAGCCGTGTGAAACTCTGCATTTCTTATGGTGAGTAACCTTCCGATGATGACACTCTTTCTCACAACCTGCTAGATGGTACGTGATTATGGACACTCTTTTAAAATCCTGATGCTCTAGTTATACCAACTTTGGGTGATTTTAGGGTATCATCCCTGTTGATATGAACAGTGATTATTGTGGTGATTGGATTTGGGGCACATTCACTTTTAGGTTATTTTTTATGGCATCACTTTGCGAACATTGTCACACTGACCCAAGCTTTACTTTGGAGCTGTTACTTTTTCTTTTCACTTATAATTTATTTGTTGAACTTGGGATGCTACATTCATTTTTTCTCTTTTACTTTTTTACATCTCGTGATTCACAGTCACATTATTTACTTCAGCTCCTTCATGGGTTTACAGTCATCACATAAGTATATAGTGACACTGTTTTACTCTGTCGCTTTGTCACATAGTATTCGTTTTCCTTCAGCCAGCTTAGGTTGCCTGGCACTGATTGAATGCACTTGCGATCACGTTCTCTCCTTCACTTCCCTTTGCATGTTGTTTTTTTTACCTTTTTGACAACGTTTTTGATTGTTTGTTTGGTAGTACCTAGATTTTTTTATTAATTGTATGTTTACTGCATTCTAGGATTTCTACCCTGATGGAGGAAAGATCCCAACATGCATTGGGTTGTGTTAATATGGATAACTAATGAATAATTGCTCAAAAAGTGTTAATGGATAATACTGTACCATTGATTACATTCAACAGGAACAAATGAGGATCAGATCAACTATCATTGACTAAATTGTTTTATTACAAAGAAACCTATATTAAAAATTTCTCTATGGTGTTCTAGGTGGGGATGTTTCTCCCTCTCACAAAGATACATTTGTTATTTGATTTATACGCCTATTGACTAGAAGGTGATACCCACTTGCACCCTTCAAAGTGTTGACAAGGCTTACTACTGTTCAGTACTCAGGAGTGCAATTGTCTCTTATCTTCTGCTCTTTCATGTGAGTGTACCTGGTTTGGTCCTCTACTTCTAGGGTCAGAAGTGTGTCCCTCCCCACTGGAGGCATACACTTTCAAAGGCCACCCCCAGTGTCACCTCCTAAGTGGAAAATTAGTTATCTATATCATCTCCTATCACATAACTGGGTAACTGAGCTTTTGGGTATGTGGAACTTCATATCACCTTCAGACACTGAGTGTATGCTTTCACCATTGCTGCTGGGCTCTGCTTGTCTATCTTTAAGGCCCAGGTTCCTTTCATGGGGGGTTTTAAGCTTAGCCATCTGTACCCTGGACTTCCTTCCTGTCTGCCAGCTCCTCTAGGGACAAGCTATACGAGGAGACACTGTTCCCTGCTCTGGCAGGGAGTTCTGACTCAGAGGATGTGTCCTAACCCTCCCCTGAAGGCTGCATTTCAGGGCTGATATCCAGATTCTGATCCTGCTTATCCTTATCATCCTCATTACACTGCTCCTTTGCGGCTGTTGACAACTGGTGGGCCTCCGTCCAGGCCCTCAGAACTTTCTGCAACTCCAACTTTTGGTGCCTTTCGTCATTTGCAGTCCCCTTTCCTTACAGAACTGTTTAAGCACAGCCACAGTGTAACTTTCCAAGTTGGCCAGCTCAAATCCCATTACTGCAGGTATGGTTTCAGACAGCAAAGTGGAAATTAGAGTGGAATTCGAAAAACAAAAGAAGACTATCAAGGAGATTTTTTAAAACTTGAAATTGACTCAAATAATGTATATGGAATGGTAGTGTAACAGAGTAATTATTCATGGCACTGCACAAACACAAGTCCAAATCCTTACTACTGAACACCAGTGTAATAAACTGGGTTACTGGCTGTGGGGGGTGAAACCCTACTCAAGCAGAAACCACAATTCTTGTCATAGAGAAGTCACAAGCCAACCCTAAATTAACCTGTGCTCAACCGACCAGTAGCTTGGCACAGAGTAGTCAGGCTTATCTCAGAGGCAATGTATTTTTGCAACACCTCAATCAGAAAAAAAGCGAAATCACGCTACAAAAGGATCCCACACCAGTTTAGAATAATACAGTAATTCTTATTCAACAAAACAAGACCATAACAACAACAATCCAATCAGTAGAACCGGAGATATGCAGGCTTAAAGATTTGAGTGAAAATAGTGCCAAGAAGTACAAAGCGCCAACTGTGGATATCTGGTGGTTCCAGAAGGGATCAAAGACACAAGGCCAACCATGATGGATTGTGGACTGGCTACAGAGGCCCACTCAGGTCCGCTGGACGAGAATACCTTAAGTCCTGGTCTCAGAGGGAAGCAAGGTCCTGTGCCAAGGATGTGTTGTGCAGCCGAGGCGATGCACTGGTTCTGAGGTGCTGCGAAGCTGCAAAGTGAGGTCCCACTTCGTCATCGAGGATGATGCTGATGAGGGCTTACGATGTGAAGTCCGGTGTCAAGGATGCATCACGCAGTCAAGACTATGTGTTTTTTGGTCCAAAAAGCTGTGAGGCTGCAATGTGAGAACCTGCGACACCGTCAAGGCTACCGTCAGCTGGGCAGGACTCACAGATGACAGAGTCTAGGTGCTGGGTTCAAAGTTGTTGGAACCTTCTGTCACATAGGTTCTAGTCAGGAGGTAAGCCAACAATCCCTTGGTGTCACTTTGGGTTTCTGGGTTCAACAGATGCAGATTCAGTCCTTTTCACCCAGACAAGAGGGCAGCAGGCAAGTGGTGAGCACAGCAGGGCAGCAGTCTTTCAGAGCAGCAGTCCAGCAGAGTGGCAGTCCTTTCAGCAGCACAGCAGTCCTTCTTCCTGGCAGGGTATCTGTTGTATCCTGCTTCTCCCTGCTCTTCTCTCTTTCTTGTCCTTTCTTAGTCTTGTGTACTCTGTTGCTCAGCCTGTCTCTATGATGCCATCCTTAGTTCTATCTCTGTATCTTTAAGTTCACTGTCAGTTACCTTGGAGGCTGAGCAGCAGGTCAGTGTAGTATCATTTATAGATGAGAGTAGACGAGATGAACTGTAATTCCAATTTAATCAAAAGGAATGAAGTAAGAACGAAGGAAACATGCAGCTCAAGTGGAGCTGACTGCATTACCAATTGAATGATAACATTCTTTAGTATAACAGAACAGGTGATTACATATACAGGGTTCTACATGTGCATTCTCTCAATAATACCGAGAAGAATCTGAACGCCCCTATTATTAGGTGGCTAACAGATGCAGTATCTGTTTATGCCCCCCGTTCTGGCAGTAAATTTCGATCTTTGCGTCCCCCAGCACCTTGGTACTCGGATGAGTTAAAAATCCAACGTGCTAAATGTAAAGCCTTGGAGAGGAAGTGGAGAAGATTCTATTCCATTCCCTCTAAACTGATTTACAAGGATGAGCTAAAAGCTTATCATGCCAACTGTAAACGGGTCAAGGCTGCTTACATTACCTGTACTATCACTTCAGTGCAAAATTGTCCCCGGACTCTTTTTGCTACTGTAAATAAACTCACAGGTGCTGACACTGTTCCTGTGTTGCCGGCTTTAGATGGTAAACATTGTAATGCTATTGCGGACTTCTTTATATCGAAGGTTCAGGACATTCACCAATCCTTAATTTCCCTTTCACCCCCTATTGATCCCTCCTTATCTGGTTTTTGTTGCAATGTCCCTGCCCCTCCCACTGAGTTTCTGCACAACTGGAAATTATTTGATGATGTTTCCTTCCTGTCGTGCCTAAAAAGTATCAGGTCTGGATCTCCTCGGGACCCGGTCCCAATGAGGATACTGAAACAACTTGACCTTGAACCACGCAGATTCCTAATGAGGCTACTTAACATCTCTCTCAGTGAATCTCGGGTGGAACAGGAATGGAAACACGCCATGGTCGTTCCCCTACAGAAGAAATCTGGTATGGACATTATTAACCTGGCCAACTTCAGGCCTATATCCCTGCTGCCAGCTTGTTCTAAGATATTAGAACGCCATGTCAACCTTCAGCTAAACGAATTTGTTGAAAATACGGGATATCTTCACCCATCCCAATCAGGCTTTCGCACCAATTATTCCACCGAATCCGCACTCTTGGGGGTGACTGAGCGACTCCGACACGGTATTGATAGTGGTGAGACCTTTGCACTTATCCTATTGGACTTGAGCGCGGCTTTTGATACCGTGTCGCATTCCATTCTTCTGGAGTCCCTTCACTCCCTTGGCGTTGCAGGATCTGCGCTTGCCTGGGTGGCTTCATTTCTTAATGAGCGCACCTTTCAGGTATTTTCAACCAAAGCTGAGTCGGCGATCTGCTCATCTGCATACGGCGTTCCTCAGGGGTCTATATTGAGCCCTTTGTTGTTCAATATCTACATCAGACCCCTTGCCACGATTGTAGAGGACGCCGGTCTGTCCATTTACTCCTACGCAGACGATACGCAGATTGTGTTTTCCCTGTCTGGCAGTAGGTCTCAGGACACCTCTGCCCTTAAAATCGGCCTTTCTCGGGTTGCGGCCTGGATGCAGGTTAACCTGCTAAAACTTAATGGTGATAAGACCGAGGTCATCGTACTTGGCAAACATAAAGATCTGTGGGGTTCTAGACACTGGCCCAGTGATATGGGTCCACTGCCTACCCCCGTGCCAGTTGTTCGTAACCTCGGCTTTCTAATCGACGAGAAACTCTCGATGCGTCAACAGGCAACTAAGGTCGCTGCAATCTGCTTTAATACTCTACGCTGGTTGCGGAAGGTCCTATGGATGCTGCCTGAGTCTACTCGTCGAACTGTTGTCCAGGCTCTTGTAATGTCCCGTATCGACTACGGCAATGTGCTCTATCTGGGAGCCGATAGAGCTACAATGAATATACTCCAGGTTGTGCAGAACTCAGCTGCCCGCCTTTTGTGCAATGTCCCACGCAGAATGTCTGCAACACAAGCCCTGTGTGACCTTCATTGGTTAAAAATTTCTGACCGTGTGGCTTTTAAAACTTTGTGCCTTATGTTCAAAATCCGTCAGGGTTCCGCTCCCACATATTTGCACAATCTTGTTCGGCCATACCAGCCAAATCGTCCCCTCAGGTCATCACATCAAGCCAATTTTGTAATTCATAGAATTCGCTTGACAAAAATGGGAGGCCGCTCCTTCGCCCATTTGGGGCCGAAGATGTGGAATGCTCTTCCGTTGACGCTCAAAACGGAGACCAATCTTCTTGCTTTTCGCAAAAAACCTAAAACTTTTCTGATTTAGTTGGTCAATGTTTTTTGCTTTTCCTATTTCAGCAACTACCTATCTTTCTTCTTTAGTCTGTCCCTGGCGCCGGGAAACCCTTATGGGTAGCTGTGCGCAATACAAATTCAATAAAATAAAAAATAAAATAAAAATAAATTCTACAATTACATGTACAGTGTTCTTACACCATATTCCATAGAGGAATATGACATTACTACACATCCCCTTTTCTTAACTATATTATAAAACAGTACCTAAGATAAATACATAAACATCAGAAACGGACGAAGTCTTGAAACTTCTTAGGCGTGACAATACGTCTATCACCCCTAGTGGATTTGTTAACAGTCTCACCATTTGAAATAACCTGAGGACTGTCATGATGAAAAACACCACTCGCAAGATTGTCATCTTCTTTACCACTAGAAGAAGAATCCACCAAAACACCACCAAGAGCAGGGTGAGGATCAACTGGATCTTCCAAAGGAATTAAATCTTGCTTTTGACTCTCTACAGAAACTCCAGACTCATCCCCTTTCTCCAAATTCGGCAAAACTTCTAACCACCAATAGTTTCTTTCCTTAGCACACACATTCTTCTCTACCACACCAGATTTACCAGACAAAGCAATACGATTTAAATGATGTATGGTACCATCATCTAATTCAACTGTGTTCCTCATAACTTTGGTAACAATCCTTGGGGTTGAAAACTTAGACTCTAATTTTCCAGATTTCCTACTAGATTTGACCCTAACACATTGTCCCACTTTGACACTCACCTCTCTAGTACCATGTTTCGTGTCAAAGTATACTTGATTTCAAAAGATTTTCGCGTGGGTATCCCGTGCTCTTAGCCAATTTTCTGTAGTATCATTTATAGATGAGAGTAGACGAGATGAACTGTAATTCCAATTTAATCAAAAGGAATGAAGTAAGAACGAAGGAAACATGCAGCTCAAGTGGAGCTGACTGCATTACCAATTGAATCATAACATTCTTTAGTATAACAGAACAGGTGATTACATATACAGGGTTCTACATGTGCATTCTATAATTACATGTACAGTGTTCCTACACCATATTCCATAGAGGAATATGACATTACTACAGTCAGCTGCTCCCGGTGGGGCATTTACCTTAACCTTTACTGGAACACGGATTACTACCTTATCTAAATGCTGTACTTGATTATTTGATTACCAAGCATAAACATATCTCCTGACACAGCAAATAAGGATTCAACTTTCAAATATTGGATGAAACACTGGCGACGATTTAAGGCAAGAAACCACGCGTGATCAAAAAGATACTGCAACAGAAAAAACTAACTGAACCTCATGCCCAACCTCTTGATTGCCCCACTGGTGTCTATAACAACTGACAGCCAGAAGTAATTTGGGTTTAGGACATGTTAAAGTACACCTAAACCTTGGATGTTTATGTTGTCATCTGCTTCTTCAAATCTGCTATTACATGGAATTTGCAGCTTTATGTTGAGACTCTCCTCCTTTCACGCATCTTACAAAAGGTGGTGATTTGATTTGATTAACTTGGAATCTGCCTGCTAGGTGTCTAAAAAGGTATGTGGATATCTGAAGTTTGCACAACCTACTCGTGTTTGAAAGTGCTGTCATCAGATCTGTGAAATAATCCTTAGTTGGTGTGCTGTGAACAGTTGCCTAGTGCACCTGAGGGGAGCTGGAGAGTCTGCATCATTGGAGCCCTTGCCACGAGGATGTCAGCCGATCTACATGTGGTGGCGTGTTATGATTTCATACTTTAATAGGGGTGAAGGATTGGGTCCTGGTTTGAAGTGACTGTCAATGTGCTGCATTCGAGAGAAAGTTAAAGCATAAATCTGTGCTTTCAGGGACTGCTCCTTTTCCCAATGCCATTGCGGACAGTTTACCTGTTATATTGCCATTTAAAAACTATGCTCGAGCTGGAAAATGTGCATAAGGCTTACCTGGTATTGTCTGACGTCCACAAAAGCTTCGCTGCTGAAATACATCACAATGGATTATCCAGCACCTAAGAGCCGAGAGCCACCCGGTGCAGCGTGCGTTGTGTACCGCCATTTTAGGGTTGGCATTTCGTCCTATCTAAAGTCAGTTCACCTTGTACTGTTCCTGCCTGTTTTCACCTGCGTCATTTGTTGCAATACAGCCTTTCTATTCAAAAGTGTTCTTGCCTTCTTGTGCCCGACGTGCATTGCTTTGTTTAGTCATTTTTGTTTGGTGCAAGGAATAACGCTTACATGTTTGCAGTTTGATAATGTGTGCCATGGCATCTTAATACAACTACAGCTTCAGAAGGACATCATTTTATTTGGAAGTACTACCGGCGCATCCTTCAATGAGGATTTGTAATAGATTTACTGTATCCTTTTGTATACTTCCGTTGCAGGAGTATAAGTTATTCACTATATATATATTTTTTGTCACTACATTTATTGGTTTGATCACTTTGCAGTTGCAATGTTTTAGAACAGAGGCCCTGAAGGAATCCTTGGGTCTTTTTCCCTTATTGGCTGAAACATGTTGGCCCCCAAGCAGTTATTTGTTTAATATTGCTTCTTTGCACTGTTCTCGTTTTTAACTAGGAAGAGGTCAAGTCTCTAATAAAATTTGTCTTTTTTGCCCTCTATCCCTTTTTAACCCACCACTATTATAATTTTTGCACTGCACATGATCCCATCAGATCAATCTCATACGGTCAGAGCGTGATTGTGGGTAAATACCCAGCTCCGTTTTGGGGTAAGATAGTGGTCTCAATGATCAAGAGACATATTGCCCCGGTTGGATGACCAAATGATAAAATTGACCATCACAAGACTTTGATGGGAATCCTAGGAACACTTTTTGGGTTTCAAACAATCACCTGTGGCTGTGTATTGAATTGATGTCCTACTTTGGAAATTGGATTAATGTTTGATCATCAATGTATCTTGTTAGACACCATTGATCACTGATGGAGGCTCTCTGATACCTTAATTACTAGACCCCTAGGTTTTATATTAAAATTCAATAGACAACAAAATCATATGGTTACCTGTTCCCATTTGGAAATCACAGTGATTTAAATGTAATAAGGTAATTTCAATGTTTTTGAATGGGAGCGGTAGGCCTTGCAGTAGTGAAAAAGGAATTTAAGAGTTTTTCAAGACCAAAATATGTAGAGGTAAAAAATACACGTACAAACTTTTAAATACACTTCACCCTGCCCTCTAGGCTGTCCAGGACCTACCTTAGGGGTGACTTGTATTTTTTAAAAAGGAAGGTATGGGCCTGGCAAAAGGTTTATTTTGCCAGATCGAAATGACAGTGTGAAACTGCACTCACAGCTGCAATGGCAAGCCTGAGCCATGTTTAAAGCGATACTTAATTGGGTGGCACAGCACGTGCTGCATGCCCACTTTTAGCATTTACTTTACAGGCCCCGGGTACATGTAGCATTACTTTACTAGGGACTTCTAAGTAAATTAACTATAGCAAGTGGGGATAAGCCAATGTTGGCAGTTAAGCACACTGTTTTAAGCAGCCGCATCTAACAACCAAGGTTGGATCCTGCGTGGTTTTACCCTATCTTTCATTCTCCAAAGACCTACAAATTTAATTAAGTCTACACTGTCAATTTGTATAGTGCTACATAGTTGGTTATTATTCGTGTATAAACACACAGATATATTTCTACGAGTGCCATGTGGTTGGGTTCCTTGCTTGTGTTCTCTTTGTACCACAATGCCTGTGCAGAGTAGGCCTGCTCTTGGTTACACTTGCGGGATGGAGGCCAGTGGCCTGTTTTTTTCTGACAATGTATCCGGTTGGAGGAGGGCGATACGTTTTTTTGCTCATGTACCACAGTACATTTGTACCCTTCCCTTTTTGTCTAGCTTAGGGTCCATTATCTACTTCATATTGGGTAGTGGTGGGTGGAGTGGGAGTTTTTATGGACTCAGTGTCTACTATTTTATTCCCACTTCATTCACATTTATCCTTACTATCATTTGTTCCTCTAAAGTCATGCTGTTATGACTAGCCTGTTTCATGCTCGCTTATTTTCCAGGAGATGAGACGCCCCAGCTCCTGGAGCCATTCAGATGGCTCAGTGTTTGCTTGCTCAATAGAACATCCTGATCAAACAAAAATGTATACCCTACAAAATCAGTACACATGACACACCACTCAGAGCAATACAATGTGCACAAAATTGCTCCAAGCCATGCTGTTGGCTAAGTGTTTACTACCTCAGTTAAACATCCAGATCAAGTCACACTTACACATCACTCTATAAAAAAGTACACAATAGACACAGTTTCTGTCACCATCATATGCACAATACGCTTCAAAGTCATACAATTAGTTAAGCGTTTGTTCCTCCAATAGTACATCTTTTCAAGTTATGTCCTATTACCAATCTATATAACCATCACAACGAAGTAAAATTCAAGCTACAACAACAATAAAAACATAAAATAGCATCAAAGCCACATAATTAGCAACATTTGGTCACACATTAACAAGTACCTTAAACTTAGCAACGGACATTCATACAGCCTAGTAGAATGAAATAAAGATTAATCTTTTTCTGCCCATGAGTTCAACTGCATACTCTTCATATCTTTGAATTTGTGATATTATTCTGTATTCATTCTTTTTATTTATTTCCATTTATAGTGAATTAACAATTTAACATGGACACCATTCCAAAATCGCAACACAGTGCCATTCAAACGATCCAGTTAAAGTCCCTATTCCCACCTCCCCTTCCCCCATAATCTACTGTAATCCACTCAACAGCAAGTACAAATGTTTGGGACAGACTACATAAGTGTGTTCCTTCTTGTTTATGTAGTCCCTACCCTCTCATAGTCCACCCCTCCTGTGGCCCCCCTGCAACTCACTCTGTGTGACACCATTCTATATCTCCGGTAGCTGGCCTATAACTCCTGGATATCATGATCTTCTCAAACATTTTTTTTCCAACCTCTACCCATATAGACCCCTCTCTCTAAGATTTGCAGTGTTCCATCCCTCTTCTCATTCTCTCAGTGACCGGGGGTCTTGCATCCACATCCCTGGGCGATGTTCCTTTTTGCCACCATAAATTCCACATTCACCAGAATCTTCTGATATCTTGTGAGGTCTGAGAGCCCCCTCACTCCCAGTAGAGCCGTTTGGGGTTTCAACTCAATGGCAGCTCCAACCTCTCCCTCCAGGGATCTCGCCACCTGCTCCTAGAAATGGAAGACCCGAGGGCAGTGCCACCAGGTTGAATGAATGTCCCTTCCATACCACACTTCCTAAGACAGTGAGTGTCACCCGCCCTCCCAATTTTGTGAAGCTATGTCCGGGTGTAGTATATCCTGTGAAGGAGTTTTAGCTGAATTAGTCAGCAGTTGGCCTTAACTGGAACTTCCACTGGAAACCTCAATGCCTCCTGCCAGTCCTCGTCGTCAACTATGCCTCCATCAAATTTGGAATATTATAATGTCTTTATTTCAATGCGGGGATGTGCTCCTGCCAAAAACAGTCTCCGCATCTGGGCGTCCACTTGGGCGAAGAACGTTTTCGGGATCGCGTAAGGACTGTTCTGTAGCACATACAACAGCACGGGGGATAGCTATAATTTTAAACACAGGTGTCTTTCCTAACAGGAACAGCGGTCTTTAATATCCCCTTTCAGCCTATAAATCAACGAGAGAAGGTTGTCCTTGGTGTATGACGCAGCATCTCTAGTGATCCATATGCCCAAATACTTGAACCTGTGGGGTTCTACTCGCAAAGGCAGTGGCAGTTGAGATTTCTACCTCCAGCCACCCATTGGGAAGGTGAGGGACTTTTCCCAGTTAATTGTGAATCCTGAGAATTCCCCAAATACTTGGAAGAGTTCACAAACACGAGCCAGAGATCACTCAGTTTTCGTAAGGTATCATCAGCATAGAGAGATATTTTTTATTCCCAACCTGATTCTCCCGTCTAACCCCAAATTTGTGCGTCTATCGTCATGAGTTCCACCAGGCATCCCATTGACTGCGCGAAAATCATCGGCGAGACATTACAACCCTATCTCGTGCCTCTTCCAATAAGGAACCCCTCTGAGAGGCAGCCATTGACTTTTATCCTGACCTGAGGTTCCCTATAAAGAAATTGAATGCAAGTGATATAACAGGGCCAAAACCCCATTTATTCCAAAACTAAGAAAAGGAAAGGCCATTCCTCAGAATCAAACACCTTATTGGTGTCCAATGACACAATGGCCTAGGGTCCCGCCTCCACACCTGGATTTGCCATGTTGTTATGGAAGTGCCGCAGGTTATGTTTCATCAAGCGATATGGCTTGAAGCCTGTCTGGTCTGCATGAACCAGGTCTGTCTCCACCACATGTAGTCTGTTGGCTAGCACCTTAGCAAGGATCTTTGTATCCTGCATTGTGTAAGGAAATCCATCAATGCAAATCACATTTATTTTCAGGTTTCCATGCCTTGGGTACGAGGATAATGGTTGCCATGTGAAAATCTCCTGGCAGCATCCAGATGATGCACGCTTCGTGGTACATCGAGAGCAACGGTTTAGGCACTTTACTGGCCCTTTTGTGGAGGAATTCTATGGGTAGCACCCATAGGATATGAGCCTTCCCTACCGGCATCTGAGCCACTACCACTGTAATTTCTAAATGTAATGTCCACCACCAGCATTTCCCGTTGGGCCAGACTCAATATTTTCACCGGGCTGTCATGCATGAATCATCTAATCTCCTCCTCTGAGGTTTCTACCCTGAGCTACAAAAAACAGCCATATAGGCTTCAAATGCTGCTGCAATTTGTCTACTGCCCCTCACAGTCTCTCCTGTCTCCAGTCTAAGCTTCCAAACATTCATACTTTCCTGTTCCTTGATACCTACCCAAACTCACTTTGCTTTGGCTGTTTCCTTTTTGCCAGTTGTTGCTGGTGCTGCGGGAGGACGGACCAACTCCCTCTCCGTGTTCCCAGGTGCTGCCTCCCCGAGGACTCGCTGGTGTGAGCGAGACCTGCAGTCGGCAGGCTCAGTCCACCGCTCCCAGCTGGAGTCCTCAGGGTAAGAGGCCAGGGAAAAACCACACGCGCAACCCGGGGGACTGCGAGGACCAGCAACCCCTGCACCGACCAGCTGGTTCCTCTACTCCCAGGCGCCACGCCCACGAACACGCCCACCGGCGATACGTATATAAACACCATCAACCCCTCCGCGACGCGGGACGCGCGCGGGGCGGAGCACGGGGCGAAGCCCGGGCCAAGGGCGGGCCCGTTGTTGCCCGTTAGTGCCCGGAAGAGACCGGACCGGGCCACCCCCCTTAATTTCAGTAACATCAGAAACCTCAGTCAGTAGACCAAAATCATGCCGCCGAAAACCAGGAGTACTACAAAGACAAAATCCAAGAACGCCCAGGAGGTAGCACGAATAACCGGGCCCATTGACCTATTCATTTCACGAACCAACGAGGTAATCAACCAGAGTATCTCGCTTCTTGAAAAAAGAGTGTCACTGGACCTCATGAACGCGAAACGATCATCTCTAGGTTCCATAGCAACCGCTACTTCTCCCATTCACCTTAATTCCCAAAATTGTTCCCTTCCTGTGTCCGTATCTGTGCCCGACAGTAATACTGTCCCATCCATAGTAGACCTTTCCGTAACTCAGACTGAGTCTGACCTATCATTAATTTCAGACGACCTAGAGGCAACCCCTGATTTGGCGGCCTGTCAAATCCAGGAAGAATCCCAGACCAGCTCAAATTTGTACCATCAAGGAGAAAGGGAAGGAGCCATTCCAAAACAAGGCAGCACAAAACCCATTGACGATACAGCAGCCACGGCTCCTCTTTCAGGTCATGATATAGACTATCTAAACCTCACAATACAATCCCAACAAAACACACTACTCCCTCCCGCAGCCAATCCTCCTCTTTCTACAATCCCAAATGAGGCTACCAATAACCTCTGCAGAACATGTAATGTCACCTCACAAGTTCTGACTACAGTAAAAGATCTCATGTTTCAGTATCTGAAACCTATCCAACTTAGCATCAGAAATCTGGAAGCTCAACTGAACATACTTTCTGCAACAATTCTTGATACCAATACACGCATAGAAATAAAGGGCCAGCGAAATGCCCCGCAGTCCTCAAAAACCCATCCTCAACCACAACCACCTAAAGCAATAAAACGATCGAATCCGATTGCCCTACCCCCAAAAAATCAAATACAAAATATTATGAATCAAAATCCGCAAATCACAACACTCCGATTGCAACAGAGTAAGACCCCCATGGTGCCGAACCAACAAACATCTAACATAGGCCCGGCTACCTTAGACACTCCAGGACCAGTGATAAATAATCCCAGCAATCTGCACTCGATAAAAAAGCCAGCACCTCTTCCACCAAAACCAGCGGTCCCCCAGCCTTCTCCCAAAAATTTCCCTAAAAAAACACCAGCAATCAGACGTCCAGTTCACTTGCCTCCAGAAGCCACCCGTACACAATAATACTTACCGGTGTACCAGAATTAACCCATGATACACCCGAAACCGCATGGTCACTCAAGAACAAGGTCATGCAATGGCTAAGCATTAACAGGCCTTTAGAACCCCATCACTCGGGTGGGATCTCCTCAACCCGCAGGGTAGCATGGGTAGGTAAAACAACAAAAACGACCCACGGGGACTGCATTATAGTAACCTGCAGAGACCCCACTGTAGTGGATCACATCTGCGCGTGGCCCTCGCTGGAAAAAAAGGGGGGAATTGATGCTCGGCATCTTTCTTTCTTTTATCCTCCAGCGAGACAACAACGCTATACTCCATCCTGGAACTGGCACCAGACTCCTAAAGATCCATGGAATCAGTTGGAGTACACCTACGACCAAGGCAGCAGAAATGCCCCGAGAGATTGGCCAAGGCAATACTGGCAAGATAGGCCCCTTCTAACCAATGAAGGCTGGCAGGGCTTTCCAACACAGAACCGCTTCGACTGCCTTGAGATGGTCGATTGACCACTCAGGGTTGAACCTAGGATCATAAATACCATTAACACGCCACAACTAACAAACTCAATCCAGCTCCGAGTATTCTCGGACCCCATTCCACGCAACCACAAAAACTTCCTCCCGGAAACTGCAATTGTCCCCCTTAACATCCTTAATAATGTTACTTGCACAACCTCCGTAGAACGAGACAGAACCGCCACTGGCTTGCACTACCAGCAAATCACAACCCCCATAGCTGCTTCCAAACCTTCACAGGTCCAAATACCTCAACCGCCAGAAATCCAGACCGTGAATACCCCGCTAGTTACATCCCACGTCTCTGTTGACTCCACAAACCTGAGTTTTTCCACCGCATACTGGAACATTGCAGGTCTGTCCTCAAAAATAACACTGGGGCTATGGCTAGACACGGCCGGGGAACATCAGCTACTGTGCCTACAAGAAACTTGGTGCACAACCCCATTACATCTTCCTGGATATAAAACCCTGTTTACCTCAGCGGTGCAGGGAAACATGGGTAGACCAAAGGGGGGGCTAACGACCTATGTTGCTAATACCCTCCCTTTCAGAGTGAAACTACTAAAGGAGTCTTCAATATTCCAAATCATGCAAATTATGCAGACAACAGCACCCAAAGACAACAACAACTATATATTCATAAACTACGATAATAACTCTGGTCCCGCGGACTGCTGGTCAAACTTAGAAGAGATCGCCACATTTTTATCTTCGTTCCAAAATGACAATAATACGTCTATAACACATATCATCTGGGGTGGCGATTTCAACTCCCCTCTGTGCCCAAACCACAAAAAAGGAATCTGTGGTCTCCAAAACGAACTTGGTAACCCTATACCCCACTTCGCCCACTCGATATGCGGAAATAAACTCAACGATATCCTATTCTCTTTAGATATGGATCACGTGAACGAACTGGTTGACCCGCAGCAGGATTTCTTACCTACCTTTCATGGGCGAGGTCACTCCACAACCATAGACTATATAATAGCTTCCAACTCACTCAAAGGGCAATTAGCGAATTTCGAAATCGGGCCAAACCCAATAAGTGACCACTACCCGCTCAGTATAAAAATCAACATCAACCAGGCAAGAGCTCACCCTGCAAAGCTGAGCTCCCTTAACCAGCAAACACTGTCCATGAATAAACTGAACGGGTACACAGTGAAATGGGCCAAGATCGACCCGGAAGAGGTGACACAGAGGGTCCTTGGAAAAACTGAGCAATGGCTATCCAAATGCAAGTCCCTGGAGGCACCACCGCAAATAATCGTCAGTAGCTTCCAAAAAATTCAGGAAACAATAAGGGATGAGCTATTCGTCAATTTGTAAAACAAGATTAAGTCCCCTACCACGAGATGGTTCGACACTGCTTGCCGGAAGGCACTTTCATCTCTTAAAGAAGCCCTGCGTAAACCTACGAGAGATCCCCACGAAATCTCTTGCTTGAGGAAAATATACAACTCTGCAAGGCAAGACCGCAAAAAACAAATCAAAAAGGATCTTTGGCTACGTTTACACGATAGTGCCAGAAGAAAAGACAGCACCGCATTCTGGCAAATCATAAGATCTCCTCTCTTGGCCAACAGCACAGACACCGAACATCTTGACGTGGCAATAACCGAGGAAGACTGGGTTTCTCATTTCGCAAACATTTTCGGGACATCCTCAGATCCCGCAGCAGATAATACAACATACGAGGGCCAGCAAACGAGAAACGCCGTCTATCCGATTAAAATATACTTTCATCTTAATGAAATTACAAAAGCAATCAGGGCTTCCAAAACAGGCAAGGCCCCCGGCCCTGATGGCGTTCCAATGGACTTGTTCCTCCACGACTTAGACTTTTGGTCGCAGATAATCACCCGGGTTATGTCAGCAGTAGCGTCGATCGGTCTTTTCCACTCATGGTCAACCTCAATTCTTCTACCCATTTTTAAAAAAGGCGACCGTAACGATCCCGCTTGCTACAGACCAATCTCCCTTCTGGACTCCATGGGTAAAATTGCAGGTCGAGTACTCCTGGACCGATTACAATCTTGGGCCCGGGAGAATAACATCATAACCGACCTGCAATATGGCTTCCAGAGGGGGCTAGGGACCGTGGAGCAGGCCCTCAATCTTGTTCTTCTGGCTGGTAAATATGTTCACGCCAAAGGAGGAAACATCTTCCTCGTTTATGTCGACTTAAGTGCGGCATTTGACTGCGTCCAGCACGCGAAACTCTGGCAAATATTAAGCGACCTCGGCGTGGATCCCCCGATAATAACTTTCTTACGAGAACTCTACTCAAATGCTGAAGGCCGAGTAAGATTCGGTACCAGTGGCGAACTGTCCCGTCCATTTCAAATACTGAAGGGAGTAAGACAGGGATGTGTACTGGCTCCCTTCCTGTTCAACCTCTACACAAATGGGCTTGAACAGGCTATGCTGGAAGGGAGCCAGGACCTCCCCCAGGTAAACCATCGCCCGATACCCACATTGTTGTACGCTGACGATTCAGTTATTCTAGCACGGACTTTAAACCAACTTCAGTCACAAATCAATAAATACGCAGCATTCATGGACTCACTTGGTCTCAAAATAAACATCAAGAAAACTTTCACAATGCATATCGGTCCCAGGATCAAAAACCCTAAACCAATAATGGTTGATAACAACAAATTGGAAAGAACCCCAGTTTACCCATATCTGGGAATCCTAGTGGACGACGCAATGAATTGGCGAAAGGCAATTGAAGCCAGGAATCTCCATTTCCGTCGTGCAACATCGGCACTAACCTCTTTCTCGAGGAAATTGGGGAAACCAGCTCCACCCGAACTCTTGACCATATACTATGCAAAATGCCATAGTGTGGCCACTTATGGAGCTGGTATCTGGGGACATGGACGTATCGACCAGTTACAGGTTACTGAAAATGCTTTTATAAAATACATTTTAGCCCTCCCTCAAAGTTCCCCGACACTAGCCTCACACCGAGAGCTTGGCATGGAATATATCATTGACACCGTCCGATGCCAGCCCATCTTACTGTGGCATCGAATATGGAGCAACCCCGAATGCCATCTAACTCGCTCCCTCATCACTGACTGTTTGGCGCTTACAAACTGGCGGAAAATCCCGTGGCTAACCTATATAAGTAACTTTTTTAAAGACCTGGATCGCGAGTCCTATTTTGAAGAACCTCCCTCAGTGGAAGACATTTCTAGGAAACAGTTAAAGACAATATGTATGGCCCATTTGAGGGATCTACGGAACCAGGCAGAGATCACTAAACCACTAAATGAAAAAATCTGTGCCCAACAGTCTGAAAAATTTATACAGCCCTATCTGACGTATTTTTTATCCAATCATGAAAAGTTTTTATTAACAAGACTACGCTTTAATATTTTCTTTCGCTTAGTATCATTTCCGGAAATGCACAACTGGTCGCGTAACCTGATGAAATGTCCCTGCGACGGAATCTCCCCACAATCTACGATTCACGTTATCCTTTTTTGCAAATATTATAAACTACCAAGGAAAACGTGGATTATCCCGATTCTAAGAACCAGTGGATATAGACAATCTTTTCCAGCATTTCTCCACTTGCAATCTCTAAAAACATTACATGAAGCTAAACTCATAGCGACTTTCCTTAAAGCAGTCTTAACAATACGTCGTAAGGTCTCTAGTCAAACCAGTATTACATAGAAATGTAAAACCTATTTTTCTACTTAAATGTCTCTTCCATTTTTACCTTTTTATCTTACTTATGTGTTCAGATTTTCAATGTGTACTTTTCGTGATTATTCAAATTGATAATCGAAAAAAAGTTGATGAAACTGAAACTGAAACCTACCCAAGCCAACAGTTTGTCAGCTTTATCACCTGCTCCATAAATGTTCTTCTGCTTTGCAAGGAAAGGGGTATTTACCTTATGGTGGGCCACCTCTCGATATTCAGTGCATTTGCGTTAGAGGCTTTATTTTAGGGGGATTGTGGGGTGAGTGCTGTATTCTCTCTCTAATGCCTCCACCTCATGTTCTAGTGTCTCTAGGCATTTAAGTAATTCCTTCCTGTCTCTCACTTCTCCTGCAATCAGTACAACCCTCATCATGGCCTTACACACCTCCCAGATTGGGCAAGTACTGGCATCATGCAACCATGCGCAAAGAACATGGAAAGCTAGTGACTTTCTGATTAGCAGTGCCACCCCGTGAACCAAAGGTGCGCTGCACACAGGAGGCTACCCGGTATTTACCTCTCCCCAGGCTATGATGTTGCGTGTCCATCAAGTGAGTCTCCTGGAGGAATATCATATCTGCCCAGTTATCTGCCCTATATCCAGTGAAGGGCCTGGTCACCTGGCCTCTCTTCAGCCGGTCACCATGGCCATCAATATTCCATGAGATCTTTGTCAAGTTCTATGTCAGCACGTTAATAACTTGATATTGGTGTACAGGGTCAACTGCGCCCTATTAGGGGGGGTTACCTTTGACCTCTATCCGTCCAATGTGGTGCCCATGTGCATGCAACTGTTTTGACTGTCCCCGAAACAAATGAGTAATATTATTACTACATTTTCTATTAAAAGGGAAAAGATAAAAGGGGGTTTCTGATTAATTTCTGTGCATATTCCCCACAGTGTAAAAGAGATATATGGTTCAGATAGTTTAAAACATTATTTTGCTGGAGTTATGAGACCCTTATGTAAATTATTTTGCTAGATATTCTGCAGCTTTTCCCCCTATTTCACAGCTTTCGCCTAGCCTGCATTTGTTTGTCCCTCTCTTCTTTCAGGTGGCTTGGGATTCTCCAAAGCCATGCTGTCACTGCCCTCTCTAAACCTGGTCTGTTTATGCTAAATCTGGGTTGTGACTAGCCTCTTGTTTCTAAATTGCTCAGAACTAATGTTTCTAATCCAAACCATTACCCCGTCCAGCTCCCTAGCCTCCGTTATTCATATTAGTCGTGCACACCACGGTGCTTGTTGGAAAATGTCAGATTCACACACCCCTCACATCATTTACTAAGCCATCCCTGCCAATAGTAATTAGTGGGATGACCCAAATCCAACTCGGACTATTTGTATTGTGCACAATAGGTCTTCTATGGGTGAGGCCTAACAGGGGAAGACAAACGCCCAGTGCTGTACTGTGCACTGACTGACTCGCATGAGTCATGTGGGCATGCTTCTGGGTGCCTACTGATGCCAGGAGCATATCCCGCCCCTCATCATCTTACCCATGTCACTTATGGCGCCCAACATGAACATGTTCAGGCCTCAAAAGGCCATTTGTGTCAAAACTCAGATTCATATTCCCACCCTAAGCTAGAGGTGATAATGTGCATTTGCACTCATGTGGTTCCTGAGCAGTGGAGTACGGGGTCGGTGATGCAGACAGGGCAAACTTTGGTTCTGTGCCAGCATTGTGCTTTCTCCATCAACAGCCCTGTACGAGATCCTAATTACCAAAATAGTACAAGAGGTGTGCCAGTGTATCGCTCTGTGAGGAAGGCATGCTCTAGTATCTCTGCCTGTCACCTCACCTGGCACATCCCCAAGTGCAAAATGTGGCTGTTTCAAGATGCATTTAAAACAACAAAAAAAATTATCCGTATTTGTAAAGAACGAACTACTCACCCTTACGGGTCTCAAGGTGCTGGGGGCCATCCTGGAAATTAAGTGAGCTTTTGCCCAGAGTCACATGGTGCTGAGCTGAGCTGCCACCAGAACCGGGGATCGAACCATGATCGTGAACCATGTACACCAAAGTCAGTTGCCCTGGCCGCTGCACCACACCTCTCCACTTACACAAGCCAATTTGTACATATACATCATATTATGTGCATGCATACATTATTTTTGTGAATTTGCTCATGCACAAATGCTCTATCAGCTATCCGTTGTTGAAGACTTATTCTGACAAATACCAATGTTTTTAGAGGGATTTGGGTCAGCCCTTTGCAGTACTTAATTGTCAGAAAGTGTTGGTAATTCCGGTAGTTTGGCAGCATCATTATGCCCTTTGGATACGGTGTCCAATAGCTGGTTTCTAGGAGTCTTCTTTCTTAATATAGAAACTTGTTTTCACTTACAAAATCCTTGCCTTTGGCATTGGAAGTGAAAAATTTAATTTTTTTCTGAATCCAAGGAAGTGCATTGTAATTGAGCTTACCATAGTGACTAGTGTTGCTTAGCTGGAGGAAGATTTCCAGGTTACAATGTTCAGTTCCCTGGATAGCAATGCCACCACCCTTATCAGAAGATTATGATATAATCACAAAGAGAAAGTTTTTCTAACTTCGATAATGACAATTCTTCCATCACAACTTGTGTTGTATGACACAAAGATCTCATCACATAATGCAGGCAGAGCAATATGAATTACATTATGAAAGGTGAGAACTTCACCTGAAACCACAGAGTTTGACTGACAAAATGTTGACTTTGGATGTAAACCAGTGACTTCACAAGGTGCAGCAGATTCATTCTAACATGGCAAATAATCACAATATCATAACTTTGGGAGTGCTCACTGCCTACTCTTAGAAATGCAGTGAGTGACAAAACCATCAACATCCATAGGTTGTCATTGGTTTTAGGGGAAGGGAGTTCTTGCCTTGTGTAGGAAAGTGACCGTTTGTGACATGGTCACCCCCAATTTATGTCCTAGTACTGATGATTTTTGACTGAAAGTTCAGCGGGTCCCTGCTAACCAGGCCACCAGTGCCACAGCTCCTTCCCTTAATCAAGGTAAATGTCTAATTGTAAACCAATTGGCAAGGACATTAGCCCCCATTTAAGTCCTAAGGGTACCCCTGGCACCTAGGCATGGGTACAAAAGGGGGTCACCAAGGGCTGTAGCATGTATTATGTCACCTTAAGAGACCCACACACAAACTGCATGCAGAGTGCCATTGCAAGCTGCGTGAAATGGAGTAAACCATTCTGAAAACACGAAATGGCACACTCACTGCGTGCCATGACCCTGTGCACTGCATATACTATATGTAAGTCACCCCTACAGCAGTCCTTAGAGCCCTAAGGCAGGTCGCATTATATTATATGTGAGGACATATCTGCATGGGCAGATATGCCCCTGTGATGTCTGGTTCCAGTGCCAAGACATTGCAAGTGATCAGGAAGCCATCTTAAGCATAAGTACAGGGCACTGATCATTACAAACTACCCAGCTACATTATGGCTTCACTGAAAATAATGGTGTTTGGTACCAAACATCTCATCTTAATAAATCTGTACCAATGGCAGTACCAGATTTATTATGCATGTACCCAGAAGGCACCTTGGAGGTGCCCCCTAAATTCTACTAGTCTCTTAGTGTGCTGGCTGACTATTATCCTCCAACCTCCCACCACAGATGAGTTTCTACTCCCTGAAGGTGAGAGCCGGTGCTCTCTGAGGTCAGAAACAATGCCTGTCTGTAGGAAGGTTATCACACCTCCTCCAACAGGATGGCTAGCAAATGTAGCTTATCAAGGCCAGAGGCTTCAAAGCCTCTGCTGCCTTTGATGTGGGAGCATGTCTTCGTCCAGACCTGGAACCTGCCCGGTGGGTCCATTTGCAGTAGAGCAGATGTGTAAATTAGATAGTCAGGAGGCATTTTCACTTCCAATCTAGTCAGACCCCTAAGGTGCATACCTGAATTGAACAATGAAAGAAGGGTTTCACCATCTAGGACTTGGTGAAACTAGGAACTTTGGGTCAGGTTAACGTCCACTTTCTCCAGGAAGTGGTCATATAGGTGGTGTAGTCACCTTAGAGGTAAGAAGCCCATTGGCTACTACCCTATACTCACTTTAATGTCCCTACATTCAGCATGTATGGGTTTCCCTGACACCAGGAACTCAGATTCATCTACTGGGAACTGAAGGAAGGACAAAGAAGAGCAGTCACTGTGAGAACTGAGGACTTTACCACTACTTGGCGCCACTCCCTGCCTTGTTGCTGGAACCTCGACAATAGCACTGACCCAACTCATCCAAAGGCTGAACTCCTCCCAAAGCTTTGGAGAACCACCAGCAACTTCAATAACCAGGCAGCATCTCCCTTGGGGTGGAGGAGACATTCCCCTGCATCTGCAGGCACTAAAAGCATCTGTCTGGTAACCTGTGCTCTTCACCATCAGTCACAACAAAGGAAGAGCATGACAGAAGGAAGTCCCTGAGGCTCTAGGAGGTCAGCCCTGTCTCTCATGAGTTTCGAGATACTAGACCCTCTAGGAGCCCCCTCTGCATGAATGCCCTGTCTACCTGGGCACTTTCTCTCACCAAGTTTTGTTTGTGTCCAGTCTGGACACCACAGCCACAAGTACTTACCTGCTTGTTGAGGGACGTTGAGAGAGATGAGCTCCACACCAAGAGTGGCCCTGCTGTGCTTCTTCCCTCCCCTGCAGGTATACCAAGAACCGTGAGAGCCTCCAACGTCAAAGAGGCCTACCAGCCAGCAACTCTTCACTCGAGCCCCACAGACTGAGTACACGTCTTTTACCATGTTCCCTTGACCTACGAGTCCCCACGAGCTGAGCCCCCCTTTGGGTTCCTCTGGCTTTTTTCCCAAGGCCCCCTTTACAGATTCTGTTGTTTTGACATGTCCCTTCAAACTTTGATAGCTAACTGTGCTCGAGGCTACCATTGTGACCAGCACCTCTACACCTGGACTTACCAGGGCAGGTAAACCCGAACTGCTGGTGGTACTTTGGACCTTGACCCCTAGCACCTTAAGTCCTAAAGGGTACCCTCTACAAACATTTGCAAATACCTGTATGCTGTGCATGTCTTTTCCTTCCATAGGATAACATTACTGCGTTAGAGGCTCATGCCTCAAATCTGACAGCAGTGTTCTTCAACTGTTTTACTGTACAAAAACGATAACATACTAACATACTTACCTGATCCCTAAGTTCTGGTTTCTAAATACTATATGATATATTGTGTTATTGTTCGAAATTGGCCTCGGATTTCTTAGTGAGTGTGGGCTGTGTGTTCATCAAATGCTCAACACTCCCCTCTGATGAGCCTAAACTGCATGACAACACTACCACAAATAGCGCACTTTAGGATTGTTAACCCCTCCAATGCTCGTGATGGAACCGCTCCGTCACGAGCCTCGGGTGGGCTGTGCTGGTGACGGAGCGGTTCCGTCACAGCCCGCTCGGCGCACCTGCGCGGTGCTGATTACGCGCCTGCGCGGCGCGTTCTATTGAGTGGGCGGGGCCGTGACGGAACCGCTCCGTCAAAAGCACAGCCCACCCGAGGCTCATGACGGAGCGGTTACGTCACGAGCATGGGAATTGCCGCCGCAGCGAAGGGGTTAAAGCAAGGCAATAAGGTCGTCTGGACTATCTTCATAGCGTACCTCGTTATGGTACACTACATAGAAAGGCAGCTTCCTACACCTTGGAAATGTGAGTAAAAGAAAAAAAATATACGTGCAATTCCATATTCTCCCCCAAATCTCAGAGTACGGATTGTCCTTTCCACATACTATCCTCAGTCTATTAGAGTAGATTGTCCATTCTGCAGACAATCCGCAATCATACGTTTTGAATGACGACTTGGGGTAAAAAATGCAAAAGTCACAGGGATGGTTAAGTCAAAAATATTCTACCTCAGGTTTCCAAACATGCACAAGTACAGATTTTCAACTTTTTGGAATTCACAAACTTTTCCCTGTTCATGCCTTTATCTATATGTGCTCCTGGAAATCTTGCATTAATTCTATTTTTTGGGTGGAAATATACCTCTGTATAATTTCACAGGAGAAAATCGTCTTTTTTTCTCTGTATGGGGATATTTCCCGTATTGAAAACTCCCCTCTCCTATCCCTCCATCAGCTTTGGTAGTATTCCTTTCGCATTCCGATCGTGGAAAGGAATGTAACTCCTATCTTTGACAGTAATTAATTTCCAACCTTTTCCATTTGTAGAAGGGGGACAGAGACCAGTTTATGAATTCCCACAAATGTGTCTGTTTAGGGATATTCATAAATTTAAGGGGCGCTCTAAACTTGTAACACCTAGCCCCACCTCTGCTAGCTTGGAGAATCGGACACCTACATTTCTCTGTGAAGGTTGTTTTCAGTGGTATTTTTCAGAATCGCAAAAAATAGGGACCCTCACCAAATCAAAGATGTACACTTGCTCCAGCACAGATATGCTCATTTCCCGCAAACCAGCCTCTAAATGGACAGGTTTGAGACTAGTTTAGGCGAAGCTGCATCTGCCCACCTCTTAACCAGCCTTCTTCACCCATCCTAGGCGGCTAATGTGGCTCCCACAGAGACAATGTGTTTTTTAATTTTTATTTCTTTTTATTAAACAAATACTTAGTACACATTGCACTTTAGTTACAATCCAAATTTCCACAGGGCATCTTGACAACTCTAAGCAATATACTGTATCTCTCTACCGTACATGCCTATTTCCCGCCCAATCTTCCCTTCCATGTTGGCTAATTCTGTCCTACCGTGCTCAGCCATTACTATATTTTTCCCACATATTCCAGAGCTTTTCCCATTTTTTGGGGCTTTCCCGACTCTGATAAACAACTTTTTCTGTCTACTGACACCAATCCAGGGACAATGTGTTTTTTAGCCTCTGTCCGACCATGGAAAGCTCTGATGTTGAAGCCCATCAGGCGGCGGCCCCTACAACAAGGGGACCAGGCTGAAATGCCAAGAATGGAATACAGCTGCTGACTGTTTCTATTTCTGTGTGTGAGGCTTATGCAGGGCCAAAGGCCGGCTTGGGCTCGCGAAGCCGCAAGAATGAACTAAGATTTGAGAGCTTAAGAGTAAATACCTCTTTCCATCTACACTGCAGCAATGCACATAAGCAACAGTAAGGCCGCGTTAGTTGAAGTAACACACACGAGCGAGCGTGCACACACACGCAAACATGCACGTGCACGGAGGCACGCAAGCACAGCAGAACCTTCTGACAAGCAGAAAGGCAAGAACCTGTTTGAGCTTCCCTATCCACCCAACAAAGGCACAAGTAAGTGGGTAAATTCCCCGCAAAGAAAACAGTTGGGCCTGAATCAGTGTGAGCTTCCTTCACAAACAAGCAACAGGCAAAGCAGGGTCAATGCAAGCTTGCCCCTCTCTCAGACAGAGCAAAATCAGCAGCACAATGAACGGTCAGCCGCAACAGTGCAAGTGACCTTTACACACAGCATGTGGACAGCAATACATGTGTACGCCTTTCTTTTGGACAGAATAAGATGTACACTGGTGCCTGGGTATTCCTTACTCTCTCCTACTCTGTCACTCTCTCTCACACACTGATTCACAAAGGTAAACTTACACATTATGTAAGTTTACTCTTTTTCAGCATTCACAAAACTGCATTTTAATAGTAAGTTTACCAGTGCAGAGACTCCACAGTCAGGGCGGAGAATTCCGCACATAAAAGGGTACACAATTGATCATGGTTTGCAATCTGCCGCGGCCTGTGCAGGTAAGAGCGGAAGGGCGATGGGAGGTGATTTTGACAAACGACCACAATGGGAAATTAAATAAATAAATAATTTCACCTCTAGTTGTTGTTTGTCAAAATCCTCGCCCACCCAGCCCTACCGCTATTACCTGCAGGGGCTGTGGCTGTTTGCAATTTAATTTTACTTGAAAGATTTCCTGTTGTAGGACTAAATGCAAGAGCGTGTCACAGTCGGCGCCACAACACCAACCGATGTACCATCAATAGCAACAGGGGAACAGCGGAGGCAATAATTCTTACCTGAAGGAGGAGATACATGGGGCTGGGTTATAGAGGATGGAGCCTTGGTAGGTTAGGCGGGGCATCACTGTAGGAGTAACTGGGAAGAGTACATCTAATAGTGTCTTTTTGAAGATCTGCGTAGAGTCCTGATGTCAGATCAACTACAGGTGATCTGCAAAGATCCCCGTTTGTAGCCTTTTTCACCATGACTCTTAAGAATGTTGTTGCTCCAGAGTAACAGGGCCCTCTGTTCATTTGATGAATTGAGGTTTTACTCTTTCAGGTTTAGAAAGTCTAGTCCAAAGATGAGCTCGAAGCTCATGACAAGAGTCTTGAGCTTCATTTTTTCCTGCAAATACCCTGGATCTCAGGACTGGGACTGATGTTCATCCCTTCTGCATTACTTTTGATGGCATACAACCACCCCAAACAGGAACTTCTGGGTGAAAGGTATAAGGTCTCACAAATGAACAGATGGGAGTTTAAGTGGTGGGCTATGGTGGGGCGGTCCGAGAAGGAGATGAAGCTTATGATCCCGTTACTGGGCCCTGCGAGATGGTGCATGTGCTGATGACTAGACTGCTCCGTTTCCTTTGATATAAGATGCAGTCAACTTAGATCTTCAGCATAGGTGCCGTTCCAGTGTACAAGATGGCAGCTTGGATTCCATTGAGGAAATCATCAACAGTAGTGTGAGCCCTTAATGCATCAAGTAGTTCTGAATATGCTATAAGTCATTGTATCATATCCTGTTGTCTGTCAGAAGATGTTATTATGTACAGCAGTGTGTCATTGGCATATGTTCCTTATTGGCTGTATGCAAACAATGAATAATACTGCCAACGCTGTTGAGCCTTGAGTCACACTAAAGTCTAAGGGTGCTCTAATTCAATCTGTGACTTTCCTGGGTACTGATCCATATCTTCCGACTCGTCCTTTTCTGTTGCCTGATTCTTTCCTCCGCAGGAGTCCACACCTCGATGGGTGGCAGATACGGTCCTTCTTGGTCACAGCAGACTCGTCCTTTTCTTTAAACTATGAGTATATGTACACTCGAAAAATAATATATATAGAAAAAAGGTATGCTTCTGGGTTCATATTTCTCTCATGCTGCAGTTGAGATACTTTATTGGATTGGTTGCTTCAAAATTCCTACCGAACAAAAGCACACCTGCAGCTGATGGAAAGCCTCTTTTTATCCACTTTTCCACACCAATGGGCAAAACTTTCTAGTCAACCTTTTCAAAGTCCCATCAGCAGTGAATATCCCAAAAACAGTTGTCAGTAAAATGTGCAGAACACATGCAGCTCTGATAATCTTTTACGCACTTTGGCTGAAGCCATCGTGTATTGCTTGGACTTTTAATCTTACCCAGCACACCTTTACCATGGAGAACTGATGTACACCAGAGATTTTTCTTATTGAACATTGATATTATATTTCAGATTTTCGCTTATGAATTGATCTTTTGTAGACTTCTCAGAACTGCATTTACATGTTGCTGATGTTTTGTTAGATTAGAACAATGTAAATAAATTGCAATAAAAATAATCAACAACTCTCAAAAAATATCATTCATAATTTCTTCAAAATTTAAAAAGCGGGTTGATGAACCTCAGAGAACTTGGAACATATTCCCATATGGTCAAAATGTTCTGGCATGACTTAAATGTGGTCTACGATTCACCTCTTTATCCTTGATTTGACTAAACTATTAGTGCCTGGCTGACTGAGTTTAATCGATACAGTTACCCTTGATACATAAACAATTAGCCCTGCAGTTAACGGTAATCGGTTTGATATATTTAGAACATTCAATGCTCTGCGATTTAAGGGTGAATACCACAAATATTTACCCTACGACAACAGCATGGCTTAGCTTGGGTTAGACCAACTAACAGTTCACGTGCAAACCCACTAACAGCGCAGTCAGGAACAATCCACTCCATGAGAGGGGAAAGGAGAAGAATTCTGAATGCCACCGAGAGCCTTAGTAATTTAAGCTGTTGAAAATTGAGCCAGGCCTGTACCTAAAGATGTGGAGCATTCACGGACCTCATCTGCCTAAAAAAAGATGAAAACAAACAGACAGCATTTAGAATAATTTTACCCATTAATCAGTTTAAAAAAAACACCTCTGCAGACACCCCCCTGGCCTCATCAACCCCACCAAGATAATTTAATTATGAGAAGTGATGGGCAGCCTCCGACTGTTTAAACCGTAGACTCAACACTTGTGTTTCATCCTATGCTGAACCAGGAGGCACAATAAGGCCTTATATCCATTGGAGAAGAACTCTTTCTTGACCACTTGTAGCTCCTGTCTGCTTAGTAGTGTACAATGACTCAACTTGGGCAACAAATGACCAGAGAACTGGAAGTGGAGCTACTTGGCTCCACTTCGTGGCGTTGTCTCTGTGTTTTGCCCTGTACATTTCTACTAGAAGTGTGCCCACCCCAAATCACTCCATATTCGGCCCGTTGCAGGAAGCCTGGTGTCCTGAGCCGCTCTGTAAAACATGTGGAACTCAAGCCAACCACTTTCTCCTGTAGGAATGCCTGGGTAATAACCTAAATATTCTCATTTAATATGCAAGTGCTCTGTTTTCAGAGGATGCCTGAGTTATTGACTGTCATTGACTGAGATCGATAGGTGCTGTGAACTGTGGAAATCGCCTCCCCACAAAACATTTTAATACTAAGTTGCTCTTCTCTTCCTTGCCCCTCCCCCCAGGTGGGCACTGCCCAAGACACAGATGCCTAGACAATCATATATGTGTCCTTTGTCGATTTGTGTACCAGTTTCAATAAAAGGAATACGGCCGCAACATTTCCACCTAGAACCATATATTGAAATTGATGAGAAGTGGCTTGTGGTGTGGTAAATAAATTATTTACACTATCAGAATTTCTATAAATGCAAAAAGGGTCAAATATAAATGAGGAGCAGAGTCCGTGGTGTTAGAGTCAATGGGCTTTATTGCATTAACTCGAGTTAAGGGAGAGCTCCTTTCACCAAGCGGGTTCAGGAGAGTTCTGAGCTTTATTCACAGAGTACAATATTTATACATTCTTTGCATACATAGGGAGGAGCCCTCCAAGCAGAAGGAAAGAAAAAGATATGAGCATGTAGGCGTTCACTGTAATGAGTCATAGGTGGGTGGGTGCATAGAGGGGGCAGCAAGGTCAGCTAAAACTCGCACTGCCTGTTTGCGTAACTTTATCAGACTTTTACACGAGGGCTGTTTCCTTTCTGTTGGTCAGGGAGGGCCCTGGGTGTCAGAGTGACTAGCATGTCTGGTCTTTTCTCTAGCTCGGGGCAGCATGCAGATTGCTCTCATCTGTAGACGTGTTGCTGCTTCATACTAGCAAGTTGGTTTGGCCCTTCCTGTCCACCCCTTGTGTAACTGTCTTGGAGGTTTCCCTTGACATGGGCCCCATTTATCTCTGAGAGCCAACAGCAAAACTGGGCCTTATCTCTGCAGATGGGCTTCTACTCGGCTCCTGCTCAGGGCTGGAATGCAGCTTTATCAGGTAGACCCTTGTTTGACACTGTTAAGACACCCCGGGCTGGGCCTCTTCTCCGTGACTGCTCAGCAAAATATCTAATGTGCTGCAGAGAAATGTAACATGTGCCTTTTTCAGGGTCTGGCATGGAGGGGCCTGGTGACAGAGAAATAAGGCCTCTGAATGTGAAGTAATGCAGGGTTTTTTTATTCAACATGGCAGATGGTGAGAGGGTAGCGTGTGGGGGCACAAATACATATAAATATGTAATTTTCTTCATTCCCTCCTTGTCCCCAAGCGCACCCTCTAATACACCTCTATTTTCATCAGGCCGTTAATGTGTTCTTGCAACATGATCTTTTCATTTTTTCTGCTCTGCACATGTGGACGGGGAATGCAGGCAGTGGCGCACAGACCGCAGATGGCCGGGCCGCATTGGTTGCAGAGGCAACAACTGAAGATGATAGACAGTATTGATCCTACTACAGTCAACACTTTCCATCCCCATGTTGATACTAATCCCCACAACCAGCTGCTTAAGGACCATTCTCCTATATCCATGTCTAGCTGACTTGACATCTTGTGTAGCTTGGCAATGGCCTGGTATACCGTAGGTGCGTTATTTGGAATAAACACACAACAACTCGTGGAGATCAATCTGCATACACCACCACGGTCAGCCAGATTGATGTCTAAAACAATGCGATTTTGTAGGGTCATGAGTCTATCCGCGACCACCTCGGCTGTGAGATTAGAGAGGGCACCTGCCGTTGCATCTATCGTGTTTTGCACCACTCGTGTGAGGTGGCGGATGTTCCTGCTGTTTACCATTGGACCCCAAAATGGAATGACTCTGGCAAAGAAGTCTCCCGCCTCCTGCCCTGCTGTATCTTCTGTATCTATGACCCCCCTTCGCCGTCTGTTATAGACAGTCAGAGGCTCAATTTCATGATAGTCCGCAGGGGCAGTGTAGGTGGGGGGAAGGAGAAAAACAATGTAACAAGTGCCGGACCAGCCCTGTGGGAGCCATGTATAACCTTTGTCCCCACATATGAAGTAGGTGCCCTGTGCGGCTATAAGCCATGTATTGTTTGTTCCATTCAAATTGACTGTGTGATTGCAGATGCTATCACCCATACGCATCTTTCCTTTACTTTGGACACAAAAAGGGGCTTTCGTTGATGCCACAAAAACAGGGGAAACTGATCTTTTTCTCCTGTCCATATACTGATAATATAACTTATTAGATCTGTTACCGTGGTCAGCATAGGCTTCCTGCTCTAGTGGGGTACCACATGTCCTGTTCTTTTCACCTCGCCAACATAAAATGTATAGGTGATATCGGAGCTGAGACTGCTCTTTTGTATCCATATTGGCCATATAGGAAGCTTTGTTTGTTTCCCACCAACCGGTACAAGAGCCTTCATAAGAAAAAGGGAGAGTGATGAAAGGCATGCCTTTGGCAACTGTATGGGGAAGAAGACCGCACACCCAGCAGTTGGATGTGTTTATAGCCAGTTGATGTTGTTGTAAAAGGGTGATGAAAGTATTGTTCTTAAATTCATTTCTTCTGTTCTCTAAGTGTACTGGGAGCTCAACATGTGAGTGTACTATGGTGGCGTTCTGTGAGACAGCAGGTGGATAGAGAACATGCAAGAACCAGCCAATACTTATTGCCACAATGCTCATAAAAGTACAATAATCAGAGACACTATAAATCTGCTGTGTAATAGCTTGCAGTATTTCTCTCTCATATTAGTCCTTTTTTCTTTACTGTTCACTAGTTTATTCAAGTCAGACACCATGTTCAACCGCTTCACCACCGAGTGGACTTCGACAATCAAACGTCGACTGACCTTCTACATCTCAGTTTGGAAGTGTACTCTTGCTGGGGAGTCTTTTCCAAAAAAGGGGGGATCAAAGTCTGTACTGTCTTTGTTTTTAGCAAATGTTCCGGTAGTCCCAAAGTATTTTTTACAGTGACTGGCATGCAGCCACCCCTTTCTTCCCTCGACTTTGATGGCCGTCCTCGTCGTCAGCAGGACTAATTTTGGTGCCTTCCACCTGGGGTCCAGAGGGCTCGTCCGGTCGAAGTTCCTCACTAGCACCCAGTCCCCTGGGGCTATGGCATGGTCCTCGACCTGGGTGTTGTCAGGGAAGGCAGCGGCAACCTGCAAACGGCAAGAGAGTAGTGCAGACATCAAGGAAGCCAGGTAATCTGTGAGCATAGTACTGTCAACATCAGTTATTCTTTTAGGTATTGGTGTACCCCACATATTCGGCGGTCTTCCAAAGACCACCTCATATGGGGATAGGCCGGTTCTAGAATGAGCTACCATGCGCATGTAAAAGAGGGCAACCGGTAAGGCTACCATCCAATCCACACCCTCTTCTGCACAGACTTTAGCTAATTTTGTTTTGAGAGTCTGGTTATGTCTCTCTACTAGACCTGCTGCTTGGGGATGCCTTACACAATGGAACTTCCAGGTATATCCCAACAGAAGGGACACCTGTTTCATGAGCTCAGAGGAGAAGGGCTGGCCATTGTCTGAGTAAATGACAAGTGGCAACCCGTATCTCGGGAAGAACTCCCTCACTAACTGTTTGGCTGTTGTAACTGCAGTATAATCTGGGACTGGGTAAGCTTCTGTCCATCTGGTTAGGGCACACACCACTACCAGGACGTACTTGTGACCTCTACATCTGTCCATTTGGATATAATCCATTTGGAGAACCTCAAAAGGGTGATCAGGGGGATGAAATCCACCCTGTTCCACTGAGATGCCTTTTCCAGGGTTGAATTGGCAACAAATCATGCAAGTCTTCACTTTCTGTTTTGCTGCTGCTCGCAAGTATTTGTTAAACCAGATATTCTGCAGGCCATCCAACATTCCCTTCTCTCCCAAGTGTGCCGGGCTATGTGCTGTCTCTATTATCACCTGTACCATAGAATCTGGGAGGAACCATGTCTTTTTGTTTTTAGTCATCCAACCATGGTCAGTCTGGACCCCTCCTTGTTCAGTCCATTTCTTTATTTCATCTGGAGTGGCATGGGTCTGTATATCTTGTACATCTTTGGAGGGATCCCTGACTGTCATAGTCCTTGTCAGTGGTAATACCTGTGAGTTTGTTATGTCAATTGGAGTCTGAGCTGTCTGTTTAGCAGTTCGGTCTGCCAGGTCTACCTTGGGAAATGACATCTGTGGCCTTGGTGTGTGCTTTGCATTTCAGGATCGCTATTGCTGTAGGTAGGTGTATTGCTTCTAACAAGGCCTGTATGAGAGGGCCATGCTGTATCTTGGCCCCGTGTGAGGTCAGAAAACCTCTCTCCCTCCATAGTACCCCAAAGTCATGAACTACCCCAAACGCATATTGTGAATCAGTGTAGATGTTAACCCTTAACTGTTTTGCTCGTTTACAGGCTTGCGTCAAAGCAATGAGCTCTGCTGCTTGTGCTGACAGGGTATCTATTCTTTGTGTCTCTATGATCTCATGGTCAGTAGTTACGGCGTATGCTGCCACTAATTCTCCTGCCCCTGTTCTCATGCATGATCCATCTACATAAAACGTTATGTCAGGGTCTGGGAGTGCAACATCTGTCAAGTCTTGTCTTGGCTTCGTCACTACATTTATTACTTCCACACAGTCATGGGGTGTGGTGTCATCTGTGCTTGAGCGTAAAAGAGTGGCAGGGTTGAGTATGTTACATCTTCTAATCTCTATGTGGGGTTGAAATAGTGTCAGCTCGTATCCTGTCAATCTTGCTACAGTCAGGTGTTGCGTCTGTGTCCTATTCAGGAGAACTTCCACTGAGTGTGGTACTTGTACTGTCAGAGAGTGTCCCAGCACTATCGAGTCACTTTGTCTTATGGCCAAAGCTGTGGCCGCAACAGATTTCAAGCATGCTGGCAGAGCCTGTGCTACAGGGTCCAATGTACTAGAAAAATAAGCACATGGCTTGTGTTTCCCTGCTTGGTCTTGTGTGAGAACAGATAGTGCTGTTCCATCCCGCTCTGTAACGAACAGGGTGAAGTGTTTCTTGTAATCAGGAGTGGCTAAAACTGGCGCTTGACATAACGCCCGTTTTAGTTCCTCAAATGCTAGGGTGTGCTCTGATGTCCAAGGGAGGACGTTAGAGGTGGCAGCCTCCAATGTAGTCAATTGTATGAGTGGCTTGACTATGTGGGCATACTGGGGAATCCATTGTCTGCAATAGGAAGTAAGGCCAATGAATGCACGTACTTCTTTCTGTGTTTTGGGTTGTGAAATGTTGGAAATCAATTTAATTCATTCTTGTGTCAGCTGCCTACCCTCCTTGGACAGCAAGTGCCCTAAGTAAGCCACTTGCTGTTCACAGAACTGTAACTTCGAAGGGGACACCTTGTGCCCCTTGTCCGCCAGAAAGTGAAGGACCGTGAGGGAAGCCTTTTCACAGTCAGGTTCTGATCTTGCTGTGATGAGAATGTCATCCACGTACTGTATTAATGCTGTGTTGGTAGGCATACTTATACTGTCAAGTTGTCCCTTTAATGCCTGACTGTAAACACTGGGGCTTTCTGTAAAGCCTTGGGGAGCTCTTGTAAATTTGAAGCTGCGTCCTTTTAAACTGAATCCAAAAAGATATTGACTGTCAGGATGTATTGGAATGCTGAAGAATGCATTCTTCAGGTCAATGACCATGAAAAATGTTCCCTCAGAATCAATGGCAGTCAATAATGAGGAAATGTCTGGGACCACTTTGTATTGTGGGACCACGCATTTGTTCAGTTCTCGAAGGTCAACTACTAGTCTGTAAACTGGGGGTGCTTGAGGGTCTGTGCGTTTAAGAACAGGGAGGACGGGGGAGTTACACACATTCGAGTCTGTCTCCACCACCACCCCCTGTTTAATGAGATCTTGAATTATTTTCAATAAGGCTGTTTCAGCCTCAGGTGGAATCCTGTACTGTCGTATTCGGGGTAGGACTACTCCTTCCTTAAGAGTGACCTCGTGTGGTGTTATATCCATGTAACCTACGTCAGTCGAACCTTGTGCCCATAGATACTGTGGGACATCCTGAAGTCTGGGATCAAAATCTCTAACCGTGAAATGCCCTTTGAAATCACGCAAAAACAGTCTTACTCCTTCTGGTGAGCAACAGATAACTGCTCCCAGTTCTTTTAAGGTCTTTATACCTAGTACATTTTCTGGACATGTTTTAGTGAGTAGTAGGTCTGTGGTGCGTGTCAGTGGACCCACCCCTAAAGAGACTGGTTCTGAAACTTTGTTGACAATTGGCTTTCCAGAAAACCCAGGGATATATTCTGTGAGCCCGAGAGAGGTGCCCCTGGGACCTCGTCATGACTGATGGTAGTCCTGCTTGCCCCTGTGTCAATCAGAAACTTTCTATCTTGCCCCAGCAAACGAGCATGTACATAAGGACCCTCTTGGTCCACAGGAACTGGGATAAGGGGCAAGCAATCTTCCCTCTCGAGGCTGTTTCATGAAAAAGATTGGTATTCTGGGTAATCTGACTGCGTGTACTGATACATTTGAGGTGCAGCGGCAGCGGGCGTCTGGACCTGCGGCGGGGTGGGGGCTTGTGTCTGTTGAGTGTTGTACTGTCTGGGTGTATAGGGCCGTTCCTTTGTTTTACCTGTGGCTATATTGTGCTTTAGGACGGGGCATTCCCTTACAAAGTGACCCTGTTGTTTACAATAATTGCAGGTCCCTTTAGTGGGTGCGGTACCATTCTTGTTCGTGTTTGCAGGTACTGTTTGGGCAACTAGCACCTTCATTTTTGTATCCTTCATGCACTACTTTTCTTGTTCTTGTTCTTCCCTTATTCTATTTTGGTGGTATTGCAACATCTGTAACATTTGTGAGGGGCTATTTGCTTGCCAAGTACTCTCAACCTTCAGCACTCTATTCCTAATCTGAGGAAGGGCGTTATCTACCAGTTTGGTCACAAAAAGGTGGGGATAGGCTTCACTACTGTGTTTTAAACCACTGTTGACAGCAAAACATTTCTCCAACCTAGTGTAGTAATCGCTCGTGTCTTCCTCTGGGTTCTGTTTACATGCTGAAATTGCATCCCAGTCTTCCTTTTTGGTCGTTAATAGTCTTGGTAAAATTTGTATAAGGAGTTCGGGGAGCCCCTTAATTTTTTCACCAAGGCCATCCCCCGGGGCCCTACCTGCATCTTCAGCTTGCAACTCTGCCCATTTCAACGTTTTATATCCCACATCCCAGTCTTTCTCTTTAAGTTTCTCGTAAATGCCTGCTGGTAACAAGACCTTTAGTAACCTTAGGATATCAGGGTAAGTATAGTCTCCTATACGGAGTATATCTTTTATTTCTCTGTGAAACCCCCCCGGGTCTTTATCATGGGAAGGTAACAACCTCTTCATTTCCAGTATTTCTAGCTTGGTGAGAGGGGTATAGACATATACCCGCTGGACAGTGCCATCTGTTTTTCTTATGGGGTGGACCTCTCGCAGAGGGTACTGTCCTCTGGGGCGAGGGTCGAGTGTCCAGGCGTTGTTCGAGTGGTGGGAGGCTCAGGAACATCTGGGCCACTATGTCGGGATTATATACATGATGTTGGGACACCCACTGGGTGGCCGACCGAGCCAACTCCTTCTCATGTGGCGTGAGGGGTGGCTCGTCGTTCATCCAATGGTCTAGGGCTTTTTCAGTTGTTTGGAACAAATCCTCAGGAGAGATATTTGTTTCCTTGTTAACCCTTGTTTTCTGAGGTCGATGGTGTTTGGCGCCATTACAGTGCTGTGCTACGGCCAGAAAATTAATTTTGTCTGCCAGCTCGTTGTTATCCCCTTCCTCTGACACACTATCCCTGCCTTCCTTCTCGGCGTTGCATATTGCTAGTATTTTCTTTTGAATCTTGTTCGTCATTGCTTCTGTCTGCGCTGCCTTATCATGTTTACCGTCATTGATGCTGTCGCTCCACTCTATTAAACTAGCCTCCACGTCCCCATCACCCCCATCAAGTTCCCTGATCAGACAGTTGATAATAAAACGGAGGATGTTGTTCTTAGCTTTTACTTTTCTATTTTCCATAGCTTGAGCTACGCATTCATGGTTCCGTCCTGTTCTGATGAACTCATACAAGGCATCAAAATGTGTATTCATATCAGGCAGTCCATCTAGCTCTGCGATGGCTTGCCTTACTCGTATTGATATGGCGCGCATTGGACCAGTAATACCTGGCTGTAAATCATATATACATCTAGGGAGTTCGACGTCATCCTTTATTTCCTTTCCCCCCCCTCCCCCGCCCCCCTTCCGCACCCCCGGAAGCCTGTTGTTGGTTCTGGACTGGCTGGGGCACGGCTTCTGGTGGGAGCGGGGGAAATGGTGCGTCTATGTAGGCTGGGGGTGGCTCTGCTAGGTAGGCGGAAAGGAACGCCTCTGGTGCCGTTGGTTTAATTTTAAGGGGTACATTTTGGGGAACTTCCTCTGTAATCTCCTCTGAGAGTACAGGGTAGATACTTGCAACAAGAGCATTTCTTTCCTTATCCATTTGTTCCGCTCGAACCTGTTCACCCTCTTCTAGTAACTCTTTTTCTTTTGCCTGTTCTGACATTTGCCTGCTTTTCTCTGCCTTGTTAAGTTCTTTCAGGGCCCTCCTATTAGCCTCCTTGCGCCATAATTCAATGGCCTCTTTCTGCGAGGGCCTCGACTTCCTTTTCCATAGTTGTTCCTCTACTCTCATAATACATTCTGAATCCCATGTGCCGGTAGCAGGCCATCTATGCACCGTCTCTAGATCCTTTGTGTAATCTACCCAGAGGTCTAAATAGAGAATAGGGCTGATGCCATGTTTGTTATACATAAAATGGCCGGGAGTATCTCTTGGCGGAACATTAACTGCCTCTTCTAATATTCCCTTTTTAGTGCCTATTTTACGCAATTTTGAAAACAGCGGCATGCTTAAAACCCAATTAAAACAATTTCAAACCTAAAACATATATAACATATTCCTATGCACTGAAATACAGTACAACCATACCGGTCTCGTGAAGGAGACACGTCTTTACCGTGTTCATTAAATGAACCCGTCTTTATGTGTTCTCAGTGGTACTCACCGGGAAGCAGAACTTGAAGACCTGGTCATCGGACGCTTGACGCTTGCGCAGGAATGGCGGACCTCTGAAGACCTCGGACTCGGCTCTCTCACGGGTTGGGCTCTGGGTCAGGACGCTCCGCAATCTTCCTCACCGCCTCGTGTGGATGTCTGGTCGCAGTCCGCCTCCTCCGTGGGCCTGAGGGAGTTGGCGGGAAGTCCCGCTGGCATGTACACTTGAAGTCCGTCTAGGCTGTAGAAGGGGGCAGGGGCCGGACCTACATCGCCGGCGCGTGGGGAAGGGGATGCGTCCCTGTTCGGGCGCCAGAAAATGTGGTAAATAAATTATTTACACTATCAGAATTTCTATAAATGCAAAAAGGGTCAAATATAAATGAGGAGCAGAGTCCGTGGTGTTAGAGTCAATGGGCTTTATTGCATTAACTCGAGTTAAGGGAGAGCTCCTTTCACCAAGCGGGTTCAGGAGAGTTCTGAGCTTTATTCACAGAGTACAATATTTATACATTCTTTGCATACATAGGGAGGAGCCCCCCAAGCAGAAGGAAAGAAAAAGATATGAACATGTAGGCGTTCACTGTAATGAGTCATAGGTGGGTGGGTGCATAGAGGGGGCAGCAAGGTCAGCTAAAACTCGCACTGCCTGTTTGCGTAACTTTATCAGACTTTTACACGAGGGCTGTTTCCTTTCTGTTGGTCAGGGAGGGCCCTGGGTGTCAGAGTGACTAGCATGTCTGGTCTTATCTCTAGCTCGGGGCAGCATGCAGATTGCTTTCATCTGTAGAAGTGTTGCTGCTTCATACTAGCAAGTTGGTTTGGCCCTTCCTGTCCACCCCTTGTGTAACTGTCTTGGAGGTTTCCCTTGACATGGGCCTCATTTATCTCTGAGAGCCAACAGCAAAACTGGGCCTTATCTCTGCAGATGGGCTTCTGCTCGGCTCTTGCTCAGGGCCGGAAATGCAGCTTTATCAGGTAGACCCTTGTTTGACACTGTTAAGACACCCGGGGCTGGGCCTCTTCTCCATGACTGCTCAGCAAAATATCTAATGTGCTGCAGAGAAATGTAACGTGTGCCTTTTTCAGGGTCTGGCATGGAGGGGCCTGGTGACAGAGAAATAAGGCCTCTGAATGTGAAGTAATGCAGGGTTTTTTTATTCAACATGGCAGATGGTGAGAGGGTAGCGCGTGGGGGCACAAATACATATAAATATGTAATTTTCTTCATTGGCTACAGTACAAGCTGCATCTGTCAAAGTTATTTAAAGGCTATGTGGTGTTTTTGCACTTGCAACCACATCACCAGATAACAGCATATCAGTAGCAAGTATTTGCAAACCTAAGAATATATGCTGCTAAAAACATCTTAGATTTTAATCACATGAAGTATTTTTGTTCAACAATGTCCATTGGCAAGCTGTTTCGTTTTGTCTGCAGGCTACCCTAGTTATTGCCCACTGCCACTTTTATGCAGACATGAGCGGTTTGTCTACTCTACACTCAGCAAATCCTACCAAACACTGTTAATAGTATTGAAAAGTACAATACAAAGCGAGCAGTGGCTGTTTTGAAAACCCAGTAGAGCTGTTTCTTAACAGCATTCTATTGGTATCTGTTAGTGTATACATTAATGACAGTGCTATAAATAGGCATGCTGCTGGGCACCTAGGCCGGTGAATACTTTGTGATATAGATGTGTACCAGTTTCTGTCATTCTCACCCAGCTGGCTTTGAATCAAGACTTCTGTGGTATGTGGTTCATTACAAAGTTAAAATAATCAACAGCAGGCCTAAAATAAATACTAATAACCTCTAAGCAGACATGAAGTCTTAAAACAGTTTGTGAAAACGTTGTAGTGCATACTTTTTTCTAATTTACATAAGTAAGATATAATTCCTTGTTTGGGTTTCATCACTTCGATGCCATTTGTCCACCTGCTGTATGTCTGCTTTGCCTTTGAAGGACTAGTGTTGAGAAAACCTGTGTAACAACGATCAAATGCTACACTATTTGGGGAACTCAATCCAAGTACATTTTGCTTTGTTTTTCTGTGTCTTCACTTGCAATTATTAAGCATGTCTCTAAATCTTTTTACGGTCCTTGTTTATCAGACAAGTATTGATTGTGTAACTATTGTTTATATTACAACAAGCTCATTGAGAAATAAGCAGTTAAAGATAAATATCATCTCTCTAATGGGGACTACATTAAATATGTACAAATATATACAATCCTCAAGACTAGGAGACCTAGCCTTGAACTACAGAAAATAGAACTTTTTGAGGCTATCAATAGATCCTATACAAGAATTGGTGTTATATATAATCTTCTCCTTACTAATGTACAAGATGACTTGGAAAAAATTGAATCTAGTTGGGCAGACAAACTCAGCAATCCCAATGTTGATATATATAAAAGTTTAGAGTTGAGCCAAAGACTTTTTAGGGCTAGCAATCTGAAAGCTCAAACATATAAAACCATATTTTGTCTCTATTATACACCTGCTAAATTATATTCTTGGGGTAGAAGGGAAAATGATTTGTGCCCAAGATGCACACAAGGACCAGCTAATTTAATACATATGTTCAGTAGTTGCCCTAAACTTGTTCAAATCAAACATATGATTGCGGTTTATTGGGAGGTGCTGTTTGGTCATAAACTCCCAGAAACAGACTCATTGTTTATTTTAGGACATGATTCATCGATCGCTCTATCAAAGAACGAGCAAAATCTATTATTTATAGGCACGGCGGTACTCAGAATTATTTTGTCAGCCCGCTGGAAAGAAACTGAACCACCAAGCTTCCAGATGTGGCTGGCTCGTTTTTTAGCTGTTTTCAGCTTCGAGAGAGCAATATATTCTACAAGAGGGCTTAAATGGCAAAGAATGGGAGAATCAATTTGGTCTCCAGTGTTGAGTTGGAAAACAGGATTAAATGCATTTAACTAGATTTACTATGATGGGACGGCAGGTAACATATAAATAACAGTATATGCAATACGTCATTATCCTTATTTAAAAAAAAAAAGAAAATTCTTGTTACCTGATATAATATATTTTGTGAATTATTGATGGAAATCTTTGATGTATCAAGGTCTTGTAGTACCTATTGTACTTAACTTTGTTTTATTCTACTATTTTATTGTTCCTTCTTTAGATTACTGAGAAACCTTTAATATGCATATGAATATCATTATGATGAGGATTATTATGGTTTATGTCTTGAGTTTGTATTCTTTTGAATATGCTTCCTTCTTTTTTTTCTTTCTTTCTTTTCCGTTTCATTGTTCTGTTATGTACCTGTCTGGATTGAGTTCAATAATAAAAAAAAAAAAATTAAAAAAAAAAAAAATGAGAAATAAGCAGTAAAACTCATCATTGGTGCTTATACCATTACCGCATCATGTAAAAACGTGTTGTCCATTTGGTGGAGAGTAAATTTTGCATTGCATGTTAGTGGTATTAGCGCATGCACAAATACCCCCCGGGATCACCCACAATACCTTGACCATCCTTGTTGAGGTGCAGATAAATAATACTCAAGAAGCCACGCAAACTTGCCATTTGTTTCCATATCTGAAAATTGTGTGTGAACGGTAGGGGAGCAAAAGGCTTATTGCTGGGGCACACAATAGTTCTTCCTTAGTGTCTCAGTTAATAAAAAAAGACCACCTACACCCTCCACAGAGAAAGGCACAAGCAGGCAGCAAATATATACACTCTGCCCAAAAACTGACTGTGCTGGCAGAGGAGGTGGTGAAAAAGGAACATAAAATCTAGGACAAATTGTAGTATTTTATAATCCATAATCCTTGTTTTATGTATTTTGTATGTGATAATTTGTTTCCTGCTCATCTTTATTAGGTGTTCTGCTTTTCATTTTAGCGTTGAATGTTTGTCTTCTGTATCCCATTTCTACCACCCTGATGTCTTGCGCCCCCTACCTCTTGTATGTGTCACTGTGCCCAATGTTCTTTGCTGTTTCTTCAGTGTACAGCCATAGTGAAGTCTGGGTAAAAAGCAGGTTTATCTACTCCTGACCATACCTATAATTGATGGGAGGAGTAAGGTAGGTGTACTTCTGTCATGGCTTTGTTAATAATATACAGATTGTTAACTGCTGAAGTCCATATTGCTACTACATATTACTATTGTTTTAAGTCTAGATATGGTTAGAGAAGAGAGCCTTCAATTGCAGTAGTCTATAATTGGGATCACTATCACGAGGGCCAGTGCGATTCGTTTCAGTTAGGTAGAACGAGAAGAGGTGGTTTGCCTGAAGTACATCCAAATTGTACATTATGGGATTTTGCTCCCTTGTGGAATCATTGCCATGTTTGCATCGGGTACAAATCTAACGTTATGGTCATTTTGTGACAGAGTTGGTGAGAGACCCATCAAAGGTATCCACGGGAAAGGGAGTCAGTACCATTAACTTGAAATTCAGAAGCAGAATTATGGTCTTTTTAAGGAAACCTGGTTATTAGTTGTGGAGGAGGTGAGACCTGCACAAATGATAGGTCCACAATCATGCTCTCACTGTGAACCAACCACCCCATTCTAGCACTTGACTCTCTCAGGGCAGAGAAATAGTTGAAGTCCAAATCTTACCCAGGAGAGGCTAGTAATTACCATTCGGTGGCATGGAATAACAACACTCAATAAACTATTGTCTAGCCTATTTTTTTTCTTTGGAAAAGGAAAAATATGTATATTGCGCACACACTACTCAATACTGCGCAGTAATTTACAAAAATATTCATAAGGTTGGTGGAAATACCTTTGGTGACATTCAATAAAAACACAGTTCACATGATGACCCCCAAAAACTACAGTACCCTCTTCTCTTACTAGATAGCACATTATCATGTAGGTGGGTGTTACTTTAAATAAAGCAGGCCTATTGGCTGTGTCACGTTTGCCAGGTGGCCAGGGCTCACCACCAGAAGCAAAATGAAATGAGCCAAGAATAAAAGAAATTGGCCCCACAAAACCTGAAATACCTAAACAGAAAGAATTTGACCTTTGACCCCTAGCTTAAGTAACGGAGAATGTGGGGCTCTCATGCAAGTCCACAATAAACTCTCTAGAAGGGCCAGTGTCTGGCATTAATAAAATTAATTTTGAAATGAACCGGGAGGGGTTATGCGTGTGGTCCCCTCTCAAAAGACCATAAGGGGTACATGTGGGATCTTGGGACCTGCATATTCAAACTTGGTGTACATGTTTCACCTCATTGGACTTTGTAGACCTAAGGGACGAGAAACAACACTCCACTTAAAGGCAGATTTTCACCATGTACATAATAGAATAACTATGCAGATAACTTAGGAAACCCTACTGACCTCTCCATATGAGTAATATGATAAGGCCTTCACCAGGTCAACATCTATTTTTGCAGAATCGCTTTTTACGCCAGGCTACCTGCATGCAGTTACCGGGCTGTGAACAACGGTAGCCTCACATGTGCAGTTTGCCCAGATATGCACACATGTTCACATGTAGCCAGCCTAGTGCCCCTTACCCTAGCTGTGTCACAGCATCCTTACCTTCAACAATCCAACAACTCCCTCGATCCATCTCAATCTGGGTTTCGAGCCAAACACAGCACCGAAACCGCCCTCATCGCAGCGACTGACGACATCCGAACACTACTTGACAACGGAGAAACTGTGGCCCTCATTCTACTCGACCTCTACGCCGCTTTCGACACAGTCTGCCACAGCACCCTTATACAACGCCTCAGCAACATCGGCATACAAGGAAAAGCCCTGGACTGGATCATCTCATTCCTCACTGGGAGAACTCAAAGAGTTCGACTTCCCCCATTCAACTCAGAGGCCACTGAAGTCATCTGTGGCGTACCACAAGGATCTTCACTCAGTCCCACCCTCTTCAACGTTTACATGAGTCCTCTCGCCTCCATCGCGCGTCAACACAACCTCAACATCATATCATACGCCGACGACACCCAGTTAATCCTGTCCCTCACCAAAGACCCCAAAACAGCCAAAAACAATCTTCACGAAGGCATGAAAGAAGTAGCCGAATGGATGAAACATAGCCGCCTAAAACTCAACTCAGACAAAACTGAGGTGCTCATCCTAGGATCTTCCCCCTCTGCCTGGGACGACTCTTGGTGGCCCTCCGCACTGGGCTCAGCATCCACTCCCACAGACCATGCACGTAACCTCGGCTTCATCCTAGACTCCTCTCTCTCGATGTCCAGACAAGTCAACGCAGTCTCATCCTCCTGCTTCAACGTACTTCGCATTCTCAAAAAGATCTTCCGCTGGATCCCCCTCGAGACAAGAAAGACTGTCACCCACGCACTGGTCACGAGTCGACTGGATTATGGAAACACCCTCTACGCCGGAATCACAGCAAAATTACAGAAAAAACTCCAACGCATCCAAAACACATCAGCAAGACTCATATTAGACGTCCCTCGCCAAGATCACATCTCCGGACACTTAAAAGACCTCCACTGGCTTCCCGTCAACAAAAGAATTACTTTCCGACTTCTCACCCACGCACACAAAGCCCTCTACAATCTAGGACCCGAATGCCTCAACACTCGACTGTCATTCTACAAACCCACCCGCCAACTAAGATCGTCCAATCAAACCCTCGCCGCAGTCCCGCGCATCCGAAGATCCACCATGGGTGGCAGATCATTCTCATTCCTTGCTGCCAAGACCTGGAACACACTCACTACTCACCTCCGCCTTACTCAAAACCACATCTCCTTCAGAAAAGAACTTAAAACATGGCTATTTGACAAATAATGATCCCCTCCCCAAGCGCCTTGAGACCCTCTGGGTGAGTAGTGCGCTATACAAATGCTCGAACTTGAACTTGAACTTACCTTAAAAGGCAGACACTGACAGTAAACATGCGGTGTCCAATTAACATGTGATTACCGTGAGTGAGACTTGAGTGAAACTCACCCACAGTTAAGGTAAAAAAAAATGAGTGATACAAACAGCAAAAAAACACAGGTTGAATAAATGTATGGACCCCATTTCGCTACAGTCTAGGCAAAAGTAAGGCTAAGACAGTGATAGTGCATCTAGCTTGTTTATGCTCACCACACATTTTCTGACTTTTAGGTTTTTAGTTGCATGACCTTTAGGCACACATGTAGTAACCTAAATTATAGTGGAATCATGTAGATATGAAAAAGAGTAGGAGAGAATGCTGATCCTTGGAGAGCTCCACAAGCGATGCTGCTAAGCTGGATTGTTTGTCCAACCGACGTGCGGTCCTGCACCTCGCTGGTAGCGCTGCTGTTTTTATTTTTCACTTAACGCTTCCGCCCATTTTCATTATCGCATTGTTCTTTGTGCTGTGGCAACTACTGTGTTCTCTACTTGTGACCCACCCTACCTTGCTGTTAGTTTGTGGCTTCAAATGCCCCGGTCCACCGCATACTCCCTTGGCTGTTTGCTGTGGAGGGACAGTTGAAACCTGACCGCCGGAATCCCCCGCTTCCGGTCGGCCACTTCTAGTCGCCATCTTGGTTGGCGGTCTAGTTGTTTGGTCTCCCTGACTAAACAGTATTTAACTGGGAGATGGCGCGGGAGCGCAGTGGACTCGGTCAGCAGGCGTGCCGGTGGCACGCCAAAGGCAAGTCCGTCTGCGCCCTTTCGCACCTGTACGTCACCTCTAGCTAGGAATGCTGGCTGGGGCTCCTTAGGATTGAGCACCTATTCTAGGGAAGAAATATTACAAGTCAATTCCGCGGCTAAGGTATGTAGTGCGCGTCCAGTAGGTCCTCTAGAGGGGCCTTTTGGTTGTTTGTGCTGTAGGTATGTCCCACCTATGCTATTGCCTCTTTCACCCCCTCCCCCCTCTTAGCCCAGGTCGTGGCTGAAAATTCTTAATCTAAATGTTAGGTCTTTGGCTAAGCACTATCTAGAAATTTATAACTTGGTCACGGAGGAATCTCCGGATGTGTTTTTTCTGACTGAGACTTAGCTCAACGACGATATGGTGGCTGAACCTAACTTAGCGCTGCCTTCTGGGTACACTATTCTTATGATTAATAGAGAGTCCAGGGGGGGCGGCATTGCGATGATTTTTAAATCTTGTTACTCGTATCTTTTTATTAAAGAAGTAATTGAGGGCTGTGAATATGCACGTTTCAGCATTACTGTCAGCACCCATCTGACCATTTCAGGACTGTTACTATATCGCCCTCCGTGGCCCCCAACGAAATTTAAAGCTGCCCTATTGCAGGCAATTTGCACGATGGCAATGGGCACAGCTAATTTCAGCATTTTTGGTGATCTTAATTTGCACTTTGACCTAGTGCAAGACACTGAAATCTGCAGTCTGCTTGGAGATCTGGCTGCGTGCCATCTAAACCAACTGGTCCCTTGCCCCACCCACTTAGCTGGCAGTCTGTTAGACCCTATCTTCTCTAACATTCTTTCTGCAATGGTGGAGACTCCTAAACCCATTGGTTGGACTGACCACTCATTGGTAGTTATGTCCTTCCCTGCCATTGAGCCTCTCAATAAGGCTACCCAATTGCCTGTTTTTAGACGCTCTTGGCGTAAATTGAGGCTGGAGGCCCTGCACGCTCTCCTCGCCACGAACATCCCGGAACCTTACAATGATGTCGACACAGGCTATAGCTCATTTTGCAAATGGATCATCCAAGGGCTGGATTCTCTCATTCCTGCTAAATGGTTTAAAGGCCGCACTTCTGATGCCAGCCCTTGGTATAATGATTTGTTGACCATTCTATGGAAAGCCTGTAAGAAATCATAGCACGGGTGGAGAAAGGACTACGACCCAATGAGAAAAAAATGCTATCTGGCCACGATCAAACACTACCACAGAACTATTTGTACTGTTCGAGCGGCCTACTATGCCAACAAAATAAAGCTTAGCTCTAACCTGGCCAAATGCATTTTCAAGATCCTTAAAGATCTTAGGGTAAGGAAAAATGCAGTATCTGTTATTACATCTGAGCAGCAGTGTGATGATCTGGCTACTTTTTTTGTTGAGAAAGTTCGCACCATCTATAGGTCCTTCCCACAAGGGTCTACCTCCCGTCGATAGCTCTTTGTGGATCCTCGCCACTGCACTCTTTGACAGATATTCCCAGTATCCTGCAGGAAGAGTTTACTCGCCTGAGTAGAAAGGTTAAATCTGGCTCTCCGGCCGATCCTCTAAAACCTGTCTAGTTTAGGGTCTTACTCTCTCTTTTCCCGGCCCGTTGTGCCAGATAGTTAACACCTCTTTTTCCACAGCGGTAGTCCAGGTACCGTGGAAACAGGCGAGGGTATCTCCTATACTTTAAAAACCATTGCTTAACCTGGCAAAACTGGAAAACCTTCGACCAATATCTCTCCTCCCCTAGGTGGCTAAGATAGCAGAGTCGCATGCCAATAACACACTAATGAGTTTCCTGAGCACCAACAATATCTTGGATGCATCTCAAAATGGCTTCTGCCCTGGTCACAGCACGGAGACTGCTCTCCTGGCTGTGACAGAACATCTGCGGACCATTCTTGATTCCGGTCAGACAGCGGCACTGATCTTGCTTGATCTGAGTGCCGCTTTTGATACGGTCTCGCATGGGATTCTGTTACAGCGGCTGGAAGAAGCTGGTGTGGTGGGCCTGGCACTGGAATGGTTCAGATCATTTCTGACCGAAAAATCTTTCTGAGTGTCGACCCCCTGTTTCTCTCTCAGGCGCATCCCATTGATCAGGGTGCGCCTCAGGGCTCTGCACTGAGCCCTATATTGTTTAACCTGTATGTTCAGCCTCTTCCAGCGGTGGACAGGTACTCGGGCTCTCACCATGGTCTTGTATGCAGACGATACGCAGCTGGTGATGGCCGTGGCAGATGGTTCCGCATTGGATGCCTCTAGGTTTAGAAGTGGACTGGCTGCCATGGTAGAGTGGATGACAGTACATTGTCTCCAGCTGAACGCTAATAAAACAGAGGTTCTGTTAGTGGTGAAGAACACAAGTATGTAGAGTGAGCAATAGTGGCTGAACGTTCTTGGTAGCACCCCACCCCTAAGTCAGTGGTTAAGAACCTGGGGATATGGATGGATTCCACCCTTAGTTTTCAAGACCATACTAAAAAAGTTGCTGGCACCTGTTTCGGCCTCCTTCGGCGACTTAAGCCCCTTCTGAAGAACTTTGAACCACCTATGCACCAGCTGATTGTTCAATCAGCCATTCTATCCAGACTAGAGTACGATAGTTCTCTTTTGCTGGGGCCAACCAGACTGAGGTTCTGCGGTTGCAGCGTGTTCAGAACGCTGCCGCCAGAGCCTTGCTGGGACTTCCGCAGACCTGCCCCTCTGATGGTGCTATCCGGAGACTTCATTGGGTACCTATGGCTAAGCGTATTCAATTTAAGACACTGTGTCTATCTTTTAAGATCTTGAAGCTTGCCTCGCCCAGCCTGCTAACCATTCTGCTCACCCCGTATGTTCCTACCCGCCAGTGGCGCTCTTTGGGGAAGCACTTGGTTAGTGTTCCCCGTGTGAAACGCATTCGGGCCAGGGGTCATTCCTTTTGCTGCATGGCAGCTAAGTTATAGAATACTTTGCCTCTTGAGATCCGCAGGATGGAACGCCTGCTGGACTTTAGGAAAGCAATCAAAACTTTACTATTTCCCTCTGCCTAGTCATTTTCTGTCCTCTCTCCTGTTTCTGGTGCCTTACTGTTTTGGTTTTTAGTTCCGTTATTCTGATGCTGGCATCGCCGGGACGCCCCTTCGCTGGGGCAGCTGCACGCTATACAAATCTAGTTAACATAACATAACATAACAGAAAGGAGGACAGTATTATCTGATGAACCTATTGAGTAAGAAACAGAAAAACCATTTGAGGGTTTTTCCTTTTACACCGCAGTTGGTTTCAAGGCATCTGGGACTAACTCTAATCTAATGTATCAGACGCTGCTCTGAGATAAATTATCAGAGGACTAAATCTTGTGTGCTGGATCCAACAGGAGCAATGCACTCCTTTGTCTCTCATTGCCTCCACTAATAACCAATTACAATAAAATGAGGATCAGAGAGAAAAAAGAGACACTAGACTTCAACACTCTCAGCCATCACTTTTGCTGGACAGTTGTATCTGTAGAACATAGTGGATGTCTAAAGGCATAGATCTTTAGTAAGTTGCAATGAATGTACAACAGCTAGTTGTAACAGTGAATGCATATACCTTAGCGATATCTCTGTATCAACAACTCTCTGTGGAACCTGTATTCACCAAAACGTTAAGCATACAAGAGAGAAGTGTCTTAAATATATGGTCACTAACACTTCTCTCTGTGAATAGGATGACTCTTAGGCTCGGGTAAAATTTCCATTACACTGGCATAATATTGCATAAATCCTGTAATTTTATGCTATTCTTGTTATATGAAATTCCCAAAATTGGGGTAATAGGCAATGTAATTACGGTCTGTTCATGGCAAAGAGTTTGCGAATGACCAGAACGTGAACAGTTGCTGTTTGCAGCTTTTGTGCTATTTTTGCTATTTTGGATGTCAGGAAACATTTCATACTAAAATATATCACCAAACACTGGGTTTGCATTTTGCATAATTATGAGCATTTTCCCATAATTTTCCAGAAATTCTGCATAAGTATACAAGTGCAAATTACAAAAATTTCACACAACCCTAAAACTACACAAGTATTTGTTCCCATGCACTTTCTATGAAAGATGAGTTATACTACTTTACTTTTATGTCACTGCCATGCAATTAGCAAACATTAATGTTCTGTCATTCCTAACTTAGCAAAACACACAAGATGATGGACGGAATGTTACACAATGGCAAAACATTCATCCCCCAGTCACTGATCTGGGTTTAATCCATCGTTATTTTGCTCATCAAGCCACCCCAGTTCACACATGGCCATATGCAAATCAGTCTTGACCCTGTGCCTCATGGGAACAGTCCAGCCCGAATTGACAAGCCATGTCTTCCCTGGACCGGAATCAAGCATCCTAGGACCAGTTTCTGGCTATCAGCCGTCTTCAGCCAGGATAGCTTGACTCCAGTGGCTTAGTGAGCATGGGACCCACGTCTGGGCATACCCTTCCCACATAGGGTGAACAGCAAAACACACAAGATTGGCAGGGTATGCTCAGACGTGAGTCCCTTACCCACTTTGCCACTGGATTCAAGATAGCCTGGCTGATGAGGGTTATGAACCCGAAACCGGTCCCAGGATGCGTGTTTCCGGTCCAGGGAAGACATGGCTTGGCAGTTTGGGCTGGACTGTTCCCATGAGGCACAGGGTCAGACTGATTTGCATATGGCCATGTCTGAACTGGGGTGGCGGAGTGAGCTAAGGACTGGTGATGGATTAAACCCAGATCAGTTGACTGGGGGTGAGTGTTTGATTTCCTCAAATGCTCCGTCCATCATCCCCTTTTGTATCGCTTTGTTTGCCCTAAATTGGCAGGGTATGCTCAGATGTGAGTCCCTTGCTCACTTTGCCACTGGATTCAAGATAACCTGGCTGATGAGGGTTATACACCCGAAACCGGTCCCAGGATGCTTGTTTCCGGTCCAGAGAAGACATGGCATGGCAGTTCGGGCTGGGCTGTTCCCATGAGGCACAGGGTCAACCTGATTTGCATATGTCCATGTCTGAACTGGGGTGGCGGAGTGAGCTAAAGAATGGTGATGGATTAAACCCAGATCCGTTGACTGGGGATGAGTGTTTGATTTGCTCATTCGCTCCATCCATCATCCCCTTTTGTATTGCTTATTTAGCAGCTCATGTTGACATGACTGAAACTCTAATATCTTATGCATAGACACATCTATATATAATGAGCAACAATAGTCCTTACTTAAGACTCCTTCCTGTTCTGTCACAGAATAAATCACAAATGTAATCTGACAATTCTACAGTCCTTAGAAAAGGTCTTCAAAAATGGTCAATATAATTCACAGTTTATTTCCACCACACAACTCTAATTTCAAAATATCTGTTTGTATTTCCAATGTTATTCAAACAATTCCAAAGGAAGCAACTGTTCTCTGCAAAGGAAAGCCTTGGTCTTCGTGCAAGGTTCTAACTCCAGCAGCATTGTATTATGATTAGGGCTCCCGGTTTTATGGTATTTATTTTTATAACGATAAATATAAAAATGTACTTATTCATATTTGTTTTTTTGCCATTATCTTGTTATTTATCCATATTTATTTTATGTTTTAACACTAAATGGAGTTGTTAAATGATATATTTCCACATTTATTTAACTGAGAAAGATGCACTCATATTTTGAAGCCTGCCGCGTTTCGGCAAACTAAGCAGCCCAATATAACAAAACACTAGACTGACAGGTAAATATTAAAATTATATATGACTATATGTGAAATTTTGCCCCTATTTAAGCGAATTTGATTCTGTTTTTAAATCCCTATGATACCTATCTGCTTAACAGTTGGTGTGGAATTCGTGAAGGACAACAAGGAGAGTCACTTATAAGAAGTACAATTTTGTGTATTTTTCTGATTTAAAAAATAATTAGACTATTTTCTGTCTGTATTTATCTGTTAAAGTCAGTAAAAACAGAAAACTGGAAGCCTTAATTATGATTGTTGAGCAAAGATGCTGTGGGCCACAAAGAATGTAATAACTGAAATCCAAGATGGCCACTGCTTCTCCAGTACTCATGGCTTGATAGGAAATATAGTCAACCATCGGGGCACTGTCATTTAGGGCTTGCCATGCACCCCGAAGCCTCTCTCCAGACAGGCTACCCTGAGATGGGCTCTATACAAACAGGTTTAGAGTATTTCTCCTCCGTGCTTGCTGAGTCTGACATGGTAAGGCATGTCTCCACCTATGCTTCCTGACATTCCCCCACAAAAGCTGCAGTCTTGGAAGTGTGGCTCCTACTTTGTCAGGATGTCTTGTATAAAAGTCTTGGCAAAAACGTTGGGCATAAACATTAAAAGTGGACTCCCATCATTGCTCCTGAGATCCAAGCCCCACGAAAAACTGCAAACCTTTTCTGACAATTCTTGCATGTAAAACTTACTTGCCCTATAATCATTTTCAGAACTCAATTTAACTGGCATAGAACGTGAAGCAAGAAACGTTTTGCAGCAAAGGGTTTCAACATAAAGGCATGAAAAACCAGGTGGATTTTCATAGAGTGAGGTAGTTTCATTCATGCAATATCAGGATTCACAATGTGCTCTATCATGGAACCATAAATGTAACTTGCAATTTAGAAGATGTTTTCAGATGCAGATTTTTTGTGAGTAACCAAACCTTCTCACTTAAAACATATTGGGATGCTGGATGTCTCTTACAATCAGCTTTCAGTTCCTGTTTCTGAATACCTGTTAACTCAGGTGTTGCACAATAGGAATGTATGTCGTGAGGAAGTGATCCAATGGATATGTGTGTGAAAATGGTGACCCTACATATGACAGTAAGGTGACAATCCAATAGACACATGTTCAGTGTTTTTTCATATTAACTCTGGTAACCACAACATCTTATAATAGGTATGATAGGGATGCCCTTTCACCTTTAGCTCTCCAGTCTCAACTAGCAAGCAATTAAAGATGGTCATATAACTTAATCGATCTTGATGGTCTTGCTTCAGGTTTAGCAGTTCATTGTCTAAAGATTTACTGTCAAACAATTTCCACATCAGATCACAAAAAGCAGAAAATGTATAAAGCAAATGATCTTTTCTCTATACAAATGGAATGTTCCAATTTGCCACATTCCTGCATAAATATGACAGAAGAAAAGCTGCCTTAGTTTGACAATCATTGAAAGACACAGATTTGCACAAGATGTGTAACTGACGCCGATTAAGAACCAATGCAAAATTCCTTTGTTTCTGCAAAAACTTTCTGGAGGTGCTAAGGATATGAATTGAGTCATCACAGAACAGGAATGTGTAAAAAAAGCAGGTACATCTCAAAGTAGTTTGTAAAACCCATGTATCGGAGTTTTTGAAGCCTTATGGCGAGTTGTGAGGCCAGGAATATGTTTTTTATCACCTCCATTGATGCAGATACCCCATAGTTTGGTATCCCTCCGGGCTCATAAATACCTTCAACCAGAAGTTTTCCCATACCAAATGTGGACTGACATGCAGATTTTGGTGTGCTGGCACCAAAATCTGCATGTCCTGGTCCGAAAGTGCACTTGGCATTTTTTACCAATTAAAATTCGGCAGGTTTGACCTGCCAAAATGTATGTTTTAGCTTTGAAACTTTTCTTAAGGGCCTTCTTTAGAGTTTAATAGAGTGGGTACTTCATTGCAACTGCAACAGTGTACCCTTTCCGGCAAACAATTGGTACATCCATTGGACTTACAGGTGGGTGGACCTTAAGTCTGGTAGTGATAGAGCCAATATGTAACTTTGGACAGTGGAAAACTTTGCCTAAAAGCCTGATTCAGAGTTTGGTGGAGAGGGTACCTTGTTGCAACTATGATGGAGTACCCTCTTCACCAAAACCTTAGTACTCCAACCTGATTTACAGGTGGGTGGACCTCAAGTATGGTAGTGATGGAGCCTGATACGTCTCTGTTGCTGACATACTCCTCCAACAGCTCAACAGAGTACGAGCAGTTGGAGGGTTACATAGAACACCGTCTGCCCGAGTGGACTGGTTTATATATATGTTTTTCCTGTTCAGTAAAAAAAAATAACCCCACACCATAGGAGACAGCTTCTATGATGTGAGAGTTATTATTTTTGCTTTTTTTTACAACAAAAGTTTTGCAGGATCTGGTGTCAGGGGTAAGACACCACTCTTACCAGTTGAATCTCATTGCATGATGTTTAGGATATGTTTGGTATCTTCCTAGTATTTCAGCGTCCTTTTCACCATCTTCAGTTCGCCACAATCATCTGTCTGAGAGACTCCAGACATGAAATGCTTATGGAGCTAGATCAGGAGTGCATCCCCAACATAACGAAAGAGTTTGGGTGTCAGATTGGACTGGACTAAGATTGAATTTGGGGTTGAAAAATGGAGCTGTTCAGCGAGGCCGTTATTCCTGCCAAATTCAGGTTAGGCTCCCCATAAATCTGTATTTATTTTGGTTAACTTCCAAGTAGTACATCATTATTTTTACAATCTGGTGTAAAATGCAGAATGCAAACAAATCTAATCTCTTGCATAAATGAGAACTCAGATCAATTTTTTTTAAACAAGTTTTATTGAGATTTCAAAGTTGAGACTATACATCATACAGTGACATAAACTAGTAGTCCATAATGGACCTGTTAGTTGTATCTTACTCAAATTAATTACATACATAACAATTCCCAAACTATTAACCCAATCCCCACCCCCCTTTCCTAAGTTGCACCCCAATTCATTACACATTTCTGGTAGGTAGGTTTGCTCCAGAAAAGTCACCTTGGTTGTTGCAAGTAGCATGTAGAGGGCCCTTCATTGTCCTGTTACAATGAGGTGTTGGTATGTACGATGTTGGGAGTTTGCTCATTCATTAATTTTTCTTTTTTTAGGGGTTGCGGGGGCAGGGGAGCCCCTTAGGGATGGTACCCGTGACTTGGAATCTGGTCTCTTTAAACAGTCCACCAGTGCTTCCCAGGCTTGGCCCATGTCGATCGACCCTATTCCACTCCTGGCATCTCTCAGTAGCACCTCACCTTCATAACCAGCCCATTTCTCTAGTTCCTTACGCCATGTGGTTTCTCAGGGCCCCCTTTGGTCTTCAAAAGTGTGGTAATTTCCCTCTTCGCCAATATAAATCGGTAGGGGAGTACCTGCTGGGGGGGTGACGTGGGGAGGGGGAGGGGCAGGGAGGGGGTACGTAATGTATGGTTAATGGAGGTTTGCAGGTAAGTAAACATTTAAATAAATCAAACGAATTTCGTTGCGCGCACTGCATCCCCAAATGCAATGCAGTGCGCGCCCCGGCAGGTGCTCCCCTACCGACCGCGGCTGACAGAACGCCGTCGTCACTGCCCTCTGGAGCAGAAAGTGGCCCTGTAGAAGGACAAATTGTGTTCTGAAGTCCTCAAAAGGGATTCCCTTTAGGTATAGATCTCCCACCCTCATCGCCCCAGCAGTCACCCATTCCATCAGTCGTCCCAAGTTTCCACCACGGGGCAACGGTGTGAGCAGAGTGATGGGCAGGTCAGGTGAATAAGGGAATAACCAACGCGTCTACTGGAGACAGTGCTTCCAGCACCGGCGCACCACGTGGAATTCCCAGGGATCGTCCTCATTAGGGTGCCCTCTGTTTAGTAACACCCCCAGCCCATTTGTCCCAACACTTAATAAACATCTGGGGGTGTTACTAAAGAGAGGGCACCCTAATGAGTCCCCTTATAAACCCAGTGGTGAAGGAATCCAGCTTTAGTCCAGCTTCCAGTATATGCATCTGGGGATCCATATCTGCAGTGTCTTAATACCGTAAAAAGGTATAATAATAATCGCGGCAGCGCCACCTTATCTGCTACTGAGAGTGGAAGCATTTTACAGAACCCTGTGATTGCCAATAGCTATTCCCACATTCCCATCAAGGAGGTTGGCCTGTTTGTGAAAGATTCTGACACCCAGGTATGATAGAGAGCATGGTTCCCATTGTAAAGGGTTTAATTCCTTTGGGGGGCCCGGTTCACTTCTGTCAGGAATAGTCTGGATTTTTGCCAATTAGCATTTAACCCAACAGGGCCCCAAACTCTGCCAGCATGTTCCTGGCTCCATCCAAGTCCTCTGTCTGGTCCCTAAGAAAGAGAAACAGATCACCTGCATATAAGGCTATGTGGTGATGGCAGTCAGCCACTTGCACTCCCTGATACCAATTCCCTATTTTGGCATGGAAGGCCAATGTAAATTGATACTTGTATAGCGTACTACTCACCCGCAAGGGTCTCAAGGCGCTTGTACGAATACCGCTGTGGAACCCATCCTGACTTTCCCTGTGAGGTGTCCACTCCTGGGCACCCCCAAGGTGGAGGCCAGGCATCCTTAGCATTGTGGGGGCCGTTGTGGAGATTAAGCAAGCTATTGTCCAGAGTTGCAGAGTGGGACTCCATGATTGGAATAGGCACTGAGGCGAGAATTATCAGGTCCATGGAATTTTTGAGCCCAAGACCCGCCGAGGCGGGGAATTGAACCCTGGTCCCGGGCTAGACCTCTGCATCAGGGTCTGCCGCTCTAACCATTGAGCCACACTTCTACATTGCTCCATGGCTCCATTGCCAGCGCAAACAACAATGGAAACAGAGGGCATCCCTGTCTTGTCCCTCGCCCTACACTGTAACTCTCAAAGATGGTCTGACCTGTGTGGTCTCTAGCTGTGGGGTATTTTTACGGATGTTTGGTCCACATCAAAAAACAAAAAAATCCATTCTAAGCTGTCAAATGCTTTTTCTATGTCGACATCAAATATCGCTGCTTCTCTGTGGTCCTATATGTTAATCTCCAGGAGGTGTCAACAGGCGCCTTATATTAAGTGCCGTATTACCGCCTGGAATAAATGCTGGTTGGTCCAGATGTACTAGGTTGGACATATGTGGGAGGAATCTGACAATATCATGCTAAACATTTTGAGGTCGATACTCAGCATTGACAGTGGCCGGTAGGCCTTGCAGCCGTATGTTGATTTGCCTGGCTTCAGCAAAGGTATTTTTCATAGATGTAGGAATGCTTCCTCTCTTTGGCTGCTTTGTAGAGTTCCATGTGTTTTAGGGCCAATTCCACCTTGTAATTATCATACAACTCGACCGGGAACCCATAGGCACCTGGCTTCTTTCCCCTCTGATAACAATCCCTTTATTACCCTAATTTCCTGTAGGGTGATGTCATTTCCCAGTCCGCAGCTTCTTCTCGTGTAAGGGTGTGAAGGGATAATGGGTTCAAGTAGGCCCGAAAGAAATCACCATTGTGTTTGATGGGGCTTGTGTATAGCTCCGCAAAGTAGCTGAGAAAGTGTTGGTTTATCCTATTTTGTCTGCACAGTTTGGTTGCTCCTTCAGTTTCAATTTCCCCTACCACTGAGTCCCTTTTCATTGGGTTAGCCAGCCAGGGCAATAGTGATCCTGTGTGGTCACTCTTCTAATGGGCTTTCATCATATAGTTTCTATGATCGAAAACCTGATTAGTTCCACCTGATTCGCCACTTTCTCCCTATGCTCTAGCAGACTTGGTTGTAAATCTGGTTTCCCAGGCATGCTTCTCTCTACCTCCCTCAATTCTAGATCAGCTGCCTGGACATCCTGTAGTAGGATACCTCTTACTACCATCAATTTGGCTATGTACTGCTTTAAAAGCATCTCAAAACCACCTGCTGGGAGGAGGCCGTATCGCTATTATCTGTGAAATACTGCCTGATATAGTCCCTGGTTATATCTTGGTAGTGTGGGTCTTCCAGTGGCTCTGGTTTTAGTCTTTACATGGAGATGTGTGGTTTTCGATGCTCCCATTTCAGGTGGAGAAGCAATGGGTTGTGGTCGGATATGGTTCTGGCTATATATTCCACTTCATGGACTAGGGCATGAACAACTGCGATGCATAAGAATGTGTCTAGTCATCTGTGTAGTTTGTGTAAGCTTGAGAAAAAAGAGTAGTCTCTTATTTGTGGATTCCTCTACAGCTAAGTGTCTATCAGTCCCCATCTTCTCTGCCAATCTGTGAAGGTTTGAGCCATTCAGGTTACTGGTGCATCCCACAATGGAGGATGTGAGTGATCTAATTGGGGGTCTGCCACACAATTGAAGTCTCCGCCCAATACTGTCAAATGAATGAGAAAAAGAGCCAATGGTCCTGAGAAATCCACCAAGATTGTCTTCTGCTTGACACTCAGGGTGATATATTTATGATTGTTATGTCCTGACCTTCTAATCGGCAGTCACTACTACATGCCTGCCTTCTGGGTCTATCAAATGCCCTGCAGTTTGTAATGGTACCCCTGCTCGAACCCAAACCAGTGTGCCGCGAGCGTAAGCCTGAAAAGTGATGAAATGAGCTTGACCTCGCCACCGTCTCTGTAGTGCTGCTCCCTCTTTAGCTGTTAAGTGTGTCTCTTGTAAGAGCACAAAGAAATACCTCGCCTGTTTAAGTGGTAAAACACTTTATACCATTTCATCACCATGTGCATCCCTCTAATGTTCCAGGGAGGAATTTATACATCATGAGGGTAATCATTGCTCCCATTGCAAATATTCAAGTGTCCCCCTTCTAGGGTTGAGCACTAATCCTTATCAAGTAACCTTAAAAAACAAACTTTTACAACAGAATCCCAGGGGATGCAACTCGCATTCTCACATGCAACCAGCACATAACATTTAGGCCAACTCCCATACCCCAGGACAAATAGGCAACTGCCCCCTATCCAAACTAGCAAACTACTCACAACCATTCATGTGAGTACTCATTTACAACTTTTTCTAGGGGGGGGGGTAAGGCAACTCTGTGTTCCATGACTGAGTTCTCCCACCCAACTATCTGTGCAGGGAAGGTGTTTCCCAGCTCAGGAAAGAACAGTAATTCTTTCAGCTCTCTCTCCTCCTTGCAGCAACTTTCCCACCTCACTCTTGAGTCACCATCCATAGAGCCCATCATATAATTTCATCTGATGTCCCTGGAGCTACTTTGGGCAGATCCCACTCAAGTCTGCTCTCCTTCTCTCCTGTCGAACTTCTTCCAATGTGGAGACAACTGTGTTGCGGCATCTGGGCCTGCGCTTTGATCTAGACCTGCGAAGGCGCTGGCTGCTTGAGTTTTGACTGGTACCAGGGTGCAGACGTTGATCGAATCAGGTCCATACTCCCTGCAGGGTCTAGAAGAATTAGAACTACGTGCCCTCCTCAGTCACCACTCTCAATTAGGCTGGGAACATAATTGCATACGCTATGCCCTGATGCCTGAGTTTTTCTTTGCATCAAGGATGGACGATTGTTGTCTTTGTACTTCCCTAAAGAAGTCTGGAAAAATCCAGACTGTACTGTTCTCCACAGCGAGGTCCCCTCTGCGTCTGGCTTGGTTTAAAATATTGCTTCTACCTTTGTACTACAACAAGTGTGCTGCCACAGGGCATGGTGAAGTCCCTGGGAATGGAGGTCATGCCGGCACTCTATACGGTCACTCCAGGGTGAAAAACGAGGAGAGGCCCTCATCCGCCACCGCCTCTCGGAGCAATCGCTTTGAGTATTCTACCATGTTACTCCTTTCAACTTTCTCTGGCAAGCCTATTACACAAATATTGTTCCAGTGTGATCAATTTTCAGCATCTTCTGCTCTTAGCTCAAGAGTTCGGACCTTGGCCTCCAGGGTAGCAAGCCGCTGAGTTGCTGTCAACACCAGTGGTAAACCTGCTATGTCTCTCTCTGTTGCTGTAGCTCACTCAGTTAATCGGTGGTGATCATCCTGCAATATTCCCAGAACTGTCACCAGAGTATCTATTTTAGTCTCAAGCACATTGCGAGAGGTTGTCTTGGTTTGCATGATATCTTGCAAGATGTGGGTCCTGTTCTTCCAGTACTTGCCTAGAGTTCATAGTTACATCCATTGGCATGTTTGCTGTTTCTTGGTCTCTCTTTCTGGCAGTTTCCCCTGTCTTAGGTGAGAAGGTTAGACAATGCCCACTGACTGCTGGGATGCAGTATAGTGACACTGCTAATCATGGTATGATCAATAGGCTTGTTCTAGTGGCAGACTGCTCACTTTATGTTAGAGTTGGTTTTCGCAGGTTCCAGTTGATGAGGTGCACTTATGACTCGAAGAAGAAGGGCTGTGTTCTCTTCGTAGCTCCCCCCAGGTCTATCTGTTTGTGGATGTATGGGTGGTTGTCACCTAGGTGTTGCTGCAATAACTGGGGAGAGTGTCTACATGGAAGCACTATCCGTCCCTTGTTCTGCCCAGGTATTGGTTTGCACCAGTTCAGTAGTGAACAGAGGTCCTCTTGCCCCAATGGGCATCAGTCTATTCTTCTAGATTGCCATAGCGCTTGTGGCCAATTTAGGCAGCATTCTACTCTCCAAGTCCCCAGCTCTCTGCTATGTCCCCAGGGAACTATGTGGTCCATTAGCTTGCCACACGTATGTTTTGCAACAATTGTCGCTATCCTCCCTGAAGATTCTTCCAAATTTCGAAGTCTCTAAGTGGGCAACCCCTGAGCCCAGTGGAGATCTTACCGCTGATCACAGCCATTGTTCCTTCCCAACAGACTGTCGCTCTCGGAATAAAGGGGGGGAGAAGGATGTTGTTGTATGGATGAATATAAATCCAGAAGATAATAAATAGTATGACTTCTATATTGGAGAAACAGGAAACAGGTGCGTCCAGATTGGCAGCAGTAACAGTACTGGTAAAAGCAGAACAGAACATTGAACAAGGAATACACATTCCAAATTCTACTACCATATTAAATAACAACAAGGAAGGAGAATACAACAACCCCCCTCTTTATAATAAACAAAAAATAAAAAATAAAGAAATAAGTCGGAATCATATGAAAATATAACAAGGATATAACTTAATATCTAAAAAGAAAGAAAAATAGTGGTCAATCAACAACAGAATCGTTCAACAATGAAGGCAAAATCTTTTTCCTTTCACATTTCTCACTTATGATATTACCGCTTTCTTTATTTACACCACAATCAACTTCAGGTACAGGCATTTCATCATGAACAGGTATATCAAAATCAGTGGACCACAGTGGGTCAGTAACTATATCAGATGTGCTTCTATTATTTTTGTTACTTTTACTTAGTACAACTCTTTTCAAATTGCAAACCTTTCCGTTTTCAAGACGAACAGCATTGTTTAAAATTTCAGTGACTTTAATTGGATCATAAAACTTACTTACACCTTTAGCAACTTTTGTGGGCTTCTTGATTCTAACAAAATCACCTACTTTAATACAAGTGTTGGAAACATTATTATGAGTATTATAATATTCTCTGATTTTAGTTTTGTCCTCAGTAAGTCTTACTTTAACCAATTTGGATGACCATGTTAAAACTGAACTCTTCTTCAACCAGGCAGGATTAAACTTACATCTAGGAGATCTGCCACGCATCATTGCAAAGGGTGATCATTTTGATACATCATTTTTTGTAATTCTATATGCCCACACAGCTTTATTTACATGCTAACTTCCAATCATTACTACTAGAAATGGCTTCTTGAATTACTTCTTTTAACACTCTGTTAAACCTTTCTACTGTCCCATTCCCAGTAGGATAATATAGTGCTGTGGTTTTATGTTTCAATCCAACTCTATCAAAATATGTTTTGGCAGCTAATGAGGTGAATTATATGCCATTATCGCTTAAAAGTGTGATAGGTATACCTTCTGAAAAAAATACATTATCCAAAAACTCCAAAATGGAATTAGTGTCAGCTTTATTTACAATGTCAATAATAGGCCATTTGGTAAATAAATCCATTAGAACAATGATATATTCTTGTGATTCACCAATGGGCCCATTTTATCAATTGCAATGTTTTCCCAAGGTTGATTAGGAATACTAACATTTGACATTGGAGGATTTAAGGTGTGTAGTGTCTTATCTGAACAAGCACAAAAATCGCAATCATTAACAAATCTCTCCACATTTTTGTCAATAAATAGCCACTAGAAGGATTCCTTAACCACATTTTTAGTCCTAACTACACCAAAGTGACCTTCATGACATAACTCCAAAATAACATTCCTGATGCCAGAAGGAGGAATTACCTTACCATCTCTACAAATAATGCCATTCTCAATAGATATCTCAGATTTAACATCCCAAAAAGCTTTGTATTCTTTAGACAAAAATTTTTTCTTATGCCATCCCTTAAACATATACTTAACAACTTCCAGCAAAGCCATATCTTTAGAGTGTTCTTCTACCCAATCCTTATGTTTAATTGCAGATAATCCTGAATCGTGCACCAAGGCCACTTTAAAGTCACCCCAAGGGTCATCCTCACATGGCTCCAAGGGATTAGGTAAACGTGACAAGAAATCAGCAATTAGATTGTCCTTGACTGGAACGTAAATTATTTTGTAATTGTAGTATTGTATTCTCATAGATAATCCTGCTAACCTCGCAGAGGCAGAAGAAACACCTTCAGTGGAAAGTAACTTAATTAGTGGTTTTTGATCTGTCCTTAATACTACAAATGAAAGCTCTGTAGTGATCAAGTGCCCATGCACAAGCTAGTGCCTCCCTCCCAATTATTGGATACTTCTCCTCTGTGGGTGAAATTGACCTTTGGGCAAACAAAATAATTTTTTTCTTACCACTAGCGTTTTTTTGAGTGAGCACTGCTCCCAAACCCCTGTTACTTGCATCAACTGTGATGTATGTTTCTGAACATTAGTCAAAACTTGATAAATGTGGTACTTTTTTCCAAAAGTCATTAATGTATTGAAATTCCTCTTCACAAAGAGGATCCCAACTAAACTTCACATATTTTTTTTAGCAATTGTCTAATGTTAAATACCTTTTCTGCAAAATTTTGAATGAATTTCGCACAATATTCCGCAATTACCAGGACAGACCTTACCTCATCTTTGCAACTGGGGGATGGTACATTCTTTATGGCATCAATTAACTCAGGTTTTGGTTTAACTCCTTCTGCACATATTACATGGCCTAAATATGAAACACTTCTTTCACAGAATTTACATTTACTCAATTCAACAGGGAGAGCCCGATTCACAGAACTAACTTAAGACAAAATCGTAAACTTACTACTATTTTGGTATTCACAGAAGGCACTTACTCATTTTGGTATTCACAGAAGGCACTTAGGGCCCGATGTAGGTAATTCTTATTTACCACTTCTTAAATACCGAATTTTACCGATTCGGTATTTAAGAAGCGGTAAATATGAAGGGGGGAGATGTAGGTATTTCAGAATCTGTAAATACCGAATCCTTAAGATTCGGTATTTACCGATTCTGTAAATACCGAATCGGTATTGCCCATTGATTCCTATGGGCTTTGAAGCCCATAGGAATCAATGGGAAATACCGATTCTGTAATTACAGAATCGGTAAAATTACCGATTTTGCAAGGGTGACAGGGTGTCACTTTGACACCCTGTTGCACCCCTGTTCCTGGCTTGTGTGCCATGTGACACACAGACATGCCCTTAGGGCATGTCTGTGTGCCACATGGCACAGGTGTACATGCACAGATGTGCATGCACACTGGAATTCGTTATTTACCATGGAATAGTATTCCACGGTAAATAACGAATTCTAAAGGCCCTGTAGCACTGTTTAAAGTGCTACCTACATAAGAAAATACAGATTCGGTAATTTTACCGATCGGTAATTTTACCGAATCTGTAAAATTACCGATTCGGTAAAATTACCGAATCTGTATGTTTTTCACAGCCCTACATACCAATGTCCAAATACCGGTCGGAAACGGCCGAAAATCGGTATTTTCGGCCGTTTCCGACCGGTATTTAGACACCTACATCTGGCCCTTACTCATTTCGGTATTCACAGAAGTTAGGACTCCTAACTTTAGGACTCCTAAATGCCTTCTGTGAATACCGAAAGTCTTAAAGTTAGGATTTTTGTCAGTTTAGGAGTAGTAAAGTTAGGCCTTCTAACTTTAGGACTCCTAAATGGCTTTTGTGAATACCGAAAGTCCTAAAGTTAGGATTTTTCTCATTTTAGGAGTAGTAAAGTTAGGACTCCTAACTCCCATATAGCAGCACATTTAGCTGGTCAGGCCCTCTGTTTTGAGTTTCCCAGCTCAAATGTAGTATGATGAGGCCAGCTGATGCCTCTCTGAGGGCCTCAGCTCACCTCCTCCAATATTCTCCACAGTTGTATGGAAGGCCTCGGAAAGTGGCACCGGAGTTTGTATCTAGGAAAGAGCCCCCCTGCTCCTTCCTATTCACCGCCCTACGTGTTCTGCCACCATTTTGAGGATCCAGCCTCGTGACACCTGTTGATTCCGTTGAGCGGTCAGACTTCAGCACCCCCACTCAGCTGCCACGTCGTTGCAGTTCAGCACTCAGCCTTAAGGTGTTTTTTCTTATCTATTATGTCTTGGCTTTTTTTTTTTTAAGACCTTTATTGTACATTATTATTAATACACAGCAATGAGCCTACAACCGAGGGGCCGGCTGCGGTAGTTCAACTGTTGCTATTTTACTAATCTGGTTACACAGCCCTTCAGCCGACAACGTCAGGTCCGGCGGCGTGAAGTTGGATAAATGCCGCAATTAGTCAATCATTGCATATTCAAAGTAGAGTGTTGTCTCACTTTTATATAATAAAATATAACCATACATTTTAAAATAGATACTATTAATGACAATTAAACAGAACCATTGGCAGTGCTTACACAATCGTATTACTGTTACAATGACAATGTGTTTTATTTTCCTGCTTGTCGAGTCTCTTGTGTACTGGCTATGTCTGGGCGTCCTAACAGGTCGTCTTCCTATTTTTGTCAATTGATGCTACTACTACTCTTGCCTCATCAGTTAGACCTTCTCAATATTCCTCCCCCTCCTCTTCCGAACCGGAAATGTCTTCTTCGCTCAGTGGGTCATATAAATCCCCCCGATACCCATTCCAAGGCATCCATATTTTATTCCACTTGCGTGGATTCGCCCTTACAGTATATACCGCTCTTTCTGTCAGCATTAGTATGTCCATGTTCTTACACCATTGCGTTAATGTAGGTACCTCCGCTGCCCCCCATCTCTGTGCTATATCTCTCTTAGCAACCATAATGCCAATTGTGGCCCAGAGCTGCCCCTGGCGCGTGAGGTCATTCGGGTCCCACACATTTAGCAAACATTTAAGGGGGTCAGGAGGAAGGGAGACTTCTAGTGTTTGTGAGATGGTGCGCATTACCTGTCTCCAATAGTCGAGTATCTTCGGGCACTCCCAAATCGTATGTAGGAAAGTTCCCTCATCCCCACACCCTCTAAGACAGTAGGGATGTGGCGCCCTGTGTAGCTTGTGTAGGGTGACCCTGGTGTAATATATCCGGTGCAGTATCTTAAGCTGCACCAGTCGGAACCTGGCTGAAATGCCTGCTTCTTTCGGGGACGCTAGTGCCGCATTCCAATCTGTGTCGTCCAAGTCCCCCAGTTCGCCCTCCCATTTCTCATGTAGTTTGCTTGTGGGATCTGGTAGGTTGTTTATTAGCTTGCGATATGTGAGTGAGGTGGCGCCGCGCTGCATAAAGTCAGTAAGCAACCGATCTTCCATCGGAGAAGCCTCGGGGATCTCTGTGCCTGCTGGTATTGCTGTCAGTAGTGCGTGCCTAATTTGGACATATCGATATGTTTCATTAGGGCCTAGCTCATATTGTTGCTGGAGCTGGGAGAATGGAACCACGGTCCCCTCTTTCCACAGGTCTCCTACCGTTGAAATGTCAATTGTGTCCCACTGTGTGAAGCCTTGCTCCTCCGTAAATGACCCAATGCTTTGGTGTCCCCTAGTGGGGTCAGTCTAGTAATCACGCCTCTCCATTTAAGTTTTGTTTGTGCTGCATACCATAATGCTACTGTGTGTTTTGTGGGCCCTATGAGTTTCGCAGCCAACCCTTTGTGGTAGAGGGCCACCAAGAAACTGTGCGTACCTAGTTGCGCCCTGTCTGCCCGGTATGCTGGATCGTCCTGGGGTACATGCAACCAGTGATTAATGATTTTAAGGTGTGTAGCCCAGTGGTACATCTGTAAGTTCGGCAACGCAATCCCTCCCTCATACCAACTTCTGTTTAGCTTTACATGCGCTATACGTGCTGGGCGGTCTCCCCAAAGCAGACCCGACACCATGGCCATCACTTGCTGAAAATATCATGGCGACACTAAGTAGGGAGTGTTTTCAAGCGCATAGAGGAAGCGAGGCAATGCCATCATTTTAAATAGCGCCGCTCTCCCCAGCAGTTTTAAAGGCAGGGCCTCCCAATGTTGTACATCGCGCCGCAGGCGGTCCAGTGGTGGCTTCAAGTTTTTGTCATAGAATTCGGATGGGTTCTGGGGGATATGGATTCCAAGATATTTGAAGGAGGTCTCTGCTATTTCTAGCTGACAGTCTGGGGGCAGGACTGGCACTGGACCGTGCAAAACATAAGTCACTGACTTTGTCCAATTTATTGTATACCCTGACACCGCCCCATGGGTATCGCAGAGCACCAGGAGTTCCGGTATACCACGCTCTGGATCCATCAAATAGACCAACATGTCGTCTGTGTAGAGGGAGACTCTGTCTTCCCAGGCCTATCCCCAGCTAATCCCCTTCAATAACGGCGTAGTTCTAATTAAGGTCGCTAGTGGTTCCAGCACCAAGGCAAACAGTAGGGGTGATATTGGACAGCCTTGGCGTGTCCCCCCGTGCAAGCTGTATTGTGCGTGAAATGTGGCCGTTTGCCGTTACATGTTCCCTCGGGCCAGAGTAGAGGAGTTGTATCCAGGATATAAATTTGGGGCCGAATCCCATGTGTGTAAGTACTGCAAATAAATATTGCCATTCGACCATGTCGAAAGCCATTCTAGCATCCAAGGATAGTATTACCACCGACGCCTGAAGTTGCTGTGCGCGCGCTAGCGCTCCATGCACTCGACGTAGGTTTAAAGCGGTACTTCTGTTTGGCATAAAGCCTGATTGATCCGGGTGGATCAAGTGTGAGAGGTGGGGCATTAATCTACTAACATAAACAAAGAAAATCCAACTTTGGGGGGGGAAAGGGAAGAGTGATCAAAAGGATATTGAAGCACTCAGTGTTTGATAAAATACCCCTCACACACCAAAAGGCCCCTTGGTGTCATGCTTCATCATTGGGGTCTTCGCACCCCTCTATCGGGATGCGGCGTGCTGCGACCTACGGATACGCGGGAGCACTTTCAAGTTGGCTATGTGTAGTGTACAGTGTGTGGGGTATGTGAATAAAGTGAGTAGGGAACGTGGTGAAGGTTTTAAAAAGTACCTGGCACTTGAGAGAAAAAAGATTTTTATTCCGAACTCTGGCTGGTACTATTAAAAATAAGTGCAGGGCGAGATCAACCTGTTGTGTTAATGAACAGGATCTCTGGTGTGCTATGTTGTCGACATGTTTCGGAGACTGGCTCCTTCTTCAGGACAGGGGCACAAACTCCCTTCCCTACTCACGTCTTCTTCTACAAAAAAAAGTGTGATTTTTACAGAAAAGTGAAATTTTTGTAGGAATAGGCTAAGTGTGCCTACAGCGGTCTGCTACAAGTACAATGACCTGCAGAAAGACAAAAACCAAAAGACTAATGGTTACCCATGTAGCGGGTAGTTGCAAGACGCAGTCGCCTTGAACCACACCATTTGCTTGATAATAAGCTAGTAAAAACGGACTCACACCACATACAACATAAAACACATAAAACTAGGATTTTACTGCCAGTTGTACTCATACTTATGAAGCCTGGTTGGTGGGCTTCATGAACAGCGTGTAGGGGTGTTGCTCCAATGGCTATCTGTAGTAGAGAATGATGTAGCTGTAATTTTACAATTCAATCTCACTTACTTTGGAGGAAAAAGAGGATCTCTTGTAGGATGTTCTTTTCTAGGTGATATACTCACAAGGTCTGGACACTCTGATCGCCGCCTACCCCTCGCGCTACTCCGCTGGTGTGGAGTCATGCGAAGGACATGGGTATTTATACTCTGTTTCGTTAATTGGGCGGAAACGGGAGTGACACCATGTATGGGTGTTCCGCATGTCAGCCATACAGGGCGATCGTATGTTACTGCTGCGTGAGCACAGGATCAGTGTCTGTCTGGTATGGTTAGTTTCCCTGTGTGCCGCTATGTCTTCGCGCATGCGTTGTGCGAGTTCAGGTTGTGTAATCACTCGCGCATGCGCGGTAAGCCCCAAGCGCCAAGCGCACTGGGTTCATTTATCGGAGGAGCGCGATTGCGGTCCACGTGTCTGCTAGATGCCCCAGTTATTTGTTGAATGGTGCTGAGTGAGGATAGCGACTTTATACATCCGAAGTGATTAGTAACCCCTTGCTAAGGTTGAGAATAAATGACAGTGGATCATGGCAGGGGAACCTTTTGACAGATGGGAATTACTCTATCAAGTACAGTACTGATGTTTTAGTGGTACTTATGCTGATAGTTGGCTCCAGGGCACATCATCATTAAGCCCAATGATATGGGTGCCCAGACGGAACACCCATCTTTGTTCCTTTTGGAAAAGACCAGCATCAGTGGGCAACTGTTCGATTATTGTCCATTTCAAATCGTTGACGCAGTGCTGCATAGTGAGGAAATGTGTGGCCATTTTCGTCGTACTTTTCTTACATCTCACATTGCTTTTGTGTTCATTCAATCGTGTTTTGACGGCTCGTGTTGTCATTCCCACATATTCAAGATTGCATGGGCACTTGATGAGGTAGATAACGTTTTTAGAGTTACAGTTCGTAAATCTCCGCTGCTCCCATGTCGATCCATTACGGAATGTGAGTTTTTTGCTTTTTTCGGTTAAATGGCAGCTGCTACAATTACCGCATGGGAAATGACCTTGAATCCCTATGGATGGTTGAGGGGATGCTGTTGTAGGTTTCGGTCTGGTGTGTACCAAAATATCTCTGAGGTTGCGTCCTCTGCGGTGGGCAAACATTGGTTTGTCTAGATCCAGATCACCGCTCGTCAGTATTCTCCAATGTTTGTTCACAATCTTGGATACTGCATTGGACATTGTGTTGAAAGTGGTCACACAGATTGGTCTTTTGTTTTGAGTGGGTTCCTTGGTTCGTTCCTCCAGTAAAGATTCCCTGTTATTGTTTCTAGCTCTTTTTAGTGCTTTGTTGATGATCCTGTCTGGATACTCTCTTTGTCTGAGTTTGTCTTTAAGGTCGGTCGCCTGTTCCTTGAAAGCAGACACGTCAGTGCAATTTCGCCTGAGCCGTAGGAACTGCCCGTAGGGCAGGTTTTCTCGTAGGTGGCGAGGGTGAAAGCTATCGTACCTTAGTAGGCAGTTCCTGGAAGTAGGTTTAAAATGGGTGGTTGTTTTAAGTATACCAGTATCTGCATAGATGTTGAGATCCAGGAACACCAACGTTTGGTTTGAAATGGTGCTCGTGAATTTCAGGAATGTGTTTTGGGTGTTCAGCCATTCCAAAAAGAGCTTGTGAGGGGTATTTTATCAAACACTGAGTGCTTCAATATCCTTTTGATCACTCTTCCCTTTCCCCCCCCAAAGTTGGATTTTCTTTGTTTATGTAAGTATCAGAGTGGAGCACAAATCCGACGAATAGCTCTACCTCCCTTTTTTGGTTTAAACTATAGTCTAGGCAGCGTGCAGCTGCGGGAGTATCCCTATCACACCACAGACACATAATCACATACACTAGGTAACTGTAGACCACAGCGGTCTCTCTAAAATGGAGGACGAACATGGCATCCCCTCAACCATCCATAGGGATTCAAAAGCAATGTGAGATGTAAGAAAAGTACGACGAAAATGGCCACACATTTCCTCACTATGCAGCACTGCGTCAACGATTTGAAATGGACAATAATCGAACAGTTGCCCACTGATGCTGGTCTTTTCCAAAAGGAACAAAGATGGGTGTTCCGTCTGGGCACCCATATCATTGGGCTTAATGATGATGTGCCCTGGAGCCAACTATCAGCATAAGTACCACTAAAACATCAGTACTGTACTTGATAGAGTAATTCCCATCTGTCAAAAGGTTCCCCTGCCATGATCCACTGTCATTTATTCTCAACCTTAGCAAGGGGTTACTAATCACTTCGGATGTATAAAGTCGCTATCCTCACTCAGCACCATTCAACAAATAACTGGGGCATCTAGCAGACACGTGGACCGCAATCGCGCTCCTCCGATAAATGAACCCAGTGCGCTTGGCGCTTGGGGCTTACCGCGCATGCGCGAGTGATTAGACAACCTGAACTCGCACAACGCATGCGCGAAGACATAGCGGCACACAGGGAAACTAACCATACCAGACAGACACTGATCCTGTGCTCACGCAGCAGTAACATACGATCGCCCTGTATGGCTGACATGCGGAACACCCATACATGGTGTCACTCCCGTTTCCGCCCAATTAACGAAACAGAGTATAAATACCCATGTCCTTCGCATGACTCCACACCAGCGGAGTAGCGCGAGGGGTAGGCGGCGATCAGAGTGTCCAGACCTTGTGAGTATATCACCTAGAAAAGAACATCCTACAAGAGATCCTCTTTTTCCTCCAAAGTAAGTGAGATTGAATTGTAAAATTACAGCTACATCATTCTCTACTACAGATAGCCATTGGAGCAACACCCCTACACGCTGTTCATGAAGCCCACCAACCAGGCTTCATAAGTATGAGTACAACTGGCAGTAAAATCCTAGTTTTATGTGTTTTATGTTGTATGTGGTGTGAGTCCGTTTTTACTAGCTTATTATCAAGCAAATGGTGTGGTTCAAGGCGACTGCGTCTTGCAACTACCCGCTACATGGGTAACCATTAGTCTTTTGGTTTTTGTCTTTCTGCAGGTCATTGTACTTGTAGCAGACCGCTGTAGGCACACTTAGCCTATTCCTACAAAAATTTCACTTTTCTGTAAAAATCACACTTTTTTTGTAGAAGAAGACGTGAGTAGGGAAGGGAGTTTGTGCCCCTGTCCTGAAGAAGGAGCCAGTCTCCGAAACATGTCGACAACATAGCACACCAGAGATCCTGTTCATTAACACAACAGGTTGATCTCGCCCTGCACTTATTTTTAATAGTACCAGCCAGAGTTCGGAATAAAAATCTTTTTTCTCTCAAGTGCCAGGTACTTTTTAAAACCTTCACCACGTTCCCTACTCACTTTATTCACATACCCCACACACTGTACACTACACATAGCCAACTTGAAAGTGCTCCCGCGTATCCGTAGGTCGCAGCACGCCGCATCCCGATAGAGGGGTGCGAAGACCCCAATGATGAAGCATGACACCAAGGGGCCTTTTGGTGTGTGAGGGGTATTTTATCAAACACTGAGTGCTTCAATATCCTTTTGATCACTCTTCCCTTTCCCCCCCCAAAGTTGGATTTTCTTTGTTTATGTAAGTATCAGAGTGGAGCACAAATCCGACGAATAGCTCTACCTCCCTTTTTTGGTTTAAGCATTAATCTACTAGCCAGTAGCTTTGCTAGAATTTTCGCTTCTGCATTCAAAAGTGATATTGGGCGGTAGGAGGAGCATTCCGTTGGTGGTTTCCCTGGCTTCGGGATTGTCACGATTGTTGCAGTTCGTTTATCCACTGGGAGTTCATTAAGCTCCAAACTTTCTACGTACATTGCCAGTAGTGGCGCACTCAACAACTCCGACATAGTCTTGTACCATTCAATGGGGATCCCATTTGGGCCCAGTGCTTTGCCCGACTGTACTGCATTAATGGCCAATTGTATTTCATCAGTCGTGAGTGCGGCTTCTAGTTCCTCTGCCGCTTCCGGAGCAAGTGTTGGAGTCGGTATGCTGCGAAGGGAGGTCAGTGCCGCCTCTTTCGTCACTACTACGTTCGGGGTGTATATCTGTTGAAAGTAGTCTGCCAGTTCGCTAACTATATCAGCCGGATGCGTGAGGAGCGTCCCATCCGCTGCGCTTAGTTTCCGTATACTTTTCTTGCCACCCCCTTTCTTGTCTAACCAAGCCAGCATTTTCCCTGCCTTGTCTCCTACATCATATATTCTATGTGTAGTCGCTGCTATGTTGTCCATGGTCCACCGCTTTAGGTGGTCGTCGTGATGCCGTTAACATAACTGCAATGCATGAAGTGTCTCTGGCGTAGGGTCCACCATGTGTGCTGTATTCGCTATGTGAAGGGCCAATTCTAGCTCCGTCAGTTCCTGCCTTTGTGTTCGCTTGTGCCCCGCTATGGATCTATGGCTTGCCCCCTCAAGACTGTTTTGTATGCCTCCCACAGGACCGAGGGAGATGCAACTGATGCAGTGTTCTCAGTGAAATAATACCGCGTCACTCTCTGTAGGTCCTTTCTGATTGTGGGGAGAGGTATCCCGGGTAAATTGGGTATATCCTCCTGCGGGTCTTCTCCTGGCAGGAGAGAGTCAATGTCATTGGGGAGTGGTCAGATATTCCCCTGGGTCGGATGCTTATGTCGTCAATAGTCATGAGACCGTTACCCAATGTGAGGAAGTAGTCTATGCGTGAGAGGCTACTGTGCGTTGCGGAATAGTAGGTATATTGCTGTGTGGTGGGATGCATGTGTCTCCATACATCCGTGAGTCCTAGTGCTTCTAGGAATCCGCTGAATCGCGAAGGCCCAGGTATCTGCACGCGAACAGGGAGCCTGTCCATTGTATCGTGAGATACTGCGTTGAAATCTCCACCGAGGATAAGGTCCCCCGCTGGTAGATCTAGGAGGAATTTCCCCAGTGCTGGCAGTGCGATTGAGTGGAGTGCTGAAGGAATGTAGACAGATACTATGTTCAGCGGTCTTCCCTCCCATTGACCCTGAACGGTCGCGAAGCGGCCTTGATCGTCTGTTTTGGTGTGAATGAGTATGAAGGGGGATGTCTTCCGTATTAAAATGCCTGTCCCCCTTAAGCCGGAGGTGAACTCTGAGTGTACTGCCAAGCGGTAGCCCCGTCTATCCAATGCCTGACACGCTCTACCCGTAAGATGCGTCTCCTGTAGGAGGACCAGTGCTGGGCCCGTTCGCTTTATATTTTGCATCACTAATCCCCTGTTAATTTTGTCGCCTAGGCCCCGCACGTTCCATGTCATGATCTGCAGTGGTGCTACCTGTGTCTCTCGAGCTCCTCCTGTAAGAGCGTCAGCCTGTGGGTCGTGTGTCATTTAGAAGTTGGTTGCGGTTATGTGATTGTGCCCAGAGTAGTAGTGTGTGTTGCCCACCCTTCAGTGACGTCGCCAGTGTTTCATTTCCATCGTGACCTGTCTTAGAACCTAAAATCAACAGTTCAAAAAACAATACTCCCCTGCCCACCCACCTCCCTGCCTCTCTGCATGACTGACCTTGAACTGCCCGCCCCCCCAACTCAGCAGAGTGCTCATCCCCATTAACACCCATATTACTTGCTTATCGGGGTGAAGGTCTCGTAGAGGCTGTGACCCCTCTTGCCCTCCTTGGCCTTCCCCAGGTCAGTGTCCAACAACAGCATGATCTTCATTGTCTTAGTCCCTCTGCATGTCTGTGGCCGCCGTGTGCCCCCAAGCCCTGTCAGTGTTCTTTGTCAATTGACGCTGCTCCTGGCGAGCGTTCTGGTGTATCATGTCGCGACGTCTGGGAACCAGTGTGGTCCTCCTGGTTTTGGTTCCGGGGATGTCTGTTAGTGCGACGAGGCGCTCCGGTCTGTTTCCAACCCTCCAGCCAATCGTATGCTGCTTCCGGTGTGTCAAAGAACCAAGTTTTGTTGTCCGTCACCACTCTCAATCTCGCCGGAAACAACATGGAATATGGAAGTTCCCGTGCCCGTAGTGCTTTCTTGACTTCCATGAAGCACTTACGCCGACGTGACACTTCAGCTGTGTATTCCGGAAAGAAGTCAATCGTCGAGTTTTGCACCCGAATTGGTGGAGATATTCTAGCCGCTTGGAGGATTGCGTCCCTGTCCCTGACGTTGAATAATCTGGCCAAGACCGGTCTTGGGGCCGCTCCCGGCTTAGGCTTGCCGCCAGGGACTCTATGAGACCTTTCCACCGAGAAAAAGTGGGACAGTCCCTTAGGCTGTAGTCTGGTCTTAATCAGGTCTTCCACGTAAAGATCCATAGTCGGTGAACCCTCTGATTCCGGAATACCTAAAATTCTGATGTTGTTTCTTCTAGAACGTCTTTCCTGGCCGTCCAGCTTCTCTTTAAGCAGCTTATTTTCATGCTCACTGCGTGCCATCGCCGTCTGCAATTCCGAGACGTCCTCTACAAGCGATTTCGTGACTATTTGCACCTCTTTCATCCTTTCCGTCATTTTATGAAAGTCCGCTCGCAGTAGGGTGACATCTGTAGATATTGTCCCCACCGTGTTCTGCACCTGTGTTAGAGCTTTCATCACGTCTTCAAGTGTGACTTTCTTATTTCCGTCCCCCTCCGGTGTTTTTCCAGTGGGCGTCCTGTTCTCTGTCGCCGACGTGTTGTGTTTCTCGTATGCGTACTTGTCCAGCCTTGTCTGTGCCGACTGCGTTTTTGGTCCTCTGACTGCCATAACATTATCCTTTATGTATTAGTGTTCCTGTTGCGGGCCTTTGACGGGACAGGGTAAGCGCCAGGTCGTGCTGGATATGTCTTCTGGTTAATATCTCTTGGCAGGTCGTGTACGGGAACCCGTCTTATAATCTCCCTGTGACTTATTGGGGGAGGGGTGTCCAATATCTCTGGCTGCTGAAGAGCACAATCACTGCTGCGACTGTCCTGACATGTAGTTAGGGTTCCCAAGTAGAGTGGTACCAGCGTAGTCCCCCCGGCTTCGTCATGAATTGCGGGCTTATTTCAGGATGTCTCGATGTCGGTTAATGTATCAAGTTAAGCTCCCCACATTGGAGCCATCCAGCCCTGAATAGGATGCTTCACCCCGGTGTTCCCCCTCTCAGCGCGTCTTTTGCTGTTAGAGTGTCCTGGCAGTGCTCTTGCCCTTGGCGCTAGTACCATGCATAGCGCAGCTACGACCCTGACTCGGCGTGCCTATCTTTGTGTGGTGCTGCCGTAGAGTGTTGTGGCCTGCACTTCTTTCCGATGCCGCCGTGCGCTGTAAGTGGGTCGGGGGGGGGGGTAAACGCATGACTAATCCCCACTCCTGCTGGAGCCTGCCACTGATCAGGGCCTCGCTGAATGCTGAACGCGGTATCGTCCTACCTGCGTCAGCGCCGTTGGGAAGTCGTTCCGCCGCCTCGCTGGCTTCTCAGGCCCAAAGCGTGTCTGCCTGTGGGTCCGACGCGCCAGCCCAGGGGGTCCGCCTCAGCCTCCGACACTGTGTTCCCGGTGGGCAAAAGTGAAGTCGTCAGGGATATCGGGACAGGGTAAGCGCCAGGTCGTGCTGGATATGTCTTCTGGTTAATATCTCTTGGCAGGTCGTGTACGGGAACCCGTCTTATAATCTCCCTGTGACTTATTGGGGGAGGGGTGTCCAATATCTCTGGCTGCTGAAGAGCACAATCACTGCTGCGACTGTCCTGGCATGTAGTTAGGGTTCCCGTGTAGAGTGGTACCAGCGTAGTCCCCCCGGCTTCGTCATGAATTGCGGGCTTATTTCAGGATGTCTCGATGTCGGTTAATGTATCAAGTTAAGCTCCCCACATTGGAGCCATCCAGCCCTGAATAGGATGCTTCACCCCGGTGTTCCCCCTCTCAGCGCGTCTTTTGCTGTTAGAGTGTCCTGGCAGTGCTCTTGCCCTTGGCGCTAGTACCATGCATAGCGCAGCTACGACCCTGACTCGGCGTGTCTATCTTTGTGTGGTGCTGCCGAAGAGTGTTGTGGCCTGCACTTCTTTCCGATGCCGCCGTGCGCTGTAAGTGGGTCGGGGGGGGGTAAATGCATGACTAACCCCCACTCCTGCTGGAGCCTGCCACTGATCAGGGCCTCGCTGAATGCTGAACGCGGTATCGTCCTACCTGCGTCAGCGCCGTTGGGAAGTCGTTCCGCCGCCTCGCTGGCTTCTCAGGCCCAAAGCCTGTCTGCCTGTGGGTCCGACGCGCCGCCCAGGGGGTACGCCTCAGCCTCCGACACTGTGTTCCCGGTGGGCAAAAGTGAAGTCGTCAGGGATATCGGGTGTTCCGACCTTAGGGCAGACTTCCTGTTCGCCGCCGCCGCTTTGCCGCCACTTCCGCCCGGTCTCCTTTAGTACTGTGGGTCGGTGTTCGCAGTCGGGTGTAGGCCACTGGGCGGCCGCTGTGGATTCCTCCGGTGTTTGGCCGAGTCTTTGTCCCGGAGTGGTACCGTTCGATGCCGCCTGGTTCCGAGCCCGGTGTACAGCCCTCAGAGACTTCAATTTTTGCAGGATTAATGTTCGGATCGTCGAAGGGGTCACTTCACCCACGGAGCTCTCTTCTCACACAGCCATCTTGCTTGGCTGCTGGCCACGCCCCCGTGTCTTGGCTTTTTAAAACATTATCAATTCATTTGTTTCTGAATCATTTGCTGTGGCCATATAAGAAGTAGTACAAGAATTAACAGAGCTGGCTTTAACAGTAAATCACTTTGGTGTAAAAGAATTAATATTTTTCCTTGTTTGTTGTGTGCATAACTAATAGATTTATTTTTGGTACTCACTTGGTAACACAATATACTGACTGTTCTTGCGTTTCATCTCCGCATGTTTTTAAATCCAAATCTGCACTAACCATGTCTGTGACAGCTTCTGTCCTTGAGAGTTTGGCTGCTTCTAGTGACATCTCTCCATGTTGCGTATATATTTGTCAGAACATCTGTGCAGAGACACATGGGCAAGTGTATGTCAGAATTACTGGGTTTGTCTGTGGCTTTTAATGTCTCTAGTGTGAGGAACACTTTCTTCACAATGCCATTGAAAAAAAACTACATTTTATACAACATGTCAACAGTGGAATGATGTATGTGAAAAAATATTAAATGTGTACTATACAGACAAATCTTTCCAGTGCCTTAAGCCTCATATCTCTGCATGTGAAATACACTTCTACATACTTTTCACATGTTATATTTCATGTAAAACATAGACATGCACTTATCCTATAGGAAAAAACAGATTGTAATTTAAATTTTTAGAAGTTACATTCGTGCAATACAATCTAGGTTATAATTAATATCCCCCAAATTGTTTTAATTCAAAGGCTTCTCAAGGAAGGTTACCGAAGGCCTAAACACGTAGTATATGCATTTTAGATGACTGGAAAATAATTTAGTCAACATAGGCACTCGATGAAGCAGATAAACTACTAAATGCCTATTTGACACATAAAAACGATTTTGACACCTTTTTGAGAGAAAAATGACAAACGTGCACAATTTGTGTTTCATATGCGTTGTGGAAAAAACGAGAATATGATCATGTAAAGACATAGGGTCAGATGTATGACCCTACCAATTTGCGAGTCGCAAGTTTCTTCATTTTGCGACTCGCAATTTGCGACTCACAAATAGTTATGTACAACAGTGACTCAGACACTGATTGCGATTCCTAATGGGGTCGCAAATTGCCTGCCTCATTAATATTCATGAGGCCGGTGCAATTTGCGACTCAATTAGGAATGGCTAGCACTCCCAAGAATGGTAGCCTGCTGGGGTCGGCATACCACCATGTCTGTGACTGCTTTTTAAATAAAACTGTTTTTAAAAAATGCAGTTTGTTTTCCTCAAAGGAAAACGGGATGCATTTAAAAAAAGAAAAATTAAACCTTACTGTTTAATTTTTTAAGTGTAGGCGCTCTTAAAACTTATTTTCAATGCCAGTCACAAAGGGGAAGGGGCCCCCTTCCCGTTTGCAAGTGGCTTACTCTCTACTTGAAGTAGGTGGTAAACTGCAAGTGTTTTGCGACTGCAATTGCTACACAAAACAATGGTACATCAATTAGGGACTCGCTATTAGGAAGGGATGGCCTTGGCAAGCCCCTTCCTAATAGTGAACCGCAAACCCTATTTTGCGAGCAGGTAATTGGTTACAGACTCGCAAAATAGGGTTTGTACATAGGGCAGACCAACTCTGCAGTCGCAACCGGAACGATTTCCCATTTGCAGCCGCAGAAAACGGTCATACATCTGGCCCTTAGTTGCTGCATGGTAAAAGCATGCAGAAGAGCGTAGAGTAGATGAAATTACACGTTGAATAATCTAGGTTCATGTTTACTAAAATACAATGGTGTATTCATTTAAGGTGGAATAGAAATGTGAATGTGATGACTCATGTGCTGTAGAGATTACGTTAACATTTTTTTTCTATAAGCAATGATAAATGTGACAAATTAACGAAACTAATGAAATTTAGATGACATTATGTGTGTATTTTAGGAGTGTCATATTTGAACTCCATGTTTTGTAGACGTGAAAATGTGCAGCAAGTGGTGAAGGAATGAATAGTGCTGCATGGTAATAGTAATTCCAAATTCTTTGAAACTTCTACAGAATAATTTTCATACATTTACTAATAGAAGTAACTAGAAACAATTTTGTTTCTTTAGATTTTAAAATAGTTTTGCATGTTGGTACTTTAGTAATGTGTTCATAGTTACATATGTTAATTGAAAAGAATCTAACAATGCTTCAGGAGTGAAAGGAATTGGAAAACTATATTTAAATGATTTAAAGACTCTACATGAAATGCATATTTACATTATTTTATATTGTGTATTTCCTGAACAAAATTCAATTTAGGCCTGTATTTTCTTTCTATTGCTTAATTCCATTCTCATGGAAAAATTCCCCGGAGTTGAAATGTGAAGTGAAACTATGTGTCACAAAGAGAGTTTCCATGCTCATACTAGGACTACTTGTTATTAAATTGTTAAATTAGGAACATCTGCTGTCAGACACTGTCCTTTTGAACTCACTCATGAGGATCGCTGGAACCTGCACGCGCGTTACTGCATTTGGCAGCTTTTAAATCTTATAAACCTTTGGGCACTGTGCACGCTCGCGCTGTAACACGCGCACCCGCATTTTATTTACTTTAGTGGCTCATTATTTCTGGCAGGACTTACCCGCACTGTAATTGTGGTTGCAGCCACATTTTGCGGGATTTAGATAGCAGGGCTGCTGTGAGACTCGCCTCGCGGCGTCAGCCGCCATATTGGGTGAGGGAGTGTTAGTGAGGACGGGCCGTTCACTAGGCGCCATCTTGGTTGGCGGTCTAGAGGCTCGCATCGGTGGACTCCCGCGCTTTGGCCCGCACTTAAGGAGCTTTTTCCCCACACTCAGGAAGATCGCTGGAACCTGCACGCGCGTTACTGCATTTGGCAGCTTTTAAATCTTTTAAACCTTTGGGCACCGTGCACGCTCGCGCTGTAACACGCGCACCCGCATTTTATTTACTTTAGTGGCTCATTATTTCTGGCAGGACTTACCCGCACTGTAATCGCGGTTGCATCCGCATTTTGCGGGATTTGGATAGCAGGGCTGCTGTGAGACTCGCCTCGCGGTGTCAGCCACCATATTGGGTGAGGGAGTGTTAGTGAGGACGGGCCGTTCACTAGGCGCCATCTTGGTTGGCGGTCTAGAGGCTCGCATCGGTGGACTCCCGCGCTTTGGCCCGCACTTAACGAGCTTTTTCCCCACACTCAGGTAGATCGCTGGAACCTGCACGCGCGTTACTGCATTTGGCAGCTTTTAAATCTTTTAAACCTTTGGGCACTGTGCACGCTCGCGCTGTAACACGCACACCCGCATTTTATTTACTTTAGTGGCTCATTATCTCTGGCAGGACTTACCCGCACTGTAATCGTGGTTGCACCCGCATTTGCAGGATTTAGATAGCAGGGCTGCTGTGAGACTCGCCTTGCGGCGTCAGCCGCCATATTGGGTGAGGGAGTGTTAGTGAGGACGGGCCGTTCACTAGGCGCCATCTTGGTTGCCGGTCTAGAGGCTCGCATCGGTGGACTCCCGCGCTTACGGTGATAAATTGAACACATGGATTCTACGCGCAGCGTTGGCGTATAGCGGGTGCGTCGTAGGCGCGCCGGAGGTGCGCCAGAGGTAAGCCCGTTTGCGCCCGTTCGCACCCATGGCGCACTGGCACCTGGGAATGCTGCCCGTGCGAACTCCTCTCTCTTAACTTATACTAAAGAGGAGCTCCTTAGTCTGAAATCTACTGCTTTACCTGGCCATCAACCTCCTACATCCATTGGATGTCAGGAAATGTTGTCCTGTGGCTTGCTAAATGTGAGATCCCTTTGCAAGCATTTCATGGAGATAGCGCTACTTATTGAACAACACAAACTGGACGCTCTCTTCATGACGGAAACCTGGACCAGGACTGACAGTACAGTGGAGCTGGGTCAAGCCTGCCCTCCAGGCTATAAGCTTAGACATATTCCACGGGTTGGGGCGAGAGGAGGAGGCATAGGACTAATTTTCAGGGAATCGCTGGACTTCTCCCAGCTGGAAATCAAGGAGATCCCGGACTGTGAGCTTATGGGGTTCTCCCTGAAGGGGCAGAGTGGGGTTCTTTACACCGGATTATTGTGCTATCGACCCCCAGCCTGTGCCTTGTCTGCTGTGACAGAGCTCACGGATTTGATATATGATCTCTCTAACTCCCATGCCAGACTGGTGGTGTTGGGAGATTTCAATCTGTGGCCAGATGGACCAACAGACTTGGCTTTTAAATATCTGACCCAGGCCTGTTGCAATATTCAACTGGAGCAGTTAGTCCTTTCTCAAACCCATCAAAAGGGCCATACTCTGGACCTTATCTTTGCTGCCCCTAGTCAGGTGACTGTCGAGAATATTTTACCACAATGTTGGACGGATCACGCCCTTGTTCTCTTCTCCATGGCTCTTCCAGGGGGCTGTTTAAAAATCAGTAATCCGGGAGTGGCAAAGATTGGTAGACAGTGGTCGAGGCTTTTGAAAGATTCTCGCCTGCCGAACCTACTCCCTGGGAGTTTTAAACTGGGAAGGAATGTGGGTGAAAGTTATAACTCTCTTTCCCGGCAAATAACCGCCTCTTTAGACATTCTGGCCCCTTTGCGGAAAACGCGGGATAGAACCAAAAATGCATTGCCTTGGTTCTCGAGGGAGCTTCTACAGCAAAAATTGCAGTGTAAACGCGCGGAGAGGCATGGAGAAAGCAATACCTTAAATCTGACAAACTTCTCTTTAAACAGGAACTAGCGATTTCTAAGTCGCAGATTAAGTGCGCTAAAGCTAAGTTCCTAGAAGAGGCTTTGTTGTCAGCTTCAAATAAAGCTCAGGCCCTGTTTAAAATCGTTAAAGACCTTTCACGCCCGGCCTGTGTCATAACAGATACTCCAGCCTCCCAATTGTTATGTGACGCGTTGGCCAAGGCCTTTGAGGATAAAATTGTGACTATCCTGAGTAATTTGAATCCTCAGGTACCTGTGGCTGCTTCTCTAACCACTTAGGAGAGGGAGAATGGGAAGGCTCGGCTCGACAGTTTTCCTCTCCCTTCCCTTCTGGAGTTTTGCTCTCTAGCGGATGGAGTAGCTTCCGGCTCTCCCCTTGATGTGCTTCCACATAAATTCTGGAAGTTGTTTAGGGATGAACTTTTTCCTCCACTCCATGCAATTTGCTGTCAATCTCTTGATTCTGCCTTGGTTCCGGACAGTTGGAAGCTTGCGGTAGTCTCTCCATTACTGAAAAAGGAATCATTGGACCCCTCCTGTCCAGGAAACTATCAACCTATATCATTGCTCCCTTTTCCGATTAAAATCCTGGAAAAACTGGTTACAAAACACTTGTCCAGTTTTTTGGAGACAAATGATTACCTGGACTCGACGCAGTTTGGCTTTAGACCAGCCCATGGAACTGAATCAGCCTTGGTGACTGTTTTGAACGACCTTCGTTCGTGTGCCGACCAAGGCTGAGTGGCATTTTTAGTGCTGCTCGGCATGTCGGCAGCGTTCGATACGGTCAGCCATGGTATCCTGATCAGGAGATTGGAAGAGGCTGGGGTGGCAGGCCGGGCCCTAGACTGGCTGGTTTCGTACCTTGCCGATAGACATCAGGTGGTTGCCCTGCCTCCCTTTAAGTCTTCCATCAAAAGGGTTGAGCAGGGCGTACCCCAGGGCTCGGGCGTCAGTCCCATCCTTTTTAATCTCTACCTCCGCCCCCTGATCAGGCTTATCAAATCTTTTGGCATCACAGTCACCAACTACGCCGACGACACCCAGCTTATCTTCTCTTTTGAGGGTAAGGACGCAGTGTCGCTGGAGACCTTTCATCAGTGTATGGTCAGTACGGCAGAATGGCTGTGTAACAACTCTTTGCAGTTCAATAGTTCTAAAACTGAGGTGCTCCACTGTTCAGCAGATCGTATCCCGCGTCCTCTCCCGCACGATTTCTGGCCCCTTTCCTTCCAGGGCACGGTATCAGCATCCGAAGCGGTCCGCAATCTGAGAGTGATGATGGAATCCAATTTACAACTGGATGGTTTTGTAAATAAAACTGTGTCCATCTGCATGGCGCTGCTGCGCTCGCTGCGGAAGATTCTTCCATTTCTCCCGACCCATGCTAGACCAGAAGTGGTGCGGAGTATCATCTTGAGCAGACTCGATTACTGCAACGCACTGCTTCTGGGGGCTCCTATCAACTTGCTGGGCAAATTGCAGCGGGTTCAGAACTTCGCTGCAACACTGGCGCTTTCTCGACGGCGCCTTGACTCTTCTTCAGCGGTACTTAAAGATCTCCATTGGCTGCCCATTTCCCAGCGTGTGGAATTTAAAGCTCTGTGTCTGGTCTTTCGGGCTCCCCATGTCCAGGGACCGATTTCTCTGCGGGAATTGTTTTCCTGGTATATCCCTACCAGACCCCTGCGTTCGGCTGCGGCTTATTTAGTGGCAGTCCCCAAGATCCGAAGGATTCGGATGGGCGGCCGCTCCTTTGGTTATGCTGCATCCAGGCTGTGGAACTCACTACCTTTGCCCCTCCGTAGCCTGGGAGACCTCTCTTCTTTTAAAAAGGGATTAAAAACTCACCTGTTTCCAAGGACACTGTAGCTGACTGTTAATGTATTGTTTCTTGTGTTCAGGCCATGAATGATCACAGCGCCAGGATACCCGTCGGGTGACAGATGCGCTTTATAAGTGTGCCATACAATACAATACAATACTACTTGTATTAAATTGTTAAATTAGGAACATCTGCTGTCAGACACTGTCCTTTTGAACTCACTCATGAGCCTTTGCTAAAGGACTATTGTTTGCCTCCTGCCTTTTTGAATGGTTCATCAGCACTACCTATTTCTCATGAAATGTGTCTTCCTCTATGCCGTATGATGATCATCCTATCCAAACTGACCAATGGACTAAGTGGTCTTACTAGATAAGGTGATCCAGGGAGGTGTCACTTCGGAACTTGAAAACTTGCTTCATACCATGGAATGATGAGAACAGAGTCATTTTGCCTCTTTTTGCAATTTTGCCACTAGCCACTTTAGCCATTGATGCCATTTCTGTAATCTTGTGCCAGAAGAGTTTGCTCCTTTGCAGACTTGCGTACACTCCTGGCGAAAGTATACACTGTGTGCACTATTCCCGGACGTCTTTCCCTCTTTGGCTGAGATGAGATGATTCACGTCCTTTCTTGAACTTATCCGCTAAACTTTGGTAATTGATGTGCTGATAGAGGTTAATTTGATTATTCTGCACTCCTAAATTTAAATGATTGGTAATAACGTACCTACCTTTTGATTTACTAATAAAATGTAACTATCTGTAAATGCAGATTATCCACAGTTTTAATGGGAATACAATCAGGATTTTATTAAAGGCACAGAGGCTAATATGCATCAATTCTGTACTGCTCCTCACACACAGCAGCAGCAGCAAGAATCTTAGAATTAGAATACATTAGAACTCTAGAACATAGAACATGATATAAAGCATACACAAGCAGCCATCTTCCTTCATTTACTGCTCCAAATTAACTCAAAATCCTTCTTCATGAAGTGAAGATTCCAAACTGTAGTAAACTTGCTCCATAACTCTGGCACCCCACGTTGACACTCCTCTTCTTGACCTGAATAAAAACAATACACAAAAATGTCAAACGGGTTGGGCATATCATGGGAGGGATAATATTAGCCTCCGTGCCTTTAATAAAATCATGATTTTCTTCTCATTAAAACTGTGGAAAATCTGCATTTTATGGCAAGGTCTGGAGGCCAATATTATGCAGGTTCAAAGTTCTTCTATTACTTTTTCAACACATTCTCCATAGGTTTAAAATAAAATTTCATAAAAGTCGTATCATTAGACCAATCTGTAGCCTTCATAATACCTCTCAAACAGGAACCCTTCGAAAAAGCCTTACTAGCCATAGCACCTCTAGCCAAATGAGCGCCAAAGACACTTACATTAAACCTGCCTTTTTCATCACCTCCCTAACCCATCTTGCTAAAGATGGCACAGACACAGCCCTAAATGGTTATCAGAAAGAGATCAGAAGCTGTGAACATCCACACTCCCTCAAACTTTCTTTTCTCTTCTTATACTCTTCAAACAATGCACCACACACAAATTGCTATGTCCCTCCATATTGGGATAGAAGATTGTCCTAGACATAGTCTTTCCTCAACTCAAAACACACACCTTTCGGCTGGTAACTCTGTGAAGACACCTCCAAAGCCCTAATATCTGACACCCTTCTAAAAGAAACCAAACATAAAAGAATTGCCATCTACCAAAACAACAACTTCAGACTTATAACAGCAGCATTTATTGAATAATACCAGTATTTGTAAAGCACAAACAATTACCCAAGGGTGTCAAAGCACTGGGGGCTGTCGGGAAGATTAAGTGAGCTATAACCCGAGTCACATGGTGCTTGGCTAAGCTGCTGCCGGCGATCGAACCGTGAACCCCCGTGTTCCAGAGTCAGCTGTCTGGTCCTGGCCGCTAACTTAAACCAGAAATGGACTCCTGGCCATCCAACTCCCTCAAAACTACAGACTCATCCCAAAGAAATGCCTACTTTGCCCTAGGTGGCAAATCCATGCAAACACTCTTAATTATCCTCTTCACCAAAGTATGCTGACCAACCGGCACTCCTTCAACCAACACATGGCCGGCCGAAATCGCAGATCTACTCAGATTTACCAAACTGAAAGCAAATCCTTTTCTAAATAAACTTGTAAAATAATTCACTACCTCTACTACAGTGGCTGAAACGGGATCCAAGTCCCTCTCAACACACCAACCACACCATCTTCTCCACGCTGACCTACAGACCTTAGTTGTTTCTGGCGCCCAGGCCCCTTGATGAGTTCTGAAGCCTCCTCTGATAATCCAGACACCTGCTATACTCTTCTGAAATCAGCCATCCCAATAGCCTCAACTGCCCCGTCATCACAAGTTCATGACAGTTCCCCTGTGCATTCAACAGCACCTGCAGAAAACTTGGCATCAAGACAGGGTTTTCCATCAACTAATTCATCACATCTGGAAACCATACCTGGGCCTGCCAAAATGGCATAATCAACTCCATTTCGACTTTCTCTTTCTTCACTTTCATCAGCAGCCTCTGAATCATAGATAACAGAGGAAAAGTATACAGCCTCCTGTTACCCAATCCTGCAGAAAAGCAACTACCCCTTTCACTTCTGGGTCTAGCCTCCAACTGTAAAACTCCCGCAAACGAGCATTCAATCTGTCCACAAACAAAACCAGCTCCAGTGGCCCCCACTTCTCCTGTAGTCTCAAGAACACTCCCCCTGTTCGGTTTCCAACTGATCACATCCAATATCTCTCTGTCCAAACAAAACCTCCAAAACTCCTTTGCCAACTCTGCTAAACCCCTTTACGAGGGCCCCCCAGTTTGTTGACATATTGTTCTGCCGAGATGTTGTCCATTTTCAACAGAACACAACATTTGTCTTGCCCTCTCAGAAAATGTTTGACTGCTAACGACCCTTCCAGGAGTTCCAAACAATTTATATGTAAACTCTTCTCCTCCAGCGATCACTGTCCCCCAGTCATCAAAGCACCACATCTTACTCCCCAACCATACATACTCACATCCGACTATCACCACATCTGGAGCTTCCCCAAAGATCACTCTCCCATTGCATGCTTCCAAACTCATCAACCACCATTCCAACTCCTCCTGAGTCTCTTTATTCATTCTCACTTTCTGTGAATAATTTTCTCCCTGCCTTAAATAATACACTTTCAGCCTCTGCAGCTCCCTGTAGTGAAGCGATGCTGGAAAAATGGCCTGAATTGAAGCTGTGAGTAGCCCAAGCAATCTCGCCAACTGGCGCAATATTATCCATTCCACATTCTTTACTCTTTTTATCTCCCTACAAATCTTTTCCACTTTCTCCATAGGCAACTTCAACACACATTCCAAGGTCTGTATCTGAAAACCTAAGAATTGCATCTCCTGAGCTGGCTCCATATTCGATTTCTCTCTGTTCACAATGAAACCCACGTCCTCCAAAACGTTCACAACAAACTCTGTCTGTTCCAACATCATATGTGTCTCCTCCGCCATAATCAAAATATCATCCAGGTACACAATCAACCGAACACCCCTGGATCTCAACCTTGCCACAACTGGTCTCATCACCTTTGTAAAGCCCCACAGTGTTGATGTCAGTCTGAACTGAAGACTTTTGAACCTCCAAAGTCTGCCGTTCCACCTGAATTGGAGATAGTCCCTGTGCTCCATACATACCAAAACAGTCAAATAAGCATCCTTCAGATCCAAACGGGTCATTCAATCTCCCTTCCTTAACAGACCCTTCAGCATATGTATGCCTCCCATTTTTAAATGTTTGTAACATACCCAATTGTTCATCTCTCTTAGATTTATTACCTGCCTCATAACTTTGTCTTTCTTCTAGACCAAAAATATGTTGCCTACAAAACAACCCGGTGCCTTCTCCACAACCTCTATTGCCCCTTTTTCCAACAAAGCCTTTACCTCCAGAGACACTAACACCTCCAGATCTTTTGCAAACCTCAGCATGATCGGGCATTCCCCCTGTACTGGAACTTCCCTGAAATCTATATGATATCCCTCTACCGTTAACAAGACCCATGGATCCTGTGTTATGTCTCTCCACCTTGAAACAAACTGGGCTAGTCTCCCACCAATTTTACATGGAAAGAATAGGGTTTTTGCAATGTCTTACCTGGAGAACCTCTTCCTCTCCTTTCCAAAAGCATTCCGAAGGGCCTCACTCTCTGCGAATAGAATCCACTCTGCTCTGTTTTGGAGTTATAACCATATCCATAACCATATCCATTGGGCCTGAATCCTCTTGACAAAGATCCCAGAGTGATTCCTTGTCCGCATCCTTCCTGCCATACAAAAAACCTTCCCGAATTACCTAACAATCAAATAGCCCTTTGCACCCACTGGCGCAACTCATCCACGGTATCTAACTCCTGTATTGTTTGTATGTGCCTCCTAATGCATGTCAAATACCTTTGTGAGTGGCCCAAGCACGTTGAGCAACCTATCTTGACATCCCTTTAGACCCTTATCCAAACCCTTCCTAGAGTCACATCCAGACTTGTTCAGGAAACTCATAATTGTTTGGTCTAACTGAGGTGTGCAAGCAACCTTGGACTGTAAAGTCAGTCTTGGACACTTCGACCTAAGCTGAGTCCTCACCTCCTTTGGGATCTCCCTAGGGATCCAATAACTTATATATTTTGCCACATGCTCTGCTGGCGTCCATTGCGACGATAAAGTGTGCTGAATCAGCAGTGGATCAAACATCTCTTCCCCAAGAGGATCCACAAAATCGCCCATCTCTAACTTTATTTTCCACCCAACAACTTTCTCCTCTTCTGCACGCTCTTCTCATCATCTGAATCCTCAAAACTTGTTGAGAAAGTAAGCTCCACATTCCCACTCGCAAAAGAGCTATTACATGCCACCACACGTGGCTTCTCTTCTTCGCCTTTAAAGCATCCCCTTTAGCCTTTATAGCTTGCCAGTCATCCTGAACGGTACGTTCAGACCCTTTAGCCAATTTCTTCACACTCACATTTTTTCTCCTCTGTATTCTCTTAATGCCTTCCTGGCCGCAACTTCCGCCTCCTTGGTGGACCAGAATTTCTCTTCCTCTACAGGTCTTTTCCTATTTCTTTGTTCGTTCAACCTTTTTCCACACTATTTTCTATCTTATTATCTAGGGTCACAGTCATCTCACTGAACATCTTATCCATATACTGCTTAAATCTGTCCTCCAAACCCGAACCCTCAATCTGCTCAATAGTAAATATTCTCCTAACTGCCTACACACTACGCCTCACAAAACAAACTATTTTCTGGTATAAAACTGCATGATTGCCTTTCTTTTCGTTATAAATGTAAGTCCTTCACCTTTATACTGCTCCTCAATCAACTGTTCGACCCCTGACTGAAACAATAACCTTAGTCAGTCGACCAGTCGCTTTCACCCCAAAACATGGGGCTTGCCTAGCCATGTAAAAGTATTGCTTATTCCCATTTCTTTAAAATTGCCACCGTATGCCATGTGGCATGTACGGCGGCTTCAATATGCCAATTTCAGTCTCCTCAGCGAGATCAGACACGGAAGTTCTGCTCTCGCTAAGGAGAATTGCTCAGCTCGCGAACACGGAGTTGGACAACACTCGAACAGCGAATGGCAGACAAGAATGTTCTGCCCCTCTCGCGTGTATGACCCAACGAGGCCTGCACCCCTTGCCTTGCTCCTACCACGCACGGGCAAGTGTCACCCTGCAACGGTAAGAGCCGACCTCTTATGTTTTAAAAATCCACTCAGCCGCAAAACCCCCTTCTTGGTCCTAAATGCCAAAGGACAGCTGAACCTTCCTTACTGTTTTAAACTAACATCAAATAAACCACTCCTCTCATCTTAATTCAACTCCTTTTCGCATACCTTATTAAATCCACATTAACTCGCACTACAGACATAAACCATATGTATTCATACACCTGAAGGTGTAGGGAGTGATAAAAGTGTCTCTATTTCGGTGGTGGCTCGTACTGTGTGTCTTAATACTGCCCTCACTCACACAGTTGTGTGACATGCTTCATCATAGGGCTGCTACAACATACACCTGCGCAGCCAACGTGGCCGAAACATGTAGACGATTTGGCAGTAAGGAGGGGTGTAAGGAGCACATAGAATCTCCCAATCACCACCATCTTTCACCTTTTTGATCCTGGCCGGAGGGTATGAGAATAAAGTATAGGCAGAGCGACACTTCTGAGCTAGTTTTAATCTACACTGCACTTTCACTTCAGGTGATCTCAGTCACTTTAGACATTATTTGTTTCTCTTCTGTGTTGTGTGTGTCTTCCCCTACCCTATTGCTCCACCCCAGGCGTTGACTGAGCAGGGGTGTTTTGTAGCAGCCCTAAGATGAAGCATGTCACACAACTGTGGGAGTGAGGGCAGTATTAAGAGACACAGCACATGCCACCCCAGAAATAGAGACCCTTTTATCACTCCCTACTTCTTCAGGTGTATGAAAGTATTGTCTGGGGGCCCGGAGTAGGCGAGTCTGTTACCTTCAACCCCCTCTTTTGTGTGAAATATAAACTATATGTTTCCTACTCCAGAACACATGCGCTGCTTAAACTTCATTAAAAACATCTTTTTTTTTTTTTAAAGTTTGAAAAGCTTTATTAAGTTGAAGCAACAATGTAAAACATCAGTACAATAGCACAAATTAAGAGCAGTAGGAATAAAATAATTGTGGAGAATAATGTGCCTAGAAACAAGAAAGACCCCCAAAAAGGGGAAAGCGCTATACAAAGGAAAAAATGCTTTTATGACTTTTCATTTTGTGGGGAGGAAAGAGAGAGAGAAAGAGGGAAGAAAGAGAAAAGGGAGGGAATAGAAGGGGAACAGCAATAGAAAAAGTTATGATAAGAGAAGTAAAGAGGTATGAAATATGGAGAAGTTCACAGTAATAATAATAACAGTAATAATAAATATAACAGTAACATATGATCAAGAGGCACTTTTAGATATAAAATCTGTTAAAGGGGACCAGAGTAAATCACGTTTTATCAACAATGGAATAGAAGAAGCACATGCACGATCTAGTCTATGATGATGGCAGAGCAAATTCCACCAAGCATTATAAACCACGTTTGTAGCGTCTTTCCAATTAGTTGTTATAATTTGAAAAGCAATAGCAATACAAAGATCAATAAACTTACGAGTATGGAGTGGGACATCCCAAACTGGGGCCAAACCACCCAGGAATACATAAGAAATAAAAAAGGGAACATTAGTAGATAAAATCTTATTAAGTGTAGCCCAAATATGGGACCACATGCGTTGGACTTTGGGACAGAGGAAAAACATGTGAACAAAGTCATCAGGAGTGCATGAACAGGACCAACATTTCTTAGTATCTAACAATTTAAATTTAAACAAATCACAGGGAGTATAGAATAATCTATTGTAGAAAAAATAAAGGGTTTGTGTGGTACTAGCGGAACGAGAGGTGGAGTGAAGTTTGGACCAAATAGAATCCCAAGTAAGTGAGGGGAAAGTTTGATTGAGGTCCGATTCCCAGATAAGTTCAAGATTAGTTTTAGGCCTATCCGTAATTGAGGGAGAGAGTAATTTGTAAATAGCAGAGGCCTTAAGAGGAACCTGAAAGTTAGGTGGAGAGGCAAGGAGGGGAGGTGAAGAGGACGAAGGGATATTGTGTAAGATAATAGTGGATAGTTTGGGCAGAAGTTCATGAAAGCGAGTACAGAATTTGTTAGAGATACCAAAAGTATCGCGAAGTGCTGGAAAGGTTAATAAGGAATTGTCAGAAAGAAGATGTTGGTAAGTGAGAATTCCTTTATCAATCCATTCCTTCCAAAAGAGCACGCGATTGCATAATTTAAGAGGCTTATTATACCAAAGTGGGGTATTCATATGAAGAATAGATGGTGCAGAGAATGAACGAAAAAGGGCAAGTGTTAAAGCTTTGGAGTGTTTAAAAATAGGAGAAAGTAGCTTGGGAGGTGGTTGTGTGAGATTGGAGGCAATGAGGAAGGTAAAGGGGTGAAGTTGAGCCAACTCCAGAGAGCTCCAAGCCGTAGTAGGGGGAGACGAGGGTTCAAGAAGAAAGGGCCAAATTTGCTTAAGAGTAAAAGCAGAATGAAAGCGTGAGATGTTGGGGAAGTTGACACCACCAAGATGTTTGGGTTGTTGAAGACGGAGGAGAGAGACTCTGGCCTTACGCTTATTCCACAGGAATTTGGAAAAAAGACTATTGATAGACTTAAAAAAGAAATGGGGTAGAGAAATAGGAAGCATGGAGAGACAGAAATTCACAATAGGAAGGAGCATCATTTTAATAGTAGAGAGACGACCCCACCAGGAAAGAAAAACAGGGGACCAACGTTCTATAAGAGAAGAGAGCTTATTAAGGATATTGGAGTGATTAATTTTGATAGTTTCTCTAATAGTGTTAGCATATAGAACGCCAAGACACTTGATAGAACCAGAGTTCCATTGGAAACCAGAACCCTGAAACATGTGAGGAAGACAACATTTATTAAGGGGAAGGACTTCAGTTTTATCAATATTTAGGGGCCGATTAGGATGGCGGACGGACTTGCGTCCGTCCGCCATCCCTGAGTTGGAGGGACCGTCCGCATGGGCAGCGGCGGTCCCTCCATAGCAATTAGGATGTGACCGCCACCCTGGCGGTCACATCCTGTATGTTTTACATTGCGGCGGATGCTGCTTGAAGCAGCATCCGCCGCAATGCAAAAAACGAAAGGTGTGCATTTGCATGCACAAAGCGGCAGGCACCGCGCGGTGCCTGCCGCTTCGTGCACGCAAGGGCAGGGGGGTACCATAGGTACCCCCCATGTGCACCCCCCACGCAACCTTCACCCAGGGGGCCCGCAACGGGCCCCCAAAGTGACTGTCCGTATGCTTTTCCACGGCGGAAAAGCCGCCGCGGAAAAGCATGACTCACCCTGCATCCTAATATGGCTGGCGGTGTCTGATAGACACCGCCAGCCATGTTATTGCTTTTCCGCCGTGGTCGCCTTCCGACCGCGGCGGAAAAGCGGCGGACGGATTGTGAGACCCACCAGCCATCCTGATTTGGCGGTGGGTCTTTCAGGCCTCCTCGGCGGATTTCCCGCATACTCCGGGCCGGCGGTGGCTTCCGCCGGCCCGGAGTATGCGGGAAATCCGCCATCCTAATGACCCCCTTAATTTGTATCCAGAAACAGAGGAATAATCATGTAATAAAGAGAAAAAGGCAGGAAGGGCAACAACAGGGTTGGAAATGTAAAGCAAAATATCATCTGCATGAGCAGTAAACTTAATCTCAACATCTTTATAGAGAAAGCCAGAATAGGAAGGGGATTGTCTAATTTTTTCAAGGAAAGGTTCGAGTGCCAAAACAAAGAGAAGGGGGGAAAGTGGACAGCCTTGTCTGGTACCTCTATGAAGGGGAAAGTAGTCAGATTGCATACCATTAATCCATATAGAAGTAGAAGGGGCAGAATAAAGCAACTTAACTAATTTAAGAAAAGTGGGACTGAAACCATGCCAGCGAAGGGCGCCAAACATAAAGTCCCAGTTGACACGGTCAAATGCCTTCTCGGCGTCCAGAGTAATGGCAGCCAAGGGAACATCCATTTTAGCAGAAAGATGAATAATATTCAGAAGGGTTCTAGAATTGTCTGTAATAGATCTTCCCTTAACAAAGCCAGATTGATGAATGTTAACCAAATTGGGGACAATAGAATTAATCCGCAGGGCCAGAATTTTCGCGTATAATTTACAATCAGTATTAATGAGGGAGATGGGTCGATAATTTTCACATAGGGAAGAGTCTTTATCTTTCTTGGGGAGAAGAACTAGCATAGCCTGCGAAAAAGAGCCTTTAGATTCACCAGAGGAGAGAAAGTGATTAATTAACTGAAGAAAATGAGGAATCAAGATAGATTTAAAGTGGAGAAAGAAACGAACTGTAAAGCCATCGGGGCCAGGTGTCTTATCTTTGGGGAGAAGAGAGAGCAGCAAGAATTTCCTTTTCTGAAATCGGGATATCGAGAGAAGAAAAATCCAACAAAGGATTGGGAGATTTGGGGACAGAGGTAAAGAAAGAGTCTAATTGCTCTGCAGAGGGAGAAGACTCAGGAGTATAAAGAGAGGAATAAAATTGAACAAAGCAATCCAGAATGTTAGCATCAGAAGTCTGAAGCAAGCCGTGTGAATCTTTAACCGAGACTATTTTCGATTTCTGTTTTTTAATTTTGAGATAATTTGCCAAAGCCCTACCAGCTTTATTGCGACCACCATATACCTTTGCATTAAATTGAAGAAGATGATTGGAGGCCGATTCCCAAGAATGTTTATTAAATTGCAGTTTAGCGGAAATGAGAGAGGAAAGGGAATCAGGAGAGTTAGAAGTATAGTAAAGATGCTCTAGTTCTTTAATGCGTTTTAAATATGAAGAAGCTTGATATAGCGCTTTCTTTTTTTTACGGGAAACAAAAGTCAATAATCCAACCCCGAGCAGTGACCTTGAAAGCATCCCAAAGAAAATGAAAGTCAGAGGTGGAGTGTAAGTTAGAAGTGAAAAAATCATCCATGAAATGAGTAAAGTGGTCAATAAAAACAGGGTCAAGTAAAAGGGAGTTGTTAAAGCGCCATCTGCGGGTCTGAGGCGTCGGAGAGGGATAGTCCATATCTAAAATAACTGGAGCATGATCTGAGATAAGGATAGAGCCTATTTCCGAGTTGGTCAAAAATTGGAAAGCATGGTGGGAGAGAAAAATATAATCAATACGGGAGAGGGAATTATGCACAGGAGAAAAAAAGAAAATTCTAGAGAGTCAGGATGGGACAACCTCCAGGAGTCTATGAGGCCTCTGGAGGAGATAGCTTTGTGGAAGGACTTTTGCATTTTATTGGGAATGTAGCGAGCTTGAGATTTGCGGTCCAAAAAAGGGTTCATCAATTGGTTACAATCTCCCCCAACAATCAGATCATCATTTGCGTTAGAAGAGAGGAGGGAGGAGAAATCATTTCAAAAGGAAGAATCAATACCATTCGGACCATAGACATTACAGAGAGAGAGATGAATATCATTAACAATGCAGTCAAGAAACAGCCACCTGTCATTAGAGTCAATAGTTTCATTTAAAATTTGAACAGACAGCGCTTTATGAAATAAAATAACAACACCATTTTTGTGATTAATAGCAGGAGAGCAAAAAACATCCCCAACCCATTGTCTGCGTAACATCGATAACTCTTGAGTAGAAAGGTGTGTTTCTTGTAAAAAGGCAATTTGACATTTTAAACGAGCAAGATGAGATAAAACACATTGCTTCTTGATAGGGTTACGAAGACCCTTAACATTCCAAGAAATGAGTCGGAAACCTTTCATATGAGGAGATTAAGGGGAAAGTAAAAAGAGAGAGTAAGACAGGTAAAAAGGGAAAATATATAGAAAGAATGGCAAGGAGAGGTAAAAACAAGCCCGATATAGTAAGAAGAGGAACAGTGGAGGTAGTAAAGAACCCCAAGTAAAAACAGCAAAAGAAATAGGAGGGAAGCCATCATATGGAGATGGAATAAGGAGAAGTGAAGGAATATAAATGGAGGAGAAAGAGAAGAAGTGAGTAATAACATGGTGCCAAAAGGAAGAGGAAAAAAGAGGGAGATTAAGGTAGATAGAGTAGAAAAAAACACCCATGCGTCTGAGAAGAGGAAAGAAGAATAATAAAGGAAAGAGGAGTGAAGTAAAGGATGCTGAGAGAGACCAAAAAGGAGAAGAGTACCAAAAAGGAGAAGAAAGGGAAAGGAGAGGATAAAAGGAAAAAGGAAGTGGGTGCAAAACGCTACCCAAAAAAAGACATAAAGAAGAAGGATGGCAAGGGAAACCAAAAAGGTACCAGCCATACAGAACAAGTAACGGAGACAATAAAGTGAGAGCGGGAGCAGCAGGGAAAGACGACCGCACAGAAGGGAAAATGTCAAAGAGCCCGGTCCGAGGAACATAAAAGAGAAAGACAAAAATAAGAACAAGGAATAAAAGAATAGAACCCAAGACCGAGCACGACAATATAAACAAATGGAGAAGACTTACCGAACAGTTAGGCAAGAACAACAGCGAATTGGAATATTGGAGACGAAGACAGGACAGTACGATGAGGGGGCAAACAACCAGAACATATGACGTCGAACCTAGAAGACAACGGAAGACAAGAAGCCAATTAGACCATACAGAATAAAACACAAAAAAAGAAAAAACAAATCAACACCATTATGAACGATATGCGAAGCACAGAGAGGAAGACATGAAGAAATCAAGGGACGCCTTGTTCCATGGAATCTTCTGTGCGAGAGTGGATGAATCTGCGGAGATCTGCTGGGTCCTCGAAGCTATAAGACCTTTCTTTGTATGTGACCTTGAAGAAACAGGGATGAATAAGTCCGTATCTAGCATTCATGGAGCGTAGTGTAGGCCGCATATCCAGAAATTCCTTTTGACGCATCGCAGTCTGTTTGGAGACATCCTGAGAGAAAAAAGTTTATGTCCTGACCAAAGTAGTTGCTTGTGTTGCTTGGCTGAATGCAAAACAGACATGAGGTCAGAATAAAGAAGGAAATAAGCAATAATGCCTCTAGGTTTTGAAGAAGAAGAGGAATTTTTTGGTCCAAGACGATGTGCCCTTTGAATATTCAAGTCAACATGTTTAGGCAAACCAACTATTGGTAGGAGTTGTGACTTCAAAAAGAGGATGAATTCTCCAGAACGCCGTAAATACGCAGGTTATTGCGTCTATTCCTATTTTCCAAATCCTCGGTCGATTTCTTGAGGACTTGAACTTCTTTGGTGAGGAGATCCACCTTAGCGACGACATCCTGAGCGTCACTGATTGTTTGTTCAACATTGGTGACCCTTTGATCTAGGCTGGACCATTTGTCGTCTAACCTCTGCAAAGTAGTAGTAGTATCCGCAATAAAGGGACGAATTAGACGAAGTTCATCCATAAGGTCTTCAAGGGTAACTGGAGACGGAGATTTAGAAGGGGACGGGGATCCGCCTTAAGACGCTTGCCTGTTGTTGTAGGGTCCTTGCGTGTCGAAGAGGCTGCGGTGGAGGCTTTAGTGTTGTGTGCCTGCTGCATGGTGACTGAGGCGAAAGAGCAGCGTGGGGTAAGGAGCGAAGCAGCTTACCAGGCAGTGGGGGGAATAAAAGGTGAACTGCAGAAATGGAGACAGGAACACCCCCAATAATGAACAAAGTATCTTCGTGGCAGAGAATAGCGCACAGAGCTGAAGTATTGGAGCACCAGGCAGGCGAGCACAATGTTAAATCAAAGGCATGAGCAAGCGCCAAAAATAGTGCCAGAAGACCACAAGACGCCTCAGAAACAGACAAGAGCCTCCTGGAACAATAAAGTAAAGTTCATGAAAAAGTCACGGGCAGCTGAAAAAGCAGTGGAAGAATAGTTGAGGAAAAACGAAAAAAAAAAAAAAATAAATAAATAAATGGCGGCCGGAACTGAGGAGCCGACATTTATGCATAATTTGGACACCAGGGATGCATTTTCGCAGTCAGGAACATACCCATGTGGTGGGGGGCAGTTCCGACATCAAATTCCGCCGTTTCCGAAATGAAACGCTGTCTGAAAGCGGGACCTCCGTAATTGCAGCGCCGCCGAAATCGCGGAGCTCAAGGAGGGGCGGCCATCCTGTCCGCCGCGTCGCGCGCTCTCTTTAAAAACATCTTTAAACCACCATTAATAAACCACATACTCTCGTACTCATATCAAGGACAGAAGAATGTACTTATCTGTGTATGAGAAGCAACAAAAGAAGGAAGATGTCTGCTTGTGTATGGTTTATATGCATGTTCTATGTTCTAGAGTTCTAATGTATTCTAATTCTAAGATTCTTGTTGCTGCTGTGTGTGAGGAGCAATAAAGGATTGATGCATAATATTGGCCTCCGGGCTTTGCCATAAAGTCCTGTTTCTGTCTCTCTACAACGTGTCACCAATGTTTGATTGAGCATTCCAACCTGAGCATTTATGTGGGATGGGAATTCAAATAGAGAGATCTCTGGTCAACAGATACTAATGTTACTATTCTGCATAGCTTTAACTGAACTATTGGTTTGCATGATTCTAGTCCGATTGAATTTCTTCAGGAGGTTTAATCTAGCTGTGATAGTTCTGTATTTGTATAGCCTAGTCTTGAGAGTCATATACATGAATTTAATTACTAGTTTGTATGTCAGTTACCTAATTTCTGTTCCTCATTGGATAACTGGATTTGGATCTCCCATAGCTGGTCCCTCTCTGCACGGTTAAAAGATCCATCGGAAGACCAAGTAGATGACTCTAAGGTGGAGCATAAAGAGATAAAGTGAGCAAAGTAAATGGGTTAGGTGGCGCTACAGCACACTAAAGGTTGTGCGGGCCATAATTGTAGAAGAAGGCTGAGCGCTGATAAGTGAACCCCACTGGCACCTCTTTAGTATATGGAAATACTGTCCTCCACAAATATTTTGGAGGCATTCATATATCATTATTCTCCTTAGGTTCTCAAATCTATTTGTCGAAATAAACTTTATCAGTTATTAATTATCTCATGTTAATATACAATTAAACTGAAACCAGGTAAGTATGTAAAGAGAAAGGTATAAAAAGCCATGTTTGGTGAACTGTTTATGTAAAACATGTTTACTGCCAACAGCTGAAAATGAATGCTCCTTTTCTAGTTGGGAAAACACAAGAGTAGAAAATAAACAAACATAAGTGTTCACCAACTTTGATGTCCAATCTCAGGAATGTCACGGTTAAAACATTTAGCTCACCACATTTGTCTCCTTAACTAATGGGGAAACACCATATTGATGAATAAACTGCCAGAACCATCCAATAACACTTGAGATCAACTAACTACCTTTCATATTCAACTGCCACATGATATTGGAACAGCATTTTATAGCTGCATTTCCTGCACTCATTGACAATAATCTAAATGATATTTGTGGTTCCATTTCTCCCTTCAGTTCTGACTGAACATTTTCTTACTGGATTAATTTTCTTTAAATCTGGTGGCTACCACAAAATGGGCCTATTGATGTTGGTGAACTTTGGTTTTGTTTGAAGCATGATTGGTTTGCTGTGATTCTTTGGGTATGGCCTAGAACACAAGAAGAGATGAAGCAACTTTGGAGTGTTCCCTTAAATTCTTCACTAAATCCTAGAATATCCTTTGTTAACACGCCCATGCTTAAACAAAGTGACTATGCCGGTAATACAAGAATCAATCCTGATTCAGAATTTCTCAAAAACCATCATGATTCTGTTAAACCACTGATGATGCACCGTGACTATGACATCAAAGACTCAGACTTGGACACTAACAGTGACTTGAAATACAATACAATATTTACTACACCTTTACATCCAGGGAACAGTATTGAAACTTCTAACAAACTGATTTTGAAAGATATTTTGCCTTCACCTCTCCTATTTTTGCTGGCCTTTATAGTGTCATGAGACTGTGTGTGCGAGGACCCTTGTGGTTCTGGGCAGATTTTGTAGAAGAAGTACGAGTTCAGGATCTGTGCCCTAAACTAATAAGACCTTCCTCCTTGGAAGCTAGCAACGCTACTCCAAACTCCCAGATTGTACCATGTGCACCTATTTTGATGAGTAGTAGTTCAAAGTTGGCATGTGTGGAATCAAAGCCCTGCTCCAGCCACATACTGCTCTCGAAGAAGTTGAAGGCCCTGTAAAGGAGCACATTCAAAATCCCTCCAGAAACTCAGTGGTAAGGCCAACAGAAGAGATACTGTACCACAGCCAGCCTGACACAGAGCTATCAAAGGTACAAACTAGAAGGTGCTAGGAGCATTTATAACCAGGTACAAGAAACAAAATTTTATTCACCAGCTGTTATATTCCAGAGTTAGGCCCATGTAGCAAAGCAGCTTATTTCTTACATTGTCCTCACAATAACATTTCAGCCCTTAACTTTTGCATATATTCTCGCGCACGACAATGTTGGATTAGTTTACCTGAAATTAAACTGGTGAACACATCTAGCTTCACACAACATTATCACAATGCCCTGAACATAATGTACAATGTCTGTTTTCACACTATGTAGAAATGTCATCTCTATCTTCATCCACTGGGTGACAGGGCTATCTACATGACATCCTTTGCCCACTCAAAGAACGGTAGTCCAAGCTCTTATAACATCTAGACTGGAATACGATAACGTTCTGTACCTGGGAGCGGGCAAGGAGGTGATACACAGGTCACAGGTAGTACAAAATGCTGCCGCCAGAGTGCTTTGTAATCTCCCAACAGGAACATCTGCCTCAGTCGCATTACGTGATCTTCACTGGCTGAAGATTGAAAATCGTATTAAGTTTAAAACTCTATGCTACATGCATAGGATCAATGCAGGAGTAGAACCACAGTATCTTCAGGCGCTAGTGCATCAATACTGTCCCTCGCGTTCCCTTCGATCTGCTAGTCAGCACAATTTTCAAATTCCGAGGATCAAGAGAACCAGAATGGGGGGACGTTCTTTCTCCCATCTGGCTCCAATACTTTGGAACTCTATGCCTTTCCTGCTTCGTATTGAACCACAGTATCAGAAGTTCTGTAAGGACTTAAAAACTTGGCTTTTTACTCAGTAGATTTTACCTGTATCAGTTATTTGTTCCTGTTTTCCATGTTTTTAGCGTTCTTAGCGCCGGGAAACCTTCGGGTAGCTGCTGCGCTGTATAAAATTAATTAATAATAATAATAAATAATAATAATATGCACATCGCAAGGCTGCTTCTATTATAAAAGATGAGCATCCCAACATATTTGTAGAGGAGGCACTTCAGATGACACCGAGAGTCCCTGCAAGCTTAGACTTTACCATGCAGTGGTCTGAAATCTCGAGAAGGGTCTCCAGTTCGTGACCAAGACAGGGCCCTTCATTCCCTCCCATCAGATAATGAGGTTGGTTCATCGCTTAGGGGGATTCTTGGCTCCACACCTACACACACTCTTGGCACACTTAAAGTAGGGTTCGCATAGTAGGAGTACACTTGATCACTGCCTTGTTTTATGTGCCTGCATATGCACTCTGCTTTAGCACTATGGTAGAACTATATCTACTATTTACTTTTTTGGTGCTTGTGATTATTTTTATCAGCTTCTGTCTATTAATCATTGCAGCACACGTATTTTATAAAGGAAAAATGTTGGTTCAATAAACTTATTGAAAAGGTCCTACTGTGTATTCTCTGTAAACTTCTTTGGTAATAAGTGAGCACGAGAGACTGAGCAAAAGGTTTTGTACTGTTTCCACAATCCCTAAAGGGTCAGGGATATCATGGTCAGTGGTTGCTGGAAACCATTATGTCCCTGTTAAGGTTAGGGGGGCTTACATTGGCACTGTAAGCTAGCTGGTCTATAGGCCAACAAATCCTGAAGGGGTGTCCGGAATCATTCTAGGCACCAAGCCCCTAATTTATGTTGTCCAACAAATGTGCAGATCCTACGGATTAGTGGGCACTACGCGATGTGGTGCGACCAACATTGGTTGGCTTCTTATTTAAAGGTCAATCTCAATAGTACAGTTGTGCTTTCTCAGAGACACCTACTCACATTTAAACCAGAGATGTCTGAAGTGGGGAAGGAAACAAATCTGCCTCAGCTGTGTAGATTTACCCTATGTATTGGTTGCGTGTTATTCAAGCTTGAAGGATTAGAATTTCCCGCATTGTGCACACCATTTCTTTATAAATCATTTTAACTTAATACCTCTTCTTTGACAATGACCGAACAAGCTGAGGACATAGAAGAGAATGTTGTTGCTCAGAATTTTACAGAAAATTGCATACAAGCATTTACTATGAAATTAATAAAACATGGCCTACCAGAAACGGGTGGAGATGTTACCTTTGTGGTTGAGGCACACGAAACATTCAGAAAAGAGGTATTCTACTCTTGGGTTAAATTCCCGCCTGCAGATCCATGCACCTTGTTGTTTCACACTTCCATTGAAGATGAATCAGCTGAAGAATATTTTCCGTACGTGGACATAGAAATCCCATTAACTTACCAAGAGCATATTAATTGGATTAAAGGTACCCTACCCCATACCACAGAAAATGTGAGACTCAGCAAAGAAGGAGCGACCTGGCTAGTATTAGCCTCATATACACTACATCCAGACATTGCTACTTTACCAGCAGCAGGAATGCATACACTTTCTAGAGATTTAGTAAAAATGTACAGAAATCTTACACAATCCATAATGAGAACATTGACAGTCCAACCAGAAAGGGCTGCCCAGGCTGCACAACCTCAATTGACTATTACAGGTATTAGCCCCCAAACGCTGAACGCTGTTATGGAGAAGATCCCGTTCTGGATAGTGCAGAAAACAGCTCAGCTTGAAGCAGTTGTTCCCCATAAGGCCCACAGGAAAAACACCGAATATTAACAATTTGCTTGCTGTTGAAGATGGCTCCCTGATAGAAGACTGCATCACTTGGGTACAATCTTCGCTACCGTTTATACCATACCTCATGGTACCCCTTCAATAGCAGTTACACCAGATCTACTGAAACAAATACAGAACGAGGATGGGGCAGGGCCTACCCTAGATCTGGGAATTAAACTAATAGGCAATTTTGCCAAATTATCTGCCATTATGTTGTGTAACATAAAAGGGGAGGCAGCAGCAGTGGCTATATGCCAACACCTGAGGGAATTTACTCCTGCACAGTAGGAGCAAGAATTGCCTAAGATTATCGAAGAAACATGCTTTGCTTGGTAGAGATAATCTGGGAGCCGGTCCTGTGAAACCAATAGTTAAGAGCAATTCTGAAAAGGATAACTCTAAGCAAGCACTCGATTCTTCTAAAAACGAAATGGGACAATAAGCAAAAAAAAAACGACAAAACAAAACAGTCACGAGGTGGGTCTCCTCAACAGGAACACACAGTGGTCATCCGACAAAATGTTAGGAGCGAGAAGGACGGTCAGAACATAGATCGGAAAAGTGAGTCAAGCTGAAAAGGGAGACTCATCGCACTCCAGACTACATAATTAAACAGGAAGACAAACAAAAGACTACTAAACCTCAATTAAAAAAGAAAAAGGTAGCCAGGATCAAAATTAGAAATGCCCAGGCTACTGAGGACTCTGCTTCTGAATGGGGAATCAGCAGTGACAATGCTAGACAGGGCTGCAGAAGGCACAATAGCTCACTGAAACCTGATGGATTATCTGGCAGCAGTATAGGTGAGTGAGTATATCATGGTGGAAACACTTGATACAAGGGTAAATGTCCCACATCGTTTATACAATATAATGCTCCAAATGGAGGGGGACATACCCAGACAAGTAAAGGGTCTCTTTTGGGAGAACCTGACATATGATTACAACATGCTTTTGGCTGAAAAGATTGGCCACCTGAGTTTGTAGCCGAGTACCCAATGGTGGAAGACGTAATTTTACCTATCTTCTCTGACCCTTTACTAGAATCATTCAAAAATGTATTCGTGCAGGAGTGAGCATTAGCTCGAGCTCCCACACTTTACTGCAATCATGTTGGCTGGGAAGATGAGTCACCTTATCACGAAATGCCATTAAAATCAATTCTTCAACAACAGAGACAATACCCAGTAAAACATGAATCAAAGAAACAAGTCAGGGAGATTCTAGATCAACTTGAGTACCAGGGTGTGATAGAGAGTTGTAGCTCATCCATGAATAATCCCTTATTTCTTGTAATGAAACCTGATCATTCATATTGTCTAGTCTTAGAATACAGTCGTTTAAACACTTCCACATGTACATTTGCAGTACAGAATGCACATAGTGTCGCGCTAATGAATAACATTGTGTGGAAAAAATACAAAACAACACTAGACAACTCAAATGACACCTTGGAGCAGATATTTGAGAGCATTCTCAGTGCTAGCTTCTCAACGCCAATTTTTCAATTACCACAGGAGTATAAGTATAACCCCGGGCTTACAGCCGGAGTGACAGAGTTACTTCAAAATTTTGATGAGGAGGCATCGTCCTATGTAGATGATATCTATCTGATGGACTATTAATTAATGGAACACTTGCCTACGGTGAATCACATAATCCTTGGGTTCGCTCAAATGGGTTACAAAGTTAATTTCAAAAAATCAAAAAATTGCCCACCTCCGTGTCCTATTTCTAGAGTACGAGTTGTCAAGTGAAGGCAAAAGCCTAGCAGCACAATTTTTAGAAAAATGTGCACTGCTCCAACCTCCTATGGCTCTGAAAAGACTAGAATTCATTTTAGGATTTTTAATGTTTGCCGGACCTATATTTTGTATTACACAGAAAGGGTAAAACCTTCCTACGACTTAATTAGACCTGATTTTTCAGTGCATCATTGGATAAAGGAACATACAGATATTTTAGGTTCCATACACGCTGACATGATACATTTACACATGCGTGTTAACACAACTAACCTGGTGATCCACGTGATTGCTGAACCAACCAGGTACACCTACATCACTTTCAATGAAGGCGATACAGTACCTATTGCACACAAATCACATTTGTACACAAACACGGAAATGTGTTTTGCATCCACTGAGAAAATAGTCTCTGTGGTACAGACTGCTGTAGTGAGGGAGAGAGCAGTAGCACAGGGAAACATATGATTGTCGTGACCCTGGTACCGACCTTAGAGGCCGTTACAAAAGGAAGCATTCCAAATGCTCAAGCATTACATCCACGAAGGATTCAATGGGCTAACTCTCTTACTGCAACAGATGTAGATTACAGATTTGACTCTACATTACAAACACAAGCATTCTTCAGTACGAACAAGAATATCCTCTGCCAAATGAAATGATGCCTCTAGATTGACATGAATGCATAATTTATACTGATGGTTCTGCACATCCTGCAGTAGGAGCAAACATCAATATTCCATGGCATGGGCAATTGTAAAAACACACACTCATTCCCTAGGAGACTGTATAGCGCAGCTGGCTGGACTCACAACCCTGATACTGTCACTACAATATACTGAACATGAATTTCCTACACTTATTGTGTGATTCATTGGACTGTGTCCAGTCCTATAACGAATATTTACTCTATTGGGGCCAGAATGTATTTGATATTCTAAAGGTTGCACAGTAAAGCACAATATGCTTTGGGAATAAGTGACAAAGCTGAAAGAAGGCCTGCAACAGGCTCATGCTATTCATACATTTAGTCATCAACGTGTTGGCGTTCACGTTGAAGGGAATTAGATGGCAGTTGAAGCCACCAAGGCAAAAGTTCGTACTGCTGCCGTTGCTGCAATAACTCATTCAAATACGAGGATAGATGGAACAACTATAGTGGCAGTTAATGCCATACACAATGGAAAATCCCTGCCAAAAGGCTTTCCACTTAAGCACTCGTACAAGTTAGATGAATAAAACATTCCGTACACTCAGATTTCAGGAGTAGGGGATAGAGTAATGAAAAACATTGATCACAGATTAGGACTGATACTAGCTGCACATGAGGGTCTGGGTTCCACTCATGCAGGGATTACTGCTATAGTTTCTTTACTGAAGCACCACTATTGGTGGCCGGGTCTATCAAAACAGACCAATAACTTTGTCGTTAAGTGCGACATCTTCTAGCAGATGAACGGTTCCTCAGTGGCACGTCCAGCACAGACACCTCTATTGATTTCAGACTACCCCTTGGCTTTTATGTATTTGGATCACTGATGTCCCTTACAATCAGATGAGGCTTACAAGTATATCTTGGTGGCAGTGGATACATGATCCAGGTTCCTGTGGGTTTTGCCACAGCACTCGGCTGACGCCCGAACTGTTATAAAGGATTTGTGAGTCTTTATCGGGACACACGCAATTGGCACACTACATTCTGACTAGTGTGGTATATAAATAAATAATACCGGATCTAGGTTTGACTGGACATAGCAATAACAGATAGCTCAATAAATAAGAGTCAAGATTCGAGGTAGTAGGAGTTTGCAGGTTTAATACAGCATAAAGGACAGGAACAGGACAACCTGCACAGGAATAGGATGGCAGCGCTGCCGGGGGCAGGATCAAGGAAAAGGATAACTTTTAATAACAATGCACAAGCATATATACTAAAACAGTTGCATTACAATACATATGATAGGCGGAGCAGTGGGTGTGATCAATAGCAGTCGCGAAAGATAAGGGTGAAAGTAGGTGTAACAAGAGGCGTATACATAGACATGTGATGTATACGTAACAGAATATGTCATAAATGGGGCGGAAACATGGAGGGGGCTACCTAAGGAGCCGGGACCTCTAACCTAATGGTGCGCGCAAACTGACAATGACGTGTTACTAGGAGAAGCTGGGGGCTATGAACTCTTGGACTTACAAAGAAGCCATGGGAAGTTTGGGTGTTGTATTGCAGTACTGCTCCCCCTACCCTCCTGAGAGAAATTCAGTGGTTAAGAGGAAAAACCATGACATAAAGCAGTCCTAAATTGCCAGGGTAATAGTATCAGGTGGCAGTTGGGTCAATCACCTATATGGCGTGCAGAGGGCACTTAACAACATGCCAAGAAAATCCCTAGGTGGTCATACTCCTTATGAACTCCTATTTAGGGTGAGAATGTGGGTACCAGACCTCAACAGTGTCAGCACAGTGGTGGCTGAAACTCCATTTGACATCAATGAATGTTTGGCTGTTTTGCAGGAACTCAATGAATTCCAGGCTTTACAAAGCAGCCTCCAAGTAAAATGCACCTCCACTGGGGAAGTGAAGGTTGCGCTGGAAAAAACTGCCCGGGTCCGGAAGATTGGGGACCTGGTCAGAGAAAAAATAGTGGACAAGAAGGAATTCAGGCCATCATACAGAGCACCTGTACCTGTCCTGGAGGCTTTTGAAGGTACCAGAACTGTACTTCTTCCGCCCCTTGCCGGTTGCAGAAACAAGAGGTTTGTCTCTATTGATCTGATCAAACCACATTATGTGGCTGATTCTCAACAGTAGGTCTTGTGGCTCCTGAGTAGCTGCTGCACTCCTCTCGCTACAGTACAGGAAGTTCAGATGGAAGCTTTAATAACGACAGAAGATTCCACCCTCCAAAGAGTAGCTGTAAAAAACAATGACATTATACTTCTCATGGTTGAAACAACTACAGCTATACATTCAACAAGCACAGAAATCCCTATTCAGAAAATTGACGACTCCTGTGTGAATATGCCACAGAACGAGTCATCTCCCAGTTCCACAAAACATACCGAACTGCCAAAAAAAGACCGGATGGCATCTGGCTACACCCTTACTGGGTGTTCGATGGCTGCTGTCTGCCCCTTGGTTGCCTTGGCTTCCTCTGCCAGTCCCTGCTCCCTACATCTTCTGTTGCCTGATTGGCATCCGGTTACAGTATTGTGGTAATTGTTTTGGGTTACACATGTTGCACTGCAGTTTGTACTGTACGTCTGATTTCCATTGCTCACTTTGTAATTGTTTTGGGCTCCTCGGAGTCCACGTTTTTTCCCACTTCCATTCCTGCACCTGCGGCCCCACCAGTTCCCAGCTCCTGCCTCCCAGCTGATCGTCCCTCCCTCCTCCCCTACATAATGGCGGCCATTGCGCAGTTGCGCTGCTGGCACGCTGAAGGCGTGCCTAAGTAAAGCCCGTCTGCGCCCATCTGCAACCTGGCCAGAGCCAGGAACCCTGGACCTCTGAAACCCCGCCAATACAACTCTGCTGTCCTCCAAGCACTCAACCCTGGAAGAAACAATGACTGCCAAAGATCCACACCGAACACCTCGCATGGACAGTCCTCCTGCAGACACTGCTGACTATCCTCCACTATCAATAGCGCCCCCATGACCACCAAAATGTTCATCAGACACCCGAACCACTGTAGGCCTGATGTGCATCCCCCTCAACGTGCGCTCCCTACACAGACATGCCGTTGAGATCTGGGATCTGCTCGACACCCTCTCGCCCAACATGGCCTTCTTCACGGAAACCTGGACGAACGCCACCTCTGGCCCAGACATCCCCACTGCCATCCCTGTCGGATACAAGAGCTAGCGGAAGGACCGCCCCCACCACCCTGGAAGAGGACTTGCCATCTCGTACAAGACCTCCCTCCGACTCTCTACCCCCAGCACGAGCGACCCCAACTCCAACACCTCCACCTCCACTTCCCGATCCAGAACAGCCCCAGGACCACACAGCTCGGCACCCTTCCCTACAGACCCACCAGGCCTCGCATCCAGTCCGCAACCACCATTGCCAACCTCGTACGCCATCACCTCCATGAACTATATCCTACTCGGAGACCTGAACTTCCACCTCGACAACCGCAGCAAACCAGACTCCACCACCCTCCTTGACAACCTCGACAACCTCGGACTGAAGCAGCTCGTCAACACCCCCACTCACAGAGCAGGACACACCCTCGACCCCATCTTTGCAATAGGGACCGATATCCACATCAGCCATACCTTGCAGCCCCTCTGGACGGATCACCACTGTGTACACTTCACCTTCAATACCACCACCGCACCCAAACCCGCCCTCGCCTGCCAAGAAGGAAGAGGAGCACCTGATCACCACCCTCCTTCTAGACCTCCCCTGCACCAAGACCAACCCAAACTCTGCAGTCAAAGAACTTCACCTCTGGATCTCCAGCTGCGCAGACAAGCTTGCACTCCTCCACCACCCTGTCAATCAACACCCCCTGAAGGCCACCTGGTTCACCATGGAAGTCCAAGAAGCCAGGCGCTACTGCAGACACCTTGAGAAAACCTGGCGAAATCGGAGAACCTCGGATGACCTGAACAGCTACAGGAGACACCAAGCGGACTTTCATCAAGGACAAGATCCACACCAATGCAAACAACGCTAAAGAACTTTTTAACATCATACAGCAATTCACCAAGCCCCCAGCGAAGCCATGGAAGTCACACCATCCTAGGAACTCTGCAACAAGCTCAGCTCCTACTTCCATCTGAAAATCAAGGTCCTCTACAACAACTTCAGTGACCACACGCCGGACACCACTCCCCCACCACCAACAACAACGAGCTGACCATCACAACCTGGAATCCTGCCACCGTCAAACACACCACGGTGACCATGAAGAACACCCACTCAGGAGCCCCCACAGACCCCTGCCCACCACATATCTACCACAGGGCCACCGCCGCCATTGCACCCAAACTAGGATGGACCATCAACGCCTCCTTCGAATCCGGCATCTTCCCAGATGACTGGAAGCGGGCGGAGGTTAAACCCCTCCTCAAGAAGCCACCGGCCAACCCGACGGACCTGAAAAACTACAGACCGATTTCTCTCCTCCTCTTCGCTGCCAAAGTCACCAAGAGACTCGTAGACGCTCAGCTGACCGCCTTCATCAAAGAGAACTCCATCCTAGACCCCTCCCAGTCAGGATTCCGCAGCAACCACAGCACCGAGACCGCCCTCCTAGCTGCCACCGATGACATCCACATGCTATGCAATCAGTGCCACTCTGTGGCCCTCATCCTACTAGACCTATCTGCAGCCTTCAACACCATGTCACATCGCACTCTAGCAGCCAGACTTCATGACGCTGGGGGTATGAGGAACCGCCCTCAACTGGATCCAATCATTTCTCTCCGGCAGAACCCAGAGGATCAGTCTCCCTCCCTTCCTCTCCGAACCCACAGAGATCAACTGCGGAGTACCCCAAGGATCTTCGCACAGCCCCACACTCTTCAACATCTACATGGCCCCACTCGCTGCCATCGTCAGACAACAGGGGCTCAGCATAGTATCTTACGCCAATAACTCCCAGCTCATCCTCTCCCTCACGAAGAACCCCGAAGACACCAGACTCTGCTTCCAGGAAAGAATGAAGGACATCGCTGCCTGGATGAAAAATAGCTGCCTGAAGCTCAACTGGGAGAAGACAGAGGTCCTCATCCTCGGACCCTCCACCTTTGCATGCCTGGGACAACACCTGGTGGGTCTCTATCCTCGGGAGTCCACCCACCCCTACAGACCACGCACGAAACCTCTGCATCATCCTTGACTCCTCCCTCACCATGACCCACCACATCAATGCTGTTGCTTCCACCAGTTTCAACTGCCTTTGTATACTCCGCAAGACCTTCAAATGGATACGCCCGGATGCAGGAAAACCTTCACCTGTGCACTCATAACCAGCAGACTGGACTACGGTAAGACCCTCTACTCCGGAATCAACAGAACCTCCTACACAAGCTCCAAACCATCCAGAACCCAGCAGCCAGACTCGTCCTTGGGACCCTGCCTCACAAACACATTGCCCATCACCTAAGAGACCTACACTGGCTCCCCGTCGAGAAGAGAGTGACCTTCAAGCTGCTCACCCACGCCTACAAATCCCTCCACAACATCGGACCCAAATACCTCAACAAGAGAATCTCCTTCCACGTACCCAAAAGGAACCTCTGTTCCGCGGACCTCGCCATGGCAGAGACATCCCTCATTCGCAGAAGCAGAGCAGGTGGAAGAGCCTTCTCCTACATCACAGCCAAGGCCTGGAACAAGCTCCCCATCAACATCAGATGCTCCCCTACCTTGAACTTCAAGACCTGGCTCTTTGACTGACCGGAGCTGCACTCCCCCTCCCCCCACACCCCCAGCACCTTGAGACCCTCACGGGTAAGTCACACGTTTTATAAATCCCTGATTGATTGATTGATTATGATGACTTCTCATCTGATTCAAGTAAACCTGAACTGCCAACACTGCCTCATCTTTTGAAGCTAGAGGTGTATGCTCTCTATCTTTGACTGAAAAATACATACTTTGTTGTTCCCTGGATACATCTCTGGATTACAATTGGCTTATTTTTCCGGGTTCTCTGAATTGGTTTAGTGACTGTCTTTTTCCTACTTCTGAATGGACTTATCTCCCAGAATTCTCTGCAGCATATCTTGTGAACTTAGTTCTTGAACCACATTCATCATCACACCATGAACTAAGGGACCTGTCCATGGTGAACATTACAGCAGTTCCAGCTCCCGAAGGAATTGTGTGGGACAGGGTATCATATGATGTGTATTGTCCTACTGAACTAGTGGAAATTCCTTATTTGTTTAAAAGTTCCTTAAATTATATATACATCTAGTACTTTCTCTGATGATTGAGACATTGAAGCTGTTCACAATATGGTTGCAGATCTAGAGCAACTAGCTGCATTTTCTAATGATGAATTGTATGATGGTACATCTAATTATGGAGACATGTTTTGGTATCGACAGTATGGTCACCATTTGTTATACAAGTGCCCTGTGCGCTGTTTATAATTTCACACAATGGGAACAATGTCCAACACCACTGAAAGGTAGTTCAAAGACATTTGGACAAAGGTTTGCTTTTTTCCGTTTTTGATACATCGGATTCAGCTTCGTATTATTATGGGCCTGCACCTACACCCGCAAAGAAAAATATGCTAACAAACACCAAACTGATATACTCTGCTTCCTTTATTTCCCAACTGTCTATACAGAGTTTCGAGTTATGGAAAGACACCATAGGCACAACAACTGTCTGAGGGACTAAAGATTGGCAGGTTCAGGGCATTGAGTCTTTGTTTAAAGCATGCCTCATACCACATCAAATGATATTCCTGAATAGAACAGTGCAGCAAACATCTTGTCCTGGTATAGCCAAAATGAAGGATTTGAATACACCACTTATTCCTGCATTCTCACGCTTCAAGAATTGGCAGCACTTTACACACTTCATTGAGGATACTCTAAATACCATGATACATAATGGTTCTTTCAATTCATCAGATCCCAATAGGAAGGGATGGTTGGTTTGGGCTGTGAACACAAACGGGTGTCTATCCAGATTGCTGGTTAACACCAAGGGGTTTAGGATCAATAGGCCTGATCAGCGATATGTACAAACAGAACACTCTGGGGTGGTGACATCATAGTGTGTTGGGAAGTTGTGCCTTGATTGGCTAAAAACCTGAACACACTCACAGGTGAAGCAGCACTTGCCTCTTCTTTCTGATGACATGGATCTCAGGGATTTTTTATTAGGTCCCCTGAACCCATGTCAAAAGCGCTTTTTTAATGGAATATACAACGAGCTGTGGAAGATTTCTCAACAGGAAGCTGCTGAGAGATTGCACGAGATTGACAGGGTTAATTTAGAAAAGGCTTCGGCTGTGGTTGACAACTGTATGACCACATTATCATTGAGAATTTATTCACTGGAATACATAGTGTCTTCTGCAATAGACATAATAGAGCAAGACATGTCTATTTTACAACATGGACAGTCACAAATATGGTCCATCGTAATACTGAGCTGGACGTTATACACATTACGTTTTGGCCACATGCCATGGCATTGTGTCAACAGTACTAGTTTGTTTTCTGAATATGATCTAACAGATAGACAGATAGTAATTGCATGCAGAGATGTAAAATATACCATTCTACACATTGAAAAATTAGACCAATTACCTTTCACCGTGGCTGAGACACCACCCACAGACTGGGAGTTACCCTTTAGGTTTAGATGCAGGAATAGGGACATGGAGGTTTTCCTTAGTGGTTCTGACTGTGAAGATGCTTTATGTGGTTCCTTAGTTTGCGGGGACATTTTTCTGACTGAAGCATGCAATGCTGCAGTAGCTAATTTGTCTTGTCATCTGAAGGGTTCTCCAGCTGCTGTGATTCATCCGGTGTTCAAGCTGCTCACAAATGGGAGCTATTTGATGCTGAATGATCATGGCTGCTGTTGGATGACATTGAAGAAGGGTTGGGCTTTAGTTAGTGAGGCTGAACAACAAAGTTGCCAATACTGATAGTTCTTTTTAACAACAAATGACCATGGGTGTACAGATTCGAATAAAAAAAAATACGGACTTTGTTAGGATGAAGTCAGAGGCCATCGAGTTTTGCAGAATGATACGTTTGAGACCATACTTTTTGGATAATCCAATAACCACTAACACTGAAGTCACAGAACTTAGGAATAAGTCCTCTTTTTGTTCACCATCTAACAAAATTCCAAAGCAAGTAAATAATTTTGAAAAAACAGTCCTTTCTGCAATAACACACATGGAGGAAAAGAAAAAATTTGTCAAACATATTATTTCCAGAAACCAAAAAGACTGCAATCATGAACCTTAAAAATGACATTGAGATTGTGATAAAACAAGCAGATAAAGGGAGCTCAATTGTGGTCATGAGTACACCCGATTATACCGCAGAAGTCATGAGATAGTTAAATGACCCAGAATGCTACCGTAAGATCAATAAAGACCCGACAGCAGAACTACAAGGTGAGAGCCCAACCCTATCGAAAAGCGAGTGCGAGGTTCAGGACATAGAATAGGTCCTCCTCAGGGAAGAGTTCCTTTTGGATGATTGTAGTTGTAGTTAGTGTCACACTGGTGTGCTCTCCTGACAGCCAGCGTGGATCATTTGATGCACCTTGAATTTTTTTTGTGGTATTTTGCACAATTCTTTACTACTGTGTTTTCTTTTCTTTGACTTGACTATGACAGAAAGTGACACATACGCATATAGTGAAGACCATATACAAAGACTAATAAATACCCCTCCTTTGTTTGCATCAGTTTCACTAAGTGCCTCAGCTAAAACCCAAAATGAATCAGATAAGCTGATTAGACTAAAGAAAAAACAGATCAGAACGGACTTCCATGGTCATTTTGATTGTGACATTTGAAAGCAGGAACTATCCCTGGTGGCCTTTAAGATACGGAATATTCCAGTCATTTTCATGAAAGATCCTCTGTATAAGAAAGGATACAGCTGCATTGAAACCAAATGCAGTAGAGATTTAATGGTCCTGACAGTAGAAACAGCTTAAAGGATCGCTAAACAACAACTGGAAGAAATTGAATCCCTAGAAAAAGAAATTAATGACAACCAATCTATAACTGATGCTAAGGCTTTGCTTGCTAATGTAGAAAAGCAAATATTGGAATTTAAGGATTACACCATAAATCAAAAGGGGGCCAAATTTGAAAAAGACAAAAATAACTTCACATTGGAGAACACGTATCCATACCTCCAAACTGACTTTTATTCTTGCCCAGAATCACACAGATTCCTTCCAAACTATCAGGCCAGATCAAGGAATAAATGTCTTTCTTTCTCTGATACCTCTTCCTCCTCTGGGGGAGAGACAGAAAACAACGAAGGACGATTCAACATGGCAGTTAGCAACAACAAGAAGGTACTCCTTTTTTAGGCGGAGGCCAAATGAAACCACGCGACAAAACCAGATATACCAATCAATCGAGGGAGACGCAAACCAGACAACAACACTACAAAAATTAATGTCGTCATCGATTAATAATCTATCGAATTGACCCTTAACACAAGCTGAGGACAGTGCGCTTCAAAAAGGATTGTCGCTCGTACCCACAAAAAATACGCACTTTGTTAGGATGAAGTCAGAGGTCATCGAGTTTTGCAGAATGATACGTTTGAGAACATATATCTTGGATAATCCAATAACCACTAACACTGAAATCACAGGATTTAGGAATAAGTCCTCTTTTTGTCCACCATCTAACAAAATTCCTAAGGAAGTAATTGCTTTTGAAAAAACAGTCCTTTCTGCAATAACACACATGGAGAAAAAGAAAGAATTTGTCAAACATAATATTTCCAGACTCCAAAAGACTGCAATCATGAACCTTGAAAATGACTCCAAGATTGTCAGCTGGCGCTCTGCAGAATTCGATTGATGCTAGTAAGGGTCCACCTCCAGACGTTACCAACACCCTGAGTACATATACATACAGGGTGTTCGAACCATCAGGTGTGGGAAAAAAGGAAAGGGGAGGGAACCGCTGGGAAGGAGACCTGAAACAACAAAAGGCAAGTATAAGAACGATGCATAGATATTTGTCTACTCTCATAAATTCTCGCGAATAAGGGAATTGTACCTGTCGCACAAAAGGTCTCACTGGAAATACAAGAATTACATCCAAGACCAACTTCCAGGTTCTATAAGCAATCTGTAAAAGATAGAGAGAGATTGAGCCTTTCATTCTCCTTTTCCTCATTCATACCCATATTCCTTCCTTCATATGAAACTTTGAACATACCACAAGATGCACTCTGGACAAATTACAATGAGCCTATGTATTCCCCAATCCTTATTGTAAAAGAAAGCAAAGTAACAGGAATGACCTCTTCCTCAAAGAATAGTAACAATCAACAAGGAGTTTCCTTGTAACGTGTGTTTTTTCAGGTAAGGTAAAGAAGCAAGATTCCACAGTCAACAGGTTAGCTTCACCAGAGCTGAGAACCCACTCATGTGTAGCATTTGATAATGAAAACACTGTAACGCTTGGTTGCCACCACCCCAGCGTTCAGTATGAATTTAAATGAAGAAAGTTTTAAATGGCAAAACCCCAAAGTGATCACGTATCTCACCCTGTGCCAAGTCCTTGTATATATTCAAATAAACATGTACACCGGTAACGTGTAGATGCGACCGCCACCGCGCTCCGGTAAGATAACACAGAGTAAAGTTCAAATTAGCCCGGTTCGTGAGGCTGCGACCACCACCACGCTCCGGTTATGACATATGAGAAAGAATCAAGCAGGCCGGTAACGCGTGGTTGCGACCACCACCGTGCTCCGGTACTGCCAACTGAAACCCAAAACAAATAATAGTCTGCAGAACAGCGGCGCATATTTAGAATCACTACCGCGCTCTGCTCTATGATGGCACACGAGCACAATCGACCCGCTCTTACGAAGAAGACACAAACACACAGATACGGTAACGCGTAGCAACGCTACCGTGCTCTGCTCCACGAGGCCTTCTGATACTCACTGCGAAAGGCAGACTCTGATCAGGACGGTACTCACCATGATCCCGCAGGGTAATGGGGCAAGGCAGGACCGGTCGACAGCGATCTCCTCTGTCCGACCGACAATCAGGAAACAAACAGTATTACGCGCATCCTCCTATGCGCAGACTCGCCTAAGTACTTCCTTGTCATCGACATCATGGGAAATGTAGTCTTTTGCTGTAACCAGGCAGGCGCGGCTAGGTCGGCCCTTACAATAGGCCCTCCCTCCTAGCGCCTCCTAGAGCCAGGCTTAGCGGGGAACCTTCGATGAAAAGAACGCACCGCAGCAGGAGCATGCACATCCTGACACTGCTCCCATGAGTCATCCTCCACCGCATACCCCTTCCATGACACAAGATACCATAGAACCCCTCTTCTGTACTTGGAATCCTTGATGCTTTGAACTTGGTACTCTAACCCTCCATCACAGAGCACCGGCGGAGGGGCTCGTCTTCGGGCGGACAGGGCCGGTTTCAATAAATTGCAATGAAACACCGGATGGATTCGTAGCGTAGCCGGTAGCCTCAGTTTATATGCCACTGGATTGACTTTTTTCAGAACTACATATGGACTGATGTATCTGGGATGGAACACACTCCTCAGCTTGAAATGGATGTTTCTGTTAGAGAGCCACACTTTATCCCCCACCTGATATTCTGGCCCATCCTTTCTATGCCTGTCCTCCCACCTCTTGTAGTCTCTTTTTGCTTTCAGGAGATGGATCCTGATTTGTTTATGTACGGAGTGCAGGCGTTTCAAGAGGGCCAGAACAGACGGTTGTTTCCCCACCGCTTCTGGAATGTTTATGGGCAGGATGTTTGCATCAAAACCATATGTTGCACAAAACGGTGAGACTCCCAAAAACTATGCCAAGCATTGTTGTAAGCCACTTCTGCCAGCCACAATAGGGACACCCATGACTCCTGAGCCTTATCAGCATAGCATCGGAGGAACTTCTTTAGGGTTTGATTAAGCCTCTCCGTCTGCCCATCCGTTTGTGGGTGAAAACTAGTGAAAAGCGCAGAAGTGATATGAAGGGCCTGACACCAGCTTTTCCAGATCCTGGCTATGAATTGAGGGCCTCGGTCCGAAACTATCACATCCGGCACCCCATGTAGTCGAATTACGTTGCTCAACAATAATTGAGCGGTCTGTCCGGCGGTAGGCAGATTATTACAAGGAATAAAGTGCCCCAACTTGGTGAGGCTATCAATAACCACCAGTATGGCTGTATTTCCTTGATCAAGTGGCAAACCTGTTACAAAATCCAAACTGATATTCTGCCATGGTTTTCGGGGAGTAGGCATTGTCACTAGTTTTCCTTTCTTTTTCCCTGTTTCGCCATTTAGTACCTTTGTACTAAATGGACAGTCTTATGTATTCCGGGATGTCCCGCCAGAGGGGAATCATGACACCATGAAAACGCTCACTTCTGTAACCCAATTGAGGGTACATATAATCTATTGTTAACAAAAGGAAGCCCCTGTTTCATCTTGCATCCTCTTTCTTGTGCGACCCAAGACAACCATTGTACGGGGGTCTTCATTCGTTTGATCTGTTCCAAGAAGTCTTCCGCTTGCACCACACATATCACTTTTGCAGGTTCTACTATGGCCTCCAAGGTTTTATCAGTGGATTCATCAATGCTCAGTTGCAGAGAAAGGGAGTCTGCCTTTCGGTTTTCCACACCTGGTCTGAAAGTAATGACAAAGTTGTACTCAGCAAAGAAGAGCATCCACCTCATTTGTCGTTGAGTGAGATGACGTGCGGTCTTCATATATTGCAGATTCCTGAGATCTGAGTACACGGTCACAGGAAAAACAGCTCCCCACAAATGCTGCCTCCATTTCTGAAAGGCCTTTTTGATAGCTAACAACTCCTTTTCTGCAATAGTGTAGTTTATTACGGCTACACTTAATTTTTTTAGACAAATAGGCAACAGGATGGAGTTGGCCGGTGTCTTAATCTCTCTGGGATAAAATAGCTCCGACGGCTTCATCAGAAGCATCTACCTCCACCACAAAAGGATATTCTGGTTTGGGATGGGCCAGTACCGGAGCAGAAGTGAAAGCCTGCTTGAGATACTCAAAAGCTGATTCTGCTTCACTAGACCATAGGAAGGGAACACCTTTTCTGAGGAGACGTGTCAAAGGGACTGTTACCTGGGAGAATCTAAGAATGAATCTGCGATAGTAGTTCGCGAAACCCAGAAAACACTGGACTTCCTTCATGTTTTTAGGGGTAGGCCATGTTTGTACTTCCTGTACCTTTCTCTCAGACATGTGCAAACCTTCTGGGCAGAGCATAACTCCCAAAAACTCCACTTCAGTCACCCCAAACTCACATTTAATCAATTTGCAGTATAAAAAGTGATCTCGCAGTTTCTGTAAAACGTTTCTCACTTGGCTAGTGTGTTTCTCTACTTCCTCAGAATATATCAAAATGTCGTCTGTAGACCACCATACATAAATCCACATAGTCTTTCAAGACATCGTTTAAAAAATACTGAAAGGCCACCGGGGCGTTACATAGGCCGAACGGCATGACAGTATATTCGTAGCGCCCATAACGTGTCTTGAAAGCAGTTTTCCACTCATCCCCTGCGCGTACTCTGACCAAGTGATATGCGCCTCTCAAATCCAGCCTGGTGTAAATTCTAGCATTTCTCACTTGATCAAGTAACACCGAGATTAGGGGCAAAGGATACCTGTTACGTACAGTGTTTTTGTTGAGCATGCGTTAGTCCACACATGCTCTCAAGTCCCCATTCGCTTTAGCTATAAAAAATAAAGGAGAAGCAGCTGGTGAACGGGAAGGTCTTATGAATCCTTTCTTTACATCGTGATCCAAATACTCCTTTAAATGTTTTGTTTCAGGTACCGACAATGCATACACCCTGCATGACGGAAGGGTAGCTCCTGCGATCAGGTCTATCCTGCAGTCATACTCCCAGTGGGGGGGGGCAACTGTTCGGCCTGGGTTTCGCTGAAAACATCTCTGTAAGACTGGTATTCACCAGGCAAGACTACCTCTCGTTCAGCTGCAGTTGCCACTATGTATGGAATCATTAATGGTACGGTGTTATTGGATTCTTGGGGAAGGATATGTTTTTTACAGTCCTCAGATAGAAACTGTACTGTTTTGGTCTTCCAGTCAATGGATGGGTTGTGATGTCTTAACCACGGCATTCTCAAAATGACTTCATATTGTGGGGCTTCAATGATGTTAAGAGCCAGTTCGTCTCTATGTCTACCCTGATTAACCGGAACGGGTAAGACCACCACTTCTGTTTGTTCTGTAATAAGCCCAGACTTCAAAGGTTTGCCATAGACGACAACCACCTCCTCAGGTATCTCCCTTGCTACCCGATTCAAGGCAAGGCTTGTTACCAACCCACTGTCAATAAAATTGCCTGTAGCCCCTGAGTCTATCATTACCAATAACTGATGGTAACCTTGATTGCTTTCTAAATTCATGGGAAGGACTATGTGTGATTCTGTGTCACTAATGGCCATATTGGATAAAAATGGGATCTTCCAAGTCTTCTCCTTACTTGCCTGCTCCCCACCTTCATCAACAGAACTCACCGTTGACAGAGCTATTCTTTTGTTCCTAGACCAACCCCCCAAGGACTTTGGTTTAGCGGGGCATTCTCTTATGTAATGACCTTTTTTGCCACAGTACATGCAGAGGCCCTGCACTCTGCGACTCTCTCTTTCCTCTTTAGACAGAGGGGCTCGAACAGCTCCTATTTACATAGTTTCACTACCTGACTCGGAGGATGCTGTGGGTTTTCGAGGGACGGTTTTAGACCTGTAAAACCCTCTATCCCATTTCCGTCTTTCACCACCTCTCTCCGATAACCTCCCATCAAGCCTTAAAGTCAGATTGATCATGTCAGCACAGGTTACAGGTTGTGGGTCTATTTGGGCTATGACCTCCTTTAAACCTTCCCTTAACCCCTGATAAAACAAGGACATACGCTTTTCTTCTGGCCAAGCAGTCTCGGCCACCGACCTATTAAAGGTGGTTAGATACGTTACAAGATCGTTTCTACCCTATTTGAGTTCGAGCAACTCCTTATCAGCGCTGAACGTTGTAGCTCTCCGATCAAAAACTCTCAAATTCTGTCCTAAATGCCGGCCAGTCGGACAATACCGCTTCATTGTTCCTTACTAGAGGCACAGCCCAGTTAGCCGCATCCCCAACCAGGTACGAAATGGCAAATGCTACTCTAGAATGGTGATTAGGGAACGACGCAGGTTTGCATGAAAAGTGTAACATGATTTGTGTTAGAAACACTTGAGTTTTTGAAGGATCCCCTGCATATCTTTCTGGACTAGCCAAAGGAATTGGGGGCGGAACTGTAACCTGTATTTGAGGATTTACAGTAGCAACATCAAACGGGTTCCTAGTTAGCTTCTCAACTTTTTCTCTTAGGGCGGTAGTCTCTGCTTTAGAGTAGGCTAACTCTTGTTGTACCAAGACTTAAGCTTGGAGGACATCCTCCACGGAAACCATATAGCGATATTCTTGGGCGAGTAATTCTGTCAGGTGGCGCTCTGCAGAATTCGATTGATGCTAGTAACGGTCCACCTCCAGACGTTACCAACACCCTGAGTATAAACACATACAGGGTGTTCGAACCATCAGGCGAGGGAAAAAAGGAAAGGGGAGGGAACCGCTGGGAAGGAGACCTGAAACAACAAAAGGCAAGTATAAGAACGATGCATAGATATTTGTCTACTCTCATAAATTCTCGCTAATAAGGGAATTGTACCTGTCGCACAAAAGGTCTCACTGGAAATACACAAATTACATCCAAGACCATCTTCCAGGTTCTATAAGCAATCTGTAAAAGATAGAGAGAGATTGAGCCTTTCATTCTCCTTGTCCTCATTCATACCCATATTCCTTCCTTCATATGAAACTTTGAACATACCACAAGATGCACTCTGGACAAATTACAATGATCCTATGTATTCCCCAATCCTTATTGTAAAAGAAAGCATAGTAACAGGAATGACCTCTTCCTCAAAGAATAGAAACAATCAACAAGGAGTTTCCTTGTAACGTGTGTTTTTTCAGGTAAGGTAAAGAAGCAAGATTCCACGGTCAACAGGTTAGCTTCACCAGAGCTGAGAACCCTCTCATGTGTAGTATTCAATAATGAAAACACTGTAACGCTTGGTTGCGACCACCCCAGCGCTCAGTATGAATTTAAACAAGGAAAGTTTTAAATGTCAAAACCCCAAAGTGATCACGTATCTCACCCTGTGCCAAGTCCTTGTATATATTCAAATGAACATGTACACCGGTAATGCGTAGCTGCAACCACCACCACGCTCCGGTAAGATAACACAGAGTAAAGTTCAAATTAGCCCGGTAACGGGTGGCTGCGACCACCACCATGCTCCGGTTATTACAATATTAGGAAAAATCAAGCAGGCCGGTAACGCGTGGTTGCGAGCACCACCACTCTCCGGTACTGCCAACTGAAACCCAAAACAAATAATAGTCTGGAGAACAGCGGCGCGTAGTTAGAATCACTACCGCGCTCTGCTCTATGATGGCACGTGAGCACAATGGACCCGCTCTGACGAAGAAGACACAAACAGACAGATACGGTAACGTGTAGCAATGCTACCGCTCTCCGCTCCACGAGGCCTTCTGATACTCACTGCGAAAGGCAGACTCTGATCCGGATGGTACTCCCCACGATCCCGCAGGGTAATGGGGCAAGGCAGGACTGGTCGACATCGAACTCCTCTGTCCGACCGGCAATCAGCAAACAAACAGTATTACGCGCACCCTCCTATGCGCAGACTCGCCTAAGTACTTCCTTGTCATCGGCATCATGGAAAATGTAGTCTTTTGCTGTAACCAGGCAGGCGCGGCTAGGTCGGCCCTTACAAAGATTGTGATAAAACAAGCGGATAAAGGGGGCTCAATTGTGGTCATGTGTCAATCAATCAATCAATCAATCAGTGACACTTATAAAGCGCGCTACATACCCGAAGGGTCTCAAGGCGCTGGGGGGGGGGGGGGGGTGCCGCTACTGCTCGAACAGCCAGGTCTTCAGCTTCTTCCTGAAGGAGAGGTGGTCTTGGGTCAGGCGCAGGTCGGTCGGGAGGGAGTTCCAGGTCTTGGCGGCCAGGTAGGAGAAGGACCTTCCTCCTGTTGTCGCTCTTCGGATGCGGGGGACGGCGGCGAGGGCGTGGTTGGCTGATCGGAGGTGGCGTTTGGGGGCGTAGAAGTTGACTCGGCTGTTGAGGTAGCTCGGGCCTTGGTCGTGTAGGGCTTTGTGTGCGTGGGTGAGGAGACGGAACGTGATTCTTTTGTTGACGGGGAGCCAGTGAAGGTCTCTCAGATGTCCGGAGATGTGGCTGGTTCGTGGGATGTCGAGGATGAGTCTGGCTGAGGCGTTCTGGATCCGCTGGAGTCTCTTCTGGAGCTTGGCGGTGGTACCGGCGTAGAGGGCGTTGCCGTAGTCCAGCCGGCTGGTGACGAGGGCCTGGGTGACGGTCTTCCTGGTCTCGGTGGGATCCACCAGAAGATCTTCCGTAGCATGCGTAGGATGTTGAAGCACGCCGAGGAGACGTTGTTGACTTGCCTGGTCATGGAGAGGGAGGAGTCCAGGATGACGCCCAGGTTGCGTGCATGGTCTGTCGGTTTGGGTGCGGTGCCCAGGGCAGGAGGCCACCAGGAGTCGTCCCAGGCGGAGGGTGAGGAACCCAGGATGAGGACCTCCGTCTTGTCCGAGTTCAGTTTCAGGCGGCTGGTCGTCATCCACTCGGCTACCTCTTTCATCCCTTCGTGCAGGTTGGCTCTGGCGGCGGCGGGGTTGTTGGTCAGGGAGAGGATCAGCTGGGTGTCGTCGGCGTAGGAGATTATGCTGAGGTTGTGTTTGCGTACGATGGCCGCGAGGGGGCTCATGTAGACGTTGAAGAGGGTGGGGCTCAGAGAGGATCCTTGGGGGACGCCGCAGATGACTTCGGTGGCCTCTGACTTGTACGGTGGTAGGCGGACTCTCTGTGTTCTTCCGTCGAGGAAGGAGATGATCCATTCCAGTGCCTTCCCCTGGATTCCGGCGTTGTCGAGGCGCTGCACTAGGGTGCGGTGGCAGACCGTGTCGAAGGCCGCGGAGAGGTCTAGGAGGATGAGGGCCGCTGTTTCTCCATTGTCCATCAGGGTTCGGATGTCATCGGTGGCGGCGATGAGGGCGGTCTCGGTGCTGTGATTGGCTCGGAAGCCGGACTGTGAGGGGTCGAGGGATCCGTTCGTCTCGAGGAAGGCGGCCATCTGCTTGTTGACGTTCTTCTCAATGACTTTGGCTGGAAACGGGAGGAGCGAGATGGGGCGGTAATTCTTGAGGTCGGTGGGGTCCGCTGTTGGTTTCTTGAGTAGAGCGCTGAGTTCGGCGTGCTTCCAGCTCTCAGGGAAGGTGGCGGTGTCGAAGGATGTGTTGATGATGTCTCGTAGGTGGGGTGCGATGACGTGTGAGTACACCCGATTATACCGCAGAAGTCATGAGACAGCTAAATGACCAGGAATGCTACCGTAAGATCAATAAAGACCTGACAGCAGAACTACAAGTTGAACTAGCCAACATCCTTAAAAAGAGCTATGATCAAGAAATTTTGGGTACAGAGGAATATGAATTATTAAATTATTCCGATCCTATATATCTTACCCAAGATGCATAAAAATGAAGCTCACCCTCCAGGCAGGCCGATCGTGTCAGGATGTGACTCCTTGATGGAGCCCATCGCTAAATGTGTGGACCATTTTTTAAAACCGTTTCTCAAAGATGTTCTATCACACCTTCGTGATACCACTGACTTTATCAATAAAGTTGAATTAATGGATTTTGATGTAGGCAAAAATCTTCTAGTTACATTGGATGTGGTATCATTGTATACTCAGTCAGTCAGTCAGTCAGTCAAAACACTTTATTCTATTAGTTAAAATCATAAAAGACAGTATAAAAAAATGTCATATCATATATATACAGTCAATCAGTAATTACGATCATTATGCAGTATACAATAAAATTCCATGATAACAATTTTTTTCCTTTTTTTTAAAAACTGATAAAAGTCAGACAGGCAAATCATATGTAGCTAATCTTTTGGTGTTATTCCGAACAGCAGCCACTAGAAAACTAGCAACAGAAAAAATGTCTCGGGTACTACTTAACATCTGGAGATAAAAAAGAGTGGGCCCAACTAGTGAAACACCTGCCTCTCTTAATATCGGTACTAAAAACTGTTTCCGAATGTCCGCATAATACTCACAAAACATAACAAAGTGCATCGTGTCTTGAATGTAAAAGTTATCCCAACTGCAAGGGTTAGAGTTTTCAGGTTTGCCCCAGACGGGGAAAGCACCAAGTGACAAATCAATTAGGTTGAATCGAAATCTGAATAAAAGCTGGCGATGAAAAGGTCTTGTGACAATTTTTAAGTACGGCTCAAGTGAGGATGTAGTTAGTAAAACATAATTAGCTTTTACACATGGTTTCTTCAACTCCTGCTCCTCACGTTCCAATGCTAACATACTTAAAAAGTTTTTCTTTGTCCAGCTTAAGTCCTCCTTTTTAGTAGAGTCCGGTGATGTGTAAATCTCAGGGCGCCCGAGTTTTGTGAACATTGCTCTGATGTACACTATCCAGGGCACCCTATTAACCTTATCCATAGAAACACAGTCACCTATAATCAGATGATTCAGTGTAATCTCTTAACCAGGTCTTTATCCAACAGATCAGTGGGGCAACTTTCAACTGATCGGTAACGTATCCCAACCCTAATTCTGTGTGCAATGAAAATGTGGGGGGTAGATTGGGGTACTGCCAGAAGGGATCTTAAAAATTTGTTTTCTGCAACCTGGATCTTCTCCTGAGATGTGTAGCCCCATAGAAAGGCACCATAAGTGGCTATAGCCAGGCATTTAGATTTGTAAACATTCAGGAGTGCTTCCATCGGTCTTGCCCCCAACCGCTTCGCAAACCCCATAAGTGCCGCGGTAGACCTGGCTACAGCATTACTTTTAGGCTTCTGTTGAGGTCCCCATGTACCTCTTTCGTCGAAGAGGGCCCCAAGATATGTAAAGACAGGTACCTTAGTTACCTCAGCACCATTACAAAAAAAGGGTTTTAACTTTGAACCCTGGGGCGTTTTCCAACAACCATAACATGTGACTTTTTGCTGTTAATCTTCAGGTCCAAAGATCCCATAAAGTCTCCAAAGGCGGCCAACAACCTCTGGAGACCAAGGCCAGTACGGGCGAATAGAACAGCGTCGTCCGCGTATAGGAGAACCGGAATTACTGAGTCTCCTATACGCGGTACATCCAAAGAGGCCCCCCTAAAGACTTTTCCAGTGCATTAATATATAAAGTAAAAAGGAGAGGGGCCAGGATACAGCCCTGCCTAACGCCCCACTTTGAACTTAAGTGGCTGGTGCATCTACCATCCCGTGTAACCCTGACTGACGCTAAAAGTCCCTGATGTAGGACAGCTAAAAAATTAACCAAGGGTGGGTCAATGCCTATGTCCAACAAGATTGGACAAAGTTTTGCCCGGTTGACCAGGTCAAAGGCCGAAGAAAGGTCCATAAAACCCATGTAGAGGGACCCTTCTTTGGCCAATGTATATTTACTTATCAGGAGATGCAGATTCAGTCATTGATCTAACGTACTTCTCTTCTCCCTGATGCCATATTGGAGGTTAGAGAGGACCCCTCTGTCATCTAACCAATCCCTAAGTTTGTACAAGATGACTCTGCCCAAGATTTTAACAGCTGAGTCTATCAGAGAGATTGGTCTGTAGCAAGAGGGGTCCCCTCTCTGCCCCTTTTTAAAAACTGGAATTATAATTGAAGTAGCCGAGGATGCAGGGAACCCATTTATGCTAGAGGCATTTTAAACATTAGTGAGAATTTTAGCCCAGAATTTAGGTAAGGTGCCATATAGGTCCGCTGGAACGCCGTCCGGCCCTGGGGCTTTATTTTTAGACATTTCGAGGATTGCTCTCTGTACCTCATCCACTTAAAAAATTAGGGGAGGTGATGACTGCTTGAACACATAGTCATTTTCTTGGGAAGCAAGGCCCTCATTACCATAGATCTCACTAAAATGTAAGAGCCATTGGTCATCTGTGATGACACAATCCAAGATTGAATACTCTTGCCCTGAGAAAAAAGTATGGTTGATGATTGCCCAAAATTTACTACTTTCCCGTAGGGCATCCGTTGACAAAAGATTGTTCCACGCCTCAGCTTTGATTTCTTGCTTACGGTTGGCAATAGCCAATTTGTATGTTTTCCTCAAGCTGGAGACAGAATCCCTGTCTCTAGGTTTTTTCTTCAAAGCTTGAAGAAGAGCACCATGGGCTTTTGTACAGCTACCATCAAACCATCTTTGTGACTGGTTAGGTCTTTCTTTATGTATAACCTTTAGGTCATTTGCAATCTGGCTACATATGGAGACATAAGCACAAACGATCTCCATGCTAGAGGCAGATAGTTGGCTAGTCTCTACAGTCTCCCTGTTCCTTAGGTCAACAGCATCACCCAAGTCCATCTCCAGAATAACCGGGTTATGGTCACTAAACACAGATGGCACTACTTTGTAGGATATGGCCCTAGCTAACACACCAGAAGATAAAAAAAATGTAATCAATAACAGTGTCCAAATCTTTACCTTTAAATGTGGGGACCCTCTCCTCCCCCTCACTGAAATCCGCCTCAAAAAGATTCATATTAGCTAAAAGGTCCTCTAGTGCCTCTCCCTGCCTAGGGTGTTCAAAGTGTGGGACCACAGAGCCTGGAGGCCCTTGATAATCATCTAAAAAACAATCCCATTTACATGGGTGAATATTAAAATCGCCGATAATGATAATATCGAATAAAGTGATATGTTTTGATTTATAATCTGCCAAAATACCATACAGGGAGCCTAAATATTGTTTAATGAACTCGCTCTCACTGGCATTATAAAAATGAATTAATAAAATATTAGGCACATTTAGAATAGCCCACTCAAGAATTAAAATGCTACTAGAACCTGACTCTAGCATTTTCAGGGAACCTTTCAACTTTAATGAGATAAGGAGGATTAAACTGCCTTTCGGTCTGCCCCCTAGCCCCGGGGTTGCTGGAACAACAAAGCTTGTAAAACCATCCAGGCTAAAACACTTAGATGTATCCCACGTTTCCAGGAGGGCAATAACGTCATATTGCTTTACAAAATCCAGCCAAATATCATCACTTCCTCTAGTCTGATTCCTGCCACATTCCAGCTTAGAATTTTACATGTTGTTACATGAATTAGCGCCATGGGTTGTTCATTTGAGTGTTGAACTGGGTCATATAGTCAGTCATTATCCTCCAGATTTAATAAAGGGGAAAAATTATTTGATATGGCTATGTCAGTGTCTCGTTGTTTTAAAAAATTACAGGTTGGTTGTGGAAGAACTAATTCAGGTCTCTCCACTCTCTGGAGAGGCCCTCTTACTGTTTTACGCTGGGGAACGTCAAGGAAGTGATTAGAGCCAAGAGATGTACTCTTCTGGATAGACAATGATGGTTGTATGGCTTGTGTCTTTATGTACGCAGCTGCCGGTGGGTAGAAATAGCCTAATGGTATTGGTCTGATACCAGAGTTGCCAATGTCTGAGGCATCCCAAAACAATCTATCTGCCACATTGCGCCTGTTGAAATTAACTACCACACAGTCCCCCTCGATACTTTTGGTGCAACGCCCAACCCAACCAACTCGTCTAGCCATGATGATACTAGATGATATGTCTAGACCACCGCTACTGAATTGGGTACACCAGTTTCTGGACTTCAGAAGGAGGTCTTGGGTAGTCTCAACCACATCGTTATTTAAGGGGGAACCCCTATGAGAACAGCCACCAAAGGGGCAGCGTCTGGGGGAAGATCCAAGGTAATACCACATAAATTCATAGGCCTATTACTACTGAGAGGGGTCCTAACGGACTTCTCACCACCTATGTCGATAGTTCCTACCCCTTGGTTATTACTTGGGGCTAAGCTTCCATTCGCTTGTTGAAGGATATTACCAATAACCCCTGATCTCCAAGTATTGGGTGGACTAATGGGACACTCTTGAGATAAAGTTACTTTAGTGCTACCATAGTGACCCTTCTTAGCCCTAGAGTTATGGGTATGATCTTCCTGCGGCTGTCTGGCCAAATCTTGCTGCCCTCTATACTCTTTTATAAATTGATCAATGTGTTCACATTTTTTTAGTAAACCAGATACACAAGTGTTAAGAGTGTCCACAATGTCCTTGGCTATGCCTACAAGAACTGGCTCCAACCTTGAGTTGAACATTTCTTCCACTAATTCGGCCAATTGTTCAGGAAAACTTGAGTCAGTACATTGTGAGACAACTACGGGTTTTGGTCGTTTAATAGACTTCTTTGGACGCCTGCGTTTCCCCAGGTTGCTTTGTAAAGAGGGAGCTGATGGGTTTCCCCCGTTAACACAGGCCATACCCTCACTTGCTGCTGCGCCACTTTTAGTCTCAATTACTAACGTCGGATTCGTAATCACAACTACCGGCTCCAGAGGAACATTAGGCACAGGCATACTGTCAGTCTCATCACGTACTATGGTGGGGAGGTCCATACCCAATTGCTTCTCAGCATTGGCGATTTCTTTGCTTAAGACCCCCACAGCTGACATTAGATACGTAATAATTGATTCGGATTTCCTCGGCACCTTTGCCTTTTTACCCTCCTGTTCCCCATTACACTGCTGTTTTCGCTTACCCATTTATGCAGGTTAGAGGGGTGGCCCGGCCCGTCCTCCTTTGGCCTCAGACAGCCACAGACGGCCTGCCCTTTGCCCGGGCTTAGCCCGGCACCCTCCCGCGTGCGTCCTGCCAGGTGGGAGGCGTTCCGCGTTCTTGTAGCGCCTCCAGGCGCGGCGGGAGCGTCACAAGTGCGCCGGTCCCCGGGGCAGCTGGGGGATGTAGTCCCTGTTGTTCCTGCTGGCCGTTGCCCTCACGGCGGGGAAGACGCTGGTAGCGTGGCCATTCCAATCACGGCTTCCTCGACACTGCCAAAAGGTTTGTCTCTGCCCCCCGAAGCACACTCGGCGCTCCGCTTTCTTGTAGCACCTCCAGGCACGGCGGGAGCGTCACAAGTGCGCAGGTCCCCGGGGCAGCTGGGGGATGTAGTTCCTGTTGTTCCTGCTGGCTGTTGCCCTCACGGCGGGGAAGACGCTGGTAGTGTGGCCATTCCCCTCACGGCCTCCTCGACACTGCCAAAAGGTTTGTCTCTGCCCCCCCTTGTATACTCAAATACCACAAGAAGATGGATTGTCAGCAATTCAATGTTTTCTAAATGAGAGAATCAAATCAGAAAGAGTCCCCACAGATTTTATTCTGTGATTGGCTAAGTTTCCTCTAAATAAAAACTATTTTAAGTTTGGAAATTATTTCTTCTACCAAATCAAAGGAGTTGCAATGGGGTGTCCCTTTGCCCCGGAATTGGCAGTTCTTTTTATGGCCAAATTTGAAGAAATGTTCATCTATAATCGCAACCCATTCTTCCAATTCATTTCGAATTGGGTTCGCTATATAGACGATTTCTTCCTAGTATGGACAGGAGAGGAAGATCAATTGAAGCAATTCCATGGATGGCTTAACTCCAGGTCAGTGGACATCACATTCAGTTTGAACTTTGCATCACAAAGAATAACGTTTCTGGACGTAAAAGTGTATGCCTCAAAAAACAAATTGTTCACAACACTTTTAAAAAAACTAACAGACAGAAACAAATCATTGCATTTTTCCAGCAATCATCCACGCAGCTTGCGTGAGAATTTACCATTTGGTCAATTCTTAAGGATTGAGCGCAATTGTACATTCAAAGATGAGTACATGCACCATGCAGAGAAACTTAAGGAAAGACTACTTGAATGTGGCTAACCTAAGAAACTGCTCAAGAATGCTCTAAAGAGAGCATGGTGGACACCCCGGGAGTCACTTCTCCAAAAAAGAGAGAAACAGCCTTTAACTAGAATGGTTTGTGTGTCAACCTTCTGTCCTAATTCTAATCTTTTAAAGAAGATCATCAATCAAAATTGGCATCTGATTGAACATCTAGATCCATCTTTTGCTATGAATCCCCTCTTTGCATTGAGGAAAGAACAAAGTATTTCCAATCAGATAGTTCGGGCAGCATTACCAAAAATAACAGTAAAAATGACTATGAGAGACCACTTGGGACTGCCTGGGATTAAAAGACACCATAAGTGTGGCACTTGTATATGCTGTGATTCAACTCTAGAAGGTTCCTTGTTTCCCATAAGAACATGAATTGGAAACAGGAGTCGCACTCTAACTGCAAAACAAGAAATGTACTGCATTTTTTGCCCTTGTTTCAAACTCTACGTTGGAAAAACAAACCAAGAAGTGAGACAAAGGATCACCCAACATATATCACGAATAAGGAAAATGTACAAACAGCTCCCTTGGTGAACCATTGGAGAACCATTGGAGAACTAATTATCATGATGAAAAAGACTTGAAGTGGATAGTTATTTCAAAAATAGAAATAGACCCTCGTGGAGGCGATTTAGATCACAAATTGACCCAACGCGAAGTGTTACTGATAATTAAGTTTAATTCAGCAGTGGATGGGTTGAACGAACTGTCTGAAATCTATATGCTTTGAAACACAAGACAATCACGCGATACGACTTGGGGTTCAGCCAAGTGGCGGCTGCCTCTTACAAGCCAGTCTGGTTGAAAAATATTTTTGACAATGCCACCCACTAAAACATGGGCTTTGGCTAAGTAAAAGAAAGCGCTTTTTGGTCTTATCGAAACGACTCTTTCACACTTTGGACTTGCATGTGGATAATCAATGACATTCATTGGACAGAATCCATTCTATTTGGTTTTCAATGTGGCTTTCAAGCTCCAGCCTACTACACGATTACAGTTAATTTTATACACTGGGAACTGTAAGTGGTATTTGAAGCTACTACAATCACATTTGAAACTGCTGCAACGAAAATCACTACATTTCCCACAATTCTGTGAGTGTCATGCCGCAAACGTCATTCGAATACTGGTCAACCTGGAAGCTCTCCCTCTCCCCCGGGTCTTGAAAAGCGGAAATGAAAGAATCATCAAGCACCGCTTCAGATTGCGAGCGAGCCGGATAGAGATGCCACTGACACGCAAAGTCATGAATAAGGTAATTCTGCTCAATTGATTTCGCAACTCTTGGTACTGAGCATAGTTGACAAATGTGTAAGTCCTTTATGCAATTTTGCGCGTACATTATAGCCGCCACTGCCTTTACTGCCAGACATAATGCACTTTGGCTTTTTGCGTGCTTCAAAAAACTTGCCATCATTTTGAATGGAATGATAACACCGCCATTATGTGTTTACAGATTCCACAATGTTTGGCAATTGTTGTGAGCGTCTCTTTTACACTCACACACGCACATACACAGGTACGCGTTTATTTATGTGAATCTCTCGAAAAGCTTAAAAAACCATCCATGTTCTAAACCATAGTAACCCTGCGTATTTCTTTGACAGAATTTCTTTAATTTTAAACTCATCCTCCAATACAAACAAGACTTTGATTGCTTGACATAAAATAAGTCTATGTGAATGTAGATGCATATTTTCAACTTCCGACATCACCTATTTTATCCATTCTGAATTTTTTTTCTCTTCTCTTTTTCTTTGTTGATTTAAGAATAAAAAGCCTTTGTCCAAGTTATATTCGAGATCGGCTGATCTTTAGTACTAGGTAAGCTTCTCCTAAGCGTTTTGGGAAATGCACTGTTGCACACATTGGTCGGGCTGAGATTAAATCTTGCTCAATTACTGCCTTGTTTTATATGCCTGCATATATACACTGCTTTAGTACCATGGTAGAAATATATTTACTATGTACTCTTTTGGTGCTTGAAATCACTTTTATCTGCTTCTGTCTATTAATAATGGCAGCATACATATTTTGTACAAGAATAACATTGGTTCAATAAACTTGTTGAAAACGTCCCACAGTGTATTCTGTGTATACTTCTCTGAGAATAAGTGAGCACGAGAGACTGAGCAAAAGGTTCTGTACTGTTTCCACGATCCCTAAGGGGTCAGGGTTGCATTGTTCAGTGGTTGCCTGAAACCATTCGCTCTCTGATAAGGTTAGGGGGGCTTACGGTGGCACTGTGAGCTAGCTGGTCTATAGGCCAACAAATCCTTCAGGGGTGTCTCAGACTAGGCACCAAGCCCGTAGTTTATGTTATCCAACAAATGTGCATATCCTACGGATTAGTAGGAAATACACGATAAAATCCCTTACAGCCTTTGAATTAGGTGAGACAACTCAAGCAAAAACACTGGGGTTGTGCTCACAAGGCAGCCAGCTGCTGTAGAAACATCCAAAGGGCTTTCAGAGTTGTGAAATTTTCAGCAACTGCAAAGGAAGACATGGAGTACAATGCAGCTGCATTTCTGAAATCATCACTGTCCTTTGACAAACCCAAAAAGCGGAATATTGATGCCAGATTAAGTGCATGGATTGAGACATTCAATGATTTCATAGGTGCCTTAGAAGAAATAGATGATAAGAAAATAATCAAGTACCTAAAGAACCTTACAGGTGACAGAGCAAAAGAAGTGCCGAAGAAAATATCACAAGCTGATGCAATATCATATCGTTAAGTCAAGGAAGCACTGAAAGTCAAGTTCAATCCAATGCTGAACGTTGATTATGAAAAGGTACATTTTCAATCAAGCATGACAGCAAGCTGGTGATGAACAAGTTTGTTGAAGAACTTGGTGTGCTTATCAAACTTTGCAAATTTAGTTAATTTAATGATGGAGAAGACATACATCTTGAGTTATTGATGGCTGTCTTTCAGACTCCTTCAGAAGACGCATCTTGAGAGAGACGTTCTGCTTAGAGAAAGTACTAATTGCTACCAAAGCCGAAGAAAGAGCAGATCAATAAACTGCTGACATGGAAGCTAGAATGGTGACAAATGAATCAGTGTTGGTCATGTAGAGTAAGATGAAACACTGAGTAGACACATGCAAGTCGCCGTCTACACAAAGAAAAGGTTGTTTTTCTGAAGTGGTTTTTATGTCCATCTACATGAAGACAAATGTCCCACCATGGGCCAGATGTGCTAAGGTTGAAGTAAGGAGAACCACTCCATAATGGTATGCTGTGTGAAAGAAAAACTAACAGCATTACAGCGAGAAGAGAAAATGGACATCAGAAACTTCAAGAAGCCTTCTTGCCAAGTTCCCAAAACAAAAAGGCAGCATCAGATAACACAAGTAGAAACCAGACAAAGTCAACCATTTGTCAAGTTCGTCCTACAGAGGCTTTTCAATGTCATTATTGAGCACCAGTGAAGAGAATGGATGAGTTCTGATGGCCTCAACTAACAAATGATTGGCACATGTAGGTCTGGTTGCTTGCAAGGAAGTACCAATGTCAAAAGCAAACCACCAAACAAAACAACACAACTCATTTGGATATTGCCCCAAGATTACAATAAAGTTCAATAGTTGCCCTGCAACTCATAGACAGTGGTGAATCGATTACGTCATGCCAGTTGAAAAGTTTAACGGCGTATCTCCTGTGCCACATCTCCACCCGTCAATCATGGAAGTATACACATGGGCAGCTTTTCAATTGTTGCAGAGTCAAGGGTCATTCACAATGACTTTGAGACACAAAGTAGTATCCGTGCAAGCACCAATGCCTGTTATTCAAGGAGCTTCTTCCAATGCTTGACTACTCCGCTTTTCCATTGCTGCTGGCATGGGACTGATATCTATCAATTACAACCTCAACTCTCAATCTGAAGTTGGGAGTCAGTTCCTGTCACTATTTCAGAGCCTGGGCAGGCTCAAGACAATGAAAGTGCCACTTCACATCAATGAGTATGTTTGTCCTGTTGCCCAGCGGCACCACACAGTTGCTTTCCATTTGCTAGAAGGTGCTGAGAAAGAACAAGAAACGCTATTGAAGCATGATATTATTGAGTGTTCCAGTGGTCCTATGCCATGGGTGTCTCCCACAGTGGTGGTGGCAAAAATGGACAGTGAGGGTGCAGTGCACATCTGTGTTGATATGTGCCAACAAAGCAATCAAGAGAGAAATACTCTGGTCCAAACATTGTGGATATGATTATGCAACTGAGCAGTGGCAAAGTTTACTCCTGTCTTGACCTGAACATTCAATATCATCAACTTCTGTTGAAAGTGAATTGCAAGTGCATCACTACTTTTTCGACTCATGTTGGTTTGTTCAGATACCAAAGGTTGAGCTTTGGAGTGTTGTCAGTTGCAGAACTATTTCAGAATATTATACATCAAATAACTCAACCTGTCACAAATGTTTTAATTACAGTGATGACATATTGGTATTTGGAGCAACACGAAAGGAGAATGACAAGGCTCTTACACAAGTGTGACAATTACTTGCTGATGCAGCTCTTACTCTGAATGCAGCGAAGTATGAGTTTCACAAGACCAAGCTCAACCTCTTTGGACACATATTTTCTGATGGGGGAATGAATCCCGACCCTTACAAAGTGAAAGCACTGTCAGTTACATGCCCCCTGCAAGATGTTACCATGCTGCAATCCTTTCTAGGTATGGCCAGCTATTGCTCAAGGTACATTTGTGATTTTGCTATTGATAAGTGCTCCATTAAGAGAGTTGACAAAACAAAATGTCCAGTTCCAATGGTCCGATGAATGTGATCAAAGTTTCAAAGGAATAAAACAAGCAATTAAGAATGCAACTGAGATGGCCTACTTTGACCCCAAACTACACACACATATCACAGTGGATGAGAGCCTGGTGGGCCTGGGGGCAATCCTTGCCCAACATAATGGTCATCCAAATGCTCAGAGACACATTGTGGCCAATGCTAGTCGGAGCCTGTCTGACACCGAACGTTCTCAGCTGGAGAAGGAGAGTCTGGCTGTGATGTGTGCCTGCGAACATTTTCATATGCTTCAGTTTGGAAAATGTTTCACTTTCATCATAGGGCACCAAGCAATGCTCACCATCTTTGGAAATCAAAAAGCCAAGATGCCCCGTCACATTGAGAGGTGGGGTCTGAGACTGCAAGATTGCGATTCTACAATTGTACACAAACTGGGTAAAGACCAGAACCCTGCTGATTATTCTTCACGAGTACAACTAAATCATCACAGCTCAACATCCAAGTCAGCTGAGAAATACATCTACTTCATTGTTAAATCTAGTATGCCAGTGGCCATATCAATCAAACTGATTAATGAGGCTACAAATGCTGACGAAAACATGTATCTTATCAAGGACATCATTCTATCTCAATCCTTGAAAAGGAGTCTTCGACCTCTTGTTGATTATGTCAAATTTCAGAAAATTTAAAAAAGTACAGCAGGAACTGTCTGTGACCAAAGAAGTTGTTGTTTTGAGAGGCTCAAGAATGGTCATACTTCACAGCCTGAGACATCTCATGGAAGTCTTTAATGAATATCATCTTTCCCTTTGGTTGAGGATGTGTCCTCAAAAACTCATGACAAGGTCATTGAGCGGCTGGACAACATCTGTGCAGCATGTGGTATCCCTGCCATTATCAAATCTGACAAAGGCCTGCCATTCAACAGCAAATAGTTCAGAGGATTCTTATTCAGACTGAATCTCAAGCATCAAAAGAGTACACCTCTGTGACCCCAAGCAAATGGTGTCTTGGAACGTTTTATGGGTTATCTCAAAAGGGTTATTCCGCGAGCATCCCTTGAGGGGATTGAATTGAAGCATGCCCTGTATCAAGCCCTCCGTACGTATCGTTCAACTTCTCACTCCACACAGGTAAAAGTCCCACCACCTTTCTGTTTGGGAAGGCAATTGAAACCAAACTGCCACAATGGACAGCATAGCGATCCTTGAGTACTGACAAGGTTTGTGTCACTGACACTTCTGGAAAGTGCAATATGAAGACACATGCCAATCGGCGCTGGAGAGCCCAAGAGACAGTCTTCAATGAAGGTGGCTTTGTCCTGATTAGGCAGAAGCTGAAAACAAACACTCCATTTGCTGTTGATCCTCTGAGGGTTGTGATATCAGCTCCTACACCTACTGATGAGGCCATATCACCTAACAGTCCAGATCAAGCATCAGATTTTGAACCATCGGTGCCTGAATAGAGTGCATCTCAACCACTCCCTGTCACTCGATCTGGCTGACTAGTGCGAGCGCCTCTGTGAATCATCGTAGAAATATAACTATTGTTCGTACTTTTAATTTAACAAGTGTTGTACAACTATGTGTGCTCGGACCCGTGCAGTTCTGGGCGGACTCATTGGAGCAAGTACAAAACTGGATGAGAGGTGTTAAGATGTGGTTATTAACGGTTATCATGTAATGAAAGAGCAGAGTGAAATTGTATACGGAGGAATAAAGATGCACAATCCAGAGCTCCGTGTGTGGAGTATTGATTTGCATGCTCCAGGGCTGGATACGATGCCACAACCATGGGACTCTGTGCGATTTACCAATGTTAACCAGTGCTAAAGGGCGTGTGCTCTATCCTTTAAACATGGTAGAATTGGCGCACACCCAACTGGCATATTTAATTTACTTGTACGTCTCTAATAAAGTGGTACTACCTGTATCCAGGGTCTATAAATGAAATGCTACTTGTGGGCCTCTTGCCATTATTCTGCCACCCAGTTAAGTTGCACTTAAAATATGTCCTGGGTTATATGTGCGAGGCCTGCCATTGTAGCCAGTGTGTGCAATTCTAAACTACCATTTCCACCTGGCAACATAAATCTTTTGCCAGGCCCAAACCAGTGCTTAATTTGAGCCAGTGTGCTCCAGTGCTCGACACTTAATCGTCAACACCGTCGCTTGTGGCAGTCTGCCACGTGGTCGAGCTGTCTGTCTAATTTAGAGATGAGCACAACAACTGTTGTTTATTAATTCAATTAACACTAAAATGGCTATTGCCTACTGCCCAAACCATTCTTATACCACTGGGGGCATAGAATAGTATAAATTGTCACACTTGTGTGATGGTTAGTAGTTGTGTTGATATTATCAGTGCCATTGCTGCCAGAGGCAATATGTGGTCCAAGCTGCAGTGGTCTCCTGACAAGGGCCCTGGCGCTTATTTTTTTCAAATGAAGCACTGGCCCAATCCTTCCTTTTTAACACATATAAGTCACCCCTAGGGTAGGGCCTGAACAGTCCAGAAGACTGGGTGCAGTGTATTTAAAAAGTTGGACATACACTTAAGTTTTACATGTCCTGCTAATGAAAAACTCCTAAATTTGTTTACAACTACTGCAAGTCCTGCCTTTCCCATAGGATAACACTCTGTTACCTTATTACATTTAATGATTGATAACTTTCCATTGGGAACAGGGCAGACTCATCGAGATTATATCTAAAGAATTTGAATTAAAAGCACATTTTGATGGGAAACTTGGATTTTAAGTAGAAATTCTGAAAATGCACTTTTAGAAACTTTTAATGATATGACAGTCCCCATACCATAGAGCCTACTTTATTTAATAGCCAAATGTGTCACATGTTCGTATAAGTGATTGTCAGTTATGACCAGTGCTCTTTTTTAAACCCTTTTCTTGTGCCTGGACGGGTCGAGATGGAAGGACCGTGAGGATATATTCCCCTCTTACGTCTCTCCTCTCCTCTTTTTCCAGTCTCCCTTGGATGTGGATGTTTACGAGGTGGAGGGTGCCTTTAAGAAAATGGACTGCCTGGACTCCACAACGGCTCACGTGACAGGGTCACATGAGCCAATCGGAAGCCCTGAGGTACGTGGTCGCCTCAGGGGACTATTAGGCAGAATACATCAGATGCTAGAGTGCCTGAGGTTGAGAAGGGAGGGGGTTGAGGCTGTCATGGGTCCAGGTGATAGTGCAGCGTGCATGAATCTGATCAAGGTTAATGACCTGGCTGTGTACCTCGCATGTCGCTTGACACTGGTGACGGAAATCGGGTGACTGGAACCCCCAATTCCTCCCCACTAAGGCAAACGAAGGGCAGTTTTACTCATAAAAGCTCTCTCTTTTTCCCGAGAGACGGCCTCCGCGAAGACAGCAGGAAGGGCCAAGCTTCCTTCCCCAGAAGACAGAGAGCAAGAAGAAAGAGACTTATCTTTCCATTCTGTAATTCAATAAAAAGAATTGCACCAAGCATAAAACCTCTCGGTTGTTGCCTCACAAGTGCCACACTCGGCTAGCTCACACCTGCTGCTAATATGAATCTATGCACCTATCACATTGTGTCATGTAGTTCCTATTAAACCTATACAGGATCTGCGCATTTGCAAGACATACACTGTAGGATTGATGTCAGACTGATTCTAGACACCTCCACCGGGTATGTTAGCCTTTTTGTATCAGCTAGCTCACACTGCCCCTAGAATCTCCGCTAACCAAGGCGAGAATAGTTCTTGGCAACCTTAAAACATGACAACCCTGATCCCTCAGGACCGTGGAAACAGTGTACCACTTTTCGCTCAGTCACTCGTGCTCACTTAGTCTCATAGAAATACACAGAATAAAAGGTCTGGATGTTTTTCAATAAGTATTTATTGAACAGTCGTTATTCTAGTGTAAAGTAGGTGAGCTGCAACAACTACCAGACATAAACAGATATAAATGATTAGAAGCACTATGAAAGTAAAAGGATGATAGAGTCCTACCATCTTGCAATAATCATGAATACATACGAGTGTATAAAATACATTATGATAAAAGGTGTGTACTCCTATGATGCCTCCCTAACTAGATGTACCTAAGTGTACCTAGAATGTGTGTAGGTGTTCAGCCAAGAATCTCTCTAGGATAAAGTCAACGCCGTTACCTGGATTGAGAGACGGGGGGAACCGTCTTGGTCTTGAGTTGAACACCCCGCAAGGGATGTTAGAGCACTGTGAGCTGGAGTATCTGTATGCAGGAACCTCAGTATCTTCGGTCAGTGTGTTGGCTGGGAAGTCCTGGTCTCCTCTGCCTGTCTTAGCAAGATGTGATGTATATATACCCATAGGTCTCCCCGGGGTTTCGACCTTGCTGTGATACTTTGACAGACTTAGGATGACATCGGAAATTAACTTTGTACATATATATTATACAGGAGATGGTAGTCCTGCTATGCTGAGTCAACAAAAAAGAAGGGGGAACCAGGAGCTCGTTGAGGTCCAGTGTCCGTGCTCCTCAAATAATAGAGATCAGTGTGGATACTGTTCCGTGAGAATGGGTGCATGTATGTCACCCAAATTGGAAGGGGAGAGAAAGATTGGAGTAGAGAAGAAAATAAGAAAAAGTGGTGAGGGAAAGGAAAAGAGGCAGATGTTTATCCCCAGTTTCAAGGATCAAATCCCGAAGGGGAAGGCCAAGTCTTGCCTCTTATTCGCCCTCACACACCCAAAAGGATGTCATGTTTCCTCATCGGGCTTTTTTTGCTCCTCGTCAGACCGGCGCTCGCCTTCTCTCTTACCCATTTCCTTTCCCTGTGTTTACCACTGCCCCTCATATTCAGGCTTATGTTCAGTTGATGGATGTCGTGAGAGTCAGAAGAGTTCATTGCTCCTGTTGGATCTGAAGTGCAAGGTTAGTGCTCTCAATACTTCATTAATGTACCTGTTTAATTGAATGTGTATTTTACCACAATGTATTGCATTTGTACAATCAATCAATCAATCAATCAATCATGGCATTTGTAAAGCACGCTACTCACCCGGGAGGGTCTCATGGCGCTGGGCGGCGGGGGGGGGGGATACGTTACTGCACGAACAGCCAGGTCTTGAGTTGCTTCCTGAAGGAAAGGTGGTCCTGGGTCAGCCGAAGGTGGATGGGGAGGGAGTTCCAGGTCTCGGCTGCCAGGTAGGAGAAGGATCTTCTTCCGGTGGTGGCTTTGCGGATGCATGGGACGGCGGCGAGGGCAAGGCTGGTCGATCCCAGCTGGCGGGTGGGCGTGTAGAAGGTCAGGCGGTCATTGAGGTACTTGGGGCCCAGGTCGTGGAGAGACTTGTGTGCGTGGGTGAGGAGCCTGAACGTGATCCTCTTGCTGACGGGAAGCCAGTGCAGGTCTCTCAGGTGGCCGGAGATGTGGCTGTGTCGGGGGATGTCCAGGACGAGTCGTGCGGAGGCGTTCTGGATGCGTTGGAGTCTTTTCTGCAGTTTGGCTGTGGTTCCGGCGGAGAGGGTGTTCCCGTAGTCCAGTCCACTGGTGACGAGTGCCTGGGTGACCGTCTTCCTGGTCTCGGTGGGGATCCAGCGGAAGATCTTACGGAGCATGCGCAGGGTGCTGAAACACGATGAGTAGACGGCGTTGACTTGTCTGGTCATCGAGAGGGAGGAGTCCAGGATGAAGCCCAGGTTGCGTGCATGGTCCGTTGGCTTGGGAGTGGAGCCCAGGGCAGGGGGCCACCAGGAGTCGTCCCAGGCGGAGGGCGATGATCCCAGGATGAGGACTTCCGTCTTGTCTGAGTTCAGTTTCAGGCGGCTGTTCTTCATCCATTCGGCGACGCCTTTCATCCCTTCATGTAGGCTGGTTCTGGCGGTGGCGGGTTCGTTGGTGAGGGAGAGGATCAGCTGCGTGTCGTTGGCGTAGGAGATGATGTTGAGGTTGTGTTGGCGTGCGATGGCTGCGAGAGGTCTCATGTAGGCGTTGAAGAGGGTTGGGCTGAGTGAGGATCCTTGTGGTACGCCGCAAATGACTTTGGTGGCCTCGGATCTGAACGGGGGAGGCGGACTCTCTGGGTTCTTCCGGTGAGGAACGAGATGATACACTCCAGTGCCTTCTCTCGGATTCCTATGTTGCTGAGGCGCTGTACTAGGGTGCGGTGGCAGACAGTGTCGAACGCTGCGGAGAGGTCCAGGAGGATGAGGGCTGCTGTTTCCCCGTGGTCGAGCAGGGATCTGATGTCATCGGTGGCTGCGATCAGGGCGGTCTCGGTGCTGTGGTTGGCTCGGAAACTGGACTGCGAGGGGTCGAGGGATCCATTCGTCTCGAGGAAGGCGGCGAGCTGTCTGTTGACGGTCTTCATGATGACTTTGGCAGGAAAAGGCAGGAGCGAGATGGGGCGGAAGTTCTTGAGGTCGGTGGGGTCCGCTGTTGGTTTCTTCAGGAGGGCGCTGAGCTCGGCGTGCTTCCAGCTCTCTGGGAAGGTGGCGGTGTGGAAGGAGGTGTTGATGATGTCCCGTAGATGGGGTGCGATGATGGAGTCGGCCTTGTTGAAGACGTGGTGGGGGCAACGGTCGGTAGGTGATCCGGAGTGGATGGTGTTTATCGTGCGGGTGGTGTCTTCGAGGCTGACCGGGGTCCAGTTGCAGAGTGTGGTGGTGGGGGGCGTTGGTTCGATGGTTGGGTGGGTGGTTGGTGCGCCAAAGCTGTTGTGTATGTCGATGATCTTGCGGTGGAAGAACGAGGCGAGTGAGTCGCAGAGGTCTTGCGAAGGAGTGATGTCGTTGTTTCCGGCGCTGGGGTTGGAGAGCTCTTGGACGATGCTGAAGAGTTCCTTGCTGTCGTGGGCGTTGTTGTCCAGTCGTTCTTTGAATGCTGTCTTCTTGGTGGTGCGGATCAGCTGGTGGTGCTTGCGGGTGGCGTGCTTGAGGGCAGTCATGTTGTCTGTGGTCTGGTCGTGGCGCCAGGCTTTCTCGACGGTGCGGCAATTCTTCTTGGAGTCCTTGAGTTCGTCGGTGAACCAGGGGGTTTTCTTGCTGCCGGGTCTTTTGGGAGGGTTATTTAGTGGTGCGAGGTCGTCGGCGCAGGTGGTCATCCACTGTGTGAGGTTGCTGGCTGCTTCTTTGGGGTCCGTTGCGCTGGCGGGTGGGTTCTGGCTGAGGGAGGTGGTGAGCTGCTCGGTGGTGATCTTGCTCCAGCTCCGGCGAGGCGCCTGTTGTGGGTGGTGGAGGGTCGTGTTTCTCTCGAAGCTGAAGTGGACGCAGCTGTGATCGGTCCAGTGAAGTCCAGTGGAGTGGCTGAAGGAGATGTGCTTGCTGGCGGAGAAAACGGGGTCAAGCGTGTGGCCGGCGTAGTGAGTGGGGGTATTCACCAGTTGCTTGAGTCCGAGGTTGGCGAGGTTGTCCAGCAGGGTGGTGGTGTTTCTTTCGTTGTTGTTCTCCAGGTGGAAGCTGAGGTCCCCTAGGAGGATGTAGTCCGTGGAGGAGAGGGCGTGCGGGTACATAATGTGTACATAATATAGTCTATTGATATTATATTTCGGTAATTGATTTGGCATTGAAAATGAGACATTCAAATATCGATTTTTATTTGGAGTGTTGGCCCAACATAGACATTGTCGGATACAGCAACAGCCTGCGTAGTTTCTGATTGTGCTTTATTAGAATGTATTGGTTAATTATTAAGCTTAACATTACTGTACTTTAAATTCTTCACTCATTTTGTCTCACTTACATGCATCCTCAAAACAATTTTACTATCCAACTTGTATTATGATTTCACCAAAATGTAATTTTTTCTTCATACATTTCAAAACCACAGTGGGGGCAGATGTACAAATCTATTAGGCAATGCAGTGCAGCAACCAACTTTGGTTGCTCTAATTAGGCTGTCTTGCTTGACTCATAGACTTGCACCATGATGCAGAGGTGAGTGTGCTCTGTCTAGCATAGGGTTTGTTCTGGAAGCAAACACTTCGAGTACACATGGCTAGACTCATTTTGAAAGGATCTCACACATTGAATGGTGCTGTGCACCTCAGCACACATGTATTGGGTGGGATCTTTGGAGAAAAGAAAACATTTCTCCTTGTTAACACCTTGGCTGCGTCTGGAATTCCGCGCCGGTGCTAGCCATTCCGATCGAGGGCATGGTCATGACGGCTCCCAGCCGTCATCAGCACACGTCCACTGTGCCGAGAGCCGTTATGAGCACCGAAGGGGTTAATGCCTGTTTCCAAGAGGTGTTAGAGTTTGACAGAAAGCACAATATGCTATCTTTGAGACAAAACCTATGGGTGTTTACACTGATCTGCCAAAGCAAAAGCCCACTAACACCCCCTGGATGCAAAGCAACAAAAATCAGCGTAAATCGCTTTTTGCACTGAGAAAAGGACACATTCAGTGCAAATATCTTTTGCACTGGACAGTAAATACTATTGCATTGCTTTGTGACACTTTGTGTTACTTTTTGATAATGCAAACCTAAAGTAAAACTAGGCTGAAGTCTTAAATTACACCGGTCTAATTTGTTTAAATTATTGAATCATTATTATGCGGCTGATGGGTACATTGTGCTGTTCATCTGCTTGTTTAGAAGAATTGTAAACTTAAACTTCGAATAAGTTGATACTTTTCAACTTATATGACAAGACTGACTTTACCGATTTCCCTTCCCGTCCCTACAATTTTCTTATCAATTGAATCTGTTTGATTTTTACAAATAATCTATTTGCAAATAATCCAAGATTCACAAGAGATGCCCTTTAATTTAATAAACTATAAACTCAAATTAGTAACTGATAGCCTTGATTTTTAACTGAACTATCTATACACAATTCGAAATATAATTTCCTTAGTATTCTCAATGACATACCTACTTCCTCAATCAGTAGCCCAAACTGTGACTACATAGATTGACTAATATACTGAAAATACTGTGTCTGGAGATCTAATACTAGTCATAGTTTTCCTTCCTATTTTCCTTATTTTCTTTAACCATGTTGTTATACTCACACTTCTCCCATATTCACTTCACTTTACTGTAATATGGCACCTCTCTGGGATTTCATGTGGTCTCTTACACGTATTTATAACTAGAGAAATGAGTATGACTAATGTTCGTAGAGTACACTATAGCCTTTTTAATTAACACTTGCACTTTTGATTTCATTATGGTAATTGGCTTAGATGATGGCATTTGTAAATAACTATACAATTAATTTAGGGTACATATGGATTTGTATATTCTAGTCCACCTTCCTGTTGGTTAATAAAATAATTTTATTATAAATTGTAGAAATATTTCTGAAATAAAATTCCATATTCTATTAACTGTAATTTATGGGTGTGATTCCCCGTTTCACCCCACAACAAAGACTGGATTTGGATGTTCACTACCACTGTGTTTGCTCATATACCTTCTTAGGTTGTGGCAAAAACAACTAAAGACCAGCCAGACCTCACAGAGTTTAAGAGGGCTTCTGCAGTTAATCTGTAGATGTAATAAGAAAGTGGGCAAAGAGGGGTTACAAATATGAGAAGCCTAATTAGTGCTGGATGCATAAGCACAACGTCAGAAATAGGTGAGTCTTGTGGCACCAACAGGCATCTAACCTAAAGTGATAGATCCAGAGACTAAGCATAGAGAATGCCATCAAGATTAGAATTAACAGTTGTTTTGTCTCTGATATTTATCTCTGTAGTTGCTCAGACACATGTGTTCTAGTTGGAGAAAAAGTATTTTCAATGAGGTCCTTTGGTCAAAAAGCTGCAATGTAATATATAAGTATTGATAAATTAATGCTCTATGACAAGGCAGTGAGCTGTGTAAATGCTGATTGGTACAGAGCTACCTAAATTCATTCCCTAATACAATATTGTTATCAGTTCTAGCACTACCGTGTATGCACGTGTTCTGGTTACCCCTCTGGGTTGTCTCAGCTTCACTCTTTTCTATACAGTCCCAAGTTTAACTGAGAGAAATAAGTGCCGTGATTTCCGGCCATCTAAAAAAAAATAATTTTGTGGGGAAGAGCACTAGGGGTCAGATATATAAAGGTATTTAACGGTCACAAAACCTGTGCTTTGTTAAATTACAGGGGTTGCAACTGATAAATGGTTTTCTTAAATGCACTAAACCATTTATCAATTCAGAAAGTGCAAAATGGTTTTGTAAATCCATAACGAATCTCAATGCTATGTATTAATGTTTTACAACCGCAATTTATTTTGAAAACCATTGACAGGTTAGCAATTCCTCAAAGGATGTGGTTACCCATCCTCCAAGGGAAAAGTGTCCTCTTTTAAATGTAAAAAAAAAAAAGTTTGTTAAGTAGTGGACAATGGGCGTGACGACCTCTACCACTTTAAAACAAGTACTTCTTTTCTTAAATTGAGACAGGTTTGATTTATGAAAAATGGGCTGCCTTTAAAAAATGCTTTTATTAAATGTGATCACTAACCTGGTGGTCTACTAACCACACCAGGCCACCATACCTGTTAGACCACCCAATCAGAGTGAGTGACAATTTGCAACCTACTTTATAAATATTGATGAGGTCAATTGAACTGCAAACCTTGCCAAATAGTAATTTTGTGAACCGACGGGTAAGTATATAGGCAGGTGTGCAAGGTTTCATTAGATTCTCAAAACGTTGGTGCAAAATTTGCAACCACTTTTTGAAAATTCAATTTTGTTACATCTGGCTTGTATACATCTTGTATTTTAATCTGCATACATTTAAGCTATTGCTTCCTTGTATGATCACATATGCACTTTTTGCATTCTAGAAAACATGAAACCCCTTCTACACTTCTAAGAATTTTTTGGGGGGGTTCCTTTCCCCTTCCCATTCTGGAAGGGGATTCACTCCACCCTTTGCAAAAGTAAAATTTCCAACCATTTCCAAAGTGGAAAACGGTTGGAGAGAAGTATGTGAATGGCCATAAACTCTCAAGTCTGTCGGCATTCACAGACATTACAAAATATTATACGACTATTGCGTGAGATTAGGTGAAAGTAAATAGATTGATGACTTCAATGCTACCTTATGTGAATTTCTTGCTGTTATACATGCAGCCATTTGCACCAGGAAATTAGAGTTACAAGACTAAAAGGCTTTGCAATTTAGAACAATTAACAGAGAGAGAGAGAAAAAGGCACTGCCTCAAAGAACCAATCAAACAGAAGAATTGGCGTGACACCCTTTTCTGATGTAAGGAATAATTTTCCTGGGATAACGCTAGTTATCAATATTACCGCATACAGCTACACTCCCTCCAGCAAAACAGGGCAATCCCAAGAACTGGATGAGGTAGGCTCACTCACGCAATGTGACATGCTTCGTCATTTGTCACCTCGTCCCACCCTGGTAAGGTGGTACTCCCAGAGCGGACTCAACATCAGGGTGGGGCTGACCTGAGGGAGTTCTAAGAAATTATTTATTTTTTCTTAATACTTTTTTGGATCCAGTTCAAAGAGTAAAAAAGCCTTAGGATAAACCACATAAGTATCCTTTATTAAAGAGGTATTCGAGGCTTATTTAAAAACTGTAAGGTGTTGTCAGAAGATGTATATGGTTACTATGACCATTACGTGCTACTGACTCTATTTGCCAACATGTTTCTGCCCATTTAGTTGAGCCGAGTGGTCTCAGGAATTTATCAGGGGCGAGTCAAATTATACCCTCACCAATAGACTAACAATGCAGGGCACCAAGAAAAGTATATATAGAGGACCTACCTCTCTTATAGAAATAGCAGAAGGCATATTAACCTAATGTATAAAGGCGAATTGCCTCATGGTCTGTTCGGGGTGGACCTCTCCTCTAGTCACACTTATATACCAGTTGGCAGTTCTTTTGGGGCATGGTAGTACCAAGGCGGATGGTCTACCCTGATGTGGGAGTACCACCATATTAGTGTGGGACGAGGTGGCAAATGATAAAGTATGTAATGGAATATATGTTGGAACCCTGTATGGTCTCAACCCAGGATGCACAGCATTGAAATGAGAACAACTCACAAATCATCAAGTTCCAACCATATTTTTCAATGATAATCGAATTAACACTTATTTTGCCATCCATTGGTCAGTTTGCACCCAATAACAAAGTTATGTTGCAAAGAATGTTGAAAGCGCAGCAACTGTGTGACAGAACTGGAACATCCTCCTACTTAGAGGAATCAGTTGCTTTGGACATGATTTATCACCGTTTTGGACAAGCAAGTACTTTAAAAGGGATCATCAATTAAAATTTTGTCATTTTACTGCATAGTCTGCCTGGGTCTTATTGTACGCCTTTCACAAGACAGCGCTGTTGCAAAATCTGATAGCTCTACAGGCAAGTTAAAGACCTATTTCATTGCAAATGATTAAAATATATATATATATGATATCTCACACTCAGCCGCGGCTGGTGGTGGGAGTACCTGCCAGGCGGTGATGTGGGGAGGAGGAGGGGCAGGGTAGGGGGTAGTAATATATGGATTACGGAGTTTAACAGGTAAGTAAACATATAAATAAATAAAACAAATTTTGTTACATGCACTGTATCACCAAATGCGATGCACCGCCCGGCACGTACTCCCACCACAGGCCGCAGCTGCTCAGACTATCTACCAGGTTTTCTCATAGAAATTCAATGCTTATCAATGTGTAGGTATGGGAAAGCTGTGATACCGTGGGTTTAAGATGTTAAACCAAATATTTTGGTGTATGATAAATTATACGTCTCAATGCATAATTGGATAAAATCTATAATATTTTATTAAAGCAAAAGGATTTTACATTTTTACAGCTAAACCTCTAGAGAAAATCTCCTATTTGTCTTGGAAATTCTCATGCAAAGAGTTAATTTGAAGGCTTTTTCACCAAAATATTTTGGTGAAAATTAATTCATGAGTTGTAGTATCACTTTAACGAAGAATTACATATTCCTACATCTCGCTGGGACATCAGGGTCACCCTACAAGACATGGGACAGCCAAGTCAGTCCAATGAAAATGAATACATAATCAGGATTAAAGGGGCTGACTGTCACTAAGGGAGAGGGTTGACTTATTAGCACATTGAGAATTAAAAGCCAGAAGAGACAGTAATCACAAACAAATTTCCTGACAGAGAACGGAATAAGATACCACAAAGCCATATTGTTATATTTAGGGATGCTCTTGGGATATAGCTAGAAAAATAGAGGCTTAAAAGAGAAATCAGCAGAGAATAGAGGGGATCATTCTACAAACTAAGGTTTGCTAACTGTGATAAAAATGTGTACACATTTGTTTTCCATAATAAGCGTCCTATATAATGGAATTGTGCACTAGAGACCTGGAGTGTTTGTCAAATATGGATCTAGAAGCAACGAAATTGATTAGGGGTAGCATTGAAGGAGACGTTCTAGAACTTGGAGTATTCCGATTATTATTTTACCGTCCCTACCAGATAGACTTCTGATTTGAGCAAAAGTAAATCTGGGCAGAGTTAATGTAAACTACTTTATGATAAGGATGATTCACAAAATAAGGAACACAGTCCATTCTAAAGAGGCTTAACAAAGTAGGTACTCTATAAACCTAATATTTTGTTTTGTACATTTTAATAATGACGATTTATCTTGGTCTTCACATTCTTGAATATCGGAATTGTACCTATTGACTCTAATAGATCGTCCAGAAAGAATGATAGGAAAGTAATCCACCACAACTTACAACATATCCAGATAACTGCAACCGAAACCGAAAATGTAAAGAGCGCTAACTCACAGAAAACCCTGAACTGCCTACTACTCAACTGTCGTTCAGCAACTAAACATGCATCAGACATAGCCGCCCTAATCATTAACAAGGAAATCGACCTAGCTATCCTCACGGAAACATGGCTCAGTGAATCATCCTCTCCCTCCATGGATCTCCTAGTACCACCACAATATAACATTGTCAGATTAGACAGACCGAGGAAAGTGGGAGGAGGTATAGCGTGCATTCACCGCTCAGAGATCGAGGTCAACCAAATCCAATCCAACCCTATAGAATCCTGTGAATACCTTGGTCTTAACGTAAGATTACCAAAAAATCAAAGCTATAACCTACATGCGTTCTACCACCCACCTGGAGAAAACGCAAAGTTCACAGAGCATCTTATAGAGATCATAACTGCTAACTCCAACCCGGATGCCAACAACATATTCCTAGGGGACTTTAACCTCCACTGGGACGACGACAATGACAAATTGGTTAACTCGATCAAAGACTTCCTCTACGAGCTAAACCTTACACAAGCATGCACCCAGCCCACTCACTCACAAGGAGCGACTTTAGACTGGATTATCTCAAGAAACAAAGAGACATCAATCCTCGCTATAGACCCGTGTGATTGGTCGAACCATCACGCCATAACATTCGCAATACCTATAATGAAAAAGGGCAGAACCGTGCAACCCCGTAAGTTCAAAAAATTGATACGAGATACAAAAGAAGCTAATATTGAACTTTTGGTCGAAAGATGTGAGAAAGACCTGAAGCCTGGTAACAACAGCCAGAATGTCAATGAGCTGACGGATCACTACATAACTTCGATCGGTAAGATAGTTAATGACACATTGCCTCAAAAATTGAAAAGAGTCTCGGAAAAGCCAAAAAATCCTTGGTTTAATGAGGCACTGAACGAGGACAGGCGAAAACTGAGAATGGCTGAAAGGAAATGGAGACAACATCCATCCTCCCCCGAGCTGAAAGCCCTCAGAAAAACAAGGAAACAATATAACAAAAAGATAATCAACTCCAAAAAAGAATTTATAAGGGCTGAACTGGACAATGCCAAAAACAGACCACGAAAACTCTTTGAGATCCTAAAACAACAGTCAAATAAACTAACCAAAACGGCACAAGAGAACCCAAAAAATCCCATAAGCTGCGAGGAATTCTCCTCATTTTTCACGGAAAAAAACAAAATACTAGAAGTTGAGCTCACAAATGCAGCGGCTAATCTCACGACCCTTCCCTCATCTGAAAATGAGGCTAATGTGACAACGGAAGATCTCCAAACAAAAAATAAGGCAAATTGGGACACATTTGAACTAAATGACCTGGGAAAGATCGCCAAAACACTAGCGGAACTTAGACCGAACAACCACTATCAAGACCCGTTACCGGCAAAATGTGTAAGAGAAATCAGCCAAACTCTAGTTCCGATCTGGACTGAGATAATAAATGCCTCACTTGCACAAGGGACCCTCCCTGACTGCCTAAAAACGGGGCAGGTAGTTCCCATCATCAAAAAACCGACAGTGGATGCAACAGACCCGAATAACTATCGACCAGTGACCAACATCCCTTTACTCGCCAAACTTATTGAGAAATGCGTGCAGGGCCAACTGAGTCAACACATCGCTAAATTCTCATTACTTGATGACTGCCAATCAGGTTTCAGAACAGGGCACAGTACTGAAACTGCGATCCTACATATTGTTGATGACGCCCTACAAGCCCTTGACCAAAATCATGCGTGTCTACTGATCCTTCTAGACTTGTCATCTGCATTTGACACAGTAAATCATGAGATCCTGATGATCAGGCTACAAGACAGGATGGGTTTATCTGGAAACGTACTGAAATGGTTTAATTCCTTCCTGCAGAACAGGACTCAACTATTCCTGGTCAACCAAGCAATCTCCTCCCCTTGCCCTAACGCAATAGGGGTACCTCAAGGTTCAACATTATCCCCTGATCTTTTCAACTTGTATGTAGAACCCCTCACGGAGATTCTTCGAAAATCACAGATTTCCTACCACATGTATGCAGACGACACGCAAATATATATGAAGATCGCCTGCAGTGATGACATTGACCTAATGAATGCAACTCTAAAGAAAGCGCTGCAATGGCTAACAGCCAATCATCTGAAACTTAATGCCAACAAAACAGAATTCCTGTTAATCTCACCGACAAGGAGTCAACCAGAGGTAAGGGAATGGACTAAATTGGTGACTGCGCTTAACTGCACTCCGACCCTAGTTAACTCAGCCAAATCACTAGGAATTACATTAGACGAGAACCTCGACATGAAAGAACACATCAACTCAATGGCTTTGAGCGCCCGTTTCCACTTGAACTATCTAAGAAAACTGAAACCCTTTATCTCAGAAGCGGATCTAAAACTTGCTATCCAATCGCTAGTTATTTCAAGGATCGAATATGGCTGCACCACATTAGCTGGCTTACCGAAAACATCGACTGCACCACTAAAAGCCTGTCTCAACGCAGCGGCAAGACTCATCACGGGAACGAGGAAATTCGACCACATATCTCCTCACCTGAAGGCACTAAACTGGTTACCTTATGAAGCTAGAATTAAAATGAAGATAGCCCGCATTACCCACAAAGCGGTCCACTACAACACGCCTAGATATCTAGCCAAGAAAATTAAGCTATCGGGAGGTAACAGACCAACCAGAAGCGCTAAAGAGTTGCTATTGAAGCCGAAAGAAAAAGACCTATGACCGAGCATTCTCCGGAGCCGCCCCCAGAGTCTGGAATTCACTCCCTCCTAACATCAGGAAGATTAAAAACACTGCAACATTTAAACGGGAACTGAAGAACTACATGATGAGTAAATTCCCTACATAAAGATCCCTACAGACCACTGGTATGAACATTTACGCCAAAAGAGGTTCAGACTCATCATGAATAATCTGAAGATCAATAAGACAAAGGACCGATTACCGCTCAAACACCGGCTGTACACTTTACTACTACCTCATATCTATGTGATCTCTACACTGTATCTCACACCTGAAAAGATATGACCTCTACCTTACTTTGTTTTTTCGTTATGATCCTTGCTACTAGCTAAACTCATTCAACTCTCATTGCGAATTACTCAGGTAATTGTACTGATAATACTATGTAACCCTACCTCACCGAGCCGACTATATGACTATGACACAAGCTAAACCTTATGCACCTTTCAATGCTAATGGCACAGGCGTTAGGAATATATTTATCTAAATCACCCTAGATAGCATATCACCTTCTACCTCATATCTACTTTGCTGCTATAATTGTTACTATAATGTCAATCTGTAATCTTCTATGTTAAGCGCTCTGATACCCACGGGTCTTGTTCGCGCTATATAAAACACTATAAATAAATAAATAAATAAATTAAAATTGTTTGTACATTTGGTAGCATTTCAAAATATTCAGACATATTTCCATCATTCAATATATTCAGTATTTAACTAATAAGATAATACTGAAACTGTGTTTCATATACATGCATGTATCGCGCCCAAGTCTTATACTTCTATAATCAACACCTTCTTAATTAAATACTAGCAAAACAACTCAATTTAATCATTAAATAGCAAATAAATTTAAGTTCTCAAGTAATGGCTTTAGGCTGATATTTAAAAATGCAAAACAATATTATTAGCCAACCATCAACATTTCATGAGCTTTCGTTTTCTGTATATCATTGAAAACAATTTTTTATTTAATACATTTTTGAATTGAAGTTCAATAGCTTTCATATTAATAAAAAGATGTTGCGACTTATTTATTATATCAATTTCCTCTTGGTTTACGTGTGTGGACTTGGTGTGGAAAGCAAACATCTGCAATTGCTACTGACTTGCCTCTCAACGTTAATAGACTCCTTTACCCAGGAAAGCAGGCATGGAAATTGTTTTTACAGTTCTGACAACAAATCACCAACACATGTTACAATGAATCTTCAATCTACATATAGCACCTTCAGACCCTTCTGAAAGCTTAAATACCACATCATGCCACTTGAGTGGAGCATGCTCCTACAATAAATGTAAAAAGTGAATACGCCTTTAATGTCTCCCTCCAACAGTCATAAATTAATGTTCTCACAGAACCGGGACTACTGGAATTATGCGATTCAGCAGCATTTTCCACATAATTATAAATTTACCACACTTGCCACTTAATACGCCATCTGTTGAAAAATGTTCAGATTTCAAGAAACAAAAGTGTGTTTGCTTCTAACAGATCAAAGTCTATTACAAAAGCATCAAATATGGTACAGCACCATGGCATACGTTGCAGATGTTAGCTGGTAACCTATCAGTTGCTGATTAGCTATATTCAATAAAATGGCACTGATGATGTGTAACTCTTGCTCAGTATCATTAATGTGTGAGCAAATTGCAAAATTGCATAAAAAACTACATAATTTAGTGAACTCCTCCATATAAATTGATCCTCCATTTCTGCATAATTTCATTTACTCTGTCTTGGCCCACAATTCTTCAAGGATTAATTTCTGGCATAATGAAGGGGAACTTATTTACTAGATAATTCACTAGGTCAAGTTTAATAGCCCTTTATCAATTGTTTCAAAGCTAACCTTTACCAAGCTGTTTGGGACAGAACTTCATTGCACATTTGTATTCTTTTCCACAGATCATGGTGGGTCAAATTTGTAGCGCATATTTTTGGAATGTGGAGCCCCTAGATGTCTATTAATGCTTGTTAGCAAGTTTCCTCAAGATATTTTTACTAAATCAAAAGATGCCTAGATAGCCTAGATGGAGACGACATCCAGATACATTGTACCTGGGAGGCCCCGGAAGATTATTTACTGATTCCCTCTTTCCATTACTCTGTATTTACAGGGTTTGGAGTAGGAGTTTACTATAGCTTTACTGTTTACTCCAAAGTTGGGTCTAACATTTAATATCTCAATATTAGGCAGATGACTTTGTGATAGGGGATTCTAAAGCAATCAGCCTACGGTCAACCTAAACATGTTTGGAGATTCACATAAAGCTATTGGAAAGGCTAAATATAGTTGTAAATGGCACTTGAGAACTATTCAAGATACCTGTACAAATTCTTAAATACTCTTAGGTATTACTTTTGGCAATAAAAAATAGGAGGCTAAAGAAAAATTGCCATGATTGTTAGCACATGTTCTGTGATTGAATGTAACATGTTATTTGGGGATTATTTGATCCTGCAGCAAATAAGAGCATTATATATCTTTACATATTGTACTCCTATGGTATTACCTCTAATGCATGGTTCTGAAGATGGTCCAGACGGATACATGGGGAGAAAGTTCCAGAGTCTAACATTTCCTATTATAATTATTGTGATTGGAGTCAGATACCACTTCCTTTTGAACTAAAGCCCTGGTTTTAGAACAGAATTTTTATTATATACTATTGAGAGTCTGTAAGAACTTGAAATATAGATGCATTTCTTCACTTTATACTCCTAATGAATATATATTTGTTATAATGTATTCAAGAGTTTACATATATTTTAACAGGAAAATGGCATAATGTTGCTCTTTTTAATTTGTATAATTTTATGAATGGATTGTTAATCTCTGTTGAGGTCTAAATCAATCTCAAATAATACATACACTCCTTGTCAGGGTAAACCACAAAAGTCACTAAATAAACCTGTGCTTAACTCTATAGTAGCATTGGCATTAAATCAGTCAGGGTTAATTTAGTGGCAATGTGTGAAGTATTTATGCAGCACTCAGTGATAAAGTGAAAACACAACACCAGAAAAACGCCAATCCAATTTAGAAGAAGTAATGTAATTGTTAATAAATAAAAAGACAGCACAATGGCAAAAATCCAATAAGTAGAACCAGAGTTATGAATGTTGAAAGTTTTAGGTAGAAATGGCACCAAGTAGCACAAAGTGCAACTCACAGCTATCTGGTTGTGTTAAATATTCGCAAAGTCAAAAGTTCATGCTTACTGCAAAGGAGGGTGAGTCAGATACAGGAACCAGGTTCATCCTGGTGGAACGTTTACTTTCTAATTTAGTCCAATTCCATGCAACAAGCCTCAGTAGGAGCTTTGCATTTGTGGGAGACTGCAAGATGATGGTTGTTGGCACGAAGAGCTGGTCACTGGTCAGAGGTTGACAGCATGTAGATTATTGTTGAGGAGGAGAGCTCATCACCAGTTGGAGCTTCACATTGTGGGAAACGCAGGGTGGTCATTGCGGTCGCAAAGAGCACCATGCAAGTCTGTATTATTATTATTATTATTAATAAAGTTTATTTCTGAGGATAAAACCCATAATACATTTACAAAATATAAATACAGAACAACATTCAATAAAATGCAATCCATCATCCCATGCACATTAAAAGAACCCATTTAAAATTACTAATTTCATCCATAATTATAAGTAAATCTGCATCTTGTCCGCCAAGCGTACAGTAAATATCTTGATATTGCAAAAACAATCCTCACTGTATTATCAGTTCTTAAAATGTGAATGACCGTTCTATAGTGTCTTACACCCAACAGGTGACAAATGGGAATTAACCAAGTCTTCCGTGGGTGGTGGTGAGCGGGGCAAAACAAATGCTCTTCAGATTCAGGACACAGGTTCCAAAAAGGACAAATATGGCAGATCTACTACAAAATATATTTACTGGTAAAATCCCATATCTGAATTTCAGAAATAAAGTTATTACTTGTGGTGGTTCTATGCAGTTCATAAATTTATCAAATTCCAAATCCTGTTTAAAATTAAGAAATATTCCTGTGAACGTGCCTGCTGATGGCTCCAATATCCTTCCCTCATATACCTATAACCAATATCTTGCTTTTAGTTGACTCAGCATTTCCTTGGTTATCTGCTTTGGGATATTCCAGGCCATATGCATCGCTAACTTGTATATCCCACGCATCTGAAGAACAACCACCGACGGGAGATCCTTCTCACACCTGGACATGGAACACCCTCCCACTGAGCCTACGACAGACCCAAGACCTGCTGACCGTTAGGAGGACACTAAAGACCTGGCTGTTCGATCAGTAGTAGCCCCCACCTCCCCCCCCCCAAGTGCCTTGAGATCCTCACGGGTATGTAGTGCGCTTAACAAATGACTGATTGATTGATTGATTTGATCCAAGACTTTATATAATTAAACCAAGCTATGGACCCTTGCTTATCTAACATTATTAAATTAACAAATGCTTAAATGTAAGGTGCTTGCGACCTACTACTGAAGAGTATTCCAATGAGTCAATAGCTTAGGTTTAGCTACATCCACTAAATTCCTTAGACCCAAGTCTAGGGGAATGGGTATTAAAAGATAGTTCGAGGCATCTTAAGAATTGATCGCATAAACCTATTCTCAGTATTGGCCAAGCCTTTTATTCCATCCATGTCTAAGATCTCTATGCTAAAGAGTGCTGACCCAAGTCCTCATGCATGGTAAATCTCTAAAGCAGGTGAGGTCAGTAGGAAATTAGATGTGTTTAGTTTCTTGACAATCTCTGACCCTGTATATTTCATTGACATTTGACTTTTCACTATTTGAGGAGCCCATGACAATATATTTGCAATCAGGAATCCCAGGTAGTCAATCTCCCTAACTTCTTCTAGATAGGAACACCCCAGCTTCACCTTTCCTCTGAAAGACCTATGAAGTCAGAAAGCCATACATTTTGTTTCAAAAACATTAATTTCCAAGTCATATTGTTTGCAGATGATATAGAACCTATTTATTAAGTTCCGCAGCCCTGTGGGGATTTTCAAAATAAGTAACTGATCGTCTGCAAACAGTAAGGCTGTAATTCTCTGGTTGCCAATTTAGGGGGGTCACCCTTGCAATCATTTAGTAAGTTAATAACCCCATTAATATAAAGTGCAAACAGAGTTGGGGAGAGTATGCATCCCTGACGGACCCTCCTCTCCACAGTAATACAGTCTGTCAGTTCAACCTACTTACCCCACCTCACTTGTGTGAGCATGGAGTCATTAGCTGGGGAGGTCACAGCAACAGTTAGATGCAGGTCACACATTGGCCTCAGTGAAGTCACATTCGCAAGGAGACTGGGGACAGTTATTTTTCAGTGCAAAGAGCCCAGAACCTTGCACTTTGTAGGTTGGAGTAGAACCTGACACCTTCCAAGTGTATATGACCTGGTGCAGCACCTCTTGGTGGTCAAGACTCACTCTAGCAGAGACCAGCAACAGGGTCCAGGCAGGGCAGTGGGTTCTGGTCAGTGGTAGGGAGGGCCACTGGAAGCTTGTTGTGTGCCTGTAGTTCAAACAGGTCCATCTACAGACCCTTGGAGTTACTTCTGGGATTCTGAGTTCATGGTGTGCAGGTCCAGTCTCCCTTCTTCAGACAGCAGGATAGTCCATCTTCTGAATCTTCTCTGGTCTAGAAATGTTCTCATGAGTGCTTCTAACGGTGGCACTTTTGTACACAGTGTCAGCCTCTGTGGGGAGAGGGGCCATAAACTGATTCTTGTCAGTTTTTCCCTTTTGTCTGGATTTAGCACCAATCTGTCTGGAGTACCAGGGCAAACAGGACCAGGTATGAGTTGTATTTCCCAATGATAAGGCAGGCAGCTTCAGAAGTCAGGAAGGGGGTGGGCACAGCCAGGCTACCATTTGAAGCTCATGATTTGCTAAATGCAACACCCTAAACAATCCAGGCGCATGAGATGAACACACTTTCCCACACCCCTAAGCACTTTTGTCCACTGTCTGCAAGGAATACAAATCACATCACTGGGGAGCCATTAACAGTCATGTGACCCTGGATGCTGGCAGAAAGGCGCATTTGGGTTAGACAGAAAAAAACAACTTTCTAAAAGTGGCATTTTTACAATAGTAATTTAAAATCCAACCTTAACATTAATGACTATTTAACAATACAATTGAAATGAGTGGAAGAAGTAATTGTCAATGTGCTCCCAAGCTGAAGTTATCACTTATTAAGTGTAATAAGGTCATCGAGTGTTAATCTTTGAGGGCGCTACCCTTGCTACAGTGAAAAGTGACTGTGGAGGATTTTTTCATTGCTAGGACATGTAAAACCTATGTACACATGTCCTACTTTTCAAATACCATAAACTCTGTCCTATGATCCTTTAGGGCCTATTTTAAGGATGATTAATAAGTAATAAAAAGGAATGTTTTGGCCTGGCAAAAGGTTTATTTTGTCAGATTGAAATGGCAATTTTAAACTGCACTACAGGCTGCAGTGGTAGGCCGGAGACACGTTTTACAATGCTTCATTAGTAGGTGGCACAATGAGTCCCGTGCTCTCCATGCCACTGGAGACAAGCTATCCTGGCTGATGAGGGGTGAAACCCTGAAACCGGTCCTAGGAAGCTTGTTTCCAGTCCAGGGAGGACCTGGCCCGGCAGTTCGAGCTGGACTATTCCCATTGGACACAGGGTCAATACTGATTTGCATATGGCTGGGATCAAACTGGAATGGCATGGTGAGCAAAAAATTGATGGCTTTAAGTCCAGATCTCTGTACTGGGGTGAATGTATGATATTGTTTTGCATTCTGTCTATCAATTGTTGTTTTTGCATTTGTCACCCTGAGTGTGTTGGGTATGCCCAGTTGTGGGTCCTGTGCTCTCCATGGCACTGGAGTCAAGCTATCCTGGCTGATGAGGGGTGAAACCCCAAAATCGGTCTTAGCATGCTTGTTTCAAGCCCAGGGAGGACCTGGCCTGGCAGTTCGGACAGGACTGGTCCCATTGGGCACAGGTTGAAGACTCATTTGCAAATGGCTGGGTTCAAAATGGAATGGCATTGTGAGCAAAAAAACTATTGATTTAGGTCCAGATCTCTGTACTGGTGTGAATGTATGACATTGTTCTGCATTCTGTCCATCAATTGTTGTTTTTGCATTTGTCACCCCGAGTAGAAAGGTATGCCCAAATGTGGGTCCCTTGCTCTCCATGCCACTGGAGTCAAGCTATCCTGGTTGTTGAGGAGTGAAACCCTGAAACCGGTCCTAGGAAGCTTGTTTCCAGTTCAGGGAGGACCTGGCCTGGCAGTTTGGGCCAGACTGTTCCTATTGGGCACAGGATGAAGACTGATTTGCATATGGCTCAGTTTAAACTGGAATGGAATGGTGAGCAAAGAAATGATGGATTTAGGCCCAGAGCTCTGCCTGCAATCATGCTAGGAGTTCCTGTTGGATATAAGATTTTGCATTTAGACCGAATGTCCAAAGTTGGAGGCGGTGTGGCTGTGGTCTACAAAGAAAGCTTAAAAGTATCAATATTTGACCAACAGTGCTCTGCCCAGAAGGAAATAATGATTTTCAGACTTTCCCTCTCCGTGAAATCACAATGAAAAGGAGCACTGGTATATCGCCCCCCCGGTCCATGCTCTGATTTTTCTTTAACGCTTATGGAGTTACTAGCCCCTTATTTTAAAGCCCATGACGACTTTATTCTCCTTGGAGATTTTAATATTCATACAGATCTTCCACATCACCCCGATAGTAAGTCTCTATTAGGTGATCTTTCTAGCTTGGGACTTCAAGTACAGAATAAGGGCCCGACTCACTTGGGTTGCCATACACTCGACTTAATTTTAACTAACTGCTCGAAAATAAACTGCCACCCCCCTACTATTATTAGTTGGTCAGATCATTATATGTTAAATTTTAACCTACTTGGCTCCTATCTACCACAACAAAAAAAACGTCTCCCTGCAATATGGAAACAGAAGTGGCACAAAATAACCCTAGAAAAACTAGAAAAAGTATGGATTGAACCGATGCTCTTGATAGAAGATAATATCGAACAAGGTCTTGCTAAATTTCAGAAAGCACTTCTGGAAGCTATTGACTTACTGGCTCCACTAGAATTACAGAAGCAGGGACCTAAAACCAAGCAAGAAGCATGGTATACAGAAGAGTTAAGAGCTGAGAAGCAAAAATGTAGAAGTCTGGAGAAAAAGTGGAGAAAAAGACATACCCCTATTAGCAAAATGCTTTATCTAGAGGCACAATCCAATTACTTCAAAAATATAAAAAAAGCAAGAAAACATAAACTGGAGAAACAAATAACGGAGGCTGGAAACTCCACAAGAGAACTCTATAAAATCCTGCAAACATTCGTCAAGCCCACAGCCTGCGAAAGTTCGGACGACTTCAGCCAAACCTTGTGTGATGATGTCTCTATATTCTTTGAGAATAAGATTAATTCTATCTATGACAAAATCACCAAGGTAATAAATAATGGAGAAACAATGTGCCCCCCCCAGTTCTAAGTTAGACAAAATGGACAACAAGAGGATTACCTTGACCACAATCCCAGAGATCAGTTTAACAGAAGTCACTACCCTACTTAATTTAATAAAATCTGGCTCTCCAACAGACATGATACCTGCTAAGATGATGGTCTCCTTAGGAAGCTTACTAGCCCGAGCTTTACATCACTAATTAATCTCTCCCTCAAGGAGGGAAAGATTCCTAATGATTGGAAAAAGGCAGTTGTGAACCCGGTTCGGAAGAACACCACTTTACCATGGTCAAATCTTAACAACCTCCGCCCAATATCCCTCCTGCCCCACCTGAGTAAGATGACTGAAAGACATGTCAACCTTCACCTGTCGAAATTCATCGAGGCAGCGGACGGTCTGGACCCCTCACAATCTGGGTTCAGACCAAACCATAGCACAGAGTCAGCTCTCCTCTCTGTGACCAATACCATCAGGATGGCACAAGATGGGGGAGGCTCAATGATTCTGGTGCTATTGGATTTGTCCGCTGCCTTCGACACGGTGTCTCATGACATTCTCATCAGTTGTCTAAAAAGGGTGGGAGTGGGTGGAGTGGCCCTATCATGGTTACAAAGTTTTATCTCAAGCCGCTCACAATATGTTCGCCTGGGCTCCCATAGTTCCATCTATAGGGAGCTCACAAAGGGGGTCCCACAGGGCTCATGCCTGAGCCCCACATTGTTCAATATATATGTGGCCCCCCTGGCGAATATTGTGAGAGAACATGGGTTCACACCAATATCCTACGCTGATGATACTCAGCTTCTATTTCCCTTCCAGAATATGACATCTGAGGTGAAAAGCTCATTTGCTGCTGGAATGAGAGCCATTGCCGGATGGATGACCTCCAATTGCCTACAGTGTAATGTGGGCAAGACGGAGGTCATGCTCTTCGGTAATGCTCCACTTCTCTGGTCCCCTGAGTGGTGGCCTTCTGAACTAGGTACGGTTCCATGCCCTAAAAAAAACGTAAAATATTTGGGCGTCAAATTAGACCAATCCCTAGTACTTAAAGATCATGTCATACAGGTTACAGGAACCTGTATGAGGGTGATTGGCCTACTTAAAAGAGTCTTCCCCTACCTAGCAGACCATCATAGAAGAACACTGGTACAAACCCTGGTAATCAGCAGGTTAGATTACTGCAATGGGCTACTTATATCAGCCAACGAGGAACAATTAGGGAGGCTACAAGTGGCCCAGAATACGGCCGCTAGATTGATCCTAAATGTTCCAGCTAGGTCTCCCTCCCGTCCCCTACTAAATAAACTTCATTGGCTCCCCATTCGCCTGAGAGTGAAATTCAAGATTTGTTGCACCATCCACAAATGCTTTTTCGGCACTGGTCCTAGATATCTCACAGAAGTTTTTAAGCCTTACCAACCAGGTCGTTCCTTAAGATCAAAACATCAAGCCCTGCTTTCGATCCCCAGAATTAGAAAAGAGAGACAAGGAGGTAGAGCCTTATCCTATAAAGTCCCTACCCTCTGGAATTCCCTGCCCCTCACCCTCAGACTTAATTCCAATCTGACTGCATTTAGGAAATGCCTAAAGACATATTTATTTACCACTCTATAGCTCATATGTGCCAACCAACTATCATTCAGATTCTATTGTCTAGCTTTATTATCGGATAGAACAAAGCGCGGAGATATCTCTTCGGAGATTGAATTCCAGCGCTATAAAAGAACCTAAATAATAATAAAATAATAATAAATGTATGATATTGTTCTGCATTCTGTTCTTCAATTGTTGTTTTTGCATCTCAGTAGTAGCATTTAATTTACAGGCCCTGGTTACATGTCGTACCACGTTACTAGTGATTTATAAGTATATTAAATGTGCCATATGGGTGTATGCCAATTTTACCATGCTTTAGAGGAAGAGCATAAGCACTTTACCACTGGTTGGCAGGAGCAAACATAGGTTGGTGAAGGCAAAAATCTGGCGGAAAAGATGCTTATTTCCAACAGAGTCCCTTAGAAATTACTTTTGATTCTTCAAGTGTTGGGCAAATAACACATGAGTAATTATGTAAGCCACTCTTTCCTTTGCAAGCTATTACTCGTGGTTTTATAGCTGGGGGGGATACTTCATTGTGTGTTTTTACATAAATGTATACCATTTTATTCTACTGAAGCAGCCAAAAGACGTAACTGGAAAAATTACAGAATCTTTTTTTTTATCAGTGATACTGCGATCTATATGTGCTAAGAATACTGACCTGGTATTTTACCTCAGAAAAAGATACAGAATCCTACAAAACTTATGATTATTAGATTTAGATGCAATGCTAACTTGTTCTCTTCTGGAGTTTAACTTAATATCCCTAGGACTCTTGGAAAATGGATTTAGTTATGATGCTTTAAAACTACTATCCATATTTTGCTTAACTCAAAATAACTATGTATGCTTGAAAGAAGCTTCTTTGGGCATCAGAAATGTTTTTGCTGTACATGATAGGAAGTTTACAAACATACTAATGAATGCTGGAGATGTGTGTCTTATTTATGAACGCAATGGGCAGGCCTTCAATATCTCATTTAAAGTTTAAAATGTTATGAATATAATATTGTCATAACCCAGGGAATAACTTAAACTCTAATGCAGGGCAAGCTTCAGTAAAATGTGAAAAAGAAAGGGAAGATAATCACTGACATAGATTATCTGGACATTTATTACATTAATTGTTCAGAACTCATCAGTGTTTTCCCAATAAAGTTAAGGACATGAAAATAGGGTGTAATATAAACCTGATTCAATGTCTGTTCTAAAATACTACCAGGTCTTGAACCCCTGCACAGAAGTAAATTAAAAAGCAATTGAGGGAGCGACTACGTTCAATATTAAATCACAAGGTTCACAGATGTGAATTCCCAAAAATGTTCTTTATTCAGTCTTGTTCAACAGAGATGATGGTAATCAATTATTGATACATCTTCATTCAATCGTGAATCAATATACAATCTGTACAGCCGACGCGTTTCATCCAGAGATGGACATCATCAGGGCTTTAAATTACCAAAAACAACATAAGAGAAATTAATGACTGATACATAAATAAAAATCACAGCAAATATTACCTTAACATCAAAGTATTCCTCACTAATACATGTTTCAGACACCTGCCTATTTAACAATCTACAACAATCAAAAAACATAAGTATATTTCAACATTTATATTGTTCTGATATAACATGGTTTACATACTCCCATGAACTCAACAATTAATAAATATTAGTGATGAAAAAGTGATAGGCCTACCTCCTATAAACATGTACTTTTCAAATTCTAAAGGAATCTTGTTTCTGATTTCGAAAATCCAACTGTAGTAATCCTGGTAACAAATACTATATAAGATTTCAAACAATTCAATAAGCCTAATGCACCAAAGAGAAACTTCTCATACATTCAAAACTGACTGTATTTTAACACAATTTTGAAGGAAAAAACACTTTCAATCATATGTAAATTCATATATATATAAATTTTCTGTACAAAGATACTAAATTCATTCCCCAAAAAAGTATTAATCAGAAACAAGGCTCAAATAACCTAATTGCAGGAATATGACCTGTTCAAAAAGAAATTCTTACCTGAAAATAATATTTCTAACCAACTCTTAGCCTGAACTTCCCCTTTCTTCTTTTATAATGATTTGTCTTTTAAGTCACTGTAAATTAAGAGAATACATATATAAAGAGCTGGCCTGTTTGCTGGAGAAAGCCTAACACTAAAGTTGCAATAACTGTGAGTTACTCTACTGGAGAATCAAATTATGTGTAGAGCAGAGCAGGCAGAGTAGTTACCATAGTAAATATAAACAACACATCTGTTGGTAATCTCAATATTAGGCTTGCTAAATTAGGCCTCCATATCCAAATTTATGCACCTCACCTTGTATCAACGTCTTCCACAAGTACCATTCCTATCCAAAGACAAAAAATATACAAAACGGTTCTTAAAAACCAACTCATGACTATAACCTAATGTAGAATCAAATTCAAGCAAACCATATAATACCACACGGAGGCCCAAGCCTCCACAAACTGCATCTTACCTTGCATCCATGCTAATAGTTCCGTATAATGGGGAGTCTCGGCAGGCGACGTCTGGCGTCCTTCATCGACAGCGTGCAAAGGCTCCACTACACCCGTCTCAATTTAAAACAAAAATTAACCAATCAGATCAGCCCACTAGGCTGTTCATAAAAACAGTTCCCGCCTCAGTCTCCAAACTGGTCCGCCCTGCCTACTATATTCAATGAACTCCTAATGTAGTTCTCTCTAGCGTCCGTCAGTGATTTCAGCATAGAAAATTAAATCCACCTGACATGCCCGGTTACGAGAATCACCACTATTTATTTCCGTTTCCGGGATAGTTTTAACCAATCAGATGAGTCAAAGTATTATATCCGCCTTACATACATATCCGGTTACGAAGATCCCCACTATTTATTTCCGTTACCGGGATAGTCTAAACCAATCAAATGAGTCAAAGTATCCTGTACGTTTTCAATAGTTGACCGCTATCCGAACCTGTAACTAACATTCACCAAGATTGATTTGCTTGGTTCGTACTAATAATCCAATGAACTTATTGCGTGATTATAAATTACATATAACATTACGTTAAAAAATAATGACAAATAATATCCGGTCCACATGCATATCTAGTTGCAAAATGACTGCACCTAATTATATTCGATTCCGGTATAACAATAACCCATAAGAAGAGTCAAAGTTTACCAAACCGTTCCTAATGCATAACTGGAATCCGAGCCGACAACTAACATTAACCAATGTAATACTGATTCGTCAGTGCATGGAATAACTCAATCTGTAAATATCACTATAGTAAGGGACCAAATATTAACCATACGAAAACACACATGTGGGATAATTTGCACTAATTCATTGCAAACTGCTTCCGGTTACAAATAACTCTCACGCATAATATCCGATGTAATATACCTGTTATGGCATGGCTATATCTGATAAGATAGCCCAACTCCTTGTGACAAACTAATTACAGTATATGTCTCTCAACAACACTACAATGAATATCCATCCTATTCAGAATAAATCTCCAGGAATAACTCTGATCTAATGACATTCCAATGAAAAAATAATTAAAAAACTGGAACTAAAGCAGAGAGAAGTGTTGCTATACTATGATTGCTTATACTGGATAATACCCTCAATAAAATCACCTTTCCTGTACCAGAAAGAGTCAATTGGCCCATAAAAAGGTCAACCACCTCATTATAAGAAATAATGAAATTCATTTTCCGTGTTTAAACCCAATTTAACCAATCTGCAGCGCGCTATCCATCTTGCCTCAGTCTGCCTCAATCGAAGGATCACATCCCCTCCCCTTTTCCACGGTAACACCTTTTCTATTCCATGGAAACTTATCTTCGTCTTGAGGGGATGACAGACCCTAATATGCTGATAAATTGGTGATCTCTCATCTTTATTGTGAATCGATCTCAAGTGTTCTTGAATTCTCACTTTGAGTTTCCTCTTGGTGCTACCAATATATACCATATTACAATCACACTTAATAGCATAAACAACACTCTCACTGTTGCAATTAATGAATTCCCTTATAGTGTGAATCCGATCGGTATTATAACAAAATTTCTTCAATTTGTTACATCCATAGTCACAAACATTACATGTGCCACAAACAAAAAAGCCAGATGGACGTTTAGATAACCAATCTGGACCTTTGTCTCTTATTGGTTCTAAATAATTTCTGCTGATCAGTTCCTTAACTGTGGGACACCTTTTGAAAATGACCTCTGGACGTTCACCAATGAAACTAGATAATGCTGGGACTCCCTTCAGAATATCCCAGTGTTTGCTCAGTGCCTTGAATATATCACCCTTTTGCGCACAATACTTAGTGACAAAGGCTACCTGTCCTTTGGTAGTCACCTTTCTTTCTTTTTGAATCAAAGTAGATTTCCTGTCTCGTTTATAAATTCTTTTTTTGGCTTTAATGAGGTCAGATTCTGGATATCCTCTTTCAGTGAGTCTATTTTGTAATGAATTAAGTTCTCTGTGAAAGTCCCCATCCTTACTACAGTTTCGACGAAGCCTAACCATCTCACCATAGGGGATGCTTCTAGTTACAGATTTTGCATGATGACTGTCAAACCTCAAGATGGAGTTAGTGGCAGTGGGCTTTCTATACAAAGTACTCATGATTTTGTCACATTCAATGAACAGTTCAACATCGAGGAACATAATACGTGAATAGCTATATTCTAGTGTTAATGTTACATTAAAGTTGTTATCATTTAAGTAACATAAATATTCATGAAGTTCATCCACTGATCAGAACAATATAAATGTTGAAATATACTTATGTTTTTTGATTGTTGTAGATTGTTAAATAGGCAGGTGTCTGAAACATGTATTAGTGAGGAATACTTTGATGTTAAGGTAATATTTGCTGTGATTTTTATTTATGTATCAGTCATTAATTTCTCTTATGTTGTTTTTGGTAATTTACAGCCCTGATGATGTCCATCTCTGGATGAAACGCGTCGGCTGTACAGATTGTATATTGATTCACGATTGAATGAACATTTTTGGGAATTCACATCTGTGAACCTTGTGATTTAATATTGAACGTAGTCGCTCCCTCAATTGCTTTTGAATTTACATTTGGACATTACTGGATTATTTCGGTGGATCCAGATGAGGTTTGAGCTGACATCATCTCAATAATATATTGACTATTACTGTATACATAAATTTGGTTTTTGTCTGTGCCCACTTGTGTACCCTCACCGTTTTTCTCATTTGTGTACCCCTGCACAGAAGCACTGTTTCTCCACAGCAGTAATTCATTCATGTATCTTACAAATATTTCGTTCATCTCCATTGAGCAGCTTTTAAGGTTAAGGCCTGCGCAACCCATGCAGCGCCTGGAAGGAGCCCTCATTCCTCCACATATAGGTGTTTCCCTTGTACTGCATGGTCAGTGTACCCATCCATGTGTTCCATTTAATTCACTCACCAATTTGACAATTTGTGATCTAATGGGGCATGACTAATTTCATTTAAGTCTCCAATCGTTTTGTGCATTCAGCATTTCTCCGTGTAACCATTCTTAAAGTATTTTATTTATATAGAGCTACCAACTCAGACGGTGCCACCGTGTGACACACAATATTGGCTCTCATTTCAGGGTCACCCAGTGAGGAGCTGATATCACACTGTAAAGAAAAAAAGGCGGTAAGTGTGCCAGCAAGGGATTTATTCATACAATTATTTTGAGTTATTTTACTTTGTACTAATGGCAAGCCTAATAATCTGCTTGCAGAATGATATCTTTTTCAAATAATTATCTGTACAAAGCCCTTGCTGGCACACTTACCAGCCTTGACGGCTTGGGTAGTATCAAAAAAGCTTTTGATACTATCCAAGCCGTCAAGTGTTGATTGGGGTACCCATTTTACCTTTCACGCGATATCACACGGTGGCAGGGAAAACAAGCTGAAAACCACTGTAAATAAAGGATTTCCAGCTTCTTTTCGAGGCTTTGAACTGCAGATGTCCATTAAGGGGTGTGGAAACACCCCAGGACTCCAGGACCTGCCTCAGCAAGCTTTTGTTTTGTTTTTGGAGTTGTGGCTCGGAGGCAGAGTGGGGGCAAAAGTGCCTCATAGGTACTTCTCGGAATGAGCCACTGCCCCCTTATCAGCCTGCCCCCTCCTCACAAAGTGAGATTTTTGTTCAAGTTGGCAGGAATGCTCACAACATTTCAAATACCAAGGCTGCCAATGGCTTACAGCAGAAAGCCATCAAACTTTCCTTTGTGAGTATACAGATTCATACATTCATCCTAGCTGGTTGATTCTGTATGTGCTATGTTTTTTACATAAATATTTGGTTTATATTGCACTTTCTAAACATTGCCTTTTGCTGGTGCTGTAAAGAACAAATTATGCCATTACCCAACTTACTGGCACTCAGTTTATTGACCTCTGTAGTTGGATAAGCTAGGTAGGCTCTGCTGGGATTCAAACCAGTAGTATGCAGGTCTGTGGCGAGCACTTGAATCAACTAGACAATTTGCGTTTGGCTAATTTTTGTTTTTATAAATACTCAAGGGCATCGTTGTGATTGGTGCAGCAGGTGCAGTGGCTACAGGCTGTTCGAGACCAACTGCACACAAATAAATATTAGAAAAAGACATTACTGTGCCTTGTCTGCAGCTCAATATTACAGGGCTATGGTTTTTAAATGTGTTGCACAACAGCATGGGCTGTACAACATGAAAGAAAAACTAAGTAGAAAATAATTGGTAGCATTCACTGTGTCATAGCACTTTAAAAAAAAACTTTAAGCCATGTTGCACATTAGCCTGCGCTGCTGTGTGATATGTCTAAAAAACATAAGCATAAAGCCAAATAGCTCTCGCATATGCGGGAGCTATTTGGCTTTGTTAATGTGACAAAAGGGAGGGGTTGAATGTGGATTCAACACAAGGAAGGGAAGACGGGCAAGAGGAAGTGGCATTACAGCCATAAGTGCTGACAACTGATAGTGCAGTTAAAGTGCTCCAATACCTTTGAGTCAAGTTTACGCTATATTACTAAAGGAGCTACTCATGCATGGACTTAATGGGACCAAATTTGTAAAGAATTTATGGGATCTTCAGGTTGGTTAATCATTAACCATTTCTGAAATACAAGAGAACACTACAGCGCCCAGGTCACAAGTGGAACAAGCATTGGCATTGCCAATAGGTCTCGCTTGTGGGACCTTATAAGTATTTAGTTTTGCAGCACAATATGATGAATGGCGTTGCGTGTGTGAGTGGCGTTGCGTGGGTGAGTGGCGTTGCGTGGGTGAGTGGTGTTGCGTGGGTGAGTGGCGTTGCGTGGGTGAGTGGCGTTGCGTGGGTGAGTGGCATTGTGTGGGTGAGTGGCGTTGCGTGGGTGAGTTGCGTGTGTGAGTGGCGTTGCGTGGGTGAGTGGCGTTGCGTGTGTGAGTGGCGTTGCATGTGTGAGTGGCGTTGCATGTGTGAGTGGCGTTGCATGTGTGAGTGGCGTTGCATGTGTGAGTGGCGTTGCGTGTGTGAGTGGCGTTGCGTGTGTGAGTGGGGTTGCGTGGATGAGTGGGGTTGCGTGGATGAGTGGGGTTGCGTGGATGAGTTGCGTGTGTGAGTGGCATTGCGTGTGTGAGTGGCATTGCGTGTGTGAGTGGCGTTGCGTGTGTGAGTGGCGTTGCGTGGGTGAGTGGCGTTGCGTGGGTGAGTGGCGTTGCGTGGGTGAGTGGCGTTGCGTGGGTGAGTGGCGTTGCGTCGGTGAGTGGGATTGCGTGGATGAGTTGCATGTGTGAGTGGCGTTGCGTGGGTGTGGGTGAGTGGCGTTGCGTGTGTGAGTGGCGTTGCATGTGTGAGTGGCGTTGCATGTGTGAGTGGCGTTGCATGTGTGAGTGGCGTTGCATGTGTGAGTGGCGTTGCGTGTGTGAGTGGCGTTGCGTGTGTGAGTGGGGTTGCGTCGATGAGTGGGGTTGCGTGGATGAGTGGGGTTGCGTGGATGAGTTGCGTGTGTGAGTGGCATTGCATGTGTGAGTGGCGTTGCGTGTGTGAGTGGCGTTGCGTGTGTGAGTGGCGTTGCGTGTGTGAGTGGCGTTGCGTGTGTGAGTGGCGTTGCGTGTGTGAGTGGCGTTGCGTGTGTGAGTGGCGTTGCGTGTGTGAGTGGCGTTGCGTGTGTGAGTGGCGTTGCGTGTGTGAGTGGCGTTGTGTGTGTGAGTGGCGCTGTGTGTGTGAGTGGCGGTGCATGTGTGAGTGGCGTTGCGTGTGTGAGTGGTGTTGCGTGTGTGAGTGGCGTTGCGTGGGTGAGTGGCGTTGCGTGGGTGAGTGGCGTTGCGTGGGTGAGTGGCGTTGCGTGTGTGAGTGGCGTTGCGTGTGAGTGGCGTTGCGTGTGAGTGGCGTTGCGTGTGTGAGTGGCGTTGCGTGTGTGAGTGGCGTTGCATGTGTGAGTGGCGTTGCGTGTGTGAGTGGCATTGCGTGTGTGAGTGGCGCTGCGTGTGTGAGTGGCGTTGCGTGTGTGAGTGGCGTTGCGTGGGTGAGTGGCATTGCGTGGGTGAGTGGCGTTGCGTAGGTGAGTGGCGTTGCATGGGTGAGTGGGTTTGCGTTTGTGAGTGGCGTTGCGTGTGTGAGTGGCGTTGCGTGTGTGAGTGGCGTTGCGTGTGTGAGTGGCGTTGCGTGTGAGTGGCGTTGCGTGTGTGAGTGGCGATGCGTGTGTGAGTGGCAATGCGTGTGTGAGTGGCGTTGCGTGTGTGAGTGGCGTTGCGTGTGTGAGTGGCGTTGCGTGTGTGAGTGGCGTTGCGTGGATGAGTGGGGTTGCGTGGATGAGTGGGGTTGCGTGGATGAGTGGGGTTGCGTGGATGAGTGGGGTTGCATGGATGAGTTGCGTGTGTGAGTGGCGTTGCGTGTGTGAGTGGCGTTGCGTGTGTGAGTGGCGTTGCGTGTGTGAGTGGCATTGCGTGTGTGAGTGGCATTGCGTGTGTGAGTGGCGTTGCGTGTGTGAGTGGCGTTGCATGTGTGAGTGGCGTTGCGTCGATGAGTGGCGTTGCATCGATGAGTGGGGTTGCGTGGATGAGTGGGGTTGTGTGGATGAGTTGCGTTGCGTGTGTGAGTGGCGTTGCTGTGTGTGAATTGCTGGTTGGGGGAGTGGGGGGGGTGGGCGGGGGAGCAGCAGGCAGATGCGAGTGGAGCGCGCGCTGGAGAGGGAGGGGGTGGGAGGACTAGGCAGCGGGAGAGAGGGAGAAAGGAGCGCGAGGGAGGCGTTTTTAGATACATGAAGCCAAAATTACAAGTGAGCATGTTACAAAAGCAAACGTTACATTACATGAGACAATAGTGACAGTTGTGCAAGTATCAAGAGCAACAAAATACAAGAGGTAGCAAACGATATGCAATAGCATATCTGAGGGAACACGGCCTGGAGGTAGCAAACGATATGTTCTTAGAGGAAACAAGCTTCTCGGCATTGCTGGTTGGGGGAGTGGGGGGGGTGGGCGGGGGAGCAGCAGGCAGATGCGAGTGGAGCGCGCGCTGGAGAGGGAGGGGGTGGGAGGACTAGGCAGCGGGAGAGAGGGAGAAAGGAGCGCGAGGCAGGCGTTTTTAGATACATGAAGCCAAAATTACAAGTGAGCATGTTACAAAAGCAAACGTTACGTTACATGAGACAATAGTGACAGTTGTGCAAGTATCAGGAGCAACAAAATACAAGAGGTAGCCAACGATATGCAATAGCATATCTGAGGGAACACGGCCTGGGGGAAGCTGGCTGGGGAGGGGGGAGGAGAAATGAAAGGAAGGCTGTGTTTGCGGGGAGAGAGAGGGGAGGTGCTGGTGTGGGAGGGGGGAGGTGCTGGTGTGGGAGGAGTGCTGCTACGGCAAGGCTGTGTTTGCGGGGAGAGAGAAGGGAGGTGCTGGTGTGGGAGGGGGGAGTTGCTGGTGTGGGAGGAGTGCTGCTAGGGGAGGAGAAGCCCTGGCCGTGAATGCTCGTGCATGTTCACGTGAACGGCAAGAAAACGCCGGGCTGAAACCCCTTAGTTTGAAGAGGATTTTGCCGACATGAATTCGATCCTATCCATTCCTGCGGAATGGGACAGGCTCGACCTAAAAAAGAACTGCTGACATATTAAAAGAAGCCCAGACAGGTTGCACTTTTGTGCCTATCCTAGTATCAGTCCAAGCAAAAACCACTGAGAACACGTAATTTTATCTTTACATTTATAATTTTGTGCTGAAAATACACAAGCGATACACAAAGTGTGCTCTGCCATGATGCACACTGCGGTTCCTGGGAGCTCACAGTGACGGGCAAGTCGTAGTATTGGGGATTAGAGCAGTCTAAATACCGGACAGGTCGGAAACTGAGGCCAGGGCATCAAGGTCTTGGTCGCTGCAGAGAGAGCCTGTAAAATGATGCACTCTGATGGAGAGCTACACTACAAAATAAAAAAATACTTCTGTAGGTGCGCCGGTATAGATAGGAAGAAGTACTTGGTCCATGCCCTACGGCATGAGCACACACAAAGCACCAGGAGGAAGCCAGAGGAGGAGGCACTGTCCAATAAGAAGCAAGGGAACAAGAGCGAAGTGGGAGCCAACCAATGGTAAGTAATGGGTGGGTTCTAAGTCACTTTTAAGATTTCTTCCCTTACAAGCACAGTGCAAGTTTTGTTCATAGTAGCAAGAAAGGTTTGGGATGAGTGAGAGGGAGGAGGGACAGGAAGGACAGAAGGGATTTGTATCTATTCATTTAATTTTTGAATAGCAAAATGTTAATAATTTATAACATATATATTCCTTTGATTCCCTCGCCTCCTCCATTTTCGCCGAAAGTCACAGCACCACAGCAGAGTAAGTTTCAAAATTAATTTATTTCAACACCATTGTGCAAATTGTGCAAAATTAGGACGGCCTACATGTTTCGGATACCATTAGCCTTCTACTGAACTATAGAGTCCCCAGCGTCTAGACAGTTTTTAAAGTGCTTTGTGCTCTCACCCTTGTTTGTTTTTACTATTGATTAAAAACTAGACTGTTAAACTCAACACAACAACATGGTGCAGTTCATTCGCCATTTTTGCATCATTGTAAAGTACATTCAACTATTGAATAAAGTGCTAGTGCAGGATGAGCAATTTTTCAGATAATGCAAATTAGTACATATGCAGTCTTTACAAGATTTTTCATTGTTTTTGTGTCCCAGCATATGCCCATAACTCACTAGTTGTCTTTCTTTGTCCACACATTGTGGTGTGTGCTCCCTGTTATAACTCTATTTCGACGTTCTTTTCATTTTATCAGTTTATTCACAAATGGAGTTCTGTCAAGAAAAAAAATATTGTAAAGTACGTTCAACTAATGAATAAAGTACACTTTGACTCCTCCCTCTTTTTTCATAGAATGATTATGTGATAGAGAGCATTCTGTTACTAACTAATCACGATATTCTCAGCTAAGATTGACTACGACAGAGCTCTAGTGATTATATTGGGTTATCCTGATGAGAAACTTCATCGAGAAAGTACATATACAAACCCAAGTCAAAAAACACAAAACTAATAATTAATTACATGTTGATAATTCCATGAATTCATTTGCGATTGCTGGGGACACACATTTGATGACTATTTACATATAGATGAAGCTTATTTAGTTCTATTCATTCCCTGAGCTGAATCTCACTCCTTGAGAAGTTCCTGTCTCAATTTGGCTTATATCCTTGTTGGCTTGTTTCCGAAGATTGTGCAACATGTATATACGGTGTCCAGGTGAGAAGAGAAATTAATTTATATATATGTACATAAAGTCAATCCATCAGAAAGGAAATTATGCCTTGAGCATTAAGTTCTTACTCAGTTTTAACTCAGTTTAGATACAGTTGCTGTTAATATTGTACTATTTACAAATGTACAAATAGTTCTACATCTTGGTTGTGTGCATGCGGATATTCCGTACCCATTGCTAGAATTAATCAAGATTCCATTTTAACCAACTTTAGAGTTCGGTCACCGCCTCTTTCTGCAGGTTTCACAATTCTAATCCCAGAGTATTTCAATTGACTACAATAACTTTGATGATATTCGTGAAAGTGTTTTGCTATGGGATAGCTAGGATCTTTATTTTTGATAGCACGCAGATGTTGCAGGATCCGTAGCTTGAGTTTGTTGATTGTGCTTCCTACGTAATGTTTTTTACATGGACACGTTAATCTGTAAACCACATATTTAGATTCACAAGTAATGTAGTCAAGAATCTTCTCTGATTTCCCATTCTGAAGTACATAGTTTGTTATATTGGAGCCATGTTCACATGCTCGACATTTTGTGCACTACCAGAATCCTGGTGTATTCAGCCATGAGTTTGTCTTTGGTTATTTTTTCTGTAGGTGACTTTGTGTCAAGATGTCTCTTAGAGAAGCTGTTTTCCGATAGGTTATGCTGGGATGGGGCGCTACATTTTCCCTTAAGGTCTCATCAAGTTGTAGAATTTCCCAGTTCCTACTTATTATTTGTTTTAACTCTCCATTTTGATTGTTAAAATCCATGATTAGTCGTGTTGAAGTATCTGTTGCACCCTCTTCCTCATCAGGTTTCCTTTTTGACGGTGTTAGGAGGTCAGTTTGTTCTTTCAGTTTGACCCTGGATTTGGCGTTGCTGATCACTTCTAACGGATAACCTCTATCAAGGAAACAACAACTCATCTCCTCGATTTCGTGCTCTAAATCACCAATCTCAGAGCAATTCCTTTTTTACCCGTAGCATCTCTCCATAGGGTATGCTCAATTTCAAATTCGATGGATGTCCACCATTAGCATGCAGTATGCTGTTACATGATGTTGGTTTATGATGCATTTTGGTGCACACCCTATTGTTTCTAATGAACACTTCCACATCCAGAAATATGATGCTGATGTCACTTATTGCCGATGTGAAACTTAGGTTGTAGTCATTATCATTGAGAGAGTCAATAAAAGCCTGTAAGTCTGCACGATCCCCTTCCCATATGATGAAGAGGTCGTCAATGAATCGAAAGCAGGTTTTTATTTTGGAATGTGTTTTTCTTTCTTTTTCCAGAGTCTCTGTTTCCCACACGGCCATGAGCAGGTTGGCATATGTTGTGGCAAAAGATGTCCCTCTTGCCATACCTTGTTTCGGCAAATAAAGGTCACCCAGGAAGAGGAAAACGTTGTGTTGTAAACAGTAGGTCATCATCTCTACTAACATGGTAGTGTGTTCTAGATGACTGATCGATCTTAGTTGTAGGAATTGTTTTACAGCTTTTATTCCATCCACATGCCGTATCGATGTATAAAGTGAGGAGACATCAATTGTTGCCATTAATAATCCTGCCTTCCACTCGATGTTGCTGATTTTGTTGAAAAAATCTGTGGTATCTCCTAAATAAGAGGGCAGGGCAGTCACATAATTCATTAAGAAAATGTCCACGAATCTAGATGTGGTTTCCAATAACGACCCAATTGAGCTGCCATTGAATGATACTCATTCATCCAAGTTCCGGTTGGGTCTTATTTGAGTTTCTCGTAATGATCTGTGTTTTCAAGTTGCCTTTTGGTTTCTGTTATATAGTCAGTCATGTTCTGGACCATGATGTATCCACCTTTGTCAGAGGCCTTAATGATAATAGTTGGATCATTTCTTTTCTTTTAGGTTCTTTTTTTTTTTTTTTACTTTTTATTAAAGATGAAAGACAAAATACAGAAACAATAACGAAAACACAAACAAGGCATTACTTTACAATACAGTGTCGCATCGTGCGGGGGGCGGGAGGTGCACTACAAAGCAAGTTTAGGAACACACCATATGAGTGGGGGGGGGCAGAGGGACAAAAAGCAATCAAGATGTCTAATTCGTCGTAGGGGAAACGTTGGGCCGGGGAGACATCAGTTCCGCATCCAAGTCCAGGAGGGGAGGAGCACATATCTCACCACGATAGACATTCCATTGAGACCATATCTTCCCCCATTTGCTAGGTGTACCTCGAGAAACATATACTGTTTTTTCCTGAACATGCACCAATCCAAATTCTGTTTCCATAGCAGAACTGTCGGCGGTCTCTGGGCACCCCATAGTTGTGCGATATCTCGTTTGGCAATCATATTACCTAAGGTCACCCATCGAAGCTGCGCCACACTATAATCATTCGGCTCCCAAACGTTCAGCAAACATCTCCTCGCCTCGGGCATCGACCGCACACCCGTGACCTCATTCATAACTTCATGCACACGCGACCAATATCGCATCACAACAGGACACTCCCAAATGATTTGGAGAAACGTTCCCACAAAACCACAGCCGCGCCTGCACAGTCCATCCTCAGAAAATCCCATGCGTACAAGACGGGGGCCGGTCACATATATCCTATGGAGAATTTTAAGCTGGACAAACCGGAGGGGCGCCGGGATCGCCACTTCCCGAGGGGAGGAGATCGCAACCTGCCAATCTTCGTCATCAAGTTCCAGCCTGTCACTAGTCCATGCCTCACGAAGGCGACACAATAGGTCGGTTCTAGAGTTGATCAACTTTTTATAAATAAGAGAGATCGTGCTGTCAGGGATGTACCCATCTAATATCCTATCCTCAAGCGGGGATGCCTCCGGTATATCCGTGCCCAAGGGAAAGACAGACAGGACCGCGTGTCGAATTTGCGCATACCGGAAGAATTCTCTAGCATTCAACTCATATTCAGTTTTCAGCTCATCAAACGTCTTGACCCTGCCCTTGATCCAAACGTCATTCACCTTACTGATACCGATGACGTCCCACTTATCAAATCCCTTCGACCGCCAAAGGGAGCCAAGTTTGTCCGATGCGTACAATGGGGTCGCACGAGTCAACCTGTCCGCCCAGCCCAGAGCCACCGTAGCACGATGCCAAACTTGGACTGCCGTCCTGGTAGGGCCCGTGAGATTCCCACCAGGAGATTTTGCATAAAGAGCTCTATCGTAGCTCCCACCGGGCAGCAGCCACCTATCCATCTCAAAGGCCGGATTTGGCGAGGGCCCGTAGGTACAATGATTAATAGCCCCTAACTGCGAGGCCCAGTAGTAGCGGCGGATATCAGGGAGCGCGATGCCACCGTCGTACCACGGGAGCGTCATCTTAGCGATAGCAATACGAGAGCGGCTCCCCCACAACAGTTGTCTCTGCAAACTTTCAATCTCCCGGAAATAACTAGCAGGTACAGCGTCAAGTGTGTTTTGCAGCGCATAAAGGAACCGGGGTAGCGACATCATCTTAAACAGCGCCGCCCTTCCCAGGGAAGAGAGAGGGAGCCTACCCCAAGCAAGGACATCAGCGCGAAGGCGCCGGAGAGGGGGCAACAAATTACGTTCATAACGAAGCCCCGGGTCTAGGGTAACGAAGATTCCCAGGTATTTAAATCCCTCCCGCACTACCGCAATAGGACAGCCACGGGGCAAAAGAGGAGCGTCTCCCGAGAGAACATAAACACAAGACTTCGACCAATTAATGACAAGGCCAGAATTCTTACAGAAGGAGGTCAACACGTCAAAAAGGACAATTAGCGATTTTCGCGGCGACGTGAGGTATAACAGGATATCATCCGCATATAAGGATACGCGGTCCTCAAACTCCGGAGTCCATCTAATGCCCCTCAAGGACGGCTCCCACCTCAGCCAAGCCGCAAGCGGCTCCAAGGCGAGGGCAAACAAAAGAGGAGACAAAGGACAGCCCTGGCGCGTACCTCTTCCCAGCGCAAAGGAAGCAGAGACTCGACCATTCATGACCACTTGAGCCAAGGGGTCAGTGTAAAGCAGCTTCACCCAGTTAATGAAAACCGGACCAAAACCAAATTTAGCAAGGACCGCCCATAGGTATGGCCACTCTAACGTATCAAACGCCATAGTGGCGTCCAGGGACGCCAGGACGGCCGGTTCCCGCAACGTTTCCGCCTGCGCGAGGACGCCATGTAGTCGCCGGAGGTTAAGCGCAGTATTGCGGAGTGGTATAAAGCCGGATTGGTCCGGATGAACCAGGTCGCCTATAACAGTAACCAAGCGATTGGCAAGCAATTTGGCCAGGATCTTTGGTTCAGCGTTAATCAGCGATATCGGCCTATAGGAGGCGCAGCGGTCGCGGGGTTTGCCTTCTTTAGGAATCACTACTATAGAAGCTAGTCTCTGGTCAGGAGGGAGGGTACCCATCTCTAGCGATTCCAGGAACATCGATCGTAAATACGGGGCTATCGTGTCCGGACGGAGTTTGTAGAGCTCAATAGGAAGCCCATTAGGACCCGCGGCCTTCTCGGAGCGAACCGAACGAATGGCGGTCGAAACCTCCTCCACCGTGGGCAGCGCATCGAGGAGTTCCCTCTCAGGAGCAGACAAACAGGGCAGCGAAATGTCACGCAAAAGCAAGTGGGAGTCATGCTCAGATCTATCAGACACAGGGGAATATACTCCCCGGAAATACTCAGCGAAACATTCAACTATTTCAACAGGATCAGTAAGAAGCACTTCATTCACATCCACAATCACAGGGACCACCCGACTCGCACTCTCCCTCTTATCCAGCCAGGCAAGCAACTTCCCAGCTTTATCACCAACATCATACAGGCGTCCCTGCTGTTCCCTGCTCATTACTTTCGCAGCATCTGTGACCAACGCTCTATATTCAAATTGCTTGAGACCCAACAGATGTAGTCCGTCCGGGGTAACCTCGGACTCCAGTTCCCCCTCCAGGGCAGTAATTTCCCCCTCGATACGGACAATGTCAGCTCGGCTACTCCTCTTAATGTTACTAATCAGAGAGAGGGCCTGGCCTCGAATAACAGTTTTATATGCTTCCCACAACGAAACTGAGGAGGAGACGGAGCCAATGTTGTCAGCAAAGTAGTGGTCAAGTGTCTTAATCAATTCAACTCTAACCTTGGGATCACGGAGGTACCAGGAGTTAATCGGGGCCACACGACCTCCCGTCTCCAGCTGCGCATCCACCACCAACCACACCGGGGAGTGATCCGATATACCTCTAGCGAGATGTCGTACCTCCCGTAGAGCGGAGGCCTGGGAGGAGGGCATCAGCATGTAGTCCAGTCTCTAGAGACTGCCGTGCGCCCCAGAGTGAAAGGTATACTGTGATGTCCCCGGGTGAAGCAAGCGCCAACAATCGGTGAGCCCCAGAGTATCAAGGAAGTCGCCCAACCAGGACTGAGCTTTGGTGAGTTCCCGGGGAGGATAACGATCACACATCCCCGAAACTACGGAATTAAAGTCCCTGCCCACCACAAGCAGACCCTCCGGGACTCCCAGGAGCACCTTTCCCAGATCAGCATAAGTAGTAGTCTGGAGGCCGGGTGGTATGTAGACAGAGACCATAGTTATGACCTTCCCCTCCCAGCGCCCAACAATGGCGGCGTACCGTCCCCTATCATCAAGGATGATCTTGTCAATAGCAAGAGGGAGGGAGTTACGGACCAGTATGCCCACCCCCCAGGATCCAGAATATTTCTTAACTCTATCAGTGCTTTATATTTTCCTGGTGTCAATTTCCAATTCTTTTTTTTTTTAGATTTTGTTGTTGGTTTCATAGAGATTTTATTGATTTCTTCCACCATAATTTCGTGGAACAGGTCAATCTTGTTTCCTGATGGAAGTTGCGGACAGAACCTGGACCTTTTTCTGAGTCCACTTTCGCCCCCTTTGTTTGTGGCTATCCCCATGCTGTTACAAAGATCTTTATCCAAATCTGGGCACTGTTGAAGATCCCCCATTCTAGATCTCTCCCCCTCTTCCAGTGATGTCAAAGTTCTTATGCTGGTAAGTCCTTTTGAGCAATTAGTGATAGGTCGTTGTTGTCACTATTTGGACAGTTTGGTCGAGATGTTTTTTCCGCAAAGCATTTTTTAAATTATGATTATTTGGCAGAGCTTGTAGAGGTCAATCCGTGCATTTGGTACATCCATGTCCTTATTGGGACAATAAGAAAGTCCTCGATTGATAGTTTGAGATGCGTCTCACTCAGTATTTTATCTGAGATGTTCCTTACTAGATTGTCTTTAAAGAGGGTTTCTCTTTTCTTTAAATTTACTTCTGCTTTCCTCTTCCTCTTTTTGGTTTTGCTCCTTCTTCTACTCCTTCTGATGGTATTTTGGGTTGTCCCCTACCCCAAGGAATACCTCTCCCTCTTCCTTTTTGTCGTGTTATCATTTGTGCTAGCCGCATGTCCCCGTCAAAATCCTATGAGGTTGTAGTTACTTCTTCATCGGCCGAGCTAAGATTGGAACAATCCACCATATCTGGTGTCTCACTTCTTGGGCATTTGTCCATGACAACTCTGTTTCTCAACATCTCATACTTCCTGGCGAATGTTTAAATGCGACCATTCGCATAGTCAATCCTATCTCTGGTAAATTTATTTGCTTTTCTTTTTTCCACCTCTGCTTCATGTTTATTTATTTTTTTCTCCATATTTTCGATCATCTCCTAATTTTCTTTTGATATAGGAAATTTGGCTAATTCTTGTTCTAGTTCCTGGATTGTGTTAGTGATTTTATCTAATTTCCTTTCTGCATGTATAATCAGTGTCCTCATAAGTTTAAATGAACATTCATTAGTATCTTGCTGCACTGCTTTATTAGATCCGAGTCCAGATCATTCAGCGTGGGCATAATTAATATTCAAAGTATATATAATTTACCTGAAAAAAACAAAGGTTACAGGGACGTTATAGTTAGGCTCAGATTTCACTCGTATAAAACCAATGAAGTTCATCCGTTATAGTCAGGGTGACTGGAATTATGGAATTGTGCGTCCTCACCAATTTTCACATAATTGTAGATTTGACACATTCGACATATAATTCATCATCTGCCACATAATTCACAGATTTTAACGAAAGGAAATATTGTTTCCAGCTCAAACGGTTCAATATGTCCATAAAAATGCAGCAGTACTTTTTGCCACACAGTGGAAGCCCCTTTGCAAAGGTTGACTGGCCACCTTTCTGTAGCTTATTGCAATATCTGGGTGTTAAATTAGTACTAATGAGGTACAACTAATGCCCAGACATTGTTAAGAAGCTTTAAAATGAGAAAATAAGGAAGTAACACTATGACAAAATATGCTGCATATTTTGCCTTATCTTCTGCATACTGAACTCAACCCTGCTGCATAATTTGACCCTCCCCTGCTGAATATTTCCAGGGCCCCTGGTTATAGTTACCTGAGCTAACTATAACTTACACTCACGTAATGCACTGCTTATGGCCTCACATATTACATCACTCATGACATGGTCAGTGACATCACTGATTACATCACAAATGACATCACTGATGACACCATCCTGTGAATGTAAGTGTTTTGCTAACATTTATAAGACTTACAGATATATACTAAGCTACAACATAAGTTAAATTACTATTCTTTATATACTAGCAATTAGTCATACTATTTCTACCATATCTCACGTGAGTGACGGTCTGACTATCAGTGTGTGAGTGGATGTTTGAGTTGCTGTATCAGTTGTGTTAGTGGCTGTATGAGTGGCTCTATAGGTATTTGAAGTGGTGTGTGAGTGGCTATATGGGTGACTAGGTAGCTGTGTAAGAGGCTGTATGGGTGAGGGAGTGAGTGTTTGAGTGGCTGTATGGGTGAATGAGCTGCTGTTTGAGTGTGTGTATAGGTGAGTGTCTGGAGAGTGAATATCTGTGCGAGTGGCTGTAAATGTCAGTGAGTAGGTGTGTGAATGGTTTTATGGATATGTGAATGGGTACGTAAGTGGTTTTTTGGGTGTGTGAGTGGTTGTATGGGTAAGTGAGCTGCTGTGTCAGTAGCTGTATGGGTATGTGAGTGTGTATGTCAGTAGCTGTATTGGTGAGTGAGTGGCAGTGTGACTTACTATATGGGTGTGTGTGGGGGTTTGTGAGTACCTGAATGTGTGAGCGAGTGGCTGTTGTAGTCTCTCTGTGGGTGCATGAGTGTTTTGTGAGTTACTGTAAGGGTATATAAGTGGGTGTGAAGTGTGTGTCAGTATGACTGAAATTGCGAGTGGCTGTATTGGTGAGTGACTGAGTGCATTAGTGACTGCATGGGTGTGTTAGTGGGTGGGTGAGTGGCATTATGAGTGAGTGGTTGTGTGAGTACTGGTATGGGTCTGTGAATGGAAATGTAAGCGATTGTGTGAAAGTGGTAGTGGGTGCATGAGAGGTGCTATGGGGTGTGAGTGGGTGTGTGAAAGGTTCTGTGGATGATGTAAATAGTGATTATATATATATATTGTGATCAAGCTCCGTCCGCGGAGCGAAACGCGTCATGGAGGACAGCCGTCCTGTGATTTTACAATAAAAATTCTGAACTGCTCACACAACTTTGTGTGTTGATGGCTCGTTACTGAAAGTTACTCTTTGGGGGAAGAGGTCTGCACCTGCTTGGTTCCGCTATGTGATTAGCGGTCAGGATTTGCTTTTATATATATATATATATATATATATATATATATATATATATATATATATATATATATATATATATATATATATATATATATATATATATATATATATATATATATATATATATATATATATATAAAGTCCAATATCACTTACTATTTGGAATGAGCCCGACACATGCAGGGATTTAGAACAATTGGAATTTATTTAGCAAATCACTTACAGCGCATAGGGATCAAAGTTCAAGAAACCCTGTGGCAGACGCGTTTCAGCGATAAGGCTTTCCTCAGTGCCAGGTTTCAAGCAGTTCCTTACACATGGGACTGGATTAAATCTACTGGTGTTACTGTAGCCACTCCCAGTAGCTGGATGTTTCAGCTCCTCTTCTGCTTCATGCTGTGAAACACCTCATGCTGGATTTGGACCCACTGCATGCTGGTAGATGGAGTGAGCGATTCTACCAGACTGTCAGTGGTGTCCCAAATCCTGTTGGCATCCGGACCTCATTCAACCAACTGCGTATCCAAATAAGATGAAAGATTTCAGGCTGAGACCAATTGAATTGCCTTCAGTAAAGACTTCAGCCTCTCTCCCCATGCAGTAGAATACAAGCCCTGTTGTAATGTAACCGCTTTGGGGGGGGGGGGGGGGGGTGACACGTTGTATTTAGGTACAAGGTCCAAAGGTGCTGGCTCATGCGTCACACCTCCCCGAGAGGGCATGTCGGTTACCAGTGCCTGCATACTGGTATAAACATTAAGTCCAATACTCACTCACTACTCTGAATGGGCCCGACATATGCAGGGAATTTAGAACAATTGCAATTTATTTAGCAAATCACTTACAGTGCATAGAGATCAAAGTTCAAGAAACGCAGTGGCAGATGCGTTTCAGCCAGAAGGCTTTCCTCAGTGCCTGGTTTCAAGCAGTTCCTTACACCTGGGGCAGTTTTAAATCTTATGGTGTTACTGTAGCCACTCCCAGTAGCTGGATCTTTCAACTCCTCCTCTGCTTCATGCTGTGATACACCTTGTGCTGGATTTGGACCAGCTGCATGATGATATAAACATTAAGTCCAATACTCACTCACTACTCGGAATGAGCCTGACACATGTATATATTTATATAAATAACCTATTGTCAGTCGCACAAAGGTAGTTATAGTTAGGACCTAGTTTCCATAGGAAAGGAAAAGTGTTTTTAATTTGCCAATATCCTTGGCGCCGTTTGATGAATCTTCATAAAGTTTTCAAAATGAATGGGGCGCTCTGGTCAGCTCCTGTCTTGAAGGTTTCAGGGTGATTCATCAAGCGGGGGACCGAGAAAAAAGGTGGTCCCAAAATGTGTTTTCTCCATGTTAATTTCCATAGGAAATGTTGTCATGGCTACAGCCCGAACGGCTGAACAGAATTACACCAAGTTAGGCAGAGAGGTAGCTCTTGGTCCAGAGTGCAGTATTTGTTTTAAATTGTGTAAATCCGTTCAGTAGTTCCTGAGAAATGTAAAAATAAATAATATTAATATCTGGTAACCGCGATGGATCTCCAAACACTCCAGAGAACAAGTTGACTTCTAATTGGCTGCCAACACTATAAACCAGAAAGTGTTGGCAGCCATCTTGTGACTCAGTAGAACCGAGTCACAAGAAAAAATTGAAAAAAGAAAAAGGGGTGGGGTAGAAACACCCTCACCCCCTAGGCGCTCAGTGCGCAAATCCGGCTGAAACAATAAAATAAAAAACAAAGCGTGGTCTCCTGTGCTTCGTTTCTTTAAGACAACAGGTGGACAAAGTCCCGGGGGCAATGTTTTATTATGGTGCAGGGGCCCACGCAGCCCCAGGGAGTGCCACATTCAATTCAATAGCAAGAGGGAGGGAGTTACGGACCAGTATGCCCACCCCCCAGGATCCAGAATATTTCTTAACTCTATCAGTGCTTTATATTTTCCTGGTGTCAATTTCCAATTCTTTTTTTTTTTAGATTTTGTTGTTGGTTTCATAGAGATTTTATTGATTTCTTCCACCATAATTTCGTGGAACAGGTCAATCTTGTTTCCTGATGGAAGTTGCGGACAGAACCTGGACCTTTTTCTGAGTCCACTTTCGCCCCCTTTGTTTGTGGCTATCCCCATGCTGTTACAAAGATCTTTATCCAAATCTGGGCACTGTTGAAGATCCCCCATTCTAGATCTCTCCCCCTCTTCCAGTGATGTCAAAGTTCTTATGCTGGTAAGTCCTTTTGAGCAATTAGTGATAGGTCGTTGTTGTCACTATTTGGACAGTTTGGTCGAGATGTTTTTTCCGCAAAGCATTTTTTAAATTATGATTATTTGGCAGAGCTTGTAGAGGTCAATCCGTGCATTTGGTACATCCATGTCCTTATTGGGACAATAAGAAAGTCCTCGATTGATAGTTTGAGATGCGTCTCACTCAGTATTTTATCTGAGATGTTCCTTACTAGATTGTCTTTAAAGAGGGTTTTTCTTTTCTTTAAATTTACTTCTGCTTTCCTCTTCCTCTTTTTGGTTTTGCTCCTTCTTCTACTCCTTCTGATGGTATTTTGGGTTGTCCCCTACCCCAAGGAATACCTCTCCCTCTTCCTTTTTGTCGTGTTATCATTTGTGCTAGCCGCATGTCCCCGTCAAAATCCTATGAGGTTGTAGTTACTTCTTCATCGGCCGAGCTAAGATTGGAACAATCCACCATATCTGGTGTCTCACTTCTTGGGCATTTGTCCATGACAACTCTGTTTCTCAACATCTCATACTTCCTGGCGAATGTTTAAATGCGACCATTCGCGTAGTCAATCCTATCTCTGGTAAATTTATTTGCTTTTCTTTTTTCCACCTCTGCTTCATGTTTATTTATTTTTTACTCCATATTTTCGATCATCTCCTAATTTTCTTTTGATATAGGAAATGTGGCTAATTCTTGTTCTAGTTCCTGGATTGTGTTAGTGATTTTATCTAATTTCCTTTCTGCATGTATAATCAGTGTCCTCATAAGTTTAAATGAACATTCATTAGTATCTTGCTGCACTGCTTTATTAGATCCGAGTCCCAGATCATTCAGCGTGGGCATAATTAATATTCAAAGTATATATAATTTACCTGAAAAAAACAAAGGTTACAGGGACGTTATAGTTAGGCTCAGATTTCACTCGTATAAAACCAATGAAGTTCATCCGTTATAGTCAGGGTGACTGGAATTATGGAATTGTGCGTCCTCACCAATTTTCACATAATTGTAGATTTGACACATTCGACATATAATTCATCATCTGCCACATAATTTACAGATTTTAACAAAAGGAAATATTGTTTCCAGCTCAAACGGTTCAATATGTCCATAAAAATGCAGCAGTACTTTTTGCCACACAGTGGAAGCCCCTTTGCAAAGGTTGACTGGCCACCTTTCTGTAGCCTATTGCAATATCTGGGTGTTAAATTAGTACTAATGAGGTACAACTAATGCCCAGACATTGTTAAGAAGCTTTAAAATGAGAAAATAAGGAAGTAACACTATGACAAAATATGCTGCATATTTTGCCTTATCTTCTGCATACTGAACTCAACCCTGCTGCATAATTTGACCCTCCCCTGCTGAATATTTCCAGTGCCCCTGGTTATAGTTACCTGAGCTAACTATAACTTACACTCACGTAATGCACTGCTTATGGCCTCACATATTACATCACTCATGACATGGTCAGTGACATCACTGAATACATCACAAATGACATCACTGATGACACCATCCTGTGAATGTAAGTGTTTTGCTAACATTTATAAGACTTACAGATATATACTAAGCTACAACATAAGTTAAATTACTATTCTTTATATACTAGCAATTAGTCATACTATTTCTAACATATCTCACGTGAGTGACGGTCTGACTATCAGTGTGTGAGTGGATGTTTGAGTTGCTGTATCAGTTGTGTTAGTGGCTGTATGAGTGGCTCTATAGGTATTTGAAGTGGTGTGTGAGTGGCTATATGGGTGACTAGGTAGCTGTGTAAGAGGCTGTATGGGTGAGGGAGTGAGTGTTTGAGTGGCTGTATGGGTGAATGAGCTGCTGTTTGAGTGTGTGTATAGGTGAGTGTCTGGAGAGTGAATATCTGTGCGAGTGGCTGTAAATGTCAGTGAGTAGGTGTGTGAATGGTTTTATGGATATGTGAATGGGTACGTAAGTGGTTTTTTTGGGTGTGTGAGTGGTTGTATGGGTAAGTGAGCTGCTGTGTCAGTAGCTGTATGGGTATGTGAGTGTGTATGTCAGTAGCTGTATTGGTGAGTGAGTGGCAGTGTGACTTACTATATGGGTGTGTGTGGGGGTTTGTGAGTACCTGAATGTGTGAGCGAGTGGCTGTTGTAGTCTCTCTGTGGGTGCATGAGTGTTTTGTGAGTTACTGTAAGGGTATATAAGTGGGTGTGAAGTGTGTGTCAGTATGACTGAAATTGCGAGTGGCTGTATTGGTGAGTGACTGAGTGCATTAGTGACTGCATGGGTGTGTTAGTGGGTGGGTGAGTGGCATTATGAGTGAGTGGTTGTGTGAGTACTGGTATGGGTCTGTGAATGGAAATGTAAGCGATTGTGTGAAAGTGGTAGTGGGTGCATGAGAGGTGCTATGGGGTGTGAGTGGGTGTGTGAAAGGTTCTGTGGATGATGTAAATAGTGATTATATATATATATTGTGATCAAGCTCCGTCCGCGGAGCGAAACGCGTCATGGAGGACAGCCGTCCTGTGATTTTACAATAAAAATTCTGAACTGCTCACACAACTTTGTGTGTTGATGGCTCGTTACTGAAAGTTACTCTTTGGGGGAAGAGGTCTGCACCTGCTTGGTTCCGCTATGTGATTAGCGGTCAGGATTTGCTTTTATATATATATATATATATATATATATATATAAGTCCAATATCACTTACTATTTGGAATGAGCCCGACACATGCAGGGATTTAGAACAATTGGAATTTATTCAGCAAATCACTTACAGCGCATAGGGATCAAAGTTCAAGAAACGCTGTGGCAGACGCGTTTCAGCCATAAGGCTTTCCTCAGTGCCTGGTTTCAAGCAGTTCCTTACACATGGGACTGGATTAAATCTACTGGTGTTACTGTAGCCACTCCCAGTAGCTGGATGTTTCAGCTCCTCTTCTGCTTCATGCTGTGAAACACCTCATGCTGGATTTGGACCCACTGCATGCTGGTAGATGGAGTGAGCGATTCTACCTGACTGTCAGTGGTGTCCCAAATCCTGTTGGCATCCGGACCTCATTCAACCAACTGCGTATCCAAATAAGATGAAAGATTTCAGGCTGAGACCAATTGAATTGCCTTCAGTAAAGACTTCAGCCTCTCTCCCCATGCAGTAGAATACAAGCCCTGTTGTAATGTAACCGCTTGGGGGGGGGGGTGACACGTTGTATTTAGGTACAAGGTCCAAAGGTGCTGGCTCATGCGTCACACCTCCCCGAGAGGGCATGTCGGTTACCAGTGCCTGCATACTGGTATAAACATTAAGTCCAATACTCACTCACTACTCTGAATGGGCCCGACATATGCAGGGAATTTAGAACAATTGCAATTTATTTAGCAAATCACTTACAGTGCATAGAGATCAAAGTTCAAGAAACGCGGTGGCAGATGCGTTTCAGCCAGAAGGCTTTCCTCAGTGCCTGGTTTCAAGCAGTTCCTTACACCTGGGGCAGTTTTAAATCTTATGGTGTTACTGTAGCCACTCCCAGTAGCTGGATCTTTCAACTCCTCCTCTGCTTCATGCTGTGATACACCTTGTGCTGGATTTGGACCAGCTGCATGATGATATAAACATTAAGTCCAATACTCACTCACTACTCAGAATGAGCCTGACACATGTATATATTTATATAAATAACCTATTGTCAGTCGCACAAAGGTAGTTATAGTTAGGACCTAGTTTCCATAGGAAAGGAAAAGTGTTTTTTAATTTGCCAATATCCTTGGCGCCGTTTGATGAATCTTCATAAAGTTTTCAAAATGAATGGGGCGCTCTGGTCAGCTCCTGTCTTGAAGGTTTCAGGGTGATTCATCAAGCGGGGGACCGAGAAAAAAGGTGGTCCCAAAATGTGTTTTCTCCATGTTAATTTCCATAGGAAATGTTGTCATGGCTACAGCCCGAACGGCTGAACAGAATTACACCAAGTTAGGCAGAGAGGTAGCTCTTGGTCCAGAGTGCAGTATTTGTTTTAAATTGTGTAAATCCGTTCAGTAGTTCCTGAGAAATGTAAAAATAAATAATATTAATATCTGGTAACCGCGATGGATCTCCAAACACTCCAGAGAACAAGTTGACTTCTAATTGGCTGCCAACACTATAAACCAGAAAGTGTTGGCAGCCATCTTGTGACTCAGTAGAACCGAGTCACAAGAAAAAATTGAAAAAAGAAAAAGGGGTGGGGTAGAAACACCCTCACCCCCTAGGCGCTCAGTGCGCAAATCCGGCTGAAACAATAAAATAAAAAACAAAGCGTGGTCTCCTGTGCTTCGTTTCTTTAAGACAACAGGTGGACAAGGTCCCGGGGGCAATGTTTTATTATGGTGCAGGGGCCCACGCAGCCCCAGGGAGTGCCACATTCCCGGGGGTTTAACAATAGTGTGCAGGGGGCATGTGGCCCCCCCGCAGCCCCCATGACCGCCACCTCCCTGGGGATTTCTTATTCAAATTCGTGGGGGGCTCCTCCACCTCATGCTGCTCCAAACACCTCCACCTCCCCAGTGCTTCAATTTAAAGAAAAACAAGTGTGGGAGGGTCTCCTGTCTCCTCACACTGCCCCGGGGACCACCACCTCTCCAGGGCTTCAATAATTTAAATTAGTGTGGGTGACCTCCTGCCCCTCCCCACACTGCCCTGGGGACCACCACCCCCCGGGCACACTTTATTTAAATAAAGGGTCCTGTTGCAGACCCCCACCTCCCCGAGGCTTTCAAGACTAAGGGAGGAGGGCCACCCGGCTCCCCTCCTGGAGCCCTACTTGGCCCTGGGGACTGCCACCCCACTGGGCAGGCTTCGGCAATGTCCCGGCACGCAGTTTGAAATGACAGGATAGGCGCACTGCTCCCGTCCTGTCATTGCAAACTATGCTTCGCTTCATGGAAGCCAGAGCAGGAACACTGCTCTCGCTTCCATGAAGCGAAGCAGTATAGCTTTTGGACAAGGGAAGCTGCATAATAGCAGCTCCCCTTGTCCAAAAGCAATGGAGGCAGGGGGCCGGCTGGGACCTTGGGGGCATTGGAGCTCCCCCCACGGTCTCCAACGTACGGCCAGGCCCCAGTGTATGGGGCCCCAGGGGCCATAATTAGCCTCAGGAGGGGGGACATGCGGCCCCCCTCCAAAATAAAATATAGGAAAGGCTGGCCAGGCCCTGTGGGATGCGGTCCCTGGGGCCAACAGTGGCCCAGAGAAGGGGGGCCATGCGGCCTCCTCCCGCGAAAATATAAAAAAAGAAAAGTAGGCCATTCCCTGGGAGATGGGGTCCTCAGGGCCCAAAAAGAATGAAAAGAAGGAGTGCCACACAGCCCCCCTTCTGAAAAAAGAAAAAAAAAGAAAAGAGAAGCCAGCATCTTGCTGGAGACCCCGCCCTCTCCCTGCACCACTCTTCAAAAATACCTCCTGGCATGGTCTGGGTTAGGGGATGAAGTACCCTTGAATCTTAAGGGTGCTTAGGGGCCAACTAGACCACCAGATACCTCTCACAGCTGAATTGCTGAGAGGTGGTCTAAGGCCACACCCCTTTTTACAACACTCTGCAAACAAGCCTCTTTGCGCATTGCTGGTGGAGCAAAGAGGCCCTCTTGTGTCCTGAGGACCTCAGGACTAAAGTGGACTTATCCCCCAAGCAGCAATGCGCCAGGAGGTGCGTTTGCAGAGTGGTGTAAAAGGGGTGTGTGGCCTCAGAACACTCTCAGCAATCCTGCTGTGTGGGGTTTACTGGAGGTACCTGGTGGGCAGTTGGCCCCCAGGGACCTTCAGGATTCAAGGGGGCTTAATCCCCCAACCAAGAATGCACCAGTAGGCGAGTTTGCAGAGTGGTAGAGAAAGGGTGTGTGGCCTGTGTCCACCTGTCAGCAATCCGACTATCTGGGACATACTGGAGGTATCAGGTAGGCTAGTTGGCCCCTAAGTATACCCAGCAGTGAAGGGGACTTTAATTCCCATCCAGAAACATGCCAGGTAGTGCGTTTGTAGAGTGGTAGGGAAAGTGGGTGTGGCCTGCTATGAAAATGTAGCAATCCCCGAGTGTGGGACTTACTGGAGGTAATAGGATGGGTAGTTGGCCCCCAAGGTTGACCTTGGGGGCCAAGTACCCCTCCAGGTACCTCCAGTAAGTCCCACACAGAGGGATTACTAAGAGGTCTTCACAGGCCACCCTCACCTTTCTCCACCTCTCTGCAAACGTGCCTCCTGGTACAGTACTGATTGGGGGATGAAGTCCACTTTACTCCTGACGGACTTTGGTGGCCAAGTAGCCTTCCTGGTACCTCCTGTAAATCCTAAGCTGTGGAATTCCTGAGCGCTGGTCAGAGGCCCAAGACCCCTTCTGTACCGCTCTGCAAACACGATTACTACCTTATAGTAAGGAATTTGCATTTAAAAAACCTTAGAAATTCACCAAAAACAACCATAGGTTTCAGGGGCATTATAGTTTGAAATTAGCATTCAAAATACCTTAGAAATTCACTGAAAAACATAGGCTTCAGGGACGTTATAGTTAGAAATTAGCATTTAAAACCCTTTGAAATTCACTTAAAAACAATAAGTTTCAGGGATGTTGTAGTTCAAAATTAGCATATAAAAAACCTTGGAAAGTCACTGAAAAAAAACACAGGCTACATCCTTCATGACATGGTCAGTGACATCACTGATAACATCAACCAGTGACTATGAGTGATGAATGTTACTTACATATATGCCATGATGTATTGAAAAATGAGTGAATGTATGAGTGGCGGAATGGATGATTTAGTGGGTATGTGACTGACTGTATAAGTGAGTGATTAAATGTATTTTAGTGAATGCATGGGTGAATGACTAATCTGTGTGAATGGCTGTATCAGTCTTTCAGTTGGTGTGTAAGTGGCTGCATGGGTTAGGGAGTAGCTATATGAGTTTCTATATGGGTTATTGATTAGTTCTCTGAGTACCTGTATGGGTGCCTGTGTGTCTGTGTGGGTGGGTGAGGTTGTGTGTGACTCCCTGCATGGATGAATGAGTGGGTGATTCACTGGGTGTATGGGTTCATGAGTGTATCTGTGAGGGGCTGTATGGGTGTCTGACTGTGCATATCACCGTGTTGGTCAGTGAATGGATTTCTCTGTGGCATATGTGTAAGTAACTACATATATTAAAGGCAGTATATGTGAGTGTTGGTGTATATAAGTGACTACATGTGAGAGTGAGTGTGAGAGTGACTGTATGGATGAGTGTGCGCTTGTGTCAGTGATTGTAGAAGAGAGTAAGTATGGGTTACAATCTGCATGAATAAGTGATGCGGTGTGTGTGTGACTGTATAGGTGACTAAATGGCTGTATAATTGATTCTTTGGTTGACTGTCTAGGTGTTTGAGTAACTCTGTGGGTGATTGGTGGTGTGTGGGTGACTATGGGTATATGAGAGCATTTATCAGTGGCTGTATTGATGAGTGATTGCGGTGTATGAGTGACTGTATGGGTTAGTGAGAGGATGTGTGTGTAGACCGATGAATCAGTGAGTGGGTATATACTAACTGGTATGGATGTGTCTATGGTTTCGAGAATGCTAGTCTGTATTTTAGGGAAGGTGTATCAAAGGTTATATTAGGGTATGAGGCGGTGCATCGGATATTACGTGGATGATGTCATCAGTGATGTCACTGACCATGTAATGAGTGATGTCATATGTGACCTCTCAGCAGTGCATTGTGGGGGCTTGAGTTATAGTTAGCTCAACTAACTATAACGACCGAATTTCTCTGGTTTTGTACAAATAAAATGTCCAACTATCTATAACGTCCCTGAAACCTGGCGTTTATATATATATATATATATACACATATATATATATATATACATATACATATATATAGATAGATATATATATCTATATATATATATATATATATATATATATAGATATAGATATAGATATATAGATATATATAGATATGCAGAAAACTCCTTCCGAAAAAGAAGCAGCAGAGGCCACAAAGGGGATGACAGGAACCACTTAAATCGAAGCTGTGACTCATACACGGCGGATGCATTTCGGCTATGCAGCCTTCTTCAGCGCCTAGAGTCTGTAAGCAGGGTGTGGGCGAAAGATGGTGATTAAACAATGTCCTGCCGCACACCGATAGGATCGCGTCCGACCCCACCTCCAAAGTGACCAATCTACTCCACCTGAAGATCTGAGGCTACAGCAGAAACTGCAGGTCCCAGAATGCAGTTCTTCGTAAAGGTGAGTGATGCGGGGGGGGATCAGATGCCTGTTGCGGCTGGGGCTGTTCATCTATACATCCACAAGTGTCCCGCATGAAGCTTCTTTCAAGGTGCCCCCTCAAGTCCCCTATACCGCAAAACCTCCGAAGTGTAGGAAGGAAAATGACGGGGGCTCGCCCTAGTTTTCCAGCTCGCCCAACGTGGTGCACGAATACCTCCAGCACCGTTAAACTCCGTCCGTCCAACTTCGAGGGTGGACCTGGAAAATTTCAGTAACCTGAAGAGTGAAGATGCCGAAGCAGTTGCCAGAAAGTTCCAGGCCAGCTTGAGATGCGGGGGCCCCTGATGCGTGATACTGGCAATCACGCCGAATATGCAGAAAACTCCTTCCGAAAAAGAAGCAGCAGAGGCCACAAAGGGGATGACAGGAACCACTTAAATCGAAGCTGTGACTCATACACGGCGGATGCATTTCGGCTATGTAGCCTTCTTCAGCGCCTAGAGTCTGTAAGCAGGGTGTGGGCGAAAGATGGTGATTAAACAATGTCCTGCCGCACACCGATAGGATCGCGTCCGACCCCACCTCCAAAGTGACCAATCTACTCCACCTGAAGATCTGAGGCTACAGCAGAAACTGCAGGTCCCAGATGCAGTTCTTCGTAAAGGTGAGTGATGCGGGGGGGATCAGATGCCTGTTGCGGCTGGGGCTGTTCATCTATACATCCACAAGTGTCCCGCATGAAGCTTCTTTCAAGGTGCCCCCTCAAGTCCCCTATACCGCAAAACCTCCGAAGTGTAGGAAGGAAAATGACGGGGGCTCGCCCTAGTTTTCCAGCTCGCCCAACGTGGTGCACGAATGCCTCCAGCACCGTTAAACTCCGTCCGTCCAACTTCGAGGGTGGACCTGGAAAATTTCAGTAACCTGAAGAGTGAAGATGCCGAAGCAGTTGCCAGAAAGTTCCAGGCCAGCTTGAGATGCGGGGGCCCCTGATGCGTGATACTGGCAATCACGCCGAATATGCAGAAAACTCCTTCCGAAAAAGAAGCAGCAGAGGCCACAAAGGGGATGACAGGAACCACTTAAATCGAAGCTGTGACTCATACACGGCGGATGCATATCGGCTATGTAGCCTTCTTCAGCGCCTAGAGTCTGTAAGCAGGGTGTGGGCGAAAGATGGTGATTAAACAATGTCCTGCCGCACACCGATAGGATCGCGTCCGACCCCACCTCCAAAGTGACCAATCTACTCCACCTGAAGATCTGAGGCTACAGCAGAAACTGCAGGTCCCAGAATGCAGTTCTTCGTAAAGGTGAGTGATGCGGGGGGGGGGAGATCAGATGCCTGTTGCGGCTGGGGCTGTTCATCTATACATCCACAAGTGTCCCGCATGAAGCTTCTTTCAAGGTGCCCCCTCAAGTCCCCTATACCGCAAAACCTCCGAAGTGTAGGAAGGAAAATGACGGGGGCTCGCCCTAGTTTTCCAGCTCGCCCAACGTGGTGCACGAATGCCTCCAGCACCGTTAAACTCCGTCCGTCCAACTTCGAGGGTGGACCTGGAAAATTTCAGTAACCTGAAGAGTGAAGATGCCGAAGCAGTTGCCAGAAAGCCCCTGATGCGTGATACTGGCAATCAAGCCGAATATGCAGAAAACTCCTTCCGAAAAAGAAGCAGCAGAGGCCACAAAGGGGATGACAGGAACCACTTAAATCGAAGCTGTGACTCATACACGGCGGATGCATATATATATATATATATATATATATATATATATATACTACCTACTGGCGGTCGCCAGTAGGTATATATAGTTAGGATTTTTTCTCTATGGGATTTTTGAAAATTCTATGTCTAATAACTTTGGCGTTTGTGGACGGAATTGGCTGAAATGTTCTGGAAAATTGCACATTTTGTTCCTGAGCAGCCCCTGGAAATTCGGGGGGGTTTCGTCAAGGGGGGGCCGAGAAAAAAGGGGGGTCCCAAAACGCGTTTTTCCCATGCAATTTTCCATAGGGCGGTTGGACTCACTTTTAGCTCGAACGGCTGAATGGATTTCCACGAAACTTGGCAAAATTGTAGATATTGTTTGCCTGTTGTGCCTTTGCTAGGTCTCAATATATGTGCTCCAGTGGATTTTGATAAATTAACGTTCAAAAAAAATATATATATCTGTAACAGCGCTCCGGTTAGCGCTCCGGTTCGCGTACCTGACGCGTAACGGAACTTCGCGAAGCGAAGCTGATTGGCTCTCCGGTGTCTGTCAACATTCTAAACAGTCCGGAGCGGCCGCCATCCTGTCTCTCGGTAGGATCGAGAGACAAGAGGAGGCCAAAACAAAGGGGGAAATGACCATAAGGGGGCATAGTAGATCCTCCCTGACCCCCTAGGTTTGATGTGGAGGCTTTAAAAGGGCCCCGCGGGGCCAAAAAAAAAAATGTGGTCCGGGGAGCGTATTATGAGGAAAAAAGAATGATAGACTTTTCAAATATTGTATGTTTATTGATTGTTCGTTTTGTTGGTTTTTTTTCGTTTTTTTTATTTAAGTAGCAATATGTAGGTACCAATGCAGAGTCAAAAAATTAATATACACTGTCTCCTTTGTAGATATCTTGCATGTTGTTTCAGAAGTTATTGTGGAATATGGAATTCATACCATAGTGTGTCAGGAAAGCAGAAACAATATGGAGGCAGGAGATGATAAAGAGATGTTAAATACACATTGGAGATAATATAGTTGGAGAAAGGAAGTAACTATGAGCAAAATTACTATGTAACATAAAAAAGTTGCACAGTATACTATAAGTCTGAATTTACATTATAATCAATTTGGTACTAGTTTATGAATTACATATAAAAATGATTAAAGTCTCGAACAATTTTTGATTATTAAATACAAATTTATTTTTGTGATTGTTTTTCAAAATTTAATAGAACGTCTAACATTTGACTGTCCGAAATGTCGTCATTTTCAGTGAACATAACTTCCAACATTTGAGTGTCCGAAATGTCCTCATTTTGAAGGAGGAAATCTATAGATTGTACACATTGTAATAGTTCATGGTCCCGTGATTCATTCATGAATTCAATGTCATTTGGTTCAATGTTTTCTTGATTGTCTCTGCAAGGACAATTTCAAATGACACTTTTTGTTCTCCTTCCATTTTGCCTGAAATTTGCATAAAAAATATATATATATATCAGTAGAGATAGGGCACTGTTGGGATTAATTTTAGATAGGTAGTTTTTAACAGTGAATTTATCTTTGGGCAGTGTATGGTATGAGACTGGAAGTAGAAATATAAAAAAGTGTATGTGATGAAACCTAAGTAAATTCATAATTATACAAGACAAGCCTAAATCCATCCATAACTATAACAGAGAAGTCTATCTAAATCTATAACTATTATAGAGGGATAGTATATAACTATCAGGAAATGTTTTCCATATTAAATTAAAGTGCACAATATACTTCAGTTTTCAAAATAACATCTTACCTTTTAAAAACAAGTTTAAGTTGTCAGTGAAAATGCTCTTGCAATGTACTTCAGGAAGTAGTAGTCAAAATGGCTGTGTTTCCCTCTCTTTCTTTATATATATTCAGGTACATAACCAATCAAATGTCAGGTAAAAAAAGTAGAAAATGAAAGTAACATTTTAATTGGTTGTCAATTCCAACACTTCAGATGTGTTTTGTGAAGTAATTTACCTCAGGGTATTTAGAGAGGTCTACAGGCTAAATGGCTAAATGGAATTCCAACCACATTTGTGAAAATGGTAGGGATTGGTATGTAGTATGAGCTAATCTATATTTGGTGAAAGTGTCTCCAGTGGGTTTTCTGTGAATTACTTTCCCACCTTTTTTAATCGAGCGCTTCCCGGTGCGCGCCCCGGTACGCGAACCGGCAGCGTTACGGGAGTCCTCCATTTTGTGTTTCGGTAGAATTGAGATACAAGATGGAGGGCAAATAATGTTCAGAATGGGTAGAAGGGGGCACGGTAGACGTATCCTGACCCCCTAGGTTTTCTGAGGGTGGCTGAGGAGGCCCATATGTGCGAAAAAAAAAAAAAAAATTTCAAATTTTCGCGCTGTTAGCGTCCGGTGCGTATACCGGGTAGCGCTCCGGAAAGCGTAAATTGTGAAAATTAGTAAAAAAAAAGTTACATTTAAAATTTGTTTATAGTGATCATAGTTAGGGTAGCTCTGAGAAGAGCTTTTGGGTCTGTGGTAGATTTAGGTACTTATAAGTAGGTACCAATACATAGTTTTAAATTCAGGATGAAAATTCTGTTCCCCTCATCTGAGAAGTGAACTCCATCTCCTCTGTAGATATCTTGCATGTAGTAACGCAAGTTATTGTTGTACATGGAGCCCATTCCATGGTCTCTCATGTAAGCTGAAACAGACTTATTTACATGCTTCCTCGATTTCTCAATTTGTGGACAAAATTGGTTCGACCACCTCCATTTCTGCCTTTGGCATATATTTGAATATACCAAGGCAGTTTGAGGAAAAAGTGCCATCAATTGGTCAAAGGTGTGCTTTAAAAGCATTTCCAGACCTACCCCAGTCAAAGTGCGCAAGTCATTTCCTCCACAGTGCACAATTAACAGGTCAGGTTTTGGCAAATGCAAAAAGGTTTTCACCAATGGTATCAATTGGTGACATCTTAATCCTCTGTGGCCAATCCACTTGATTTCCACATTTTGTAAATTGAGGTTGTGTAAATTTCTGTTACCAGCATACCTTTGAGCCCAGTGGATATAACTATGTCCAACAATCCAGAAAGAAAACATGGTGAGAGGAGGTTCTGCTGCAGTCAGATGAAGTGTGGGTATGAAATGGCAGTTGAAACAGTAGGAGTTTGTAATGAAAAAAAATGTGGAGTTTGTGTGCTAATGATTCAGTAGCAGTGATTGGTGGATTTTGATTGCTGAAAACAGAAAGTTAGGGTGCATGGATGAGTTCTTTGAAAGATGTAATTTGAATGGTCAAGAAAAAATCATTTTATGAAAGATTGCACTGGATACGCAGGTGTACTGAGAGTTCAGAGTTCAATTGAAACATTGTTGTGTGAACTTGTAAACATGAGAGGTCTTTCAGGAGGTGGTTGCTATGGAAAAAAGGCAGAAAGGGCAGAGGGGGGAAGGGTGTTGATTTGAAAAAAGTGAGGGAAGAGTTTTGATTGGGTGACATGAGAGATATGTGTGATGAATTACAGCATTTCTGTGCCTTTGTTGGTTGCAGCTTGTGGAGTGCATACCTTTTGCTCTGCTAAAGAAAAATTGGTGTGTGTCTGAGACTGTTTTGAAACTCAAAAAGTATTTGCTAAGGTGAGAAAAGATTCATTTAATTTAGATAGAAAATAGTATGCTTTAGGGAGAAAATTATGAAGAAAGTTGTGTATTTAAAATGTTGCTTTGTGTCAAGTGTTTTACAAATAGATTTTGTTTCTTTGAGTTACATAGCCATGTTAAAAGTGACGCAAAAATGGTGCAAGGGCCTTAAAAATACGCTTTCATGTGTGTTAGGGCATTTTAAGTCACTTCCCCATGAATGTGGGTAAATAATTGCTTTAATTGATGTGTTTAAAAACATTTTTTGAAATCAATTAGGTTTCTTGATATGTACTGCTAGAGTTTCATAGGTTGCTTGGTGCATATTTACAAGGCCTTTGAGTCACTTTGATGTTATTTTCCCCAATTTAATTTAGGTCATTTCCCCGTGGTGCAAGGTCCTTGTAAATACGCCCCCATGTGTGCTTGGCAAATTTAGATTTTGTTTTTTTGAGTTACAAAGCCATGTTAAAAGTGACGCAAAAATGGTGCAAGGGCCTTAAAAATACGCTTTAATGTGTGTTAGGGCATTTTAAGTCACTTCCCCATGAATGTGGTAAAATAATTGCTTTACTTGATGTGTTTAAAAACGTTTCTTGAAGTCATTTAGGTTTCTTGATATGTACTGCTAGAGTTTCATAGGCTGCTTCGGGCATATTTACAAGGCCTTTGAGTCCCTTTGATGTTATTTTCCCCATTTTAATTTAAGTCATTTCCCCGTGGTGCAAGGTCCTTGTAAATACGCCCCCATGTGTGCTTGGCTAATTTAAGTACTGACAGGGTGTGCTTCTACATAGGACCTGTGTTGTGTTTTCAAATTATGACCAGAAAAACGTTTTTTTTTTTTTAAAAACGCTTTTCACATTTATGAGAAGGTCATATTGGTGTCTGCTTCTTTAAATAAATATTTCACTTTCCACCATGAATATGTGAGGATAATTTTCCTTGTTTGCCGGTTTAAAAACACGTTTCTTGAGGTCATTAAGGTTTCACAATATGTTCTGCAAGAGTTTCATAGTGACTATGATGATAATGATATACATTTAGAACTGTGTAGGAGGCATGGAGAAACTGAGGCTTCTGTAAGTGTCAAGGGAGGTGAGTAATGTACATTGCTCTGTTGCATACAGTCCTCATCTTCTGCGTACTCTTGGATATGCTAGACTACATCTGCACAATGAGATAACTAAGCTGAGGAAACACAGGTGATGTGATTGTGAATTGAGCATAAATATTTGCACGTTTTTCAATTACATCACCTGTGTTTCCTAACATTACGAATCACATTGTGCAGATGAGGTTTAGGCCTGTCCAGGGAGATAGAGGAGGTCTGGCCTTTGTTCAAGAGTGCAGTGGACATGACTCACTTCATTGGTAGGCCTGCACATGTATTATCTCCTCTGTACTCTTCAATAAGCCTAAATTTCATCTGCAACCCTGAGTAGGCCTCACCTCAAACAAACCTCTGGATAGGCCACACCTTATCGTCATCTTGAATCAATCATTTAAAATGTTAGGGGCAGATTTATGATGGCCGTGCGCCTCTTTTGTGCCGCTGTTGCGTCACTTTTGTGACCCAGCAGTGATGCAAAAGATGCACCATGTTGCAAGATAGGCCTCACTTCATCTGCATCAAGATACCGTCAGTTTAAACTGTAAATATTTAGGACTGTGTAGGGGGCATGGAGAAGCTGAATCTTCTGTAAGTGTCAAAATTGTTGCATACAGTGCTCACCTTCTGCGTACTCTTTGATATGCTAGACTACATCTGCACAATGAGATAACTAAGCTGAGGAAACACAGGTGATGTGATTGTGAATTGAGCATAAATATTTGCACGTTTTTCAATTACATCACCTGTGTTTCCTAACATTACGAATCACATTGTGCAGATGAGGTTTAGGCCTGTCCAGGGAGATAGAGGAGGTCTGGCCTTTGTTCAAGAGTGCAGTGGACATGACTCACTTCATTGGTAGGCCTGCACATGTATTATCTCCTCTGTACTCTTCAATAAGCCTAAATTTCATCTGCAACCCTGAGTAGGCCTCACCTCAAACAAACCTCTGGATAGGCCACACCTTATCGTCATCTTGAATCAATCATTTAAAATGTTAGGGGCAGATTTATGATGGCCGTGCGCCTCTTTTGTGCCGCTGTTGCGTCACTTTTGTGACCCAGCAGTGATGCAAAAGATGCACCATGTTGCAAGATAGGCCTCACTTCATCTGCATCAAGATACCGTCAGTTTAAACTGTAAATATTTAGGACTGTGTAGGGGGCATGGAGAAGCTGAATCTTCTGTAAGTGTCAAAATTGTTGCATACAGTGCTCACCTTCTGCGTACTCTTTGATATGCTAGACTACATCTGCACAATGAGATACCTAAGCAAAGGAAACACAAGTGATGTGATTGTGAAATGAGCAAAAGAAATTGCACATTTTTCAATTACATCACCTGTGTTTCCTAACATTATGAATCACATTGTGCAGATGCGGTTTAGGCCTGTCCAGGGACACAGAGGAGGACGGGCCTTTGTTCAAGAGTGCAGTGGACATGACTCACTTCATTGGTAGGCCTGCACATGTACTATCTCCTCTGTACTGTTTAACAAGCCTAAATTTCATCTGTAAACCTGAGTAGGCCTCACCTCAAACAAACCTCTGGATAGGCCACACCTTATTGGCATCCTGAATCAGTCATTTAAAATGTTAGGGGCAGATTTATGATGGCCGTGCATCTCTTTTGCGCCGCTGTTGCGGCACTTTTGTGATGCAGCAGTGGTGCAAAAGATGCACCATGTTGCAAGATAGGCCTCACTTCATCTGCAACAAGATACTGTTAGTTTAAACTGTATACATTTAGGACTGTGTAGGGGGCATGGAGAAGCTGAAGTTTCTGTAAGTGTCAAAATTGTTGCATACAGTGCTCACATTCTACGTACTCTTTCATATGCTAGACTACATCTGCATAATGAGATACTTAAGCAAAGGAAACACAGGTGATGTGATTGTGAAATGAGCAAAACAAATTGCACGTTTTTCAATTACATCACCTGTGTTTCCTAACATTACGAATCACATTGTGCAGATGAGGTTTAGGCCTGTCCAGGGAGACAGAGGAGGTCTGGCCTTTGTTCAAGAGTGCAGTGAACATGACTCACTTCATTGGTAGGCCTGCACATGTATTATCTCCTCTGTACTCTTCAACAAGCCTAAATTTCATCTGAAACCCTGAGTAGGCCTCACCTCAAACAAACCTCTGGATAGGCCACACCTTATCGTCATCCTGAATCAATCATTTAAAATGTTAGGGACAGATTTATGATGACCGTGCGCCTCTTTTGCGCCGCTGTGCGTCACTTTTGTGACGCAGCGGCGGAGCAAAAGATGCGCTATGTTGCGACATATTTACAACTTGATGCATCTAGGCAGATGTGTCATGCTGTAAAGTCCTGTGCCACATGAAACCTGCGTCAGGTTTCATGTGGGCGTTTTGTTGCAGGGTGGGCAGTCATTTGCATGAAAGCCCTGTAAAACTAACACAGTAAAATTAAGAAGATTTCACTGAGTCAGCTTTATGGCATTGCTGAATCAAATCCTTACGCCTGTTTGAAACAGGCATAAGGAGTGATGCACCATGCAATGTGTGGCTTGCCCCTGTGCATTGCAGTACATATGTCGCGCTAATGACATGATTCCTGCAATGCGCTGCTTTTGTGGCACAGATGCGTGACGCATCTGTGCTGTTTTTGCTCAATGGTGCTCCGCATTGTAAATGCGGCACATCATGGGTGGCAGAGCAGTGGCGCACGTTAACTGGTGCATCCCTGGGGATGCGCCAGTTAACATAAATCTGCCCCTTTACATTTAAGTATGAGCAGGGGACACAGAGTTGGTGAGGCTTATCCAAGGTTAAGAAGAGATGAGTCCTGTTCACTGAAAACTTGGACATAGGCCTCACCTCCTCAGCATCGCTGGACATGGTTAAATAATATCTGCAAAATGTTACTCTTGTTAAACAATTTTACTATTATAGTCTCTGAGATTTGTCTCTTACTCTGCAACATCTCATTGTTGTTCTCTTTCTTTAAAGATAACGACAACATCAAGCATGAGTGATAATGAGCAATCTGTTGATCTCGATCTTATCATTGAACTTGTTATTGAAACGTCAGTGGAAGTAGATCCCTTAGATGATTTATATCCTGTGGATGATGAAGAATATGATGAGGATGCTGATTTGTCAGAATTGTATGACATAGGGTGGGCAGCTGACCTGCTCGAGTCTATTAACCTATAAAGACTTTTAGAAATAAATTTAAGATACTCGAAATGAAAAGTAACCATGTAAACCGTTTCATTTAAAATTAAAAACAACTTCAAAAACAGCTTGTGTGAAGTGTCTTTAATAAAATAGTGAAATATGCTAATAAAATTAGTTCAGATTCACATATAAAAGAGCACAGGTCAAATGTAGAAGCATTCCATTTCTTTGCTACTATTTGTGAGTTTTAAATTTGCCAATGCACTAAAAATTATTGTATGTAGAATTGACAACTAGTATGTTAATTTTTTGATGACTGTTATTGATTTACTGTTTTGTAATAGTGGTTAATAAAAATTTTTATTATATTTTACCACAGATTCAACTGCAGATCATTTCAAAACTACACTATGCCATCGAAGCAAAGAAGCCGAAAGGCTACAAAACGTCAAAGACAGCAGCTTACTACATGCTTGCAGCAGTCCTCTACAATAAAAACTTGTCAAGTCACCAAAAAAGCTCCGGGTAAGAGAACGAAATCTTTCCTAAGAAACATTTCCAGAAAAAAAAGTATTAGTACAGAACATGTTTTAGTCCAGAAAAAGAGAACCAATTTAAACGGAAAGGAAAGGCCACTCAAAAATGTTACTGCTAGAGCAGGAGATAACTGTGCATGGTAGTAGAAGGAAAAATCCGTTTAGGGACATTCGTAGACGAATGTTCCGCAACAGGATAATTGGCAATTTGTTAAAAAATATTAAGAAAGGTCAACAGAAAGTGGCTTTTTATAAGAGAAAGAGAAACATTGAGAAAATTATTGATCAGGCATTCGAAATTAAGCGAAAGTTATTTATTTTGATAATCAATAGAATTAGGAAACTAAACAAGGTAATTCATGATTTCAAAACAAATAGTAGATGGAAGAGAACAGTTAATCGTAGTAATTTTTGTGACGTTTTTTCAGGAGAATGGATGCATAGTTCAAGTTGTGAGGCATTTTTTAATGAGGAGAGTTATTTCCAGGATAATGATTTGGTGCATGCAGTTGACACCAGTGGTCGAGCATATGAGGTGAAAGATGGTTGTCCGGTTGAAAAAGAAAAACTTGTGTCAACAGAGGCAGAAGAGGTGTTAGGTAATGAGGTTTTAGGAAGACATCCTAAGGGACCAGTGTACACCTGGAAGTGTAGTAGTATTTGCAGTGTGCGACAGGATTCCATCAATTTGCTTTGTGATTTTGTACGGACATTTAATAGGAAAAGTTTAAAACAGAAAATGAAATTGTTGCAAGAATTAGATCCTTGCAGAGTGAGAGAAGTGACAGGTTTGCATGGTCATTCACTGGCTTGTCTTTCTAGGAGAGTATGCCAGAGTGTTTTTCATCATTTCAGGATGCTAGCAGTGCATCATAATAAAGTGAGGAAATTAGTTAGAATGTTGTATTATGCTAAGAGTCCAGCAATTATGCTTAAACAATTATGCACTGCTCTTTTGCATGGTTCTGAAGTAGATGTGAAGAATATTTGTGAAGAAATTGAGTTTTGTTACTTTACAAGTAAAGAGAAGAATGTTGAAATTGACCCAGAAGAAAAAGGTAATGTGGAAGAGAGTGAACAGGTTTCCAGTACAGATAATTTTCAGAAGGAAATTGCCACGTTTCAGGTGAAATCAAGTGAGAGGCCTAATTTCACTTGTGTGTGTTGTCGACGCACTTATTATAAGAATCAGACTAAGTTAGTGGATTTATATGCAAAAAGTGAAAGGGAAAATAATAGTGAATGGAAGGACTTTGCAACATACTTGATGGTAGAAAATTGTTTTGATTTGGGATCGGATCAACGTGTGTGTACTTATTGTTGTAACAAATTAAATCAAAACCAGATGCCTGCTAGAGCGGTTCATAATAATCTGGAATTGGTTGAGATTCCTTCTGAATTGAAGGATTTAAATACTTATGAATCTATTTTGATTCAAAGTGTTCATCCTTTTCAGGCTATTGTACGAATGGAGCCAAAGACAGGGAAATTGCCTCCATCAGATTTACAGAGAGGATTAAAGGGAAGAGTTGTTTATTTGCCTCTAGATTTGAAGAAAAACATTAATACAATTGGAGTAGAGAAAGTGGAAGAGGAACCTCTGGTTATCTTAGTTAATGGGGTTCCGACAAAGAGTAAGAAAATCTGGCAAGATTTAGTGGATGTTAGGAAAGTCAAAAAGGCAACATTGTATTTGAAGAAAAACAATAAGTACTACAAGAATGTATATGTTGCAGAAGAGGAAGTAAGTGAAGAAGAGGATAGCGATTTGTGTACTGGTCAAATTGAGAAAGTAGAAGCCTCTAAAAATGAAGAAATATATGAACATTATAGTGTTCATCCTTTGCATTCCAAGGAAGTCATGGGGAATGCTATTGAGTTGTTTCAAATGAAACAAGCCAAAGGGAGTCCCATTAGTGTTTGGGAGGAAAGTTTGGAAGCTCGGTGTTTCCCACAACTATTTCCAACAGGTCAAGGAGGAAGATATGATGAGCGACCTGATCAAATTCCTGCTTCTGAATACCGGACTTTACGATTGTATGCAGAAGATCCTAGGTTTCGTCAATGCATTCCCTATTTGTTTCATCTACTGTTTGAAAGCGATCTGTCTGGACTGTCATATGCAGTGAACCACATCTTGAAAAGTGGTGTACAGATGCAAAATATCTCGGCAAGGGACTTTATGGATAAAGTCAATGTGCAAGACAGTATTTTGGATTCTCACTTGATTAATCTCATGGCGTGTCAGCGTGGTACTAATGAGTACTGGTACCGTCGTCATGGTGATTTAAAATGTATGCTGAGGAACTTAGGAACTCCCACATGGTTCCTCACTCTCAGCTGTGCCGAGTATGGCTGGGAAGACTTACTTGAATTTCTACGAGAGGCAAATGGAAACATTGAAAATATCGAATTCAAGACACCCGGAGAACTGTGCTCTTTGGATCCAGTGAATGTATGCAGGTACTTCAATCATAGATTTGAAGCTATGATGTCTTTCATCATGAACAAGAAAAATCCACCTCTTGGAGAGGTGTTGGATTTCTTCTGGAGAAAGGAGTACCAAGCAAGAGGTGCTCCTCATATACATATGCTGCTATGGATCAAAGATGCACCCAAATTTGGAACAGATCCGGATGACTTAGTGATGAGTTTCATAGAACAGTATTCTACATGTGCTGTTCCAAAGACAAAGGAAGACAAAAGCCTAAGAGAACAAGTTTTACGCTTCCAAAGCCATCGTTGTGGAAAGTACTGTCGTCGTAAATTCAGAAACAAGGACAAGTTCTACACAAAATGTTGTTTCGCCTTTCCACGACCGGTGATTTCCAAAGGAAGAGTGAACAGTTTGATGTCTTCGCTGCGACATAGTGTGACGAGGAAATCACCCAAAAATACATACAATTTGAAAAGAAACGAAGAGTCCAAGTACATCAACGACTACAACCCAGTGATTTTGTCCATGTGGAATGCTAACATGGATATACAGTTTGTGGCTGATAACTGTATGGCTGTGGCTCGGTATGTGACATCTTACATCACAAAAAAAGAAAATACAGAATTGAAGGATATGTGGGAGGACATTTCCCATGAAAAGAGCCTGAGTAGGAAGTTGTACAGTTTCAGTCTGAAGATGTTGTCGCATCGAGAAATCAGAGCTTACGAATGTTCTGACCGGTTGTCTTCAGCAAGTCTCTATGCCAAATCCAGGAGTATCATTTGGGCGAGTCTTGGTCTTTCTGCAACACGTAATCGAGTTCTGAAACCTGTACGGGAAATTGAGTATTTGGCGGAAAAGGAGCCAAACAGTACAGATATTTTGAAGACCAACATGTTGGATACATATTATCCAAATAGAAGCAGTCACCTCGAGAATGTTTGTCTGTATGAGGTTCTACAAAATTACATATTCAAGAGGAACATCAAAGAAGATATTGATAAAGGAGTGTATGCTGTAATTGGAAGTGAGGGATGTCTGGTCAAGCAAAGAAAATGCCAATTGGTAAACCATCGAAAATTGAGTGGCGAATCTCCTGAAAGAAAAGAGTTTTTCTATTTAGCTCTTTTGTAACTTTTCAAGCCTTGGTGAGCAGAAGAGGAACTGCTTGGAGATTTCCTCTGTTACAAAGACTCTTTCAATGCCGCCAAGGAGACCATAGAATGTCCTGTTTTTCCCAAATATCTAGAAAAGTTGAATGCAGAAATCGAGCAGGAAGCAACGATTGCAGCCGAGATTGCCAGAGACAGTTCTCAGGACAGTCAGAGTTCTGTTTCATTGAGTCAGGATCCACTAGGAGGACCAGTTATCGAAAATGAAGCTGCCACTGCCATGATTGAAGTGGAAAGAGCCATGGCACATGCTCAGGAGGATGCGGTTAACTTAGAAGACTTGGAAAGACAACTTAACGTTGAGCAGAGGAAAATATATGACGAAGTTACCAACCAAATTGATCATGGATTAAGTCATGAGAAGAAAGAGTGCTCATGTACGTCGTTGAAGCCTGTCCGACTGTACGTGAGTGGAGAAGCGGGAACTGGAAAAAGTTTCCTCATTAAAGCAATTTAATGTTATTTGCAGAAAAGGACTGAGTCATCGCTGTCTTGTGTTGTCACCGCTCCAACTGGACTGGCAGCACATAACATTAAAGGTATTACTTTGCATCGTCTACTGATGCTACCAGTGGAGCATGATAACAAATTACAATACCACAAGTTATCTGGAGATGCTTGTTGTAAAGTTTCCAGAGTCTTGAGGAAAATGAAACTTCTTATCATTGACGAAGTAAGCATGGTTTCCAATGTCATGCTTGCCTTTGTGCATTTGAGAATGCAAGAAGTTCTCAAAACAGAGTATGATGTGTTATTTGGTGGCAAACACATCATTGTTTTCGGTGATCTTCTGCAGCTGACACCAGTGAAAGGACAACCTGTGTTCAAAATGCTCACGCATGAAGATACCAGGAAGTGCCTAGGGAGCATTGGCAACGTTAATATATGGTTAAACTTCAATTATGCTGAACTGCGTGAAAATATGCGTCAAGCGAAGGATGAAGATTATAAGAATATTCTACAAGATGTTAGAATCGGAAAAGTGACCGAGCATGGGAAAGAAGCTTTACATGCACGATTACTGTCAAATTTGTATCCAGAAGAAGACTGAGAATATTTTTCGGAAAATTACTGAGAAGAAATCTGGAATATGTTCGATGCCAACTCTTGCAGAATGTGCCATCTTCAACAACAAAATGTTGAATTTAGAAAACCAAGAGATTGTGAAACTGGAAGCTATTGACAGAATAGAGCATATGGGAGCAACAATTATTTTGTCTGAGAATTTGAAATCAAAATTGGATTCATTAGAGAAGACTATATCTAAAACTGCTGGTTTTGAAAAGACTCTGAATGTGTGCTTAAATTGCCGTATAATTTTAAGAAGGAATTTACATGTTGAAAGAGGTCTGGTAAATGGATCAATGGGTAATGTTGTTGATTTTGAGAAATACAGAAATAGAGATGGAATTGAATTTTTTTTAATTAAATTTGATGGCATTGAGGAAGTACAGCTAATTTGTCGTTGCTCTGCTAGGTTTTTGCTTGTAAAAGACTTATATGTTCGCCGTAAGCAGTTTCCTGTTTGCTTGGCATATGCGGTGACAATCCATAAATCGCAAGGTTTAAGTGTAGACAGTGCATTGGTGAATATTGGCAGTTCTGTGTTCAAGGAGGGTATGGCATATGTGGCATTGTCACGAGTCAGAACTTTATCGGGATTGTACTTGATTGAGTGTGATGTCACAAACATTTGTGCGGATCTAGATTGTGTTAAGGAATACAATAGGTTAAGAAGAGAGTATGCGCCACATTTGCCTCAATATCCTTTGTTTGAGAAACGTGTGGTAGGCCGGAAACGAAGAAATGTGACCAATAGTAGGGAGGTTGTAGCAAAAAGACGAAAAATCGATGAACCCAAAATTATAAGCAGGAAAAAAATGGATTCTGTTGAAGATGTTGTTGGTTTTCAATTTGAAAATAGTTCTGGTGTCAACTGCTATGCTAATGTAGTGGTTAATGTTGTCTTTTCTCTAGAAACTTTAAAAGAAGAGATTGTGGTCAATTCGGATCAAAGATTTTGCAGTTTGTTGAATTCTGTGTTAGAGAAATGTAGCACTGATAGAACAAAAATAGAAAGTGTGTCTGAAGTTCGAAATCTGTTAGACAAATGTTCAGGTCAAACGCAATTCTCTCAAAATATTCAGCAAGATTGTGAGGAGTTTTTAATGTATATGCTTGATGTATTGCAAGATGAAGGTGTAGATGTAGATCATCTGTTTGGCCTTTCTTATCAATGGCAGCATGACTGCGAGAACTGTAGGTTATCAAGTACTACTAGTGTAGACTCAGAAAGATTTATATATTTAACTTTGCCAGACAGTAAATCAGTGTCCTTTAATAAGCTAGTAAAAGCAGCCGATCACAACATGGAGTGTAGCCAATGTAAGTCTGCAATGTTGTCCACATTATTTATACGAACATATGGCCAGTATGTCATTTTAATGTTCCAACGATGTAGGCCTGATGGAACAAAATTGACAACTTTAATTAAAAATGTTGTGGCTTCGCAGTTGTCAATATCAGGAAGGACTTTTGTAACTGCAGCAATTATATATCATGACGGTCCTTCAACAACATCAGGACATTACACAGCTTATTTGAAGTCTAGAAACGGCTGGTCATTCTGCAATGATTCTGTTTTAACTTTTTTTAAAAATTGCCTTTTGACCTTAAAAATTCTTACCTGGTGTTTTTACAACCAAAATTTTAGGGAAAGAATCTCGGGATTTGCTCTGAGGAATTTCAAGAGGTTCTAATGGCTCCTACACTATTTGGCCTTGAGGATAAGTGTAGTACAGAGTAAAAAGTTATTTTTGAGTTTTAAGTAGTTCCTGAAAAAAAAGAAGGTTTTCTTACAGAAAGTGGTGGGCATGGATTAGTTAAAGGACAACAGAGTATTTCCCAAAGCAAACGGTGTTCTTACCATAACACTTGACGTCATGGAAAAATACCTGCACTTTGAATGAGTTCAGAAAAACTGTTTCTTTTAATAAGCTATATCAAGCAGCCAATCAAAACATGGAGTAGAGGTAATGTAAGTCTGCAACGCTGTCCACATTTTTTGAACAAACTTTTGGTTATAATGTCATTTAAAAATTCCAACTATATAAACCTGATGAAAGTAAGTTTTCAACTTTAATTACAAATGTTGTGGCTACACAGTCGTTGATTTTAGGAAGAACATTTCTAACTGCAGCTATTATATGACATGATGGTCCTTTGACAACATCCACTTATTACACAGCTTATTGAAAATGTAAAAAAAGCTGATGTTTCGGAAATGATTCACATTTGACTATGAAACAATGTTGCCTTTTGACTTAAAAATATTCTTACTTTTTTGTTTTTAGAAGAAAGAATTTTGGGTAGGTAACTGGCCTATAATGATTCTAGGAGTTGATATAATTTTATGTACTGTTTTAAATTGCTTTGTGATTAAAAGTGATGTAGAGAATTAAATAATTGTAGTAGTCATAGAGGTAGTGTAAGTCTGCCTCATAGTAACCAGTATCAGTGTCATAGGAAATGTGGAACATGAGTGAGCAAGAAGGGTAAAATATTACTAGTACAGGATTGTGAAAGTGATCTTGAACGTTTTCTTTCTGAAAGTTGCGGAAAAAGAAAATGACGGGATTTGCTTAGAAGAATTCCAAGAGTTATAAATGGCTCTTACACGATTTGGCCTTGAGGAGAAGTGCGGTAGAGAGCGAGAAGTCATTTATTGTATGTAACATATTTGTCAAAACAATGGAGCTTTTCTTTCAGAAAGTGGCGGGCTGAAAATAATAACAGCACAACAGAGTGTAAGCTGTTCATAGGACATCCTTCGACGTCATGGAAAGTAAGTTACTTTTAAGGAGTTCTGATTTCTGATTGGTTATGTTATATGTTTTTTTTAAACACAATCATTTTGATTGTGTTTTTTTTTCCCCGCTGTTATATGATGAATACCTTCAAGTCACTGTTTTTAGTGAAATTTGATATATTCTGAGAACAGCAAAAATAAACCATTTAACATGTATAATTAATTCTGTACTTTGTATAGTGAATTTTAATTTGTACTCGTCTTATCTCATGCTCACTCATCTTTTACTACCTTCTATCAATCCTCCTTACATACTCACATTGCCTTTTGTTTTATTCTCTTTCACCCTTGCTCTAACTCCACTTATCTTTCAACCTTTGTTTCCCTAATCCAACTCTGTTTTTTTCTTCTCTCCCTTGCACCATTTTTCAACTTTTAGACCTTCTGCTTCGCTTGTCTTTTCCATCTTTCCTCCCTTTGTTTTCTAAATTAAATATTTTTGGGTTCTCCTTTTTTGGTGCAATCAGTTATTATAACTCACCCTCACTCATTTATCTTTCTTTGTTGCCTCACTCAGTCTGTATCTGACACTCTTTCCTTCACTTCCTCTGTCTCCTCTCTCCCTCACTCTCTTTTCCTTATTCACCCTTTCCTTATATAGTTTACCTTACTCACTTTCTTTTAGTAGCTTACACAACTTCAATTTAGTTTTCTCTTCTATCCTTCTTTTCTGTCACTGAAAGTATCTTCCTTTTTTTTCTCTTAGTAATTTACTCTATTACAATTTCTTTTTGTCTCTGACTGTCTATCACCGTTTCTTTCTCTTTTTTTCTGCATGTTTATCTCTAACTTTATTTCTTTGTAAAATTGGATGATTGTCAATCTTTTCCCTTGTCTTTTCTAATTTTTAAATACATGTTTTAATATTTTTCAAATTTTTGTTCTTTCTTTCACAGATTGAAAATATAAAAATAACAAGTGACTAAGTTAACGATAATTATAAGGTAAGTGTTTTGTACTCTTTTCGTTACATTTCTATCACATTTAACTTCTATTAGTTCCACTGCTTCATTTGTTTAACCCTCAGTTTCCTGCCTTTGCTACTTCCCTCATTCCTTTTTCTATTACTTACTTACTCTACTCCTTCCACTCCTTTTCTCAGTCCCTCTGTTCTCATAGTTCCTCACTCCTGTTCACTCACTCCGTCTCTATTACTCTCACTATCTCTGACTCATCACTCTTTCACTACTTGTTCATTATGCTTTCTCCCTGTAGTTCAAGCACACTAAGGGGCATATTATCAACATAGGCGATAAAATTATCGCTGCTTTTATCGGCAGAAAGATGCCGCAAAAGCGGCTTTAGTGGCAGTTTTCTGCTCCAAAAGCGGCTTTAGCGGCAGTTTTCTGCCGATAAAAGCAGCGATAATTTTATCGCCTGTGTTGATAATATGCCCCTATGTTATTTACATTTCTTTGCTGTTTCAATCATTCATTTTCTGTCACTTCTTCTTTTCTGCTTTCTGTTTTCTCTCTCTGTTATTCCACATGTTTTAACCTTAGTCACTATCATACATCTTGTTTTATTCCTATTTACTTTTGCTCACTGTTTTCTTAACACTTTCCCTCAGGATTGTTCTTTTAGTCCAGTTCTATCCCTACCTCTCATTCCACATCCTTTACTGTTTTTCTTCTTAATTTGAACATTCACTCACATTCTCCAAGAAACTCTTGTTTATTATTCTTCTACTCTCCTTTTTTCTTTCACTTCCTTATCTATGTTGTTTTTCTCAATTATACACTCTTACATCTTTTCTTTGGTAAATAGATCTATTAAATAGTATCTCTGTGTTACTCCCTGTAGCTGTCTTTATTTTCACATTACTCTCTGTTTCCTTCCCTTATACTCGCTCTTCCTTTTTTTAAAAAAAAAAAAATTTGTTTCGCTTCCGGTTCGCGTACCGGGTAGCGAACCGGGAAGCGAATCAAAAGAAATAGAGGTTGCCAGAGTGCTAAACATTCTAGCAATTTTTCATAAATGGGAGGTATTTCTGAAAAGAACTTTTTTTGTTGTTTTTGTTTTATATTTTTTTATTATTTTTCTGAACATTTTTTTACTTTTTTTGTATTTTTTGAACTGTTTTATATTTTTTTTGTTTTTTGGGGGGGGGGGAAACGAAAATGATTCATTATAAAGGGCTCAACAGGAGCAACAAAAAAAAAGATAATTTATTTTCTGGGGCGTTTTGGACAATTATGATTGTCAATAGCTACATTGATTACATTTATGCTACTTTCCCTGTAGCAAATCGATTGGCCGCAATAAACGCACACTTGTTTCACACTCCCAAACTTCATCTGTATATTTGGGACCGTCTCCCTCGCCTCTGGTCCCGTCACTGCCTCTACATTTGATGTTCTGGCCACAGGAGGGGGGTTATCCTGCAGGTCACGTACCTGCGCAGCACTATAATTAATAGGGTGCCACCTCTCCATGTGGCGATGCATGGTGTAATTGCCATAGCTATATTTCTTATCTGTCCCTCTGGACAGATCTTTTTTTGCAGATAAGGCAAGTAACATTGCGGGCATTTACTTTTTTTTGGCCCCGGGGATATTTGAAAAATTGCCAAATGAAATTTTCCTTGACATGGGACCTCCTAGGCTCTTCACGCAAAAACTGCCTCTCTTGCTCCTCTTCCTCTTCTTCCTCTTCTTCCTCCTCTTGCTGAACGATAACCTGAGGAGGTGGTCCTCTCTTCCTAGGAGGTGGTGGTGGTGGTGGTGGTGGGGGTGCACCAGCTGCAGCTACAAGACTTGCCATTTCTAAGTAATCAAAAAAGGTCTTCCTCTCACAAAGTTGAAAGTCAGAGTGAGGAAACAAGGAGGCGTTTTCATCATTTGGGAAAAAAAATAGTTCTAAACCAATGAAAAGTGTTATTTTTAGGTCACAGGACCTAGCCTTACATCATTAGGAAACCAAAAGTGAAATGAACCAATGAAAAGTTTTATTAACAAGTCACATGACCTGTTATGCTTACGTTACGCGCTCCGCACCGCGCCCCGGATCGCTTCCGGGAAGCTGCGCTTCGCGCCTCGCTTCGCGCACCGGAGCACTTCCGGGTGCGCTAACGCGGCGCGTCATATGACGCATTAGGCGACAACGCGATACGTTGCGGTTACGGGACGCGTCACAATGTTGTTTTCTAACGCAACAGTTGCGCAAACGGAACGTTTACCGGTTCGCGGACCGGGTCGCGGCACCAAATTGAGCTAACGGGAAGCTACCCGGTGCGCAAACCGGTAGCGAAACAAAAAAAAATAAAAAATAAATATATACTTAATAAAATTGTATTAAAAACATATGAAATATATTTTTTGATTTAAAGAAGAATACATTTTAAAGCTTTTGGTATTTGCTATTAAAAAAACATTGAAATTCACTGAAAAAAACATAGGTTATAGACCATATATAGTTAGGAATTAGCATTTACAAAACCTTGAAAATTCACTGAAAAAACCATAGGTTATAGACCATATATAGTTAGGAATTAGCATTTACAAAACCTTATTTTACTCACACAAAACCATTGAAATTCACATATATAGTTAGTTGCACTAACTATATATCGCGCACCCGCAATCCACTGCTGATGATGTCACATATTACATCATTCATGACATGGTCAGTGACATCACTGATGACATCACTGATGACATCTCAAATGACATCACTGATGACATCTCAAATGACATCACTGATGACATCACTGATGACATCTCAGTTGACATTACTGATCACATCACTGATGACATCATTCATGTGATAATACGATGAACCTCTACAGACTCTAATATAACCTTAGAAACACTCAATGTAAACAGACACTCACAGACTGTCACTCATCCATGAAGTTACACAGACACCTAGTCAGTCATGCAAATAATCAATCACACCTCCATTTTCTCAACTATACAGTTATACACACCTTACTTATTCAAACATATACTAACACTTATTTACTCTCTTATACAATCATGGATACAAGTTCACATTGATCCTTACAGCCACTCACACATTCACTGGCTCTTATGCACAGTTATTTATATATGTCAACTCTCACATGTACTGTGTTTTACATATGTACTTACTTTGACATATAGCACTGATATATCCAATCACTCACCAATACACTCATGCACACAATCAACCGCCCATACAGCTGTTTCCACATGCACTTTTGGACCCATACATCTAGTGAATCAACTGCTCACACGTCTATGCACAGAGTCATACACCTCCCAGCCACCCACACACACACTCAGTCTCCCATACAAATACTTGGGCAACCAATCAATAACCCATATAGTTACTCATATAGCTACTGATCAACACATGCAGCAGTTTACAGAACAACAGACATAATGATGCACAAATTAAGACAGTTTAGTCACTAACCCATGCACTCAGTGAGACACATTTAATCACTCACTCATACAGTCAGTCATGCACCTACTAAATCCTTCATCCAGACACTTATACATCCACTCATTCTTCAATATGTAAGACATATTTTAACTTTACAGAAGCATACAGTCACTGGTTGTTGTCATCAGTGATGTCATCAGTGATGTCATTTGAGATGTCATCAGTGATGTCATCAGTGATGTCACTGACCATGTCATGAATGATGTAATATGTGACATCATCAGCAGTGGATTGCGGGTGCGCGATATATAGTTAGTGCAACTAACTATATATGTGAATTTCAATGGTTTTGTGTGAGTAAAATAAGGTTTTGTAAATGCTAATTCCTAACTATATATGGTCTATAACCTAAGTTTTTTTAGTGAATATATATATATATATATATGAAAAGAGCAGTCCCAATTCCGTCAAGTAACGGCGAAATAAAGTAGGTCTGGACCTCAAAGATCTCACATAATGCAGCGAAATAAAGTCAGCCAAATAATCACAACTCGAGATGAGTTAGCAGGAAGACGGTTTAATCCATAGAAGATGACGCGTTTCGCTCCACAGGGGAGCTTGTTCACATAGCGCGCCCAAAACACAAAGAAACTTATATAGTGACAATAAAGGTAGGACAATACAAACAAGTGTGTAAACGCCTTCTCTGCATTACAGCATAGACATAGTGAAGAGACTAATTGACTTTACAAGTATCAAAAAAATTAATTGAATACAAACCAGATTAGTATTTACAAAATCAATACACTACAAATGTATAATAATGTAGATAATGTGATCACAAAAAATCTGTACAATGATAAACACAGAATATAGAGTGCATTATAAGATAATAATAAATAAATGCATTGTTGATCTAAATTCAAATCCTGTACATAAATGTAAATTATCCAAATTTTATGAATACATTTTTTTTTAGGAATGAAAGAATCAACCATGAAAATAACGACATAGTGCCCTAAAATCAAAAAAAGTCACAAAGGTACAATGAAAATTCAAGACTCTTATAATGCCATTGTGTCAATAATCAACTTACATAAGCGATCACATTATATTAATAACCTAGGATAGTGTTGACTACACAGCAAAATTATGTAGCCTGGACAAAGAGAAAGAGCTAAAGTTTGAAGAAATGTTGAAAAGAAAAAAATGTAAAAGATAAATAAAAGAACAGCCACAGCCGAAAGAACGATAAATTGACAGATAATCTCATAGTATAAAACAGCAGTCAGGGAAAATCATTATCTGACACATTGATACCAATTGGTATATATTAAAGATAATCACCAGACAGAACTGAGTCAACAAAAAGGAACCACCAAGCGGCCAACCCAGAGGTGAAAACGAAGTAAAAGAAAACAGAAAATAAAAGAAATCATAAATAGAGCTAGAACTAGAGAACATTGTTAAAATTGAAAAGGACCAGGTACATGATAGTCATAAACGGGTCATAGGAAATTGCTCAGGTCTTCTGTTAAATTTAACCTATTAGGGGACTTAGTGTCTAACAACAATATTAGATGAGATTCTTTCTGCCTGAGTAGCTTCATACGGTCCCCACCCCGGCCGGGATGAGGCACCGAACACAAAACCGTGTATTCAAAATCTTTGAGCTTTTTATCATGCACTGAGCGGAAATGCCTAGCAACAGGGTAGCTGTTATCACTATTCACAATCGCACGAATGTGCTGCAAAATGCGTTGGTGTACGGGAAGCTTAGTACTTCCAATGTACTCAAGATTACAGGTACATTTCAATTTGTATACCACAAACTCAGACCTACAAGTGAGGTACTCACGAATGGGAATAGGTGTAGTGCTGAATGCTGTGACATAGTGTGTACTGTTTTTGGCAAAAGTACAAGCCCGACATGAGGTGCATTTAAAAAAACCTGTTTTCTGGACAAGACTCTTTTTGGTAGGACACTCTGGCATAGGTCTATGAAGTGCATCACGCATGGATGGCGCCCTTCTGAATGTTAGATTAGGTGAATTAGGAAGTAATGGACCAAGAATGACATCCGTCAGAATTATGGGCCATTCACTGCAAATAATGCGTCTAATTCTTCTTTCCTGTGAGCTGAAGTTGGTTATAAGCCTCACAGTGCATTCAGAGATGGAAGTGTTGGAAACCTTTGGCGCTAGTAGTGTCTTGCGATCGAATGAGCAAGCTTTTTGAAGGGCTCTTTCCAAAATGTGGTCAGAGTAGCCTCTATTGATGAAGCGTTGTTTGGACTCGTGGAGACATATGCTAAGGGAATCTTTATCACTACAAATCCTGCAAATGCATATAAATTCCCCGTAGGGGATACTGCTGATAGTGTGAGCAGGATGAGCACTGCGGGCGTGCAAAATTGCATTGCCTGCTGTAGTTTTGCGATATAGACTCGTTTCAATTTTGTTGTCCTTGATGAAAATGTGTACATCCAAAAACTCTGCTGTCTCAGTTGTAATGGTGGATGTAAACCTTAGATTGAATTCATTGGCATTTAAATCATTGACAAATGCATTAGCTTCCACTGTTGACCCCTTCCAAATTATACAAACATCGTCGATATAACGCCAGTAATGTACAATGTTTGGTGACCATCGTTGGTGCGTGGTCCTGAGCTCGTGCTCCTCCCACCAGCCCACATGTAAACATGAGTAGCTGGGGGAGAAACACGAGCCCATCGCCACACCACTCAACTGTTGGTATATCCGGCCCTGAAAGTGGAAAAAGTTAGTGGTGAGACAGATTTTAATCATTTCCATTAGCATTGCATTGTGATCCCGAAAACAAATGTCTCGCTTGCCCAGATAATGGTCGCAAGCAAACATTCCTTGTTGGTGATGAATCGAGGTGTAAAGCGACTCAATGTCCATAACCAAAAACAGATAATTGTCGCACCATTCGACCTCCATGATCTTATTCAAAAAATCTGTGGTGTCTTTCAAGAATGATGGAAGATTGGTCATATGGGGCTGCAGAAAATAATCCACATATTTAGAGAGATTTTCGTTCATGCTCCCAATGGCAGCGATGATAGGGCGTCCTGGGGTAGGAGTCTGTTGCTTATACACTTTAGGGAGGAAATAAAGGACTGGCGTGATGGGATGTTCTTTAGTGAGGAAATTACATTCCTCTTTTGTTAACAAGCCTTGTCTTTTCCATGTTTGAATTTTTTTGCGAGTTGTATCATAGCTCTTATACATGGCAAATTGGGTAGATAACAGATAGCATGAAGTATCACATAAATGTCTTTCTGCCTCGATGACGTAGTCTTTAGTCTGCCATATAACCGTATTTCCTCCGTTGTCAGCATTTTTAATGATGACATCCTTATTTTTTTGCAATCTGCTGACAAGACGGTGGTATTGATTGTCATTGTAGTTGGTTTGTTTCTTCTGATTCATGATCTCTCTATTGAGTGCTTTCAATTCCGTAATCACCCTATCGCTGAAGGTATCCACTGCATCGCGTGGCATGATAGGTATGAAAGTAGACTTGGGATGAAAAGGCGTAATGGCTGGACGCCTAACATCAATGTTTTGGCTTACATTAGGAGTAGGTTGTGAGTCGTTGTCATAAGCCAAATCTAACAAGTTCTGCAGTCCCGTAATGTCACGCACCTGGAGGGAAGATGATGACGCCTCCTCAGTATCCGCAGTGTTGGTTTTGTTATGTTTGAATTCCAACTTAAAGTATTTAATCAGTTTGATTTTGCGGATAAACTTGTAAATGTCAATGCGTGTCTGGTTGTAAGAGAACCTGTTTGGTGGACAATAAGAGAGCCCAAGTGAAAGCAGTTGTTGTTCAGCTGTGGTCAAAGAGAGATTAGAGAGATTAATGACAGTATTTTCTACCATGCTTATTTTCTTATCCAATTCCTTTTTGTTTTTCCTCGCGAGGAACTTGTGTTTGAGGATTCGCCTCCTTGAGCGCCTGCGCTGGCTGATTGACTGCCTGGTTTTATTTGAGGTTGCCGGGAGCGCAGGGAATAACGCCGGTCCTCACTTACAAAATTTAGCTCCTCAATTAGTGAAAAATTCTCTCGAACAGCAATGCCTGCGGTAGATCTCACTGATATATTATCATCATCACTTGCAGAGGTGAGAGAATTAATTGACAGATTGTCGCTGTTATCTGTTAGTAGACTGCTGGTAGACGATGAAGGTTGGATGTTACTCGGAGTGCCTCTATTTGTTGTTGCTTTGCGTTTTAGATTATCAAATTTTCGAGAAAACGTGAAAATCCTGCCAGTGGCATAGTCGTTTTTGTCACGAGCAAATTTAGTGATCTTCCTCTCAATGATCGTTTCCTCCAACTTTTTTATGCGAACGGCAATTTCTGCTTTAGTTTTGGTGATGAGATCAGTTTCACCTGAAGCTTCAAGAAGTCCATTAATACGATCAATCTCGATCAGTAGTTTATTCCGGTCTGATTCTGCATACCTGATAAGTATGTGTAGCATGTTCATCGAACTTTTTAAGTTGTTATCCGCCCATTCTTGAAGCATCTGGGGATCTGGGTTATCATAAGTAGGAACAATGAGAACCCGCAGACCGCGTGGTATCCTGTCAGCGTCCCTGTATTTTTCAAGGGATTTTTTCTCCCACCATTTTGAAATTTCACCACGTAAAAGTTTCTCTAGTGCTTTCAAAAGTGTTTTCACATCGCTGTCGGCAGCAGTAGGTGTCGTGTTGGTAGAACCTGAAGTGATTGTAGGGAGACTGTCAAAACGAGCCTCAGCTGTGGCTTCTCTGTTTCTGAGCGCGTCACTTGATATCATGATAAAGAGTGTAAATACAGTTTTTTAGTCGTCTGGTTTGGAAAGAATAAACTCCCCAAAAAACCTGCAGAAGTGTGTAATGGCTCGCTGCATGTACAATGTTAGAGATAATCTCGTAACCCGCTACTGCTGAGTTAAGCAATCTGACACACGGAAGAAAGGGAAAGGGGAAATGCCTTACCCGATCTGTGCGGGGTTGCCCACTAGTCAGCCGACCGGTTAACCTCACCGCCACCACGCCGAAAGACCAAAGTCCCCACCTCCTTAGCGTGTTGCTTGCGATGTAGAATCCTAAGCTTGAGCGGGGGGCACAGCAAAAGCCGATTCAAAATGAATCCAAATCCAAACTGCGCCGGAAGCGCCAATAGCCTCGCCAGCGCCGTGCCTCATCAAACGGGAGGGTCCAGAAGCCGGAAGAAGCCAATCCCGGCTGAGATGAATGAAAAGAGCAGTCCCAATTCCGTCAAGTAACGGTGGAATAAAGTAGGTCTGGACCTCAAAGATCTCACATAATGCAGCGAAATAAAGTCAGCCAAATAATCACAACTCGAGATGAGTTAGCAGGAAGACTGTTTAATCCATAGAAGATGACGCGTTTCGCTCCACAGGGGAGCTTGTTCACATAGCGCGCCCAAAACACAAAGAAACTTATATAGTGACAATAAAGGTAGGACAATACAAAAAAGTGTGTAAACGCCTTCTCTGCATTACAGCGTAGACATAGTGAAGAGACTACTTGACTTTACAAGTATCAAAAAAAATTAATTGAATACAAACCGATTAGTATTTACAAAATCAATACACTACAAATGTATAATAATGTAGATAATGTGATCACAAAAAATCTGTACAATGATAAACACAGAATATAGAGTGCATTATAAGATAATAATAAATAAATGCATTGTTGATCTAAACTCAAATCCTGTACATAAATGTAAATGATCCAAATTTTATGAATAATTTTTTTTTTTAGGAATGAAAGAATCAACCATGAAAATAACGACATAGTGCCTAAAATCAAAAAAAGTCATAAATACTCACAAAGATACAATGAAAATTCAAGACTTGTATAATGCCATTGTGTATATATATATATATATATATATATATATATATATATTCAATGAAAAAACCATAGGTTATAGACCATATATAGTTAGGAATTAGCATTTAAAAAACCTTATTTTACTCACACAAAACCATTGAAATTCCATATATAGTTAGTTGTACTAACTATATATCGCGCACCCGCAATCCACTGCTGATCATGTCACATATTACATCATTCATGACATGGTCAGTGACATCACTGATGACATCACTGATGACATCTCAAATGACATCACTGATGACATCACTGATGACAACATCCAGTGACTGTATTTTTCTGTAAAGTTAAAATATGTCTTGAGTGGATGTATAAGTGTCTGGATGAAGGATTTAGTAGGTGCATGACTGACTGTATGAGTGAGTGATTAAATGTGTCTCACTGAGTGCATGGGTTAGTGACTAAACTGTCTTAATTTGTGCATCATTATGTCTGTTGTTCTGTAAACTGCTGCATGTGTTGATCAGTAGCTATATGAGTAACTATATGGGTTATTGATTGGTTGCCCAAGTATTTGTATGGGAGACTGAGTGTGTGTGTGGGTGGCTGGGAGGTGTATGACTCTGTGCATAGATGTGTGAGCAGTTGATTCACTAGATGTATGGGTTCAAAAGTGCATGTGGAAACAGCTGTATGGGCGGTTGACTGTGTGCATGAGTGTATTGGTGAGTGAATGGATATCTCAGTGTTACATGTCAAAGTAAGTACATATGTAAAACACAGTACATGTGAGAGTTGACATATATAAATAACTGTGCATAAGAGCCAGTGAATGTGTGAGTGGCTGTATGGATCATTGTGAACTTGTATCAGGGATTGTATAAGAGAGTAATTATATTTTAGTATATGTTTGAATAAGTAAGGTGTGTATAACTGTATAGTTGAGAAAATGGAGGTATGATTGATTTTTGCATGACTGACTAGGTGTGTGAGTAACTCCATGGATGAGTGACAGTCTGTGAGTGTCTGTTTACACTGAGTGTATCTAAGGTTATATTAGAGTCTGAAGAGGTTAATTGTATTATCACATGAATTATGTCATCAGTGATGTGATCAGTAATGTCAAATGAGATGTCATCAGTGATGTCATTTGAGATGTTATCAGTGATGTCATTTGAGATGTCATCAGTGATGTCATCAGTGATGTCATTTGAGATGTCATCAGTGATGTCATCAGTGATGTCATTTGAGATGTCATCAGTGATGTCATCAGTGATGTCACTGACCATGTCATGAATGATGTAATATGTGACATGATCAGCAGTGGATTGCGGGTGCGCGATATATAGTTAGTACATCTAACTATATATGGAATTTCAATGGTTTTGTGTGAGTAAAATAAGGTTTTTTAAATGCTAATTCCTAACTATATATGGTCTATAACCTATGGTTTTTTCATTGAATTTTCAAGGTTTTGTAAATGCAAATTCCTAACTATATATGGTCTATAACCTATGGTTTTTTCAGTGAATTTCATTGGTTTTTTAAAAGCTAATATCTGTAGCTGTAAAATGTATTCTTCTTTAAATCCAAAAATATATTTTATATGTTTATTAATAATTTTTTTTTTAATATTTTTTTTTCTTCGCTCCCGGTTCGCGAACCGGGAAGCTTCCCGTTAGCTCACCTTGATGCCGCGACCCAGTCCGCGAACCGGTAAACGTTCCGTTTGCGGAACTGCCGCGTTAGAAATGAACATCGTGACGCGTCGCGGAAGCGCGACATATCACGTTGTCGCGTAATGCGTCTTATGACGCGCCGCGTTAGCGCACCCGGAAGTGCTCCGGTACGCGAACTGAGATGCGAAGCGCAGCTCCCCGGAAGCGATCCGGGGCGCGTCGCGAAAGCGCGACGTATCGCGTTGCCGCGTAATGCGTCTTATGACGCGCCGCGTTAGCGCACCCGGAAGTGCTCCAGGAGCGCGAACCGAGGCGCGAAGCGCAGCGACCCGGAAGCGATCCGGGGCGCGTTCCGCAGCGCGTAACAGGTCATGTGACTTGTTAATAAAACTTTTCATTGGTTCATTTCACTTTTGGTTTCATAATGATGCAAGGCTAGGTCAGGTGACCTAAAAATAACACTTTTCATTGGTTTAGAACTATTGTTTTTCCCAAATGATGAAAACCCCTCCTTCTTTCCTCACTCTGACTTTCATCTTTGTGAGAGGAAGACCTTATTTCATACTTGAGCAATGGCTTCAGTAGTTGCTTCAGCTGGTGCACCCCCACCACCACCTCCACCTCCTCATGGGAAGAGAGGACCACCTCCCCAGGTCATCACCAACACAGAGGAGGAAGAGGAAGAACTAGAGGAAGAGTAGAGAGAACGACCACAGTTCTTGGAAGAGGTGCCCCGGGTTTCCCATAGGAAAGCCAGTTTCATTTGGCAGTTTTTTTCAATCCCTCCAGGGCAGAAGAAAGTAAATGCGAGGTATGTCACCTGCCTCATTTGCAAAGAGAAATTATCAAGAGGGACTGATAAAAAGTATAGCTATGGGAACTATACCATGCATCGGCACATGAACAGGTGGCATCCATTGAATTACAGCCGGGCAGAGATACGTGACCAGCAGGAGAACCCAACAACAACTCCTGTGGCCAGGTCAACTTCTCAAATATCGTTGTCAGGAGCAGAGGCACGGGAAACCGTGCCAAACATTCAAGAGAACTTTGCACACTTCAAGTTCACCTGTTTGTATTGTGGAGCATTGATTTCCTGTGGAAACATGAGCATAACATTAATAAATGTAGCTTATGAAAATCATAATTGCCCTAAACGCCCCAAAAAATAATTTTTTTTTTGCTCCTGTTGAGCCCTTTTCAATGCCTGTTTTTTGTTGTTTCCCCCCCAAAAAAACCCCAAAAAATATAAAATTGTTCAAAAAATACAAAAAAAACAAAAAATGTTCAAAAAATAAATAAATATATAAAACAACAAAAACATTTAAAAAAAAGTTCTTTTCAGAACTACCTCCCCTTTCAAAAAAAATTGCTAGAATGTTTAGCACTCTGGCAAGCTCTATTTCTTTTAGTTCGCTTCCCAGTTCGCTTCCCGGTTCGCGAACCGGGAGCGAACCAAAAATTTTTTTAAAAGAAGAGTAAGTATAAGGAAAGTAAACAGAGAGTGATGTTAAAAGAAAGACAGCTATAGGGAGTAAACCAGAGATACTGTTTAATAGATCTATTTACCGAAGAAAAGATTTAAGAGGGTATAATTGTGAAAAACAAAATAGATAAGGAAGTGAAAGAAAAAAAAGAGAGTAGAACAATAACAAATAAGAGTTTCTTGGGGGAGGAGCTTGGCGGGCATCCGAGATGGCCGCGTGAGCACAGCGCTCTCCGGACCCCCGCCACTCCCGGCATAATATCCTGAACATATCCTGACTTTTCACGAGGATTTGTGTAGAGGACGCTGGGCTGATCGTCCTGGAACTTTCGGAATTTGATTCTGACCCGGGGTGCCGGAGTTACGGTGATTCGAACTTTTGGGATCCGCCCTTGAGGTACGCCCGGGACTGGGTGAGGCTCTGTGGCCGTCTTGGAGTTGAACAACAGCGGCAGGGGGATTGGACTTGTGGGTCCCCCTCTTAAGTTTCGGTTTCGATTCTTCCTCAGACTGAGACATCTGGCAGGGGAGTCTGGCCTGGGCTAGATCCGGGGCACGAGACGGCTGTCGGGCCTTTGGCTGGCTTTTTCTCCTATCTGATTGGCTCTATCCTGGTGGTACCCTTTTGGCGGCTCCTTGATCCCGAAGCCTCATTTTCCTGTGCCCATTCCATCGAGCCTGGTGAATCTCTCTGTGACGCAGTTTTCAACATGGCGGGCAGAGGGGACCGAGAGACACGAAAGACCAAGACACCCCTGCGCGGGGGCCCGGTCCAGTCTAACGTTATGGACCGTTACACCCACTCGAAGGGGTCCCCCGGAGCCGCCCTGCCCGGTCCAAGTGCTGCTGGCCACATTGTGGACGCATCAACGGAGCCGTCCTTGCAGGACATCATGGGCGCCATTTCTGGTATGAGGGAGACGATAGGCCAACAATACGAGGCCTTGGCCCACAAAATCGACACAGTGGCCATTGATGTGAACTTGATTCGAGCCGACCTATCGAAAACCAATGAGAAGGTGAAATCATTGGATCTCAAGTCATCCAGCCTCACGACGGACGTCTCGGAGATACAGACGGAGATTGGTAATCTCCGTAGGGTGAACGATTTCATGACCCGGCGCCTGGAGGACTTTGAGAACAGGGCACGTCGCTGTAATGTGCGAGTGGTTGGCGTTCCGGAGAATCCAGAACCTCACTCTGTTGATCTCCTGGTTGAGGACCTGATCCAAAACTATCTCTCTCCGTCTGGACTGAGTAAATTTTTCGCAGTAGAGCGTGCCCATCGAGTTCCGGGGGGCCAGGGGAAGCCAGGTGCCCCGCCGAGGCCTATTGTTGCGAAACTCTTCCATTATAGAGATCGGGACGCTATCCTGCAAGCATCACGTGTGAAGGGTCCGGTGGCCTTTGAGAACGCCACAGTGAACTTTTATCCGAACTTTTCTCAACAGGTCCAGAAACAGCGCATGGGCTTCCGTGGTGTCAAGAAGCGTCTTCGGGACATGGAGTTACGCTACGCTATGCTGTTTCCGACCAGGCTGCGAGTGGAGTACAATGACCGAACCTTTTTCTTTGATCGGCCAGATTCTGTGAACGACTGGCTTGACTCTCTGCCTGGCCGACCTCCTGCGACTGAGTCCGACGCCCACCCGGGTGGTGCTGAGGGTGGTGTGGAGAGCTGAACAATTTGTCTACGTCTGGGCCCTCGTATAGAGTGAACTCTTCCGGGATTCTATGCCTAAGTGCCTCTACTGTTTGTGTGTTTTCCTCGTCATCTGTCTTGATCGGGGTGGCGGGTGGGCCAGAGCCTTTCCTACTCCGGGGTCTTTTTGTAGAATGGGGTTCTTGGGCGACAGGCACACTGCATGTTGGGGTGGCTTTTTAGCATTTTGCAGGGTGGGGGGTGTTTTCTTGATTGTTGGGGGGTGGGTGGTTGGGAAGTTCGATGTTTGTGTGTTATGTTCTCAAGGCGACTTTATCTTGCTACTGATGGTTTTCTTGTCATGCTCATGGAGGAGAGGTTTCGGCGTTGCTGTGTGGGATGGGGGTAGCGGGTTGAGGTTTGTTTCGTGGAATGCCAATGGTCTGGGGGATCGTATTAAGCGGAGTGTGGTATTGAAATGTTTACGACGTTTATCTCCAGATATTGTTTTCCTGCAGGAGACTCATTTGGTGGGCAATACTTGTCGTGCGATGAATAGGTGGGGCTGTCGCCTTGCCGCACATTCGGGGTTTACCACGGGTTCCAGGGGGGTGGGTATCCTTGTGCGGGCTTCCCTCCCCCTAGCTATTGATGATGTGATCCTTGATGATCGGGGGCGATATGCTGTCCTCGTGGGTCGTTATGAGGGTCGTACCCCCTCCTTATTTGCTGTTTATGTCCCCCCCGGCCTGCAGACTTCTACCTTTTCCGATTTGGGCCGTGTTTTGTTGGACCTCCCTAATAGTACTCTCTTCATTGCAGGTGACTTTAATTCTGTGTTCTCCGGTCTACACGATCGCCACCCCCCTAGGGACACTCCTTCGGCCCAACAGTGGCTGGGTGGATTTCTGGACACGTTTGGTTTGGTGGATTGCTGGAGGCTTATGCATCCTACTCAGCTTCAATACACTTTCCACTCTGGGGCCCATGGGAGTTTGTCTAGACTGGATTATTGCCTGCGGCCCAGTCGCCGGCGGTGCGTGAGATTAGACACCTCCCCCGGGGCATTTCCGATCATTCTCCGCTCTGGCTCTGTTTTGACATGGGGGTGGAGGCGGCGGGCCGGGTGGCTCCTATCAACCCTTGGTACCTTACCTCCCCCGAGACCCGCAACCTTTTGACTAAGTCTTTGGATGCCTATTTTTTGGACAACGAGGGATCCGTTTCCTCTGCGATATCCCTGTGGGAGGCCTTTAAGACAGTGATTCGTGGACAGGCCCTTTCCCTTATTGTTGAATCCAAGAGGGCGAGGGATCGGGAGGTGGTGGACCTCGAGAGGGAGATTGCTGAAAGGGAGGCTGCCTTAGAGTCGGAAGTCACTTCTGATAAACTCCATGCCCTGGGTCTGAAACAATTTGCTTATAAGTCTTTGGTCACGGATGCGGCCAAACAAATGTTCCGGGAGCAACAGGGTCGTCTGTATGATGTGGGGGACAAGGCGGACAAATTATTGGCGTGGTTGGATAAGAAGGAGAGGGCGAATTGTGTGGTGCCCGTGATTCAATCATCGAATGGTGTGAGAGTGACGGACCCGATTGGAATAGTTGCATGTTTTGCTGAGTATTTTCGTGTGGTTTATACCCCTGTGTCTGGACGGGATGTTGCTGACTCTCGCCTTCTGTTGCGCGATATAGCTTTGCCCAGTGTCTCCGATTTAGACTGTAAATCGTTGGAGTCCCCTTTTACTACTGACGAGATAGCTACTGCCATTCGCTCACTCCGTTCGGTCAAAGCCTTGGGCCCGAACGGGTTGCCAATTGAACTGTACAAGCTACGTCCTGACAAGGTGGCGCCCTATCTTCGCGACATGTTTTTGGAGTCCCGGGAACGGGGTGTTCTCCCGTATGATCAGCGTCTGGCTACGATAGTCGTAATTCCCAAGGATGGTAAACCGCGGGACCTTTGTTCGTCTTATAGGCCCATTTCCTTGTTAAACGTTGAGCCCAAGGTCCTGGCTAAGCTCCTGGCGACCCGCCTCTTGACGGTCATTAGCGACTTGGTTCATCCGGATCAATCCGGATTTATCCCACATCGCAACACGGCTCTTAACCTACGTCGTCTCCACGGTGCTGTTGCGAGGGCGGGGCTTCTGACAGAACCGGCCATTTTGGCCTCGTTGGAAGCCTCGATGGCTTTTGACACAGTGGAGTGGCCCTATCTTTGGGCTGCTCTTGAAAAATTTGGTTTTGGTCCTGAGTTTATCGGTTGGGTGAAGTTGTTATACGCTGAACCCTTAGCGCAGGTAGTGGTGAACGGTAGAGTTTCTGTCCCCTTCTGCTTTGGTAGGGGGACCCGTCAGGGTTGCCCCTTGTCTCCGTTGCTTTTTGCGCTCGCCCTGGAACCGTTAGCTGCGTGGCTTCGTTGGGAGCCTTCACTCAAGGGGATCCGTTGGTCACCGGACTTTGAGGACCGCGTCTCACTTTACACGGATGACATTCTTTTGTATCTTACTTCCCCGCGTAAATCTCTAAATGTTTTATTTGATGTTCTTACCTCGTTTGGAGCTAACTCGGGCCTAGTTATTAATTGGGCTAAGTCCTGCGTGTATGTTCTTTCGGGTGTTTTGCCCCCATTGCCGGACAGATTTCCTATCCAGGTGGTCCGGTCTGGCTTCCAGTATTTGGGGATCTTTATTACGCGGGACTCCTCACTCCGATTCGAGCGCAATCTCCTCCCCCCACTTCTTAGACTGCGACTAGATGTGGCCCGTTGGCGTAAGCTGCCCCTGTCTCCTCTGGGCAGGGCGGCCCTTTTTAAAATGATGTCCTTGCCGCGGTTCCTCTACGCACTTCAGAATTCTTATGACGACGTTCCCGCTACCTATTTCCGAGAGATCGAGAGTCTTCAAAGACAACTGATCTGGGACGGGCGTCCACGTATTGCCCTTGCGAAACTCACCATCCCTTGGTATGACGGGGGCATGGCGCTCCCCGACATCAAGAGATATTACTGGGCTGCCCAGCTGTCTGCCATCAACCACGCGATGTATTCACCGGGTCGGGATCCGGCCTTTGAGATGGATAGACTCCAGCTGCCGGGAGGGGACTTTAATAGAGCGCTTTATTCTAGATCGGCCGGGCGCCATCTTGTGGGCCCGTCCAGGATCGCAGTCACTGTGTGGCGCGCCGCGCATGTGAGTTTGGGCTGGGAGAATCGACTGACACTGGCGACGCCGCTTTATGCCTCTGAACGTTTGGGGTGTCTCTGGTCTACTAAGGGATTCGACCGCTGGGATATGATTGGGATATGTAAGGTGGGTGATGTCTGTGCGAAAGGTAGCGTGAAGTCATTCCAGACCCTTAAGGCAGAATACGACTTGAGTGATAGAGAGTTTTTTCGGTATCTGCAGGTCCGGCATGCCCTGGCCTCAGTTCTAACTCCTGGTGTGACCCTGCCCGAGTCTTCCCCCCTTGAAGATCGTATACTAGATGGACACCTGCCTGATAGTACTATCTCCCTTATTTATAAAAAATTGATTCATAGTCGCGCCGACCTGTTGGTCCGCCTTAGGGAGCTGTGGGTCGGTGACGGATTGGAATTAGATGACGAGGATTGGCAGTCAGCACTCTCTTCTCCTAAAGAGGTCGCCATTCCCGCCCGTCTTCGTTTGGTGCAACTTAAGATCCTCCACCGCGTGTATGTAACTGGCCCGCGCCTGGTTGTAATGGGTTTTTCCCCGGATGGCTTATGTAAGCGTGGCTGTGGGATGAGTGCTACATTTCTGCATATACTTTGGGAATGCCCGTTGGTAGCGGCCTACTGGATTGATGTACTTGATGTGATGACTGTCGTGACTGGTGTTGCCCTGCGGCCTGAGGCCCGACGCTGCCTGTTGAACGTGTGGGAACCCACCGATTATTCTGTGGTCCAGACCAGATGGGAAACCTTGGGGTACATGGTCGCGAAGCGGGACATTGCGCAACTCTGGGGCGCATCCAGACCTCCGGACGTTTCGGTGTGGGAGGATAACATGGACTGGTCCATGTTTCGAGAGAAGACCGTCTATGTGGCTAGGGGCAGACCCAGGACGTGGACTAAAATTTGGGGTCAGTGGAATGCATATCGTGGAGACATTTGTGCCCCTCCCTTGGTTGACACATCCGATGTTACCCTGTCTCCCTAGGCTGACGTTCCCGAAATCTTTCATTCTCTTTTTAAGATTTTCCTGTCCTCCCTGCTGCCCCCCCCCCCGGCCTTGCTGAGTTTCATTGACTTACCTTTATCTTCCTGATTAGTGTACTTCCCCTCTTTCATCTGGGCTGACGTGATTGCTACATTCGCCTTGTTTTAGTTTGTTATTTTAATGTTTACGACAAAAACCGTTGTGTCCTGTCATATGCTTGGTGCAATATTAATCTGTGATTTGAGCCTGGCCACGGAGATTAATGTTTACTGTATGATGCGTGCTTTGCGAATTAGCGGCCAGCCCGTGTGGTTGTAGGCCCATCTCTGTACTTTTTATCTGATTGCTCAATAAAAGTTTTTAACCCAAAAAAAAAAAAAGAAAAAAAAGAAGAGTTTCTTGGACAATGTGAGTGAATGTTCAAACTCAGAGTAAAACATGTGGAATAACAGAGAGAAAAAACAGAAAACAAAAAAGAAAAAATAACAGAAAAAGATTAATTGAAACAGCAAAGAAATGTAAATAACATAGAGCCATATCATCAACATAGGCAATAAAAGTTTTGCAGCTTTTATCGGCAGAAATGTGTCGCTAAAGCCGCTTTTGCGGCGGAAAACTGCCGCTAAAGCCACTTTTGCACCAGTTTTCTGCCGATAAAAACAGCAATAATTTTATTGGCTGTGTTGATAATATGCCCCTTAGTGTGCTTCAACTATACAGAAGAAGCATAATGAACAAGTAGTGAAAGAGTGATCAGTCAAAGACACTAAGAGTAATAGAGACGGAGTGAGTGAACAAGAGTGAGGAACTATGAGAAGAGAGGGACTGAGAAAAGGAGTGGAAGGAGTAGAGTAAGTAGGTAATAGAGAAAGGAATGAGGGAAGTAGCAAAGGCAGGAAACTGAGGGTTAAAGAAATGAAGCTGTCAAACTACTAGTAGGTGAATGTGATAGAAATGTAACGAAAAGAGTACAAAACATTTACCTTATAATTGTCATTAACTTACTCACTTTTTGTTTTTATACTTTCAATCTGTGAAAGAGAGAACAAACATTTGAAAAATATTAAAACATGTATTTAAAAATTAGAAAAGACAAGGGAAAAGATTGAAGGACAAACAGTTTTTCAACAACTTTGACACTTACAGAAGCTTCTGCTTCTCCAGGCCCTGTACACAGTCCTAAAGATATACATGTTAAACTAACAGTATCTTGATGCAGATGAAGTGAGGCCTATCTTAAAAAATGGTGCATCTTTTGCACTGCTGTTGTTTCACAAAAGTGTCGCAAGACACTAACATTTTAAATGTTTGTTTCAGGATGCCAATAAGATGTGTCCTATCCAGAGGTTTGTTTGAGGTGAGGCCTACTCAGGGTTCCAAATGAAATTTCGAGTTGTTGAAGAATACAGAAGAGATAATACATGTGAAGGCCTACCAATGAAGTAAGTCATGTCCACTTCACTCTTGAACAAAGGCCAGACCTCTTCTGTGTCCGTGGACAGACCTAAACTTCATCTGCACAATGTCATTCGTAAACTTAGGAAACACAGGTGATGTAATTGAAAAATGTGGAGTTTCTTTTCCTCATTTCACAATCACATCACCTGTGTTGCCTTTGCTTAGGTATCTCATAGTGCAGATGTAGTGCAGCATATTAAACAGTACCCAGAAGTGCACCACTGCATGCAACAACTTTGACACTTACAAAAGCTTCAGCTTCTGCATGCCCCCTACACACTGCTAATTATATACATTTTAAACTGATGGTATCTTGCTGGAGATGAACTGAAACCTATCTTGCAACATGGTGCATCTTTTACACAAAAGTGACCCACAATGGAGCAAAAGAGGCGCACGGCCACCATAAATCTGACCCTAACATTTTAAATGATTGTTTCGAGATGCCAATAAGGTGTAACCTATGCACAGATTTGTTTCAGGTAAGTCCTACTCAGGGTTGCAGATGGAATTTAGGTTTGTTGAAGAATACAGAGGAGATAATACATGTGGAGGCCTACCAACGAAGTGAGTCATGTCCACTGCACTCTTGAACAAATGTCAGACCTCCTCTGTCTCCAGGAACAGGCCTAAACCTCACCTACACAATGTGATGTGTAATGTTAGGAAACACAGGTAATATAATTGAAAAACGTGCAATTTATTTTGCTCATTCCACAATCATATCACCTGTGTTTCCTTTGCTTAGGTATCTCATTGTGGAAATGTAGTCTATCATATGAAAGACTACGTAGAATATGAGCACTGTATGCAACAACTTTGACACTTACAGAAGCCTCACCTTCTCCATGCCTCCTACACAGTTCTAAATGTACATCATAAATGCAAACAGTACAGAAATAATTATACATGTTAAATGGTTTATTTTTGCTGTTCTCAGAATGTATCAAATTTCACTAAAAACAGTGACTTGAAGGTATGCATCATATAACAGCGGGGGGAAAAAAACACAATCAAAATGATTGTGTTTAAAAAACCCATACAACATAACAAATCAGAATTCAGAACTCCTTAAAGTTAACTTACTTTCCATGACGTCGAAGGATGTCCTATGAACAGCTTACACTCTGTTGTGCTGTTATTACTTTCAGACCGCCACTTTCTGAAAGAAAACCTCCATCGTTTTGAAAAACATGTTACATACAATAAATGACTTCTCGCTCTCTACCACACGTTTCCACAAGGCCAAATCGTGTCAGAGCCATTTATAACTCTTGGAATTCTTGTAAGCCAATCCCGTCATGTTGTATTTCTGCAACTTTCACAATTAAAATGTTGAAGATCATTTTCACAATCCTGGACTAGTAATATCTTCCCCTTCTTGCTCAGTCATGTTCTACATTTCCTATGACACTGATACTGCTTACTATGAAGCAGACTTACACTACCTCTATGACTACTACAATTATTTAATTCTCTACATCACTTTTAATCACAAAGCAATGTAAAACAGTAGACAGCATTGCAGACTTACATTCCCTCTACTCTATGTTTTGATTGGCTGCTTCAATTAGCTTATAAAAAGAAAGTTTTTCTGAACTCATTCAAAGTGCACTTATTTCTCCATGACGTCCAGTCTTATGGTTAGAAGTTATGTCTCTGAACTACACTTATCCTCAAGGCCAAATCGTGTAGGAGCCATTAGAACTTCTTGAAATTCCTCAGAGCACATCCCGAGATTCTTTCCCTAAAATTTTGGTTTTAAAAACACCAGGTAAGAGTCATACGGCAATTTTTTTTTGAAAATTAAAACAGAATCATTGCAGAATGACCAGCCATTTCTAGACTTTAAATAAGCTGTGTAATGTCCTGATGTTATTGAAGGACCATCATGATATATAATTGCTGCAGTTACAAAAGTCCTTCCTGATATTGACAACTGTGAAGCCACAACATTTTTAATTAAAGTTGTCAATTTTGTTCCATCAGGCCTACATCGTTGGAACATTAAAATGACATACTGGCCATATGTTCGTATAAATAATGTGGACATCATTTCAGATTTACATTGGCTACACTCCATGTTGTGATCAGCTGCTTTTACTAGCTTATTAAAGGAGACTGATTTACTGTCTGGCAAAGTTAAATATATAAATCTTTCTGAGTCTACACTAGTAGTACTTGATACCCTACAGTTCTCGCAGTCATGCTGCCATTGATAAGAAAGCCCAAACAGCTGATCTACATCTACACCTTCAGCATGCAATACATCAAGCATATACATTAAAAACTCCTGACAATCTTGCTGAATATTTTGAGAGAATTGTGTTTGGCCTGAACATCTGTCTAACAGATTTCGAATTTCAGACACACTTTCTATGTTTGTTCTATCAGTGCTACATTTTTCTAAGACAGAATTTAACAAACTGCAAAATCTTTGATCAGAATTGACCACAATCTCTTCTTTTACATTTTCTAGAGAAAACAAAACATTAACCACTACATTAGCATAGCAGTTGACACCAGAACTGTTTTCAAATTGAAAACCAACAACATCTTCAACAGAATCCTTTTTGTTTCTGCTTATAATTTCAGGTTCATCGACTTTTCGTCTTTTTGCTACAACCTCCCCAGTATTGGTCACATTTCTTCATTTCCGGCCTACCACACGTTTCTCAAACAAAGGATATTGAGGCAAATGTGGTGCATACTCTCTTCTTAACCTATTGTATTCCTTAACACAATCTAGATCCGCACAAATGTTTGTGACATCACACTCAATCAAGTACAATCCCGATAAAGTTCTAACTCGTGACAATGCCACATATGCCATACCCTCCTTGATCACAGAACTGCCAATATTCACCAATGCACTGTCTACACTTAAACCTTGCGATTTATGGATTGTCACCGCATATGCCAAGCAAACAGGAAACTGCTTACGGCGAACATATAAGTCTTTTACAAGCAAAAATCTAGCAGAACAACGACCAATTAGCTGTACTTCCTCAATGCCATCAAATTTAATTTTTAAAAATTCAATTCCATCTCTATTTCTGTATTTTACAAAATCAACAACATTACCCATTGATCCATTTACCAGACCTCTTTCAACATGTAAATTCCTTCTTAAAATTATACGGCAGTTCAAGCACACATTCAGAGTCTTTTCAAAACCTGCAGTTTTAGATATACTCTTCTCTAATGAATCCAATTTTGTTTTCAAATTCTCAGACAAAATAATTGTTGATCCCATATGCTCTACTCTATCAATAGCTTCCAGTTTCACAATCTCTTGCTTTTCTAAATGCAACATTTTTTTGTTGAATTTGGCACATTCTGCAAGAGTTGGCATCAAACATATTCCAGATTTGTTCTCAGTAATTTTCTGAAAAATATTGTCAGGCACAACATCTTGTTCTGGATATAAATTTGACAGTAATCGTGCATGTAAAGCTTCTTTCCCATGCTCGGTCACTTTTCCAATTCTAACATCTTGTAGAATAGTCTTGTAAACTTCATCCTTCGCCTGACGCATATTTTCATGCAGTTCAGCATAATTGAAGTTTAACCAAATATTGACGTTGCCAATGCTCCCTAGGCACTTCCTGGTATCTTCATGCGTGAGCATTTTGAACACAGGTTGCCCTTTCACTGGTGTCAGCTGCAGAAGATCTCCGAAAACAATGATGTGTTTGCCACCAAATAACACATCATACTCTGTTTTGAGAACTTCTTGCATTCTCAAATGCACAAAAGCAAGCATGACATTGGAAACCATGCTTACTTCGTCAATGATAAGAAGTTTCATTTTCCTCAAGTCTCTTGAAACTTCACAACAAGCTTCTCCAGATAGCTTGTGATATTGTAATTTGTTGTCATGCTCCACTGGCAGCATCAGTAAACGATGTAAAGTAATCCCTTTAATGTTATGTGCTGCCAGTCCAGTTGGAGCGGTGACAACACAAGACAGCGATGACTCTGTCCTTTCCTGCAAATAACATGAAATTGCTTTAATAAGGAAACTTTTTCCAGTTCCTGCTTCTCCACTCACGTACAGTCGGACAGGCTTCAACGACGTACATGAGCACTCTTTCTTGTCATGACTTAATCCATGATCAATTTGCATGGTAACTTCATCATATATTTTCCTCTGCTCAACGTTGAGTTGTCTTTCCAACTCTTCTAAGTTAACCGCATCCTCCTGAGCATGTGGCATGGCTCTTTCCACTTCATTCATAGCAGTGGCAGCTTCATTTTCAATAACAGGTCCTCCTAGTGGATCCTGACTCAATGAAGCAGAACTCTGACTGTCCTGAGAACTGTCTCTGGCAATCTCGGCTGCAATCGTTGCTTCCTGCTCGATTTCCACATTCAACATTTCTACATATGTGGGAAAAGCAGGACATTCTATGGTCTCCTTGGCGGCATTGAAAGAGTCTTCGTAACAGAGGAAATCTCCAAGCAGTTCCTCTTCTGCACGCCAAGGCTTGAAAAGTTGCAAAAGTGCTAAATAGAAAAACTCCTTTTTTTCAGGAGATTCGCCACTCAATTTTCGATGGTTTATCAAGTGGCATTTTCTTTGCTTGACCAGACATCCCTCACTTCCTATTACAGCATACACTCCTTTCTCAGTATCTTCTTTGATGTTCCTCTTGAATATGTAATTTTGAAGAACCTCATACAGACAAACATTCTCGAGGTGACTGCTTCGATTTGGATAATATGTATCCAACATGTTTGTCTTCAAAATGTCGGTACTGTTTGGCTCCTTTTCCGCCAAATACTCAATTTCCTGCACAGGTTTGAGAACTCGATTACGCGTTGCAGCAAGACCAAGACTCGGCCAAACGATACTCCTGGACTTGGCATAGAGACTTGCTGAAGACAACCGGTCAGAACATTCGTAAGCTCCGATTTCTCGATGCGACAACATCTTCAGACTGAAACTGTACAACTTCTTGCTGAGGCTCTTTTCATGGGAAATGTCCTCCCACATATCCTTCAATTCTGTCTTCTCTTTTTTGGTGATGTAAGATGTCACATACCGAGCCACAGCCATACAGTTATCAGCCACAAACTGTATATCCATGTTAGCATTCCACATGGACAAAATCACCGGGTTGTAGTCGTTGATGTACTTAGACTCTTCGTTCCTCTTCAAATTGTATGTGTTTTTAGGTGATTTCTTCATCACATTATGTCGCAGCGAAGACATCAAACTGTTCACTCTTCCTTTAGAAATCACCGGTCGTGGAAAGCCGAAACGACATTTGGTGTAGAACTTGTCTTTGTTTCGGAATTTACGACGACAGTACTTTCCACATCGATGGCTTTGGAAACGTAGAACTTTTTCTCTTAGGCTTTTCTTCTCCTTTGCGTTTGGAACAGCACACGTAGAATACTGTTGGATGAAACTCATCACTGAGTCGTCTGGATCCGTTCCAAATTTAGGTGCATCCTTGATCCACAGCAACATATGTATATGAGGAGCACCTCTTGCTTGGTACTCCTTTCTCCAGAAGAAATTCAACACCTCTCCAAGAGGTGGATTCTTCTTATTCATGATGAAAGACATCATAGCTTCAAATCTATGATTGAAGTACCTACATACATTGACTGGATCCAAAGAGCACAGTTCTCCGGGTGTCTTGAAATCGATGTTTTCTACGTTAGCATTTGCCTCTCGTAGAAATTCAAGTAAGTCTTCCTAGCCATACTCGGCACAGCTCAGAGTGAGGAACCATGTGGGAGTTCCTAAGTTCCTCAGCATACATTTTAAATCACCATGACGACGGTACCAGTACTCATTAGTACCACGCTGACACGCCATGAGATTAATCAGGTGAGAATCCAAAATACTGTCTTGGACATTGACTTTATCCATAAAGTCACTTGCCGAGATGTTTTGCATGTGTATACCACTTTTCAAGATGTGGTTCACTGCATATGACAGTCCAGACAGATCGCTTTCAAACAGGAGATGAAACAAATAAGGAATGCATTGTCGAAACCTAGCATCTCCTGCATACAATCGCAAAGTCCGGTATTCAGAAGCAGGAATTTGATGAGGTCGCTCATCATATCTTCCTCCCTGACCTGTTGGAAAAAGCTGTGGGAAACACCGAGCTTCCAAACTTTCCTCCCAAACACTAATGGGACTCCCTTTGGCTTGTTTCATTTGAAACAACTCAATAGCATTCCCCATGACTTCCTTGGAATGCAAAGGATGAACACTATAATGTTCATATATTTCTTCACTAGTAGAGGGTTCTACTTTCTCAATTTGACCAGCACACAAATCACTATCCTCTTCCTCACTTACTTCCTCTTCTGCAACATATACATTCTTATAGTATTTATTATTTTTTTTCAAATACAATGTTGCCTTTTTAACTTTCCTAACATCCACTAAATCTTGCCATATTTTCTTATTCTTTGTCGGAACCCCATTAACTAAGATAACCAGAGGTTCCTCTTCCACTTTTTCTACTCCAATTGTGTTAATGTTTTTCTTCAAATCTAGAGGCAAATAAACAACTCTTCCCTTTAATCCTCTCAGTAAATCTGATGGAGGCAATTTCCCTGTCTTTGGCTCCATTCTTACAATAGCCTGAAAGGGATGGATACTTTGAATCAAAATAGATTCATAAGTATTTAAATCCTTCAATTCAGAAGGAATCTCAACCAATTCCAGATTATTATGAACTGCTCTAGCAGGCATCTGGTTTTGATTTAATTTATTACAACAATAAGTACACACACGTTGATCCAATCCCAAATCAAAACAATTTTCTGCCATCAAGTATGTTGCGAAATCCTTCCATTCACTATTATTTTCCCTTTCACTTTTTGCATATAAATCCACTAACTTAGTCTGATTCTTATAATAAGTGCGTCGACAACACACACAAGTGAAATTTGGCCTCTCACTTGATTTGACCTGAAACGTCGCAATTTCCCTCTGGAAATTATCTGTACTGGAAACCTGTACACTATCTTCCACATTACCCGCTTCTTCTTGGTCAATTTCAACATTCTCCTCTTTACTTCCAAAGTAACAAAACTCAATTTCTTCACATATATTCTTCACATCTATTTCAGAACCATGCAAAAGAGCAGTGCATAATTGTTTAAGCATAATTGCTGGACTCTTAGCATAATACAACATTCTAACTAATTTCCTCACTTTATTATGATGCACTGCTAGCATCCTGAAATGATGAAAAACACTCTGGCATACTCTCCTGGAAAGACAAGCCAGTGAATGACCATGCAAACCTGTCACTTCTCTCACTCTGCAAGGATCTAATTCTTGCAACAACTTCATTTTCTGCTTCAAACTTTTCTTATTAAATGACCGTACAAAATCACAAAGCAAATTGATGTAATCCTGTCGCACACTGCAAATACTACTACACTTCCAGGTGTACACAGGACCCTTAGGATGTCTTCCTAAAACCTCATTACCTAACACCTCTTCTGCCTCTGTTGTCACAAGTTTTTCTTTTTCAACTGGACAACCATCTTTCACTTCATAAGCTCGACCACTGGTGTCAACTGCATGCACCAAATCATTATCCTGGAAATAACTCTCCTCATTAAAAAATGCCTCACAGCTTGAACTATGCATCCATTTTCCAGAAAAAACTTCACAAAAATTACTACGATTAACTATTCTCTTCCATCTACTATTTCTTTTGAAATCATAAATTGCCTTGTTTAGCTTCCTAATTCTATTGATTATCAAAATAAATAACTTACGTTTAATTTCAAATGCCTGATCAATAACTTTCTCAACTTTTTTTTTTCTCTTATAAAAAACCACTTTCTGTTGACCTTTCTTAATATTTTTTAACAAATTGCCAATTATCCTGTTGCGGAACATTCGTTTACGAATGTCCCTAAACTGTTGTTTCCTTCTACTATCATGCACAGAGTTATCTCTTGCTCTAGCAGTAACATTTTTCATTGGCCTTTCCTTTCCGTTTGAATTGCTTCTCTTTTTCTGGACTGAAACATTTTCTTTAGTAATATTTTTTTACTACAGATATTTCTTATGAATGTTTTTGTACTCTTACCCGGTGCTTTCTTGGTGACTTGACAAATCTTTTTGTTAGAGGACTGCTGCTTGTTTTCATTAACCTGCTGTCTTTGACGTTTTGCAGCCTTTCTCAGTCTTTCTTTGGTTGGCATGGTGAAATCTTGAAATGATCTGCAGTTGAATCTGTGGTAAAATATATTAAAAAATGTTATTAACCACTATTACCCAACAGTAAATCAATAACAGTAATCAAAAACTTAAAACACTACTTGACTTTTTTACATAGAAGATTTTTTAGTCCTTGGCAAATTTAGAATACAGAAATAGCAGAAAAGAAATGGAATTTATATTCATTTTACCTGTGCTATTTTATATGTGAATCTGATCTAATTTTATGAGCATATTTTAATATTTTATTGAAGACACTACACATAACCTGTTTTTGAAGGTGTCTTTATTTTTAAATTAAACGGTTTACATTTTTACTTTTTATTTATTATACATTTTTAAAATAAATGTTTATAGTTCCATAGGCTCAAGCACGTCAGCTTCCCATCCTATGTCATATAATTCTGACAAATCTGCATCCTCATCACGTTCTTCTTCATCCTCAGGATTTAAATCATCCAAGGGATCAACATCCACTGATGTTTCAATTACGAGTTCAATGATGAGGTCGAAATCAACTGATTGCTGATTGTCGCTCATGTTGATGTTGTCTTTATCTTTAAAGAAAGATAACAACAATGAGATGTTGCAGAGTAAGAGACAAATCTCAGAGATTATAATAGTAAAATTGTTTAACAAGAGTAACATTTTGCAGCTATTATTTAGCCATGTCCAGCGATGCTGAGCAGGTGAAGCCTATGTCTAATTTTTCACTGAACAGGACTCATCTCTTCTTAACCTTGGATAAGCCTCACCGACTCTGTGTCCCCTGCACATACTTAAATGTAAAGGGGCAGATTTATGTTAACTGGCACATCCCCAGGCATGCACCAGTTAACGTGCACCGCTGCACTGCCACCCATGGTGTTCCGCATTTACAATCAGATAGGAGAAAGCTGCGTCAAAACCCTGCGCCTGCTTGAAGCAGGCATAGGTCTTGACGCAACATTGTGGAGATGGGGCACCCCTGAGCGTTGCTGGAGCTGCATCGCACTTGCGATACAACTCCAGCAATGCGCCACCTTAACGGCACAGATGCGTCACGCATCTGTGCCATTTTTGCCCCATGCTGCGCCGCATTGTAAATGCAGCACACCATGGGTGGCGGAACAGCGGCACAGGATGACTGGCACATCCCTGGTGATGCGCCAGTCATCATAAATCTATCCCTAAGCTTCTTATCTTGTTAGAGATAAACCGCCATATGTATCATCAAACTATTTTGCATTTCCTAAATAGCGAATTTTAAGGAATAAATAGCGATTCTTTACCATTCCTAATTTGCGATGAGCAAATTGCTAATTGCAAATTACCCATTCATTTCCATGGGCCAGGAGGCCCATAGGAATGAAGGTGCAATTTGCGATTAGCAATTAGCTCATCACAAATTAGGAATTTTTCCAAAGGTGCAGGGGTGTCTCAAGAACACCCTGCTGCACCCCTGAAAAAGAAATTTGGGGGCATATGGCGCACATACATGCCCTAAGGGCATGTATGGGCATCATATGGCACCTTTTGTTTTTTGGAAAAAAAGCTTTTTGAAAAGAATTCGCAAATTACCACCAACTAGAAGTTGGTGGTAATTTGCAAATCCTTAATGGCATTTTTTGCATATTTTTTGTTTGATACATTGCATTTAAGGAATCGCAAAATTTGCAAATCCTTAAGTGCAATCGCAAAATAAGGAATAGCAAATTTTGCTATTCCTTATTTTGCATCAAACTTGTTTGATACATACCATTTGTCTAATTAGCATTCGCAAAGGCCGAAATTCGCAGAATTTTGGCCTTTGCGAATGCTAATTAGCTTGATACATATGGCCCCAAGTGAGGCCTGTCTTGCAACATGGTGCATCTTTTGCATCACTGCTGCATCGGTTTCATGTGGCACGTTTTTTTTACACCATGACACATCTGTCTAAATGCATCAATTTGTAATTTTGTCGCCTCATAGCAAATCTTTTGCACCGCCGCTGCATCAGAAAAGTGACCAAAGTGGCGCAAAAGAGGCATACACCTATCATAAATCTGTCCCTAGCATTTTAAATGATTAATTCAGGATGACGATAAGGTGTGGCCTATCCAGAGGTTTGTTTAAGGTGAGGCCTACTCAGGATTGCAGATGAAAGTTACACTTGATGAAGAATACAGAGGAGATAATACATGTAAAGGTCTACCAATGAAGTAAGTGATGTCCACTTCATTGCGCCAGTCATCATAAATGTATCCCTAAGCTTCTTATCTTGTTAGAGATGAACCGCCATATGTATCATCAAACTATTTTGCATTTCCTAAATAGCGAATTTTAAGGAATAAATAGCGATTCTTTACCATTCCTAATTTGCGATGAGCAAATTGCTAATTGCAAATTATCCATTCATTTCCATGGGCCAGGAGGCCCATAGGAATGAAGGTGCAATTTGCGATTAGCAATTAGCTCATCACAAATTAGGAATTTTTCCAAGGGTGCAGGGGTGTCTCAAGAACACCCTGCTGCACCCCTGAAAAAGAAATTTGGGGGCATATGGCGCACATACATGCCCTAAGGGCATGTATGGGCGTCATATGGCACCTTTTGTTTTTTGGAAAAAAAGCTTTTTGAAAAGAATTCGCAAATTACCACCAACTAGAAGTTGGTGGTAATTTGCAAATCCTTAATGGAATTTCTTGCATATTTTTTGTTTGATACATTGCATTTAAGGAATCGCAAAATTTGCAAATCCTTCAGTGTAATCGCAAAATAAGGAATAGCAAATTTTGCTATTCCTTATTTTGCATCAAACTTGTTTGATACATACCATTTGTCTAATTAGCATTCGCAAAAGCCGAAATTCACAGAATTTCGGCCTTTGCAAATGCTAATTAGCTAGATACATATGGCCCAAGTGAGGCCTGTCTTGCAACATGGTGCATCTTTTGCATCACTGCTGCATCAGTTTCATGTGGCACGGTGTTTTTTACACCATGACACATCTGCCTAAATGCATCAATTTGTAATTTTGTCGCCTCATAGCAAATCTTTTGCACCGCCGCTGCATCACAAAAGTGACGCACAGTGGCGCAAAAGAGGCATACACCTATCATAAATCTGTCCCTAGCATTTTAAATGATTAATTCAGGATGACGATAAGGTGTGGCCTATCCAGAGGTTTGTTTAAGGTGAGGCCTACTCAGGATTGCAGATGAAAGTTACGCTTCATGAAGAATACAGAGGAGATAATACATGTAAAGGTCTACCAATGAAGTAAGTGATGTCCACTTCATTGCGCCAGTCATCATAAATGTATCCCTAAGCTTCTTATCTTGTTAGAGATGAACCGCCATATGTATCATCATACTATTTTGCATTTCCTAAATAGCGAATTTTAAGGAATAAATAGCGATTCTTTACCATTCCGAATTTGCGATGAGCAAATTGCTAATTGCAAATTACCCATTCATTTCCATGGGCCAGGAGGCCCATAGGAATGAAGGTGCAATTTGCGATTAGCAATTAGCTCATCGCAAATTAGGAATTTTTCCAAAGGTGCAGGGGTGTCTCAAGAACACCCTGCTGCACCCCTGAAAAAGAAATTTGGGGGCATATGGCGCACATAAATTTTAACAACATTCCTTTACCTCAAAAACGATTTTCAAGTCATAATTTGAAAACACTGCCCACGGGGAAATGACTTAAAATGTCCTTAAGACACATGAAAGTGTTTTTTTAAAGCCTTTGCAACTTTTTTGGGTCACTTTTAACATGGCTATGTAACTCAAACAGTCAAAATCTAAATTTACCATGCACAGGTGGGACCATATTTACAAGGAATGTGCTCCACGGGGAAAGGTCTTTTAATGTAATATGGGAAAAATAACATCAGAGACACTGAAATGCCTTATAAAGAAGCATACACCATTATGTCCTTGTCATAAATTTAAAAAACATTCCTTTTCCCCAAAAACGATTTTCAAATCATAATTTGAAAACACTGCACATGGGGAAATGACTTAAAATGTCCTTAAGACACATGAAAGCGTTTTTTGATTGCCTTTCCAGCATGGTTGGGTCAATTTTAACATGGCTATGTAACACAAACATTCAAAATCTAAATTTGCCATGCACAGGTGGGAGCATATTTACAAGGAATTTGCTCCACAGGGAAAGGTCTTACATTAAAATGGGAAAAATAACATCAGAGACACTCAATTGCCTTATAAAGAAGCATACACCATTATGTCCTTGTCATAAATATTAAAACCATTCCTTTTCCCCAAAAACGATTTTCAAATCATAATTTGAAAACACTGCACATGGGGAAATGACTTAAAATGTCCTTAAGACACATAAAAGCGTTTTTTGATTGCCTTTGCAGCATGTTTGTGTCACTTTTAACATGGCTATGTAACGCAAACATTCAAAATCTAAATTTGCCATGCACAGGTGGGAGCATATTTACAAGCAATTTGCTCCACAGGGAAAGGTCTTACATTAAAATGGGAAAAATAACATCAGAGACACTCAATTGCCTTATAAAGAAGCATACACCATTATGTCCTTGTCATAAATATTATAACCATTCCTTTTCCTCAAAAACGATTTTCAAGTCATAATTTGAAAACACTCCACAGCTCCTATGCACAAAAAAACCCTGTCAGTACTAATACTTCACATTGTCTCCAATTACAATTTCTCAAAGAAACAAAATCTATTTGTAAAACACTTGAGACAAAGCAACATTTGAAAAACACAACTTTCTTCATAATTTTCTCCTTAAAGCACACTATTCTCTATCTAAATTAAAGAAATCTTTTCTCACCTTAGCAAATACTTTGAGTTTCAAAACAGTCTCAGAAACACACCAATTTGTCTTCAGCAGAGCAAAAGGTATGCACTCCAGAGTCTGCAGCTATCAAAAGCACAGAAATGCTGTAATTCTTCACACATATCTCTCATGTCACCCAATCAAAACTCTTCCCTCACTTTTTTCAAATCAAAACCCTTCCCCCCTCTGCCCTTTCTGCCTTTTTTGCATAGCAACCACCTCCTTGAAGGCCTCTGGTGTTTGCAAGTTCACACAACAATGTTGCAATTGAACTCTGAACTCTCAGTGCACCTCATATCCAGTGCATTCTTTCATTTAATGATTTTTTCTTGACCACTCAAAATACATCTTTCAAAGAACTCATCCATGCACCCTAACCTTCTGTTTTCAGCAATCAAAATCCACCAATCACTGTTACTGCTTCATTAACACAGAAACTCCACAGTTTTTTTCATTTTAAACTCTCATTTTTTCAACTGCCATTTCATTGCCACACTTCATCTGACTGCAGGAGAACCTTCTCTCACCATGTTTTCTGTCTGGATTGTTGGACATAGTTACATCTATTGGGCTCAGAGGTATGCTGAGAACAGGAATTTACCTAACCTCAATTTACAAGATGTGGAAATTAAGTGGTTTGGCCACAGAGGATTAAAATGTCACCAATTGATACCATTGGTGAAAACCTTTATGCATTTGCCAAAACCTGACCTGTTAATTGTGCACTGTGGAGGTAATGATTTGGGCTCTTTGACTGGGGTAGGTCTGGAAATGCTTTTAAAGGACACCTTTGAGCAATTAATGGCACTTTTTCCTCAGACTGCCTTGGTATATTCAAATATATGCCAAAGACAGAAATGGAGGTGGTCAAACCAATTTTGTCCACAAATTGAGAAGTCGAGGAAGCATGTAAACAAATCTGTTTCAGCTTACATGAGAGACCATGGAATGGGCTCCCTGTACAACAATAACTTGCGTTACTACATGCAAGATATCTACAGAGGAGATGGAGTTCACTTCTCAGATGAGGGCAACAGAATTTTCATTCTGAATTTAAGACTGTGCATTGGTACCTACTTATAAGTACTTAAATGTACCATAAACCCAAAAGCTCTTCTCAGAGCTACCCTACATCTGATCACTCACAATTATTATTTTACTCTAACTTTTTTCACTAATTTTCAACAAAGTACGCTCCCCGGGGCGCTACCCGGTACGCGAACCGGAAGCTAACCTCGCGAAATTTTTTTTAAATTTTTTTTTTTCGCACATATAAGCCTCCTCAGCCACCCTCAGAAAACCTAGGGGGTCAAGATAAGTCTACCGTGCCCCCTTCTACCCATTCTGAACATTATTTGCCCTCCATCTTGTATCTTAAGTCGACCGAAACACAAAATGGTGGACTCCCGTAACGCTTAAGGTTCGCGTACCGGGGCGCTCGCCAGTTCGCGTACCGGGTCGCTCCCTGGGAAGCGCACCATCAAAAATTGTGGGAAAGTAGTTTACAGAAAAGCGACTGGAGACACTTTCACCAAATATAGATTAGCTCATAGTACATACCAATCCCTACCATTTTCACAAATTTGATTGAAATTCCATTTAACCATTTAGCCTGTACACCTCTCTAAATACTCTGAGGTAAATTACTTCACAAAACACATCTGAAGTGTTGGAATTGACAACCAATTAAAATGTTACTTTCATTTTCTACTTTTTTTACCTGACATTGGATTGGTTATGTACCTGAATATATATAAAGGAAGAGAGAGAAACACAGCCATTTTGACTACTACTTCCTGAACTACATTGCAAGATCATTTTCACTCACAACTTAAACTTGTTTTTAGAAGGTGAGATATTATTTTATAAATTTGAAAACATTTTCAGATAGTTATATACTATCCCTCTGTAAGAGTTAGACATTGAGAAAGGCTTCTTCATTATAATTATGGATTGATTTAGGTTTCTGTGGTATAATTATGAATTTACTTAGGCTTCTTCACAGGCACTTTTTAATAGTACTACTTCACGCCTGAAACCATACAGTGCCCATAGATTACTTCTCTGTTATAAACTCACAAGTACCTGTCTGAACTTAAACCCAACAGTGCCCTATCTCTACTGATATAATTATTTTTTATGCAAATTACAGCAATAAAATGGAAGGTGAGCAGAATATTTCCTTCGAAATTGTTCTGGAGAACAACACAGAAAAAGATATTGAGGATAATGATGACTCAGATTTCATGGATGAATCACGGGACCATGAATTAGTTCAATGTGTAGAATCTGTGGATCATTTACTTCATTATGATGACGGTCAAATGTGGGAAGTTATGTTCACTCAACAAGAGGACATATCTGACAGTCAAATGTTAGACATTCTATTAAATTTTGAAAAACAATCCGAAAAATAAAATTATATGTAATATTAAAAAATTATTTGAGTCTTTATTCATTTTTATATGTAATTCATAAACTAGTGAAATGTTAGAAATGTTATTAAATTTTGAAACACAATTACATTAATAAATAATTTTTTTAAAAATTAAAAAATTAAAAAATAATCAACAAAACCAACAATCAATTAACATACAGTATTTGAAAAGTCTATCATTCTTTTTTCCTTATAGTACGCTGCCCAGAACGCTTCCCGGTTCGCGAACCGGGCGCTACCCACGCAAAAAAACAAAAAAAAAGAAATTTTCTTTTTTGCCCCGCAGGGCCCTTTTAAAGCCTCTACATTAAACCTAGGGGGTCAGGGAGGATCTACTATGCCCCCTTATGGTCATTTCCCCCTTTGTTTTGGCCTCCTCTTGTCTCTCAATCCTACCGAGAGACAAGATGGCGGCCGCTCTGGACTGTTTAGAATGTTGACAGACACCGGACAGCCAATCAGCTTCGCTACGCGAAGTTCCGTTACGCGTAAAGTCCGCGAACCGGAGCGCTGCCCGGTCCGCTGTTACAGATATATATCTTTTTTTGAACGTTAATTTCTCAAAATCCACTGAAGCACATATATTGAGACCTAGCAAAGGCACATCGGGCTACCAGTCCCTACAATTTTGCCAAGTTTCGTGGAAATCCATTCAGCCGTTCGGGCTAAAAGTGAGGCCAACCGCCCTATGGAAAACTCAATGTTAAAAACACGTTTTGGGACCCCCCTTTTTTCTCGGCCCCCCCTTGACGAACCCCCCCCCAAATTTCCAGGGGCTGCTCAGAAACAAAATGTTCCATTTTCCAGAAAATTTCAGCCAATTCCGTCCACAAACGCCAAAGTTATTAGACATAGAATTTTCAAAAATCCCATAGGGAAAAAATCCTAACTATATATACCTACTGGCGACCGCCAGTAGGTAATATATATATATATTACCTACTGGCGGTCGCCAGTAGGTATATATAGTTAGAACCTAGTTTCCATAGGAAATCCGCAACATTCTATTGGGAATAACTTTGGCGCCGGTTCATGAATCTTTGCGAATTTCTCAAAGAAGATGGCCCGCTCCGCTCCGCTCCTTTCCTGAAAGTTTTGGAGGGCTTCGTCAAGTGGGGGCTGAGAAAAAAGGGGGGTCCCAAAATGTGTTTTCCCCATGTTATTTTCCATAGGACGATTAGACACGGCTACAGCCCGAACGGCTGAACGGAATTACTAGAAATTTGGCAAAATGGTAGAGTCTGATTCGCAGATCACGCTTTTGCTTAAATTTTGTAAATACCTCCAGTAGTTCCTGAGAAAATTAAAAGGAAAAAAAATTATATATCTGGGCGGAGCCTAACCACACATCTCATCGTGAGATCTGATTGGCTGTCAGCATTTCATCCAAGAAGTGTTGGCAGCCATCTTGGGACCAATATACATGATAGCACCTCATTAAAAAGCATTGCAGTTCATAGAAGGTTTTAGGACTTTAGTTACATTATAAACCATTTGTTGATGGTACCATACTCATTTTAGGAATTGTGGTGTGTTCTAAGGTGATTTTACCATGTGAAAAAGCCTTCTGCTGGGATATAATGAATCATGTTTGAAAGAAAACTATTATCTAATGCTTTTCCCACAGTGGTTTGGAAGGGGATCTATAAGCTAAACTGAAAGCATATTTTCTGTAAATTCACATTATCTTTCTCAGTCATGTGAGAATGAAGTCTGACATTCTCAGTAAAACATGTACATCCAACAAGGACAGAGACTGTCAAGTGATTCCTTTGTGTTCTACTGCAGCCTCCTAGAGTGTTCTAAAGAACTAGAGCGCTAACAGTCCTACTTATTACAAAGGTATGGCACACCTGAAGCCATCTTGATTGGAATAAAGTGGCGACTCTTAAAACATTTAATTTAAAAAGGAACAAAATGAGGGGGTATATTTTTCCATAGAAAGTATGATTAGTGCTGCAGAAAGAAGAATTAGGGCACATTTTGAGTGACTTCTCAAATCCTCTTCTCTTTCATTAAAACATTCTGACATGCAGTCTCCCAAGATGGCCACCAGAGACAAAAGAGCCCAAATGTAGCCCAAATATCACCCAGATGTAGCCCAAGTATAGCCCAATGACAGAATGTCCCAGAGTGTTCTAAAGAACAACTAGAGCGCTAACAGTCTTACTTATGACAAAAGTATGGCACACCAGAAGCCATCTTGATTGGAATTAAGTGGTAAGTCTGAAAACATTTAATTTAAAAAGGAACAAAATGAGGGGGGTCATTTTGCCATAGAAAGAATGATTAGTGCTTCAGAAAGAAAAATTAGGGCACATTTTGAGTGACTTCTCAAATCCTCTTCTATTTCATTAAAAAAATTCTGACATGCAGACTGAAACATGCACTTTGAATACCAGCAGCAGACTTCCCTGGTGAGCAGTAGCTTTACTACAGTGATCTAATGAGCAACTAGAGTGCTAACATTCAGAATTTATGGCAAATGTGTGACACATCTGAATGCCTTCTTAATGGAACCAAAGTAAAAAAGCATTGAAAATGCAATAGATCTCGCCCTCGTTTAAGTTAAAGCCATTCTGTTTGTAATGAGGTGGCTTTTTATCTTTGCTTTTATTAGTGTTTTTCAAACTTTTGTGTAAATAACATGCATATGTATGCATATATGTATATGTATGCATGCATTTATATTTGTATTTATATAGATATGCAGATTATATATGTTTATATATGTATGTATATATATATATATACACATACATATATATAAATGCATATGCATATATATGCATATATATATATGTGTATATGTGTGCGTGTAGAGAGAGGTAGAGAGGTAGAGGTAGAGAGGTAGAGGTAGAGAGGTAGAGGTAGAGAGGTAGATACTAGTAGAGAGAGGTAGAGAGGTAGAGAGTAGAGAGTGAGTAATAGAGAGTAGAGAGTGAGTAGTAGAGAGTAGTAGAGAGCAGTAGAGAGAGTAGCAGAGAGTGAGTAGTAGAGAGTAGTAGAGTGAGTAGTAGAGAATGAGTAGTAGAGAGTAGTAGAGAGTGAGTTGTAGCGAGTGAGTAGCAGAGAGGTAGAATAGTAGAGCGTAGTAGAGAGTGAGTAGTAGAGTGAGTAGTAGAGAGTAGTAGAGAGAGAGTAGTAGAGAGTGAGTAGTAGAGAGTAGTAGAGAGTGAGTAGTAGAGTCAGTAGTAGAGAGTGAGTAGTAGAGAGTAGTAGAGAGAGCGTAGTAGAGAGTGAGTAGTAGAGAGTAGTAGAGAGTGAGTAGTAGAGTGAGTAGTAGAGAGTGAGTAGTAGAGAGTAGTAGAGAGAGAGTAGTAGAGAGTGAGTAGTAGAGAGTAGTAGAGAGTGAGAAGTAGAGAGTAGTAGATAGTGAGTAGTAAAGAGTGAGTAGTAGAGAGAGAGTAGTAGAGAGTGAGTAGTAGAGAGTAGAGAGTAGTAGAGTGTGAGTAGTAGAGAGTAGTAGATAGTGAGTAGTAGGGAGTGAGTAGTAGAGAGAGAGTAGTAGAGAGTAGTAGAGAATGAGTAGTAGAGAGTGAGTATTAGAGAGTAGTGGAGTAGTAGAGAGTGAGTAGTAGAGAGTAGTGGAGAATATTCCAAAGTTTGGCACAGCACCACTTGCACAACAAGTCTAATCAAATCTTATTACTTAGAGTCCTTATTGAAGCGCTGAATCTTGGTGTATATACAAATGCTTTTATTTTCCTTTAGTTTATGTACCACAGCCAGCCGACGCGTTTCGTTCTGTACAACAGAACTTCTTCAGGGCGTTCTTATTTCCTTCAAGTTATGTCGGTATCCTGTTGTCATATAACTAGATATTTCTTCCAAATGTTAGACGAGACGTAAGTACATTCTTATTCAAAGTGACTAGGTATCAATTTTACCCACACAATTCGGGCAGACTTGAGTAATTTATAGCATCCTCAAAGTCAGTCTTTCAAAAATTCCTAAGTATAGGACATGATATTCCAAATCCAAATGTTTCTCAAGAAAAGTCATTTTCAATCGTTCGGAATATCGGCGTTTGGACAGATATGACCCACGGACACGGTTTATGACTTTTCTTGAGAAACATTTGGATTATCATGTCCTATACTTCGGAATTTTTGAAAGACTGACTTTGAGGATGCTATAAATTACTCAAGTCCATGGATGCTGCTGGGAACGCCCCCAGCAACACCCATTGCACACCCCTTTAACGCAGGACACTGCGTTAAAGGGACTGATATTTATCAGGCAGGATTACGCCACAAAAAGTGGCTTAGTCCTGCCTGATAAATATCACTCAGCCTTCTGCGCCACAGGAACGTCACAAAAAGTGCATCATTCATGACATGGTCAGTGACATCACTGATGGCATCACTGATAACATCTCAAATGACATCACTGATGACATCATCCATGTGACAATCAAATACACCTCTTCACACACTAATATAATCTTTCATCACTCACTGTAAAATAGAAAGTGTCATATTTGAAACCATTGACACACCAATAGAAATTTCTAAACACCCACTCAGTTATAGAACTATACACACATCTAATCACTTACCTATAGATTCAGTGTTATATGCAGTGAATAATCAACAGAACACTATCAAATATTCTTATACGCCTATTTCAACATTACACACCAGCACACATTGTATTCACTTATAAAGACATCCTTCTGACATATGCAAACAATTGATTATATTTACATTTACTCACCTACACACTTATACAAACACCACTTCATCTATTTATATACATAGTAACTCACACTTAGTGTGTTATAACATCACTATTACAAGTAGACAGTTATCCATATAGTGACTCATACAATCACTAAGTCTTAGGCACACTTAATTAGATATAACTGTCACATACACTGCCTTTCTTTTCAGGTTTAATGAAGATGTACCATTGAGAGAAATATTTCATCACCACCACACCCATAAACATATACACTCACTGAAACAACTGTTATAACATGTAGTCTTAACCTCATATACCTTCTGAATTAACTATTCACACATTTTTTGGCAATCACACCCCCCGCCCACCAAACCACATCAGCAGTGGATTGTGGGCGCGCAAGTTATAGTGAGTACAACTCACTATAACGGGGGAAGTTCAATGGTTTTGTATGAGTAAAATGTCCAGCTAACTATAATATATATATATATTTATATATACGTGCGCGGACGTGCGCGTCCCTTCGCGTGCGCGAGCTGCATGCTGCTTGGCTGCCAATGTCTGTCAACACTCCAAAACAGAAACTGTTGGCAGCCATCTTGTACCTCGGTAGACTGAGGCAGAAGAAAGCAGAAAAACAAACGTGTAGAACACAAAAAGGGGAGAGGGTAGAAATACCCTCACCCCCTAGGCCTGTTAAGGTGGTCCCACAAAGACCCCCAAGGCCAATTTTTTTTTTGTTTTTAAACCCGGTATGTTTTTTAAAAAATTACCTCCCAGGGGGACCAAATCGCGGGGGCATAGTGATAAAGAAGTGTGGGGGGTGCCCAATCCCCCCCACATTGCCTCGGGGACCGCCGCCCTCCGGGGCAAAGCAACACAGCCCCCTGGTGCATACTGGAGGCTCCTGGTGGGCTAGTTGGCCCCCAGGGACCCCCAGTATGCAAGGGGAATTAGTTCCCCCTCTTCAAACATGCACGGGGGCTGCGTTGCAGAGAGGTGTAAAAAAGGGTGTGGCCTCATTACACCTCTCTGCAATGCAGCCCCCTGGCGCATACTGGAGGCTCCTGGTGGGCTAGTTGGCCCCCAGGGACCTCCAGTATGCAAGGGGATTAGTTCCCCCTCTGCAAACGCGCCAGTGGGCTGCGTTGCAGAGAGGTGTAACAAGGGGCATAGCCTCATTTCACCTCTGTGCAATGCAGCCCCCTGGCGCATCCTGGAGGTTCCAGGTGGGCTAGTTGGCCCCCAGGGGCCCCCAGTATGCAAGGGGAATTAGTTCCCCCTCTTCAAACATGCACGGGGCTGCGTTGCAGAGAGGTGTAAAAAAGGGTGTGGCCTCATTACACCTCTCTGCAATGCGGGCCCTATGGTGCATACTGCAGGTTCAAGGTGGGCTAGTTGGCCCCCAGGGACCCCCAGTATGCAAGGGGAATTAGTTCCCCTCTGCAAACACGCGTTGCAGAGAGGTGTAAAAAGCGGCGTGGCTTCATTACACCTCTCTGCAATGCAGTCCCTTGGCGCATACTGGAGATTCCTGGTGGGCTTTCAGGTCTTATATAGTTAGGAATTAGCATTAAAAAACCTTTAAAATTCACTCAAAAAACTATACGTTTTAGGGGTGTTATAGCTAGCTGGACATTTCACTCATACAAAACCATTGAAATTGCTCCTATATAGTTAGTTGTACTAACTATATTTCGCGCACCCGCAATCCACTGCTGATGATGTCACATATTACATCATTCATGACATGGTCAGTGACATCACTGATGACATCTCAAATGACATCACTGATGACATCACTGATGACATCATCCACGTGACAATCACATACACCTTTTCATACACTAGTAAAATCTTTCATCACTCTTTGTAAAATACAGAGTATCATATTTGAATCCATTGTCACAGCAATACAAGTATCTAAAAACCCACTCAGTGATTCATAGATGTATACACACATCTAATCACTTACCTGTAGATTCACTCATACATGCTGTCAATGAACAATAGAACACTATCAAAAATACTTATACACCTATATCGACATTACACACCAGCACACATCCTATTCACATATGAAGTCATCCTACTCACTTATGCAAACAATGGATCATACGTACATATTTACTTAGCTACACACTTATACAAACACAACTTCATCTATTCATTTAGATAGTAAGTCATACTTAGTGAATTATGAAATCATTATTACAAGTATACAGTTATCCATACAGTCACTCACACAATCATTGAGTCTTATGTATACTTATTTATATACCTCAACTGACACATACACTGCCTTTTATTTTTCTAGTTTGTTGGACATGTACCATTGACACATATATTTGCTCACCACACCCATAAAGATATTCACTCACCCAAACAACTGTTAGAACATGTAGTTTTAACTTCATATATCTAGTGAATCAAGTATTCACACATCTTTGGGCAGTCACACACCCCCCACTGAACCACACACACATTCACTCTCCCATACAAATACTCAGTTAACTAATCAATAACTAATATAGACTTTCACATAGCTAGTTACCAACTGGAGAACCAGTTTACACAACAACTGACAAAGTGATACAGATATTCACACAGTTTAGTCACTATCCACTATATTTAGTGAGACACTATAAATTGGTCAAATAAACAGTCAATTACACTGCTACTAAATCCTCCATCTAAATATTTATTTTTATATATCCACTCATTCTTCAATGCAAATTGCTATATATATATATAATGCATATTTAAATAACGAAGCAAACCACATTCACTGCATGATGTCATCAGTGATGTGATCAGTGATGTCATTTGAGATGTCATCAGTGATGTCACTGACCATGTCATGAATGATGTAATATGTGACATCATCAGCAGTGGATTGCGGGTGCGCGAAATATGGCTAGTACAACTAACTATATAGGAGCAATTTCAATGGTTTTGTATGAGTGAAATGTCCAGCTAACTATAACACCCCTAAAACGTATAGTTTTTGAGTGAATTTTAAAGGTTTTTTTAATGCTAATTCCTAACTATACAAGGCCTGAAACCTATGGTTTTTTCAGTGAATATATATATATATATATATATATATATGCTTTAAAGATGCTCGCTAGCACATCTGCACCAGAGAAACAATGCCCGCACTCCAGGTAAGTCCAAAATAGATCTATTAAGATAGCTGACGCATTTCGACCATAGTATATTTACATCATCCAGGGAGTGTAAGTGTTTCATAAATGTTTCTGGGAGTTAAAAATATATACTAGGCTACTGCATATGTTACATTACTATTCTTTTTGTGCTACTTAGTAATACTGTTTCTAATCTATGCCATCTGAGTGGTATTGTGACAGTCTCTTTCAGTGTGGGAGTGGGTTTGTTATTGGCTGTTTGTGTGTGTGAGTGGCTGTATGGGTGAGTGCATGACTGTGTGAGTGGTTTTATGGGAGGGTGAGTGTGTGTGAGTGGCTTTGTGGGTTACTGAGTGACTATGTGAATGACTCTATGGATGAGTGACTGGGTGAGTAAGTGGATTTATGGGTAAGTGAGTGGCTGTTTAACAGGGTGTATGTGTAAGTGAGTAGGTGTGTGAGTGGCTGTTTTGCACAGTATGTGTATGAGTGGATGTATAGATGAGTGAGTGAGTGGGCACGTGAGTGATTGTATTGATGTATGAATGGGTATGTGAGTGAGTGTGAGAGTGGATCTATGGGTCTGTGAGTAGGAGTGGTTTTGTGGGTGTGTGAGTAGCTATATGGGTGAGTGAGGGGTTGTGTGAGTAGTTATATGAGTGTGTGTATGTGTGTGTCAGTAGCTGTATGGGTCTGTGAATGGGTATATGAATTTGCATGTGAGTGGGTGTATGAGAGGTTGTATTGGGGTATGAGTGGGTCTGTGGATGATGTCCTCAGTGATATCATCAGTGATGTCATCTGAGCTGTCATCACTCATGTCACTGACTATACTATGAGTGATGTAATATATAAGGTCACAAGCAGTGCATTGTTGGGGCGTAAGTTATAGTTACCTCAGATAACTATAACTGCTGAATTTCAGTGGTATTGTATGAATGAAACCTGAGCTTAACTAGAACATCCACGTAACCTTAGGTGTTTTCTGTAACCTTCGTTTTTCCCATGAATTTCAGTTTTTTTTATTCTATTTCCTAACTATACAATTCCTGTAATCTTTGTTTTTTTTAATTAATTTCAACAGTTTTAAAATTGTATTTCCTAACTGTAACCTGCAACCTTTGAGAGTGAGTGTGTGAGTGATTGTATAGGTAGGTGAGTGGGTATTTGAGTCTCTGAGTGTGTGAGTGAGTGGGTGCATGAGTGTCTGAGTGGGTCTGTAAGTGGTTGTGTGAGTATCAGAGTGTGTTTGGGAGTAAGTCCATGAGTCTGAGTGGCTCTGTGAGTGGGTGCATAGACCTCTGAGTGGGTCTGTGAATGGGAACATGAGTGTCTAAGTGAGTCTGTGAGTGGGTGGATGAGTGCATGAGTGAGTCTGTGAAAATGTGTGAGAATCTCTGAGTGGGTCTGTGAGTGGGTATATAAGTGTCTGAGTAGTTATGTGTGTAAGTATGTAAGAGCTTCTCAGTGGGTCTGTGAGTGGGTGAGTGAGGGCTTGAATGGATCTGTGCATGGGTGCATGAGTGTCTCAGTGTGTCTGTCAGTGGGTGCATGTGTCTCTGAATCGGTGTGTGTGAATGGGTCTGGGAGTGGGTTTGTGAGTGTATGAGGGGGTCTGTCAGTGGGATCGCAGTAAAAAAAGTAAGGGCCACACGGGAGCAGGTCCTCTTGCCAGCCCCCCTTTGATGGTCTCCTCTCCAGCTTGACTGAAGTCTGCTACTCTCTGTTGCATTCAGTTTTGTGCCGCCTCTGCTTGTTTTCTCCTCATTTTTTGCCTCCTCTCTTGCTTCTGCCCTCTATTTTGCCTCTTTATGCTAGCTCCTGGCCTTTATTCTGCCACTTGCTGCACCTTTCTGACCTGTATTATGCCTCTTGCTGCACCCCACCTCCAGCATTGCTACTGCACAGAGGGAGCTGCTGGAAAGGCAGCACCCTCCATGCAGTAGCAATAGTTTCTTCTCTTTCCCTGTCCTCATGTCTGCAGGCTGAGAAAGAGATGAAATCTCTGCTTCCAGTGGGTGGCGGCACTTTGACAGCTCCTGCCCACTGAAACTGAAGTGTTTGCTTTAGCTTGGCATGAGCTGTCACAGCTCCCGCCAAGCTCAAGCAAACAGCTATGTCCCGGGGATGGGCATCCCAGGACATAGCAGGAGCCAGCTCTGGGGGGTTGATGGCCCCAGAGCCATGTATGGATCCAGGGGGGGGGGGCGCCCCAGGGAAGTGGTGGTCCCCGGATCCGAGAAGGGCTCATGAGGGTGACAGCATAGCCCCCTTCCTTTATTTTATTTTTTTAAACCCCTGAGGAGATGGTGGTCCCCAGGGTGCCGGGGTCTATGTGGCCCCAGCTCCATATTTATCTTGGCCCCATGGAGCTGGTGGTCCCCAGGTATCAGGGGGGTCCACCCGCCTACCTCATCAATGTTATTTTAGCCCTGGGGAGGTGGTGATCCCTGTGGCTTATAAAGCCCACAGAAGGTGGCCTCGTGAGCCTGTCTCCTTTTTTATCTATTAAGCCCCATGGCAGTAGTGGTCCCCGGGCTCAATGAGACTTAGGAGGTGTGCCCCCCTCCTTTTTTAGAAAATAATTCCCTGGGACCCGGCCCACACAGGCTCTAATCAAAACAAGCGTGGGAGCCCGTGTGACACATCTGAATGCCTTCTTAATGGAACCAAAGTAAAAAAGCATTGAAAATGCAATAGATCTCGCCCTCGTTTAAGTTAAAGCCATTCTGTTTGTAATGAGGTGGCTTTTTATCTTTGCTTTTATTAGTGTATTTCAAACTTTAGTGTAAATACCATGCATATGTATGCATATATGTATATGTATGCATGCATTTATATTTGTATTTATATAGATATGCAGATTATATATGTTTATATATGTATGTATATATATATATATACACATACATATATATAAATGCATATGCATATATATGCATATATATATATTTGTATATGTGTGCGTGTAGAGAGAGGTAGAGAGGTAGAGGTAGAGAGGTAGAGGTAGAGAGGTAGAGGTAGAGAGGTAGAGACTAGTAGAGAGAGGTAGAGGAGTAGAGAGTGAGTAATAGAGAGTAGAGAGTGAGTAGTAGAGAGTAGTAGAGAGCAGTAGAGAGAGTAGCAGAGAGTAAGTAGTAGAGAGTAGTAGAGTGAGTAGTAGAGAATGAGTAGTAGAGAGTAGTAGAGAGTGAGTTGTAGCGAGTGAGTAGCAGAGAGGTAGAATAGTAGAGAGTAGTAGAGAGTGAGTAGTAGAGTGAGTAGTAGAGAGTAGTAGAGAGAGAGTAGTAGAGAGTGAGTAGTAGAGAGTGAGTAGTAGAGTCAGTAGTAGAGAGTGAGTAGTAGAGTGAGTAGTAGAGAGTAGTAGAGAGAGAGTAGTAGAGAGTGAGTAGTAGAGAGTGAGTAGTAGAGAGTGAGTAGTAGAGAGTGAGTAGTAGAGTCAGTAGTAGAGAGTGAGTAGTAGAGAGTAGTAGAGAGAGCGTAGTAGAGAGTGAGTAGTAGAGAGTAGTAGAGAGTGAGTAGTAGAGTGAGTAGTAGAGAGTGAGTAGTAGAGAGTAGTAGAGAGAGAGTAGTAGAGAGTGAGTAGTAGAGAGTAGTAGAGAGTGAGAAGTAGAGAGTAGTAGATAGTGAGTAGTAAAGAGTGAGTAGTAGAGAGAGAGTAGTAGAGAGTGAGTAGTAGAGAGTAGAGAGTAGTAGAGTGTGAGTAGTAGAGAGTAGTAGATAGTGAGTAGTAGGGAGTGAGTAGTAGAGAGAGAGTAGTAGAGAGTAGTAGAGAATGAGTAGTAGAGAGTGAGTATTAGAGAGTAGTGGAGTAGTAGAGAGTGAGTAGTAGAGAGTAGTGGAGAATATTCCAAAGTTTGGCACAGCACCACTTGCACAACAAGTCTAATCAAATCTTATTACTTAGAGTCCTTATTGAAGCGCTGAATCTTGGTGTATATACAAATGCTTTTATTTTCCTTTAGTTTATGTACCACAGCCAGCCGACGCGTTTCGTTCTGTACAACAGAACTTCTTCAGGGCGTTCTTATTTCCTTCAAGTTATGTCGGTATCCTGTTGTCATATAACTAGATATTTCTTCCAAATGTTAGACGAGACGTAAGTACATTCTTATTCAAAGTGACTAGGTATCAATTTTACCCACACAATTCGGGCAGACTTGAGTAATTTATAGCATCCTCAAAGTCAGTCTTTCAAAAATTCCTAAGTATAGGACATGATATTCCAAATCCAAATGTTTCTCAAGAAAAGTCATTTTCAATCGTTCGGAATATCGGCGTTTGGATAGATATGACCCACGGACACGGTTTATGACTTTTCTTGAGAAACATTTGGATTATCATGTCCTATACTTCGGAATTTTTGAAAGACTGACTTTGAGGATGCTATAAATTACTCAAGTCCATGGATGCTGCTGGGAACGCCCCCAGCAACACCCATTGCACACCCCTTTAACGCAGGACACTGCGTTAAAGGGACTGATATTTATCAGGCAGGATTACGCCACAAAAAGTGGCTTAGTCCTGCCTGATAAATATCACTCAGCCTTCTGCGCCACAGGAACGTCACAAAAAGTGCATCATTCATGACATGGTCAGTGACATCACTGATGGCATCACTGATAACATCTCAAATGACATCACTGATGACATCATCCATGTGACAATCAAATACACCTCTTCACACACTAGTATAATCTTTCATCACTCACTGTAAAATAGAAAGTGTCATATTTGAAACCATTGACACACCAATAGAAATTTCTAAACACCCACTCAGTTATAGAACTATACACACATCTAATCACTTACCTATAGATTCAGTGTTATATGCAGTGAATAATCAACAGAACACTATCAAATATTCTTATACGCCTATTTCAACATTACACACCAGCACACATTGTATTCACTTATAAAGACATCCTTCTGACATATGCAAACAATTGATTATATTTACATTTACTCACCTACACACTTATACAAACACCACTTCATCTATTTATATAGATAGTAACTCACACTTAGTGTGTTATAACATCACTATTACAAGTAGACAGTTATCCATATAGTGACTCATACAATCACTAAGTCTTAGGCACACTTAATTAGATATAACTGTCACATACACTGCCTTTCTTTTCAGGTTTAATGAAGATGTACCATTGAGAGAAATATTTCATCACCACCACACCCATAAACATATACACTCACTGAAACAACTGTTATAACATGTAGTCTTAACCTCATATACCTTCTGAATTAACTATTCACACATTTTTTGGCAATCACACCCCCCCCACCAAACCACATCAGCAGTGGATTGTGGGCGCGCAAGTTATAGTGAGTACAACTCACTATAACGGGGGAAGTTCAATGGTTTTGTATGAGTAAAATGTCCAGCTAACTATAATATATATATATTTATATATACGTGCGCGGACGTGCGCGTCCCTTCGCGTGCGCGAGCTGCATGCTGCTTGGCTGCCAATGTCTGTCAACACTCCAAAACAGAAATTGTTGGCAGCCATCTTGTACCTCGGTAGACTGAGGCAGAAGAAAGCAGAAAAACAAACATGTAGAACACAAAAAGGGGAGAGGGTAGAAATACCCTCACCCCCTAGGCCTGTTAAGGTGGTCCCACAAAGACCCCCAAGGCCAATTTTTTTTTTGTTTTTAAACTCGGTATGTTTTTTTTAAAATTACCTCCCAGGGGGACCAAATCGCGGGGGCATAGTGATAAAGAAGTGTGGGGGGTGCCCAATCCCCCCCACATTGCCTCAGGGACCGCCGCCCTCCGGGGCAAAGCAACACAGCCCCCTGGTGCATACTGGAGGCTCCTGGTGGGCTAGTTGGCCCCCAGGGACCCCCAGTATGCAAGGGGAATTAGTTCCCCCTATTCAAACATGCACGGGGGCTGCGTTGCAGAGAGGTGTAAAAAAGGGTGTGGCCTCATTACACCTCTCTGCAATGCAGCCCCCTGGCGCATACTGGAGGCTCCTGGTGGGCTAGTTGGCCCCCAGGGACCTCCAGTATGCAAGGGGATTAGTTCCCCCTCTGCAAACGCGCCAGTGGGCTGCGTTGCAGAGAGGTGTAACAAGGGGCATAGCCTCATTTCACCTCTGTGCAATGCAGCCCCCTGGCGCATCCTGGAGGTTCCAGGTGGGCTAGTTGGCCCCCAGGGGCCCCCAGTATGCAAGGGGAATTAGTTCCCCCTCTTCAAACATGCACGGGGCTGCGTTGCAGACAGGTGTAAAAAAGGGTGTGGCCTCATTACACCTCTCTGCAATGCGGGCCCTCTGGTGCATACTGCAGGTTCAAGGTGGGCTAGTTGGCCCCCAGGGACCCCCAGTATGCAAGGGGAATTAGTTCCCCTCTGCAAACACGCGTTGCAGAGAGGTGTAAAAAGCGGCGTGGCTTCATTACACCTCTCTGCAATGCAGTCCCTTGGCGCATACTGGAGATTCCTGGTGGGCTTTCAGGTCTTATATAGTTAGGAATTAGCATTAAAAAACCTTTAAAATTCACTCAAAAAACTATACGTTTTAGGGGTGTTATAGCTAGCTGGACATTTCACTCATACAAAACCATTGAAATTGCTCCTATATAGTTAGTTGTACTAACTATATTTCGCGCACCCGCAATCCACTGCTGATGATGTCACATATTACATCATTCATGACATGGTCAGTGACATCACTGATGACATCTCAAATGACATCACTGATGACATCACTGATGACATCATCCACGTGACAATCACATACACCTTTTCATACACTAGTAAAATCTTTCATCACTCTTTGTAAAATACAGAGTATCATATTTGAATCCATTGTCACAGCAATACAAGTATCTAAAAACCCACTCAGTGATTCATAGATGTATACACACATCTAATCACTTACCTGTAGATTCACTCATACATGCTGTCAATGAACAATAGAACACTATCAAAAATACTTATACACCTATATCGACATTACACACCAGCACACATCCTATTCACATATGAAGTCATCCTACTCACTTATGCAAACAATGGATCATACGTACATATTTACTTAGCTACACACTTATACAAACACAACTTCATCTATTCATTTAGATAGTAAGTCATACTTAGTGAATTATAAAATCATTATTACAAGTATACAGTTATCCATACAGTCACTCACACAATCATTGAGTCTTATGTATACTTATTTATATACCTCAACTGACACATACACTGCCTTTTATTTTTCTAGTTTGTTGGACATGTACCATTGACACATATATTTGTTCACCACACCCATAAAGATATTCACTCACCCAAACAACTGTTAGAACATGTAGTTTTAACTTCATATATCTAGTGAATCAAGTATTCACACATCTTTGGGCAGTCACACACCCCCCACTGAACCACACACACATTCACTCTCCCATACAAATACTCAGTTAACTAATCAATAACTAATATAGACTTTCACATAGCTAGTTACCAACTGGAGAACCAGTTTACACAACAACTGACAAAGTGATACAGATATTCACACAGTTTAGTCACTATCCACTATATTTAGTGAGACACTATAAATTGGTCAAATAAACAGTCAATTACACTGCTACTAAATCCTCCATCTAAATATTTATTTTTATATATCCACTCATTCTTCAATGCAAATTGCTATATATATATATAATGCATATTTAAATAACGAAGCAAACCACATTCACTGCATGATGTCATCAGTGATGTGATCAGTGATGTCATTTGAGATGTCATCAGTGATGTCACTGACCATGTCATGAATGATGTAATATGTGACATCATCAGCAGTGGATTGCGGGTGCGCGAAATATGGCTAGTACAACTAACTATATAGGAGCAATTTCAATGGTTTTGTATGAGTGAAATGTCCAGCTAACTATAACACCCCTAAAACGTATAGTTTTTGAGTGAATTTTAAAGGTTTTTTTAATGCTAATTCCTAACTATACAAGGCCTGAAACCTATGGTTTTTTCAGTGAATATATATATATATATATATATATATATATATATATGCTTTAAAGATGCTCGCTAGCACATCTGCACCAGAGAAACAATGCCCGCACTCCAGGTAAGTCCAAAATAGATCTATTAAGATAGCTGACGCATTTCGACCATAGTATATTTATATCATCCAGGGAGTGTAAGTGTTTCATAAATGTTTCTGGGAGTTAAAAATATATACTAGGCTACTGCATATGTTACATTACTATTCTTTTTGTGCTACTTAGTAATACTGTTTCTAATCTATGCCATCTGAGTGGTATTGTGACAGTCTCTTTCAGTGTGGGAGTGGGTTTGTTATTGGCTGTTTGTGTGTGTGAGTGGCTGTATGGGTGAGTGCATGACTGTGTGAGTGGTTTTATGGGAGGGTGAGTGTGTGTGAGTGGCTTTGTGGGTTACTGAGTGACTATGTGAATGACTCTATGGATGAGTGACTGGGTGAGTAAGTGGATTTATGGGTAAGTGAGTGGCTGTTTAACAGGGTGTATGTGTAAGTGAGTAGGTGTGTGAGTGGCTGTTTTGCACAGTATGTGTATGAGTGGATGTATAGATGAGTGAGTGAGTATGCACGTGAGTGATTGTATTGATGTATGAATGGGTATGTGAGTGAGTGTGAGAGTGGATCTATGGGTCTGTGAGTGGGAGTGGTTTTGTGAGTGTGTGAGTAGCTATATGGGTCTGTGAGTGGCTGTGTGAGTAGCTGTTTGGGTGAGTGAGTGGTTGTGTGAGTGGTTATATGAGTGAGTGTAAGTGTGTATCAGTGGCTGTATGGGTATTAGAGTGGTTGTATGGGTATGTGAGTGAGTGTGAGAGTGGATCTATGGGTCTGTGAGTAGGAGTGGTTTTGTGGGTGTGTGAGTAGCTATATGGGTGAGTGAGGGGTTGTGTGAGTAGTTATATGAGTGTGTGTATGTGTGTGTCAGTAGCTGTATGGGTCTGTGAATGGGTATATGAATTTGCATGTGAGTGGGTGTATGAGAGGTTGTATTGGGGTATGAGTGGGTCTGTGGATGATGTCCTCAGTGATATCATCAGTGATGTCATCTGAGCTGTCATCACTCATGTCACTGACTATACTATGAGTGATGTAATATATAAGGTCACAAGCAGTGCATTGTTGGGGCGTAAGTTATAGTTACCTCAGATAACTATAACTGCTGAATTTCAGTGGTATTGTATGAATGAAACCTGAGCTTAACTAGAACATCCACGTAACCTTAGGTGTTTTCTGTAACCTTCGTTTTTCCCATGAATTTCAGTTTTTTTTATTCTATTTCCTAACTATACAATTCCTGTAATCTTTGTTTTTTTCAATTAATTTCAACAGTTTTAAAATTGTATTTCCTAACTGCAACCTGCAACCTTTGAGAGTGAGTGTGTGAGTGATTGTATAGGTAGGTGAGTGGGTATTTGAGTCTCTGAGTGTGTGAGTGAGTGGGTGCATGAGTGTCTGAGTGGGTCTGTAAGTGGTTGTGTGAGTATCAGAGTGTGTTTGGGAGTAAGTCCATGAGTCTGAGTGGCTCTGTGAGTGGGTGCATAGACCTCTGAGTGGGTCTGTGAATGGGAACATGAGTGTCTAAGTGAGTCTGTGAGTGGGTGGATGAGTGCATGAGTGAGTCTGTGAAAATGTGTGAGAATCTCTGAGTGGGTCTGTGAGTGGGTATATAAGTGTCTGAGTAGTTATGTGTGTAAGTATGTAAGAGCTTCTCAGTGGGTCTGTGAGTGGGTGAGTGAGGGCTTGAATGGATCTGTGCATGGGTGCATGAGTGTCTCAGTGTGTCTGTCAGTGGGTGCATGTGTCTCTGAATCGGTGTGTGTGAATGGGTCTGGGAGTGGGTTTGTGAGTGTATGAGGGGGTCTGTCAGTGGGATCGCAGTAAAAAAAGTAAGGGCCACACGGGAGCAGGTCCTCTTGCCAGCCCCCCTTTGATGGTCTCCTCTCCAGCTTGACTGAAGTCTGCTACTCTCTGTTGCATTCAGTTTTGTGCCGCCTCTGCTTGTTTTCTCCTCATTTTTTGCCTCCTCTCTTGCTTCTGCCCTCTATTTTGCCTCTTTATGCTAGCTCCTGGCCTTTATTCTGCCACTTGCTGCACCTTTCTGACCTGTATTATGCCTCTTGCTGCACCCCACCTCCAGCATTGCTACTGCACAGAGGGAGCTGCTGGAAAGGCAGCACCCTCCATGCAGTAGCAATAGTTTCTTCTCTTTCCCTGTCCTCATGCCTGCAGGCTGAGAAAGAGATGAAATCTCTGCTTCCAGTGGGTGGCGGCACTTTGACAGCTCCTGCCCACTGAAACTGAAGTGTTTGCTTTAGCTTGGCATGAGCTGTCACAGCTCCCGCCAAGCTCAAGCAAACAGCTATGTCCCGGGGATGGGCATCCCAGGACATAGCAGGAGCCAGCTCTGGGGGGTTGATGGCCCCAGAGCCATGTATGGATCCAGGGGGGGGGGCTCCCCAGGGAAGTGGTGGTCCCCGGATCCGAGAAGGGCTCATGAGGGTGACAGCATAGCCCCCTTCCTTTATTTTATTTTTTAAACCCCTGAGGAGATGGTGGTCCCCAGGGTGCCGGGGTCTATGTGGCCCCCGCTCCATATTTATCTTGGCCCCATGGAGCTGGTGGTCCCCAGGTATCAGGGGGGTCCACCCGCCTACCTCATCAATGTTATTTTAGCCCTGGGGAGGTGGTGATCCCTGTGGCTTATAAAGCCCACAGAAGGTGGCCTCGTGAGCCTGTCTCCTTTTTTATCTATTAAGCCCCATGGCAGTAGTGGTCCCCGGGCTCAATGAGACTTAGGAGGTGTGCCCCCCTCCTTTTTTAGAAAATAATTCCCTGGGACCCGGCCCACACAGGCTCTAATCAAAACAAGCGTGGGAGCCCGTGTGACACATCTGAATGCCTTCTTAATGGAACCAAAGTAAAAAAGCATTGAAAATGCAATAGATCTCGCCCTCGTTTAAGTTAAAGCCATTCTGTTTGTAATGAGGTGGCTTTTTATCTTTGCTTTTATTAGTGTATTTCAAACTTTTGTGTAAATAACATGCATATGTATGCATATATGTATATGTATGCATGCATTTATATTTGTATTTATATAGATATGCAGATTAAATATGTTTATATATGTATGTATATATATATATATATACACATACATACATATAAATGCATATGCATATATATGCATATAAATATATTTGTATATGTGTGCGTGTAGAGAGAGGTAGAGAGGTAGAGGTAGAGAGGTAGAGGTAGAGAGGTAGAGGTAGAGAGGTAGAGACTAGTAGAGAGAGGTAGAGAGGTAGAGAGTAGAGAGTGAGTAATAGAGAGTAGAGAGTGAGTAGTAGAGAGTAGTAGAGAGCAGTAGAGAGAGTAGCAGAGAGTGAGTAGTAGAGAGTAGTAGAGTGAGTAGTAGAGAATGAGTAGTATAGAGTAGTAGAGAGTGAGTTGTAGCGAGTGAGTAGCAGAGAGGTAGAATAGTAGAGAGTAGTAGAGAGTGAGTAGTAGAGTGAGTAGTAGAGAGTAGTAGAGAGAGAGTAGTAGAGAGTGAGTAGTAGAGAGTAGTAGAGAGTGAGTAGTAGAGTCAGTAGTAGAGAGTGAGTAGTAGAGAGTAGTAGAGAGAGCGTAGTAGAGAGTGAGTAGTAGAGAGTAGTAGAGAGTGAGTAGTAGAGTGAGTAGTAGAGAGTGAGTAGTAGAGAGTAGTAGAGAGAGAGTAGTAGAGAGTGAGTAGTAGAGAGTAGTAGAGAGTGAGAAGTAGAGAGTAATAGAGAGTGAGTAGTAAAGAGTGAGTAGTAGAGAGAGAGTAGTAGAGAGTGAGTAGTAGAGAGTAGAGAGTAGTAGAGTGTGAGTAGTAGAGAGTAGTAGATAGTGAGTAGTAGGGAGTGAGTAGTAGAGAGAGAGTAGTAGAGAGTACTAGAGTAGTAGAGAATGAGTAGTAGAGAGTGAGTATTAGAGAGTAGTGGAGTAGTAGAGAGTGAGTAGTAGAGAGTAGTGGAGAATATTCCAAAGTTTGGCACAGCACCACTTGCACAACAAGTCTAATCAAATCTTATTACTTAGAGTCCTTATTGAAGCGCTGAATCTTGGTGTATATACAAATGCTTTTATTTTCCTTAAGTTTATGTACCACAGCCAGCCGACGCGTTTCATACTGTACAACAGAACTTCTTCAGGGCGTTCTTATTTCCTTCAAGTTATGTCGGTATCCTGTTGTCATATAACTAGATATTTCTTCCAAATGTTAGACGAGACGTAAGTACATTCTTATTTAAAGTGACTATGTATCTATTTTACCCACACAATTCGGGCAGACTTGAGTAATTTATAGCATCCTCAAAGTCAGTCTTTCAAAAATTCCTAAGTATAGGACATGATATTCCAAATCCAAATGTTTCTCAAGAAAAGTCATTTTCAATCGTTCGGAATATCGGCGTTTGGACAGATATAACCCACGGACACGGTTTATGACTTTTCTTGAGAAACATTTGGATTATCATGTCCTATACTTCGGAATTTTTGAAAGACTGACTTTGAGGATGCTATAAATTACTCAAGTCCATGGATGCTGCTGGGAACGCCCCCAGCAACACCCATTGCACACCCCTTTAACGCAGGACACTGCGTTAAAGGGACTGATATTTATCAGGCAGGATTACGCCACAAAAAGTGGCTTAGTCCTGCCTGATAAATATCACTCAGCCTTCCGCGCCACCGGAACGTCACAAAAAGTGCATCATTCATGACATGGTCAGTGACATCACTGATGGCATCACTGATAACATCTCAAATGACATCACTGATGACATCATCCATGTGACAATCAAATACACCTCTTCACACACTAGTATAATCTTTCATCACTCACTGTAAAATAGAAAGTGTCATATTTGAAACCATTGACACACCAATAGAAATTTCTAAACACCCACTCAGTTATAGAACTATACACACATCTAATCACTTACCTATAGATTCAGTGTTATATGCAGTGAATAATCAACAGAACACTATCAAATATTCTTATACGCCTATTTCAACATTACACACCACCACACATTGTATTCACTTATAAAGACATCCTTCTGACATATGCAAACAATTGATTATACTTACATTTACTCACCTACACACTTATACAAACACCACTTCATCTATTTATATAGATAGTAACTCACACTTAGTGTGTTATAACATCACTATTACAAGTAGACAGTTATCCATATAGTGACTCATACAATCACTAAGTCTTAGGCACACTTAATTAGATATAACTGTCACATACACTGCCTTTCTTTTCAGGTTTAATGAAGATGTACCATTGAGAGAAATATTTCATCACCACCACACCCATAAACATATACACTCACTGAAACAACTGTTATAACATGTAGTCTTAACCTCATATACCTTCTGAATTAACTATTCACACATTTTTTGGCAATCACACCCCCCCCCACCAAACCACATCAGCAGTGGATTGTGGGCGCAAGTTATAGTGAGTACAACTAACTATAACGGGGGAAGTTCAATGGTTTTGTATGAGTAAAATGTCCAGCTAACTATAATATATATATATATTTATATATACGTGCGCGTCCCTTCGTGTGCGCGAGCTGCATGCTGCTTGGCTGCCAATGTCTGTCAACACTCCAAAACAGAAATTGTTGGCAGCCATCTTGTACCTCGGTAGACTGAGGCAGAAGAAAGCAGAAAAACAAACGTGTAGAACACAAAAAGGGGAGAGGGTAGAAATACCCTCACCCCCTAGGCCTGTTAAGGTGGTCCCACAAAGACCCCCAAGGCCAATTTTTTTTTTGTTTTTAAACCCGGTATGTTTTTTTAAAAATTACCTCCCAGGGGGACCAAATCGCGGGGGCATAGTGATAAAGAAGTGTGGGGGGTGCCCAATCCCCCCCACATTGCCTCGGGGACCGCCGCCCTCCGGGGCAAAGCAACACAGCCCCCTGGTGCATACTGGAGGCTCCTGGTGGGCTAGTTGGCCCCCAGGGACCCCCAGTATGCAAGGGGAATTAGTTCCCCCTCTTCAAACATGCACGGGGGCTGCGTTGCAGAGAGGTGTAAAAAAGGGTGTGGCCTCATTACACCTCTCTGCAATGCAGCCCCCTGGCGCATACTGGAGGCTCCTGGTGGGCTAGTTGGCCCCCAGGGACCTCCAGTATGCAAGGGGATTAGTTCCCCCTCTGCAAACGCGCCAGTGGGCTGCATTGCAGAGAGGTGTAACAAGGGGCATAGCCTCATTTCACCTCTGTGCAATGCAGCCCCCTGGCGCATCCTGGAGGTTCCAGGTGGGCTAGTTGGCCCCCAGGGGCCCCCAGTATGCAAGGGGAATTAGTTCCCCCTCTTCAAACATGCACGGGGCTGAGTTGCAGAGAGGTGTAAAAAAGGGTGTGGCCTCATTACACCTCTCTGCAATGCGGGCCCTCTGGTGCATACTGCAGGTTCAAGGTGGGCTAGTTGGCCCCCAGGGACTCCCAGTATGCAAGGGGAATTAGTTCCCCTCTGCAAACACGCGTTGCAGAGAGGTGTAAAAAGCGGCGTGGCTTCATTACACCTCTCTGCAATGCAGTCCCTTGGCGCATACTGGAGATTCCTGGTGGGCTTTCAGGTTTTATATAGTTAGGAATTAGCATTAAAAAACCTTTAAAATTCACTCAAAAAACTATACGTTTTAGGGGTGTTATAGCTAGCTGGACATTTCACTCATACAAAACCATTGAAATTGCTCCTATATAGTTAGTTGTACTAACTATATTTCGCGCACCCGCAATCCACTGCTGATGATGTCACATATTACATCATTCATGACATGGTCAGTGACATCACTGATGACATCTCAAATGACATCACTGATGACATCACTGATGACATCATCCACGTGACAATCACATACACCTTTTCATACACTAGTAAAATCTTTCATCACTCTTTGTAAAATACAGAGTATCATATTTGAATCCATTGTCACAGCAATACAAGTATCTAAAAACCCACTCAGTGATTCATAGATGTATACACACATCTTATCACTTACCTGTAGATTCACTCATACATGCTGTCAATGAACAATAGAACACTATCAAAAATACGTATACACCTATATCGACATTACACACCAGCACACATCCTATTCACATATGAAGTCATCCTACTCACTTATGCAAGCAATGGATCATACGTACATATTTACTTAGCTACACACTTATACAAACACAACTTCATCTATTCATTTAGATAGTAAGTCATACTTAGTGAATTATAAAATCATTATTACAAGTATACAGTTATCCATACAGTCACTCACACAATCATTGAGTCTTATGTATACTTATTTATATACCTCAACTGACACATACACTGCCTTTTATTTTTCTAGTTTGTTGGACATGTACCATTGACACATATATTTGCTCACCACACCCATAAAGATATTCACTCACCCAAACAACTGTTAGAACATGTAGTTTTAACTTCATATATCTAGTGAATCAAGTATTCACACATCTTTGGGCAGTCACACACCCCCCACTGAACCACACACACATTCACTCTCCCATACAAATACTCAGTTAACTAATCAATAACTAATATAGACTTTCACATAGCTAGTTACCAACTGGAGAACCAGTTTACACAACAACTGACAAAGTGATACAGATATTCACACAGTTTAGTCACTATCCACTATATTTAGTGAGACACTATAAATTGGTCAAATAAACAGTCAATTACACTGCTACTAAATCCTCCATCTAAATATTTATTTTTATATATCCACTCATTCTTCAATGCAAATTGCTATATATATATATAATGCATATTTAAATAACGAAGCAAACCACATTCACTGCATGATGTCATCAGTGATGTGATCAGTGATGTCATTTGAGATGTCATCAGTGATGTCACTGACCATGTCATGAATGATGTAATATGTGACATCATCAGCAGTGGATTGCGGGTGCGCGAAATATGGCTAGTACAACTAACTATATAGGAGCAATTTCAATGGTTTTGTATGAGTGAAATGTCCAGCTAACTATAACACCCCTAAAACGTATACTTTTTGAGTGAATTTTAAAGGTTTTTTTAATGCTAATTCCTAACTATATAAGGCCTGAAACCTATGGTTTTTTCAGTGAATATATATATATATATATATATATATATATATATATATATGCTTTAAAGATGCTCGCTAGCACATCTGCACCAGAGAAACAATGCCCGCACTCCAGGTAAGTCCAAAATAGATCTATTAAGATAGCTGACGCATTTCGACCATATTATATTTACATCATCCAGGGAGTGTAAGTGTTTCATAAATGTTTCTGGGAGTTAAAAATATATACTAGGCTACTGCATATGTTACATTACTATTCTTTTTGTGCTACTTAGTAATACTGTTTCTAATCTATGCCATCTGAGTGGTATTGTGACAGTCTCTTTCAGTGTGGGAGTGGGTTTGTTATTGGCTGTTTGTGTGTGTGAGTGGCTGTATGGGTGAGTGCATGACTGTGTGAGTGGTTTTATGGGAGGGTGAGTGTGTGTGAGTGGCTTTGTGGGTTACTGAGTGACTATGTGAATGACTCTATGGATGAGTGACTGGGTGAGTAAGTGGATTTATGGGTAAGTGAGTGGCTGTTTAACAGGGTGTATGTGTAAGTGAGTAGGTGTGTGAGTGGCTGTTTTGCACAGTATGTGTATGAGTGGATGTATAGATGAGTGAGTGAGTGGGCACGTGAGTGATTGTATTGATGTATGAATGGGTATGTGAGTGAGTGTGAGAGTGGATCTATGGGTCTGTGAGTGGGAGTGGTTTTGTGAGTGTGTGAGTAGCTATATGGGTCTGTGAGTGGCTGTGTGAGTAGCTGTTTGGGTGAGTGAGTGGTTGTGTGAGTGGTTATATGAGTGAGTGTAAGTGTGTATCAGTGGCTGTATGGGTATTAGAGTGGTTGTATGGGTATGTGAGTGAGTGTGAGAGTGGATCTATGGGTCTGTGAGTAGGAGTGGTTTTGTGGGTGTGTGAGTAGCTATATGGGTGAGTGAGGGGTTGTGTGAGTAGTTATATGAGTGTGTGTATGTGTGTGTCAGTAGCTGTATGGGTCTGTGAATGGGTATATGAATTTGCATGTGAGTGGGTGTATGAGAGGTTGTATTGGGGTATGAGTGGGTCTGTGGATGATGTCCTCAGTGATATCATCAGTGATGTCATCTGAGCTGTCATCACTCATGTCACTGACTATACTATGAGTGATGTAATATATAAGGTCACAAGCAGTGCATTGTTGGGGCGTAAGTTATAGTTACCTCAGATAACGATAACTGCTGAATTTCAGTGGTATTGTATGAATGAAACCTGAGCTTAACTAGAACATCCACGTAACCTTAGGTGTTTTCTGTAACCTTCGTTTTTCCCATGAATTTCAGTTTTTTTCGTTCTATTTCCTAACTATACAATTCCTGTAATCTTTGTTTTTTTCAATTAATTTCAACAGTTTTAAAATTGTATTTCCTAACTGTAACCTGCAACCTTTGAGAGTGAGTGTGTGAGTGATTGTATAGGTAGGTGAGTGGGTATTTGAGTCTCTGAGTGTGTGAGTGAGTGGGTGCATGAGTGTCTGAGTGGGTCTGTAAGTGGTTGTGTGAGTATCAGAGTGTGTTTGGGAGTAAGTCCATGAGTCTGAGTGGCTCTGTGAGTGGGTGCATAGACCTCTGAGTGGGTCTGTGAATGGGAACATGAGTGTCTAAGTGAGTCTGTGAGTGGGTGGATGAGTGCATGAGTGCGTCTGTGAAAATGTGTGAGAATCTCTGAGTGGGTCTGTGAGTGGGTATATAAGTGTCTGAGTAGTTATGTGTGTAAGTATGTAAGAGCTTCTCAGTGGGTCTGTGAGTGGGTGAGTGAGGGCTTGAATGGATCTGTGCATGGGTGCATGAGTGTCTCAGTGTGTCTGTCAGTGGGTGCATGTGTCTCTGAATCGGTGTGTGTGAATGGGTCTGGGAGTGGGTTTGTGAGTGTATGAGGGGGTCTGTCAGTGGGATCGCAGTAAAAAAAGTAAGGGCCACACGGGAGCAGGTCCTCTTGCCAGCCCCCCTTTGATGGTCTCCTCTCCAGCTTGACTGAAGTCTGCTACTCTCTGTTGCATTCAGTTTTGTGCCGCCTCTGCTTGTTTTCTCCTCATTTTTTGCCTCCTCTCTTGCTTCTGCCCTCTATTTTGCCTCTTTATGCTAGCTCCTGGCCTTTATTCTGCCACTTGCTGCACCTTTCTGACCTGTATTATGCCTCTTGCTGCACCCCACCTCCAGCATTGCTACTGCACAGAGGGAGCTGCTGGAAAGGCAGCACCCTCCATGCAGTAGCAATAGTTTCTTCTCTTTCCCTGTCCTCATGTCTGCAGGCTGAGAAAGAGATGAAATCTCTGCTTCCAGTGGGTGGCGGCACTTTGACAGCTCCTGCCCACTGAAACTGAAGTGTTTGCTTTAGCTTGGCATGAGCTGTCACAGCTCCCGCCAAGCTCAAGCAAACAGCTATGTCCCGGGGATGGGCATCCCAGGACATAGCAGGAGCCAGCTCTGGGGGGTTGATGGCCCCAGAGCCATGTATGGATCCAGGGGGGGGGGCCCCAGGGAAGTGGTGGTCCCCGGATCCGAGAAGGGCTCATGAGGGTGACAGCATAGCCCCCTTCCTTTATTTTATTTTTTTAAACCCCTGAGGAGATGGTGGTCCCCAGGGTGCCGGGGTCTATGTGGCCCCCGCTCCATATTTATCTTGGCCCCATGGAGCTGGTGGTCCCCAGGTATCAGGGGGGTCCACCCGCCTACCTCATCAATGTTATTTTAGCCCTGGGGAGGTGGTGATCCCTGTGGCTTATAAAGCCCACAGAAGGTGGCCTCGTGAGCCTGTCTCCTTTTTTATCTATTAAGCCCCATGGCAGTAGTGGTCCCCGGGCTCAATGAGACTTAGGAGGTGTGCCCCCCTCCTTTTTTAGAAAATAATTCCCTGGGACCCGGCCCACACAGGCTCTAATCAAAACAAGCGTGGGAGCCCGTGTGACACATCTGAATGCCTTCTTAATGGAACCAAAGTAAAAAAGCATTGAAAATGCAATAGATCTCGCCCTCGTTTAAGTTAAAGCCATTCTGTTTGTAATGAGGTGGCTTTTTATCTTTGCTTTTATTAGTGTATTTCAAACTTTTGTGTAAATAACATGCATATGTATGCATATATGTATATGTATGCATGCATTTATATTTGTATTTATATAGATATGCAGATTATATATGTTTATATATGTATGTATATATATATATATACACATACATATATATAAATGCATATGCATATATATGCATATATATATATTTGTATATGTGTGCGTGTAGAGAGAGGTAGAGAGGTAGAGGTAGAGAGGTAGAGGTAGAGAGGTAGAGGTAGAGAGGTAGAGACTAGTAGAGAGAGGTAGAGGAGTAGAGAGTGAGTAATAGAGAGTAGAGAGTGAGTAGTAGAGAGTAGTAGAGAGCAGTAGAGAGAGTAGCAGAGAGTGAGTAGTAGAGAGTAGTAGAGTGAGTAGTAGAGAATGAGTAGTAGAGAGTAGTAGAGAGTGAGTTGTAGCGAGTGAGTAGCAGAGAGGTAGAATAGTAGAGAGTAGTAGAGAGTGAGTAGTAGAGTGAGTAGTAGAGAGTAGTAGAGAGAGAGTAGTAGAGAGTGAGTAGTAGAGAGTAGTAGAGAGTGAGTAGTAGAGTCAGTAGTAGAGAGTGAGTAGTAGAGTGAGTAGTAGAGAGTAGTACAGAGAGAGTAGTAGAGAGTGAGTAGTAGAGAGTGAGTAGTAGAGTCAGTAGTAGAGAGTGAGTAGTAGAGAGTAGTAGAGAGAGCGTAGTAGAGAGTGAGTAGTAGAGAGAAGTAGAGAGTGAGTAGTAGAGTGAGTAGTAGAGAGTGAGTAGTAGAGAGTAGTAGAGAGAGAGTAGTAGAGAGTGAGTAGTAGAGAGTAGTAGAGAGTGAGAAGTAGAGAGTAGTAGATAGTGAGTAGTAAAGAGTGAGTAGTAGAGAGAGAGTAGTAGAGAGTGAGTAGTAGAGAGTAGAGAGTAGTAGAGTGTGAGTAGTAGAGAGTAGTAGATAGTGAGTAGTAGGGAGTGAGTAGTAGAGAGAGAGTAGTAGAGAGTAGTAGAGAATGAGTAGTAGAGAGTGAGTATTAGAGAGTAGTGGAGTAGTAGAGAGTGAGTAGTAGAGAGTAGTGGAGAATATTCCAAAGTTTGGCACAGCACCACTTGCACAACAAGTCTAATCAAATCTTATTACTTAGAGTCCTTATTGAAGCGCTGAATCTTGGTGTATATACAAATGCTTTTATTTTCCTTTAGTTTATGTACCACAGCCAGCCGACGCGTTTCGTTCTGTACAACAGAACTTCTTCAGGGCGTTCTTATTTCCTTCAAGTTATGTCGGTATCCTGTTGTCATATAACTAGATATTTCTTCCAAATGTTAGACGAGACGTAAGTACATTCTTATTCAAAGTGACTAGGTATCAATTTTACCCACACAATTCGGGCAGACTTGAGTAATTTATAGCATCCTCAAAGTCAGTCTTTCAAAAATTCCTAAGTATAGGACATGATATTCCAAATCCAAATGTTTCTCAAGAAAAGTCATTTTCAATCGTTCGGAATATCGGCGTTTGGACAGATATGACCCACGGACACGGTTTATGACTTTTCTTGAGAAACATTTGGATTATCATGTCCTATACTTCGGAATTTTTGAAAGACTGACTTTGAGGATGCTATAAATTACTCAAGTCCATGGATGCTGCTGGGAACGCCCCCAGCAACACCCATTGCACACCCCTTTAACGCAGGACACTGCGTTAAAGGGACTGATATTTATCAGGCAGGATTACGCCACAAAAAGTGGCTTAGTCCTGCCTGATAAATATCACTCAGCCTTCTGCGCCACAGGAACGTCACAAAAAGTGCATCATTCATGACATGGTCAGTGACATCACTGATGGCATCACTGATAACATCTCAAATGACATCACTGATGACATCATCCATGTGACAATCAAATACACCTCTTCACACACTAGTATAATCTTTCATCACTCACTGTAAAATAGAAAGTGTCATATTTGAAACCATTGACACACCAATAGAAATTTCTAAACACCCACTCAGTTATAGAACTATACACACATCTAATCACTTACCTATAGATTCAGTGTTATATGCAGTGAATAATCAACAGAACACTATCAAATATTCTTATACGCCTATTTCAACATTACACACCAGCACACATTGTATTCACTTATAAAGACATCCTTCTGACATATGCAAACAATTGATTATATTTACATTTACTCACCTACACACTTATACAAACACCACTTCATCTATTTATATAGATAGTAACTCACACTTAATGTGTTATAACATCACTATTACAAGTATACAGTTATCCATATAGTGACTCATACAATCACTAAGTCTTAGGCACACTTAATTAGATATAACTGTCACATACACTGCCTTTCTTTTCAGGTTTAATGAAGATGTACCATTGAGAGAAATATTTCATCACCACCACACCCATAAACATATACACTCACTGAAACAACTGTTATAACATGTAGTCTTAACCTCATATACCTTCTGAATTAACTATTCACACATTTTTTGGCAATCACACCCCCCCCCACCAAACCACATCAGCAGTGGATTGTGGGCGCGCAAGTTATAGTGAGTACAACTCACTATAACGGGGGAAGTTCAATGATTTTGTATGAGTAAAATGTCCAGCTAACTATAATATATATATATTTATATATACGTGCGCGGACGTGCGCGTCCCTTCGCGTGCGCGAGCTGCATGCTGCTTGGCTGCCAATGTCTGTCAACACTCCAAAACAGAAATTGTTGGCAGCCATCTTGTACCTCGGTAGACTGAGGCAGAAGAAAGCAGAAAAACAAACGTGTAGAACACAAAAAGGGGAGAGGGTAGAAATACCCTCACCCCCTAGGCCTGTTAAGGTGGTCCCACAAAGACCCCCAAGGCCAATTTTTTTTTTGTTTTTAAACCCGGTATGTTTTTTTTAAAATTACCTCCCAGGGGGACCAAATTGCGGGGGCATAGTGATAAAGAAGTGTGGGGGGTGCCCAATCCCCCCCACATTGCCTCAGGGACCGCCGCCCTCCGGGGCAAAGCAACACAGCCCCCTGGTGCATACTGGAGGCTCCTGGTGGGCTAGTTGGCCCCCAGGGACCCCCAGTATGCAAGGGGAATTAGTTCCCCCTCTTCAAACATGCACGGGGGCTGCGTTGCAGAGAGGTGTAAAAAAGGGTGTGGCCTCATTACACCTCTCTGCAATGCAGCCCCCTGGCGCATACTGGAGGCTCCTGGTGGGCTAGTTGGCCCCCAGGGACCTCCAGTATGCAAGGGGATTAGTTCCCCCTCTGCAAACGCGCCAGTGGGCTGCGTTGCAGAGAGGTGTAACAAGGGGCATAGCCTCATTTCACCTCTGTGCAATGCAGCCCCCTGGCGCATCCTGGAGGTTCCAGGTGGGCTAGTTGGCCCCCAGGGGCCCCCAGTATGCAAGGGGAATTAGTTCCCCCTCTTCAAACATGCACGGGGCTGCGTTGCAGAGAGGTGTAAAAAAGGGTGTGGCCTCATTACACCTCTCTGCAATGCGGGCCCTCTGGTGCATACTGCAGGTTCAAGGTGGGCTAGTTGGCCCCCAGGGACCCCCAGTATGCAAGGGGAATTAGTTCCCCTCTGCAAACACGCGTTGCAGAGAGGTGTAAAAAGCGGCGTGGCTTCATTACACCTCTCTGCAATGCAGTCCCTTGGCGCATACTGGAGATTCCTGGTGGGCTTTCAGGTCTTATATAGTTAGGAATTAGCATTAAAAAACCTTTAAAATTCACTCAAAAAACTATACGTTTTAGGGGTGTTATATCTAGCTGGACATTTCACTCATACAAAACCATTGAAATTGCTCCTATATAGTTAGTTGTACTAACTATATTTCGCGCACCCGCAATCCACTGCTGATGATGTCACATATTACATCATTCATGACATGGTCAGTGACATCACTGATGACATCTCAAATGACATCACTGATGACATCACTGATGACATCATCCACGTGACAATCACATACACCTTTTCATACACTAGTAAAATCTTTCATCACTCTTTGTAAAATACAGAGTATCATATTGAATCCATTGTCACAGCAATACAAGTATCTAAAAACCCACTCAGTGATTCATAGATGTATACACACATCTAATCACTTACCTGTAGATTCACTCATACATGCTGTCAATGAACAATAGAACACTATCAAAAATACTTATACACCTATATCGACATTACACACCAGCACACATCCTATTCACATATGAAGTCATCCTACTCACTTATGCAAACAATGGATCATACGTACATATTTACTTAGCTACACACTTATACAAACACAACTTCATCTATTCATTTAGATAGTAAGTCATACTTAGTGAATTATAAAATCATTATTACAAGTATACAGTTATCCATACAGTCACTCACACAATCATTGAGTCTTATGTATACTTATTTATATACCTCAACTGACACATACACTGCCTTTTATTTTTCTAGTTTGTTGGACATGTACCATTGACACATATATTTGCTCACCACACCCATAAAGATATTCACTCACCCAAACAACTGTTAGAACATGTAGTTTTAACTTCATATATCTAGTGAATCAAGTATTCACACATCTTTGGGCAGTCACACACCCCCCACTGAACCACACACACATTCACTCTCCCATACAAATACTCAGTTAACTAATCAATAACTAATATAGACTTTCACATAGCTAGTTACCAACTGGAGAACCAGTTTACACAACAACTGACAAAGTGATACAGATATTCACACAGTTTAGTCACTATCCACTATATTTAGTGAGACACTATAAATTGGTCAAATAAACAGTCAATTACACTGCTACTAAATCCTCCATCTAAATATTTATTTTTATATATCCACTCATTCTTCAATGCAAATTGCTATATATATATATAATGCATATTTAAATAACGAAGCAAACCACATTCACTGCATGATGTCATCAGTGATGTGATCAGTGATGTCATTTGAGATGTCATCAGTGATGTCACTGACCATGTCATGAATGATGTAATATGTGACATCATCAGCAGTGGATTGCGGGTGCGCGAAATATGGCTAGTACAACTAACTATATAGGAGCAATTTCAATGGTTTTGTATGAGTGAAATGTCCAGCTAACTATAACACCCCTAAAACGTATAGTTTTTGAGTGAATTTTAAAGGTTTTTTTAATGCTAATTCCTAACTATACAAGGCCTGAAACCTATGGTTTTTTCAGTGAATATATATATATATATATATATATATATATATATATATATATATTCACTGAAAAAACCATAGGTTATACACCATATATAGTTAGGAATTAGCATTTAAAAAACCTTATTTTACTCACACAAAACCATTGAAATTCCATATATAGTTAGTTGCACTAACTATATATCGCGCACCCGCAATCCACTGCTGATCATGTCACATATTACATCATTCATGACATGGTCAGTGACATCACTGATGACATCACTGATGACATCTCAAATGACATCACTGATGACATCACTGATGACAACATCCAGTGACTGTATTTTTCTGTAAAGTTAAAATATGTCTTGAGTGGATGTATAAGTGTCTGGATGAAGGATTTAGTAGGTGCATGACTGACTGTATGAGTGAGTGATTAAATGTGTCTCACTGAATGCATGGGTTAGTGACTAAACTGTCTTAATTTGTGCATCATTATGTCTGTTGTTCTGTAAACTGCTGCATGTGTTGATCATTAGCTATACGAGAGGCTATATGTGTTATTAATTGGTTGCCCAAGTATTTCTATGGGAGATTGAGTTTGTGTGGGGGTGGCTGGAAGGTGTGTGACTCTATGCATAGATGTGTGAGCAGTTTATTCACTAGGTGTATGAGTTCAAGAGTGCATGTGGAAACAGCTACATGGGCAGTTGACTGTGTGCATGAGTGTATTGATGAGTGAATGGATATCTCAATGCTACATGTCATAGTAAGTACATATGTAAAACACAGTACATGTGAGAGTTGGCATATATAAATAACTGTGCATGAGAGCCACTGAATGAGTGAGTGGTTGTATCGATCATTGTGAACTTGTATCAGGGATTGTATAAGAGAGTAAATATGTGTTAGTATATGTTTCAATAAGTAAGGTGTGTTTAACTGTATAGTTGAAGAAATGGAGGTGAGATTGTTTCTTTGCATGACTGACTGGGTGTGTGAGTAACTCCATGGATGAGTGGCAGTGTGTGAGTGTCTGTATACACTGAGTGTATCTAAGGTTATATTAGAGTCTGAAGAGGTTTATCGTATTAGCACAAGAATGATGTCAAATGAGATGTCATCAGTGATGTCATCAGTGATGTCATTTGAGATGTCATCAGTGATGTCATCAGTGATGTCACTGACCATGTCATGAATGATGTAATATGTGACATGATCAGCAGTGGATTGCGGGTGCGCGATATATAGTTAGTGCAACTAACTATATATGGAATTTCAATGGTTTTGTGTGAGTAAAATAAGGTTTTTTAAATGCTAATTCCTAACTATATATGGTGTATAACCTATGGTTTTTTCAGTGAATTTTCAAGGTTTTGTAAATGCTAATTCCAACTATATATGGTCTATAACCTATGGTTTTTTCAGTGAATTTCAATGGTTTTTTAATAGCAAATATCATAAGCTGTCGAATGTCAAGTACGTGGTAAGTAAAAACATTTTCGTGTTTATGCACACTGATCTGCTTTGAATACTGCCCCCCACCCCTCATTTCTATTAGGAGTACTCTCTCTTTGCAGATAGTGAAGGGTAGTTAACGCAGCCCTTTGCCCCCTTTGTAATACGTCGTGCCTGCTTCTCTCTCCATTTGATTGATTGTTCTCTTTGGTTCATTCTCTATTTACAAACAAGCACAGAGTCGCAATACTCTGTTTAGTCTTTGCAGATAGCGAAAAATCGTGTAAAAAAACAAAAGGAATCGAGCAAAATCAGTAGGCCACTAATGGGATCTCTTTTTGACCTCGCTAAAATAGAAACATTAGGAACAAACTGTTGAAAATAGCAATGCGTATGTACATAAGCGGCGTTCATTTGTGTTCACAGTACCCCTTGTTGATTGTTTCAATCGAGCATTGAATTGTTCGAAGTTAATTCTCTTAAGGATCTTCTCTACCTGCAAACGAGGAAGAATAGGAATATTCTCTCTCCCTTTGCAGATAGTGAAGGGTAGGTAACGCAAGCCTTTAACACGTCGTACCTATTTCATTCCTCATTGATTGATTGATTGTCCGAACATTGACTGTTTGGGAATTAGTTCTTTTTGGAGGTATTCCCTGTTTGCAAATAAACGTAGGAAAATCTTTGCAAGTAGTGAAAGGGTACGTAATGCGGACCTTTCACCCCCGTTGTAATCTGTCATGCCTATCTACTCCCCACTGATTGATGCACCTTTTTCACCCGGACCATTTACTAGAGATACGTCATCTGGCCCGACCAGAGAGCACCCCTAGTGAAAAGGACATATGCAATAATAACGAAGTGATCACTGTATCCTGTTAACAGAAACTTTACCATGAAACAACCTGGAAAGAAAAAAATAGGAAAACGAAAATCAGTAGGCCACTGATGAACATGAACTTTTATTAAACAACAAACAAAGAAACGATAACATAACGTAATGATAAAACCTATTAATGTCCTAGAAACAAGAAAACGTTAAAGTATGCCAGTGGTGAGAGACCAGAAAAACAGTCCGAGAAACCAAATCACCCCTCGCTGTCCCAACTCATGCACTCTGAAAAGTTCAAAGTTTTGAGGAGTGCTTGTAACATTGTCTGAAGCCTATTTGCAATTGCTTCATCTTCACTATTCTTAAAGTAAGTGGGGGCTGTTGTGATGCGGTGCCACCCTGAACCGCTTGACGGAGGCCCCCGAGGGACGGTGTCATGTCGCGGACTCGGAGGGGGCGCTTGGCTCCGGCCCCCTCCCCAAGTCGTGTTGCCCTGGTGTGGCCTGAGATCGCCCCCGACATAGGTGGCCGGCTCCCGGGGTCAAGCGGAACTTTTTTCCTTTTGGTGACTCTTCCATTCTTCACCTTGTCCCACAATCCGTTTCACCTAAAGACACGCTGTAGTGGGGCACCCCTTTTCCGTTTCATTTGCCATTCAGCCCGCTTTTGCTACACTGTGCCTCTTCCGCTATTCAGCTGTTTACCGCCCGCTCTTTCGACTACAGCGTCTCGCTCACCATGTACTTGAGTTGCTCCCGCTCTTGCGGCGCAGCGATAGGCGGCTGCCACAGGACTCTCAAAATGGCGGCCATCTCTTCAGATTTGGGCGTGGTCCACTAAAATGGGCCTGCGACACCTTGGAACTCGGACGCTTGTCTGCTAGAGCTTGGGCTCCATTCGCGAAAGCGTCCCCTCATCCTTGAAGATTCTACAAAAGTCTTGGGGGCCCCCGACTCCCGCAGGCTTCTGGTGGGGAGCGCCTAGCATGATTGCTCGTGGAATGGCCACGACGGAGCTACGAAATGGTGGTGCTCTCATGCTAACGCCAGCTTCAGTCTGAAACATCCAGAAACACTGTAGACTACCAATTCGATCAGTTCCGGTAGCGCTTCAACGTGACCCGGTAGAGAAGAACTTGCCCTCCCCTCTTTGACTGATGGTTCTTGTTGCCTGTCCCTTCTGTTGTCATTTAACAGAACTATTTAGCCTGCTGAAAGGGGTTGTGTGCCGTCCGCTGGTTGGTGGAGACATTTTGACTATATTCTGGACCTGCGTTGTCGCGTAATGCGTCATATGACGCGCCGCGTTAGAAAGTTTAATAAATTATGAAACACAATAAACAATCCTTAAAAAAAAAAAAAAAAAAAAATAATCAACAAAACCAACAATCAATTAACATACAGTATTTGAAAAGTCTATCATTCATTTTTCATTGCAGTACGCTGCCCAGAAAGCTTCCCGGTTCCCGGACCGGGCGCTACCCACGCAAAAAAACAAAAAAAACGGTATATATTTTTTTGCCCTGCGAGAACCTTTCAAAGCCTCCACATCAAACCTAGGGGGTCAGGGACGATCTACTATGCCCCCTTATGGTCATTTGCCCCTTCGCTTTGGCCTCCTCTTGTCTCTCGATCCTACCGAGAGACAAGATGGCGGCCGCTACGGACTGTTTGGAATGTTTACAGACGCCGAAAAACCAATCAGCTTCGCAAACCTCCGTAACGCGAAAAGTACGCAAAGCGGAGCGCTGTTACAGATATATATCTTTTTTTGAACGTTAATTTCTCAAAATCCACTGGAGCACATATATTGAGACCTAGCAAAGGCACATCGGGCTACCAGTCCCTACAATTTTGCCAAGTTTCGTGCAAATCCATTCAGCCGTTCGATTATTATTATTATTTTTTTTTTTGCCCCGCGGGGCCCTTTTAAAACCTCCACATCAAACCTAGGGGGTCAGCGAGGATCTACTATTCCCCCTTATGGTCATTTGCCCCTTCGCTTTCGCCTCCTCTTGTCTCTCGATCCTACCGAGAGACAAGATGGCGGCCGCTACGGACTGTTTGGAATGTTGACAGACGCCGGAGAACCAATCAGCTTCGCTTCACAAAGCTCCGTTGCGCGAAAAGTACGCGTCCTGGGCCGCTGCCCGGTCCGCTGTTACAGATATATATCTTTTTTTAAACGTTAATTTCTCAAAATCCACTGGAGCACATATATTGAGACCTACAAAAGGCACATCGGGCTACCAGTCCCTACAATTTTGCCAAGTTTCGTGCAAATCCATTCAGCCGTTCGGGCTAAAAGTGAGGCCAACCGCCCTATGGAAATTAACATGGGAAAAACGCGTTTTGGGACCCCCCTTTTTTCTCGGCCCCCCCTTGACGAATCCCCCCCAAATTTTCAAAGGCTGCTCAGAAACAATATGTGCCATTTTCCTGAAAATTTCAGCCAATTCCGTCCACAAACGCCAAAGTTATTAGACATAGAATTTTCAAAAAACCCATAGGGAAAAAATCCTAACTATATATACCTACTGGCGACCGCCAGTAGGTAATATATATATATATATATATATATGCTTTAAAGATGCTCGCTAGCACATCTGCACCAGAGAAACAATGCCCGCACTCCAGGTAAGTCCAAAATAGATCTATTAAGATAGCTGACGCATTTCGACCATAGTATATTTACATCATCCAGGGAGTGTAAGTGTTTCATAAATGTTTCTGGGAGTTAAAAATATATACTAGGCTACTGCATATGTTACATTACTATTCTTTTTGTGCTACTTAGTAATACTGTTTCTAATCTATGCCATCTGAGTGGTATTGTGACAGTCTCTTTCAGTGTGGGAGTGGGTTTGTTATTGGCTGTTTGTGTGTGTGAGTGGCTGTATGGGTGAGTGCATGACTGTGTGAGTGGTTTTATGGGAGGGTGAGTGTGTGTGAGTGGCTTTGTGGGTTACTGAGTGACTATGTGAATGACTCTATGGATGAGTGACTGGGTGAGTAAGTGGATTTATGGGTAAGTGAGTGGCTGTTTAACAGGGTGTATGTGTAAGTGAGTAGGTGTGTGAGTGGCTGTTTTGCACAGTATGTGTATGAGTGGATGTATAGATGAGTGAGTGAGTGTGCACGTGAGTGATTGTATTGATGTATGAATGGGTATGTGAGTGAGTGTGAGAGTGGATCTATGGGTCTGTGAGTGGGAGTGGTTTTGTGAGTGTGTGAGTAGCTATATGGGTCTGTGAGTGGCTGTGTGAGTAGCTGTTTGGGTGAGTGAGTGGTTGTGTGAGTGGTTATATGAGTGAGTGTAAGTGTGTATCAGTGGCTGTATGGGTATTAGAGTGGTTGTATGGGTATGTGAGTGAGTGTGAGAGTGGATCTATGGGTCTGTGAGTAGGAGTGGTTTTGTGGGTGTGTGAGTAGCTATATGGGTGAGTGAGGGGTTGGATGAGTAGTTATATGAGTGTGTGTATGTGTGTGTCAGTAGCTGTATGGGTCTGTGAATGGGTATATGAATTTGCATGTGAGTGGGTGTATGAGAGGTTGTATTGGGGTATGAGTGGGTCTGTGGATGATGTCCTCAGTGATATCATCAGTGATGTCATCTGAGCTGTCATCACTCATGTCACTGACTATACTATGAGTGATGTAATATATAAGGTCACAAGCAGTGCATTGTTGGGGCGTAAGTTATAGTTACCTCAGATAACTATAACTGCTGAATTTCAGTGGTATTGTATGAATGAAACCTGAGCTTAACTAGAACATCCACGTAACCTTAGGTGTTTTCTGTAACCTTCGTTTTTCCCATGAATTTCAGTTTTTTTTATTCTATTTCCTAACTATACAATTCCTGTAATCTTTGTTTTTTTCAATTAATTTCAACAGTTTTAAAATTGTATTTCCTAACTGCAACCTGCAACCTTTGAGAGTGAGTGTGTGAGTGATTGTATAGGTAGGTGAGTGGGTATTTGAGTCTCTGAGTGTGTGAGTGAGTGGGTGCATGAGTGTCTGAGTGGGTCTGTAAGTGGTTGTGTGAGTATCAGAGTGTGTTTGGGAGTAAGTCCATGAGTCTGAGTGGCTCTGTGAGTGGGTGCATAGACCTCTGAGTGGGTCTGTGAATGGGAACATGAGTGTCTAAGTGAGTCTGTGAGTGGGTGGATGAGTGCATGAGTGAGTCTGTGAAAATGTGTGAGAATCTCTGAGTGGGTCTGTGAGTGGGTATATAAGTGTCTGAGTAGTTATGTGTGTAAGTATGTAAGAGCTTCTCAGTGGGTCTGTGAGTGGGTGAGTGAGGGCTTGAATGGATCTGTGCATGGGTGCATGAGTGTCTCAGTGTGTCTGTCAGTGGGTGCATGTGTCTCTGAATCGGTGTGTGTGAATGGGTCTGGGAGTGGGTTTGTGAGTGTATGAGGGGGTCTGTCAGTGGGATCGCAGTAAAAAAAGTAAGGGCCACACGGAGCAGGTCCTCTTGCCAGCCCCCCTTTGATGGTCTCCTCTCCAGCTTGACTGAAGTCTGCTACTCTCTGTTGCATTCAGTTTTGTGCCGCCTCTGCTTGTTTTCTCCTCATTTTTTGCCTCCTCTCTTGCTTCTGCCCTCTATTTTGCCTCTTTATGCTAGCTCCTGGCCTTTATTCTGCCACTTGCTGCACCTTTCTGACCTGTATTATGCCTCTTGCTGCACCCCACCTCCAGCATTGCTACTGCACAGAGGGAGCTGCTGGAAAGGCAGCACCCTCCATGCAGTAGCAATAGTTTCTTCTCTTTCCCTGTCCTCATGTCTGCAGGCTGAGAAAGAGATGAAATCTCTGCTTCCAGTGGGTGGCGGCACTTTGACAGCTCCTGCCCACTGAAACTGAAGTGTTTGCTTTAGCTTGGCATGAGCTGTCACAGCTCCCGCCAAGCTCAAGCAAACAGCTATGTCCCGGGGATGGGCATCCCAGGACATAGCAGGAGCCAGCTCTGGGGGGTTGATGGCCCCAGAGCCATGTATGGATCCAGGGGGGGGGGGGCGCCCCAGGGAAGTGGTGGTCCCCGGATCCGAGAAGGGCTCATGAGGGTGACAGCATAGCCCCCTTCCTTTATTTTATTTTTTAAACCCCTGAGGAGATGGTGGTCCCCAGGGTGCCGGGGTCTATGTGGCCCCCGCTCCATATTTATCTTGGCCCCATGGAGCTGGTGGTCCCCAGGTATCAGGGGGGTCCACCCGCCTACCTCATCAATGTTATTTTAGCCCTGGGGAGGTGGTGATCCCTGTGGCTTATAAAGCCCACAGAAGGTGGCCTCGTGAGCCTGTCTCCTTTTTTATCTATTAAGCCCCATGGCAGTAGTGGTCCCCGGGCTCAATGAGACTTAGGAGGTGTGCCCCCCTCCTTTTTTAGAAAATAATTCCCTGGGACCCGGCCCACACAGGCTCTAATCAAAACAAGCGTGGGAGCCCGTGTGACACATCTGAATGCCTTCTTAATGGAACCAAAGTAAAAAAGCATTGAAAATGCAATAGATCTCGCCCTCGTTTAAGTTAAAGCCATTCTGTTTGTAATGAGGTGGCTTTTTATCTTTGCTTTTATTAGTGTATTTCAAACTTTTGTGTAAATAACATGCATATGTATGCATATATGTATATGTATGCATGCATTTATATTTGTATTTATATAGATATGCAGATTAAATATGTTTATATATGTATGTATATATATATATATATATACACATACATATATATAAATGCATATGCATATATATGCATATATATATATTTGTATATGTGTGCGTGTAGAGAGAGGTAGAGAGGTAGAGGTAGAGAGGTAGAGGTAGAGAGGTAGAGGTAGAGAGGTAGAGACTAGTAGAGAGAGGTAGAGAGGTAGAGAGTAGAGAGTGAGTAATAGAGAGTAGAGAGTGAGTAGTAGAGAGTAGTAGAGAGCAGTAGAGAGAGTAGCAGAGAGTGAGTAGTAGAGAGTAGTAGAGTGAGTAGTAGAGAATGAGTAGTAGAGAGTAGTAGAGAGTGAGTTGTAGCGAGTGAGTAGCAGAGAGGTAGAATAGTAGAGAGTAGTAGAGAGTGAGTAGTAGAGTGAGTAGTAGAGAGTAGTAGAGAGAGAGTAGTAGAGAGTGAGTAGTAGAGAGTAGTAGAGAGTGAGTAGTAGAGTCAGTAGTAGAGAGTGAGTAGTAGAGAGTAGTAGAGAGAGCGTAGTAGAGAGTGAGTAGTAGAGAGTAGTAGAGAGTGAGTAGTAGAGTGAGTAGTAGAGAGTGAGTAGTAGAGAGTAGTAGAGAGAGAGTAGTAGAGAGTGAGTAGTAGAGAGTAGTAGAGAGTGAGAAGTAGAGAGTAATAGAGAGTGAGTAGTAAAGAGTGAGTAGTAGAGAGAGAGTAGTAGAGAGTGAGTAGTAGAGAGTAGTAGAGTGTGAGTAGTAGAGAGTAGTAGATAGTGAGTAGTAGGGAGTGAGTAGTAGAGAGAGAGTAGTAGAGAGTACTAGAGTAGTAGAGAATGAGTAGTAGAGAGTGAGTATTAGAGAGTAGTGGAGTAGTAGAGAGTGAGTAGTAGAGAGTAGTGGAGAATATTCCAAAGTTTGGCACAGCACCACTTGCACAACAAGTCTAATCAAATCTTATTACTTAGAGTCCTTATTGAAGCGCTGAATCTTGGTGTATATACAAATGCTTTTATTTTCCTTAAGTTTATGTACCACAGCCAGCCGACGCGTTTCGTTCTGTACAACAGAACTTCTTCAGGGCGTTCTTATTTCCTTCAAGTTATGTCGGTATCCTGTTGTCATATAACTAGTTATTTCTTCCAAATGTTAGACGAGACGTAAGTACATTCTTATTTAAAGTGACTATGTATCTATTTTACCCACACAATTCGGGCAGACTTGAGTAATTTATAGCATCCTCAAAGTCAGTCTTTCAAAAATTCCTAAGTATAGGACATGATATTCCAAATCCAAATGTTTCTCAAGAAAAGTCATTTTCAATCGTTCGGAATATCGGCGTTTGGACAGATATAACCCACGGACACGGTTTATGACTTTTCTTGAGAAACATTTGGATTATCATGTCCTATACTTCGGAATTTTTGAAAGACTGACTTTGAGGATGCTATAAATTACTCAAGTCCATGGATGCTGCTGGGAACGCCCCCAGCAACACCCATTGCACACCCCTTTAACGCAGGACACTGCGTTAAAGGGACTGATATTTATCAGGCAGGATTACGACACAAAAAGTGGCTTAGTCCTGCCTGATAAATATCACTCAGCCTTCTGCGCCACCGGAACGTCACAAAAAGTGCATCATTCATGACATGGTCAGTGACATCACTGATGGCATCACTGATAACATCTCAAATGACATCACTGATGACATCATCCATGTGACAATCAAATACACCTCTTCACACACTAGTATAATCTTTCATCACTCACTGTAAAATAGAAAGTGTCATATTTGAAACCATTGACACACCAATAGAAATTTCTAAACACCCACTCAGTTATAGAACTATACACACATCTAATCACTTACCTATAGATTCAGTGTTATATGCAGTGAATAATCAACAGAACACTATCAAATATTCTTATACGCCTATTTCAACATTACACACCAGCACACATTGTATTCACTTATAAAGACATCCTTCTGACATATGCAAACAATTGATTATACTTACATTTACTCACCTACACACTTATACAAACACCACTTCATCTATTTATATAGATAGTAACTCACACTTAGTGTGTTATAACATCACTATTACAAGTAGACAGTTATCCATATAGTGACTCATACAATCACTAAGTCTTAGGCACACTTAATTAGATATAACTGTCACATACACTGCCTTTCTTTTCAGGTTTAATGAAGATGTACCATTGAGAGAAATATTTCATCACCACCACACCCATAAACATATACACTCACTGAAACAACTGTTATAACATGTAGTCTTAACCTCATATACCTTCTGAATTAACTATTCACACATTTTTTGGCAATCACACCCCCCCCACCAAACCACATCAGCAGTGGATTGTGGGCGCAAGTTATAGTGAGTACAACTAACTATAACGGGGGAAGTTCAATGGTTTTGTATGAGTAAAATGTCCAGCTAACTATAATATATATATATTTATATATACGTGCGCGGACGTGCGCGTCCCTTCGTGTGCGCGAGCTGCATGCTGCTTGGCTGCCAATGTCTGTCAACACTCCAAAACAGAAATTGTTGGCAGCCATCTTGTACCTCGGTAGACGGAGGCAGAAGAAAGCAGAAAAACAAACGTGTAGAACACAAAAAGGGGAGAGGGTAGAAATACCCTCACCCCCTAGGCCTGTTAAGGTGGTCCCACAAAGACCCCCAAGGCCAATTTTTTTTTTGTTTTTAAACCCGGTATGTTTTTTTAAAAATTACCTCCCAGGGGGACCAAATCGCGGGGGCATAGTGATAAAGAAGTGTGGGGGGGTGCCCAATCCCCCCCACATTGCCTCGGGGACCGCCGCCCTCCGGGGCAAAGCAACACAGCACCCTGGTGCATACTGGAGGCTCCTGGTGGGCTAGTTGGCCCCCAGGGACCCCCAGTATGCAAGGGGAATTAGTTCCCCCTCTTCAAACATGCACGGGGGCTGCGTTGCAGAGAGGTGTAAAAAAGGGTGTGGCCTCATTACACCTCTCTGCAATGCAGCCCCCTGGCGCATACTGGAGGCTCCTGGTGGGCTAGTTGGCCCCCAGGGACCTCCAGTATGCAAGGGGATTAGTTCCCCCTCTGCAAACGCGCCAGTGGGCTGCATTGCAGAGAGGTGTAACAAGGGGCATAGCCTCATTTCACCTCTGTGCAATGCAGCCCCCTGGCGCATCCTGGAGGTTCCAGGTGGGCTAGTTGGCCCCCAGGGGCCCCCAGTATGCAAGGGGAATTAGTTCCCCCTCTTCAAACATGCACGGGGCTGCGTTGCAGAGAGGTGTAAAAAAGGGTGTGGCCTCATTACACCTCTCTGCAATGCGGGCCCTCTGGTGCATACTGCAGGTTCAAGGTGGGCTAGTTGGCCCCCAGGGACTCCCAGTATGCAAGGGGAATTAGTTCCCCTCTGCAAACACGCGTTGCAGAGAGGTGTAAAAAGCGGCGTGGCTTCATTACACCTCTCTGCAATGCAGTCCCTTGGCGCATACTGGAGATTCCTGGTGGGCTTTCAGGTCTTATATAGTTAGGAATTAGCATTAAAAAACCTTTAAAATTCACTCAAAAAACTATACGTTTTAGGGGTGTTATAGCTAGCTGGACATTTCACTCATACAAAACCATTGAAATTGCTCCTATATAGTTAGTTGTACTAACTATATTTCGCGCACCCGCAATCCACTGCTGATGATGTCACATATTACATCATTCATGACATGGTCAGTGACATCACTGATGACATCTCAAATGACATCACTGATGACATCACTGATGACATCATCCACGTGACAATCACATACACCTTTTCATACACTAGTAAAATCTTTCATCACTCTTTGTAAAATACAGAGTATCATATTTGAATCCATTGTCACAGCAATACAAGTATCTAAAAACCCACTCAGTGATTCATAGATGTATACACACATCTAATCACTTACCTGTAGATTCACTCATACATGCTGTCAATGAACAATAGAACACTATCAAAAATACGTATACACCTATATCGACATTACACACCAGCACACATCCTATTCACATATGAAGTCATCCTACTCACTTATGCAAACAATGGATCATACGTACATATTTACTTAGCTACACACTTATACAAACACAACTTCATCTATTCATTTAGATAGTAAGTCATACTTAGTGAATTATAAAATCATTATTACAAGTATACAGTTATCCATACAGTCACTCACACAATCATTGAGTCTTATGTATACTTATTTATATACCTCAACTGACACATACACTGCCTTTTATTTTTCTAGTTTGTTGGACATGTACCATTGACACATATATTTGCTCACCACACCCATAAAGATATTCACTCACCCAAACAACTGTTAGAACATGTAGTTTTAACTTCATATATCTAGTGAATCAAGTATTCACACATCTTTGGGCAGTCACACAGCCCCCACTGAACCACACACACATTCACTCTCCCATACAAATACTCAGTTAACTAATCAATAACTAATATAGACTTTCACATAGCTAGTTACCAACTGGAGAACCAGTTTACACAACAACTGACAAAGTGATACAGATATTCACACAGTTTAGTCACTATCCACTATATTTAGTGAGACACTATAAATTGGTCAAATAAACAGTCAATTACACTGCTACTAAATCCTCCATCTAAATATTTATTTTTATATATCCACTCATTCTTCAATGCAAATTGCTATATATATATATAATGCATATTTAAATAACGAAGCAAACCACATTCACTGCATGATGTCATCAGTGATGTGATCAGTGATGTCATTTGAGATGTCATCAGTGATGTCACTGACCATGTCATGAATGATGTAATATGTGACATCATCAGCAGTGGATTGCGGGTGCGCGAAATATGGCTAGTACAACTAACTATATAGGAGCAATTTCAATGGTTTTGTATGAGTGAAATGTCCAGCTAACTATAACACCCCTAAAACGTATACTTTTTGAGTGAATTTTAAAGGTTTTTTTAATGCTAATTCCTAACTATATAAGGCCTGAAACCTATGGTTTTTTCAGTGAAATATATATATATATATATATATATATATATATATATATGCTTTAAAGATGCTCGCTAGCACATCTGCACCAGAGAAACAATGCCCGCACTCCAGGTAAGTCCAAAATAGATCTATTAAGATAGCTGACGCATTTCGACCATATTATATTTACATTATCCAGGGAGTGTAAGTGTTTCATAAATGTTTCTGGGAGTTAAAAATATATACTAGGCTACTGCATATGTTACATTACTATTCTTTTTGTGCTACTTAGTAATACTGTTTCTAATCTATGCCATCTGAGTGGTATTGTGACAGTCTCTTTCAGTGTGGGAGTGGGTTTGTTATTGGCTGTTTGTGTGTGTGAGTGGCTGTATGGGTGAGTGCATGACTGTGTGAGTGGTTTTATGGGAGGGTGAGTGTGTGTGAGTGGCTTTGTGGGTTACTGAGTGACTATGTGAATGACTCTATGGATGAGTGACTGGGTGAGTAAGTGGATTTATGGGTAAGTGAGTGGCTGTTTAACAGGGTGTATGTGTAAGTGAGTAGGTGTGTGAGTGGCTGTTTTGCACAGTATGTGTATGAGTGGATGTATAGATGAGTGAGTGAGTGGGCACGTGAGTGATTGTATTGATGTATGAATGGGTATGTGAGTGAGTGTGAGAGTGGATCTATGGGTCTGTGAGTGGGAGTGGTTTTGTGAGTGTGTGAGTAGCTATATGGGTCTGTGAGTGGCTGTGTGAGTAGCTGTTTGGGTGAGTGAGTGGTTGTGTGAGTGGTTATATGAGTGAGTGTAAGTGTGTATCAGTGGCTGTATGGGTATTAGAGTGGTTGTATGGGTATGTGAGTGAGTGTGAGAGTGGATCTATGGGTCTGTGAGTAGGAGTGGTTTTGTGGGTGTGTGAGTAGCTATATGGGTGAGTGAGGGGTTGTGTGAGTAGTTATATGAGTGTGTGTATGTGTGTGTCAGTAGCTGTATGGGTCTGTGAATGGGTATATGAATTTGCATGTGAGTGGGTGTATGAGGGGTTGTATTGGGGTATGAGTGGGTCTGTGGATGATGTCCTCAGTGATATCATCAGTGATGTCATCTGAGCTGTCATCACTCATGTCACTGACTATACTATGAGTGATGTAATATACAAGGTCACAAGCAGTGCATTGTTGGGGCGTAAGTTATAGTTACCTCAGATAACGATAACTGCTGAATTTCAGTGGTATTGTATGAATGAAACCTGAGCTTAACTAGAACATCCACGTAACCTTAGGTGTTTTCTGTAACCTTCGTTTTTCCCATGAATTTCAGTTTTTTTTATTCTATTTCCTAACTATACAATTCCTGTAATCTTTGTTTTTTTCAATTAATTTCAACAGTTTTAAAATTGTATTTCCTAACTGTAACCTGCAACCTTTGAGAGTGAGTGTGTGAGTGATTGTATAGGTAGGTGAGTGGGTATTTGAGTCTCTGAGTGTGTGAGTGAGTGGGTGCATGAGTGTCTGAGTGGGTCTGTAAGTGGTTGTGTGAGTATCAGAGTGTGTTTGGGAGTAAGTCCATGAGTCTGAGTGGCTCTGTGAGTGGGTGCATAGACCTCTGAGTGGGTCTGTGAATGGGAACATGAGTGTCTAAGTGAGTCTGTGAGTGGGTGGATGAGTGCATGAGTGAGTCTGTGAAAATGTGTGAGAATCTCTGAGTGGGTCTGTGAGTGGGTATATAAGTGTCTGAGTAGTTATGTGTGTAAGTATGTAAGAGCTTCTCAGTGGGTCTGTGAGTGGGTGAGTGAGGGCTTGAATGGATCTGTGCATGGGTGCATGAGTGTCTCAGTGTGTCTGTCAGTGGGTGCATGTGTCTCTGAATCGGTGTGTGTGAATGGGTCTGGGAGTGGGTTTGTGAGTGTATGAGGGGGTCTGTCAGTGGGTTTGCAGTAAAAAAAGTAAGGGCCACACGGGAGCAGGTCCTCTTGCCAGCCCCCCTTTGATGGTCTCCTCTCCAGCTTGACTGAAGTCTGCTACTCTCTGTTGCATTCAGTTTTGTGCCGCCTCTGCTTGTTTTCTCCTCATTTTTTGCCTCCTCTCTTGCTTCTGCCCTCTATTTTGCCTCTTTATGCTAGCTCCTGGCCTTTATTCTGCCACTTGCTGCACCTTTCTGACCTGTATTATGCCTCTTGCTGCTCCCCAACTCCAGCATTGCTACTGCACAGAGGGAGCTGCTGGAAAGGCAGCACCCTCCATGCAGTAGCAATAGTTTCTTCTCTTTCCCTGACCTCATGTCTGCAGGCTGAGAAAGAGATGAAATCTCTGCTTCCAGTGGGTGGCGGCACTTTGACAGCTCCTGCCCACTGAAACTGAAGTGTTTGCTTTAGCTTGGCATGAGCTGTCACAGCTCCCGCCAAGCTCAAGCAAACAGCTATGTCCCGGGGATGGGCATCCCAGGACATAGCAGGAGCCAGCTCTGGGGGGTTGATGGCCCCAGAGCCATGTATGGATCCAGGGGGGGGGGGCGCCCCAGGGAAGTGGTGGCCCCGGATCTGAGAAGGGCTCATGAGGGTGACAGCATAGCCCCCTTCCTTTATTTTATTTTTTTAAACCCCTGAGGAGATGGTGGACCCCAGGGTGCCGGGGTCTATGTGGCCCCCGCTCCATATTTATCTTGGCCACATGGAGCTGGTGGTCCCCAGGTATCAGGGGGGTCCACCCGCCTACCTCATCAATGTTATTTTAGCCCTGGGGAGGTGGTGATCCCTGTGGCTTATAAAGCCCACAGAAGGTGGCCTCGTGAGCCTGTCTCCTTTTTTATCTATTAAGCCCCATGGCAGTAGTGGTCCCCGGGCTCAATGAGACTTAGGAGGTGTGCCCCCCTCCTTTTTTAGAAAATAATTCCCTGGGACCCGGCCCACACAGGCTCTAATCAAAACAAGCGTGGGAGCTTTTCTTTTTGTTACTGATTCGTTGTCCCATCGTGTCCCTGTCAGGGTCACAGGGGAACCCCAGGACCACAGGGGTCAGGGTATTAATTCCCTGCTCTTTTTTCTTGTTTTAAAAACTCTTTTTTGTGGGACTAGGCTGAGTTCCAAGATGGCTGCCAACACTTCCTGGTTGAAGTGTTAACAACCAATCAGATTTGAGCACAGGGTCTGTCAAATCCTCAGAGGATCTACGTCCCTATATATCTAAATTTGTTTTTTTGTTTAAATAACTCTAAAAGGACTGAATGAATCTACACAAATAACAGCACTCATTCTGGACCATGAACTTGTTTACTGCCAAATGTAGTGTAATTCCGTCCAGCGGTTCGGCTGCAGTCCTGTTCAAAATCGCTATGGGAAAGATACTTTATATTACCCCTGCTTTTTCTCTGCCCCCACTTGATGGATTGCCCCAAATTTTCCATGCATAACTAGAACCAATATCACACTTTTTTGGGAAAATTTTGTGAAGATTTGTCAAGCAGCTCCAAAGTTATAGGCAAGTAAAAAAACTTTTTTCCTATGGAAAAATGGTTCTAACTATAACTACCTACTAGTAACCACCGGCGAGATCAGATATGTATTTACTAAATATATGGTTGTGAATACACACTTGAAAAACATGTTTAATGTTAAACATTTAATATGGCCGCCACATTTGCAAGCGCGACTAATGCGATTTTCATACCATCATCACTGTTAATGAGCATGATACGATGACGTATTTAAAAGTAGCCGCCTTACAGCATTAGGAGTAAACACTGACGAAGGACTTGCGTCCGAAACGCGTCCGTTCATACTGCTAACGGCGAAATAAAGAAATTCACCCACGGAGTGCTGTACTTTGTTCCGCAAATTGGACGGAGTTTGAAGCCTTGATTTTAACGCGAGTACCATCGCGTAGAAGCACTCGCCTGTGAGTGACCCGAGACTTTGTTGGTACAAATGGAGCGATAATATATATATATATATATATATATATATATATATATATATATATATATATATATATCCTTTTCCACTCGCTTTCACTCCAAGTCTTCACACGGACAAACGAGAGTGGACCCGATATTCTTAGTGCATTCTTTATTTAGCCAGCGCTGCCATAATGCGTTTCGGGAGATCCCTCCCTTGATCACATGACAACCCGAAGGCTTAACCCTTCGCTATATAAAGTGCAAGTGCAGTGCAGCCATACATAGACATAGTGGAAATACTTTGTTTGGGCACATCTTCTGGTTCAATTATACATTAGTTACTTTATAATCTTTAACAATATGTGAAATGTAGCAGCAGATTTTTGCTCCCAACATTCCTGTAGGAACCTTCTAATTATGAAATTCATAACAAAAAAAGATATATACATGCATAAATGCATGTTGTGCCTATGTATACCACCATGAAATGACAGTGAATTTGTTATAGTGCCTACTAAATAATAACAATAGTGCAATACCATAAAGTGAATAAGCAATAAATAACAGTCATTTCATTTCTCAGTTTGCCAGCAAGGCGACTCATAATCTGTGCAAAAGTTGCGGAAATGTTTAAAGTGCAAAGTGAGATCAGGATAGTCAATCCATTATGCATATAACTACCAATGTCAATCCATAAATAAAATCATTTTAAATGTCAGAAAAATATATATACTTTCCATCTATTGATTCTAAAAACTCATCCCTAATCCTCATAAATATGTCATAAATAATACACTATCCTAAAATCTCTTCCCACTCTAAAATTCATAAGCTTTCACAGGAAGATATCAGATTGCATTTCCTCAATCTCGAACCTACCATATCCTTTCAATGGACGCTTCACTGTTGGTTCTACTCATTCTAGTATTGCATCTGTTAACCTCATAATAGTAAAATGTTAAAATATTATACTACAATATCTACATGTGTTAGAGGAAGGTTTACAGGTCTTCACTGATATTCAGACCATTCGGATGTTTTGAATCAAACCGTAGAATATACGATGTTTCCAACCTTCTTAGTTTGCATTCCCTATCCCCCCTCTCTTTTGAGGCATAATGGTATCTATGGCATAGTATTTCAGGTGCTTGGGGTCGCTGTTATGACTTTGTTGAAAATGCCGTACCACAGGGTAACTATCATCCTTGTTGCATATGGCCCGAATATGTTGCAGCACCCTCTTGTGTACAGGTAGTTTTGTGCTCCCTACATAACGGACATTGCAACTGCAGGTGAACACGTACACTGCAAATTCAGATTTACAGGTTATATGTTGACTGATTTTGCAGACCGCAGAACTAAACACAGTGGTGTAAGTAGTCGTGTTAACACCATACTGGCATGCTTTGCATACAGAACATCTAAAGAAACCCTTCTTTGCCACCAGCCATGACCCTTTCCCCCCTGGATTCAAAATTACTTCTGACCAGAGAGGAGCCCATATTGTTGGTCCTTCTAAAAGTAATAGATGGCATCTTTGGCATTGACCCCCCTATTACCAGGTCGCCCTTAACAATGGGCCAGTTCCTCCTGACTATCTCCCTGATCTGTTTCTGCTGCCTCGAAAAGCCAAGGATTAGTCTTATGGGTTCCTTTTCTGTACCTTCCATGTTCTGTTTCCTCCTGTATTGCAACAGGTCCTCTCTTGCCTTTAATTTAGATTTCCCAATAGCTGCCTCAATTACTTCCGAGCTATACCCTCTTTCCAGAAACCTGCTTTTACACTCATTCTGTTTTCCCTCACAGTCAGCCTCCCTACTACAAATCCGTCTTATACGGAGCATTTCCCCGTACGGGATGCTCCTAAGTAAATGGGGGGTTGGGCGCTTGAGGCATGTAAGAGTGTATTCCCAGATGTAAGTTTGCGGTATAAGGTGGTAGTGAGCTCGTTTTCTACTACTAGTATTCTCACGTCCAGAAATGTAACCATTTCTCTACTCATTTCTGCCTTGAAGTGTAGGTTAACCTCATTTAGATTCAATGTTTCAATAAAATCAGTGGCACTAGCTGTACTTCCATTCCACACAATGAATAGGTCGTCAATGTAACGTAACCATGTTACCACATTGCTGTTGAAAACCAACTCATGTTGCCGCCTGAGGACCAGCTCCTCCCACCAGCCCATGAATAAACAGGCATAACTGGGGGAGAAGCTGGCCCCCATAGCTACACCCTGCGTCTGTTGGTACATCCTTCCAAAATTATTTTCTAAGCAGAATGTTATCATCTTAAGCAACATGTTTGAATGCTGAAAGTAGATAATAATAATAGGCCTATTATGAAGGAAATATTCAATTGCCCGCATGCCATCTCGATTTCTGATACATGTGTATAAGCTAGACACATCAAGAGCTATTAACAGGTAAGATGACCTCCATTCTATATCATGAATTTTCCTAAGAAAGTCACTTGTGTCTTGTACATAGGATTTCAAGCTCCTGACCATGTCCTGCAAAAAGAAATCTATGTACCTAGAAAGATTTTCCAGTAGGCCATCGCATGCGGAAATGATGGGGCGCCCCGGTGGTCTATTCATACTTTTATGGATTTTAGGTATGAAGTAGATCACCGGGAGGCTGGGATAGTCCTTCTTTAGATATTTTAACTCCTCCCAGTTAAGCATTCCCACACTCTTCCAAGCCAATAATTGTTTTGACAAAGCCTCCGGGGTGTCTTTGTGCTTTGAAAATGGAACTTTTCTGTAGCATTCGGTGTTGTTGAGTTGACTATATGGCTCTTGTAGGTAATCCTGCACCGGCCACAACACCAAATTCCGTCCCTTGTCTGAGTTCCTTATTATGACTTGGTCATTATCCTTCAATTTGTTGATAAGTTGCCAGTACTTCCTCTCATGATTAGTGTGTTTTCTTTTAGATTTGGAAGTCATGATGTTCAATCTTTTAATTTGTGCCACCAATTGTTCATTGAAAACTTCTATTGAATCCCGTGCCATCACTGGTACGAATTTCGATTTTGGTTTAAAAGAAGTTTGAGACTTGACATTTGTCCCGGCTATCTGTGTTTGCCAGGTTTCATTTTCGGATGTAATCACGCCTGGTGATAACTGGGGGGGATCACATGGTATTCTCCCCCCTCCTCTCTCCAACCCATGCATATCATGAAGTAAATCATAGTCCGCTCCAATAAGGCCTTGCATCTCAGGATGCTGTTGCGTGGCCCTCGCTTCATCATTTTTCCATGCGCCCCTTTCTTCATGAAATTTTCATAGTTTTAATTTTCTTATAAACTTGTAAATATCCGCACGGGTTTGGGTATAATTAAAGTTGGACTCTGGGCAAAAAGAAAGTCCCAATGTCAGCAGCTGTTTTTCGGCCGCTGTGAGGGAGACGCTTGACAGATTGACAATAGAATTGTTGTTCATTGAGGGGGTACTCTCTTGGATGGTTTCTTTGGGTACCCCACCGTGACCAATTAATACCTGCGAGCTCACCCTCTCCCTCGCTTCCTGGCGCTTCCTTCTTGCTTGCCTATGCCCCCTTCTTCTCCTTGTTGCCCTGTTTTGCTTGGCATTTTGGTGCGTGGCCTCAGTGTGTCCCTGCGGCTGATTCTGAGGATCTCCAATTCTTCCCCCAACGTGAGTTTGATGTTGTTTTGCTCCGATCTTGCTCCTGACACATTGTCCGATTCCGAGCCACTATATATATATATATATATATATATATAGATATAGATATATAGATATACACACACACACACATATATATATATATATATATATATATATATATATATATATATATATATATATACATATATTACCTACTGGTGGTCGCCAGTAGGTAGTTATAGTTAGGACCTAGTTTTCATAGGAAATCTGCAACATTCTATTTGGAATAACTTTGGCGCCGGTGGACGAATCTTCGCGGAATTCTCCAAGAAGATGGCTGGCTCCACTCCGCTCCTTCCCTGAAAGTTTGGGGATGATTCGTCAAGCGGGGGCCAAGAAAAAAGGTGGGTCCCAAAACGTGTTTTCCCCATGCAGTTTTCCATAGGACCTTTAGCCAGGGCTACAGCCCGAATGGCTGCACAGAATGACACCAAATTTGGCAAAAGGTAGAGTTCGGTTCGCAGATCACCCTTTTTGTTAAATGGTGTTAATCCATTCAGTAGTTCCTGAGAAAATCAAAAGTAAATTCATAGATATATCTATAGGCGCTTACGGTACGCGTACCTTCCCGAGCACTCCAAACCAGGAAGTATTGGCAGCCATCTTGTGCCTCAGTAGAACCGAGGCACAAGAAAGCAGAAAAACAAACGTGCAGAACACAAAAAGGGGGCAGGGTAGAAACACCCTGACCCCCTAGGCCTGCTCTTGGGGTCCCACAAGGACCCCCAAGGCCCCCCCCCCAAAAAAAAGAATTTTTTTTTAAATCACAAGGTACGCGCAGGTACACGTACCCCGTGAATTTTTTTTTTAAATTAGCCCCCGGGGGACCAAATCCCGGGGGCATAATGCCAAAATGTGTGGGGGGCCCCAATCCCCCCCACACTGCCCTGGAGACCGCTACCCTCTGGGGCAAAGTAATTATGATAGCAGGGGGGCACACAGCCCCCCCCCGCAGCCCCGGGGACCGCCACCCCCCGGGGCTTTGATATTGATGATGGGGGCCTCTAAGGCCCCCAGAGCCCCGGGTACCGCCACCCCCGGGGCTTTATTACTAAGTATGCAAGGGGGCTCATAGCCCCCCCGCAGCCCCGGGGACCGCCACCCCCTGGGACTTTGAATAAAACATTTTTTTTAAAAGCTGTGTGGGGGGGCTTGAGCCCCCCCACAAGCCCCGGGGACCACCACCTCCCCGGGTCACTAATATTTAAAATAGGGGGTCCGTGATGGACCCCCCAGCCCTGGGGACCACCACCGCCCGGGACTTTACAATTGTTGGGAGTGGGGCCACGTGGCCCCCCTCCTGGAGCCCTTGATGGCCCTGCAGTGTCCCGGGGTGCCTACCCCCGGGACACTGCTGTTTGGTATGGTAGGGTGGGAGCCTCGCGGCTCCCGCCCTACCATAGCAAACTCCTTTGGTTTTTGGAAGAGAGAGCAGGAAACCTGGTCTCTCTTCCAAAAACCAAAGACTATTGCTTTTCTGCATGGGGAGCAGCATGGTAGCTGCTCCCCATGCAGAAAAGCAATGCCGGCTCCCGCAGGATGCGGGGAGCTGGCAGGGACCGTGGGGACTTGGGGACCCCCCCACGGCCCCCAACGGAGAGGGCCAGGCCCCGGGGGATGGGGTCCCTGGAGTCAGTAGTGGCCCGGGAGGGGGGCCACGTGGCCCCCCTCCCAAAAAATAATAAAAAATGTTTTTAAATGCCCGGCCCTGGGGAATGGGGTCCCTGGGGTCAAAGATGGCCACAGGAGGGGGCAAAGCAGCCCCCTCCTAATTTAAGAAAAAAATAAAATAAAGGCCCATGCCCCGGGGGATGGGGTCCCTGGGGTGGCGTATGGCCCTGTGTGGGGGGCCACGCGGCCCCTTTCCAATTTTTTTATATAAATAAAAATTGGGGGCAGGCCCTGGGGGATGGGGTCCCCAGGGCCAAAAAAAGAAAAGAAAAAGAAGGGGGGCTACACAGCCCCCCTTCTTAAAAGTATTTTTTTTTTAAACGGGATCGGGAGGAGGCCACGCCCCCTCCCTGCACCTCTTTGCAAACGCGGGGTACAAATGAGCCCCCGGGGGACCAAATCCCGGGGGCATAATGCCAAAATGTGTGGGGGGCCCAATCCCCCCCACACTGCCCCGGGGACCGCCACCCCCCGGGGCAAAGTAATTATGATAGCAGGGGGGCACACAGCCTCCCCGCAGCCCCGGGGACCGCCAACCCCCGGGGCTTTGATATTGATGATGGAGCCCCGGGGACCGCCACCCCCGGGGCTTTATTACTAAGTATGCAAGGGGGCTCACAGCCCCCCCGCGGCCCCGGGGACCACCACCCCCCGGGGCTTCGAATAAAACATTTTTTTAAAAACCTGTGTGGGGGGCTCAAGCCCCCTCACACACCCCGGGGACCGCTACCTCCCCGGGTCACTAATATTTAAAATGGGGGGTCCGTGATGGACCCCCCAGCCCTGGGGACCAACGCCGCCCGGGACTTTACAATTGTTGGGAGGGGGGCCACGAGGCCCCCCTCCTGGAGCCCTTGATGGCCCTGCAGTGTCACGCGGCCCCCTTCCCAATTTTTTTGTATATAAATAAAAAATGGGGGCTGGCCCTGGGTGATGCGGTCCCCAGGGCCAAAAAAAAAAAAAAAAAAAAAGAAGGGGGCTACACAGCCTCCCTTCTTAAAAGTATTTTTTTTTTAACGGGATCAGGAGGAGGCCACGCCCCCTCCCTGCATCTCTTTTCAAACGTGCCCCCTGGTGCGTTTGCAGAGGTGGAACTAATTCCACCTGCATACTGAGGGTCCCTGGGGGCCACCTAGCCCACCAGTAGCCTACAGTATGGGCCAGGGGGGCTCCCTTGCAGAGAGGTGTAATGAGGACACGCCCCTTTTTACACCTCCCTGTAACGCAGCCCCCTGGCGCATACTGGAGGTTCCTGGTGGGCTAGTTGACCCCCAGGGACCCCCAGTACGCAAGGGAAATTAGTTCTCCCTCTGCAAACGTGCCAGGGAGCTTCGTTTTGCAGAGAGGTGTACAAAGGGGCGTGGCCTCATTACACCTCTCTGCAATGCAGCCCGCTGGCGCATACTGGAGGTTCTGGTGGGCTAGTTGGCCCCCAGGGACCCCCAGTATGCAAGGGGATTTAGTTCAACCGCTGCAAACGCGCCAGGGTGCTGCGTTGCAGAGAGGTGTAATGAGGCCACACCCCTTTTTACCAGTGTAGGATTGGGGGGCTGGCGTCCGAGTTCTGCTGTTGGCTGCTTTTTTAAGCAGTCTGGGGGGCATTTGGGCTCTGTCTCTATTGTTCGAATACAGCCAGAGGCCCAGTGGGTGTCTGAGTGGCCTCTCTAGAGGCAGATGGGCACTCATTACCTCCTTTTAGCAACAGGCAGAGGTATCACTCCCTTTGTCTCGCTGGTCAGCCCATTAATGTATGCACATACTGAGCGGGTGCAGGGGGCCTGAGTAGAAGTGGCCTCACTTGTTTCACCAGTGTAAACGAATGCGTGCATTTTTTTACCCCCCTCAAAGTTTTTTTATAAGTTTACGCTAAAGCAGTGATTTGAAGAGTGATTTATGCAAATGTGGGCCAATTTTTTTTTTTGTTGCGTGCCCGGGCCGACTTTCAATCCCAATCCGCCCCTGCTTTTTACACCTCTCTGCAACGCAGCCCCCTGGCGCATACTGGAGGTTCCTGGTGGGCTACTTGGCCCCCATGGACCCCCAGTATACAAGGGGACTTAATCCCCCAACTTAGAACGTGGTACAGGGCGTATTTGCACAATGGTGAAGGTAGGGGGTGGGGCTAGAGGTGATATGTGTGCAAACATGCCATATGTTTTAAGTTGGGGAATTAATTATTCTTCAATCCAGAGGTCCCCTATGGGCCAACTAGTCCAATAGGTACCTCCAGTAAGCACCACGGAGCTGCGTTGCAGAGTGTTTTAAAAAGGGAGCGTGCCCTCTGAACACCTGTAATTCTAACCATACTTACAGTAACTTGAATTTCCTTCCATAGGCTAAGTGAAACATTGACTGGTTTCACTTGGAAAGTTTTCTAAGTGTGGAGTTTTGGAACTTTAAAACATTCCTCTAAAATCAGCCGAACTACGAATTCCGATTTACTCACCTGTTATCAGGAGAGACCGCGGTGCTGCATCTTTTAGCCCACTACTGATCCTGAAAAGTAATTGTAACCATACTTACAGTAACTTGAATTTCCTTCCATAGGCTAACATTGACTGGTTTCACTTGGAATTATTTTTAAATGTGGAGTTTTGGAAGTTTAAAAAATTTCTCAAAAATCAGCTGAACTACGAATTCCGATTTACTCACCTGTTATCAGGAGAGACCTCAGGGCTGCATCTTTCGGCCCACTACTGATTCTGAAAAGTAATTCTAACCATACTTACAGTAACTTGAATTTCCTTCCATAGGATATCATTGCCTGCTATATAAAATATATATAAATTAAAAAAATATAAAAAAATATATATATTACAATTTCAATATTTTTAAAAACATGTATTCAATTTATATGAAAAATATGTAATGACATTTAAAAAATAAAATATCTAAAAATAAATAATTTAAAATGATGTAGTAAATCAGTCTAAAAAAATATATAACAATTAATACATTTAAAAATTATCATTTACAAAACCTTTGAAATTCACTGAAAAAAACATAGGTTTTAGCCACGTTAAAGTTAGGAATTAGCATTTAAAAAACCTTAGAAATTCACTGAAAAAACCACAGGTTTCAGCCACGTTATAGTTAGGAATTAGCGTTTAAAAAACCTTAGAAATTCACTGAAAAAAATATAGGTTTCATACATGTTATAGTTAGCTGGATATTTCACTCATACAAAACCATTGAAATTCCCCCGTTATAGTTAGTTCAGCTAACTATAACTCGCGTGCCCGCAATGCACTGCTGATGACGTCACATATTACATCACTCATGACATGGTCAGTGACATCACTCATGACATCACTGATGACATCTTAAATGACAACACTGATGACATTACTGATGACATCATCCTTGTGAAAGAGAGGCAGACTTCCTCTCAGCGTAATATAACCCTTGATACACACATTCAAAAATAGAAACTAAAATTTTCAAAAAAATGGAGATACCAATACCAGTTAGAACAACCTATGCAGTAATTCCAAAATCTACATACACATCCACTTATTCACCAACAGTTCTATATAGTCACTCATACATGTACTCACTCATCATATGTACTCATACGCCTATACATCCTGTTGCACACCAACACTCATCCATAGAGTTACTCACACACATACTCACACATGCAAATAAACTATCAAACATCCATTTATTTGCATATACAACGCCACTACAATTACTTTTACAGAAACGTACACATACTTATTCTCTAAACAATCACTTATAGAAACACATACTTATTTATACAGGAACTCGTCCAATCTCTCACTCTCACATATAATCACTTATATACATTAATACTCACCTATACTAGATTAAAACATATGTAGTTACTCATAAAGATACTATTGAGACAGTCATTCACTCACTGACACACCCATACACACACTCATCCACCCATACAGTCCTGCACACATTCTGTGTTCAAAACACATACAAACAGTGAGTCACTCATTTATGCATCTATACGCTAAGTAATATCCCCCACCGAACCATACAGACACTCATACTGATACTCAAAAAAACCTAATAACCCATATACACACTCATGTAGCTACTCACCCACCAATGCAGCCACTTATAGACAAAGTGAGAAACTGATACAGATATTTACATATTTAAACATTACTCGCTAATACATGTATTCACTAAGATACACTTAATAAGTCAGTTATACAATCATTTTTACAAAAAAAACATCCATTCAGACACTTATTTACCCATTTATTCTTCCATCGACTTTTAGATATACATATATAAAAAATATTTATTTTTCATAAAGACACACATTCACTGGATGATGTCATCAGTGATGTCATCAGTGATGTCATTTGACATGTCATCAGTGATGTCATGTGTGATGTCACTGACCATGTCATGAGTGATGTAATATGTGACGTCATCAGCAGTGCATTGCGAGCGCGTGAGTTATAGTTAGCTGAACTAACTATAACGGGCGAATTTCAATGGTTTTGTATGAGTGAAATGTCCAGCTAACTATAACATGTATGAAACCTATGTTTTTTTCAGTGAATTTCTAAGGTTTTTTAACTGCTAATTCCTAACTATAACGTGGCTGAAACCTGTGTTTTTTTCAGTGAATGTATAAGGTTTTTTAAATGCTAATTCCTAACTATAACGTGGCTGAAACCCATGTTTTTTTCAGTGAATATATATATATATATGTATATATATATATATATATATATATATATATATATATATATATATATATATATATATATATATATATATATATACATATGCCTGCAAGGGTATTGTTTTGACTCATACTGTGTGCTCCCTTGTGTCTGGACAAAGATAAACCTCACTGTATTGACAGCGAAACACGTGTCAGGGGTTGCTTTTATTCATCTCAGGTTGGCTTGGTTGGTATTTTACCAATCCAAAGCTGTAACACTGTGCCTGGAGTGATAAATGGCTTTTGTCACTTTACAGCTCGGCGTGGATAGCACTGGGCCAATCCTATGCTTAAAGATTTTGCTGTACAAATGGCAAAAGACGTTGTTCATTTCTATCTCGGCGTGGATAGCACTGTGGTAATGCTATGCTTAAAAACTTTGATAAAAAAGCAGACATTAGAGGTGAGCAAATTTAGAGTGCCGCTGGTGTTGAGGCTGCTCTATACAGGAGCTGCCTTCCACCTAAACTTGGGAACTACCCAGAGTTCTCTCCTTCTTTTTTGCATATATATACATATATGTATGTATATATATATATATATATATATATATATATATATATATATATATATATATATATATATATACATATAGAGTGGTATCGGTATATCGATTACTTATTCATCGTCTGGCAGGTCAGTGCCGAGTCAGCGCATTGTTATATCGATATTCTCAACAACAATGAGGTGAATCTTAGATTCTCGGAAACAGTTAGTCCAGTGGCAGTGGACTATCTGGACCTGAGGGTCTATGTGGATGATGATACCTTACAAACCACTCTTTTCCGCAAACCAACAGCGGGTAACTCGATACTCTTTGCAAGTAGCAGCCATCCATCCAAACTCGTTCATAGCATTCCCTATGGGGAACTGCTTAGGTTAAGGCGGAACTGTTCAAAGGAGGACGAATTTGAAAAAGCTGCAGCAGATAGCATAATCAGATTTAGAGTTAGGGGTTATGATTCAATGACCCTTGACTCTACATTACAAAAAGTGAGAGGCATTCAAAGAAAACAGTTGCTCATAGGCAAAGAGAAAAACAAAACTGACGAAGGGAAGTTCCGGATGGTAACGCCCTATTGTGCTGAGGCCAACCATCTCAAAAAGATGCTCAAAAAGAACTGGCCCATTCTTCTACAAGATAACATCATTAGTGAAGATATTCCCCCACAACCTTTGGTAACTTTTAAAAAAGCGAGGTCCCTTAAGGACATCTTAGTTAAAAGTCAGCTAGAGAAACTACCAGAAAGGGCCAATACGCTCAAACAGATGATGGGCTTTTTTCCTTGCAGTAAGTGCAAGGCCTGTGTAAATAGCAGGAGGATTCTGACATATGCAATACCGGACGCACAGATAACAAAGAAGGTCAGCAAGTTTATTACTTGCACAAATCCATTTGTAGTATACTGTCTGGTATGTCCATGCGGTCTCTGCTAAATAGGGAGTACCGTTCACCCGGTTAAGATCCGGGTGTTAGAGCATATGTGAGCCATTGATAAAACTGACCAGGCCTACCCGGTTGCGCGACATTTTGCCAAAAAACATGGAAGTGACCGCAAGCAGTTACAATATTTTGGTCTGGATCACGTAGCTTTGAGTGTAAGAGGCGGGGATAGATTGAGAAAGTTGCGTAGATTGGAATCTCGCTACAGTATCGATCTAAACACTAAATATCCGTCAGGTTTAAATTGTGGAGAGGAATTGACAGTTCACATAGGCCAAAACTGAATGAAATGTAGGTTTTGAGAAGGAGGTGGGCACTGATTTGTATATAAGATTGTGTACAAGATTTTTGCACATTGTGTATAGTATTTCTAAATCTGGGGTTTTGATATATGTGTTCAATTGGTAGAATGAGTGTAGTTCTGAGAAGGGGCAATGAGAAGGTATCTTGATTATTGAAAATTGCAATGAAATTTTGAAGCAAGAAGCCGTACAAAATGAATTTGAAACTTGGTATAATTTGCGAATACTCTCGAAGTTTTTAACCCCTTGTATGCTTGTGACGGAACCGTTCCGTCACAAGCCTCGGGTGTGCTGTACTTGTGACGGAACGGTTCCGTCACGGCCCGCTCGTCGCGCCTGCGCGGCGCGAATTCCGCGCCTGCGCGGAGCGTACTATTGGGCGGGAGGGGTCGTGACGGAACCGTTCCGTCACAAGCACAGCGCGCCCGAGGCTCGTGACGGAGCGGTTCCGTCACGAGCACGGGAGCGCCGTGCGGCCGCCCCGCCCCCTTAGCACTGTAGCGGAATAGCCGCCGCAGTGAAGGGGTTAATGAAAAGAGAATGTTTACACATGGAATGATTTGATGATTACTCTAATCAGGGATCTGATATGGGTATTAGCTGGAAGGATAATTGCCGATCCACGGCTTCATGAGTTAACTAAATCCAGGCACACTCCTTGGCAAAAGTAGTAATTTAATTACACTTTAGTTTTCTTTTGTTTGCAATGATTTGAATCTTAATCATGTGACAAAATTGTGTTATATACACCAATTTAAATGTATTTATAATCATGGTGTATTAGGAGTTCAGCTTGCCTTGGAGTGTGGTTTTTCCTTCGTTGTTTGCAGAGTGGTGAAGGATTGGAGCGCAACATATATATATATATATATTCACTGAAAAAACCATAGGTTATAGACCATATATAGTTAGGGATTAGCATTTACAAAACCTTATTTTACTCACACAAAACCATTGAAATTCCATATATAGTTAGTTGTACTAACTATATATCGCGCACCCGCAATCCACTGCTGATCATGTCACATATTACATCATTCATGACATGGTCAGTGACATCACTGATGACATCACTGATGACATCTCAAATGACATCACTGATGACATCACTGATGACATCTCAAATGACATCACTGATGACATCACTGATGACATCTCAAATGACATCACTGATGACATCTCATTTGACATTACTGATCACATCACTGATGACATCATTCATGTGATAATACGATGAACCTCTTCAGACTCTAATATAACCTTAGATACACTCAGTGTAAACACAGACTCACAGATTGTCATTCATCCATGAAGTTACACACACACACCTAGTCAGTCATGCAAACAATCAATCACACCTCCATTTTCCCAACTATTCAGTTATACACACCTTACTTATTCAAACATATACTAAAACATATTTACTCTCTTATACAATCCTGGATACAAGTTCACAATGATGCATACAGCCACTCACACATTCACTGGCTCTTATGGACAGTTATTTATATATGTCAAGTCTCACATGTACTGTGTTTTACATATGTACTTACTTTGACATGTAGCACTGAGATATCCATTCACTCACCAATAAACTGATGCACACAGTCAACCGCCCATACAGCTGTTTCCACATGCACTTTTGAACCCATACATCTAGTCAATCAACTGCTCACACATCTATGCAGAGAGTCATACACCTCCCAGCCACCCACACACACACTCAGTCTCCCATACAAATACTTGGGCAACCAATCAATAACCCATATAGTTACTCATATAGCTACTGAACAACACATGCAGCAGTTTTCAGAACAACAGACATAATGATGCACAAATTAAGACAGTTTAGTCACTAACCCATGCACTCAGTGAGACACATTTAATCACTCACTCATACAGTCAGTCATGCACCTACTAAATCCTTCATCCAGACACTTATACATCCACTCAAGACATATTTTAACTTTACAGAAAAATACAGTCACTGGGTATTGTCATCAGTGATGTCATCAGTGATGTCATTTGAGATGTCATCAGTGATGTCATCAGTGATGTCATTTGAGATGTCATCAGTGATGTCATCAGTGATGTCATTTGAGATGTCATCAGTGATGTCATCAGTGATGTCACTGACCATGTCATGAATGATGTAATATGTGACATGATCAGCAGTGGATTGCGGGTGCGCGATATATAGTTAGTACAACTAACTATATATGGAATTTCAATGGTTTTGTGTGAGTAAAATAAGGTTTTGTAAATGCTAATCCCTAACTATATATGGTCTATAACCTATGGTTTTTTCTGTGAATTTTCAAGGTTTTGTAAATGCTAATTCCTAACTATATATGGTCTATAACCTATGGTTTTTTCAGTGAATTTCAATGGTTTTTTAATAGCAAATATCAAAACCTTTACAATGTATTCTTCTTTAAATCGAAAAATATTTTTTACATGTTTTTAATACAATTTTTTTTTAATTATTTTTATTGTTTCGCTCCCGGTACGCGAACCGGTTAGCTTCCCGTTAGCTCAATTCGGAGCCGCGACCTGGTCCGCGAACCGGTAAACGTTCCGTTTGCGCAACTGTCGCGTCGCGTCAGCATGACGTTTCGCGTTCTCGCGTGATACGTCATATGACGTGCTACGTTAGCGTACCCGGAAGCGCAGCGGTACGCGAACCGGAAGCGATCCGCGGCGCGGCGCCGACCGCGTAACGTAAACACAGCAGGTCATGTGACTCGGTAATAACACTTTTCATTGGTTCATTTCACTTTTGGTTTCCTAATGATGTAATACTAGGTCATGTGATCTAAAATGAACACTTTTCATTGGTTTAGAACTTTTGCTTTTCCCAAATGATGAAAACCCCTCCTTCTTTCCTCACTCTGACTTTCATCTTGGTGAGAGAAAGACCCTTTATTTGCATTCTGACATGGCTTCATTAGTGGCTTCAGCTGGTTCTAACCCACCACCTCCACCAAATCCAAAGAAGAGAGGACCACCTGCTGAAGTAATTTTACAACAAGAAGAGGAAGAACAGGAAGAGGAGGAAGAGGAGGAAGAGCCAAGGTTTTTGCCAGAGGAGCCCAGGAGGTATAATCGAAAAGAGAACTACATTTGGCAATTCTATAAATTTCCTGAGGGGCAAAAAAAAGTAAATGCACGCTACGTGTTTTGCCGTATATGCGGTGATAGACTGTCAAGGGGAACTGAAAAAAAATACAGTTACAGCAACTACACTATGCATCGGCATATGAGTAGGTGGCATCCTAATAATTATAGTGCTGCCCAGCTACGTGATGAGCAACAAAATCCCCTTCCGATGGCAAGAAGATCGGTTGTTCCAGAGGTGTCGGGACCAGAGGCGAGGGAGATGATCCCAAACATTCAAATGTTGTTTGGGCACGTGAAGCAAGTGTGCGTGCACTGCGGCAATTTCATTTGCTACAGGGAAAGTAGCATCATTTTGATTATGCGAGCTATTCAGAATCATGTTAATGTTTGTCCGAAATGCCCCAAAAAATAAATTCTTTTTTTTTTGTTGCTCCTGTTGAGCCCTTTCCAATGGATCGTTTTTGTTTCCCCCCCCCCAAAAAAAACCAAAAAAAATATAAAAACGTTCAGAAAATACAAAAAAAGTAAAAAAAAATTCAAAAAATACTAAAAAAAATATAAAACAACAAAAACATTAAAAAAAAAGTTCTTTTCAGAACTACCTCCCCGTTATAAAAAAATTGGTAGAATATTTGGAACTCTGCCAACCTCTATTTCTCTTAGTTCGCTCCCCGGAGCGCTACCCGGTACGCGAACCGGAAGCTAACCAAAAAAAAATGTTTTTAAAAAAAAGAACAGTAAGTATAAGGGAAGGAAACAGACAGTTATGTGAAAAGAAAGACAGCTCTAGGGAGTAAACAAGAGATACTGTTACCCACAATCCACTGCTGATGATGTCACATATTACATCATTCATGACATGGTCAGTAATATCATCAGCAGTGGATTGCGGGTAACAGTATCCTTAGTTTACTCCCTATAGCTGTCTTTCTTTTAACATAACTGTCTGTTTCCTTCCCTTATAGTTACTGTTCTTTTTAAAAAAAAAAAATTTTGATCAGTCAGAAACAATGAAATTAATAGAAACAGAGAGAGTGAACAAGAGTGAAGAACTATGGTCCTCCTCAGCCACCCTCAGAAAACCAAGTGGGTCAAGATACATCTACCGTGCCCCCTTCTACCCATTCTGAACATTATTTGCCCTCCATCTTGTATCTTGATTCGACCGAAACACAAAATGGTGGACTCCCGTAACGCTGCTGGTTTGCGAACCGGGCCACTTCCCGGGAAGCGGTCCAAAAAAAAAGGTGGGTAAGTAATTCACAGACACTAAGAGTAATAGAGACGGAGTGAGTGAACAAGACTGAGGAACTATGAGAAGAGAGGGACTGAGAAAAAGAGTGGAAGGAGTTGAGTAAGTAGGTAATAGAGAAAGGAATGAGGAAAGTACCAAAGGCAGGAAACTGAGGGTTAAAGAAGTGAAGCAGTGGAACTAATAGTAGGTGAATGTGATAGAAATGTAACGAAAAGAGTACAACTATTTACCTTATAATTGCCGTTAAATTACTCACTTTTTATTTTTATACTTTCAATCTGTGAAAGAGAGAACCAACATTTGAAAAATATTAAAACATGTATTTAAAAATTACAAAAGACAAGGGAAAAGATTGAAGGACAAATAGTTTTTCAACAACTTTGACACTGACAGAAGCTTCTGCTTCTCCAGGTCCCCTACACAGTCCTAAAGATATACATTTTAAACTAACAGTATCTTGATACAGATGAAGTGAGGCCTATCTTAAAACATGGTGCATCTTTTGCATTGCTCTTGTTTCAGAAAAGTGTCGCTTCAGGATGCCAATAACATGTCTCCTATCCAGAGGTTTGTTTGAGGTGAGGCCTACTCAGAGTTCAAGATGAGATTTACACTTGTTGAAGTGTACAGAGGAGATAATATCTGTGAAAGTCTACCAATGAAGTGAGTCATGTCCACTGCACTCTTCAACAAAGTAGAAACCTCCTATGTTTCCCTGGACAGACCTAAACTTGATCTGCACAATGTGATTCGTAATGATAGGAAACACAGGTGATGTAATTGAAATACGTGCAATTTATTTTGCTCATTTCTCAATCACATCACTTGCGTTTCCTTTGCTTAGGTATCTCATTGTGCAGATGTAGTCTAGCATATGAAAGAATACGCAGAAGTGCAGCACTGCATGCAACAACTTTGACACTTACAGAAGCCTCACCTTCTCCATGCCTCCTACACAGTTCTACATATACATCATAAATGCAAACAGTACAGAATTAATTATACATGTTAAATGGTTTATTTTTGCTGTTCTCAGAATGTATCAAAATTCACTAAAAACAGTGACTTGAAGGTATTCATCATGTAACAGCGGGGAAAAAAAAACACAATCAAAATGATTGTGTTTAAAAAACCCATACAACATCAGAAATCAAAATTCAGAACTCCTTAAAGTTAACTTACTTTCCATGACGTCCAAGGATGTCCTATGAACAGCTTACACTCTTTTGTGCTGTTATTACTTTCAGCCCGCCACTTTCTGAAAGAAAATCTCCATCGTTTTTAAAAACACGTTACATGCAATAAATGACTTCTTGCTCTCTACCACAATTTTCCACAAGGCCAAATCTGGTCAGAGCAATTTATAACTCTTGGATTTCTTGTAAGCCAATCCCGTCATTTGGCATTTCCGCAACTTTCAGAATTAAAATGTTGAAGATCATTTTCACAATCCTGGAATAGTAATATCTTCCCCTTCTTGCTCAGTCATGTTCTACTTTTCCTATGACACTGATACAAGCAGACTTACACTACCTCTATGACTACTACAATTATTTAATTCTCTACATCACTTTTAATCACAAAGCAATGTAAAACAGTAGACAGCATTGCAGACTTACATTCCCTCTACTCCATGTTTTGATTGGCTGCTTCAATTAGTTTATAAAAAGAAACAGTTTTTCTGAACTCATTCAAAGTGCACGTATTTCTCCATAATGTCCAGTCCTATGGTTAGAAGTTATGTCTCTGAACTACACTTATCCTCAAGGCCAAATTGTGTAGGAGCCATTAGAACTTCTTGAAATTCCACAGAGCACATCCCGAGATTATTTCCCTAAAATTTTGGTTTTAAAAACACCAGGTAAGAGTTTTTAAGGTCATACGGCAATTTTTTTTTGAAAATTAAAACAGAATCATTGCAGAATGACCAGCCATTTCTAGACTTTAAATAAGCTGTGTAATGTCCTGATGTTATTGAAGGGCCGTCATGATATATAATTGCTGCAGTTACAAAAGTCCTTCCTGATATTGACAACTGCGAAGCTACAAAATTTTTAATTAAAGTTGTCAATTTTGTTCCATCAGGCCTACATCGTTGGAACATTAAAATGACATACTGGCCATATGTTCGTATAAATAATGTGGACATCATTTCAGATTTACATTGGCTACACTCCATGTTGTGATCAGCTGCTTTTACTAGCTTATTAAAGGAGACTGATTTACTGTCTGGCAAAGTTAAATATACAAATCTTTCTGAGTCTACACTAGTAGTACTTGATACCATACAGTTCTCGCAGTCATGCTGCCATTGATAAGAAAGCCCAAACAGCTGATCTACATCTACACCTTCAGCATGTAATACATCAAGCATATACATTAAAAACTCCTGACAATCTTGCTGAATATTTTGAGAGAATTGTGTTTGGCCTGAACATCTGTCTAACAGATTTCGAATTTCAGACACACTTTCTATGTTTCTTCTATCAGTGGTACATTTCTCTAACACAGAATTTAACAAACTGCAAAATCTTTGATCAGAATTGACCACAATCTCTTCTTTTACATATTTTAGAGAAAACAAAACATTAACAACTACATTAGCATAGCAGTTGACACCAGAACTGTTTTCAAACTGAAAACCAACAACATCTTCAACAGAATCCTTTTTGGTTCTGCTTGTAATTTTAGGTTCATTGACTTTTTGTCTTTTTGCTACAACCTCCCCAATATTGTTCTCATTTCTTCGTTTCCGGCCTACCACACGTTTCTCAAACAAAGGATACTGAGGCAAATGTGGCGCATACTCTCTTCTTAACCTATTGTATTCCTTAACACAATCTAGATCCGCACAAATGTTTGTGACATCACACTCAATCAAGTACAATCCCGATAAAGTTCTAACTCGTGACAATGCCACATATGCCATACCCTCCTTGAACACAGAACTGCCAATATTCACCAATGCACTGTCTACACTTAAACCTTGCGATTTATGAATTGTCACCGCATATGCCAAGCAAACAGGAAACTGCTTACGGCGAACATATAAGTCTTTTACAAGCAAAAATCTAGCAGAACAACGAGCAATTAGCTGTACTTCCTCAATGCCATCAAATTTAATTTTTAAAAATTCAATTCCATCTCTATTTCTGTATTTCACAAAATCAACAACATTACCCATTGATCCATTTACCAGACCTCTTTCAACATGTAAATTCCTTCTTAAAATTATACGGCAGTTCAAGCACACATTCAGAGTCTTTTCAAAACCTGCAGTTTTAGATATACTCTTCTCTAATGAATCCAATTTTGTTTTCAGATTCTCAGACAAAATAATTGTTGATCCCATATGCTCTACTCTATCAATAGCTTCCAGTTTCACAATCTCTTGCTTTTCTAAATGCAACATTTTGTTGTTAAATTTGGCACATTCTGCAAGAGTTGGCATCAAACATATTCCAGATTTCTTCTCAGTAATTTTCTGAAAAATATTCTCAGGCACAACATCTTGTTCTGGATATAAATTTGACAGTAATCGTGCATGTAAAGCTTCTTTCCCATGCTCGGTCACTTTTCCAATTCTAACATCTTGTAGAATAGTCTTGTAAACTTCATCCTTCGCCTGACGCATATTTTCATGCAGTTCAGCATAATTGAAGTTTAACCATATATTGACGTTGCCAATGCTGCCTAGGCACTTCCTGGTATCTTCATGCGTGAGCATTTTGAACACAGGTTGCCCTTTCACTGGTGTCAGCTGCAGAAGATCTCCGAAAACAATGATGTGTTTGCCACCAAATAACACATCATACTCTGTTTTGAGAACTTCTTGCATCCTCAAATGCACAAAGGCAAGCATGACATTGGAAACCATGCTTACTTCGTCAATGATAAGAAGTTTCATTTTCCTCAAGATTCTTGAAACTTCAAAACAAGCATCTCCAGATAGCTTGTGATATTGTAATTTGTTGTCATGCTCCACTGGCAGCATCAGTAAACGATGTAAAGTAATCCCTTTAATATTATGTGCTGCCAGTCCAGTTGGAGCGGTGACAACACAAGACAGCGATGACTCTGTCCTTTCCTGCAAATAGCATGAAATTGCTTTAATGAGGAAACTTTTTCCAGTTCCCGCTTCTCCACTCACGTACAGTCGGACAGGCTTCAACGACGTACATGAGCACTCTTTCTTGTCATGACAATCCATGATCAATTTGCATGGTAACTTCGTCATATATTTTCCTCTGCTCAACGTTGAGTTGTCTTTCCAACTGTTCTAAGTTAACCGCATCCTCCTGAGCATGTGCCATGGCTCTTTCCACTTCATTCATAGCAGTGGCAGCTTCATTTTCAATAACAGGTCCTCCTAGTGGATCCTGACTCAATGAAGCAGAACTCTGACTGTCCTGAGAACTGTCTCTGGCAATCTCGGCTGCAATCGTTGCTTCCTGCTCAATTTCCGCATTCTACATTTCTACATATTTGGGAAAAGCAGGACATTCTATGGTCTCCTTGGCGGCATTGAAAGAGTCTTCGTAACAGAGGAAATCTCCAAGCAGTTCCTCTTCTGCACGCCAAGGCTTGAAAAGTTGCAAAAGTGCTAAATAGAAAAACTCCTTTTTTTCAGGAGATTCACCACTCAATTTTCGATGGTTTACCAAGTGGCATTTTCTTTGCTTGACCAGACATCCCTCACTTCCTATTACAGCATACACTCCTTTCTCAGTATCTTCTTTGATGTTCCTCTTGAATATGTAATTTTGCAGAACCTCATACAGACAAACATTCTCGAGGTGACTGCTTCGATTTGGATAATATGTATCCAACATGTTTGTCTTCAAAATGTTGGTACTGTTTGGCTCCTTTTCCGCCAAATACTCAATTTCCCGCACAGGTTTGAGAACTCGATTACGCGTTGCTGCAAGACCAAGACTCGCCCAAACGATACTCCTGGACTTGGCATAGAGACTTGCTGAAGACAACCGGTCAGAACATTCGTACGCTCCGATTTCTCGATGCGACAACATCTTCAGACTGAAACTGTACAACTTCTTGCTGAGGCTCTTTTCATGGGAAATGTCCTCCCACATATCCTTCAATTCTGTCTTCTCTTTTTTGGTGATGTAAGACGTCACATACCGAGCCACAGCCATACAGTTATCAGCCACAAACTGTATATCCATGTTAGCATTCCACATGGACAAAATCACCGGGTTGTAGTCGTTGATGTACTTGGACTCTTCGTTCCTCTTCAAATTGTATGTGTTTTAGGTGATTTCTTCATGACATTGTGTCGCAGCGAAGACATCAAACTGTTTACTCTTCCTTTAGAAATCACCGGTCGTGGAAAGCCGAAACGACATTTAGTGTAGAACTTGTCTTTGTTTCGGAATTTACGACGGCAGTACTTTCCACATCGATGGCTTTGGAAACGCAGAACTTTTTCTCTTAGGTTTTTCTTCTCCTTTGCGTTTGGAACAGCACACGTAGAATACTGTTGGATGAAACTCATCACTGAGTCTTCTGGATCCGTTCCAAATTTAGGTGCATCCTTGATCCACAGCAACATATGTATATGAGGAGCACCTCTTGCTTGGTACTCTTTTCTCCAGAAGAAATCCAACACCTCTCCAAGAGGTGGATTCTTCTTATTCATGATGAAAGACATCATAGCTTCAAATCTATGATTGAAGTACCTACATACATTGACTGGATCCAAAGAGCACAGTTCTCCGGGTGTCTTGAATTCGATGTTATCTACGTTAGCATTTGCCTCTCGTAGAAATTCAAATAAGTCTTCCCAGCCATACTCGGCACAGCTCAGAGTGAGGAACCATGTGGGAGTACCTAAGTTCCTCAGCATACATTTTAAATCACCATGACGACGGTACCAGTACTCATTAGTACCACGCTGACACGCCATGAGATTAATCAGGTGAGAATCCAAAATACTATCTTGGACATTGACTTTATCCATAAAGTCACTTGCCGAGATGTTTTGCATGTGTATACCACTTTTCAAGATGTGGTTCACTGCATATGACAGTCCAGACAGATCGCTTTCAAACAGGAGATGAAACAAATAAGGAATGCATTGTCGAAACCTAGCATCTCCTGCATACAATCGCAAAGTCCGGTATTCAGAAGCAGGAATTTGATGAGGTCGCTCATCATATCTTCCTCCCTGACCTGTTGGAAAAAGCTGTGGGAAACACCGAGCTTCCAAACTTTCCTCCCAAACACTAATGGGACTCCCTTTGGCTTGTTTCATTTGAAACAACTCAATAGCATTCCCCATGACTTCCTTGGAATGCAAAGGATGAACACTATAATGTTCATATATTTCTTCACTAGTAGAGGGTTCTACTTTCTCAATTTGACCAGCACACAAATCGCTATCCTCTTCCTCACTTACTTCCTCTTCTGCAACATATACATTCTTATAGTATTTTTATTTTTTTTTCAAATACAATGTTGCCTTTTTAACTTTCCTAACATCTACTAAATCTTGCCATATTTTCTTATTCTTTGTCGGAACCCCATTAACTAAGATAACCAGAGGTTCCTCTTCCACTTTTTCTACTCCAATTGTGTTAATGTTTTTCTTCAAATCTAGAGGCAAATAAACAACTCTTCCCTTTAATCCTCTCTGTAAATCTGATGGAGGCAATTTCCCTGTCTTTGGCTCCATTCTTACAATAGCCTGAAAGGGATGGATACTTTGAATCAAAATAGATTCATAAGTATTTAAATCCTTCAATTCAGAAGGAATCTCAACCAATTCCAGATTATTATGAACTGCTCTAGCAGGCATCTGGTTTTGATTTAATTTGCAAGAACAATAAGTACACACACGTTGATCCAATCCCAAATCAAAACAATTTTCTACCATCAAGTATGTTGCAAAATCCTTCCATTCACTATTATTTTCCCTTTCACTTTTTGCATATAAATCCACTAACTTAGTCTGATTCTTATAATAAGTGCGTCGACAACACACACAAGTGAAATTCGGCCTCTCACTTGATTTCACCTCAAACGTCGCAATTTCCCTCTGGAAATTATCTGTACTGGAAACCTGTACACTATCTTCCACAAGACCCTCTTCTTCTTGCTCAATTTCAACATTCTCCTCTTTACTTCCAAAGTAACAAAACTCAATTTCTTCACATATATTCTTCACATCTATTTCAGAACCATGCAAAAGAGCAGCGCATAATTGTTTAAGCATAATTGCTGGACTCTTAGCATAATACAACATTCTAACTAATTTCCTCACTTTGTTATGATGCACTGCTAGCATCCTGAAATGATGAAAAACACTCTGGCATACTCTCCTGGAAAGACTAGCCAGTGAATGTCCATGCAAACCTGTCACTTCTCTTACTCTGCAAGGATCTAATTCTTGCAACAACATCATTTTCTGCTTCAAACTTTTCTTATTAAATGACCGTACAAAATCACAAGGCAAATTGATGGAATCCTGTCGCACACTGCAAATACTACTACACTTCCAGGTGTACACAGGACCCTTAGCACGTCTTCCTAAAACCTCATTACCTAACACCTCTTCTGCCTCTGTTGTCACAAGTTTTTCTTTTTCAACTGGACAACCATCTTTCACTTCATAAGCACGACCACTGGTGTCAACTGCATGCACCAAATCATTATCCTGGAAATAACTCTCCTCATTAAAAAATGCCTCACAGCTTGAACTATGCATCCATTCTCCAGAAAAAACTTCACAAAAATTACTACGATTAACTATTCTCTTCCATCTACTATTTCTTTTGAAATCAAAAATTGCCTTGTTTAGCTTCCTAATTCTATTGATTATCAAAATAAATAACTTACGTTTAATTTCAAATGCCTGATCAATAACTTTCTCAACTTTTTTTTTGTCTTATAAAAAACTAGTTTATGTTGACCTTTCTTAATATTTTTTAACAAATTGCCAATTATCCTGTTCCGGAACATTCGTTTACGAATCTCCCTAAACTGTTGTTTCCTTCTACTATCATGCACAGAGTTATCTCTTGCTCTAGCAGTAACATTTTTCATTGGCCTTTCTTTTCCATTTGATTTCCTTCTCGTTTTATGGACTGAAACATTTTCTGTAGTAATATTTTTTTTATTACACATATTTCTTATAAAGTGTTTTGTGCTCTTACCCGGTGCTTTCTTCGTGACTTGACAAATCTTTTTGTTAGAGGACTGCTGCGTATTATTTTTCACCTGCTGTCTTTGACGTTTTGCAGCCTTTCTCTGTCTTTCTATTGTAGGCATGGTGAAATCTTGAAATGATCTGCAGTTGAATCTGTGGAAAAATATAATAAATAATGTTATTAACCATTATTACCAAACAGTAAATCAGTAACAGTGATAAAAAACTTAACACACTACTTGACATTTTAATTAGAAGATTTTTTAGTCGTTGGCAAATTTACAATACAGAAATACCAGAAAAGAAATGACATTTATATTTATGTTACCTATGCTATTTTATATGTGAATCTGATCTAATTTTATGAGCATATTTTAATATTTTATTGAAGACACTACACATAACCTGCTTTTGAAGGTGTCTTTATTTTTAAATTAAACGGTTTACCTTTTTACTTTTTATTAATTATAAATTTTAAAAATAAATGTTTATATTTCCAAAGGCTCAAGCAGGTCAGCTTCCCATCCTATATCATATAATTCGGACAAATCTGCATCCTCATCACGCTCTTCTTCATCCTCAGGATTTAAATCATCCAATGGATCAACATCCACTGATGTTTCAATTACAAGTTCAATGATGAGGTCAAAATCAACTGATTGCAGATTGTCGCTCATGTTGAGGTTGTCTTTATCTTTAAAGAAAGATAACAACAATGAGATGTTGCAGAGTAAGAGACAAATCTCACAGATTATAATAGTAAAATTGTTTAACAAGAGTAACATTTTGCAGCTATTATTTAGCCATGTCCAGCGATGCTGAGCAGGTGAAGCCTATGTCTAATTTTTCACTGAACAGGACTCATCTCTTCTTAACCTTGGATAAGCCTCACCGACTCTGTGTCCCCTGCACATACTTAAATGTAAAGGGGCAGATTTATGTTAAATGGCACATCCCCAGGCATGCACCAGTTAACGTGCACCACTGCTCTGCCACCCATGGTGTGCCGCATTTACAATCAGATAGGAGAAACCTGTGTCAAAACCCTGCGCCTGCTTGAAGCAGGCATAGGTCTTGACGCAACATTGTGGAGATGATGCACCCTTGAGCCTTGCTGGAGCTGCATCGCACTTGCGATACAACTCCAGCAATGCGCCACCTTAACGGCACAGATGCGTCAAGCATCTGTGCCGTTTTTGCCCCATGCTGCGCCGCATTGTAAATGCAGCACACCATGGGTGGCGGAACAGCGGCGCAAGATGACTGGCACATCCCTGGTGATGCACCAGTCATCATAAATCTATCCCTAAGCTTCTTATCTTGTTAGAGATGAACTGCCATATGTATCATCAAAATATTTTGCATTTCCTAAATAGCGAATTTTAAGGAATAAATAGCGATTCTTTACCATTCCTAATTTGCGATGAGCAAATTGCTAATTGCAAGTTACCCATTCATTTCCATGGGCTAGGAGGCTCATAGGAATGAAGGTTTAATTTGCGATTAGCAATTTGCTCATCACAAATTAGGAATTTTTCCAAGGGTGCAGGGGTGTCTCAAGAACACCCTGCTGCACCCCTGAAAAAGAAATTTGGGGGCATATGGCACACATACATGCCCTAAGGGCATGTGTTGGCGTCATATGGGACCTTTTGTTTTTTTAAAAAAAAGCTTTTTGAAAATAATTCACAAATTACCACCAATTTACCACAATAGTTTCCAAATCCTTAATGTCATTTTTTACATATTTTTTGTTTGATACATTGCATTTAAAGAATCACAAAATTTGCAAATCCTTCAGTGCAATCGCAAAATAAGGAATAGCAAATTTTGCTACTCCTTATTTTGCATCAAACTTGTTTGATACATACCATTTGTCTAATTAACATTCGCAAAGGCCAAAATTCGTAGAATTTTGATCTTTGCGAATGCTAATTAGCTTGATACATATGGCCCCAAGTGAGGCCTGTCTTACGACATGGTGCATCTTTTGCATCACTGCTGCATCGGTTTCATGTGGTACGTTTTTTTTACACCATGACATATCTGCCTAAATGCATCAATTTGTAATGTTGTCGCCTCATAGCAAATCTTTTGCACCACCGCTGCATCATAAAAGTGACGCACAGTGGCACAAAAGAGGCATACACCTATCATAAATCTGTCCCTAGCATTTTAAATGATTAATCCAGGATGACGAAAAAGTGTGGCCTATCCAGAGGTTTGTTTAAGGTGAGGCCTACTCAGGATTGCAGATTAAAGTTACGCTTGATGAAGAATACAGAGGAGATAATACATGTAAAGGCCTACCAATGAAGTAAGTAATGTGCACTTTATTGCGCCAGTCATCATAAATGTATCCCTAAACTTCTTATCTTGTTACAGATCAACCACCATATCTACCATCAAACTATTTTGCATTTCCTAAATAGCAAATTTTAAGGAATAAATAGCAATTCTTTACCATTCATAATTTGCAATGAGCAAATTGCTAATTGCAAATTAGCACCGCCGTTGCATCATAAAAGTGACGCACAGTGGCACAAAAGAGGCATACACCTATCATAAATCTGTCCCTACCATTTTAAATGATTAATCCAGGATGACAATAAGGTGTGGCCTATCCAAAAGTTTGTTTAAGTTGAGGCCTACTCAGGATTGCAGATTAAAGTTACGCTTGATGAAGAATACAGAGGAGATAATACATGTAAAGGCCTACCAATGAAGTAAGTAATGTCCACTTTATTGCGCCAGTCATCATAAATGTATCCCTAAGCTTCTTATCTTGTTACAGATGAACCACCATATGTACCATCAAACTATTTTGCATTTCCTAAATAGCAAATTTTAAGGAATAAATAGCAATTCTTTACTATTCCTAATTTGCAATGAGCAAATTGCTAATTGCAAATTACCCATTCATTTCCATGGGCTAGGAGGCTCATAGGAATGAAGGTTGCAATTTGCGATTAGCAATTAGCTCATCACAAAATAGGAATTTTTTCAAGCGTGCAGGGGTATCTCAAGAACACCCTGCTGCACCCCTGAAAAATAAATTTGGGGGCATATGGCACACCTACATGCCCTAAGGGCATGTATGGGCGTCATATGGGACCTTTTGTTTTTTGGAAAAAAATGCTTTTTGAAAAGAATTCGCAAATTACCACAAACTAGAAGTTGGTGGTAGTTTCCAAATCCTTAATATCATTTTTTACATATTTTTTGTTTGATACATTGCATTTAAGGAATCGCACATTTTGAATTAAGGACATTTTAAGTCATTTCCACATGTGCAGTGTTTTCAAATTATGATTTGAAAATCGTTTTTGGGGAAAAGTAATGGTTTGCAAATTTATGACAAGGACATAATGGTGTATGCTTCTCTATAAGGCATTTCAGTGTCTCTGATGTCATTTTTCCCATATTACATTATAAGACCTTTCCCCATGGAGCACATTCCTTGTAAATATGCTCCCACCTGTGCATGGCGAATTTAGATTTTGACTGTTTGAGTCACATAGCCATGTTAAAAGTGACCCAAAAAAATTGCAAACGTTTTAAAAAAACACATTCATGTGTCTTAAGGACATTTTAAGTCATTTCCCCATGGACAATGTTTTCTAAGTGGCGCAAAAGAGGCATACACCTATCATAAATCTGTCCCTAGCATTTTAAATGATTAATTCAGGATAACAATAAGATGTGGCCTATCCAGAGGTTTGTTTAAAGTGAGGCCTACTCAGGATTGCAGATTAAAGTTACGCTTGATGAAGAATACAGAGGAGATAATACATGTAAAGCTCTACCAATGAAGTAAGTGATTTCTACTTCATTGCGCCAGTCATCATAAATGTATGCCTAAGCTTCTTATCTTGTTAGACATCAACCGCCATATGTATCATATAACTATATTGCATTTCCAAAAAAGCGAATTTTAAGGAATAAATAGCGATTCTTTACCATTCCAAATTTGCGATGAGAAAATTGCTAATTGCAAATTACCCATTCATTTCCATGGGCTAGGAGGCTCATATAAATGAAGGTGCAATTTGCGATTAACAATGTGCTCATCACAAATTAGGAATTTTTCCAAAGCTGCAGGGGTGTCTCAATAACACCCTGCTGCACCCCTGAAAAAGAAATTTGGGGGCATATGGCGCACATAAATTTTAACAACATTCCTTTACCTCAAAAACGATTTTCAAATCATAATTTCAAAACACTACACATGGGAAAATTACTTAAAATGTCCTTAAGACACATAAAAGCGTTTTTTGATTGCCTTTCCTGCATGGTTGGGTCACTTTTAACATGGCTATGTAACACAAACATTCAAAATCTAAATTTTCCATGCACATGTGGGAGCATATTTACAAGCAATTTGCGCCACAGAGAAAGGTCTTACACTAAAATGAGAAAAATACCATCAGGGACAGTCATTTGCCTTATAAAGAAGCATACACCATTATGTCCTTGTCATAAATTTAAATCAATTCCTTTTCCCCAAAAACGATTTTCAAATCATAATTTCAAAACACTGCACATGGCAAAATTACTTAAAATGTCCTTAAGACACATAAAAGCATTATTTCATTGCCTTTCCTGCATGTTTGTATCACTTTTAACATGGCTATGTAACACAAACATTCAAAATCAAAATTTTCCATGCACATGTGGGAGCATATTTACAAGCAATTTGCGCCACATAATTCATAATTTTCTCCTTAAAGCACACTATTCTCTATCTAAATTAAAGAAATATTTTCTCACCTTAGCAAATACTTTGAGTTTGAAAACAGTCTCAGAAACACACCAATTTGTCTTCAGCAGAGCAAAAGGTATGCACTCCAGAGTCTGCAGCTATCAAAAGCACAGAAATGCTGTAATTCTTCACACATATTTCTCATGTCACCCAATCAAAACTCTTCCCTCACTTTTTTTCAAATGAAAACCCTTCCCCCCTCTGCCCTTTCTGTCTTTTCTGCATGGCAACCACCTCTTGGAAGACTTCTGGTGTTTGCAAGTTCACACAACTTTGTTGCAATTGAACTCTGAACTCTCAGTGCACCTGCATATCCAGTGCATTCTTTCATTTAATGATTTTTTATTGACCATTCAAAATACATCTTTCAAAGAACACATCCGTGCACCCTAACTTTCTGTTTTCAGCAATCAAAACCCACCAATCACTGTTACTGCTTCATGAACACAGAAACTCCACAGTTTTTTTCATTTTAAACTCTCATTTTTTCAACTGCCATTTCATTGCCACACTTCATCTGACTGCAGGAGAACCTTCTCTCACCATGTTTTCTGTCTGGATTGTTGGACATAGTTATATTCACTGGGCTCAAAGGTACGTTGAAAACAGGAAATTACCTAACCTCAATTTACAAGATGTGGAAATTAAGTGGTTTGGCCACAGAGGATTAAAATGTCACCAATTGATACCATTGGTGAAAACCTTTATGCATTTGCCCAAACCTGACCTGTTAATTGTGCACTGTGGAGGTAATGACTTGGGCACTTTGACTGGTGTAGGTCTGGAAATGCTTTTAAAGGACACCTTTGAGCAATTAATGGCACTTTTTCCTCAGACTGCCTTGGTATATTCAAATATATGCCAAAGACAGAAATGGAGGTGGTCAAACCAATTTTGTCCACAAATTGAGAAGTCGAGGAAGCATGTAAACAAATCTGTTTCAGCTTACATGAGAGACCATGGAATGGGCTCCCTGTACAACAATAACTTGCGTTACTACATGCAAGATATCTACAGAGGAGATGGAGTTCACTTCTCAGATGAGGGCAACAGAGTTTTCACTCTGAATTTAAGAATGTGCATTGGTACCTACTTATAAGTACCTAAATGTACCATAAACCCAAAAGCTCTTCTCAGAGCTACCCTACATCTAATCACTCACAATTATTATTTTACTCTAACATTTTTCACTAATTTTCAACAAAGTACGCTCCCTGGGGCGCTACCCGGTACGCGAACCGGGAGCTAACCTCGCGAAATTTTTAAAAAAAATGTTTTTTTTTCGCACATATAAGCCTCCTCAGCCACCCTCACAAAACCTAGGGGGTCAAGATAACTCTACCGTGCCCCCTTCTACCCATTCTGAACATTATTTACCCTCCATCTTGTATCTTAATTCGACCTAAATACAAAATGGTGGACTCTCGTAACGCTTAAGGTACGCGAACCGGGGCGCTCAACGGTTCGCGTACCGGGTCGCTCCCTGGGAAGCGCACCATCAAAAAAGGTGGGAAAGTAGATCACAGAAAAGCCACTGGAGACAATTTCACCAAATATAGATTAGCTCATACTACATACCAATCCCTACCATTTTCACAAATTTGATTGGAATTCCATTTAACCATTTAACCTGTAGAACTCTCTAAATACCCTGAGGTAAATTACTTCTCAAAACACATCTGAAGTGTTGGAATTGACAACCAATGAAAATGTTACTTTCATTTTCTACTTTTTTTACCTGACATTTGATTGGTTATGTACCTGAATATATATAAAGAAAGAGAGAGAAACACAGCCATTTTGACTACTACTTCCTGAATTACATTGCAAGATCATTTTCACTCACAACTTAAACTTCTTTTTAGAAGGTGAGATATTATTTTATAAAATTGAAAACATTTTCAGATAGTTATATACTATCCCTCTGTAAGAGTTAGACATTGAGAAAGGCTTCTTTATTATAATTATGGATTGATTTAGGTTTCTGTGGTATAATTATGAATTTACTTAGGCTTCTTCACAGGCACTTTTTAATAGTACTACTTCACGCCTGAAACCATACAGTGCCCATGGATTACTTCTCTGTTATAAACTCACAAGTACCTGTCTGAACTTAAACCCAACAGTGCCCTATCTCTACTGATATATTTATTTTTTATGCAAATTACAGCAAGAAAATGGAAGGAGAGCAGAATATTTCCTTCGAAATTGTTCTGGAGAACAACACAGAAAAAGATATTGAGGACAATGATGACTCAGATTTCATGGATGAATCACGGGACCATGAATTAGTTCAATGTGTAGAATCTGTGGATCATTTACTTCATTATGATGACGGTCAAATGTGGGAAGTTATGTTCACTCAACAAGAGGACATATCTGACAGTCAAATGTTAGACATTCTATTAAATTTTGAAAAACAATCCGAAAAATAAAATTATATGTAATATTAAAAAATTATTTGAGTCTTTAATCATTTTTATATGTAATTCATAAACTAGTGAAATGTTAGAAATGTTATTAAATGTTGAAACACAATCACAATAATAAATAATTGCTTAAAAAATAAAAAAATTAAAAAATAATCAACAAAACCAACAATCAATTAACATACAGTATTTGAAAAATCTATCATTCATTTTTCATTATAGTACGCTGCCTAGAACGCTTCCCGGTTCGCGGACCGGGCGCTAACCACGAAAAAAAACAAAAAAAAAATATTTTTTTTTTTGCCCCGCGGTGCCCTTTTAAAGCCTCCACATTAAACCTAGGGGATCAGGGAGGATCTACTATGCCCCCTTATGGTTATTTCCACCTTTGTTTTGGCCTCCTCTTGTCTCTCAATCCTCCCGAGAGACAAGATGGCGGCCGCTCCGGACTGTTTAGAATGTTGACAGACACCGGAGAGCCAATCAGCTTCGCTACGCGAAGTTCCGTTACGCTTAAGGTCCGCGGACCGGCGCGCTGCCCGGATCGCGCTTACAGATATATATCTTTTTTTAAACATTAATTTCTCAAAATCCACTGGAGCACATATATTGAGACCTAGAAAAGGCACATCGGGCTACCAGTCCCTACAATTTTGCCAAGTTTCATGGAAATCCATTCAGCCGTTCGGGCTAAAAGTGAGGCCAACCGCCCTATGGAAAACTCAATGTTAAAAACACGTTTTGGGACCCCCCTTTTTTCTCGGCCCCCCCTGGACGAACACCCCCCAAATTTTCAGGGGCTGCTCAGAAACAAAATGTTCCATTTTCCAGAAAATTTCAGCCAATTCCGTCCACAAACGCCAAAGTTATTAGACATAGAATTTTCAAAAATCCCCTAGGGAAAAAATCCTAACTATATATACCTACTGGCGACCGCCAGTAGGTAATATATATATATATATATATAAACACAGAATTGTAGCTGGACCTTTGCCTCTGTGTCGGCGGGCTCACTGCAGGGGTAGCCACCCCCTAAAATTCAACACACTCCACCAGCGTCCTCCTTCTAGTAGTATCAGAAAGAATAACACAGGAGCCGTGGCCTCAGTAAATGGTGCAGTTTAATGCAGATGCAACGTCCTACGCGTTTCGGAGTAAGCCTACTCCTTCATCACGGGCAAACTTTGTGCATAACAGTGTTCGTAATAAAGTAAAAAAAATATGTCACGTGATAAAAACATAAACAGAATACTTCGCCGTTACATAATTTTCTATTGGTGTTAACACAATAAATGACTTTATATACCCATTGGTTATAGTGACTCAACAAAGCAAAATTTCTGCTCATATTAGAACACCTATTGTGACTATTTGTGAGTTATTAGTGACCTACGCCTGACGCAATGCCGTGAATCCTTTGTATCAGGAAATAATATACTTATTGCAGTACTAAGTTCAGTAGTAATCATTTAAGTAATAACGTAACGCTTTGCACCAACAACACATTGTCATTTCAAAATAATATAACATTGCAAAGGGTAAAGCAACCTAGCTGATAGGATGCGAACCCTTAACCTCAAAAGAGTAGTGCTCGGGATGAACCAGCCCACTGCGCTACATGATCACCCGGATGCCGATAGCTGAAAATTACCCCGTCATTCTGCCAACAGGCGTGCGTCTAAAATAGCTAACGGGCGAAAAAACAGTACTGCCCTAGTGGGCTGAAGCACTTGTGGTGCACAAATAAGCATAAATGAAAAACTATTGCCCCAGTGGGCCTAAATTATTAGATTCAGAACTCAGTGCTGTTGATAAAGTTCATTGCGCGAGTAAGTCAATCAAAATATATATATATATATATGCAATCCGACTTGCCTTCAAGGTGCCTCGAGCACAGACAGGTACGCAGACAGCAGTACAGACACACATATATATATATATTGTGATCACGACCAGGCTTGGTCGAAACGCGTCATGGCTAACTGTGTGTGAAATAAAATAATTGCACAGAATCCTGGCGTCTGTGTCCTGACGTCTCCTTGGGGGATTGACACAATGGGTTTGGAAAAAATATATAAACAAATTATATATATATATAAATATGAAGTTCTAAACCCCACTCACTTCCAAGAACGGTTCCGACACCACCTGGTAGAGACAAAATGGATTTATTCTGGGTGTTTTATCAGCGCAGGAATCTTTGGTTGATTGTAACTTCTGGGCAGACGCTTTTCAGCATGTGTGCTTTCTTCAGTGCTGGTTACAGAGGCCGGACCTCACACCTGGGGACCGTTTTGATACTTGCTGAAGCCCCTCCCATTGGAGCCTCATCACGACCCCTCCTCTGCCTCAGAGCTGTGCTTCACCCTACCTAAGTGTCCAATCCAGACGGCTGTATGCTGGTAAGTGAAGTCCATTTTGTATTCCCTTAAGTAAGTAGGAGATTCAAAACACCGAGTGGTGTCCCAACATTGTTGTTCTTGGCCCCCACTCCACTGCAGCCGTCTGATTTGATGTAAATGCAAATACCACTTGTCTCTGCCTTGCGGCTAATACCGCACCTCTCTCCCCATGCAGTAATATGGCACCCTGTGGTGATGAATCTGTATGGGGGTGGCAACGCATGTAGTTCCGTACAAATACCAAATTTACCTGATTTTTGCAGCGGTGAAAAACACATTTGTGCAATATGGAATAGAGTAAGCTCTAAGAATTTCTGTATTTCACCAAAAAGACAGCTGTGCAAACGAGCACTTGCCCTGTTTGTTGTGCACCAGTGCCCAGTGAATGTCGAAAAGGCCCCAGCACGCTCACTGTGTTGGAAGATCTGTGTTTAGGGCAACGGAGCTGGAACCTGCTGGCCCGTCACTTACCTGATTGTACGTTTCTGTTTCTGTTTCTTTTGTTTCTTGGGTCAGTCCTTCCCAGTTGTGGGTCATTGCCAGGATGTTAAAAAAGGGAATCTACCAGTTGTAAATATTACACGCTCCATAGGCTTTGTGACAAAAATTTAGGCACGGTGTGTACTTGTGAGAAAGGAGAGATGTGACAAAAAAAATCGTTCTGCTCTGTTGCATGTGGTACTGCCCCTCGCTGGAGCAAAGAAGGCTTCATGTTGGAGCAGAACCACGGTTCTTATGCATGAGGCCTGTCTCTGCCTGAAGTGGTCTAGTGTGCGAAAAACGATGGATTGGAATGTGGCCGGAGCTACTGCCAGTGGCTGAGACTTTTTCAAGCATTCCACCCAGGGTGCTTTCGCCAGAGCACACCCGCAGCTCATTCTCTGAGGCCGAGAATTTATAGTACTTCCTAGGCCCTGATTATTGGTAGTCGTGGACATGGTCAGAGCGCTTTTATTGTCATTATTAGCGTTCGTAGTGTTTACAGAATGATTGCTGCCCTCTGTGTTGCATCTAGTATCATTTAGTAGGAGTACCCTTGTTAAAAAATATATCTCTGTTCAGATGTTGTGCTGGGTGCATATATCTGAAGGCTACATCATTGCTAATATTATTACCAGTCCAGTACTATCATTTTAGTACCCGTTTGTGTGTGTGTGTGCGCGCGCGCGCCCCTTCCTAGTGTTGAGTGTGTACGCTTGAGCAAGTTGTGTGATTGCACGAGGGGCAGTTGTAAACCTGAAAGTCACGTTATAGTCACTGTGTTTTATGCCTGTGTCCGGAGACAATATCATTGCTGCGTGGCTTGGAGTATTTTAAATAGCTCATTTGCGTGTTTATCCTGTAGTTCGCCGGTGAAAGCGGCGTTTTTCGTGACTTTTTACCATGTGTTGTATTGAGTTGTTTTGCCTGAAATGGATGACAATGAAGTTGACACGATTCTGGTGCCTCTGAGGACTGCTCTGCAAGCCGGTATTGAGAGCACAAACAAAGCCGCGAGTGGTGCGCTGCATAAACGCCCGACGCTGGAAACCAGGGTTCGAGCCTCAAGGTCGCGTCTGTCAGGTCTATCGTGACCTGGGGTCGCGCATGTGAGAGGCGCGCTATGCAAAGACTCACGCGGACACTTGTCTCAGTCTTACGCGTGGTCCCGACTAACCCCGGGGACACGCCCACCTTTATTTTTATAGCGTACGCGGCGTAGTACGTCGCCGCGTATGCGCACGGCTATGTGCGCTTGTCAACTAGACCGCAACCGTGCGGTCCCAACATTACATTCCTTTCCACCTTTAATATAAAACAAAATATCAGCAGCAGCAAACCTGGCAACTGTATGGAGATCAAACAAATAACAAAGACCACGGCCATCCGGCCTGTTACCAGTCTCTAGTCTCTCCGAGTATCATCAGCCCACTGCATAATCGGCCATCTGGGAGTTAGGCGCAGGGTTTCTCCTCAGTCCGTAGCCAGCCGCTTCCCCACGGAATAGCACTCTCCGGGGTGGTTCACTGCTGGGAGCTCCAGGGCTCTGGGGACTCTGGGAGTTCCTAGGCGTAGCGGCATTGGGCGTCGCAGAGGCACGTGTCTCCTCTGCTGGGCTGTTATTCCATTCCTGGTCTACGCAGTCCGGCGGACTTTGGTTGCATTCCGGCCGAGCGGGTGACTTTCCATTTCCCTCGGCGTCAGGCAGGTCATTCCTCGGGCTGACGGCTTTCTTAAAGAACGAGACGCTCCTGGTGACTGTTTCTCCTCCTCGTTGGGCAGTGATCATGGTTCCATTGCGGCCCGTGACAGTCCATGGTTGGGGTTCAAACGGGAGCCGGAACTTGCTCCCTGGATACCTGTCCCGGACATAGACCCAGTCGTTTTCCGCAATGGATGATTCTTTGGATTTACGCCGGAAGCTGGCGTAGTCATTAGATTTCTTCCTGTTGGACGCAGTCCTCCATGACTCTGCACTGGTGGGGTTCCAGGTGTGATGATTTGGGAGAGTGTCTCGGATTATGCGTCCCATCGTGGACGGACCGGGTGCTGCCTCCGTGGTGCGGTGTGGTGTCAGCCTGTATTCTCTGAGGAACGAGTAGATCCCTTTTTCCACAGACGTTCCTTCCGCATGGGCAATTCGGATGGTTTTGTTTAACGTGCGCATAAACCTCTCTACTTCTCCGTTTGCTTGTGGCCACCTGGGTGTTATTTTCCGGTGTTGTATCCCCCACTCTGTTAGATACTCCGCGAACTCCTGGCTTTGGAAGGGGGGTCCGTTGTCAGTTCTGACTCTCTCGAAGATGCCATGGGTAGCAATTGTCTTCTCGAACTTGGCGATCACTTCCTTTGCGGTGAGGGACGTTATTATTTCCACCTCTGGATATTTTGTGTAGTCATCCATAATGACCAGCATGTGTCTCCCATCTGGCAAGTGACCAAAATCAGCGCTCACATGTTCCCACGGCTTCTCCGGGCCAGCCTCTGTGATGATCGGGGGCGGGCTCTCTGGAAGCCCCGCGGCTTGACACCATTGGCACTCCTTGACGGCTCGTTCCACCTGTGAGTCCATGTCAGGAAACCACAGCTTTGCCCGAAGTCGGCTCTTTGTTTTCACCACTCCCTGGTGTCCTCGATGCGCAAGCGCAACGGCCTGTTGGGTGAGGGTTGAAGGCATCACGATTCTCGGTCCCCTTAGTATGCACCCTAAACTGTCCACTGATAGTTCATCTTTGACCCTCAAGAATGCTTCCAAGGCTGTTTTCGCTTGCGGTGTTCTCTTGCCTAGCGATGCGTGGAGAGCTTTCCACTCATTCGTGCGTATGGCATTCGACACAAGCTGGGAAACCTCATCATTCCTGGTGGCTTCGATGATCATGTCCAGGCTCATGGGGAGTGGTCTGGACCTCTCAACCACTGCATTCACATATGACTCTGTATCCTCTGCCTCCTCCTTTTCTCCTGGGGTGGCCGCTCTTGGGTGTCGTGAGAGGAAATCCGCTGGGTTGGAGGCTCCCGGTTTGAACTCTAGCAGATAGTCATATTCCTGCAGCTGCAGTATCCATTTTTCAATCCTGGGGGGTGGTTTGGAGACTGATCCCCGGAACAGTGGGATGAGGGGTTTGTGATCCGTCGAGACAGTGAATGGGTGTCCATATACATACATGTGAAAATGCCTGCACGCCCAGTGAATCGCTATGGCTTCCCGTTCTATTTGAGAATACCTCTGTTCTGTCTCCGTTAGAGACCGGCTTGCATATGCGATCGGCGCCCAGTCGTCTCCATTTTGACGTTGCGTGAGGACGGCCCCTAGGCCGAATGGACTGGCGTCGACGGCGATGTTGGTCTGTTTGGAGGGGTCAAAGTAGGAGAGTGTCTTCTCTGCTGATAGGGCCGCTTTGGTGTTGCGGAATGCTTCATCCTGTTCTTCGCCCCACTGCCAGGGTGTGGATGACTTCGTGAGCTCTCGGAGGGGTCGGGTGATGTTAGAGAGATCTGGGATGAAGCGACCACAGAAGTTAACCATCCCTAGAAAGCTCCGCACCTCCGAGATGTTGGTTGGGGCGGGAGCTGCCTGTACATCCTTGACCTTCTCTGGATCGGGAGCAATGCCTTTGTCCGAGAAGGTGTATCCAAAGAAACTGATGGTGTTGCGGAGGAATTGGCATTTTTCTCGGTGCAGGGTGAGGCCCGAGTCTTTGAGTCTCCGCAGAACCCCTCGCAGCCTCAGGTGGTGTTCTTCCACAGATTGGGCGTATATTAGCAGATCGTCGCTGACATTCAGCACACCCGGGAGTCCGCTGAGCACCTCACGTATAGTATTCTGGAAAACTTCCACAGCACTTGATATGCCGAAGTTGAGGCGGCGATATCGCCGTAGGCCCACATGGGTGGAGAAGGTGGTGATGTACCTGGAGTCTGGGTGTAGGGGCAGCTGGTGGTAACCTGAGCGGAGATCCATTTTGGAAAACCATTTGGCGCCATTGAGTTCACTCAGAATGTCGTCGATGGTAGGTGTCAGGTGACGCTCCCTCTTCACCGCTGCGTTGGGCAAGCGCATGTCCACGCATATGCGGACCTGCCCTGGCTGTTTAGGCTTTCTTGCTACCACGATCGGTGACACCCAGGGCGTGGGCCCGTCGACTTTCTCGATTATTCCCTGTCTCTCTAGACTTTCGAGTTCTTCTTCCACCTTCTTCCGGAGGTGAAACGCAATCCTCCGGTGTCTGAGGGCTACTGGTTGGATGGAAGGGTCTATGTGCAGCGATACCTCTTTTCCTTTGAGGCATCCGATGCCTCGGAACGTGTCTTCAAATTCTTCTAGAATGGCATCTAGTTCATCCTCTAGGACTGCCATGGCATAGAAGATAAGTTGCAGTTCTTCGGCTGTCCTCCCACTGAGTAGCATGCCGCTCCCTTCTTTCGTCACGTATATGGTGGAGGGGACTTTCTTGTCCTGATGACAGATTTCAGTTTGGAAGCACCCGATGAGTGGTATTGGGGTTTTCTGTCCGTAGGCAAATACCTGGATCTTCGCCTTACATAGGGTTGGCTTGTCACGCAGTTGGTTGTACACATCTGCTGCCATCAATTCTATTGAGGCTCCTGTGTCTATGGTGGCTCTCACCTCTTGCTGGTTCACTCTTATTCGACACTTTGGGAGACGCTTCTTCTTCCTGGCCGGATGGTCGATGGCAAAGACATAGTGTATGGGGTAATCATGGACGTCGTCATCCATGTCCTCGCTCTCCGGGCTGTCCCTGACGGCGTGTGCTGCTTCCGGCTTTGGTTTAGAGGATCTGCATACCGAGGCGAAGTGATTCATCCTCCCGCATGCGCCACATTTCTTGCCGTTTGCTGGGCAGTCTTTCGCTCTGTGAGGTGTACCTCCACAGTATCCGCAGTCTTTCTGCCGTTCTTGTGGCTTCTTTCCTCCGAACGGCCGTTGTTTGGGTCGGACGACATTCACTTGTTCTGCTACGTTGACTTGTTCACTCTTTACCGGTCTGTGCAAGGCCGCCTCCATGTGCGACGCTCTCGCTCGCGATAGTTCCTTGGAGCGGCCCAGTTTCAGGATCTCGGCAAGGGGCTTCCCATCTTCTTGGAGGATTTTGACCCTTAGGTCGGACGAGTAGCAGTTTTGAATTATTTGGCCGCGTATCTCTTCTTGTTCATCCCTGAAACCACAGGTGCTGGCGAGCTCCCTCAGTCTCCCGTGGAAGGCATCAAGAGATTCATCAGCTTCCTGCCTGGCCTGGCGAAAGAGAAACCTCTCGTAGTCCTTGCTGGCCATGGGCTCGAAATAGGCGTTGAGCGCCTGCAGCAGGGTGACATAGGAGTGAGGCGTGGCCTCCGTCAAGGTCTTGTAAATACGGTGAATGTCTTTACCTCCTAGGTGGAGGAGGAGTGCTCTGCGCCGGTCCCTCGCCGTTCCTGCACCCTCAAAGTAGAAATTCAGCCGCTCCGTCCAGTCTTTCCATTTGGGCGCTAGAGATGCAGGCGCACCGTCGACCACAAAGGGCTCGATTGGGGGTATGGCCGTCATCGTGGCGCGGGTAGGGTAGCTCTCTCCTGGGGCGCTCAGGGTCGTCGGCCTGGGCCGGTCTGGAGATGTCCGCTGGACGGCCTGGGGAGGACTCCCTCTCCCGGAATCCTCGCCACTCCCTCGTGGGGCGTGGCACCACCGGCAGGTCTGCCGCCGACTGGCACGTGGCGCGGCCTAGTGACCCCGTGGGGCACCACCGTGCTCTACCCACCGTGCTCGTCGGGGACAGGAGACGCCAGGTGTACAAGCTGCAGGGCGCACAATGGAGCGAGCGTATTGCCACACCTCACCAGAGCCGAGGGCAGGGCCTCATCTGGGCCCGTCAGGATCGCGTGCAGGAGCCGGGCCGGCTCCGGAGGTACTGGAGGGCAGGTCGGAGCTGCGAGGAGCACAGCGTGGGGTCAAACAACCCTCGTCGCCATTGTCAGGTCTATCGTGACCTGGGGTCGCGCATGTAAGAGGCGCGCTATGCAAAGACTCACGCGGACACTTGTCTCAGTCTTACGCGTGTTCCCGACTAACCCCGGGGACACGCCCACCTTTATTTTTATAGCGTACGCGGCGTAGTACGTCGCCGCGTATGCGCACGGCTACGTGCGCTTGTCAACTAGACCGCAACCGTGCGGTCTTAACATTACAGCGTCCACATCCTGTTATTCTGGGCAAATCACTTAATCTCCCCGTGCCTGAATGTGTAATGTAAATATGGTGCTCATGTAAAGCGCTCCAATACGGTGCTCATGTAAAGCGCTCCAATACCTTCGGGTCGAGTTCGCGCTACATAAAAGATGAAAAAACAAGCAGCACTGAAAGTTCCTGATTTAGCTAAGGCCTCTGAGATGTCTCTGTGGGGGCCTGACTGAGTGACCAGTGCAGTGGCAGCTGGGTTCCGTGCCCAGGCTGACCAGCGGGGTAACCAGGGCACCACGGACCCTAATGCAAGCAAAGAAATTGGCCACCCATCCCCTGACTTAATACAAAAAAACACCGCCTCGAATTGTGGTGAAGAGGGCCTTCACACGCCCAGGCCTTTGTGCCACTGTACCTGTTGCCCTATTGATATCTGCACACCCGTGGCTGCCACATGTTCTCGTGCAAAAAAAATCCTGAACATACATTTACAGAACATATGACTGTCAATGCGAATGCTGTTTCATCACTAGGAAGGCTGAGTGTGGTTGATGAATGTGGGAAGGGGGTGGGGATTCGCGGATCAGGTGTCTGTTCGTTCTTCTTCCTTCACACATGCCCATACTCGCGTGACTGCCAGTACTGAGTCTACCTCTAGTATTCAGTACTCAGCCTCTGTGGTTAACGCAAACTTACAGCTGCTTATCACCTGTAATCCAGTGTAATCACAACGCGCCACTGACATCATTCTTCTAGATATATGATGCATCTTTGCACTGTACACGTCACCTACAAATGTCACTAGAGTATAGGTCACATGGCCCGGGGCGCCAGGTGTTCCCGGCCAACCCGCGACCTTGCATGAGATATTCAGAGGTGCCTTGGAAAGGCCAGCAGGGCTGGGGCCGCAGCGGGTTGCCTTTGGCTGCTTTAATTAGCCGTATTCCTGCCGGGAGCTTCGTAGTTTAGGACGGCCTCTGTGAGCTTTATTTAAGGTATTTCAATAGTAATGTCTTAGCGTCGCATGATCGTGTGTACGGGCAGTGATTGTAACAAGGGTTACATGTTCTTGCAGACACACATACCATATAGAGCGCCAAATGGTGGCATATTTCATGAATCATTCCATGTTGGTCGTTTCTGCCCGCACACTGCTGAGCCCGGACGAGAGTCTGCTGACAGACAGTTGTCCGCGCGCAGTTCGCGCTTCAAGCGCATGATCATCCTCGCCTACGAGTCGGTTGTGATGTAGAGGGATGTCAGCGAGAGAATTTTAATTTTAATTTTATTTTCTGAACACATCTGTGCGCACTCTCGTGTTACGTGCTTAAATCACCATTAAAACAAGCATTGGAAAGGGCATTAGATCTGCTGTCCACAAAAAAAAAACAAGCAGCACTGAAACGAAAATTGTCACAAAAAAAACGCAAGTGATGTACGCGTGCGACACTGCTAGCCATATGTCTTCAATTAACACGCCTGTGTCTGGCCGTGATAATTGAAGACATATGGGCTTTGGTGCGCGTAACAGACACCAATAGGCCATAGGCGGAGCTACGCGCCTGACTATGGCCTATTGTGTGTTCTGTTAAAAAACAGCACAAATGCAAAGCCCAATTAAAATGTACCTTAGAAATGCACACGCACGAGCTGTGTGGAATTTCAAGGTCCATGTTTAAACCCCTACAAAACGGCTCTTTGCTTCGCGAGCCCTAAAAACCCATATGTACATTGAAGTGGCAGTGTTTACATTGTCTGCTGTTCACATTTATCTTGTGGTACATTTTTCAAATAAGTGAATGAACTTATATACACATAAATATACACATGCCACTTAAATATTTTAGTGGGTGCCTATTTATTAATTGGTATATATATATATATATATATATATATATATATCTATATATAGATATATATATATATATATATATAGATATGCATATAGCCTAGCTGAAATTATTCAGAAAATATGTTAAATTCTAGGAGAAGTAAATGAATTGTCTTGACATGTGTATTCATTTACAATCATTTGTTTTTTCCTGCAGTTTAAGCTTGAACATGTCTCTTAGGCCACATTCAGAAAATCGTATTATTACACTCTACGAAACTATACATGGCTTTAACAAAACTTGTACTGTGATTGCATAAACACACAAAAATCAACTTCCAATCATGTTTGGATGACCAGTCTTATAATGTACAAGAGAATGCAAAGGTTTACAATTGCTACTATTATTTAAGCAATAATCCTCTTGCTATTGGTATCTCTTGGGGGTTCTAGATTAGTTTGCTACAATAGACTATCCATTTTTAAGTCTTCTCTTGGATGTCTAATGTATGATTTTTGGCCAACTAAGACACTCCCCAAGTGTGTCCGTCAATGCGTGAGACTGAAGCGAGCAGGAGCCGGTGAGACGAGGCATCCTGACAAAATAAAATAAGAACCCAAAAAAGAGAATAGAAGGGAGTTGATGAAGTATGGCAGAAGAAGTCTTGTAAAGGACAATGAATGCCTACTAAGCCAAAGAGAATGAGCATCTAACCTAGCACCGGAAAAAAACAAGAGGTTTGAGACGCATTGATGGACACACTTAGGGGCAAGACAATTCATTTACTCGTCCTAGAATTTAAAGTCCTTTTTTCTGAATAATTTCAGCTGGGGTTCTTCAAAGGAGGCCCAACGCAGCAGTTTAATAGGGCCCAACCCCCTAATACGTAACAAATATACTAATTGACAAAATGTAGCCACCATAGTATATAAACTGAAGCAGAAACTACTCAGTGCATTTTAAATTTCATTGACTCATAATGTTTTTTGTACTGAATTCCTCCTTATATAATCAGTTGCAGCCGGCATGACTCGCAGGTGGTGGTGGTGGTGGGGTGGGGGGGGAGGGGGGGGATTGGGGGGGGGGTCAAGCAGTGGGGTTTAATAAAAAAATTTAAAAAGTTAACTTACCTACGCCAACTGTTCCCCAGATGCCTCTGCTCCTCTCCTGCTCTCCTGTCTCCAGCACAAACAGGAACCAGACAGCCTCCCTCCCCTCCCCTAAGCCAATCACCATGTTGCAATGGCAGTGTTGTGATTGGTTGGGACACCAACCATCCAGGCGCCCATGGGGAGGCCATTTTCTCAATGTAGGCTGCTACATGCAGCCTACATGGAGAAAATGCAGAGAGTGCATTACTGGTTTGGTCGGAACTGGGGTCTACTAAACAGTCAGCAGTGGGCAAGCAACTCCTCCCCGACTAGCCCACCCGCCCGCCTGCTCCCAACCAATCACTTCTGCTTTTTCGCAGTGTGAGAGGCAGAAACATAAAAGGGTAGTTTTACCATTTTATGTTTCTGCTTCTTGCACTGCGAGAAAGCAGTGGGGCGACGCTCCTCCACCCTAGTAGAGGAGTCACCCCTGCAAATAATCTGGATTCATAGGAATCAATAATATTTATCTATCACAGTCTAGTACAATGACAAAGAAAGTACTTGGTACATGTAAATTACATTGTCTCATTTTTCTATTGAATTATTCATTCTAGCCTCAAGAATAATTCACAGCACACATTCATTTTCAACCACCTCATTAACACATATTAGTCATACATAGTCTATAGAACTCATCTTTTCACGAGGCTAGACCAACATATACAATTGAAATCTTCCAAAAAAGTCATTCATCTTATACTCAAAACATTTTACATTGTGGCATACGATCCAAATTATGACCAGTACTATCTACGCGAATTTATACTATTTGAAAAACATTTAAATTGTATATAGCTCATTACATGTGCCTGCCTGGCAGAGAGTAATCGAAAGATCCATCTCTCATTGCAAGCATGGAGCCACAGGGGAAAGCCTCGAAGACTATAGGCATGCGAAACCAACATTGCACTTATTGCTATATGGAAAAAGCCGGGCAGCTATAGTCAATCTCCTGCAATTTAAAAAGATAAAACACAGATATTCTAGAGAAATTTCAGACAATTTCACCAAGGCCTGCAGTGTAGAGGAAACAGTTGCCAGTATGTACAAATCGTTCCTGGGAAGGTCTGCTGAGACAGTCTCCAACTCTACAGAGACAGTGTCTGAGTATGGGAAGCCGTTCATGTCAAAATTACAGATCCCCATATAAGACATCTTCTGAAACACACGGGGTGCTGCAAAATGTATTTGACACACACCAGAATGAATGTAACATGTGTTAAAACAAATATGAAACATGGCAGAATGAATATTCTATCTAGTAGACAATTGAAATAACACACATTCTGAACTGGATAAAATATATACTGAGATGTATAGTATCTATGGTGAAAGGAATATGGTGTTGCTGAAAATAATACAACAAAAACTGCAGTGAATATAACCCTTATTGAAATGATATAGGCTGGTGCTGAAATGAATATGACCCACATTGGAACGAATATGGCAAATATTACATTGGATCAGACACTCTTTAAAATGACTGTGACACTCATGAAATGAATGTCAGACATACATCAATGAATACAAGCCATATTCAAATGAATATGACACTTGTCCAAATAAATATAAGATACGTTGAAATAAATATGACTGGTGTCAAAATGAATATGATTAACACTGAACTGAATATGAAACGTGTTCAAAGGAATATGATTGCAGTTGATATTAATTTGATGTACATTAAAATAAATATTACCTACACTTAAAAGAATATGAGATGCTTTGAAATGAATACAACATCCATTGGAATGAATATGATACATATTAAATTGAATGCAACACTTTTCCAAATGACTGTGACACACATGAAATGAATGCCAGAGAATCAGCAATGAATACAAGCCATGGTCTAATGAATATGGCACATGTTCAAACAAATATAAGATAAGTTGAAATAAATATGACTAGTGCCAAAATGAATATGAGTAACACTGAACTAAATATGACATACGTTCATATGAAGGTGATTACAGTTGAAATTAATTTAGCATGCCTTAAAATGAATATAGCCCACTCTTGAATGAAGATGAGAAGCTTTGAATTACATACAACATCCATTGAAATGAATATTGCACATCCTGAAATAATTCTGACACATGTTGAAACATAGACACAAGTAACATGTTCATTGAATTTGAAATTACACACTTTCAAATGAATATGACAACTGTTATAGTAAGTCTTGATCTGTTAAAATAAACATTACTCATGTCATAATGGATACGACTGGCATAGCAATTAATATAGCAATTGTTAAAATTAATTTGCCTTATGTTAAAAGAATGTGATACACAATTGAATGAGTATGGAATGCACTGAAAGTAATCTACCTAGTGTTAAAATGTTAATGACCTACACTGAACTGAATCTTATATATGTTGTTATGAATGTGACTGCTGTTGAAATTAATTTGTTATGCCTTAAAATGAATATGGTCAACGTTATGTGAATATGAGAAGCTTTGACCTGAATGTGACATCCATTTTAATGAATATGGCATGTTTTGAAATAAATCTCAAACATGAGGAAATCTTTATTTTGCTGCAAGACAAACCCTTGTCTAAAATTATAAAGTGGCCATGAAGAATTGCTCATTTTTACTTGCTCAACCTCTTTTGTTTGCTGAATGTATTGATGTTTTAGACTCTGAACACTATGGCACTGCTGTCAGCGCACAGTGTATGTGTTCTGAACCCTAAAACCTTTAGTCATTGACTAATCATTGATTGGCATGCTAAGGTGTATGATGTAGAAACTACATCCAAGACATGGAAATGGAAAAGCACCTGAGAACTGCAGCACTTATTGTACATTCCACTCAGAACGACAAGAAAACATGACATCAGGCCTACCATTGTAGCCTGACTGCTACAGTGTAAAGCTTGCAGAGTAAACGGTTAAACTAACCTTTTTTAATAGGTAAAGACCTCTCTTTTAAATATCAGTAAGTCACCCCTATGTAGGCCTTGTAGCCAACAAGCTTCGGTGGATGGTATTTTAAAGTGTCACATGTTGAAAATTAACACGACAACGTCCCTAAAGCAATAAATCCCTAAAAGCTATTTTTGGTTTGCTGTCCTCTATATAAAACCAGAGTGATTTCGAATTTTTATTAAATAGAAATAATAAATAGAAAGTTACCATTAATCTGCCTGAGCTGTCGCAAGGCTAACTCCCAATCTGTTCTCAAGCCTGGTAATAGGTGTACAAAATGTGTGAACGGCATCCCAGAAGCAAAAATTAGGCTGACCTGAATGGGCAGAGATGACCCCTTGAAATTCTATAGAATAGTCACAGGGGAGGCTGCGGGCATCCTGTTGACACTGTAGTGTCCAATCCTGCTTAACTGGTCTGTTGAGCCACATCTAACACTTGACAGAGAGAGAAGAGGAAGATAGGACAATTTTTGTGTATCTAATGCCTTTTACTGAAAGACCCTGCTTTGTTGTGACCTACCAAACATCAGACTCTGGGTTTGTTGTGGGTACAGAGAGGGCTTCAAACTGCATTTTAGTGTTAGATGTGGGACGGCACTAGGATTACCATGGTACACTCCCCACTCACAGCCTCAGAGCCCAAGTTTAGTGTGGCCAAAGACCTTTGCCATAGTGGATTTGCTCTGACATTTGCATTTTTGGCCTGTTTAGAGTAACACAAACAGGAACTACGGCAAAAGTAGGTTTGTCACAGCCTGGGAGAATTTACTCTATTGGTCATAGAGGAACTACAAGTGTCATAGGGTGTCCCCCTTCAGGCTGATGATCTGTACAAGTCTGGACACTCATGATTAGTCTTTGCTCAGAAAAATGCAATACTTGCAAAAGGATGCCAGGCAGACTGAATCTGCTGCTCTTGACTTTTGTGACGAGCAAGAGGGACCTGAGTAGTTTGGACCCCCTTCCTCTTAAAACTCAAGATCAGAAAGGTCTCCATAGATCATGAGGCAGATCCCCTGGGTGGCTCCGGGAACCTAAAAAAGCTGAAGAGGACATTACTGTGAAGAACGCCAGTTGACCAGTGCCAACTGGACCTGGACTGGACTTTGCTGTTTTCATCTGCTAGTCACCCTGAGTAGCAGATTCATCATTATATCATGCAGAGCAGTACAGCAAGCCACCTTGCTAGGTGAAAGAGAAAGAGCAGAATTGCACCATATTTAACATGATATGGCACATTCCTGTACTTGCTTGCACTGGCGCACAATGTGCTGCCAAGCTTCAAAGCAGGCATTCTTGTGCCGTGCTGCAAGGGTGCCTGCTTTGCAGACAGAACTGTTTTTGTGCAGGAATGGGCACCTTCCTGCACAAAAACAATTCCCTGAGGCATTTCCTCTTTCTAGGTGGGAACAAAAGAGGAGAAATAAAGATATTTCTCCTCATAACGCCTCACCCGGAAAGGCATATCATTTTGCCCCATTCCCATGTCTACCAGTAATGGTAAATCTGGGAATGCGCCAAAATCCTTGGGTGGATGCATAGGAAAACCCACGCTCCAGCCATGAAACACTCCCTGGGGCAGAGTAATGCAGCACCGCAATTTGTGCTGCATTTTGTTAGTCTAGATTTATCAAGTCATGCAAGGTGACCTTGCATGGCTTGATAAATATGCATTAGTAGTTGTGTTGCCCTTGCGCCCCCTTGCATGGCTCAAAGGCAATGCAACCCATTGATAAATCTGCCCGTGAGAGTCTGAAATTACTTCACATGGGGTCCTGTCGACCTTATAAGTGTCCTCATGCAGTAGTTCAGGCACCACAAGACGTTTGGAAACTTTGCTCCAAAGCTTCAAGGAGACCGACGGCAAAAAGTATTTGATTGGCAGTTCCACAGTGTAAGATTGAAATTCCTCAGAAAACAAAATGGCTTGGACTTGGAAATTATTTCAAACTTCCCTACTTTCAGGCCTGAGCAGGGCCAATCAACTTGGCGTACCCAGATTGGTGAGGCGGGCCTGATATTAAAATGTAAAATTCTCTTTTATTGATGAAATTCCCCTAATGTTTAATGCAATGCCCTCCTGTGAAAGCCTCTGTTTACTCAGTTTACTAGTCTCTCCTGCTCTCTGTGGGTCTACTGTTATGTGCTTCAGGTAGGAGAGGGACGGAAAAGACTTCTTTAGTAATCACAGTTATGAATCTTTTCTTTTTTTATATAGACATCAACACAGTCACATATTTATTCCAATGCCCTGCATTACTCATGTGGCTAGCTAGGGGAACTGTAATTCTTGGAAGGTCATAAGGGCATGGTTTGCACTGATGCTGGCATTGCAAACAGGGCCAGGCTATTCTTCCACATGCGATTAAGCTAAAAGAGAGCAAAGGAACAAGGGAAGATGTCATTTTTCTCCTGTTTCAATGAGAACAAAGTAATTGAAATTGGATAGATGCACAGCAGATTGGTTACACTGTAATTAGGTTTGGTTTAGTTGAGTTTACTGGTGCACCGAAAGGTGACGTCGAGGGTCCAACGACGTTTTGAACATAAGTTGAGAAGTGAGACTAGAGATGCTCTAGGATCATCCCTTTGCGGGCACACATTTTGTTGTCTTCCCTTAAAAAAGACTTCCACTCCATAAATTGAATTGTTTGCGTGTTTTTTTTATTTCATTAGCACTTTGACTTGTTCATTTCAAGTATAGTTTCTTAGCCTTTTGTACTTTTCAAACATTTTGTCCTTTAGGCAATGTCATTATTATGTTTCCAATGCATTTCGGGCATTTGAGTCATGCCCTTCATCAGGGAATCGACACTGCAAAACGTAATAGGGTACCATTACTGTGGAGTGAAACAATTTATAACATAAATAATATCATTACAACATACCATCTTAAAAAGTAAACTATACAATATAAACAAAAATGTGCAGAAATGTGAACAGGGTTCTGGTAATATTCTGTTAAGGGGTGTGATGATGGTGTACACACGGAGTGATCAAAGTAACGAGAACGGAGCATCACTTACATGCCTTTCTCTGTTTGCTGCTACGGTCTGTGGAGAGTAAACAGTAAACGGAGGGATTCGGTTAAGAAGTGGTTGTTAAGGGCTAGAGCGTGGCGTTTAGCAAATGCTGGTCTGACTTCTATGGTGAACTAACCTGGAAAGGAAGTTTGAACGAGCTCGGGGCCGTTCCTCGTCTTCAGTAGCGACGGCACGGAGATAACCGGTCGCGCTGTGATATTTTGAAATGGTTCCGTGTCATGTGATAGGTCACGTGACAATTGACAAAGAAAAAAGACTATGGCGAGTCTAAGATCATCGACGGGGGAATCCGTATCACCTATTGGGTGAAAAGGTTTTGCGCATGGAACATGTTTTGCGGTGTGGAGAATGTAATAAAAATGTATAGGTAGGCATGATTTCAAAAGCGTAGGGAAATAGAAAAACATGGAAGAAAAGAGAAAAACGTATAGGGAACCCCTCGGGGCTCGAACATATTTAGTGTTGATGTGCAAGTGGTCTGGTTTAGCGGGTAGGGCCACTAACAAGTGATAGGGACTACAGTGAAATGTAGAGGTACAATATACATGGTACAATGCGTGTCTGATATGATAATTAACGAACACAGTTTTCACAAGATACGGTCTATTGAGCAATTAATCACAAGTAGCAGGAAAATTCAATTCTTTCATTCAAACCCATCGGTTTTTGAGTGGAAAGTTTTTGAATCCAGTGGTTCTCTCTTCTGAGAAGGTGTTTAGAATTGTCTCTCCCCTCAGTTTTCAGTACAATTTCTAGGATAATGAACTTGATTTGGGAAACATTGTGGTGTTCTTCTACGAAGTGCGATGATAAGGCTGATTTTGTGTTCTTCAATCGAATATTAGATTTATGTTCTGTTAGTCGCACCATTCTTCCACTAAGGTTGGTGGGTAGCCTCTGGCAATAAATTTATTGGTCATTTCTTTAAGTCTAGTATTGAGGGTCATTTCATCAGAGGTGATTCTTTTCACTCTTGCCATTTGTGAGAATGGTAAATTCCTGATTAAATTAGGTTCATGGAAACTTGAGTATAGTAACATATTGTTCCTATCCGTAGGTTTAACATATAGGTCAGTCGTGAATCCATCTGGGGTTATTGATACTTTTACATCCAGAAAGTTAACCGTGGTGTCAGATATATCCCATGTCAATTGAATTCGTTGGTCTATATCATTAAATTTGATCAATTCCATTCGTAATTTCTCTTCTGTGTTTGTCCAGATGATGAAGAGATCATCAATGTATCTGATTATCATTTTGAGGTTGTCTGTCCATTCCTTCTTAGAGAGAATGTGTTGATTTTCATACCACTGCATAAATATGTTAGCATACACGGGTGCTGCTGAATTGCCCATGGCCATGCCAGTGAGCTGTTGGTACCAGGATTCATTGACTTTAAAGTAACTGTGATACAGTATGAAGTGCATCAGCTCCATAAGAAAAGTCTGGAAATCTAGATCGAATTCTGTGTTGAGCAGAGCGGATTCCATTGCTTCTATACCCATGTCGTGGGGTATACTGGTATACAGGCTTCGTACATCAGCTGTACATAAGATCACTTTTTCAGTTGGATTCAAAGGTATCTGTTGTAATTTCCGTAAGAATTGTGAGGTATCTTTGACATAAGTTTGCATGGATTGCACTGTAGGTTGCATGTATTTGTCTATAATTCGACCAATTGGTTCGTGTAGGCTCCCTCGTGTAGATACGATTGGCCGCATTGGTGGGTCATAGGTGTTTTTGTGAATCTTCGGTACCATTCGTAGTGTTGGACTTTTCAGGTTCACTGTTATGAGGAAGTTTTTAGTTCTCTCTGTGATAATGCCTTGTTTCTGTGCTCCATCAATGATAGTTTTTAGGATTTTGGAATATTCCAATGTTGGATTGTGGTCCAGTTTGCTGTAAGTGTTAATGTCAGTGATGTGCTCGCTCACTTTGGTGTTGTACATATCGGCATTCATGATCACGATGGCTCCACCTTTGTCAGCTTTGGTGAATATAATTTTGTCATCATTGGCCAGTTTATTCAATGTGTCAAGATCCTTTTGTGTGGTGTTCTTTCTTTTGGGTTTAGTGTGTTTAATCCTGTGAAGGTCCTGTTTGACAAAATTTTCGAATAGATCCAATGTCTTGTGGCTTACCGGAGCCTGAAAGGTACTTTGGGGTCGTAGTCCTAACAGTTGATCTTTCTCAGATTGTGGATGATCCGGTAGTGTGTTGTCAAAAAAATGTCTCAATCTAAGCTTGCGCATCAGCTTAAAAAAGCTTACTTCAAGTTCCAAGTTGTCCGTTGAAGTAGTGGGTACAAAAGATGTTCCCTTTTGTAGTAACTCTAGTTCGTAGGAGTTAAGGTTTTGGTCACTTATATTGATGACTAATTGTTCTGCGGTTGGTTCTTTTTGGTTCTTTTCTCTTTCTCTTTTTCCTTGGTTGTAGCTGACGTACTCCGAGTGGTCGGTGGTTCTCTTTCTTTGTCCTTTTCTTGACCCTCTCCTGGGTCTCCTTTTTGGGCTTGGCCCTGGTCTAAAAAAGGATTAGTTTCAGTTGTTCTGCTGGTAGTAGGTTCTTCGGTTGGTGTTTTGTCTTGAGCTGTTTGAGTGGGTTGGGGTTTACGTGGTTTATGACTGGTGTCGCTATCCGTGGAAGATGTATCTGTGTTGGAATTATATGGACGATTTCTACGTTTTTGGGCGTAAATCTCAGCCCAAGTGTAAACTTCCCCAAGACGGTAATCGAGGGTGTCCCTCTTAAATTTACGGATTTTCCGTTCATTGATTTCTTTTGAGTGTTGGTCTATTTGATTTTTGATATCGTCTAAGGTTGTACTTAACTGATCCTCAGTCATCATTTTAGAAAGCTCTGATGTTATTTCCTCTATTTCCGTGCTAAGTTCTTCTAGTATGGTGGATAGTTCTTGTATGATCAATAGGATCAAGTCTAGTGAACATTTGTTCAAAATTTCATACCAGCGTTCTTGAAACTTTTTGGAATGTTTGCAGAGGGATGGTTTAAGTGCAATTCTTAAGCCTCGTGGTATGCGTGAGTTGCGATGATATCTAATAAGCGTGCTAGCATGCAATTGTTGGTTGGTTTTCCTTTTAGAGAGGTACAGTAGTTGTCTTATATTTTGCTCTTTAGACCGGCTTGTGTTTTCCTGTGTAAGTTCTTCCCTGATTAGAGAATAAATTTGATCAGCATCCTTGATTTCAAACGCAAAGGTAGAGGCTCTGGCCTCCGTGCTTTTTGATATGTCCTCATAATTACTCATTTTGTGAGTTGTTTGTGTGACTGTTTGATGCGTGCTATCTGTCCTGGGGACACTAGGTTTGCACAATGTAATTGAAATTGGATAGATGCACAGCAGATTGGTTACACTGTAATTAGGTTTGGTTTAGTTGAGTTTACTGGTGCACCGAAAGGTGACGTCGAGGGTCCAACGACGTTTTGAACATAAGTTGAGAAGTGAGACTAGAGATGCTCTAGGATCATCCCTTTGCGGGCACACATTTTGTTGTCTTCCCTTAAAAAAGACTTCCACTCCATAAATTGAATTGTTTGCGTGTTTTTTTTATTTCATTAGCACTTTGACTTGTTCATTTCAAGTATAGTTTCTTAGCCTTTTGTACTTTTCAAACATTTTGTCCTTCAGGCAATGTCATTATTATGTTTCCAATGCATTTCGGGCATTTGAGTCATGCCCTTCATCAGGGAATCGACACTGCAAAACGTAATAGGGTACCATTACTGTGGAGTGAAACAATTTATAACATAAATAATATCATTACAACATACCATCTTAAAAAGTAAACTATACAATATAAACAAAAATGTGCAGAAATGTGAACAGGGTTCTGGTAATATTCTGTTAAGGGGTGTGATGATGGTGTACACACGGAGTGATCAAAGTAACGAGAACGGAGCATCACTTACATGCCTTTCTCTTTCTCTGAGAACAAAGACAGAAATGAGACCAACTTCTTTCCACATTTTTACATATAGAAAGAAGAAAATGCCTCTTTGAATAGTTTTTTGTAGGATCCTGCGCATAAACATTCCTGCCCATAACACAAGCCCCCATGTGGCATGATGCAAGGGTGCCTGCGTTGTTGCTAAGCAGTAATAATTGTGCAAGCACTTGAAGAGAGCTGAAGAGTGCCATATAGTTTAAATATGGCCCTTCTCAGCGTCTCTTTCATTCACAAAACACAGCATAGAAACTTCCTTTGCTGAACTGTGTCACACGAATTATGAGTAAATCTGCCCCTAGACCTGAGCCTGCTGATCTTTGTGGCACAGCTGTGTCTTCCCTTTTCAACCATGGATTGTGGGGTGTGATGCTGACTGGAAGGTGCCTCCTACTACCTGGATCCATGTCGGGTCCTAAAACATTTTTTTTTCAATCTACTTGCTAGGCCACACAGCCCACAGTTAGCTAAAGCAATTCAGTTAACAGGCTTTGCAGACACTTTTTTTGGGAGCCTGTAGGAGTATCCTGTTCCTTCAGCCTCCGGCATTCAATTTAAAATGTTGTTTCTTTGTGCCAGCTTCCCTGGTGTTGTGGTTAGCATTCTGTATGCTTGCGATACCCCTTCCATTCAGTGCTCTGTCCTACAGAGCCTTGAGCACTTGACTTTCCGCCGCCTTCGTGTACACTTACATGTGCCAGTTCTCCTTGGATCCCATTCCTACCTGGATCCATTCCCCGCATTTAGTCCTCTACCTTCCTATGTGTACCCCATCCTGGTATTGTTGCTTCAACCCACCTCAACAGGTTATGAACTCTAGTAGACTTCTCTTCCTCGCCTCCCGTTAATATTGTGTCATTTCTTTCTTCCACTCCCCTGCACATACTGGGTGTATCCCATGGAGTCTGTTTTTTCCTTTCCTTCTCTATTCTTTGCTTGTGCCATTATCTCCCTATATCGTTTCATGCTTTGTCCTTACTTTGCTGTGTTTTTGTGACTGGACTCCTAGACACTCTCATGCTTCCTACATTCCTTTTTCACGATAATGCCATTTTCATCACCTGGTCCCAATGAGACCTGACCTCTGTATCTATCTCTCCCCTGCCACACCCCTCTTCTTGTGCAATTGCTTACCTGGTCCCTATAACCATTGCAGTCTGTTCCTTACCAGAATAACTATTTACTTACCTTTGGTAACACCTTCTATGGAAGAGACTCTCTCTAGCTACAGATTCCTTTCCTTACAATATTCCCCAGGCATCAGACTAGATTCAGAAGTTTTCAAGCAGTACCCCTCTGTGCTTGTAGGTGGCGTCTTCGGCTTTGTGCCAATGGTGTTTGCGCCGGCAATGAGATACATGATTCCTATATAAATGCCACCCTGGAGCACTGATGTCAGTTCCTTTCGCAACTTTCCACACCGGGAATGCAGGTCCACAATGAAGACTGACAACTGGAATGAAATTCTATGACCCTTAGAAGGGTAACCTCACACGGTAATTAGTTCTGCCAGTGTGGATGATGGGATGGCCAGTAAGAAATCTGCGGCTACATAGAGTCTCTACCAGATAAGGCGTTGCCAAACTTATTCATCTGATTGAGACATCTAGCCACAGATTCCTTATCTTAGAATAGAAAACCCAGGCAATGCCTCCAGGGAAGTGGGTAGCAAAGCTGATTTAAACCAGGATATCCTACAGGACCAAACAGACAAAGTGCCCGTTACAATGGACATGACTGTCCAGGCAGCGGTGCTTGCTTAAAATGTGCAGAGATGCCCATGTTGCTGCCTGACAGATATCCAGGACAGAGACTCATTGGGCAAACGCAGTGGTCACAACCTTGGCTCTGGTGGAATGAGTACGTAAGCCCTCAGTGGGTTGTTTCTTGGCCGATGGCCAATGCATAGCAGATATTTATGCAAAGCATTCCCTTTCTTAGCCCCTACGTACCCCACAAAGAGTTGATCGCCTACCTGGAACTCTTTTGTGGGATTAAGGTAGAGCAACTACTCTCTCTTTGGGTCCAGATGGTAGTGTCTCTCCTCCTTTGAACTTTGAGGAGGAGAAAAAAAGTTAGGCAGTGTGATATTCATACATGGAAAGGAATCACAACCTTCAGGAAGAAGGAGGCATGTGTCTATAGTACCAGATTGTTCGAATAGAAGATGTTGTAGGGAAGGTGTACAGAGAGTGCCTGCAATTTGCTGACCCTTCTGGACGGTTTCTAATAGGCATTAGAAAAGCAGTCTTCATAGTTAATAAATGGAGAAAATGTTAGACCTGGCATCCTCTGTGTGGTTTTCCTCTGTCTTATTGCTTCTGCTACCTGTATTTTTGCTGTGTGCTGAATTTCGTTTTTGCTGGTCTAGATGCTTTGGGCACTTTGCCACTGCTGATCAGTACCAAAGTGCAAGTGCTCCCTATGTAAATTGTGCATATGGATTGATTTTTCCCTGATTTGCTTGTTTGACTTACTACTAAGTCCCTAGTACATTGCACTGTGTGTGCCCAGGGCCTGTAAGCCAAATGCTGCTAGTGGACCTGCAGCACTGATTGTGTCACCAACACAAACAGCCTTTTGAAAGGGGTCTCAGACCTGCCACCGCAGCATCTGTGCGCAGTCTCTACTGCCATATCGACCTGGCAAGTGCACCCATTTGCCAGGCCCTAACCTTCCCTTAAAGTACATGCGAGTCACCCCTAAGAGGCCCAAGTTACCTCAATGGGCAGGGTGCATTGTATGTGAAAGGTAGGACATGTACTAATATGTCTGACGTCACGACATGTCCTGACGGTGAAATGCAGTGACTTTCGTCTTTCACTATTGAAAGGCTATCTGTCCCATAGGATAGAACGGGAGTTTATTTATAATATCTTATAAGTAACTTTCTGTTGGGACAAAATAGAAGGTTGGAGTTTGGTATCTCTGAACAACTCAGAATATAAAAATGCATCTTTTGGTAAAGATTATTTTTATATTGTGTGTTTGAAAATACCACTTTTAGAAAGTGGGTATTTTCTTGCTTAGCCATCCTGTATGCCTCTGCTGGTTTGTGGATTGACTGTATGGTTTTGGAGTGACAGAGGCTGGGGGTGTGCATTCTCTTCAGACAGCCACTGGGTGGGAAGGGGGTTGAAGTGTGTCCTGCCTTTCCTGGATAAGTCAGGGCTGGGCTGAATAGACCTGGATTTCATTTAGAGTAGTGGGTGATTTCCCTGCACCTGAATAGGTCTGGTCTGCCTTGGACAATGCTTTCTCCACGTCCTGCCGGGAAGGTGGGCCAGAGAGGACAGAACTGGTTTTGACTCTGAGCACAGAGCCCCTCTGCCACAAGAGAACAAAGAGAAATGCAGTATAAATATTGGGGGCCAGACCCCAGGACTTTAGATTACTTCTGGACTCAAAAGGAACATCTGCCAAGGAGAAGAACTGGGAAAGCTGAAGGAGAAATACTGCCCCTTTGCTGTGTGCTGTCTGGGGTTGGCCTGCAGTGTCTGTTTCTGGCGAGGAGAGGACAAAGATTTTACTGTGTGCTGTGTCTCCTGCTTGAAGAAGATCTCCAAGAGCTTGAAGTAGAGCTTCCCTCCTGTTCTGAAGTCTCAGGGACACAAAGACTTCACCACCAGCTCCGCTGAACTTCTTTGCTAGGAGTTCTGACCTACCAACATGTGCCTGTTCCCGCGTTGGACCTCTGGAGGTTGGTCTCGCTGATTGGAGCTCAGAAAAGAGAAGCAAATACAGAAGTGTGACGCATCTGCACCCGTTTCCGACGCAACACAGCTGCGTGGGAAGAATTTCCCCACATCACCATCGTGCTGTTTAAGAAACCGACACAGCGCCTGCCCGCGGCTGGAGAAATTGCTGCATCTCGTGTACCTCGTGTACTGATCCCCGAAGTCCGAGATCACTGTACCGACTACGACGCAGGCCCTGCTGTGTGACTGCAAGAACCAACGCATCGTGGGACCACAGCTGAATAGATCAATGCAGTGCGGTTCCAGCCCTATCGAGAACAGACGCATCCCTGAATCCCCATGAATCACACTGGGGAGCCAAGTCTTCATGAACGCCGGGCCGCATTTTAAGAAACCGATGCACCACCTCCTCTTCAGTAAGGAACCAACACATCACCTCCCCTGCGTGGAAGTAAGGAACCGACGCATCACCTCCCCTGAGGCAAAGAACAAAAGCATCACCATCCCAGTGCATAAGGAACCAATGCATCACCTTCCCTGCGGCTGCTTTTGCTTCTGATTTTGACGCATCCTAGGTACCTTCTGTTGAAAGTGTCGCATCTATAGTGTGCTATGGACAGAACTGTTTTTATCTTTTAAAAGTAAAATCTTGATAACTGTATGTTGGATTTTTGTTATTTTGCTCTTATTTGATTTAGATAAAGCTTATTTCTTTTTCTAAACTGGTTTGGTGTCCATTTGTATTGTCTTCACTGTATTACTGTATGTGTCCAGAAGTGCTTTACACACTGCCTCTGAGATAAACCTGCCTGCTCATACCAAGCTACCAAGGGGGTGAGCAGGGATTGTCAAAGGGCAAAACTGCCTTACCCTGACTAGAAGCACGGGTCCCTACTTGGACAAAGGTACCTACCTCTGCCAACTATAGACCCCCGTTTCTAACAGGAAGCAATTGTTCAGTGGCTCAAAGGATGTGCACATTGTGGTATCATGAATGGCCTGTATTACTGTATGTGTGCAGAAATGCTTTACACAGTGCCTCTGAGATAAACCTGCCTGCTCATGCTGAGCTACCAAGGGGGTGAGCAGGGATTGTCAAAGGGCAAAACTGCCTTACCCTGACTAGAAGCACGGGTCCCTACATGGACAAAGGTACCTACCTCTGCCAACTATAGACCCCCGTTTCTAACAGGAAGCAATTGTTCAGTGGCTCAAAGGATGTGCACATTGTGGCATCATGAATGGACTGGGAGGAAATATATGTTGCAAACATTTGAGTGACCTAGCCACAACAGGTGACTTGAACAAAGAAGATTGGTCTGGCAACCACAAAAAGACTGAAATGGTCCATAGGTAGCTGTGCTGAGAGCAAGGCCCTGCTGGACCAAGGATAGACCAAACAGAAGAACCTGAGAAAGGAGTGCAGATAGAGGATTGATGTTCCTATACGAACACTATCCCACAAATGTATCCCACCGGCTGGCGTATACCGACTTGGTGGAGGGATGCCTGGCTGCTAGAATAACATCACAGACTTGGTGAGTACGTTTGAAAGCTGTTAACTGTCACCGTTCAATTTCCACTCATAAAGGTGAAGGGTGTGCAGGTTTGAGTGCAGGACCCTCCCCTGTTGTTGCAATAGAAAATTCTCTCGATTAGGCAGCCTGATCAGGGAACCCATGCTCATGCTCAACAGCTTGGAATGCCAGACTTTCCATGCCCAATTCAGAACCACAAGATTTGGACCCGGTCATTCCTGAACTTTTTGAGAACTCTGGAAAGAGGTGGTACTGGCAGAAAGACATACAGGACTCCAAGCTCCACTCGAGACTAAAAGCGTCTCTGAGCAAAAGATGCCTTGGAAACCAGTGCACAAAATTGAGGAAATTGCAAGTTCTTGGTGGTGGCAAACAGATCTAGCAGAGGGTCTCCTCACTCTTGAAAGAGACCTTGCACCACCTCTGGATGGAGACGCCATTATTGATCCACTATGCATCGTCCTCTGAGTTCATCCACCCTGGCCTTCACAGATCCCGCTCGGTGGTGAGCCACCAGGGAAACACCCTGGTGTTCTAGCCATGTCTAGAGACACAGAGACTCTTGGCAAAGGGTTCACCACCCTAATCCACCCCGTTTGTTGCAGTACCAGATGGTAAATGTATTGTCCATGATCACAGGTACCAGTCATCTCTTGATCGAAGGAAGAAAGGCTTTAATTGCCAAGCAGATTATCTGAAGCTCTAACATACTGATGTGAAGCCCGGTCTCTTTCGTAGTTCGTCACACACCATTGCACATCTTTCACAATTCCCTCAGAGAACTGGACCATGTTGGAGAGATTCACCTGATGCTGTGCCCACTGGAACTTCAGGTCCCACTGCGGAGTCCGCATATGCCAACGGACATGTGTTACAAGCAGTATACAGGATGCCATGAGGTCCAACTGCCTCAGTGTCATTCATACCGAAATCCAGGATAGAGGCTGAAACATTTGTATCAAAGCCTGAATATCCTGGACTCATCAAAACTGCACTTTGTCCAAAACGGCTCCGATGAAAGGGAGTGCATTATAGGGAGTGAGGGGTGACTTTGACACATTGATAGCGAACACCAGCAAGTGCTGGAGGTACAACGTAGTCTGGAGGTGGGAGACAACTGCCTATTGTGAGCCTGCCTTTAACAGCTAATCTTGAGGCAGGGGACGACTGGAATCTCTGACCTCTGAAGATATGCTGCAACCACCGTCATCACTTTGGATAACACTCAATAGCTGGTGAAGCTGAAGGGAAGCATTGCAAACTAAAAAGTGCTCTTGGCCAGTGGAAGCTCGCACAGGTAACGCTATGGGGTGGTGGGGCGGGGGGCGTGTCTTGACCACCGACAGGCATGGCTGCGTGAGCTGAGAGCTCCGCGCTCGCCTCGGAATTTATCCTGCTTCATTGCTTGCTGTGCAGCGTCCGAGACCAGGAGGGGCTCCCTGAAGCCATGTGGACCCTTGGGCATTAGCCGGAGACCGGCGGAGGAGCTCTCCGACGACATCAGGGCGGCGATTGCTGTTGGCCGGTAGCCCGGAGATTGGCCATCTTGCTGCGGCCTGATCCTGGTGCCGAATCCCCGGCCTTGCGTAGCTGAAGTGGTTGTCGCGGAGGCGCGGTGACCCCGCCGCGGTTGGTCCTGGTCCTGCCGCACTTCCTGTGACTTTAGAAAAACAACGGGGTTGACCCTGTGTCCCTCAGAACCTGGGTAATATGTAATTTAAACAAATAACGGTTCTGTTGGGTTCAAACAGCAAGCAATTTGTACAAACAGTTATTTCGCACTGCTCCTAAATAGAACCAACATAACACCTCCAAAGCATTATCTGTTATTTTTTAAATTGCACTTCCTGTGACAGCGGCGATTGTCGGCGAAGTGGCAGTGGGGACACTGGCGGGTGCAGCGGTGGTCGGCCTCACCCAGCGGGAGGTCCCGGGTTACCGGAGAGGCCTGAGACGCGGGCCTGTGCAGCTGTGGGAAGTACTTTGTGGAGCATTCACCGAGCTCGGTGACTGGGAGTACCTGAGCTCCTGGACGGCCTGCGAGGTCGGATTTGGACAGGACCCTCTGTGGTGCAGGACAGCCATACTCAAGGAGGTGGCCCACTACTCTTTACAACACCGACTGCTGCTGGGGGTGTGTTGCTGGGCACCGAGACTCCTGGCGAGGTGGCTGAGAGCTGGACGGCGGGAGGCGACGCTTCATCGGCAGTGCAAACGGGGGCCCCTCCACCCTGGCGACATCGGTCCTAATTCAAGACGCGCAAGAGGTGAGCCCGACGGAGTGAGGCACGCCTGAAGACTGGGGCCTGGAGGAGGCGTCAGTGAGCGCAGCTCTAACGGGGCTAGTTCTTGGGGACCCAGAGAGACTGCATAACCCAAGACCATTGGTGGTTGGAGTCGGCCTGGTGGCACCGCCGTGGGGATGACTTGTGTTGTGGGGGCGGTGACCCCATTGCGATAGCCCAGTGTCCTGTGATACTTACCTATCTCAGTGGCATCCGGGTGGAGTGGTGCCTGACCCAGCTGCACGGTGCCGGCTTGTTGAGGGGAGAGTGAGCGACTCCGCGCTACCGCCAGCGCCATTGAGGTCTCGTCATTGTGCGCCTTCCACTAGACGTGCACCGGGATTGGCGCCTGAGGCCAAGAATATGGGCAAACCAAGAGGGAAGTCTGGTGCACAGCGTCCTAACCCTCGGGGGAGATGTTGGAGGGCCAGGATCAGGATCTTTCCACCACGCAGGCATCGGGGCTGCAGCGAAGTCAACTGGAACAAATCCTGAAAGCTATCTCGAACACGAGGGAGGCCTTACACCAAGATATAACTCAGGTGTCCACGAGCTTGGGGCTACTGCGCGCGGACCATGGAAAACTAGCGGAGCGAGTCAAGAACACGGAACTAGCCCTGGAGGAACTTACGCCGGCTCACAAAGCGACTGATGCGGCAGTGGGGGACTTGTTGTGGAGGGTACAACACCTAGATAGAAGGGCGGAGGACGCTGAAGGCCGCAACAGACGGAAAAACGTATGCATGGTGGGCCTGCCCGAAAAGGTTGAAGGGGACAACATGGTCGCCTACTTGGAGACCTGGCTGCGCGATGTTGTGGCCCCTGAGGGATTATCGCAATTTTACACTCTGGAGCGGGCACACCGGGTGCCAGCCCGCCCACCGGCTTCTGGCCGTCCTCCCCGGCCGGTGGTGGCACCTTTGTTGCATTTTAAAGACCGGGATGCTATACTGCAGAAGGGGCGAACAATGGGCCCCTATCGGGTGGATAATGCCTCTGTGTCCATTTATCCTGACTATTCTTACGAAGTCAAACGCAGTCTCTCTTCATTTCTAGCGGTCAAGAGGGCCCTCCGGGATGAGGGCCTACAGTACGATGTATGGAGCTGGCTGGAAACGACAGGGTTGGCACGGATGGTAATGGGGGGACGGTGAAGACGACGGAGACCAGCCCGAAGCCCCACAGGAGACGGCGTGCCAGGGGGCGAGCAGCATCTGACCGGAACCTACACAACCACAGACGGAGTTGGATCGACGTGCGGCCCTCCAGGCAGTTTCTGCCATTTCGGGAGCGACAACCGTGGCTCCTTTGGTAGAATCGGGATCCCAGCAGGGGTCAGAGGACCTGGGGTCAGAGGGCTCTGATGTGGACGGACTGACTGCACCCCATATCACTCCGAGTACTGTGGATGGCATCCTGGATGAATGACTCTGGTGTGTTCCAGCTCGTATACAGTAAGAGGGTGATATCCAGGACCTAAACTGGACAGATGGGGTGTGCGGTGGGGGGGCTGGACACCGGGATGGGGGACCACTGTCAGTGCTTTTTGGTCTTATGGGGTAAGTGATGTGATTGCTCACGAGGGGGCCCCTCCGGGGTGGGGCGGCACAAAGGGAGGGAGGTCTTATTTTGGAGGCTGAGCGTGGCTCATGACATGGGGATATTGTTGCATAGCTTGACTTGGTGGAGAGTCACCCCATCACCCTCACGCTAGTTGTGAGACTCTGGTAGTTCCCAGAGAGTTCCCGTTCTTGGGACTGAATTTGGATGGGTAACTATGGTTTAGCACCTGTTCTGGGGAAATGTGGGAGGGGGGTTTGTCGGGGACGTTTGGGGTTTGGGAGGGTTGCCAGCGTGCCTACTCAGGTGAGGGAACGGTTGTGTCTGTGTGGATTCGATTATGGGGACCCGACTTGAGCTGAAGTGCATCACCTGGAATGTACGGGGGCTGAACTCCATGAGAAAGCGGTATAAGGTTCATGCTTATTTGGTGCGTAGGGGGATCCAGGTGGCCTTCCTGCAGGAGACCCATATTGTTCAGGCTGAGGGACGGGCACTGCAACGTAGATGGAGAGGCCAATTGTTTTATACTACCTACTCTGCGTATGCACGGGCACATTGATTTGGGTGCGGGTGGGGGTTCCTTTTCAGCCTTTGACTACAGTGCTTGATTCGGAAGGGAGGTTTGTTGCAGTGCAGGGGCGACTAGATGGGAGAGATGTGGCCTTATGCAGTGTGTATGCCCCGAATGCGGAGCAGACGGCTTTTTTTGCACGGTTGTCTGGGAAGCTGGCGCCATTCCTAACGGGCACAGTGTTTTTCAACTCGATTACTGATGTAGGTCTCGATCGCTCACACCCTCCGCTGGCCAAATTGGCGGTCCATCGGCTGGCGAAAGTGAGACGAGATTGGCAGAACACCTGGGGCTTGGTTGATGCTTGGCGGATGCACCATCCGACGGACAAGGACTACTCGTTTTATTCTGCGCCGCATGACTTGCATTTACGTATCGATGGTATCCTATGCTCACCGGAAGCCCAGGGGATGACCTATCACAATCCCTGCCTTATAACCGTGAGTTGGACAGCGCAGCGACAGGCGATCCCCACGTGGCGTTTGAACCCTTTGGCATTGGAAGACCCGGTTTTTAGTGCCGAGATCCGTGACGGTGTAGAACACTATTTCACTGAGAACGTGGGTACAGCATCCAGTAGGGCCCAAGAATGGGACGCGTTCAAGGCCGTGGTGAGAGGGATGTGAATCTCGTCCATGACGGGAATGCGCAAGACTTTATTACAGGACATAGTGCTGGAGGAGGATCCTTTGCGTCGGGCGGAGAAGGCAAGTCATGTTGTTGCGGCAGGCCAGGAGGTCTCACTCAGGTCGAACGGGTGCGCTGCCTAGATCACAAGGAGTACTAAGTGCGGGTCCATGCAGAGAGGCACAAAGTGGGGTCTTTACTGGCCTGGCTGGCGAACCCGGTGGCCCGGGGTACCCCGATCCTATCATTGAATGCGGCGGACGGGGACCTAGTGTACTCCCAAAGGGAGATCAATGATCAATTCCTTAGCTATTATACGTCGTTTTATCGGAGTGTGGTACCGGACCAGCCGGAGGAGATCCATGATTTTCTTTCGGCGGCCCACCTTTCGCATCTGGATCCTGCACAGGGAGACAAGTTAGGAGAGGCGATCTCTTTGGGTGAGATTAGGGCAGCGATCAAACACATGGCGAGGTGCAAGACTCCGGGGGCGGACGGCCTCCCGGTGGAGTTTTATGCAATGTATATTGATCTCTTGGCACCGCAGCTGCAACTGGTATATAGGGAAGCGTGGGATCTGGGCAGGTTACTTACGACCGCCAGGGAGGCGATCATAATACCACTGCTGAAGAAGGGGGGAGATCCCTGCCTGCGCTCGGCATACCGGCCACTCTCGATGCTCACGGTGGATTATAAAATTCTAAGCAAGATCCTGGCAACACGGTTATTAGAACATATGACGGCTCTGGTGCATCCAGATCAGGCGGGTTTCATTCCCACCAGGAACACGGCGACATGCATACGTCGGCTGCTTCGAGTTATGGAGGGTGGACGTGATAGTGCCCTAGACGCGGCTATGCTTTCGGTGGATATCGAGAAGGCTTTCGATAGCGTAGAATGGCCCTATCTGTTTCAGGTGTTAAGGGAGTTTGGCCTAGGAGATCGGTTTATACAGTGGACTACGCTATTATACAGCTCAGCTACAGCCAGGGTTAAAACGGGGTCTACCATCTCAACAGCATACCCGGTGGGGAGGGGCACTCGGCAGGGCTGTTCCTTAGCACACCTGTTATTTGCCCTGGCGATTGAGCCGCGCATGCCAGACTGGGACGTTCGTATGAGGGCTTGTCACTGCGGAGCGAGGCCCACTACATATCCTTGTACGCTGACGATCTATTGATGTTTTTAGCGGGAGTGGATGAGCCATTGTGAGGGGCTAGTGCTCTGTTTCAGAAGTTTGGTTGCCTGTCAGGATTGCGCGTGAATTGGAGTAAAACCTGTTTATTTCCGTTAGCCCCAGACGGGCGGGTGTCTCTGGAGGAGGATTTGAGATGGGAGCCTCGCTGCCTTGCATATTTGGGCACCCGCATTTACCACACACAGACGGACCTCTTAGAGGGTAATGTGGACAAGGCGATAAAAGGTCTCCAGGGCAGTATGGCCTTTTGGAGTACCCTGCCCTTGTTGGTAGCTGGGCGGGTAGCACTTTTAAAGACGGTGGCGCTCCCGCGCTTGCTTTATTTTTTTCGCACCCTACCTGTGTGGTTACCCACCTCGATATATCGGACGCTTAGGGCCTTGATCACAGGTTTTATTTGGGGCACTGGTAGGCGGCGAGTTGCGCTGAATACCCTGATGCAGTCAAGGGTGGAAGGGGGATTGGCGGTTCCCGACTTTGAGTGGTACTATATGTTCTGTCATTTATAGTGCTCCAACAGAAAATCGATCTCAGCCAGCTTACGCTTGAACAGCGCACTCTTCGTTTATGCTGGAATCGAAGCCAGAAACGGGTGGGTTGCTCCCACCCATACGCCCCGGAGATACCCCTAGGCATGTGTACAGCCCTTCCACATGGGGGAAACTGGTCTGCGTTGGCGGTATGGGAAGAACTTGGACTTCATATGGTAGGGGATTTGTATAGGGATGGCTCGCTGATGTCCTTTAGGGAATTGCAGGACGCGTTTGAGTTGCCGCGGGGAGACTATTTATTACACGCCGCGCTGGTAGTGGGGCTGCAACGCTAGTGGAGGATGGGGTTGCAGGAACCTCCAACTTCGCCGGGTTGTCAATATGTCACCATGGCGGCGGGCACGTTTAAAGCTGTCACATGCCTCTATAACCATCTGTCGACCGACTAGCTTCCCCCCCTGGATACATTGAAGGGCAAGTGGGAGGCAGATATCGGCAAGCCCATACTGGAGACGACGTGGCCCCAACTGTTGCGGCGTGCCTGGAAGGGGACGCGCAATGCCGGTTCCAATTGGTACCGTTTTTTACATTGCATAGGGCATATTTGACCACGGTCAAGATTTTACAGTATTTTGGGGGTGTTCATTCACCATGCCCGTGGTGTAACACGGACGGTGCTGATTTCCAGCACATGTTTTGGTCTTGTGAAAGGTTGGGATCCTATTGGGAGGAGGTAGTGGAGTGCTTGAATAAAGCGACAGGGCGGGCGTTGCAGGTGGAAATGGCCACTTGTTTGCTGCTCTGGTTCCCGCATACCCCCAATACTAAGGTTACTAGTAAGTTCTATGATTTGGGGCTGATTATGGCAAAGAGGGAACTTACTATGCATTGGAAGTCTACGACGGGCCTAGTTATCAGAGATGGAGGGCAAGTTTTTTTAATTGGGCGGGCAGCGAAGGGACACTCCGCTTGCAACTGGCTAGACGCACTGCTAATGATAAGATGTTAGAAACGGCAAGAGCATGGGAAGCATTAGTGGCGGAGCTCCAGACCCCTTCTGCGGATGCTGAGGATGGGGAAGAAGAAGGGCATGCAGAATCTGATCAGGGGAAGCAGGCTCCAGCTTCGGAATGATAGTGTGTATTGTGGTTTGGTGTGCTGCCTGGATGAATGGGAGGTGACCTCTGTCGCACTCCAGGGTAGGTGTTTTAGTGGATTGAGTGATGGATACATGGTTCCATATTTCACCGAAGAGGAGCTTCAACTTGTTTTTCCTTTGCCTATTCTTGGTTTGATGGGTTGGACGACTGGACGGTTGATTGATTTCATTGGGATCTCGGTGAAGGGGGTACGCTGGCGGGGGTGTGGGGGTAGCGGGGGGTGGTAGATGTTAGGATTGTTGAAGGGAGGGGCGGGTATGTTTCCCTTACCTGTCATCCTGATCCTGCATGTGCCATCTGTGCAATGGCGGACGTTGTAATGGTTGTTTCTTAGTCATGCAAACATGGAAAACTAATAAAAATGTGTTACGTGGGGTGGTGGGGCGGGTGGGGGCGGGGCTTAGTGATGTGTGACATATGACGGGAAAGTAGAGAATAAGCTATTAAATAAATAAAAGCATCACCGACGATGCTGTGAGCGCAGTGTTTTTATTTATTTAATAAGTTACTCTCTACTTTCCCGTCATATGTCACACTCCACTACTCCCCCGCAGCCCCGCTCCTGCCCCGTCACACTGTCCGTCAGCGTTACCTGTGCGAGCCGCCACTGCTCTTGGCCCACTGTGAATGGCAGGTAACATCTATGGACAGGCAGGACGGGGGGGTGGAAATATGTGTCCTGCAAGTCAAATGCTACCATCCAGTCTCCTGGGTGCAGGGCACACAGGTCTTGAGGGAGCATAAGCATTTTGAATTTCTCCTTTTTCAGAAATAAATTGTGAAGGCGCAGATCTAGGAAAGTATGGCGGCTTCAGAGGCCTCTGTCCTTTTTGGGCACCAGAAAGTAGCGATATAGAAACAGTGACCTACTCCTTATGCCGGCACCCTCTTGATTTCTCCTTTGGCCCAGAGAGCCGACACTTCCAGATGGAACAAGGAGAGGTGGTCCTCCATCAGCTGGTTGTAAGTGGGTGACATGGGTGTAGGTGTTGTCATAAAGGGGATGGAGTAACCCTATTTTATAATATGTAAAACACAATGGTCGGATGTTTCCAAACTCCTGTGGTTCAGGTGATGGCCTATCCTACCCCCCACTGGATGCCTTAGGGCAAACTAAAGGGGTTTGGAGGCTACAGTTGCTGTGGGCGGTGTACTGGCCTGCCCTTTGACTACCTCTCCCACATGGCTGGGAAGGTATAAATGTGGTTAAAAACCCTTTCTTTGGCAGAAGGTTGACTGAGGTTGACGAGGGGCAATGGAGAAGCCCAAGGAGCTGGCCATAGATCAGCGAGCCTTAAACCAGTCCCATGTGGCAGGGTCACCCATCTGGCTCTTCTATTTTCCCGATCTTGTTTCCTTCCCTTTTTCCTCGTGGGTACTAGTTCTCTTGTAAGTTGCTTGTGCTTTGCAGCTTTATGGAAGATTATAACAGATTTTTGTAGGTTATGGTGCAAATGTTAATGCCATCATGTTCTCTAATTAACTTTTAACCGTTGCTCTGCTTTCGGCCCTGGTGGAGGATGACACCCGTCTAGCTTGTCGGTTGTCCAAATCTTCCTTCATTTCTGTCCTCCTTAAACACCTTGTTTACTGTTGTTGGGACTTGTTCATTGTGTAAAGTGCTTGTGCATGTGCAATGTGATTTTATGCCAATTTAGCACAGATTTGAGTTAAATGGTTTGAGCTTTCTGGTCTCAATTGCTACATCCCTGGCTAAATCTGCAACCTTTACAGGGTTTTTTTTAAATCTGATTTGGGAACAGCTTTTGGACTTTGCGAGGGCGAGGTCTAGGACCAATATGGGGCTGGAGAGCATCCCTGATGGATTGTACAAATCTACCACATCGAGCCAGGATGTGAGGTTTGTTTTGTGTGAAGCTTATTACCGAAGCCTCAGTGGGTGGAGTCAGACGTGCGGTCAGAAGCAGCAAAACGTTCCAATTTTTTGTATTTGTTTGGCATTTCACATTGCTTGTGCATGAAGCAGAGAGCCCATGACGTTGGCGAATGTAGGGGTATATTTACAATAAAGCTGCAAAGCATATCGTTAAGCCAAGAAGGCTAACGACACGCTTCATCACTTTAGAAATGCAACGCTGCACCATATTTAGTAGCATATAGTGCAGCCCTATGTTTCCTCTTGCGTTAACTTTAGCTGCTTAGAGCCAACGCAGGCACCCTTGCAACATAGTGCAAAGGTGCCTGTATTGAGGGAAAGATTATGTGCAGGAAGGGGACCTTCCTGCACATAAACAATCTTTAAATGCAGTTTTGTAACTTCTATGTGTGCTGCACACATAGAAGTTACAACATGTAATTTATTTTTTTTTTAATGATTGTTTATGTGCAGGAAGGAGTACCTTCATGCACAGATCAACCACAGGCAATTTGTTGTTTCTATATGTGCTGCACAAGGCAGCAAACATGGAAACAGCAAAAACTAGGAGAAATAAAGCATTTCTCCTTGTTTTACCTGTTTAAGACCAGGTTTTCCCTGGTCTTAATTTTGGTGCTCCCTCCTATTTACGCCATCCTTGTAAATATGCCATGTAGTTTGGTGTGCGTGTATATCCTGCATTGCCGATCCCTGGTGAGTTGCACTAATACTGATAAAACAAGCCCAATGGAAGTACCAATCGGTGAGGCGGACTGGCCTCAAGGGTCCTGTGACCTCAGTGACAGAGACACTGTCGCTCTAGGGTGTGCTGCTTCGTATGCCTGCCGCAAGACTGGAGGAGAACTTCAGTGTGGGTTGTGGTGAACAGGCCTTCAAGGTTAACCCATGCTTGCCACAAGTAGGTTTCCCTTGCTGGTGCTAAGACACCAGGGCTTCTATGAACTAGCGGGCCTTCTAAAGTCTAGCACAGGAATGTGCACCCTCAGGAGAGTGGTAGGATGAACTGGTCATGTAGGCTGAACCTGGTTCCTCAGTTCCAAATTCAGCAGCTCTGGCCATAGTGCCACATCCTCTCACCCACTGAACACTATACTGCTCCACAGTGAAATTCATACTGCCTTCAGCTACAACCCAATTGTGCCCCGCTATAAACAGCTGGATGTGACTCAATTCAAAGTATGCACTAGACAATAGTAATATGCTGCCTAAAAAAAAAGTACCACCATCCAGGAGAAAGCAAACACATAGGGAATGCAAGATTAAGTAACGCATGTGAAATGTAAGCAGAAACATGGTTATCTTTACCCTTTTACACTCATTATTCAGAAATCAAGTAGTGTTTATGCCTGGAAGGGACTAGTTTCAATGTCCATTTTTTATATCATTACAGAAAGTAAGCAGTATGCTTTTAAAAGACCACTTTTCTGAACACAGAGCCGAGGTACACATTTTACAAAGTAAAATAAGGACAACAGCTGATTAAGATCACATTGAACGTTTTTCACTCCACGGACCTTACAAAAGTGGCTGCCAAGATTCCACTACAAGACAGCAAATATAGTTCTCGGGCATCATGTCAATACAGGTTTTATTAGCTAGGGTGCCAAAGCATCTACTTTTATTTTCTTCTGTGGCTCTCAAAAACGGCTTCTGAATTGCTGATTCATTTCAATAGGTGCACACTCACTATCGTGCTTCGCGCAATAAACAGGCCACGCAGGTGTTAAAGCGTAAAAGGCCATTTTATTAGACCAGGCTGCATAACAGTAACAAATAACCAACATCAACATTATAAACAAACCCCCCAATATCACTCTTCAATACCTCACACTCTCCCGCCACTCTGCCTCATACACCAACCGCTCCATTCCATACCGTACCTCATCCGATTCACAAATTCACCTGTCCTCATATCCCGATACCTCTGACATTCCCGTCATGCTCTCAGTTCCTCAGATCATTCGAACTTCCCCCCCAACGGATGGGTGCGCCCGCTCTTGACCCCCCTGTCCCTCCAAAGTATCGCCTACAGCAGCTCTGGCCTAAACTGGCACGCCAAGCCAACCCATCACCGAACCCTATAACTGCAGGGTGGGTGGGTGGCCTTTTTCACAACCCTCCCGATGGTGCTGAGTGCAGGAAGAGGAAGTTCCCTTCCTCCCCTGCACTTATAACCTCCCCACTAACTCCTCCCCTTCCCCCTAGCTAGCCTTGGTCTCGCGCGAATGACCCCGGGGGAAGACTAATCTGCGACTGTGCTTCCCCCGGGGCCCGGCATCGCGCAATAAACAGGCCACGCAGGTGTTAAAGCGTAAAAGGCCATTTTATTAGACCAGGCTGCATAACAATAACAAATAACCAACATCAACATTATAAACAAACCCCCCAATATCACTCTTCAATACCTCACACTCTCCCGCCACTCTGCCTCATACACCAACCGCTCCATTCCATACCGTACCTCATCCGATTCACAAATTCACCTGTCCTCATATCCCGATACCTCTGACATTCCCGTCATGCTCTCAGTTCCTCAGATCATTCGAACTTCCCCCCAAGGGATGGGTGCGCCCGCTCTTGACCCCCCTGTCCCTCCAAAGTATCGCCAACCAGTGAACCCCCTGTAGGGCGGTTCACTGCCCCACCCCCCCCGCTACCAGTCGGCCTCAAGTGCATACCTCAAACCCCTTCCACATTGGCCTACAGCACCAGAATGCCACGTTCCACAACCTACTGACCACATCCCTCATCACCATCATGTAATACGCATTCCCCAAAGGTGACAGATGCACACCATCATCCCCGAACAGTAAGGGTCCCTCCAGTCAAATACCCCCTTGAGTTCACCTGTATGACCCTGTCACCACCGAACAGTCGCATCGACCTCAGTTTCCTTCGTGCTCTCTCAATGGCACCGTGCTTCATTGCACTCCTCCAAACTACCCTGGGGACAAGTTCAGCCCAGGCTATGCAATACCCAAGCAAGCCATACTTTGATCACTCCCACGTCCCTTTGCCTCAGCTGCAGGGGCGCCAAACCCGAGAGCTGCACCAGGTCAATGTCCACCAAATGGATTAGCAACAAGTCCTGACATCCTTTTACGGAAACATCCTTGCGAGCCAAGGCAGTAGTGCCCACCATCGCATCCCACCTTTTCCCCACCAGTGCACCTCATGTTGATGTCCTTCCAGTCCCAGGTGACGACCGTACACCCGCTGGTCCGCATACGTTGATGCCCAGTGCACAAAGGAATGCCCCCCAATACAGGTGACCGTCCTGGCCCCCGGTGCGCCCACGCAACCTACGAAAGAAAGATATGTTAGACCACCGAAAAAACCCTAAACCATCAACAGCAATGCACACCTTCCCATCACATTCGCACATATCTCCCACAGCACCGTGACCTCCATCTCCCAATCCGTCGAATCCTCTCCCATGACCACCCCAAACGGGCCGCAGCTGTCGCGGCCCCCATGCGAAAAGAGTGAGTCCCAAACCTTACCGGCTCAAGTCCAAGACGCAGCAAAGCCACATGCATCCCCGCAAGCAACTGCCTAGACGTCACCCGCAAACCAGACTCATGACAGACAATCACTCCCTGCCTCCCAAGCGATGCGGCTGAAACCATCCTCCAGTACACCACTGGGCACACACCCCCCCCAACTGTCTTCACAAGCCCGACACGCTTACCCCTGCCCAACTGATCCGTCCTAGAAGGACCCAGCCAAAACCCCAAACGTACACCCTCCAACCGGATCTCCACATACCATCTCCCAACCCAGGACCGTGTGCCCAACAACTCAGACACCCGAAAAGCCCCAAAAAACACCCAACCATACACAAACCGAAAACTTGCACCTCAAACCTGTCATAACAGCATTCTAGCAATATCCTAACCAGGCGAACCAACAACTCAATGTGATTGCCTCCCGCAACTTCCCACCCCCCACTCTGACGCTCTCTACTCCTACCTCGGAGCATCCTACTGACCACCACATCCTTCGTTGGATCAAACCCTAAGAACAAAGTACAATAAAAGGACACTCCTGCCAGTTTCCCAGATATCGTTGCCGCAGTCAATCCTCTGGCAATGCATCCCAAAACAAAACGCCACACACCCTGTTCCACTGCTGACCGGTCCCCAGGCACCGGATCACCACCCATACAATCACCAAAGACAGCCCACGCCAGCTTGCATGTCTTCCCTGTTGCTGCGGCAATAGAGTGCTCCACCAGGCCTACCACTCTCACTCCCCCAAGGCCCAGCTGCCGGCCGGCAGCTCGGTCTTGCACAGCTCAGCTCCCGGTGCCAAAAACCGGAACCGCTGCCACTGCGAACACGACAAAGCCTCAGCAAAGTCATTATCCGGTCCAGGGACATGCTTGGCCCAAAACACCACCTTCAGGCGCAGGCACTGCAACATGAACCTACGTAGCAACCTCAGCACTCTCAGATCTCTGGCTCTCTGGCGTTTGACCACTCAAACACTGTCATGATGTCAAAGGGGAGAAGAACGGACATATTCTGGAATTCCAGCCCCCCACACCTCCAGAGCCACCAGGAAAGGAAAAAACTCCCAAAAATGCAATGCCCCTCCCCTGTTTCAGCCAGTGAGCCGGCCAGCTCACCGCGCACCCCTGCCTTCCCAGCAGATGCCAAACCTGGCTGACCCCGCTGTGTCTGAGAAAATTAGAACATAGCCAAACCGCCCTGTCTGCTTCAAAGTCCAGCGACACTCAGTTGAATCCAGTCAGAAACGTCAGCCACGTCCCCAAGTCAGCCCGCACCCCCATGGAGATCCGAACCCTGTGACGTGGAAACACTGCCCCCGACATGGCCATGCCGGGCCGCCGCCAGACCGCCCGTCCCGCCATGCCTACTCTGCAAGCAAAGTTCAAGAAAACCAGCAACTCCTGCACTACCCTCAAGCAATCCTCCTTACACCCATAGCCCACAGCAAACATGCCCGAAACTCTTCCGCTGTAGACACAGGGAGGCGAGCCCGCCACTGAACCGAGTCCAACTCAATCCCCAGGAACGTCAAGCAGCAGCTGGCACCAGCCATCACTTCTGGCCCCAAAAGGACACCAAACCGCACTGCCAACTCCTGAAACCCAGCCAAAGCCATGCCACAATCTCCCGAGACCATCCGCCCAAGAAAAAGGGGGAATCATCCAGGTAGTAAGCGACATCCCGACATCCGCCAACCTTCATGAAGGCCCACTGCAGGAATATACCCAAGAGGTCAAACAGGGCACAGGAAATAGCACCCCATGGGCAAGATCCAGGTAATAAGGGACATCCCGACAGCCGCTAAAGTTGAGGATGGCCCACTGCAGGAATGCACTAAAGACATCATCCGGAAATCCCCTTCCTCCCTCTTCGGTACCCCCCCCAGTGGAGAAATGGGCAAATCACCCATTGGTCAAACAGTAAACGGGCCGGCTACCCCTCTGTCCTCAACCTCCTTTCTCAAGCACGCATCCACCACTCCTGGCAATTCCGTAGCAGTTTTCAACTCTCCGCCCAGCTCAGCACTCTGGGACCCTGATAGCCTACCCAAAAGCCCTCCGTGAAACCCAGAAAAACCTCAATGCCGCCTCCTGGCCCGGGTCCATCCACTGCGTCCATAGTTCCCGGACAACTTCCCCCCAATACTTATCTGGATTGGCACCGCCTTTCGCCCTGAAACCCTCAACAGAACTCAACCAAGCGAAACCTCCAAACTGCATTTGCGCCTCACGTATAATGTCCATGCATTTCCACAACGCAATGGCCCTATCCAAACACTCCTCGCAGTATATGCTGGCCTAACTCAAGAAAGCAGAGTTCCAAATCTCCATTGTTACCGGTACCCTGGGACTTCCAGTCAGCTCCCACTCCTCTTCCGTAGAACCTCCCTTCGTCTGCACCTCCCTGTGCAAGCTTAAAAACACCCACATACTCAATGTTTCCAAATTTGCCCTCTGGTCTACATCGACAAATGAGACCCCAGCGACACAGCCAAACCCATGTAAGGGAGCTCCTTCTGTACCTTTGCATTCCCTCTCCCGCTTTCTGTCCTCTTTCCCATCCCCTTTGTCCGTCCGCATCCCAGTCGTAGTCAACGACTTACCCTCCGCCTTCTTACCATCCGCAGGCGGACCACCCGTTGGTGCCCCTGGCTCCCGCACTGACCCATCCCCCACACCCACCGCTCTACATACCTTCCTCCCACCCCCTTCGGCTCATGCCGTCCACCAAGACCCCTCACCTGTTAATGTGGAGTGTAATTCACGGGCCGCTCCCCAGGAGCCGACACCTTCCTTGCCACCGCCTGAACCTCGTCCTTCGTCGTCGTCAAAACCTGCAAAACACCAAAACCTCTGTTGTCGTCCTCGTCATCCCTCACCTCCCCGACCTCAAGCTCCATGCTCTCAATCTTCATAATCCAGTTCCAATGCAGGCTCCCCACCCACTGTCGCATAGCACTGCCAACATCGCTCTCTGCACACCTTTGCCCACTCCTGCAGGCGCTCTCTGCACACCAGTCGTACACGTCGCCGTAGCCCGGTCCCGCGCTGGAGGGACGGCCGCCGCGGACCGCCCTGCTGCTTCCGGCCTGCGTTTTGGAGCCGTCTTGCGCCCCGCCAGGCCACCCCGACCTCTGCCGACACCTGCCGGCTTGGATCCCCACCCCACCCCTCAGGTCGCTCCAGCCTGAGTGGGCCCCAGCACCATCGGGCCTCAGAACCGTCTTGGCCGTCCCTACCTGACCCCATACCTCGTGCACCCCCTCCGCTCACCTCCAAGCCCTTCGCCTTCCTACCAAACTGCTCCTGCTCTGCCAACCTCTCCCCATACGATGTGGGGTAGGGGGTCCCTAAACTCATCCCCCCAGGCATCTCCCACCCGGGCCACAGTTCGTCCGGCCCACCTCGCCTCCTGCCATAGCGCCAGGAGCCTCTGCTCCCTGACCCGTTCCCCCACGCCATTGGCCCCCCAACTCGGGAGGGGTGGGGGCGGGCATTAGCCCTGTAACCCCGCTCCAGGCGTCAATACCAGTCATGAGGGGGCCCCAGGGCAGGACCACCGACCCTCCCCAGGGCACCCAGGAAGGCCGCTCCCACTATCTCCCCTGGCTGTCTCGGCACCCCCCCCCCCGCTGTCTGGAGCCGGGGTCCCCGCCGTACACCCCACAGACAGGTCACTGGGAGCGTCCTCCCATTGCCCCCCTACCAGCACACCCAGGCGCCAGAACCTGCAGCGCTGACAGGCTAGTCTCCATAAGCACACTCCCTGTACTCCACGAGACCAACTTCAAGACCCGCCCCCCACCCCCGGACTCATGCCTCCCCCCTCCCCAGAGCTCCTCCAGGCGCCCCCCCCGATAGGGGCCAGTGCTGAAGGGGCTGCCACCCGCCCTGCGGCCACAAACTCCAGCTGAGGGTACTTGCGTGGGGGCAAGCTCATACGCCTGCCTCCCCACGTCGCCGGCTATGTCGCGCTGCCCCGCCCCCTCTCGGCCGCCCGCTCACTGGGCAGCCGAGAGTCATCCTGACACGCGAGGACCGCCGCGCGCGGGGCCCTCTCACAGCCAACCCACTCCTGGGATGAAACCCCAGTCTGCCGTAAATCCTCATGTCCGGCCCTCGCTAGGACCAACAATGCCGCCCTCACCTCCCCTGCCGGGACCTCCGCCATCGTAAAATCACCGACGCTCCTGCCGGCACACAAATGCTCCCCGTCGCCGATCAGCAACCTCGCCACTAAAATGCCTGAAAAATTGCCCCCTACAAGGCCACCTGAACTAAAACCCCTTTTTCACAACCCTCCCGATGGTGCTGAGTGCAGGAAGAGGAAGTTCCCTTCCTCCCCTGCACTTACAACCTCCCCACTAACTCCTCCCCTTCCCCCTAGCTAGCCTTGGTCTCGCGCGAATGAACCCGGGGGAAGACTAGTCTGCCACTGTGCTTCCCCCGGGGCACGGCATTTTGAGATCATTAGTGGGGGTAGTGGTCTACACTTGTCCAGCTCATTGCTAGTGCCGATTAGCCGGGCTAGCGAGCATCTTTGAAAGAACTGCTTGCCTTCCTTGCTATTGAGCATTAGAGAGCGAATCCCTTGTTTCTGGAACATTCAGGTCCATACCACCTCCGTACATAGGCCGGCTGATAAAAAGGGGCTCACAAGGGGAGAGCCAGACCCGCCGAGTACAATCTCGGTGTTCTCACCGCCAGTGCATCCGGGCTCATGGCTGCAGACGCCGTCCCACCGCAGCCTCACTCAACAAAAGACATGCGCGGTGTCAAAGGGGCAGTAAAAGGCACACCACCATGATCACGGGTCCTAAGATGCATCAAACACGGAAGTAAGCTTGCCAAGCCCCCCTGACTCCTCCAGCAGCTGATGGTAATGGTCATCAAAGCTCCGTGCCGATAATGGGCATGGATTCTCCAGGCTTTCCCTGACCCCTATAAATGCGAGCGGAGCGCAGGGGTCACAGCGCCTGAAGACTTCAAATGGATCCGCCTCACCACACGTCCAACAGCGCGCTGTAACAGTACTTTCCCTGCGCCAAAAAGCGACGTCAGAGGAAACCACTGTGATTGGCTGTCAGAGTCACATGCTTTTCAGTATGTGTTATACACACAATTCACCCTATCCAATTCATTCACGTCCGTATCCAATTCATTCAGTATTCCTTGCAACACAATGTAGTTTATATCCAATTTCAGTGATGCCCATATTCATTTCAAGAACAGTGTTATTTGCCTCACTGCTATTTATATCAATTTCAAGAGTTCTCATATTTAAACCATTCCATAATGTAATTTTTTAAATGTATGTTTAAATTAGCTTTCGTGTTATATCAACTCTATTCTAAACAGTACACTTTCCTACAGTAAATGAAAGCACCTTAACACATGAGGCAGCATATATTTTAATAGATTAGCAGTCCAGCAGTATCCCTCTTTTCTCAGAATTTTTTTTCACACATCAGGATGGCACCACCAAAGCATAGGAATCAGTATGTATACCCAGTTCCATAATGCCTCCATCCCTCCCCCATATTACTCTTTGGACTTACACCACTGTTTGGGAACTCCACGTCCTAGCTGCCATTGATCCAGGAGGCGCACACCTGCATTTGCGGCCAGGGGAGTAGCCTATCTAGCCCTTAAATCAATCCACAAACTCCCGCAGCGTGAGTCGCGGCCGGGCATGTCCTATGCCCGTCAGAGCCCAGAGGAGGCTGGGCCTACCCTCTGACATCATGATCCTGGGGTGAGTGCTCTCTATTATTGTACTGGAGAGCTGAATAGTGTGGATCTGTTAACGTGTTTGGGCATAGCGCTACCCTGGTTGCTATTCTGTGGATACTGCCTCTTGTGATCTTGAGGTTTTGATTGCACCAAATTACAATGGGCAAACGCAGACTCCAGGAGGTTCAGGTGAATGCACCATCTCCCTCTAAGACTACCAGCATCAATAAAATGTTGCAGAGGGCTATGGGGATCATTTCACAGAAATAGCCCTGACTGAGATGACATTGTCTCTGGGAGTTGCAAATGATTCAAGCGAGGAAGGCTCCCTATGATAGCCCAACTGGGACAAATATTGCAGTGGACCATTTGGGGTTGGGTAACAACCAAGCCAGTGAGGAGGAGGCACATTTGGCCCCTAATCTAACAGGGCCATGCCTGAAAGTTACATCTCGACCTTCTTGAGCCACCAAATGCCCTAAACAGCAGCACACGTCTCAGTCCCCTCTAGCCCCTGCTTGCCCTTATGCTGACTCGAAAATTATTGACCCTTATAATTCCAGCCTAGAGGGGACCATGCTTATACATCCTTGTGCTATGGACATCATTGAGTCCTGTATTGGAGACATTAAAGACAATCTGCAGAAAGAACTTTCCTCATTAACGGTGCGGTTGGAGGCCATCATAAGGGGTCTCGGTTGCGTTTTATCCCAACAAAAGCAAGTTGTATGTTCAATACAGAAGCATAGGATGGTGCCCAGTTTATTAACTCCAACTGCCAACTCAAACTGGTTTAAGACTTTAGCACCAGCCACACAGCTACTTTACCTACAGATGCTGTAATTAGCCATAGTAAAGGGACTGAGGTTGCAGCTACTTTGCACACATCAAAAGCTTTAGGAGTTAATAAGGCCTTTATGTCCTTTAACACTGGAGCTGCGGGGATACAGCCACCTATGCTAAATACGCCAGTATCCATGTAGAGGCAACCAGTGATGATATCACCACAGCAGCTTGCCCCCATATACTTGTTTTGATAGGAGTTCCTCAGTTGAATGTGAATCAATGAATCAGAAGGAGGGTCAGGACGAGTTGACTAATACATTTTTAAATTAGCTGACCCAACAGAGGAAGTTCCCCTATTACATGGCTAATGAGATTTTGCTCACATGGAGAGTGGTACGGTTGAAGTCAGGTCCCAAGGATCATTGTAGTGATAGTATAATTATAAACTTCAGATTCCCCCCAGATAGTGCAGAGGTCATTGGGCCTGCTTCCCCAACTCAGGATAGAGTCTATGATTGGGTTATCCCAGCTGGGGTATTTTTATAAACCATCTTGTTTTAGGGAATGTGATAATTTTGTAGAAAAAGGTAATGTCTTCGCATTGGTCCTGTATGGACTCCAATTGAGTATGTGATGAGGCCTGTTGGTTTTACAGTTCCCACCTCAAATTATTTTGATGCCATGGATGGGGGTGGAGTGACTAGTACCTGACAGAAACGGTTCTCCCTGATTATGCTCTCCATTAGGGAAGGACAGGAGAACTATTCAATGTGATATGGCACACTACGATGACAAGGGAGAGTCATGGTTTCACGTCGCCGGCTTGGCTCTAGACGACAGGTCAGTCAAGTCATGGAGATTTTTGACAAAAATGCTCCAAATTATCCCAAACCTCTGAGTCTTCTACCAAGAAGGTCCTTTTGGGGGTTCAGTGCATCCTTAAGAACGATCAAAGGCTCCAGAAGCTCTGGAACCTCATCCTTCTTCCCTCATGCTCCCTCTATTCTTCCTCACCGTTTACCCCTAATCACTCATCCTATATCTCTTGGATTTCATCTTTTCTTTTCGCTTTGCGTGATAAGTGCAATTGGCAAATGATTATATCCTAAAATGTTCACCGCCGTGTATATTTTTGTGCAATCTAATACCTCACTCCACATGCCTCTGTTCTTATTCCTCATCACTCATCCCTATCTCTGATTTCTTTTGTCCTCATGACTCAGTGATCGCCCCTCATTCATCAAACCCCCCTCCTTAACCCCCATTCTCCACTTGTCACCATTCAGTACTTATTTATCAGTTCTAGTTCCTCCAAACCTCATACCTCACTCTTTATCTCTCATTCCTCGTCTCTCACTGCACATTGTTTTCATTTTCACCTCTTTATTGTTTAGGCCTTACTTCAGATTTCTCATCTTTCAATCTTAATCTCCCAATCCTCAATTCTCATTCTAAACTCATTGGGCTTCCTTCCTTGCTTCCTGTTCCTAACCCCTCATTTCTCATTTTTCCCTTCTCTTTCTTCATCATGAGACCTTCTCTTCTCTTCTTTTCTTCCTCATACCTCATCGTTTATGCCTTACTCCTTACTTCTCATGCCAGATTCCTTGTCCCAACTCTTCACATTTTTCACTGCTCTGGCCTCAACCCTCAGTCATCATCCTTCACCTTTCAAACCTCACACCTCATGCTTTACCTCTCTTCTCTCACTGCTTGTCCAACACTCCTCTTCTCTTACTCTTCATCCTTTACTCCTCACTCATTACCCCTTGTCCCTCAATAACCTTTCACACCTCTGTCTTAATCTATCACTCACAATTTCTCACTCTTTAACTCTCATGCCTTACTCCTCATTCCTCATCCCTCACCCTTGGTTTTGTATTCTTACTCTCCAGTCTTCATTTATCAGCCTTCACTCCTAATCACTCATCCCTCACTTCCCATTTTCAGTAATCATCTCTTGCTCCTCATACCTCATGCAGTACTCATCTCACACTACTTACTCTTCATACCTTAGTCTCAGTCCTTGTCTCCACCCCTCAATCCAAAAAGTATTCCTACCTCCCTTTACCTCTAACCACCTCTAAACCCTAACATCATCATTACCTCCCTTTATCTCTACGTGCACATAACTAATTGTTATTTACACAAATACTTACCTGTGTGATAAGTACAGTGTGACAAATGTAGAAATACTTACCTGCATTGCAAATGGATGCATGTAATGGATCTATGGTAAAGGTTGGTTCCTTGTTTTATATTCTGCTGAATATGTGTTATATTAATTTTAGTTAATTAAATGTAGTGCTTATCATATCCTTTCAGAATATGTAATATTAATTTCAATATGTAATATTAATTTTAAAGCAAATCAACATAAGTTCATTGCAAGCCATATTCATTTGAACAGGGGTCATATTCATTTAAACATGGCGTGTGTTCATTTCGATATTTGTTTATTAATTTCACAGCAAGCTACGTTTATTTCAAATAGTTCCATATTCATTAAAAAAAATGCCATATTCATTTTAATAAATGTCATATTCATTTTGATGTGCCCATATTAATTTCAACAGTTGTCATATTCATTTCAAAGTGGTTCATATTCATCTTAACATGTGTCATATTCCTTTCAATGAATTTCATATTCATTTCAATGGATGTCAGATTCACCTTAACACCTTTCATAATAATTTTAACATGAGTCACATCCATTTCAACATAGGTCATATTCATTTAAATACATGAAATATTCATTTTGATGTATATCATATTAATTTCAAAGCATAACATATTAGTTTTGACAAGTTTCATTTTATTTTCAGTATTGATCATATTTATTTTAAGTATCTTTGAAACATTTTCAATGAGGATCATATTCATTTCAATGCATGTCCTATTCATCTTATTAATATATATCATATTCCTCTCAGTGGATGTCTCATTCAAAATACCAAATCTTATATTAATTTTAACATGAATCATTTCCATTTCAACACGTATCATAACCATGTCAATGTGTATCAAATTACTTTCAGAGCAAGCTGTATTCATTTTCATAAATGGCATGTTCATTTTGATGTTACTCATATTCATTTTAAAACATGTCAAATTCATTTCAATGGACCTCATATTAATTTCAACTAACTTCATATTAATTTTAACATGTGTTAGATTTTTTCAATCAATGTTATATTTATTTCAATAGATGTCATATTCATATTAATACTTGTCATATTCATTTTAAGATGCAACCTATCCATTTTAACATATATCATATTCATTTGAATATGTATCATATTAATTTGAATGCATGCCATATTAATTTTGGCCAATGTCATGAGAATTTCAGCTTTGTTCATACTCATTTTAAGGCATGTCAGATTGAGTTCAGTGGGGCTTATATTAATTTCAAAGCAAGCCATATTCATTTGAAATCATCTCCTATTCATTTTTGTATATCTCATGTTCATTGCAATCTAGGTAATATTCATTTCAACTCAATTTATATTCATTGCATCATGTGTTATGTTCATTTCAGTGTATTATTACAATTTCAACATGCATTATATTATTTTCAGAATATAATATATTAATTTCAGTAACTTATTTTCATTTCAATCTGTCATATTCATTTTAACGTATCTCATATTCCTCTTGGCATATGTCAGTCATTTCAAGGAATGTCCCATTCTTTTTTATGCATATTGTATGTTTTTCACTGATTGCTATATTGTTTATAGTGAGGGCCATATTCATTAAAGTATCATTGATGTATATTTTAATATCTCTCTTATTCTATTCAGAGTGTGTGTTATTCATATTAATTACTAAGTAGTATATTCAATCTGCCAGGTTTCATATTTGTTTTGGTTCAAGTCAGATTAATTCTGCCAGGTATCATATTTACCTTGACTGATATTATATTCATTCTGGTGTGTGTCATAATCATTTTTCATCACGATATGCATTTCAGAAGGTCTCGTATATGGGGATCTGTAATTTTGACGTGAACGGCTTCCCATAGCTGAGGAGTGTTATCGAGACGTCCCCCACGTGTACAAGCCATGCCTCTGATAGTGTGCAGAGTGCAACTCTATGTAATTCTGCAGAAAACGGCATTACAAGTACACACATTGCCCAAGGTAATCTTGAGAGACCAAAATCCCACATACGCATACAATCTGCAGGTCTTTTGAGAGTGCCGATGCATGTACAAATAAATAGTATATATGGCGAAGTATGCTGAGATGCAACCACGTGTACAGAGTCACAGTAGGAGTTGCTGAGACATCCACTACATGTACAAAGTGTGCCCGTGAGAGTCTGCAGTGACAATCATTCCATGTATGAAGTGCGCCCGAGAGTGTTTGTAGAGACAACCACTACATGTATGAATTCTGCCTGTGATAGTCTGCAGGGAAAATCACTACATTTATGAATGTGCCTGTGAGTGTCTGCTGAGACAACCACTGCATGTATGAAGTGTACCTGTGGTAGTCTGCAGGGACAATCACTACATGTATGAACGGCACTTGTGAGTGTCTGCTGAGACAACAACTACATGTATGACCTGCCTGTGTTGGTCTGCAGGGACAACCACTACATGTATGAATGTGCCTGTGAGTGTCTGCTGAGACAACCACTGCATGTATGAAGTGTGCATGTGTTAGTCTGCAGGGACAATCACTACATGTATGAACGGCACTTGTGAGTGTCTGCTGAGACAACAACATGTATGACGTGTGGCTGTGTTAGTCTGCTGAGACAACCACTACATGTATGAAGTGTGCTGTGTTAGTCTGCAGGGACAATCACTACATGTATGAACTGCGCTTGTGAGCGACTGCTGAGACAACAACATGTATGACGTGTGGCTGTGTTAGTCTGCTGAGACTCCCACTACATGCATGAAGTGTGGCTGTGTTAGTCTGCAGGGACAACCCCCACATGTATGAACGTGCCTGTGACTGTCTGCTGAGACAACCACTACATATATGGAGTGTACCAGTGAGAATCTGCTGAGACAACCACTACATGTATGAAGTGTGCCTGTGTTAGTCTGCAGGGACAATCACTAGATGTATGAAGGGCACTTGTGAGTGTCTGCTGAGACAACAACTACATGTATGACGTGTGCCTGTGTTAGTCTGCAGGGACAACCACTACATGTATGAATGTGCCTGTGAGTGTCTGCTGAGACAACCACTATATGTATCAACAGTGGCTTGAGAGTCTGAGAGGTGAGAGTCTGCTGATATAATTGCTACATTCGCTACATGTGTAAAGTGCACATCTGAGAGTCTGCAGAGACAATCATTACATGTAGGAAATGTACCTGTGTCTGCTTAGACAACCTCTACGTATATGAAGCGTGCCTTGAGAGTCTGCGCACACAATCACTACATGTATCATGTATGAAGTGTGGCTCCCAGGGAAATCTAGGGGAGAAATTACTGGGGCCAATGGACTTGCCGAGTGCCTGGTAATGCCTCAGTTCTTAGAGGGCATGGGTCTAACTTGTAACAGACCGTATTTTTGCAAGCCCCCGAGATACCAGGACCCTCGCTGTTGGTAACTTTAGGGGTGGGGAAAATACGATCCATTTACTGGGCCTCTCATAATAAGGGCCTGTATCTGCAACAATGTCTTCTGGAAGTCTGATGTGACTGCCAACGCATGCACAAAGAGTGCTGTGTGAGACTGCACATGGGCAAATACTATCTATGGACGTCTGTGGGCACGCGCACTATAGCACAGAGAGTGTCTGTTTAAACAACTGCTGTGATAGGAGTCACCTGCCCCAGGTTCCTGAGCTGGGACTCCCAACTAGCCTCCCCCCACACTTAACTTTACTGCATGCCGTAGGCTGGGCCATCAGGGAGAGGAGGCCATGGCGCATTCCTGACCTTCCTCTCAGGCCAGGCTTTGTACTTACTATACCGTACTGCGTACCCCGCTACCCACGTCATTATTAGCCAATGTCTTCTTATTGCTCAGTGTTAAATTGCTTTATTGCATCAGACTGACTCTACACAGCTTCAGTAAAGTGTATGTTTTTGTACCTTTCTACAGAAATGTCACTGGAAATATTTGCAAGATGCTTTTGAAACATTAGCTGGAGTTAACGTGAGTGTTTCTGGACTAGTGAAAGTATGTTTCATAGGTAACACATTATGGCTACGTTGCTTCTGGTTTAAGGTAAACTGCAGATTTTCTAGATGCCGTTTAAGAGAGTGCGCCGATAACCCCTGACCCACCCCAAGCCCCACCCCCTTACGCTTGCCAGGGGCAACGCGTGCAGCGCATGAACTCTTCTTCAGTGGGGATGAAAAGCTAACAAACTGCCAGGTGTGGTCCTGTGAGTTGGAGTGCCGGTCACAACGCTCTCCACCCCCCCCCCCCCCCCCCCCCCACACACACACACCGCCCCTCGCCCCCTCCCAACTTCCTACTCCCTGGAGGGCCAGGTGACTTGCGAGTGGTTTCTTTGTACTGCTGCCAAATCTACTCCATTCTGTTTCCAAGACAGGGGCGGGAGGGCCGAGGGCAGAGGGGGACCAGGTGTGCTCCACGCCACCTTGTTCGGAGGTAGGTGGGTGAGTCAGTGTGACTTGCTTCTCTGGCGCGTTCATTAGTGACAGCCCTCCCCAGAGAGCCCTCCTTGACATCAGGCGGTGCTGATTGGTCCAGGTGAGGTATGCAACACGCACCTGCACACCGTGCCTCTGAGAGCCAGTGTCACGCGCCGGGGACTCGCGCTGCTTTCAATCACCCTAGGGGGTGACAGGGAGGAGGCGGGGGCCTCTGTGGCGCATACACGGAGAGGGCGCGCGTCTGTCTCCAAGGCACACTCATGTCAACATGACTGTAAGAAAAGGCCACTGTCAGATTCAAATCCTGACGCAACCATCAGCGCTTTTGGTGGATTGAAAATGATAGGTAGGAGGAGGCATTGAAAGCGTCCTAAAGTGTTCAAGTAAGAACACTTTACAGCAAGTTTAGTCAAAGTTAATAAGGGGGTGGCTAAAAACATGTGAACTAGTACACAGCTTTTTCTCACACAGTCCAAGGTCGCTGGAAGGGCCCAGAGAGACACACGCCACGCTCATAGTGCGGAGGCACACACCTTACGCTCGCAGGACCCAGAACATACCACGCTCTCACATGGCCTATGTATACAAACAGCATTCAAAAGATCAAGGCACACACAAAGTCACGGTCATAGGGTCCAGTACACACATGCATTCACAGGAACATAGGCCCACATCCTGTGCTCACAGGATCCAGCATACACCTTGCTCTCACAGGGCCAGATATACACACACTGTACTCAATAACCCAAGGCACACACCCAGCTTCATAGGGTCCAATACACACCCGCACTCACAGGAACATGTGCACAGATCGTTTGCTCACCCAGGCACATACTCTAGCCTCACAGCACTAGATATACACACCGGCCAAGACACACAGGCACACATTTGCTCTCAAACAACCCATCACACTTCACTTTTATCAGTGACCAGGTATACACTCCACACTCAAGAGGCCCAGACACACACCCAGCTTTCACAGGGCCCTGTCCCGAAAAAGCGATTCGACGCCTCGTCAGGGGTAGTAAGCGCTATATAAATGCAATTACAATACAATACTTTCACAGGGCCCTGACACACACCTCACTTTCACAGGGCCCAGGTATACAACGTTTTTTCACAGAACTCGAGCACACACCCTGTACTAACAAGATCCACTCTACTATCGTAGGCACACAATGCAGCTTACAAGGCAGGTGTACATAAATCCTATGCTCTTTTGTGTGTTAGAGAAGCTTGATGACAAAGTTTTAACTATATAAAAGACAAAACGCTAATTATGGTCATTGTTGTCAATTATGCGATTGAATGAGTGGACTATAAACAAATTACGCAAATACGTTTCAAAGCTCACAAGTAGCTCCATGCCTGTGACGCCATCAGCCGGGCCTGGTTTAGTAGCTGATATTTCTGTTTATCTTTGAGAATTTAAGGCAATACTTACAATGAGAAAGACAAAACCATAACCCCCAGAATGCATAGTGCTGTTAGCTTTATGTTTTGGTATAGTTTATGTTTTGTTATGAGAGTTAAACAAATCAGTCACCATTTTTGACTTGGACTTGACCATTCTATAAAATGAAACGAGCAAAACAATGTTCAGTTCTTGAATGTCTGTCGTTGTGTTGGATGTAATGAAATCTAAATTACTGCACCAACAACAAGGTGATGACTGGGATGATTGAAATCATATCAGCCACTGGCAATTGCTCGAGCCACATCCCAATCCATCATTTTTCACGCACCACGCCACCTCAATTTGGACCCAGCCATACAAAATCAGCCTTGACCCGGCTCCAATAGGAACAGTCCACCGGAACTTCCAGGCTTAGTTCCTCCCTGAACCGGAATACAAGCAATCCAGGTTCAGTTGTGCCCTTATTATGGGTTCATCAGCCAGGTACACCCTGATTCCAGTGGTACAGCGAGCACAGGACCCATGTCTTAGCATGCCCATTACACTTATGGAGGCAACTGCAACAACAACAAGATGATCAATGGAATGCTTGAATTAATTTCAACCAATGGTAATCGCTCGGGCCGTATCCCAATCCATCGCTTTTCGCCCACCATGCCACTGCAGTTTGGAACTAGCCATTTTCAAATCAGCCTTGACCCTGCTCCAATCGAAATAGTCCAGTCCGAACTGCCGGGCCACGTTCTTCTTGAACCTGGGAACAAGCACCCTAGAACAGCTTTCACCATTATTATAGGCTCAACAGCCAGATATATCTTCATTCCAGTGGCACAATGAGCATAGGACCCAGATTCAGGCAAATTGGTGCACTTAGGGCAGAAACTACAACTGCAACAACAAGGTGATGGATAGAATGCTTGAATTAATCTTAGCCACTGGCATTTGCTCAGGCCGCATCCCAAGCCATCATTTTTTGCCCACCATGCCACCTCACTTTGGACCCAGACAGATTCGAAACAGCCTTGACCCTACTCAAATCTGAACAGGCCAGTCCTAGCCTGGCAGTTCAGGCTCAACTGTTCAAATGAGCATTAGGGTCAAGACAGTTTTGCAGGGTCCAAACTGGATGCTTGAATCAATTTCATTTGAACCAAAATCCTATTGGCCATCTTCTCTTTCACGTGTTCCACCATGCTCATATCACTCTGGCAATTCAGAAGTTTACAGTTTATTCCTTTGTGTTCGGTCATCTTACCATCTGTGAAAAAGGACCTCCCTTTCGGTCTCAAAAATGACAATTGTACCACGGAGGCATTACAATTTGACTTTTTGATGATCTCTTCTGGTTGTCTCAAAACTCAAGAAAGCCTACAATCTTTCAATACTGGTTTATTGATTATGGAATGCTCTTTTCTCCTCTGCCCCTGCCATATCCGGCCCTTGAAACTTTCATAGAACCAGTAAAGCTTTTCTGTTCACAATTTATTATCAATTCAGACCTTCTTTATTCAGCATGTTTGCACCATACAATCATTCTTGTAACTTAACAGCAGAAGGGCAGCACAGGGTGAAGGTTGAGCTTTAGAAAAAGATTAACAACAGGGCAGCAGCACTTTAAGACATAGCAGCATAACTGCCATAATTCAGCTGCAGCATCAATATAGTTTATCAACAACACTAAAAATATTGACCAACAATATTGGGATGATCATGAGCACCCCTGAAATAACGGAACTAACGTATCATAATTGAGCATCACTACAGGCAAAATTGAGAATCACTTCCGCCATAACTGAGCACTACCAATGACGTAATCGAGTACTTACTTAACCGAACAGCCCTGTGTCCTAACTGAGCACCCCCTGTGATAACTGAGTTCCTAAGAGCACAACTGAGCCCCTTAGATAAATGGACAGCGGCACCTTGAAATAATAGGCAATGTCTTGGACTTTTTGAGAGGGACACTGGTAAACCCTACAATGGCATAAGGTGGCAAACATTTTGACGGAATTATATTTAATCCAACAGGAGGTCCGATTAAAATATGACGGGTACAAAAATATTGAACACCACCAAATATCTTTACCACCTGCTGAAGTTTACCAGGTGCATGGTATGTGATGGCATTATGCTCACACGAGGAATACGCAGGCAAATAACTTTAAAGGCTCTGAAGTGAAGTTTACTAGGGCACCAAACTGGCTCTCAGTTTTTTGTTTGTGTTGTAACAAAAGTTGGCCCTTGAACATATTACAAAAATCAAAACTCCTTGTCGGCCAAATCTATTGTCAATAACAAAGTCTGCATCCCTGTTTTTATCCTTACCTGGCCTCTATTTGACCTCTATTTTAGGGACACGGAAGTCATGCTTCAGTTCTGATCATTCACTTGGAAAATAATTCTCCACTGCTTGCAAATTGACCTCGAATGGGCATCAAAGTTTACCAGGGCCAGTCAAAGTCAGGTCAGTTAAGAGCCCTCGCTTTTGTGAATGGCAAGTCAGTGGCCGGCTGATCACAAGAGTGCGGCTGGACTTTCAGCCTGGGAGAGCTAATGTGTTAACAATTAACCTCGACTATTGAAAAGATCACAAGAGAGTTTAGTAATCGGCCAAAACCAGAGCGTATGACATAACAGCCTTTTAACCCCAGTAAGCTCTCTCACCCCAGTGCGTAAATTATCCAAGCTTTTTTTTCAGCCGTCCAGGGTTTAACAACATATTTCACTGAGAGTTGCTTTAGGCGAAGTTCTGTAAAGGACAGTAATTGTGAACGTAACTCCTATATTAAAATTATAAATCAATAGGTGTGCTAAATTTGCTCAAGAAAAGGATATTTATGTTTTGCCTGACAATGTCAGAGCTCATTACCTGTTCTTCACATAGCCTCTTAGATGTACTGTGTTCTGCCCTACACATAATCACACGTACTATGTTTGAAAACATTCTTTTTCCACTCTACTAACACGCACCTGCGTCCACCCACTTATGCTGTAATTGTCACCACTCTCCTTGACTAGTATAATCTCCAAGTCATTGAGTTCCCTCCTTCCCACTGTGTCCTTCTCCAGCCTTCGACAAGCAAAGCCCTTCACAAGATCTGTCACTGGGAACACATCTCAACAGTTCTGCAACCTATCAATTGGGGATCTGTTGCCTTTTCCATTAGCCACACATTTCCTGTACTCTCCTGCAGAGGCCTGCACCATGAAACACCACCGTACACATTCGACATCCCACACTTGCTCTCTATTCTCTACAACTGCGTGCCTCCAGTATAGCTGCCACAAGGATTCTGATGCGACCCATGTGTGGTGTAATGATCTTGGATCTCGCATATTCCATTTTCAACAGTCTCATATCTAACTCATGTGGGGGTGCACCGCTCTCTGATCTGAATGATTTCCATAGCTCTCAAATGACCCTTGTTTCAATGGTCGTGCCCTCACCTTCCATGTGACTTTTTTTGCTCCAGTACTCTTCATGCAATCCATGGCTTTTTACTAGACATTTCCAGGTAGACCAGAATTTCTAAATCTGAATTGGGAATTGTTATATCTCAGAATGCCTGTGACAGTAATGATCATGAGACCCAGGGAAGGTGGAAATACTTTATCATGACAAAGGTGAGCGACATCCTTCCTGCTCAGTACCCAGTGAAAGCTGACCAAGCCCAAACTACTAGTCTTCCCAAGGCCACCCCTCATTCACATGTGCCCCAGATGTATTTTGTGTCCCAGTGAAGGTTTCCAATGTCTAGCCGGTCTTACAACCAGTGTGTTAATCCCCAGTCTTGTTGTACCTCTTCTATCCCCATTAATTCACCCCACTTACTAAACTGAAACAAATGAATAGTACATTAACGGAATAAGATATATGCCAAGAAAGGGAGATATTTATTTCATCATTGTTCAGTCACATTTCTTCAATGAGTCTCACAGGTTTGTTGGATGTCTGATGGGACTGCCGCAGGAACACCGGGTGTCTCCTCAAATACTTGTTTTGTGATTTCTGTTACAGAGTTGTTGATTGTAGCATCGTTTTTGATGTAGTTGGAGCAGTAGCTAGCCACTACCAGAAAGAATTTACATCACGTATGTCCAGGGGTGCTGGTGTTTCATTAAAGGCCTTGATTTTCTCAGGGTCTGGACACATGCCTTTTTAAAAAATCATTTTGCTGATGTATGGCCTGGTGTTTTCCGGATCCTGCATGAGCAGGTAGGCAGACTTTTCCTTCACTGTTTCTTTTTTGGATGACCACAAGCAGAGAGACCTACAGAGTGGCTCCAGTAAATTTCTCCATGATGTTGCAAATAGGTACTATTTTAGTTAATTTACTAAATGCAGGAAAGTTTGTCTTTCTGTAGTGTTGGGTTACCAATTGTATATTTTTATTGATGAAATCTTTTATTTTTCCAGCCCTGTGAACAGCTTGGGGTATTACATTACTACTGGAAGTCCTTCATTAATCTTATATAAAATGGCAATTAGATTGAGTTGTTTGGCAGTTGGACAATTTAGCAGTGAATCTGAAGATGCCTCTCCATCAATTACATGAATGAGGGTCTCTACTAAGTGATCCTTGTAAGTTGGAATTGTCTGGTCTTAAATTTTGGTGCACACTTTAACAGTTTATCTGCTATCAATGGGGAAGACTATCATTTCTGCTTACTCTACAGAGAGTCTGGGCTTCATAGTTCTACATTCTGTTATCTGATGTAGTTCAGTGAGGCAAAAACATGGCTTGGCAGTTCGGGCTTGACTGTTCCCATGAGGCACAGGGTCAAGGCTGACCTGGGGTGGTGTGGAGTGCAAAAAAACGATGGATTTAGGCCCAGATCTCTGTACTGGGGTGAATGTATGACATTGTCCTACATTCTGTCTATCAATTGTTGTTTTTTCATTTGTCACCCCGAGTGGGATGGGTATGCTCAGACGTGCATGCTCTCCACACCACTGGAGTCTAGCTATCCAGGCTGATGAAAGCTGATAGCCAGAAACCGATCCTTGGATGCTTGATTCCGGTCCAGGAAAGACATGGCTTGGCAGTTCGGGCTGGACTGTTCCCATGAGGCACAGGGTCAAGGCTGATTTGCATATGGCCATGCCTGACCTGGGGTGGTGTGGAGTGCAAAAAAACGATGGATTTAGGCCCAGATCTCTGTACTGGGGTGAATGTATGACATTGTTCTGCATTCTGTCCATCAATTGTTGTTTTTGCATTTGTCACCCCGAGTGGGATGGGTATGCTCAGACGTGAGTCCCATGCTCTCCACACCACTGGAGTCAAGCTATCCAGGCTGATGAAGGCTGATAGCCAGAAACCGGTCCTTGGATGCTTGATTCCGGTCCAGGAAAGACATGGCTTGGCAGTTCGGGCTGGACTGTTCCCATGAGGCACAGGGTCAAGGCTGATTTGGATATGGCCATGTCTGACCTGGGGTAGTGTGGAGTGCAAAAAAACGATGGATTTAGGCCCAGATCTCTGTACTGGGGTGAATGTATGACATTGTTCTGCATTCTGTCCATCAGTTGTTGTTTTTGCATTTGTCACCCCGAGTGGGATGGGTATGGTCAGACGTGAGTCCCATGCTCTCCACACCACTGGAGTCAAGCTATCCAGGCTGATGAAGGCTGATAGCCAGAAACCGGTCCTTGGATGCTTGATTCCGGTCCAGGAAAGACATGGCTTGGCAGTTTGGGCTGGACTGTTCCCATGAGGCACAGGGTCAAGGCTGATTTGCACATTGCCATGTCGGACCTGGAGTGGTGTGGAGTGCAAAAAAATGATGGATTTAGGCCCAGATCTCTGTACTGGGGTGAATGTATGACATTGTTCTGCATTCTGTCCATCAATTGTTGTTTTTGCATTTGTCACCCCGAGTGGGATGGGTATGCTCAGACGTGAGTCCCATGCTCTCCACACCACTGGAGTCAAGCTATCCAGGCTGATGAAGGCTGATAGCCAGAAACCGGTCCTTGGATGCTTGATTCCGGTCCAGGAAAGACATGGCTTGGCAGTTCGGGCTGGACTGTTCCCATGAGGCACAAGGTCAAGGCTGATTTGCATATGGCCATGTCTGACCTGGGGTGGTGTGGAGTGCAAAAAAACGATGGATTTAGGCCAAGATCTCTGTACTGGGGTGAATGTATGACATTGTTCTGCATTCTGGCCATCAATTGTTGTTTTTGTAGTTCAGTGAGGCGCCACTGTATTATACGAATGACGTGATATGGCTTCCCATCTTGAAAGTTAGTCACAGATAGGGAGTGGTGTAACTCGTGTAATTCGGTGTAGCGGAATCACACAAGAATTTTCTTTTAGTAGAAATTAGGCATTGAGGGCAATGCGTACTCCTTAGTAGGTCGCTGTTTGGGTTGCAGCTAGTCTTTTGATGAATTGCCTGATGTCTTTGCTTGCCTAAGTATGCAATATTTGTTTTTCAACCCTTTCTTCTCTGGCTCCAATAAAGTAATTAAAGACAATGGGAAGAGAGCCCATATGTTATAATTATCATACATTTTTTCTTCAATTTACCCCTGTTCTTGAATAATAGATGCTGTTTATTTAATTATGTGTCAAATAAAAAGCACATTATTCATATTGTTATTCATTGCAACAGCATCATTAAATAATCTTGAACATTGTCTTGCTTTGTTTGGTATAGATTGAATTCTCTTTACCAGGGATTGCTTTTAACTAATAAACAAGGTTTCGTAGAGACTGATAACCTCACTTCTCGTTTATTGATTTTGAACCAAGGGAGAGGAGTTGGCCTAAAGGCTAGGGCGGTCGACCTCGAATCTGGGGAACTGGGCTCGAGCAAATCACTTAATCTCCCCTTGCCTAACAAAAAATAAAAATAAAAAAATAAAATGAATGTGTCCTCATGTAATGCAACTGGTGCTATGTAAAGCAATCCGATACCCGATTCGGGTCAAGTTTGCGCTACATAAAACTCTGTAAAATTAAAAAAAACACAGGCATGGTTTCACAGAATGTAAGTGAAAGGGTGCCAGGACCTCCCTCCTAATTATTTAATCTGTACATGTTCAACAATATTTAGATTCAATATATAATGTAAGACTAGAGTGTAATGAGGCAGAGAGGAAATTCCTACCAGAGGCTCGAGCTAGTAGGACCATATAGGTCTATAATCACTTCCTTTGCTACAGCAAGGCACATCTAACATTAACTTGGCAGGCTTATCTGCTTGCCTCCCGATGCTGATAAGAAAATGGCAGATGCTGTTACTTTGCTGAACATTGATTCTATTGTTCATAAGAGGTAGCAGTGTAAACTATCACAGAAACTTGAAGTAGGCCACTTTTGATCGAAAACTTAGATAGCTGAAAGTAAGCTAAGTATGTAAGGGTGAGAAATATCAATGCAAATGAACTGTATGATACAACCACAATGTTACAAAATTTCCCTATTGTTCATCCTTCTGATATGGATCAATGACGCTATTTTGCTTCTTTTCATAATAGTGTCTATTCAACTAGGATATGGCTTTTATTTAACATAAATCTTTCTAATATATATTTCTTGTTCCTAGTGTTCCTGAGTGTGCCTTTCCTTCACGAATGTGGGTTTGGGCATCACTACTATCCCTGTGATTTATCACAGGATTGTTTGATCCCTAAAATGTATCTCACTCAAGTAATGGTCAGTGGGTTGTGGAGTGGTTGCAGTCCATCTGGCTTTCTGTCTCAAGTTGGCACACTGACACAGTCCTTGGTGCCAGGGGTTAGAAAACCTAATACCAGGCTATGTTTTGGAAACAAATGACAGAAAACCTATCAATGGCACTCTGAAAGTGGCTTTTATCTTCTAGATCTTTGGATAGTTTTGGATGGCTCACTAAAGATACCAATTATCACTGTTAGTGGAGATTTCCATTGTAATTCTAATTACCTTCTTCAGTTCAGATATGTGCTTTTTTTCTGTTGTCGATTGGTCAGGCACTTGACTTATAAAACTATACTCCCCATTTTCAATTCAGTTTTGCATCCCATGTTTTGCATCTGCTTCATAAAGGCACAACCACCTATTCTGATTGAGGTACATTTTAGGGCACCAGTTACACATCTCTTTGCTAGAGGTTTCCCTAATGAAGGGAGGGGTGTTGCAATGTTTGTCCTAAATATATATGCTGCCAACCCATTTGAATATTTTTTTTATGGGTGAGGTTTAATACTATAGATCCCAACTTGGAAATCTTCATACAAACAAAGCTGCTGCAATCCCGGTTAATTATTAAACCTATTGTGACTTAGAAGTTTTATTAGTGTATCAAATACATTAACCATGTCTTGAAACTCAACAACCCGTGGAGTTCAAATTATTAAACTTATTTCCTTTAGAAACAAAGTGCTACCTAGAACATACTCCTTATCCTGACACAGTAAACCATGCAGTTGCAGAAATAAGATGCTTGTTAAACTATATAAAGATCCATTTATAGGTGACTTTGACAGTACGTTCTACTGTTACAGGAGCATTTGTTCCCAGTCCTGCACAACAAGGACATCTGGCAATGAAGGCAATTTGTCCACAGACTATTAGTGTCACTATGGGCTAGCACTTACAAAATTAAGCAAGATTCTGTTTTGGATCACTCATAAAACAGACCAGCTATATGTGTTTTATCCTCATACAGCAGCCTAGGATAGCCATCGGATGTTAACTATATGTGTCCCACTTGCAATAGTGCAATGTGTATAAGAGCTTACTACTTGAGGAACAATATTTGCGAGTATGTATGCTACTATGCATGGCACACTTATTAGTGATGTTACCCGAGGTGTTAAAACAAATGTAGAACAAGCATGAAGCTGCACCTACTCTTTATTTAGGAATTAATTTATTAGGTAATTTTGAGACGGGGCGTGGCTTGCGCGCCGCTACGAGATGGCGGTTGGCGCTTGAGCTCCGGGGCAACAGCGGCTGTCGGGACGATTTTGGGATCCCTATCAGTGTCGCTCTTATTCCCGAACACAGCAATTTATATTGGAATGTGCCGGGAACGTGTGGAAGTGCGCTGCTGTCGCTGAAGACGGCAAGAACCTTACATTCCACCGTTTTGAAGCTCCGTTCACTGGATTTCACGAGCGGCCTCCCTTTTGTTTCCTGTGGCGGCGTCACTCGCGCTTACTACCTCAGGCGCAGTGGCAAAATTCTGGGAGCTGTGTTTCTGCTGATATGAGGTGACATTTACCAATATTTTCACTATTCTTGCTTTCAACTTTACGTTTCCACAGCTCGCAGTCATTTCCATGACTCTTTCTGCTCGGTGTGACCTCATGTATAACATCAGTGGCCTCCTTCTGATGTTTTGCTTATGTTTTTTGGCCAATTCGGAATGATGTTCTGTTTAACCTGATGGCGAGGTTGCTGGATATCGGGAAATTCTGTTTTTTTGAGTACCTGAGGAATCTTTTATGGCGTGTTTTCTCCTCATTTGATCTTAACTGCCATTGTGTGTTCTAATACTACGGCCATTGGTCATCATTTGTTGCTTACTCAGCTACTGTTACCAGGGAGCCCTTGTGAATTACCATTTTTGTCATTTTTCTTACACCTGCTTTGTTCTATCTCTCTCCGCATAATTGCTCAGGTGCATATTTGATATTTTCAAAGTGGGCTGCTCTTATTGCGGACAACATGGGTCCTCCTTCTACTACCAAAGACTCCAAAGGGGCTATAAAGAGGTCAAAACAACACTCTTCTACTCCAGAATCTTCTCAGAAAGATACTACTACCACTTTAGATACTATTTTGTTGCGTCTCAATGCGGTTTATGATATCGCACAATCTACTAAGACCAGTGCTTTAAATGGGAAAAAATAAGTGCAGGTACTCATTAATATGAGCTAGAGGTGTGGCAAGTGGGCGGGGCTAGGGGCGGGGCTAAGAGCAACATATGACGATACATAGCCAGTGAGCCTACCTTTCATGAGTATTGGTACTCTCCTCAGCAGTAGAGAAGTGCCGGTACTAACAGGGATAAAAATAATAAGAAGTGCTGGTACACAGTACCTGTGATTACCAGCCCATTTAAAACAATTCCACTGCCCTTTTCCCTAGGACCAAGCTCTTCCTGGTTCCATGCCTTTACATAGGCATGTCCTCTCCATTCGCCTCTCATCTTTACCCAGCCTCTAAGCTTATCTCTCTAGTGCTGCTCCTCTTCCTCCCACCTTTTTGCTTCCTCTCGCCACAAGTCTTCAATTTCCTCACTGTTTTTTTCCTACTTGTCTCCTGTTCTCCCCTCCATGCTGTACTCATCTCCTAAGTTTGCCATCTGGCCAGTATTTTGTTCTGCAGTGTGTGTGTGTGTGTGTGTGTGTCTGTGTGCATATGTCTGGGTGTGTGTGTGTCTGTGTGTGTGTGTGTGCCTGTCCTTGTGTGTGTCTGTCCTTCTGTGTGTCTGTCTGTGTGTATGGGTGTGTGTCTGTATGTGTGTCTGTCTGTGTGTGTGTCAGTGTGTGTGTGTGTCTAGGTGTGTGTGTGTGTGTGTGTAGGTATGTGTATTGGTGTATGTGTCTGTGTGTGTGTGTCAGTGTGTGAGTGAGTCTAGGTATGTGCATGTCTAGGTGTGTGCATGTCTAGGTGTGTGTGTCTAGGTGTGTGCATGTCTAGGTGTGTGTGTCTAGGTGTGTGCATGTCTAGGTGTGTGTGTCTAGGTGAGCATGAGTCTAGGTGAGCATGTGTCTAGGTGAGCATGTGTCTAGGTGTGCGTGTGTCTGGGTGTGTGTGTGTGTGTGTCTGTGTGCGTGTCTGTCCGTCTGTGTGTATGGGTGTGTGTCTGTGTTTGTGTGTGTCTGTATTGTGCCAGTGTGTGTGTGTGTGTGTGTGTGTCAGTGTATGTCTGTATGTGTGTCAGTGTGTGTGTGTGTCAGTGTGTGTGTGTCAGTGTGTGTGGGTGTCAGTGTGTGTGTGTCTTTATTTGTGTCAGTGTGTGTGTGTGTGTGTCAGTGTGTGTGCGTGTGTGTGTCAGTGTGTGTGTGTCTTTATTTGTGTCAGTGTGTGTGTGTGCGTCTGTATGTGTGTCAGTGTGTGCGTGTGTCTGGGTGTGTGTGTCTGTGTGCGTGTCTGTCTGTCCGTCTGTGTGTATGGGTGTGTGTCTGTGTTTGTGTGTGTCTGTATGTGTGCCAGTGTGTGTGTGTGTGTGTCAGTGTATGTCTGTATGTGTGTCAGTGTGTGTGTGTCAGTGTGTGTGGGTGTCAGTGTGTGTGGGTGTCAGTGTGTGTGGGTGTCAGTGTGTGTGGGTGTTTGTATGTGTGTCAGTGTGTGGGTGTGTGAATTATAAGAAATGTACGAGAGTTCTGACTTTACAGAAATGTGTGTTTTAAAAAAATACAGTTTCTAAGACGATTCATGAATACAGAACACAACAAATAACTGGTATTTTTATCAGAAAATAAGTGTCAATCCTAACTTCATCTGGCACCTAACTTCTTTACATTCATCCCACCTCTTTCCTGCTATGTTCACCTCATCTTTATCCCCATCCAAAGCCATTGCCAGTTGTCATGTAGCTCATTCCTAGAGTGCTGCAGCGTTCCCTGCTATTCATTGCCCTATGGGCAGGGCTACCTTCACACCCATAGAGCCAGTACTCAGGTCTGTCACTGGTATCTTGTAAATACAGCAATTAGTGTTGGGGGGCTCACAAAGAGGAGCAGCTTCAGTACTTAATTTGTAATAAGTGCCGGGGCTCAAAGTTTTATTTCAGAACCTCATTACCAGCGCTGTTGACATTTGTTTCATCTACCACCAGACACTCTCTCCCTCTTTATCTCCGTTTTGCAGATACTTTTCACTCTTACTTTTTCCTGTTGTCTCTATTTGCCAGTTGTTGCCTTCTTGCATCTTTACCCATTTTTACCTTTCTCTCCCGTGCCTTCTGGTCCCTAAAAATAAGTGCTGCTGGCCACCACCTGCAATCACAAACTCAAATAATGCACTGGAAATAGTATTCATGATGGTAGTGTTGGCCTAGACTTTGGCTCTCCGGGCCTTACTTGATATCTTAAAGTAAGCAGCCCTCGATCATGAGAAAGCGCGCACATATTTGTTACCGCAGCTAAGTTGACATTAGTTAGTTATTGAAAGGCTTCTCCCTTTCCGTGAAACCGAGCATGTTCACCGAGGCCCAGTCTAGGAGGAGGCAGAAAGAGGCATTCACTGGCAGATTCACAGTGAAGTCGATCATAGCAGTCCCATCCAGCTCGAGCTCAGCTCTGGCAACAATGAGCCCAAGAGGCTGTCCCAGGAAGAGAGATGCATGCAATGTCAGGTCACCACTGCACATGCCGGGGAGAGGGAAACAAGAGGTCCAAAATGAAGGTATTATTCCTAATTGGAAAAAAAAGAAGGCACAGTGACGTGTATTCGTCCACCTACCCTCACCCACCACTCACATGAAGCACTCATGACACAGGCAGTGTCTAAGGGATGCGAAGAACTGTGGGCTCCGCCCTACTGCTGGCTCAGCTGGGGAGCCACCGTCGTAGTGAAATATTGTATATTAGTAGACGCTAAGCTGAGCACACAGGCTAGCGTAATGTACGCATATTTGTATTTGCACGTCACCTTCCTTCATCGTCCTAGGCCTGCGTTTCCAAGCTTGCCTCACCCCAGCACAGTAGCCAGCCCCTACCAATACGTATCTAATTAGAGGCTCAAGCAGGGTGCCGGCCTTATGATGAAGCGGGTAAAAGTAAAAGCAGCTCGAAGATGATTTGAGAAAAATACAGCAGCCCTGCTGCGTGCTTTCATTCCTCTTTGAAAAAGTATCTGCACCACAGCTGTCCGCGTAAAAGATAGCTACAGTGCCGACCCTGAAAATATGTAAAAATATGTAAAAATATGTGCCGGTGCTAAGCACCGGCACAAATTAAGCACTGCATGTCCTGAGTAAAAAGATGCAAAGCAAACCGGCTTTGGCGAAGGCAGAGGATTTTGTTGGGCTGCCACTCGCTTTAGTACAGTCAGTGCCATCAATATTTTAAATACAGCTGGATTACTGACTGTCTTTCTTAACCCATTTACACACCTGGTTGAGAGGGGCGGGGGTGACGCTGAAGCACTTTCAGCTGAATGGCCGTTGCGTTTGTGATCAACAGGGAAGGGTCTGTCTAGACCCTGTCCTATTAATCACTGCGTGACGCACAGCAAGCCCTCTTAGACCCCTGCGGTCTCAGGCATTCACATGGGCGCTGCTGGAATCTCCAGCAGGGAAAGGCTTGGCGCGCTTACAGAGCGCATCTACCCTGTGCAATAGGAGAGACATAACCGGAGCCTGCAGTCCCGTTTATTAGGGTACCGGTACTCTCTCTGGGCTAATGAGAAGTGCCGGTACTGAGGGCCTGAAAATTCAGAAGTGCCGGTACTCAGTACCGGTGAGTACCGGCCCATTTAAAGCACTGACTAAGACTAATACTGACCTGTTACAAGTTGAGGTGGCGGCTATCAGGAATGATTTTAAGGCATTATCTGTTAGGGTCACTGCTGCGGAATCTCGTATTAGTGCTGTGGAAGATACTGCGCACCAACATTCACGGTTTCTTCAACAGATGGATCGCTCAATGGCTGCTTTGCGGAGAGACCTTACGGAGCAGGAGGATCATAACCGGAGAAGTAATTTACGAATTTTTGGTCTACCTGAAGACGCGGAGAAGTCAGCCTCCTCGATGATTGACTTTATCTCCCAATGGCTTCCTTCTACCTTACAGATTTCATTTGTGAGAGACTTTGAGATTGAGAGGGCTCATCGTGTTCCTTCCTTCAGGTCTAAATCCTCAACAAGTCCAAGAGCGGTAATTTTCAAACCACTGCGTCACCAACATTCGGAGCAAATTTTGGCTCATATGAGGAAGGTCAAATCAGTGACTTGGGAGGGCCATCGTATTGCTATTTCACAAGATTTTGCCAGAGACACTGTGATTCATAGAAAGGGGTTCCTTAACCTGCGGAGACGTCTTTTGCACATGAACATCCCTTTTTCCTTTGCTGGTCCTTCCAAATTTGGTATCACATTCAAGGGTCGCTCTAGAATTTTTGATGAACCTTTTGATCTTTCCTCTTTTCTTGATAATCAATCTGAATCACAGATGGATTCTTCTCCTGCTCCTGTTGCTTCTGGATCTTGATTTTCTTTGTGGTTTTTTGTCTGTAAAATCTTGCATTTTTCCGTCTGACATGTGTCACTGTTTTAGTGCTCCGTGTTGACTATGGTTTTTTTCAGGCGTCTTGTTTTACATATTTCAGGTGGCGTGGTTACCTGTAGTTGTTGAGCAGTTTGTTGATCTCTTTGTATTCCTTGTCCATTTTGATTTGATTTTCCTCTTCCTCTTTATAATGCTGCATCTGCTTTGGTTGCTCTTTCTATACCTTCAAATATGTTCATTTTCCAAATGGTCTTCTTATTCCCTGATCGTTCATTATCATTTTCTCCGCTATCTGCTTCATGTGTTGTTCTCATATCTCCTTATATTCTCTTTAGATTTTAATTAGCTTTTTTGGCCTTTTCGTTTTTTCCTCGCTTAGTGTTATCCCGTGTAGTGCTATGTTGTTAATTATCCTTCCCCATATTGACTCTTATTCTTGTCTTTCTCTTTGACTATTTTTTCTGTTTGAAGTCATGTCTTTTTGTTCCGTTTACATGGCTTTGACGTTGGTCTTTTGTCCATTGATATGCTTAAGATGTTTCATGTTCATTCTCTGTTCATTTTGTTTCCTTCATATTACGAATATCTAAGTTGTATTTTTATAACCATAGATAGTATATTTATCTATTTCTTATGCTAGCATAATTATTATTATTTTTTTTTTCTTCCTTCTGATGCATTGATTATTGTACTGTTTCTACTTATGTACTATTTATATAGTTATAGGTTTTATCATTAGTACTGTACCGTACTTACAATTATTCTACTTATTAAGCGCTTTTGATCGTTGTATTTATTGACTTCATTTCATACATGTTTTTTATTGCTGCTTACAATCATACTCATATGTTCCTCATGTTTCCCATGAATTATAATATGTTCTGCAGTATATTTCAATTGGGTCTGGGTTCCATCTATCTTTATCACTATATTGGCTGGTATGGGGTCTATAGCTACCTCTTTTGTTCTTTCCAGACGGTCTCCTGTTTCCCTCTCCATGTCCCCCTTGGTATGAATATGGTCTTTTCTGGACCTCCCCTGGTGGGCTTCTCTTTCTCTCTTCTACCTTTCTTCTCTTTCCTTTTCTTTTTTTCCTCTCTTCTTGCTCTTTTTCCATGGATCTTTTGTGGGTGCTTCCTGTTTGTGACGTTTTTAACGGGCCTCTGGTTGTCTACCTTTGCTCCTGTATGTTCTCCGCTTTTGTTATCCATGTGGTATGGATTTTTTATTTTTGCAAGACTATGCCTGGCTTGAATGTCTTGTCCCTTACTGTCAGAGGACTAAATCAACCGGTGAAAAGGTCTAAAAGTTTAGATTATTGTAAATCTTTATCCTCTGACTTGGTTCTCCTACAGGAAACGAAAATTTCCTCTAAAGAGGCTCTATGCCTACAGAAAGACTGGGTATCTGATGTTGTGTGCTCTGATGCCCTGGGCAAAAAGAATGGAGTAATTACATTAATTTCTAAGAAGTCTGGTTTATCTATGGTCTCTGCGGAACATGACTCGGAGGGTCATTGGGTGTTGGCCAGATTCTCTAATGGTATTCAGGACTTATATGTTATGAATATTTATCCTCCAAACACTGATGATCCATCATTTTGGCGGATGATCACTAAAAAATTAGCTGATACTCCACTAGGAGTTTAATTGTTGGTGGAGATTTCAACCTAGCCCTGAAAGAAAACTTTTTTTCTTTTAAAGACAGGCTATTTCTTCAGTGTTCAGGGACTTCCATGGGCAGTATTTTCGCTCCTAGCGTGGCTGGGTTGTATGTAGCTGATTTTGAGGCAAAATACATCCTACCACCTACCCTAGCTTTTTCGTCATCAATGCTCCTATGGAAGCGCTACATAGATGACATTCTACTCCTGTGGACAGGGAGTGACACCGACCTGGAATCCTTCCTACTATGGATTAATACTCTAGACCACAACTTGCGGTTTACAAATACCAAAAGCAGATCGGAGATAGTCTTCCTTGACGTTGTAATCTCTGTGAATGGAGCTGGCCTTACAACCAAGACCCACCATAAGCCCACTGCGAAAAACAACCTTCTGGAGTTCAGTAGTTTCCATCCTCGCCCACTTAAGGAGAACCTTCCCTATGGGCAATACCTCAGACTGAGACGAAACTGTAGTTCACTTTCGGATTTCAAAGAACAGTCCTCAAGTCTCACGGAAAAACTGAAAGACAGAGGCTATCCAGCACCAATCCTAACTAAGGGTTTCAAAAGAGCAAGGAACCAACCTAGAGAGGCTCTTTTAGAAGAAAAGATCACCAACTCTGATTCTATACCACTCACGTGTGTTACCACATACAGTAGTCTCTCCAATTTGATGAAGAAATCAATCAACAAGCATTGGAACATATTGACTTCCTACAAAGAAAACTGGGAGAAACCCCTCTTTTCTTTCAAGAAAGGACGGAGCCTGAGAGATGCCTTGGTGCACACTCGCCCCAGGGAAAAGCCACCCCATTCTACACCCACGGTCACCGCTGCTTGGGGTATGCCTAAAGTCATAGGTCATTACCCTTGCTCTGACTGTAGTGTCTGCCACCTAACTGAAGCTACCAAAACTCTGTCGCTTGAAGCAGGAAAAGTATGGACACAAAGAGAACATACAAATTGCAACACTATGAACATTGTTTACTTGATCACTTGCCCCTGCCAGCTACGCTACGTTGGCATGACCACGCGCAAGATAAAACAACGCATCTGCGAACATCGGAGCAATGTCAGATGCAAAAAAGTGACTACCAAACTGAGTCGTCATTTTTGGGACAGTAATCACACTACAAATGACATGAGGTGGACAGTAATTGAAGTTGTGAGTGGCACAACTAACGTAACCAGTAGACTCTTTGAAAAGGAGCAACGCTGGGTGTATCGCTTGGGCACGAATGTAATTGGGCTGAACGATGACATCCCATGGAACACAGTACTACCATGAGACTAATCTCCTGTGTCTCATACGATATCACAACCATCTGAGAAACTTACTAATGATTAATGATTCTATTGGCATTTACCCTGTGATCTGCCCATTACCCTATATGACTCTGTATATTCCCCACAGTGGCTAACTTAACAGAAATAGTGCTTTCTTTGATCTCTGTTTTACCTGTTCGCTTTTTCACCACAATGTCCGCTACAATTGCAGTATCCTTTCTAATAAGTCTGAATTAGCCATCAAGTTTAATTCATACTGACATTTACAAATATGTGCTTTTGCACTTGATACTTTAAGTGGATCTAGGCACCCTCGCTGTATACTATTAACTTGATTTCCGAGATGCGCATCCATGGTATCATTGCCAATATTATGATTTAACATAGCGCTATTTGCCTACACGGGGATCGGATAGGAGACGGCAGCCAAGCCTCCCTTTGAATCTTGACCGCGCCTCCCGGGGAGGGCGGGCGTGTTCCAAGCCTCGATTTGGCGGGACACGCCCACCCGGAAGAGCGGCACACACGGCAATCGAAACCTTTAAACACAGTGCTACCGGCTCCGTCCTACCATCCTCGGGGTCCGGTATTGAGGCCACAGCTAGGTTGACAGCGGGTTGTGAGCGCTGAGGGCGTGAGTTGATACTCCTGTCGAGATCGCCGAAATCCTGCCTAATAAGCTAAGTGTTCACTCGTGCACTTGTTTTCAATTATACCTCTTTTACTTCTAGGATGTGCCTGGTTCGCTCCAACCCCCCTCCCGAGACCCATGGTGCTAGTAGCGCCCTATTTTAAAGTGAGATATCAACTTGAAATACCATCTTGAGGGGCACTGACCTTTTAGGTCCATTGATCCCTTCATAAGGAGTACACATATTGTGTTTTTAACCCCCTTTTATAATATTCCTTGTAAATAGACACCTCTAGCACTTCACTTCCCAGAGTTATCCGCTATTATCCTCTAGGGGCTATTCGGATGGTGTTTAAAATCAGTGTTACTTTGGGAACACTATATATGCCACATATTATGGAGCACTATGATTATACAGTAAGGCTTATATTAACAATATGTATGTTTGTCTTCTGTTTGTCTATGTCTTTCACGTTACAGGTGCTGTAACACTCTAAAAATGTTGGAGTATTTTTGGATTGAGCATCACGCTCTTTCCTTTTTTAAGCACTTTTTCACCTTTTTAATTTTCACTCTCACGTCGCCAGGTTAGGGTGGGTGATTAGAGAGCCCATACCGCCGGGGTTTAGTCCTGACGAATGCCTTGGTAAATAAAACCACCCATATGGCAGAAACATGTTGACTGAGATTAATATTAGTATTTTCTGAATTTAACCAACCCTTATACCTTAGCAGCTAAATTCAGACACATAAATACTCCTTGTTCTGTGCCTTAGGGATCACTTATTAAAATTTATTATTTTTTGATACCCTTCTAAGGCACTATTAAATCTTCACCTTATTTTATAGCACTCCCTCCCCACACAAACCAGCTCCGCAGTCTTTCTGGCGTCGCAGCACACCGAAGAGGCACTCGGCCTCTTTGGTGGGGCCCGATGATGAAGCATGACACTGACTAGGTCGGTGTGTGAGGGGTTTCTTTACCACCCAAAGTGGGTGTGTGAACCTTGTTTTGACTCCATCTCTTGTGGTTTTCAGAGATTGATTTGACCTCTCTTTTCTTGTTTATTTAGAGATTTCAACCTACCAATGGACCCCCTGTTGGATAGGCAGTCTGCTTTTTCTTATCGTCCGCCTAGAGCACATACACAAATGACGAATATGTGTTCCTTTGCTCCCCTTCAGGATGTTTGGCGTCTTCATAATCCTACAGGTAGTGATTTTTCTTTCTTTTCCTCTCGACACTCCAGTTTTTCTCGTATTGATTATCTTCTTGTTCATTCCTCCCTTGTACAATCTTCATCTTCTCCGTACATTCATCCTATCCTTGTTTCTGATCATGCGGCTGTTTCCTTTACCCTCTTGGCTTTTACTTCTCCTAAACAACCTCGTTCGTGGAGATTAAATACGGAGATTCTCCATGAGGATTCTCAGGTTTCAGCCCTCTCTGCGGAAATTGAAACTTTTTTTGCAGAGAATGATGGCTCGGTTACTTCTCCAATAGTTTTGTGGGATGCTTTTAAATGCACCTTTCGAGGTCATGTTATCAAATGTATGGCACAGAAGAATGCGCCTATTAAAAAGGAACTTAATGATCTCGCAAACCAGATTAAAACAGCAAGAACGCCTTTATCGTAGCTCCCAGGATAAACACATTTTAACTTCTATTAATAATCTGAAATACTCTTATAATACTATTGTTACTAAAAGAGCTCATATAGGAGTGCAGGCCCAGAAATCCAAACGGTTGCTCTTGAAGAATCGTGCGGGTAAACTTTTAGCAGCAACATTGAAATTTCAGGATCATACTTTCAAATCATCTCAAATTTCTTCTATTACTGATAGTCTTGGAGTCAAAAAATTCCAGACCAAGGAGATTCTTGGTATCTTTCGTGATTTTTATAGTAACTCTATACTCCCACGAAACAAGCCTCTTTTGAACTCTGTCAAGATTTCCTGAAAACCATCCCTATTCATACTGTATCAACAGAGGATGGCCAGAAATTGGGTGCCCCTATTACATCTGAGGAGATTATAAAAGCAATCAAGGATACACGTTCTGGGAAAGCCCCTGGTCCCGACGGCTTCCCGATTCTGTTTTATAAAACTTTTCTTCCTCTCGTCTTGTCTCGTCAAATCTGTGTTCGAGGCATTTATCCAAACGGGTTCGGTCTCTGGTTCGGCTGCTGAAGCCACTATTGTGGTGATTCCGAAAGAAGGTAAGGATCACTCAAAACATTTTCGTCCTATTTCTCTTCTTAATATGGAAGCCAAGATCTTTGCTAAGATCTTGGCTAGACGATTAGAATCCTATATTCCCACGCTTGTACATCCTTCTCAGACGGGTTTTGTTAAAGGTAGACTAGCTAGAGATAATATTCCTACCTTTTGCCATGTTCTAGGAGCAGCGAAGCGATCTACTTTTCCGGCTGCTGCTGTGGCCCTTGATGCAGAGAAGGCCTTTGATAAGGTTTCTTGGCCATTTCTACAAGCGATCTTATGTGCACATAATCTTGGAGAATCTTTTATTAATATGGTTATGTCATTATATGCCCAACCTAGAGCAAATATTAGGGTTAATGGGGCGACGTCTTCATCTTTTAGTTTGTGTCAAGGTACTAGGCAGGGCTGTCCTTTATCCCCACTATTGTTTTTATTATCCATTGACCCGCTTCTTCGATTAATTGATCGTCATCCTAATATTAAAGGTTTTATTTTTGGTTCTCATTGTATTAAGACGGCCGCTTATGCGGATGATGTCCTTATTTTCTCAGATGATATTGGTTTGGCCATTCCTGCTATTTCCGACACCATTTCTCTTTTTTCTGAAGTATCTGGTTATACTCTTAATAGGGATAAGATGGAGATGTTTCCCTTAAATGCGTATTGCTTTCCTGCACATATGGGATCTGCAGGTTTTAAATGGCAATCTAAACAACTTAAATATTTAGGGATCTGGTTCTGCAGTACTCTTTATGATACTGTCTCGTATAATGAAGCACAAACTTTATCTAAAGTACGACATCTTCTAGATACCTGGTCTCCTAAATATATCTCGTGGTGGGGCCGTCTCCAAACTTTGAAGATGATGATCACACCTATTGTTAATTTTGTGTCCTCTATGCTCCCTGTTAAGTTGTCTTCTTCTTTTTTTCCACGAGTTAGACATCCTTACTTCCAAATTTCTTTGGAATGACAAGAGAGCTAGGATTGCATATACATTTTTATGAAAGCCTTATGTTATGGGAGGATGTAATTTTCCTCATTGGGAAAATTATCAAACAGCTTTTTTGGCCTCTCTAGGGGCTCTTTGGTTTTCTTCTTGCTCTGACCATGTTCCCTCTTGGTTGCGTATTGAACAGGAGCTTTCTTCTCCTTTGCCGATGTCGTCCTTCTTAACTGCCTCCTCTCTCTCTATACCATTTTCTCATACGATTATTATAGATACGATCTCAGCAGTTAGGGTAATTGACAGGAAGGTCTCTGTCCCAATTCATAAGTCACGGTGGTCCTTTCTTTGGCGCAATCCTAAGATTAAAACTGCTATTGATCCCACACTGATGCATTATTGGGCTACCAAAGGGGTCACCCTTGTACGTCATCTCTATGACTCAAATAATGATCCATTACCTTACTCTTCCTTGGCCCATCAATTTGCTCTCACTAATATGGATTTTTACACGTTTTTGAAAATTAAAGTTGCTGTTGCCAAATTGCGGTTACACCCAACTTCTACTACTATTACATTATTGCAATTGTGGCTTAAATCTGGCCATGTGGCTTCAAAGATTTATAAATTCTTGTCCTCTACTACCTCTACCATCAATACTGTTGCCCAAGCTAAATGGTGTCGACATTTTGATTCAGAAATGAATGACCACATTTCTTCTGATGTTTGGCAGATGATTGGGAAGCTTTCCCTTCGTAATAAGATAGGCCCTTCGTTAATTCAGTCTAAATTCTTTTCTATAAATCTCTTACATTGGACACAATACGTCTACATTCTCTACAACTGAAAGATGATGACCTTTGTTGGAGTTGTGGCTTGGCGCCCGGTGATTACCAGCATATGTTTTTTCATTGCTCCCTTCTTCATTCTTTCTGGGATCTAATACATAAACATCTTATGTTAATTTTTCATATCCAATTCCAACTCTCTTTTTCCATGATTATGCTAGGTCCTTTAGCGTCCCGAGTTCCCCTACCTTTAGATCCCTTGGACTTACAACTAATGGATCTTTTATTGACAGTGGCGGTTAAAGTAGTTCTCATGGAATGGAAGTCTTTTTCTTCTGTATCATATCATACTTGGTGGGCTTGGGTCTCCTTTTTGAGGAGCGCTCATGCTTCAGTGGATGTGGCACATCTTTCCCCTTCAATTTCTAATGGTGTTTGGAGAGCGTTGGATGCCTATATGGATTTGGCGTCGAAAGGTTCGGTCAATCAATTTCCCTTTACGTAATCTCGTGGGGTCTTGTATTTTTGTTTTGTCTGGATAGCCCTTCAGTAGATCCTTTCTTTTCTGTTTCTTTCTTTTTCTTTCCTTTTCTATTTTTCTTTCTTTCTCTTATCCTTTCTTCTTCTTTTTCTGTCTATCCTGGTTTTCTCTTCTTACATTCTGTCATATCTAGGTGATACTTTTATTCTCTAACAGGTTTTATTTCTATAACAAATTGGCGCACTTTATAATGCTTGTATTTACCATACTGGATATATTGTGTGCGATCTCTCATATCGGTACAGTTTCCACTCTGTATGCATTTTAACTATTTATGTGCTCTTCTTAAACAATAAATTTTATTGAACTAAAATAGGTAATTTTGAGACAATTTCTTTAATAGGTCTGAATATCATTTGAGGTGGAGCCGCAGCTCCAGTGGTTGGCAGCACTTCCCATTCAAGATCACATACAAGAGGTTTGTAAGATTTTTTAGAAGTTTACACCTTTATGGGCGATGATACCTTAGCTTCTTGAGAGGCAAACCTGTAACTCAAAGCAAAAAAATTAGACTGAGGCTTCTGGTAAAGAGAGAACTGCACTAGAGACTAAGAAAAGCTGAAAGCAAAAAAAATAAATAAACCGAACAGGTCCACTCCAATGCAGGAGCCCAGTAGGAGTGGATGTAGTTTGAGGGACCATGAAAAACTTAGAAAGCCAGATCGGTATCAACATTCCAATAGCAGTTCTTCCTGTTCTTTAAAAGACTCTGGGGACAGTAAAAGGCCTGTAAGGAGTGGACAAGCTAAGGATTGCAGAAAGGATGTGTATGTCAAACAGAATTGCTAGATGATTTGTGAAGTTGAAATTATCACAAAGAAGGAAGAAAGGTTTGATTCAATGACTCCCTTCAAGAAAATGAAAGTAACAGCTCTAGTGAAAAAGCATGCACTATAAACTGTGGCTACGTCTGCGTAACAGAAGTTGGGCAGTAGCACTTCTGAACAGCGCAGCAGAAGTGACAGTAGCTTGCCAGACGCTCAAGGAAAACCTGGTGTTAGCTGCAAATGAAAAATATCAATACATACAAGACAAGACCCTGGATGAACATGTAAGCCCTTTAGACAGGCCTTAAGATGTAGAGATACACATTGAGAGTGATATATTGTGCAAAATTTAAGCTGCATTCTGGTCTCATTTGACGGATGTTTATGACGACATCCTTGCAGAGTTCACTGATATGGGGTGCATCTTGAGGAGAAGAGATATAATGCAAGCATTTTCCCCTTTAATACCCGAAGAACTCAGGGAAATATATGTGCAAGAAACAGCCTTAAATCAGTCTCTTGTGCTATATATAAACCAGGCGGGTTGGGAACAAAATCTGTTCCACCTTTGATTTCCTTAAGGAGTAAGGGCAAAGTTTAGGCTCAATATCCTCTAAAATGAGAAAATAACTGCGATTTAGAAGCTTTTTATTTATATATGAGCTTCAATACCAAGGAATAATAGTGCCATGTCATTCCACTAGGAACACTTCTCTTTTTCCTGTGTTAAAACCGAATAATTAATTTAGAAAACATTTACTTTATGGAAACTTAAATGCACATGCAAATACACATGCTGTACAAAATGTTCACAGCACTAGATTATTGTCTAGTCAGTAAAAAACAAATGTTATCTGTATTTTTAACACAAATATATAGCATTAATACCAGTATGCTTTTTTCATTGAGCGGTTTTCTGTGCGCTTATTCAAGATTGCCTTGGGGTATAAGAGCCTCACTGTACTCTATGCAGTAAGGATTAGAGAGATCATATAAGAACATCCAAAGGCGCTGTCATAGATCGACATCTATGTAGCAGATGATGACTTGACAGAAACACCTAGACAGGTTGGACGAGACAGTAATGCTTTCAGTCCAACATGGGCTTTTAGAAAACCTAAAGTTGAATTTTTCTTGGATATGAATTATCCAGTAATGGCAAGGGATTAACACCCGACTTCAACAGAACTATTCTACTTTGCAACTTTCAAACACGCTAAGGAAGTTACAAACCCTAGCAGAGTTTCTGAACTTTGGAAGAGCTTAATTGCCACACTGTGCTGAGGCTGGACAAAACTGGAAGAAAAAACACATCGAAATTACATAGACTGCAAGCAGACATGCTAGAGACCAAGGACCTGTTTTTGATCTCGGTGGACAGGTTACTCCTTCACAACAGTGTCCGATATATTGTCCTCCAAAATATAAATCCCACAGGATATAATGTGATTAATATTTCGGCGGACAGGATGTCCGTCACCGTTGTTATGAAGTAAACCCATCACTGAGATCTGAACCAGGCCCTACGCATTTACAGACAATGGACAAGACCAACATAGTCATTAAGTTTGGTCCTAACACTCCTTTACAAATATGTAGTGTACAATGACAGACAAACTCACGTAGCATACATACAACATTTATATTACCCGGCTGAAGAATGATTTACAACTAAGCAAAAAGTCTCATTGCAGTACAGAAAGGAAAGCAAATTTTTATAGTTTCTCCCATACCTATGTTGGAACAAGCAACAAAAGCTAGTATTCCAAATGTGCGCACTCTGCACCGTTGTTGGGTGCAGTGGTCCATGTCAGTAATGTAAAGGTTGAATCTGACCCTATACTTAAAACTGAAGAATTTTAAGAATATATAAAAATATACCACAAATTCTGAATATCTCACGCACACATGAATGCATGAGCGTGTTCTGTATGGACAGCTCTACATAGCCTACGTTTGGCACTAAATATAAGTATTTTGTGGCTCGTGCTGGGAGATTTTGAAGATGGTGACTTCAAGGCACTACAGAAACACAGTAAGGCTCTGAGTAATTTTACTACACAGCAAGCAGACATGCATGCCCTACTTTATGCCCTCCCTCACTTACTGCATCAGATTCAGGATTCTGTGTACAATGATTTAAAGTAAATTTACTGCATTGGTGCTTAACAGAATTCAGAGATTCAAACAGGAAATCAATAATAACTAAACAACTTTGGGGAAAGGTGACTGATCAACAGAACAGGTTTCCTTTGGACCATGTACAACACAACATGGCTCATAAAAGTGAAAGAATTCATTCATTCAAATAAGAAGCCGTGCAGCAGACTTATTTGCAAAAGCAGAAGTGTAATCCTTTAAGGTAACTCCTATAACTCGATTTCAAACTAATATCAATGCAGACATCTTAGCTGCAATACAAGTAGCATTGAAAGGAAAAAACCCTTCTAGTGGTTCCCCTCCAAATGCTCTTACACTCTCACCTCATTAAAGATAATGCTCCTAAGGTTTTTATACGTGAATTAGGGCATAGGCATAGTCCTAATGTGGAAACCAGATTAGATCTAGTTAGTACAGCTAATTACGAGAAATCATCGATTCATGAGGCATCAACTCTACTGTATCAATGATACAGCAACAACACTGATGGCCATACTCACCAAAGCTTTTGAAAAAATATGTGCAGAAATGCAACATTTGCCAAAAAATAAAACATCCAACTGTTTTGAGACCAGCCCAGGCTCCATTACTAACTCAATAAACCCTTGGGTAATTTTCCTCAACAATATAGATTCACTCCCAAGCGTTTATTAATATAAATATTAGTTGCAGTTGTATTGTATTGTATGACTCATGCTCTTTGAGTTTAGCCACAAAATACTACCACTGCTCAAATGGCCATTAAGGACCAGCAGAGCTTTGTAGAAATGTGAACTGTGCATACCTTTCATTCACAGAGTGGTTCTGCGTTTGCTGCGAAGGCATTTATGGATGTGCTCTCTGCTTTGCAAGTACTACTGCTAAATTTGCACGTGTTCCTCCGGGAATTGAATAATGTAGTAAAATGAGCTAACTGAAATGCTTAAACATGCCTTGACCACTATTGTATTAGATAAAAGATTGACCCGGCTGCATAGTCCTTATGAAGTTCAGAGAGCACTAACCGACTTTCTAAGAGAATTATTACATTGTCACATCCGATATAAATTACTGTTCAGAGTACTAATGTATGTGCCTGAAATTGATGACCTTGGAAAAGTTACAGAGTTGAGAACACCTGATTCTGTCACTAGTTTAAATATATTGTAGGCTGTTAAAAAACCTAGAAATAAGTTATCCAAACTGATAAATTCTAACTCTGCCACTAATGAAGAATAAGTTACTAAATCTGCTGACAGGTGGCTCCCCAAGGTGTGAGAGGTACTTCAGTAAAATATTTCCTGGAAGCAAGTCATTTGCCCATCGTAGAGACATTTTCCAGTTCCATGATACCACTCCAACAAATAATGTTATGTGTTTTGTTTATTTTTATTTCCAACTTGCACTTTGTTTACATACTCAATGCATGTGAAGCATAATTGCGCCCACCCTTGAACAGGACTCGGGGGTATGATTTGAAATGCATTGGGTCCGATAAATCTCATCTAATAAATATTTTCACTTGAATGCAAACTCCAGTGTCTAGGTGCTTTTCTGGAGGAGATCGTGGAGTGACGAAAACAATACCCTTTCATGTTTGTAGTGCTGAATTATAATTTGTTATTAGATTAATATTACATTATCATAATGAATTAACCAGCACTCTAAGCCTGAAAGGGTATGGTTTTGACATATTCTGGGTGCTCCCTTATGTCTGGACAAAGCTGTACCTCTCTGATGAGCTCCAGCTTCAGAGGAACACCTGTTAACGGTTTCTTTTATTCATTCCACTTTGGCTTGAATGGTATTTTACAAATTCAAAGCTGTACTACTGGTCCTGGAGTGGAAAAGGGCTATTATCTTATTTCAGCTTGGCATGGATGGCATTGTGCTAATCCTATGCTTAAAACCCTGCTAGAAAAACAGTCATTTGAGGTGAGCAGATTCTTAGTGTCATTGGATTTGTAGGGTGCACGATATAATGGAGCAGCTCTCTGCCTAAACTTGGGAACGAACCCAGAGTACCTCGCTGGCTGAATTGCTTAATATATATAAATATACACATACATATACTGATATTACCTACTGGCGGTCGCCAGTAGGTATTATATAGTTAGGACGTAGTTACCATAGGAAATTCCGAACATTCTATTGGGAATAACTTTGGCGCCGATTGAGGGATCTGCCTGTAATTTTCCTTAAATTTGCCTCGCTCCGCTCCGCTCCTTCCCTGAAAGTTTCGGGGGATTCATCAAGCGGGGGCCCGAAAGGGGGGTCCCAAAACGTGTTTTCCCCCATGTTAATTTCCATAGGGACCTTTAGACACGGCTACAGACCGAACGGCTGAATGGAATTACACCAAACTTGGCAAACTGGTAGGCACAGGTATGTAGTAGTTCCTTTTCTATATTTGGTGAAAATACCTCCTGTAGTTGTTGAGAAAATTGAATTTGAGCAAATTATATATCTATATGCGCTCACCGTACGCGCACCGTACGCGTACCCTTACGTGCGCGAGGAGTTTCTGATTGGCTGGCAGTCGACTGTCAACATTCCAAACTGTCCAAACCAGGAAGTGTTGGCCACCATCTTGTTTTTCAGGAGAACTGAGGCACCAGAGAGACCAAAACAAGAGTGTAAAACACAAAAAGGGGGCAGGGTAGAGACCCCCCAACCCTCTAGCCCTTCTCAGGGGGTCCCAAAAGGACCACCAAGGGCACAAAAAAAAAATCGTGGGGTACGCGCACCGTACGTGTACGGTACGCCTACCGTGCGCGTTCCCCGTGATTTAAAAAAATATATACATTTTTTTTGCACTTGGTGGTCCTTCTGGGACCCCCTGAGAAGGGCTAGGGGGTCAGGGGGTCTCAAACTTGCCCCCTTTTCGCGTTTTCCACTCTTGTTTTGTGCTCTCGTGCCTCACTTCTCCTGAGAAACAAGATAGCTGCTCAGGTGGTCCCAGAAGGATAATAACATATATAAACGTTATCCGCTAATAGAATTAGCATTTACAAAACCTTTGAAATTTATTGAAAAAACAATATAGGTTTCACGCCTGATATAGTTAGGAATTAGCATTTAAAAAACCTTGCAAATTCACTGAAAAAACCATAGGTTTCAAGCCTTATATAGTTGGGAATTAGCATTTAAAAAAACCTTGCAAATTCACTTAAAAAAACATAGGTTTCAGGCCTTATATAGTTGGGAATTAGCATTTAAAAAACCTTGCAAATTCACTTAAAAAATCATAGGTTTCAGGCCATATATAGTTAGGAATTAGCATTTAAAAAACCATTGAAATTGCTCCTATATAGTTAGTTGTACTATGTTTCGCGCACCCGCAATCCACTACTGATGATGTCACATATTACATCATTCATGACATGGTCAGTGACATCACTAATGACATCACTGATGACATCTCAAATGACATCACTGATGACATCACTGATGACATCTCATTTGACATCACTGATCACATCACTGATGATATAATTCATGTGAGAATACGATGCACCTCCTCACACTCTAATATAACCTTTGATACACCCAGTGTTAAATACAAACTACCATTCTTGAAACCATTGACACACCAATACCAGTTACTACATACGCACTCCCTGATTCCTAGGTCTACACACACATTCACTCATTCACCCATAGAATCACTCATACATACAGTCACTCATCAATACAACACTATCATATGCACTCATACACCTATACAGACACTCGCACACTGCCACTCATCCATGGAGTTACTCACACACCTAGTCAGTCATGCAAAGAGTCAATCACACTTCCATTTCCTCAACTATACAGTTATACACACAACACCTTACTTATTCAAACATATACTAACACATACTTACTCTCTTATACAATCACTGATACAAGTACACAATGATCCATACAGCCACTCGCACATTCACTGGCGCTCATGTATAGTCATTTATATATGGCAACTCTCACATGCACTGTGTTTTACATATGTACTTACTTGGACATGTAGCACTGAGATATCCATTCACTCACCAACACACCCATGCACACAGTCAACCGCCCATATAGCTGTTTCCACATGCACTCTTGAACTCATACACCTAGTGAATCAACTGCTCACACATCTGGAGAAGTGTGGCTCAATGGTTAGGGCGGCATACCCTGATGCAGAGGTCTAGCCCGGGACCAGGGTTCAATTCCCCGCCTCGGCGGGTCTTGGGCTCAAAATTCCACAGACCTGATAATTCTCGGTGCCTATTCCAGTCATGGAGTTCCACTCTGGAACTCTGGGCAATAGCTTGCTTAATCTCCACAACGGCCCCCACAACGCTAAGGATGCCTGGCCTCCACCTTGGGGGTGCCCAGGAGTGGACACCTCACAGGGAAAGCCAGGATGGGTTCCACAGGGTATTCATACAAGCGCCTTGAGACCCTTGCGGGTGAGTAGTGCGCTATACAAGTATCAATTTACATTTACATCTATGCACAGAGTCACACACCTCCCAGCCACCCACACATACACTCACCCTCACATACAAATATTTGGGCAACCAATCAATAACCCATATAGCCACTCATATAGCTACTGATCAACACATGCAGCAGCTTACACAACAAATGACATACTGATGCACACATTCAGACAGTTTAGTCACTAACCCATGCATTTAGTAAGACACATTAAATCACTCACTCATACAGTCAGTCACGCACCTACTAAATCCTTTATCCAGACACTTATACATCCACTCATTCTTCAATATGTAAAACATATTTAAACTTTACAGAAACACACAGTCACTGGATGATGTCATCAGTGATGTCAAATGAGATGTCATCAGTGATGTCATTTGAGATGTCATCAGTGATGTCACTGACCATGTCATGAATGATGTAATATGTGACATCATCAGCAGTGGATTGCGGGTGCGCGAAATATAGTTAGTACAACTAACTGTATAGGAGCAATTTCAATGGTTTTTTAAATGCTATTTCCTAACTATATAAGGCCTGAAACCTATGGGTTTTTAAGTGAATATATATATATATATATATATATATATATATATATATATATATATATATATATATATATATATTCACTGAAAAAACCATAGGTTATAGACCATATATAGTTAGGAATTAGCATTTAAAAAATCTTATTTTACTCACACAAAACCATTGAAATTCCATATATAGTTAGTTGCACTAACTATATATCGCGCACCCGCAATCCACTGCTGATCATGTCACATATTACATCATTCATGACATGGTCAGTGACATCACTGATGACATCACTGATGACATCTCAAATGACATCACTGATGACATCACTGATGACTACATACAGTGACTGTATAATTCTGTAAAGTTAAAATATGTCTTACATATTGAAGAATGAGTGGATGTATAAGTGTCTTGATGAAGGATTTAGTAGGGGCATGGCTGACTGTATGAGTGACTGATTAAATGTGTCTCACTGAGTGCATGGGTTAGTGACTAAACTGTCTTAATTTGTGCATCATTATGTCTGTTGTTCTGTAAACTGCTGCATGTGTTGATCATTAGCTATATGATTAACTGTATGGGTTATTGATTGGTTGCCCAAGCATTTGTATGGGAGACTGAGTGTGTGTCTGGGTGGCTGGGAGGTGTATGACTTTCTGCATAGATGTGTGAGCAGTTGATTGACTAGATGTATGGGTTCAAAAGTGCATGTGGAAACAGCTGTATGGGCGGTTGACTGTGTGCATGAGTGTATTGGTGAGTGAATGGATATCTCAGTGCTACATGTCAAAGTAAGTACATATGTAAAACACAGTACATGTGAGAGTTGACATATATAAATAACTGTGCATAAGAGCCAGTGAATGTGTGAGTGGCTGTATGGATCATTGTGAACTTGTATCCAGGATTGTATAAGTGAGTAAATATGTTTTAGTATATGTTTGAATAAGTAAGGTGTGTATAACTGTATAGTTGAGGAAATGGAGGTGTGATTGATTCTTTGCATGACTGACTAAGTGTCTGAGTAACTCCATGGATGAGTGACAGTCTATGAGTGTCTGTTTACACTGAGTGTATCTAAGGTTATATTAGAGTCTGAAGAGGTTCATCGTATTATCACATGAATGATGTCATCAGTGATGTGATCAGTAATGTCAAATGAGATGTCATCAGTGATGTCATTTGAGATGTCATCAGTGATGTCATCAGTGATGTCATTTGAGATGTCATCAGTGATGTCATCAGTGATGTCATTTGAGATGTCATCAGTGATGTCATCAGTGATGTCACTGACCATGTCATGAATGATGTAATATGTGACATGATCAGCAGTGGATTGCGGGTGCGCGATATATAGTTAGTGCAACTAACTATATATGGAATTTCAATGGTTTTGTGTGAGTAAAATAAGGTTTTTTAAATGCTAATTCCTAACTATATATGGTCTATAACCTATGGTTTTTTCAGTGAATTTTCAAGGTTTTGTAAATGCTAATTCCTAACTATATATGGTCTATAACCTATGGTTTTTTCAGTGAATTTCAATGGTTTTTTAATAGCAAATATCATAAGCTGTCGAATGTCAAGTACGTGGTAAGTGAAAACATTTTCGTGTTTATGCACACTGATCTGCTTTGAATGGTGCCCCCCCCCCCCTCATTTCTATTAGGAGTACTCTCTCTTTGCAGATAGTGAAAGGTAGTTAACGCAGGCCTTTGCCCCCGTTGTAATCCGTCGTGCCTGCTTCTCTCTCCATTTGATTGATTGTTATCCAAGTATTTACTGTTATAGAATTAGTTCTCTTTGGTTCATTCTCTATTTACAAACAAACACAGAGTCGCAATACTCTGTTTAGTCTTTGCAGATAACGAAAAATTGTGTAAAAAAAAAGAAAAGGAATCGAGCAAAATCAGTAGGCCACTAATGGGATCTCTTTTTGACCTCGCTAAAATAGAAACATTAGGAACAACCCCTCATGACAAATACAAAACTAGTGAGATGAACTGAACTCCACACAATGATGGCTGCAAAACAGCTCGGCTCCGCCACCCACCCCGCCCAAAATAACGATAAAGAGCGGCTGCCATGATTGGTTACGGAATGGCCACGACGGAGCTACGAAATGGTGCTGCTCTCATGCTAACCCCAGCTTCAGTCTGAAACATCCAGAAACACTGTAGACTACCAATTCGATCAGTTCCGGTAGCGCCCCAATGTAACCCGGTAGAGAAGAACTAGCCCTCCCCTCTTTGACTGATGGTTCTTGTTGCCTGTCCCTTCTGTTGTCATTTAACAGAACTATTTAGCCTGCTGAAAGGGGTTGTGTTCCGACCGCTGGTTGGTGGAGACATTTTGACTATATTCTGGACCTGCGTTGTCGCGTAATGCGTCATATGACGCGCCGCGTTAGCGCATCCGGAAGTCATCCGGGGCGCGCAGCGCGTAACGTAAGCATAACAAGTCATGTGACTTGTTAATAAAACTTTTCATTGGTTCATTTTACTTTTCTTATTGTAATGATGAAAGGCTTGGTCATATGACCTAAAAATTACGCTTTTCATTACTTCCGAACATTATTTTTTCTTAAATATATGTTATAATGTTCCAGGCTAATGTACTTTCCCGGAAATTTTACAACTGTCCTGCAAGTAAAATATATTCTTTTTTCGAGAAAAAGAGCGTTTCTTCGTCCCATGACGGAGCCGTTGAGCAAAAGAGGGTCGACCTGCTGTCTTAGTCGCCGATACGCCTGAATATGAGATTCTTATCGATCACTTTATGTTGCAGGAATAGAAAACACAACAGCCCTTGACCATTTATCTTTACTGCGTTCCTTCGTATTATACCTTTTACCCTTCATGTAATTGGTCTGCTTTATTTCACTTGCCTTTTAATGATTCTAAAACAGTCACTATTATTAAAAACTTTACCAATGTTTATACTACTACCATGTTTTCTTTTAAAAACCTTTATTGTGAAAATTTCATTATACAAATACGAGCCTATAACCACGTGGGCCTGCCACGGAGCAAACTGTAATCGTATATGATGAATAGACATTTACACTGTAGAGGAACGTAACGGGCGGGCCATTAGGTTGCAAGAACTAAGGTGTCTAACAGTTACGGAATCGGTGGACGTACATTTTATAATTAAAATACGACAGGGCCAGTTACAATAAAATTATCTAGATATACATTTGCGGGCAAGTACCATGGGTGACGTTAATTCGAACTTTCAACAGTACAGTAATCAATAACACATCAGAACTTAATATCAATAGGGATGTCGAAATATTCAATCAATTCTCGTCCCCGCCCGCCATGTGCTTCAAAACTGCATACGTATCTCGTGATTTCAAGGTTCTGCAACCAGTACACAACAAGGAGTTACGAGTCCCATTTATTCCGGCGCCATTTTGGGCGAGGACGGGCAGGTCCAGGATATAGTCAAAATGTCTCTACCAACCATCGACTATGATCATGTTCATATGCTGTATTTATTAGAGTAACACTCATCTGTCCACATGAAATTAATTTGCCACAATCTAAACATGTCATTTTAATCTTTCCAAAGTTCTTCTAAATATTTGGGACCGTTTCCCTTGCCTCTGAAGCTCTCAGTGCCACTTCTTTGATGAATGTACTAGCAGGTCAGGGGTTCTCCTCCAAATCTCTCTTTTATGCAGCACTATAATTAATTGGTGCCACCTCTCCATATGACGATGCATGGTATAGTTACCACAACTATATTTTTTTTCGGTTCCTCTGGAGAGTTCATCGTGGCAGATGAAGCGTGTAATGTACCGGGCATTTACCTTTTTTTGCATGTACAGGAAAGGAAAAAAAAATCGAGCGTCCGAGTTCTAAGGTGTCCCAGGGCCATTTTAGTGGACCAGGCCCAAATCCAAAGAACAGGCCGCCATTTTGAGAGTCCTCTTGCAGCCGCCTGTCGCTGTAGCATCAAGAGCAGCCGAAACTCAGCTGAATGGCAACTGAAACGGTAAAGGGGCGCCCCACTACAGCAGACGAGCCTCCACCTAGGAAGGCCCATTCACGCCGGCTCCCCCCCCCCTTCGGGCACCCCACGCCGTTATTCGGAGCAGTATTGTAGGATGGCCACACCAGTGCGGCAACTTGCTAGACATCACCTCGGTGGTAACCGAATCTCAACGCCTTGTGGTGTCTTCTATTCAGAAAACATTGTTATGCTGCCTTCGACCTATTCGCCGCAAGTGCGCACACAACTCAACTGCATAGCTTGCTAGACACCACCTCGGTGCCATCCGGATCTTGGAATGTCAGCGCCTTTTGGTGTCTTCTCTTCAGAAAATATTATTGCGCTGCCTTTGGCCCCATTCGCACATCAGTCCGCTACTGACGCCATCTCACAGGCTAATGGGGCGCCCCACGCCGACTTTCAGCATTGTAGAATGACCACACCAGTACAGCAACTTGCTAGACATCACCTCGGTGCCATCCGGATCTCGACGCCCCACTGCAGATGAAGTGCCTCTCAACTATGAAACCACCACGGTGACATCCGGATCTTGGCGCGTTGTGCTGCCTTCGGCCTATTCGCACATCGGTCCGCTACTGACGCCATCTCACAGGCTAATGGGGCGACCCACGCCGAGTTTCAGCATTGTAGGATGACCACACCAGTACAGCAACTTGCTAGACATCACCTCGGTGCCATCCGAATCTTGGCATCTCAACGCCTAGTGGTATCTTCCATACAAAAAATATTGTTACGCTGCCTTTGACCCCATTCGCACATCAGTCCGCAACTTAGACATCACCTCGGTGCCATCCGGATCTTGGCATCTCAGCGCCTTGTGGTGTCAGTCAGAAAATATTGTTGCGCTGCCTTTGGCCCCATTCGCACATCAGTCCGCTACTGACACCATCTCACAGGCCAACAGGGCGCCCCACGCCGACTTTTACCATTGTACGATGGCCACACCAGTGCCACAACTTGCTAGACACCACCTCGGTGCCATCCGGATCTTGGCATCTCAGCGCCTTGTGGTGTCTTCAAATCAGAAAATATTGTTGCGCTGCCTTTGGCCCCATTCGCACATCGGTCCGCTACTGACGCCATCTCACAGGCCAACGGGGCGCCCCACGCCGACTTTCAACATTGTAGGATGGCCACAGAAGTGCGACAACTTACTAGACACCACCTCGGTGCCATCCGGATCTTGGCGCGTTGTGCTGCCTTCGGCCTATTCGCACATCGGTCCGCTACTGACGGAAACTCACAGGCCAATGGGGCGCCCCACGCCGACTTTCAGCATTGTAGGATGGCCACACCAGTACACCTTACTAGACACCACCTCGGTGCCATCCGGATCTTGACGCGTAGTGAAGCTGCAGCAGCTGCAAATAAGCTTCAGACAGTGTTACAACCGCTGCTCAGAACTCTCAACTATGACACCACCTCGGTGCCATCCGGATCTTGGCATCTCAGCGCCTTGTGGTGTCAGTCAGAAACTATTGTTGCGCTGCCTTTGGCCCCATTCGCACATCGGTCCGCTACTGACGCAAACTCACAGGCCAACGGGGCGCCCCACGCCGACTTTCAGCATTGTAGGATGGCCACACCAGTGCGGCAACTTGCTACACACCACCTCGGTGCCATCCGGATCTTGGCATCTCAGCGCCTAGTGGTGTCTTCTATTCCGAAAATATTGTTGCACTGCCTTCGGCCCCATTCACACATCGGTCCGCTACTGACGCCATCTCACAGGCCAACGGGGCGCCCCACGCCGACTTTCAGCATTGTAGGATGGCCACACCAGTGCGGCAACTTACTAGACACCACCTCGGTGCCATCCGGATCTTGGCGCGTTGTGCTGCCTTCGGCCTATTCGCACATCGGTCCGCTACTGACGCAAACTCACAGGCCAACGGGGCGCCCCACGCCGACTTTCAGCATTGTTGGATGGCCACACCAGTGCGGCAACTTACTAGACACCACCTCGCTGCCATCCGGATCTTGGCGCGTTGTGCTGCCTTCGGCCTATTCGCACATCGGTCCGCTACTGACGCGAACTCACAGGCCAACGGGGCGCCCCACGCCGACTTTCAGCATTGTAGGATGGCCACACCAGTGCTGCAACTTGCTGGACACCACCTCGGTGCCATCCGGATCTTGGCGCGTTGTATTGCCTTCGGCCTATTCGCACATCGGTCCGCTACTGACGCCGCCTCACGTGCCAACGTATTTTCTCCGCATTTTATACCCTATGCCGCATAACAGGTCATGTGACTTGTTTATAAAACTTTTCATTGGTTCATTTTACTTTTGGTTTCCTAATGATGGAAGGCTTGATCATATGACCTAAAAACAACACTTTTCATTGGATGAAAACATTTTTTTTTTCCCAAACGATGAAAGCCCCACCTTGTTTCTGGATGTTTCAGACTGAAGCTGGCGTCAGCATGAGAGCACCACCATCTCGTAGCTCCGTCGTGGTCATTCCGCGAGCAATCATGGCAGCCGCTCCCCACCAGAAGCCTGCAGGAGTCGGGGCCCCCAAAACTTTTGATGAATTCTCAAGGCGGAGGGGACGCTTTCGAGAATGGGGTCCAAGACCTAGCAGACAAGCGTCCGATTTCCAAGGTGTCCCAGGGCCATTTCAGTGGACCAGGCCCAAAAAGGAAAGAGCCTGCCGCCATTTTGAGAGTCCTGTGACAGCCGCCTATCGCTGCACCGCAAGAGTGGGCGTAACTCAGCTGAATTGCGGCTTTTGACACAGTGGACCAAAAACGGACGGAATGGCAACTGAAACGGTAAAGGGGCGCCCCACTACAACAGATGACACTCCACCTGGAGAGGCCCGTTCACGCCGCCTCCCCCGGGGCGCCCCACGCCGTTATTCGGAGCAGCATTGTAGGATACCAAAACCAGTGCGGCAACTTACTGGACATCACCTTGGTGCCATCGTTCTGCTGCCTTGGAACTATTCGCACAACAGTTTGCTACTGATGACCCACCCCCCGCGACGCCCCACGCCGTTATTTGCTGGGTGGCAACTTACTAGACATCACTTTCGTGTCATCTAGATTTCGGGGCGTTCTGCTGCCTTGGAACTATTCGCACAACAGTTTGCTACTGATGACCCACCCCCCGCGACGCCCCACGCCGGAAATCTGGACGTTGTGCTGCGTTGGGACTATTCGCACAGCCGACCGCTACTTCGTTGTTTTTCCCTAAAATTTTTTATATGTTATTACTATTTTTGTTTTCTTGTATATATTTATAAATTATTAAAGTTTTATAATCTTACTACTTTGTCGGAGTGCTATATATTTTTAATGTGACACATAATTGTAAAAACTTTGATGTACAAAGAGTCATCCCTAGAATCTTCCGCTTCACGCTCGGTCCCCTCCCCAATCACAATACAGGATGGTTTTCAGATAATAGCAACGCTTCTGCTGTGACGGATCTCATCGAGTGTGGGCCTTGATCTACTATAACTCCTTTGAAGAGGGGTGATTCTTTACAGCTGTGCCCATAAACTACATCTGCAGGGCTAGCTGATACCCTAGGACCAGCCTGGACAATCGGACACAGAGGAAAAGGAGTGTCAGAGGGTGCGGTAGTGAATAGGGCGAAAGGGAGGTGTCGGGCGGGCACAGGGTGTGATTCTCAGGGAAGAGCAGCGCAGATGGGGGGAGGTTTATTACCCATGCATAAGACAGAGAGCGGGGGTGACCACTGCCTGGGTGAGATGCTTGCGAGGGTGGGGAGCCATGCTAAGGATCGACAGCGTGCACAGAGTGGGTCTGGTCAAGGCATCTAAAATGGCTGCCGTGCACGACAAAAGTGTGGCATTTGAAAAAAGACAAGATGGCGCAGACAATGTTTTTCAACACTTCCTGATTTCCTTCGAATCGAACGTTAACAGACGTTGGGGCATATTACCAAAGTTAAGCGATATTTATCCCTAACGATGCATTGCAAAGATTTTTTTACCGTCAGAAATTATCGCAGATAAACCTTGCTATTATCAAGGTTTATCGCAAATACGATAAAAAACGACCGCAATGCATTAATATCGCTGAAAACTCAGCGATATTCATGCATTACCGAGCTAATGCTCTTAGCCATGTTATCCACCTCCCATTGGATAACATGGCTAAGAACTGCTCAGGGCAGCTGTTACTTTTTGGAGATATTCGCGCTTATCTCGAATATTTCCAAAAGTTGATAATAGGAGATAGCGATGTTAGCGACTGTTTCCAGTCGCTAACATCTTGGCATGCCCACTTTGCATGTCATTAGTGATAAATATCACTCACATGCAAAGTGGGGCCCAAGATGGTCGCTATCTCCTACTAGCCGTCGCTAACTGGTGTTAGCAACAGCTAGGTAATACAGATATAATTTTATCTCCGCGAAGCGGAGCGCTGTTACAGATATATATCTTGTTTTTGAACGTTAATTTCTCAAAATGCACTGAAGCACATATATTGAGACCTAGCAAAGGCACATCGGGCTACCAGTCCCTAATATTTTACCAAGTTTCGTGCAAATCCATTCAGCCGTTCGATTATTATTATTATTTTTTTTTTTGCCCCGCGGGGCCCTTTTAAAACCTCCACATCAAACCTAGGGGGTCAGCGAGGATCTACTATGCCCCCTTATGGTCATTTGCCCCTTCGCTTTGGCCTCCTCTTGTCTCTCGATCCTACCGAGAGACAAGATGGCGGCCGCTACGGACTGTTTGGAATGTTTACAGACACCGGAGAGCCAATCAGCTGCGCTTCGCAAAGCTCCGTAACGCGAAAAGTACGCGAAGCGGTGCGCTGTTACAGATATATATCTTTTTTTGAACGTTAATTTCTCAAAATCCACTGAAGCACACATATTGAGACCTAGCAAAGGCACATCGGGCTACCAGTCCCTACAATTTTGCCAAGTTTCGTGCAAATCCATTCAGCCGTTCGATTATTATTATTATTTTTTTTTTTTGCCCCGCGGGGCCCTTTTAAAACCTCCACATCAAACCTAGGGGGTCAGCGAGGATCTACTATTCCCCCTTATGGTCATTTGCCCCTTCGCTTTGGCCTCCTCTTGTCTCTCGATCCTACCGAGAGACAAGATGGCGGCCGCTACGGACTGTTTGGAATGTTGACTGACGCCGGAGAACCAATCAGCTTCGCTTCACAAAGCTCCGTTGCGCGAAAAGTACGCGTCCTGGAGCGCTGCCCGGTCCGCTGTTACAGATATATATCTTTTTTTAAACGTTAATTTCTCAAAATCCACTGTAGCACATATATTGAGACCTACAAAAGGCACATCGGGCTACCAGTCCCTACAATTTTGCCAAGTTTCGTGCAAATCCATTCAGCCGTTCGGGCTAAAAGTGAGGCCAACCGCCCTATGGAAAACTCAATGTTAAAAACACGTTTTGGGACCCCCCTTTTTTCTCAGCCCCCCCTTGACGAACCCCCCCCAAATTTTCAAGGGCTGCTCAGAAACAAAATGTGCCATTTTCCTGAAAATTTCAGCCAATTCCGTCCACAAACGCCAAAGTTATTAGACATAGAATTTTCAAAAATCCCATAGAGAAAAAATCCTAACTATATATACCTACTGGCGACCGCCAGTAGGTAATATATATATATATATATATATATATATATATATATATATATATATATATATATATATATATATATATATATATATATATATATATATATATATATATCAAAAACACGCAGGTAGGCCCTCGGAAATAAGCCACAGGAAGGTCAGATCACACAGATAATTTAATTTATTCACCCCATGCCAGCAGACGATAAAAACAAGAGCAGTCTTCAAGTAAATGCATGTGAATAGCCAGACGCGTTTCAGGATATAGCAATCCTTTCATCAGTGGCTTCTAGCAGCGGAGTCAAAAGCCATGTGTCTTGCGCACAATTTAAATTCCAATTGCCTGTCCTTGTGGGCGTGGCTCATTGCAAAGCCCTCTGGGCATTGTAGTGCAGCAAAGGTTTTCCCCTTGTGGGGTGGCTTGAATTCCCCTCTGAATTAGCTCAAAATATCAATCCAAGTGGAGAGAAGCATAGTCCCATCTCACATCTGCCCCGCTTTGTTGAGGTAAATTCCGTGTTTGCAGCGCGGCGTCACCCTGTAATGGCGCCACACTCGCCTTCCTCCCGAAGTAGCAGGCATTCAGTCCAAACCTGCACGGGCACGCCTTCAGCGCTGGGCTGTCTTCCACGGCTGGGCAACAGCCGTTACTTATCAAAAACACGCAGGTAGGCCCTCGGAAATAAGCCACAGGAAGGTCAGATCACACAGATAATTTATTCACCCCATGCCAGCAGACGATAAAAACAAGAGCAGTCTTCAAGTAAATGCATGTGAATAGCCAGACGCGTTTCAGGATATAGCAATCCTTTCATCAGTGGCTTCTAGCAGCGGAGTCAAAAGCCATGTGTCTTGTGCACAATTTAAATTCCAATTGCCCGTCCTTGTGGGCGTGGCTCATTGCAAAGCCCTCTGGGCATTGTAGTGCAGCAAAGGTTTTCCCCTTGTGGGGTGGCTTGAATTCCCCTCTGAATTAGCTCAAAATATCAATCCAAGTGGAGAGAAGCATAGTCCCATCTCACATCTGCCCCGCTTTGTTGAGGTAAATTCCGTGTTTGCAGTGCGGCGTCACCCTGTAATGGCGCCACACTCGCCTTCCTCCCGAAGTAGCAGGCATTCAGTCCAAACCTGCACGGGCACGCCTTCAGCGCTGGGCTGTCTTCCACGGCTGGGCAACAGCCGTTACTTATCAAAAACACGCAGGTAGGCCCTCGGAAATAAGCCACAGGAAGGTCAGATCACACAGATAATTTATTCACCCCATGCCAGCAGACGATAAAAACAAGTGCAGTCTTCAAATATCAATCCAAGTGGAGAGAAGCATAGTCCCATCTCACATCTGCCCCGCTTTGTTGAGGTAAATTGTGCGCAAGACACATGGCTTTTGACTCCGCTGCTAGAAGCCACTGATGAAAGGATTGCTATATCCTGAAACGCGTCTGGCTATTCACATGCATTTACTTGAATACTGCTCTTGTTTTTATCGTCTGCTGGCATGGGGTGAATAAATTATCTGTGTGATCTGACGTTCCTGTGGCTTATTTCCGAGGGCCTACCTGCGTGTTTTTGATAAGTAACGGCTGTTGCCCAGCCGTGGAAGACAGCCCAGCGCTGAAGGCGTGCCCGTGCAGGTTTGGACTGAATGCCTGCTACTTCGGGAGGAAGGCGAGTGTGGCGCCATTACAGGGTGACGCCGCGATGCAAACACGGAATTTACCTCAACAAAGCGGGGCAGATGTGAGATGGGACTATGCTTCTCTCCACTTGGATTGATATTTTGAGCTAATTCAGAGGGGAATTCAAGCCACCCCACAAGGGGAAAACCTTTGCTGCACTACAATGCCCAGAGGGCTTTGCAATGAGCCACGCCCACAAGGACAGGCAATTGGAATTTGAATTGTGCGCAAGACACATGGCTTTTGACTCCGCTGCTAGAAGCCACTGATGAAAGGATTGCTATATCCTGAAACGCGTCTGGCTATTCACATGCATTTACTTGAAGACTGCTCTTGTTTTTATCGTCTGCTGGCATGGGGTGAATATATTATCTGTGTGATCTGACCTTCCTGTGGCTTATTTCCGAGGGCCTACCTGCGTGTTTTTGATAAGTAACGGCTGTTGCCCAGCCGTGGAAGACAGCCCAGCGCTGAAGGCGTGCCCGTGCAGGTTTGGACTGAATGCCTGCTACTTCGGGAGGAAGGCGAGTGTGGCGCCATTACAGGGTGACGCCGCGCTGCAAACACGGAATTTACCTCAACAAAGCGGGGCAGATGTGAGATGGGACTATGCTTCTCTCCACTTGGATTGATATTTTGAGCTAATTCAGAGGGGAATTCAAGCCACCCCACAAGGGGAAAACCTTTGCTGCACTACAATGCCCAGAGGGCTTTGCAATGAGCCACGCCCACAAGGACAGGCAATTGGAATTTAAATTGTGCGCAAGACACATGGCTTTTGACTCCGCTGCTAGAAGCCACTGATGAAAGGATTGCTATATCCTGAAACGCGTCTGGCTATTCACATGCATTTACTTGAAGACTGCTCTTGTTTTTATCGTCTGCTGGCATGGGGTGAATAAATTATCTGTGTGATCTGACCTTCCTGTGGCTTATTTCCGAGGGCCTACCTGCGTGTTTTTGATATATATATATATATATATATATATATATATATATATATATATATATATATATATATATATATATATATATATATATATATCCTACTGGAGGTCACTAGTAGGCAGTTATAGTTAGGACCTAGTTTCCATAGGATAAGCTTTTTTTTGACTTGGCTATAACTTGTGGGTCGTTTAATCAATCTGCATAAAATTTTGCCAAAAAAGTGTCACAGGGGGTACTATTGATTGGGAAAGTTTGGGGGAGATCCGTGCAGTGGGATCGAGGGTTTGGGGCATGAAATAAGGTTACGTTTGTAATGTTAATTCTTATAGGAACCTTTAGCCATCTCTGCAGCCTGAACCACTGAACAGACTTACACCAAATTTGGCAGGGAAGTAGGTGTCAGTTCAAGGAAGTGCATTTTGCTTATTTGGTGTAAATCCTTTCAGTAATTGTTGAAAAATGTAAGTTTTGACAGAATTGATTTTACCACTCCCATTTCTGTCTTTGGCATATATTAGAGTACACCTTGACAGTGTGAGTGAAAAGCGATATCAGTTCTGCAAAGGTTTCTTTCATTAGGATTTTCAGACCTACCCCAGTCAATGTGCTTAGGTCATTGCCACCACAGTGCAGAATCATGAGGTGAGAAGCTTGGGAATCCACAATGGATTTAACCAAAGCCAGCAACTGATAAAACTTTAACCCTCTCTGGACAAACCAAGTAATCTCCACATTTGGCAAATCCAAGTCCCTGTCAATACCTCTTTTTTGCAGTCTCTTTCGCCCAATACACATAGCTGTGGCCCACAACCCACACTCTAAGCATTTTGAAGTAAAGGAGCAATAGCAGTCAGGGGAAGGCTGACGCTGATGAGATAGTGTTCCAAATTAAATAACTGTTAAAATGGAGGCTTTTTTAAAAAAAAAAAGAAAAAAAGACATATTTCATTGGATGCTACCAGCATGAAAGTGAATAAAATTAGGTAGGGAGTTGGATGCCTTAGCAACAAGTCCTTTTATTGCCTGTTGTTTAAAAAAAGAAATATAATACATACATGGATATGCTTTTGAATCTGTGCAGTAAACCACACCTGCTGTATCTTATTTGGAAGTTTCTTTTTCCTTCTAGAATGTGCTGTGAACTTTTGACCTACTGGTTCCACTGGGTTGCTAGGTACACTGAGTTAAGAGTGTATTGGGGAAGGATGTTAAAGAGACAGAATTTTTTTTTGAAAAGTTGAGGAGTAATGTAAGTAATGGCAAGTTTTACTTTCCAACTCAGGACCATATAATAAACTGTTGTGTAGTATTTAAATGTTTGAAAAATGATGCTAGATATCGGTTTAAACTCCAATTTTGTTCTGTGAAACATCGTAAAAATGCGGCGACAGGAACCTCGTTTCGAAAGAGGGGGAAAGAGTTAACAGATGCTAACCATTCACAAGTGGAGATGCAGTAGTCTAAAATGAAATACATTATTTAATTTGATGCCTTTCTCATGATGATAGAGTGGAAAGTTGAAATGGTTGCCATTTTGCACTTGCTTTGTATGAGAGTGGTGTACCATTATTGTGCTTAGCTTTTACAAATCATAACAGTGTCTAAGCTATGGAGAAAGAGCTAAAACAACAATACAATCTACAAACTGAATTCAGTGGTATGTATATAACTTTGTAATTATTTTTAAAATGTGCATTAGAAATTAAGACGTACATGGGAGTTTGATTAAAAAGAGTATCACAGTGATGAAAAAATGCACGAGTTGAACTGTATCTATTATAGTGTATGTGGTTAGAGGTGAATATTTTGGGAAGTAAGAGAAAAATTTATTAGTGCCTGTTTATTACATAGTGTAATTTATTGAAAAATAACAGTATAGTTTTGTGTAAAGTTGCAATAAGGTACTAAGAATTTTTTTAATGTGTAAATATCATGCGCAGAATAGATACATCTTTCATTTGCATTCTGGGAGTTATAGTACTTTTAGTAACATTATTAAACAGGAATAGTGTAGTGAGAAGTAAAAGATGAGAACATGTTGTCTCGTGTATATGAATTAGACAGTAGTAATACTTGTTAGGTATATATTGGGAAGTGTTTGTCAATGTGCTTTTTTAACTGATATGACCACTTTGGATATGCTTAGATGGCAAGATATAGTTTTTGTGCTTGTCCATAGTTATATGTATGGTTGGACTTTTGAATTTGCTTAAAGATGCAAGGAGGTATATATTTTAGGAAAGATGGCTTGAAGGTGTACATCTATTAAGAAATCGCATATATGCTTACATGGTTATCCATGGCTAGTAAGTCTGATGAAAATTTTATGTATATGTTGAGGGTGGTGTTTTTCTTTTAACATGCTTTGTTGAAAATTGAGAAGGATTAATAGTGCAGAATGCCTCAAGAGTTAATAACGAAAGTAGGATCTGAGCTGGACATATGTCTGAACTTGGAAGCAGGGAATGAGGAGGTTTTAGAAGCTTATTCAATAATTTGTACCCAGGTTTCAGCAGACCTTAGACGTACAGGGAAAGCTGAGAACCCTGCTGAGTTGGGGTGGTTTGACCAAAATTGTTCATCAGCCAATCAAAAGCTAAAGGCTGCCCTGAAATGTAAACCAGTGAATAAGGCTACTGTGGCCTTACTAAGGAAAAGTTACAATAAAGCACTGGAAATTAGAAGACGGGAGATTAGGGAGGCGGCCTGGGAAGAATTAAACTCCGTAGATGTGCTCAGAAACAGTGCTAAATTCTGGGCTGTTGTAAATAAACCCTTTTTCCATGACCCTTGTAATGACGAACTAGACTGTGGCATTCAGGAACAGGTGTGGTGCTCTTATTTTAAGTCAGTCTATGAAGGGGAAAACCCTGGGGAGGCGACTATGCCTACCCCTATTTTAGATCCCTATACTTTAACGGTCACTGAGATGGAGGTGGCAGATGCCATCGGAAAGATGACGAGCAATAAGGCTCCGGGTCCCGATGGTGTTCTTGCCGACCTCTTTAAATCAGATGTCAAGACCTGGTCTACAGTTTTAACAAATGTTTTTAATAGGGTATGTACAGCAGGATTCCGGACACTTGGTCTGAACCTGTCATCGTACCCATTTTTAATAAAGGAAACAGAGGGGATCCCAGCCCTATCTCTCTCATTGACTCTGCAGTGAAAGTGCTAGGGCGAGTGGTCCTAGGAAAAGTAACAGCTTGGCTGGAGGATACAGACACCCTTTCATGCCTACAATATGGGTTCAGGAAGGGAAGAGGCAGTATAGATCAATGCCTCAACCTTCAACTATTAATTGGAAAATACACCATTGCCAAAAGGGACACGCTATATTTAGCCTTTATGGACCTTTCCTCAGCCTTTGACCGAGTGAATAGGTCCAAACTTTGGGGATTGCTCCTTAAGCTTGGCATTGATAAAAATATTGTGTATTTTCTCGCTGATCTACATAGGGACCTTACGGCCACAGTCAGATATGATCGCCTGGGTAATTGCACGGGCAAGATTGGGATCACTAACGGGGTCAGGCAGGGGTGTATTTTAGCCCCTCTACTTTTTACCCTCTACATTAACGACCTGGGCACTGTTTTAACTGAGGCGTGCAAAGATATACCAAGGGCTGGCAAGCATTCTATTCCGGCATTACTTTATGAGGATGACGCCGCTTTAACAGCACGCACAGCAGTGGGGTTGCAATGTCTGGGGTTTATTTTTGATGATAAGTCCGCCTAGTTGCCCCAATTAGTTGCCAAACGAAATGCCTTTGCTAGGTCTATCCTTGCTGTCTTGGACTTTGCCCGTAAATTGGGGGTGAAGCCATTAGAGGCTGTGTTGAAAACATATGACGCCAAATGCATCTCAATAGCTATGTACGGAGCTGATCTGTGGGGGTTCAAAAATGTTAAGGCCTTGCAGGTGGCAGAGGATAAGTTTGTGAAATCTATGTTATCCATCCCCCAGTCAACACCTGGATACATTGCTCACCAAGAGTGTGGGGTAGAATATCTAGAAGACCGCACAGCCTTAGCACCGCTATAGAAATGGATCTCAATATGGTTGAACCCTGAATTAGAGCTGAATCATGAGATTCTCAGGGATTGTTTAGCCCTTGAGTACGGCAATACTATCCCTTGGTTGAACTATGTTAAAAAACTAGCAATTAAACTGGGTCGCCCAGAATTGTTTGACCACCCAAATAATTTACTGAAGGGGGATGTGAAATGGGTAAAAGACACATACAAGCAGTTGGCATATCTAGCAAGAGAAGAAAAGGAATTATGTAAACCAACAGTAAGGGCTCACCAGCTGTTAATAAGCACCAGTGGTATAGAACCCTACCTGAGAATCGTCAATAATATGAACCATCGATACTTATTGACTAAGTTTAGAACAAATTCCACCTTCTTCTTACAGAACGCCCAGGTTGGACTAAGGAGATGGAATTGGAGATTTGTTCTTGTGACGGATTCTCTATTAAAGACACTGTGCACTTTATTTACTTCTGTAAGCATCTGTGCCCCATTCGTAAAAAGTTTATTATTCCTCTTATTAAAGATAAGGGCTTCAGACAAGTTAAACCTGCCCTCCTGTATTTACAGCTGTTGTCTAATACCTGGGAGATTTTAAATATAGCGAACTTTTTGACAATAGCAATGAGACTTAGGAGGAAAATTAACTGGATACATTGTACATAGCGGTAAACTTATGAACTATGATCGAGCGCTTTGCTTCTTTTAAATTGTCGTTTGTGTTACTCTTTTTATTGATATTTATAATGCATGTTTTTATATATATGTAACTGTATTGTATAGCTTGTAAAATTTGCAAATTTTTTTTCTTGTTGTATTTTTAAAAAGTGGTCTTGACTTCGATGTACTATGTAGTATACTTTTATGGTTTTTGCTATGAACCGAATAAAGTATTTTTGACTGACTGATTGGCCTCAAGAGTTCTTGTGCTAGCTTTATTTTGAGTGTAACTTTTGTTTGAGATATGCTGAATATATGTTTTAGAAACAGAAGAATTTGAGAAATTATGTAGGTATGCCATTCACAAAAGGTTTTGTGCTTTGAAAAACTTCAAAATGTTGTTTTCCGTTTTAGAAACTTATTGAATCATGTGCATGCTCAGTAGCAAAGCAATGTATGTTTCTAGAGGGCAATGTATGCAACTATATATCAAGTTTGATACCCAAACTTCACTCACACATAGCTCAGAAGAAAAGCATGTATACAGTAAAACAGGTAGTTTGATACTGACAGAAGGAGATAATCAATGATTCAGAGATATAGTGACAATTGTTATGTATCTAACAGGAATGAAGGTACTTTCTCAGTCACTCAGGCAGTAGTCAGGCAGTCATGGAATCACCCAGCCACTACCCAGGCAGCCATCAAATCAGTGATTCACTATCCATGGAGTTATTCAATTATCCAGAAACTATACTTGTACTCTTGCAAGCAGGCAGGCAGAAATTATGTAGTTATTGAAGTATGCAGGCACTACGTATACATTAATCTAATCACATAGGCACTATCTATTGACATGCAATTAACAAGGCTGTAACTGTGCAATTATTATAACATTTGCACAGAACCTATGCAGCTATTTAAGCACCCACTTACAACCCCTGCAGTCATTGAAATACTAAGGCATACGCGTGCACTGATGAATACTCAAGGTTTACTCATGTGATTACGTAGCGAGTACCCTTGTAGTTAACCTATCAACCATCCAGTAGCTATGCAGTCATTTAAATACTGAGCCAATAGTCCTGCACTAATACATTCACCAAAGCAGGATACTTACGTTCATCCAAGCTCTCAAGCTTTAACAATGGAATTATGCAGTCACTCAGACACTAGTCATGCACTCATTTAATTAGGTAGGCACTATTGATGCACTTATTCAATTCTTCTGCAGGCACTACCCATGTAGTTATGTAAACACCCAGGCACTACTTGTTCACTCAACCAAAAAGACATGGGCTACATCCAATCACTGAAACACTATTCATTCACTCATCCAATAGGCTAGGTGCTATGCACAGGCTTAAACAATGATGTATGCACTATCCCGTCACTGCATAAATCACCTTTATACTATGTCTGCACTTATGCAATCATCCAGGCACTAGAGTTGCACTCATGTAATCATCCTTCCAGTATCTATGCATGTATTTAATTATTAAAGAGTCATGCACCTGTCGAATCATTCAGGCTCTACACATGCACTCATCCAAACACCCAGAAACTAGAGGTATACTCATGCAAACACGCAGGCAGTAGTATGCAGAAATGGAATGACCCATGGAGTTATGACATAGTCAGGTAATCATCTAGGTACTACTTGTATCCTCAGAGAATCAACTAGGCATTACCTATGCATTCGTTCAATCATCTAGGGAGTATTGATGTATGTAACCACCAATGCATGTATTTACAAGTTTTACGGAGTGTTAGAAATGGGGGTCTTCAGTTGGCACCTTTGTCCAAGGGAGGGAATGTGGCCAAACGGCTAGGGCAGTCGACCTCCGAGCAGGGGAACTGGGTTTGAGTCTCGGCAGGGACGCTCAACATTCTGTGATTTTGGTCAAATCACTTAATCTCCCCATGCCTAACAAAAATTAATGTGTCCATCTGAAACCTAACCGGTGCTCATGTAAAGTGCTCTGATACATTTCGGTCTAGTTCGCGCTATATAAAACTTCCCCCCTAAAAAAGTAGGGACCCTTCCTTCTAGTCAGGATAAGGGATTAACACTCCTAAAATAACTGCTCACGCCCTTGGTAGCTTGGCACAAGCAGTCAGGCTTATCTTAGAGGCAGTGTGTGAAGCATTTGCTCATAACCCACAGTAATACAGTGAAAACACTACAAAAGGACACCACACCGGTTTAGAAAAATATTCAATATTTTTATATATCCAAAACAAGACCAAAAATGATAAAAGTCCACCATACAGTTCTCAGAAGTCTTCAGTAATCAAAATAGTCTTGAAATACAGTTTCTTGAAGTCAATAGCAATATGCCTGGGGCTGTCACTGCATCGTAAATAACAAATCCAAACAGTTCTGGCTGACCGCGGCACCGCAGTCCATCTACGGTGTTGGGAAGGGCGTCCATAGGTGTCGGTTCCGGAGTTCGCTGCAGGAGTCAGCAGGTGATGGAATCTAGAAATGTAGAAGAAGTTATTGCACAAGAGGTAAGACGAAGGCGTAGTCAGGATACTGTATACAAATGGAATTGTAGTAGTGTTTCTAGTATCATACAGGAATCCATTGATATATTAAGAAAATTCCTTTGTATCTTTTCAAGGCGAAGTTTAAAACACAAAATAAGTTATACCACTGAACAATGCGAACTTTCTGTAGGAGACAGTATTATGTGGAAACTCCTACTTTATGTTTAGGAGAAATAAGTAGAGCACTTTGGCATGGTAGTGTGGCAGGCATAGAAAAGGTTTCTGGTGATGTGCAGTTGCAACTCAAGGAGTTGCAGAACAAGACACATATATTACAGTTTTAACAAAGAGATTACAAACTTTAATAGAGTGTTCCGTAAAAAGCAGAGTATGTTTGTATATGTTGTTGATACACTTACTAGAAGATTTAAACAGACTGTTGACATATTTAAAAGGTGAAAAAGTAAATTATGATAACTAGCTGTGTATTTATTTGTAGAGGGATGGTTTGACTTGTGTAAATGGCAAGATATATATAAGTAGTGTTACAATAAATTGGAAGATAATAAAATGAACAACATATAGAATGATGTGGTTATATTTCATATCAGTACCCTAATGTGGGTCCAGGGAACATCGTGTACTTTCCCTACATCAGCTCCCATCACTTCATATGAACGAGCCTTCTAAGGACACATCTCCAAATATTGCAAGACTGCCTTGTATGGACCTAACGCCTTATAAGGTCTGTAGCCTTTTATGGACTAAACCTTTCACCTAGTTCATGACGAGGGTGAGTTCTGCCCGATCGATACTGCTAAGACATCATCATTAGCACATATGAATAATTAATGAGTACACTCTCCAGGAGTTACACTTCACCTCTCCCATCGACGCACAAGGTTTAATCCCCAAACGTCATCCTCATACTGAACAGTGGGTAACACACGTACATAGACTGTAGAAATACAGCACCTCTTCCTATCAGAAAGCAGGAGAGGCCAGAGACTTCAAGGCCGACACACTGACCAGAGACGCTGCAGCTCCGACATGACATTTCTCCAGCTGACAGTGGTTCGAACATCCCTTGTGGGGTGTCCAGCTCAAGTCCAGGACAAAGTCCCACACTCTAACTATTCAGGTATTGGGGTTTGACTAAAGCCTAGCGGGATTCTTGGCTCTTAGGCTCTTAGACTTAGGCTATATAGCCCCTATTCCCATGCTAGGTACACTTAGGTACATCTAGTCAGGCATCTTAGGAGTACGCACTTTATTTTATAAATGCATTCTATATTCATGTACAGGTTCATGACCGTAACAAAATGGTAGAACAATACTATTTCTTCTTATTCACTGTACTGCTGGTTCTATATCTCTGTTTCCGCGACAGTCGTAACAGCGCACTTATTCTACATGAGAAGAACTACTGTACAACAAATTCTTATTGTAAACACGTTTGACTGTTTCTTCTCTGTATCTCTCTGAGAGCAAAAACAAGCAAGGACGAGCGATTGGTTGAAAAGTAATACATTGTTTCCACGAGTCTGAGGTTATTGTGTTCTAAATTTGCAAAAACGAATCTCTCTGATAAGAGGAGATTCTAGTGGCATGTGAGCTAGCTAATACGAACCATAGGCTAATATATACGGCAGGGGTGTACAGAGTCAGTCTGCCACCAGCCCTACAGTATATGTTATCTGTAATCATCGTAGGTCCTGCATGAGAGGGTACTTTTCGAGACTACACTACAATGCCATCGGGGAAAACTGTGGAGCCAAATCTTGATATCGAGATTGAACTTTTGAATGGACTGTCTGCTTCGGTGTTGTTGTGCTGCTATTAAAGTCGAGTGTTCTTCAGCTTTGCAATGCCTTCTTGCTATTCACTTAAACTTCTCTTATGAAATGTGCAAAATAGATAAAAGGGAAGAAAAACACCATGTATGATTTTTGGCAGAATTTTGAATACCTGTAACACACTGCTCACCAGCACTTCTAATAACACTACAGTCCATGCAGTACATGGACATTCTTGACAACTCTGGAGCCATTTCTATTGCAGTAGTCTGCCCCTCAGAAGGGAGTTTCTGGCCAGGAATTGCTGCTGCTGCCACTGAAGTAGATGATCCTCCAGCTTCACTCTACTTTAGATGGTATAACATGGACATTGTCCCACATGAATATTTTTTGTCCTTACCTCTAGAGAGGGTCTTGTCAGACATTGTGAATTGCACTCATTTTGCAGCAGTTCTTGATTCCACATAAATTTGGGTAACAATGGATAGTTTAAGGTTTGTTTGGAAGTGATGTTGTGTTTGTGTGTTCAGATGTTGAAAGTTCTTTTTTGAGGCTGTTGTTTTTAAAAAAAATGTGTTGTTAAAATAGTTAAACCAATGTGTTACTAAACAGTTAGACTCAAACATTGAGTAAAATTGGTCTATATACCTGTTTTACACTTTTTCATTTGTATTCATGACCACTAATGTCATTGCGACCTCTGGTGTTGCTGTGAAGAAAGAAAATGCATTTTTTATGTAGTTATTTCGACAAATGAATACAAAGGGTAAAGTTAGATTAGTAACTTACTAAATAGCTACACTAAAACTTTATCTCAAATGTGTTTATGTATGTGTTTTACATTTTGTCAAAAACACCCAGTATTTGCAGTTTGACCTTGGCAAAGGCACTCATAGAATTATGCAGGCACTACATGTGCAATCATCAAGGATGTCCTTTCTGCATCACTCTGCAAACGTGCCTGCTGGCATAGTAATAGTTGGGGGATGAAGTCCCCTTGGCTATTGAGGGAATTTTTGGGCCAAGTATCCCTCTTGTTTCCTCTAGCAAGTGGTACACAGTCAGTTTGTTGAGAGGTGTTCTGAGGCCACAATCCCTTTCTGCACCACTCTACAAATACATCTCCTGGCACACTACTGGTTGGAGAATAAAGTTAGTCTTACTCGGATTGGTGATATAGGTAATAGGATATAGACCCAATAGGCAATTCACTAAATATTTATATAGTTAAGTTCGGAGTGGTGACGGTGCTGAAGGGTTTGAGAGAACCACCAGTTGTACTAACTATATTTCGCGCACCCACAATCCACTGCTTATGACCTCACATATTACATCACTCATGACATGGTCAGTGACATCACACATGACCTCTCAAATGACATCACTGATGACCACAGAATCTCTGATGCACCCACTCACACGACAATATAACCTTTCATACACCCACTGCAACTTCCACACTACCATTCTTGAAACCATTGACACACCCATACCAGTACTTACATACCCACTCACTGATTAATAGGTCCACACACACATCTACTCAGTCACCCATCCAACCATTTATACACCAACTCACTCACTAATACAGCCAATGATATATCCACTCATACAGCCATTTAGCCAATCACAAACTGTCAGTCACTCATAGAGCTACTCATAGACCTACTCACACACCTATAGAGTCAGACAGCCATGTACTCACCTATAAAGTTATACACACACCCACACACTTACCCATACAGATGCTGACGTATAATCACTGACCCATACAGACCCGCACACACACACACACACACACTCACTAACCCATACAACCACTATCACAAGCCGTCACTCAAACATAGTCACTGATATACTCCAACACTTACCTATACTGCCTTTCACATATCCACTTACTCACCCATATACCACTGACACATCCATTCACTCACCGACACAGCCATAGACACACTTAATCACTTATACAACCCTTCTCTTATACTCACTAACCATACACCCACTGACTCACACACTCACTCATCCATACAGGCAGTCACACACCCTCTCCCCCACCCACACAGACACTCATACACCCATACATGTACTCAGACAACCGATCTGTGGAAAAGTAAATTTTGCCATGTTGTATGTGCCTACGTGTTTCCCCATATTTTGTTATATGTGCATGATCGATATGCATGTATTCCCCTCTGATCGATTAAAGACGCAATTACAGTTGTGTCCATCTCTAGTATGCCAGTTTCCAGTCTTCGTGAAAGCAACGAATATCAAGCCTATGTAAACCTACGTTGCCACATTTTACAGTGTGCACGTTAATTCATTGAATTGTCCCCGTTTCTAGGCCTCAAAAGGGCCCGGACTCAGATTCAGCTCCTGTCTCCTGAATCCTCTTCAAGGAGCGATACAGCCCCCACCTGTATCCCTGACCCTTAGCTTACTTCTTGCCATGCAGTGCCCGGCCCGACCTGGCTCTGCCTCCCAGTCTGCCAAGAATATGTTATGTTTCTAGTTATCAGTTCAGCCCTTCCTTCTCTGCATTCCTAAGCTACTGAATCGCATCAATAGTTTCCGTCATGGTCTAGCCTTTATGTCTCCATATAAGAGAAATACTGTATTAATATTCATGGAATATTCCTCACACACGCACTACATATAGAATAATGCATGCACCAGTCTTAATGTCTGTTAGCCTTTACCCTGATAACTTTTGGATTCTATCAACATGTACTCTAAACACCAGATACTAGATATGCCTGGGTACATGTCGCTCCGACACTCCAGACTTTAGTCTCCTCTTCTAGCGCAGAAGTCATAGCCCCCAGTTCTCCCTGGTAACACGTCATTGCCAGTTTGCGCGCACCACTAGGTTAGAGGTCCCAGCTGCTCAGGTAGCCCCCTCTATGTTTCCGCCCCTTTTATGACATATTCTGTTACGTTTGCATCACATGTCTATGTATACGCCCTGTACACGCCTTCTTGTTACATCATCTTACCCTTATCTTTCGCGACTGTTACGAACCACGCCTACTGCTACGCCTACTGTATTGAATGTAATGTATTTGTTTAAGTATATATACTGTACTCGCATATTAAAAGTTAGCCTATTCCTGTCCCCGGCAGCTGCCATCCTATTCCCGTACAGGCTGTCCTGTTCCTGTCCTTTATGCCTGATTAAAGCCTGTAAACTCCAGCTACCTCGAATCTTGACTCTTATTTATTGAGCTACCTGTTTATTGATTATTCTGAAAAATAGATCCGGTAATAAATTATTTATTTACCACATAATGGCGCCCGAATAGGGACTTGCCCTTTCCCCACGCGCCGGAGAAGCCACGCAGGCCCCCTGATCCTCTGCAGCCGTGACGGAACCATACCGTGCACGTGCAGATATTTCTGCTTCAAGTATCCCTCAGGCCCACGGAGGAGACGGAGGTTGCGGTCCAGCGTCCAGACGAGGCGGTGGAGGAACGCGGCGAGTCCCGACCAGAGCCCAAGCCGAGAGTCCAAGGTCCGAGGTATCCAGAGGCCCACCTGTAACTGAAGTCCGAAGTTCGTCCGTCCGTCGTCGTAGCAGTCCAGTCCAGTCCGAGGCCTTCCGTTCTTGCTGCCCGGTGAGTACCGTCGCTGGGGTAGTATCTAGACAGGGTCAATTAATTTGTCTCTGGTCCGTGGGTTTGGGTACACAGATCCAACACGAAGTGTTCACCTAGGTGGACGCGGGTCCTGACGTGTCTCTTTATGGGACCGGTAAGTTTCGTACTGTTTTAGCAGTGCATCTAGTCATTCTAGTAAGTTTCTGTTCCAGTAAGTTCTGTTCTCGAGAAAATTCATGTATTCTGTTCGAACTGTTATTCTAAATGTTATTCCATGTGTTTTCAGTGTCGTGGTATGAGTGATTCGTTTTTCAGTTATTACTGTGTTTATCGTGTATTGTATTGTGTCCAGACTCCAGCCTAAGTTATGCCTCTGTTCTCGAAATTACGTCAGTTAAAAACTAGAAAAGGTCTGCTCGAGGAAGCAGTTCCTGTCCCGCCTAGGGACAGTCCAGGTCATTTTATGTATCATAAGCATGGCATAAGTGCCATATTATATCTAGACTTATGGGTGGAGTACACCAAGGAATTAGAAGAGAAATATAGATGGCCCGTATCAGGTACGTGGGATGCCGAGTGCATCATGCGAGTAGAAGAAGCATTATGGAAAAAGAAAGCCAGACAGTCCCAGAAAGATGCCATCGAGTTATGGCACAAAGAATCTCATAAAAGAACCGAAAAAGAAATCAGAAAATCAGAATTAAGTAGGGAATCCTTAGAAAGAGCCCAAGAAAGGGAATTAATCGAAATAGGTGAACGAGTTAAAGCCGAACAGTCAGACAGACAGAGAAATGCTCTTATTAAGGGTATGTATCCTCTTCTTGCCGAGGGCTTGCCGAAAGCAACCCCGGAAGCACCATGTAATTTTCCGCCGCCATTAGTTCCGATTAAGCTACGTCACAAACCGACCGCAGCTGATATTTTTCTCTCGTCCTATTTGGACGACACAGTCCCAGAATACGCAAATCCTGTTCCGCCAGCTCCAGCGAATAATGTAATCCCTGTTCCTCCAGCCACCGGGACACCCGTTACAGCACCTGTTACGGTACCCCCGTCCAGCCCACAGTACAAGTACCCGCTACATCAGTCACTCTGCCAGCCCGTACGATACCCGTCGACGATTCCAGTTTAGGAGCCGCGGGGGGGGGAAGTCCTCCTTGTACCCCGCCGCAACACAAACGTCCGACATTTCTCGAGTTACATGAACGTGCGTTACAGCGTACGCCCAGACCCCAGTCCGTTGCAGATATCAAGCGAGCTCTCACTGAATGCCGTTATGATCCAGTCCCAGGCGATGATGATATGGTCATATATTCATTGCGTGTAAGACGGGTAACCGAGTATTTCGACACCCTACCGAATATGAAAGAAGATCTAGACAGAATATATTGTTTCATCCGTACAGGAGATGATCCAGGAAGTATAGGCGAGGCCATGTCTCAAAGGAAAGCTGAGACTCAGCTCATGCTTTTAAAGTTTCTAATTAATTGTTTAATAAGGGAACAAGATTATCCAACTAAAGATCCGACCGAGTCCTGACAAGGTGGAGTGATCATATAGCCGAGGGAAGACACAAGACACTAGCTAGTATAGAGAGTATGTACAAGAAAATTCGTAAGGAAATAATAAGGTTACACGAGAAACGCAAAGCAGTACGAGTAAGTGAGAAAGAAGACAACTCTTCTACTGAAGAGGTAGACGACGAGAATCACACCAGAATAGCGTATGTAGGTAGAACTAGACTTCCCGACCGACATTCATGTCTAGAACACAAGAAAGTTTTTCCTCTTACAGTACCAGATCAAGGTTCTCTTGAGCAAGTATTTCAAGCTACCGATCACATTCTGAAATCACGAATCGGTTATAGTGAACTTAGTACCATGCATGAACAAGAACTAGCCCGATCAGCAGTCCGATGGACTACTGATTCTACCACTTTTCCAGACGAAATAGTGGCACAAATGTTTCTGAAACTGCCCCCAGCCGAGCAGCGACTGGTGGGTATGTATATGATCCAGCACCTCATCACACTGTATGAGGGACAGCATTCTGATCCAGGTCCGTTACATGATGTTCTGAACGAGTTACTCCAGTATAGATGGAGAGGTTTAGGTACCGATTTAATTAGTGTCATTCTAGAACAGCGCCACAAATATAGAACGTTTCTGAATCCGCATTTTGTTCATGTCTCACCCCCAGAAAGTAAATCATTTTACATAGACAGACAGAATCCGTTACGAGAAGTACATCCAGTTAGGACAGCGGGTGGTGAAATGCAACGAGTATTTGTTTACACCCCTATCACAAAGATGGAACTCTTAGAGATGAAGAAGTTAATTCCCTGTCACGACAAAGATTCAGCAGGGTTCCACCGAGAATTAAAAGACATGCTCCGTATGGGAGAATACACATATCCAGATATCATTAAAATGTTAAAGGTCCTGTTGCCCGCAGGGGTATATGAAAAACTCAAGGAAAAAGAATGGGAGGTGGGAGAGAAAAAGATAGATTGGACAGCTCTAGAAACTGAAGATAAAATACGAGTACCAGGTACTGGTCTTGGGGACAAATGTAAAGAATTGCCCGAGTTATTGATTCAGGTTTTGCCAAGGTTACTAGCCACGAAAAAGGAAGATTGGGATGCAATCTCAGCATGTAAACAGAAACAGGATGAAGACACTAGTGATTTTTATTCTAGATTTGAAAAATGTTTTATTATTAACAGTGGTTTGAAGACAAGTAGCGAGTCGTACCCTCATCTTTTTGTTACCAAACTAGTCGAGAATTCAAGTCCACAAGTTAAAAATCGAGTTTTGAAAGTCGAAAGTAGTTGGCAAGCTAATACCCCGTCACAAATGCTCCAGATGCTCCAGTATCACCAGAACAGAATCAGGGAAGAGCAAGAACACGAAAGGAGACGTATGAAAGATACGAAAATGAAAGTATTAGTTGCACAATCTGTTCCACAAGACGGTCAGAAGAGGGGTCCGAATCAAGCCAGTCATCCTGCAGCTCCCGTTAAAGGGACTTGCAATTACTGTAAACAGCCAGGTCATTTTATAAACGAGTGTGCAGTTCTGAAACACAACATAGCTACTGGTAAGACTAAAGAAAGACCACGTCCGCCTAGACAAGAACAAGTTTCACAGACTTCTCAGTCACCACAGAATGCACAACAGACAGTTCCAGCACCGCAGCCTATCGCTGCAACACAGCATGTTACACAGCAAATGTACCAGTATGCTCAGTCAGAGTATCCAGAGTATCAACAGTATTCATGAAACAGCCTAGAGAGGGAGGTAGGCTTGCCTCTCATCGAGATACCTGTAGATCAAGAGGGTCCCTATGTACACAGTCAAGTATTAGGGAAAGACAGAAAGTTTCTGATTGATACAGGGGCAAGTAGGACTACTATCAGTCATGACGAGGTTCCAGGGGCTCCGCTCCCAGGCTCTAAAAATGTTTCCCTTGGATTTTCAGGAAAGCCTATTGTTAATGAAATTTCAAAACCAGTTTCCCTAGAAGTTGGTCCATTGTCCCGAACTACTGATTTGTTACTTACGAAATCATGTCCAGAAAATTTGTTAGGCATTAAAACATTAAAGGAATTAGGTGCAGTAATTTGCTGCTCCCCAGAAGGAGTCCGATTGTTTCTCAGAGACTTTAAAGGTCACTATGTATTACGTGATTTTGATCCAAGATTACTGAATGTACCGCAGCATTTATGGGCGCAAGGTCCAACTGATGTAGGATGTATGCACATCACACCCCATCGTGTGACTCTCAAACAAGGTATAGTTTTGCCACGAATCAGACAGTACAGATTGCCATCTGAGGCTGTAGCAGCCTTATCCAAAATTATTGACGAGCTTATTGCTCAAGGAGTGGTTGTAGAAACTGACTCCAATGTATGTAATTCTCCTATCATTCCAGTCTTGAAACGTACTGATCCAAATGCACCTCCAGTATATCGATTAGTGATTGACCTTCGAGAACTTAATAAATGTATCATACCCCAGTATCCAGTAGTCCCAGATATTTCTTCCCTATTAACAGCCATTGATTCTGAAGCTACATTTTTCACTGTTATCGACCTCAAGAATGCATTTTTCAGTGTCCCCATTCATCCAGACAGCCAGTACCTTTTTGGTTTTTGTTTAAATGGAAGGAGCTATAAATTTACACGAGCTCCTCAAGGTTTGACAGAAAGTCCCAGTATTTACAGTCAAGCACTTAAGAGACAACTAGACAATATTCACATGCCAACTGACACTGCCCTGCTCCAGTATGTCGATGATCTACTGATCACAGCCCGTTCTGAACGTGACTGCGAGCGTGCGTCACTTACCGTCCTGTATTTCCTGGCCGAGCAGGGGCACAAGGTGTCCCCTTCGAAGCTTCAGTTCTGTGTCCAGCAAGTGATCTACTTAGGCCACTTACTGTCCAAGTGGGGTAGGCAGTTGACACCAGACCGTATTCAGTTAATAGCGAGTCTTCCACAGCCCAAGACACAGAAGGAGGTACGAGCTTTTATTGGCCTCACTTCTTATTGCAGACAATGGATTCCTCAGTACGCATTTCTAGCTAAACCACTGATACAGTTAACGACACAGGAGGCAGCCGTATCGACTGTCCTCCCTTGGACCCAGGAACATACACTTGTTTTCAATGAGCACATTAGATCCAGTAGCCCAGGCTCTGCCTGCGTGCCTCAAGTCAGTTGCAGCCACAGCTCTAGCTATCAGACAAAGTGATTCCATAGTATTAGGACACTCCCTGACAGTACAAGTTCCACATTCCGTGGAAGTTCTTTTAAACCGAACACAGACTCAGCACTTGACAATTGCACGTTTAACAGGTTATGAACTGACACTGTTCCAGCCACACGTAGAAATCAGACGCTGCAACATTCTAAATCCTGCTACACTGTTACCGTCAGTTACTTCAAATCCTGCCACACATGACTGTGTGGAAGTTGTTAACACCATGACTAAGCCAAGACAAGATCTGACAGACATTGCATTACCGAATCCCGACCTGACACTTTATGTGGATGGTTCATGTATGAGAACAAGTACAGGAGAACTAGTAGCCGCGTATGCAGTAACTACTGAAACTGAAGTTATAGAAACACATCGTATTGACACCCTGTCTGCTCAAGCAGCAGAGCTAGTTGCTCTGACCCAAGCCTGCATACGTGCCAAGAACCTGAAAGTAAACATATACACAGATTCACGTTACGCATTCGGAGTCGTACATGACTTTGGAGTGCTCTGGCAGGAGAGAGGTTTCATGACTTCTCATGGAACCAAGATTCAGCATGGTCTCCTCATTCAAGCTCTGTTAGATGCAATACATTTACCGACAGCTATCGCTATCATGAAGTGCAAGGCACATACGAAAGTTACTGATATCACTTCCCAAGGTAACAATCTAGCAGATCGAACAGCCAAGCTTACAGCTCAGACTCCAGACATTCCAGTTAACATGACACAGACACTCACTCCAGATCCGACTACTTGTATGACAGTTAAGGACCCTACACAAGATGTCATAGACATACAGTTACATGCTACTCCCGAAGAAATCAAGAAATGGTCCGAACAAGGAGGGGTCCAGACAGATCAAGGATGGGTGACGAAGGGAAAAGCCACATGGTTTCTCCCCGACTCTATGGTTCAAGTCATTATTAATACCGCACATAGTCCAGCACATCTAGGAGAAAAATCTATGTTAGACAGTATCCAGAGCCTTTGGTTCAACAAGCACTTACGAGCTGCAGCCAAGCAGAAAGTCCGTACTTGTATGATATGTTGCCAGTTCAATCCAGGTAAAAGTGTCCCGGTGGAACAAGGTGGATTCCAACCCCCTGACCACCCTTTTGAAGTCCTCCAGATGGATTATATTCAGATGGAGCGATGTCGAGGTTTCAAGTATGTCCTCGTAGTTGTATGCGCTTTGTCCAGGTGGACAGAAGCATATCCAGTTCCAGATTACACAGCCGCGACCACTGCCAGGCAGTTGGTTCGTGAATTCTTTCCCCGCTATGGACTCCCTAGGGTCGTGTATTCTGATAACGGCCAGCCATTCTCATCTGAGCTTATGAAACATGTTTCCCTTCTGTTAGGGTACCAGTGGAAGTTCCATTGTGTGCGCCATCCTGAAGCAGCCGGTCTCGTAGAGAGACATAATCAGACATTGAAAATCCGCATTGCCAAAGTATGCAAAGAGAAAGGTGTAGACTGGCTAGTCGCCCTGCCAGTTGCCCTATTCTATATGCGGATGGTTGCACATTCCAGATCAGGTCTGTCCCCGTATGAGGTCTTATTCGGCCGACCCCCAAATATGTGGGGTACACCTAGACCCCGCAGTATTACAGATGTTTCCAGTAATATGCTGACAGATTACCTAGCTTCCTTGATGTCTGCCCTACACTCTTGTCGTTCACAGGTTGCCGCTGCATTCCCAGACAACACCGAGGTGAAACCGCATGAAGTCATTCCAGGAAGCCTGGTGTTGGTCCGGAATTTTGATCGTTCAAGTCCGCTGGAACCCCGTTGGAAGGAGCCTCGCCTAGTTTTGTTAACTACAAGGACCGCCGTGAAGTTGGAGGGCAGGAAGGGATGGGTCCACCTGTCCCACGTCAAAAAATTCCATGGACTTCGTGAAAAATCTTTTGCAAAGGACTGTTCCATTACTAAAGACTGCCTAAAAACAGACTCTGAACTTGATTCTGAACTCAAGCCCCCCCTGTTAGAGAAAACTCCGCAACAGGAGTATAAATTAAAACTCCGGTCTAGTAAATTAAGTCAGCCAGTTTAATTGTCTAAGTCCCTCTCGGGTGAAACGGTTAGACAGGTTCTGACATGTATGAGATAGACCCCCATAGTGAGAGAGTTAGTCAAAACTCTATGAGATGTATCGTTTTTCTAAGTTTCTTATTGTTTCTAAGTCTTATGGTTACCTGCACAAGTTATGCATTACATTTATGTTTTCCAAGTTCTCATGTAAACAAGTTTGCTAATGCTACAGTAGAGCACACATTTAGTGATCTGCCTCCTCACGAACTATCCTATCGTCTTGCTATGCGAAATAATACATTTATCAGAATGTTACACTATTCACACCAGACCAGCAATGCTACTAATTGTTGGGTGTGTGGTCGACTCCCCCCTTTCCAGACACCGAAGGGAGTTCTGCCACTCTTTCCTTATCCGTTTTCACATAATGGTTCGTGTGGAGCATGGTCCACTTTAACGTCATCCTCCATTGATATGTCCCTTCTGAATAGGACATGTTTTCCAGACAAGCAAGGTCTCTCCCATAGAACAGGGTTAGATCTAGAAAATGAAGTATATGATTTAGGTAATTATTCTTCGAATTTTATGGTCCTGAATGTTCAGTCTGATACTACTCCAGATTTGCCTGCTATTTCAGTACTACCAGTCAAAGGCGAATTATGTGTCAGAAAGAATGGTTCCGCACATGTAGGACATAGTGATTGTACTACTATTGTCGAGTATAGTGACAGTGGGAAATCTATTTTCAAAGCCTCACGTCATTCTTATTTTGTTTGTGGTCAGACTGCATATGTTCGTCTGCCCCTCGATTCGGATGGAACATGTTACATTGCCTTCCTACTGCCACCAGTTTTTCTAGCCCCATCTGATTATCACAGAAACACACATCTAGTACACGTCAGACATAGAAGGGAGATCGAGTCCCCAATTGTCGATCAAACTGAAACTACTCTAGAACAGTATCAAGACTTTAATAAAGGTTTCTTCTTCTTTATAGGACCTATCCAGAATAGTAAGTTAATACGTAGGTTAACCAGAACCCTTGAAGCAGTAGTGAATGAGACTACTTCCGCTCTAGGTAATTTAACTGAAGAGCAATCTGCTATGAGATTTGTCGTGCTCCAAAATCGTCTCGTTCTTGACGTCATACTGGCCGATAGAGGAGGAGCATGTAGAGTCATCGGATCTAGTTGTTGCATTTTTATTCCTAATAACGCACCGTCTGTTTATTCAGCTATAACCAGACTTCATAAAATTGCCCATCAGTTACACCAGAATCCAGGCACCTGGACATGGTCCGGTTGGCTCTGGAGTATTATATCTGCCTGGGGATGGAAAGTATTGTCATTTCTAGGTATTGCAGTAATGATCATATTCAGTTGCTGCCTCTGTATACAATGTGGCCCTGCGATTTGCGGCATGTGTGCTACCTCTTGTATTCCTAGTCCTAAATCCCGTTCCAAGACAATTCGAGACGAGCAAATGATGCTATATGAAATGATAGATGGTATCATGAATATTGATGTTTCCTGATGGAAACGTAGGGCACAAGGAGGGAATGTGGAAAAGTACATTTTGCCATGTTGTATGTGCCTACGTGTTTCCCCATATTTTGTTATATGTGCATGATCGATATGCATGTATTCCCCTCTGATCGATTAAACACGCAATTACAGTTGTGTCCATCTCTAGTATGCCAGTTTCCAGTCTTCGTGAAAGCAACGAATATCAAGCCTATGTAAACCTACGTTGCCACATTTTACAGTGTGCACGTTAATTCATTGAATTGTCCCCGTTTCTAGGCCTCAAAAGGGCCCGGACTCAGATTCAGCTCCTGTCTCCTGAATCCTCTTCAAGGAGCGATACAGCCCCCACCTGTATCCCTGACCCTTAGCTTACTTCTTGCCACGCAGTGCCCGGCCCGGCCTGGCTCTGCCTCCCAGTCTGCCAAGAATATGTTATGTTTCTAGTTATCAGTTCAGCCCTTCCTTCTCTGCATTCCTAAGCTACTGAATCGCATCAATAGTTTCCGTCATGGTCTAGCCTTTATGTCTCCATATAAGAGAAATACTGTATTAATATTCATGGAATATTCCTCACACACGCACTACATATAGAATAATGCATGCACCAGTCTTAATGTCTGTTAGCCTTTACCCTGATAACTTTTGGATTCTATCAACATGTACTCTAAACACCAGATACTAGATATGCCTGGGTACATGTCGCTCCGACACTCCAGACTTTAGTCTCCTCTTCTAGCGCAGAAGTCATAGCCCCCAGTTCTCCCTGGTAACACGTCATTGCCAGTTTGCGCGCACCACTAGGTTAGAGGTCCCAGCTGCTCAGGTAGCCCCCTCTATGTTTCCGCCCCTTTTATGACATATTCTGTTACGTTTGCATCACATGTCTATGTATACGCCCTGTACACGCCTTCTTGTTACATCATCTTACCCTTATCTTTCGCGACTGTTACGAACCACGCCTACTGCTACGCCTACTGTATTGAATGTAATGTATTTGTTTAAGTATATATACTGTACTCGCATATTAAAAGTTAGCCTATTCCTGTCCCCGGCAGCTGCCATCCTATTCCCGTACAGGCTGTCCTGTTCCTGTCCTTTATGCCTGATTAAAGCCTGTAAACTCCAGCTACCTCGAATCTTGACTCTTATTTATTGAGCTACCTGTTTATTGATTATTCTGAAAAATAGATCCGGTAATAAATTATTTATTTACCACAGATCAATCACCCATACACACACGTACCCACTCACCAACCCATACAGCCATTTCGACACCAACTGACAGACTGACACAGAGATCCAGCCAACCTAGTCAGTGACCTATATATTCACTGATACACCTAATCACTCAGGTATACAGTCTGTCATTCACCTACTGATACGGCACTCATACACCCACTGATTATTCATTACACATTGGTACATATATGTAACACGCATAAACATTCAAAAAACACTCAGTCACTGGATGATGTAATCAGTGATGTAATTTGTGATGTCACTGACCATGCCATGAGTGATGTAATATGTGTGGTCATATGAAGTGCATTGTGAGGGCACAATTTATATTAGCTAAGCTTACTAACAACTGCTGAATTTCTCTGGTGTTGTACGAGTAAAATGTCAACCGAACTATAACGTTCCTGTAACCTTTGGTCAGTGACATCACTGATGACATCATTGATGACATGTTAGGTGGGTAGTCGCCCAGTGCTGGCCCTCCTCTATGTGGATGATGCCGTTCTTATGGCCCATACTCCCCTGGCTTTACAGTCTCTACTTAATAGATTTGTTGAATTTATGCAGGATCACGACCTGCTAGTTAATCAATCTAAAACATTTATAATGAAGTGCGGCAGGAAAACCACTACCCGTTGTGATATAAAAATCAGGGACAGCAATATAGAATTTACAAATAGTTTTTCATATCTAGATGTCCCGTTTGACAAAGAAGGTACATAGAACTGTGCTATATCCACCAGAGAAATGCTTGCATGGCCTTATAAAACTTTGCCAGTACGTTGGGCACAAATCCTCCAGGGGAGATGATTATGATGTATAAGGCCAACTGTATTAGCATAGCATTATGAGGGGTGGGGATAAGAGGCATACAAAATGTACAGCTTTGGAATTGGTGGAGAATATATTTTTGAGGTATCTGCTTGCCACCCCCAAAAGCTCTCCTATATATGTTTGTCACACTCAGTTTAGGGTCCTATTTCTTACTGACCTAATCAGGATTCAACCCATATTACTTTGGCATATAGTCTGGACCTCAGAATATACCATCCTAAACTGCTATTATTGGGGATTGCCTAAAATCAACCCTGCTCAAATGTATCCCTTGGCTGGTATATACCCAATCTTTTTGTCAATACCTGGGGCATCCAGACTACTTTGAAAATCCTGATTCCCTAGTGTGAAACCTGAATCTGCTAAGTTGCCATGTGCCCCACCATCTTTGTGACTACAGCGTCCATTTCACCTCTGTCCCACTGACCACGTACAGGTCGACCTGCACTAAAGCTGACCTTCTCTCCGCACCCATGCTAAAATGTTCCAGGAATGTTGAGATGGCAGATGACCCCCCCCGGGGGTTCCATTCCTGTTCAAACTACACGGCAAGAGGCAGGTGATGTGCCTAAGGCTTAGACAGCCCCTTTCCAGCATCTAGCTCCGTGACAAAGGGCAGGTGATCCGTATCTCCATCCCGCAAGCTATATGAACTTTCTGCGTTCCTTCTCTGCGAAGGGAGTGTCCACGTCCTATAAAGGATGCTGCGTGCTCCTTGCAAATCGAACAGTCTCCCATTACCTACCTCCAGTGGGTCACGGACACTTTTCCATCTCTAGAGATTCCTGTGTAAGATTAATAAACCTGTGTTTCTACACTCCCAGTGGTGTGGTCTCCCATTTTTGACCGTACTTGGAGGAAGCTGTGGACTTGGGTGTTTCCTGCACCGCTGGGTGGTCTACTTCTAAGACCCCCGGTTCTACAATTGGTGCATCAACGAGGGGCTCCATCAGAGACTCGGTGGTCTCGGCTTGACGACCCAGGAAAGAAAGGAAGATCGGTAACTGAGGAGTGCACCTGCGGAAGGCAGACTTGAGTCTCCGCAGCAATCGTTGCCTGGATCTTCTTCCTACGATGGTGTCCTTGACTACAGTGGTCCCAGTTCTGACTGGAATAGTTTCTGGTCCGTCTAGCCTGTCTGGAGAATAAGGAGGAGAACCACCCGGGAGCTTAGAAACGCATCGGGTATTCTGGTAGGGTCGCTTTAAGCGACATAAAAAGAATTCTTATATACTGATTCAGTTATGCATGCATGTGTCTGTTTTTCTGTTTTATGGTTTCTGATTCGATCTTTGCAAAGACCGAAGGACAGGTAATGTGTTCCTGATTGGGAACTGTCTGGTTTCTGAGAGAAATATTATTTAAGTACAGCGAACATGCCTGCTTTTAGTAAGTTTTGTAAACTCTGTTGTTGTTGCTCGAGCAGTCAGGATGTGTTAGAAGAAAGTCAGCCCGCCCCTCCAGAGGGGACCCCTAATAAAGAGATGTACATCAAATATGGTATTTCCGGTCTAATTTATACTAAATTATGGCGGAAATACATAAAAAATAATGCTGAGTTACAGTGGCCAGAATTCGGTTCTTTTGAGGTACCTAAACTTACATATTTGGAAGAGCAGTTGCATAGACGGAAGGTGCGAACGAGTTTGTTTGATTCCTTTGGTCTATGACGGAAAGAAATTGATGAAAGAAAGAGAAGAGCTCAAGCTAGAGAGAATGAGATACTCAGAAAAACTGCTCAACAGGAAATAGCAGCCCTTAGAGGGCGAGAAATAGAGAGAAATATTGAAGGATGTGATAGGGAACACCGACTTAACACAACAGGACAGTACCCCTTACTGCCCCCAAAAATTGACGAAGACGATGCTATGTTGCTTTTTAGACCTCCCGCTTATCATGAGACACAGCAATTGATATAGCTGCAGCCAGCACCTGCCCAGAACGCTTCCATTTCTGATGCCCCAACCCAAAGAGCTCAGGTGGAGGTACCTGACCCAGAGACTGAAACCCTTGCCCCTGCAGTTATTCCTAAAACTGTAAAGAAATATGACAAAAAGGGACTCCGAAAAGAGGTTAGAGATGCAGGCAGCAGTTATGATTCCGACCCGGGTGAGTATAAAAGGTCACATTCTCCTAGACTCGGGGACGTGGAAAAGAAAAAAATAGATTGCATAGCTTACAAACTAATTACAGACTGTTCCTCCCCTTCAGACATCCATGCCGCAGCAGAAGACCAGGTACATTCAACAAGAAAGAGCTATTTTTTAGAAAGAATGGCTTACCACCTTATGGCCAAACAGGAGGACCAAAGGGTGGAAGTACCGCTTGATTTCCGGAAAATGTATAGGCGCTTGCACAATGGTGAATCTACAGAAAATGACAGAGATGCATTACTAGCAATAATAAAAAATACTCTGCATTCCAAAAGTCAGACAGAGGGTATTGTTCAGATGCAAGTCAAAGAGGCTGCCCCATCTATGTCCCTCCGCGGGGTACTGAGACAGTCCTGAATAACCCAGATGACGCAAATGCCTGTTCCAGATTAATATTTAGCTTTGTATATACTCCTTGGACAAAGGCTGAGATGTTACAGTTACGAAAAGATATACATGACATCAGAAAGAATCCTACGGGATTCTATGAGAGTGTCAAGCAGATACTGAACACTTATAACTTGACCCTAATTGACATCACTCAATTTTTGGGCCTTATATTCCCAGCCGAGCTTTGGAAACTGCTCAGATATGTTAACGATCAGGCAGCTTTCTGTGCTACATGGGAAGACTTTAAAACAAGGGAAAAAGAGAGAAAACATGGTAAAAAGCCACATGAAGATATATTAGCACTGCCGAAAAGACTGTTAGCCAAACTAAAAACTATCGCTCCAGAGAGAAAGGTAGATCGGACCCTTCTCAATGCTTGCAAACAGAATACTGCTGAATCAGTCTCTGATTATTTTACTAGACTAGGAAAGGCATATACCGATTTCAGTGGTCAGGATGTCGAGACTGAAACTGGTCGCCACCTGCGTATTCAGACTTTTGTTAAAGGGCTCTGAGCAGCAGTGGGCAACAGGCTTATGGCCAGGGAAAGTAGCTGGCCAGCGGCAACGCCCGCCACTATATTGACAATGGCACAATATTACGATGCTCAGTACAAAAACACAGAAGAAGAAAAGGAGACTAAAAAGAAGAAATTAAAAGAACAAATGTTGCTTAGCCAGTTGGACATTATTTGTGTCGCAAGGGCGATTAGGGGTGTCTGTCAGCAAAATGCCAGGTTCACCCCGAAAACACAAAACACTCCAGTACAGAACCAGCAATCATACCGATCTGGTCCCCAGTCTACTGATATTTGTGCCTATTGCAAGAAACCGGGACATTGGAAGAAGGATTGCCTGATATTAGCTGATAACATTGCCACAGGCAAAACGCAACCGCGACAGTTCAACAGCCCCTCCCGACCCCAATATCAATATAGAGGCAACAGGTTTGATAATAATTCAGAACTCCAGGCTACCCTTCAGCCTTATGCTGAAGATGATACTAAGATAAGCCCAGCATATTGGTCAGAATAGGGAGGTCAAAGATGGGGAAAGGAACCAGTGGAGGTACTTGTAGATCGACAGGGACCCTATGTTACAGCATCGGTGGCTGCCGCTAAAGGATGTTTCCTTGTGGATACAGGAGCATCCCGCAGCACCTTGACCACCCCACTGATTCCGAGGGCTCCTCCATCCGACAAACTAATTACATCGACTGGGTTCGATGGTAAGCCCTCTGTGAACCCTCTTTCCAAACCTACGCCATTCTCCATCAACAGTGCTGACACTTCTGCAACATTCTTGCTATCACCAGATTGTCCTGAGAATCTCATGGGATTGGATCTGTTAAAACATTACCGTGCCACTATCAGATGGTCCCCAGATAATGTTAGAGTCATTCTGTATGACAATGTTTCCCCATGCCAACTGTCTGTACAGCTACTCCAACTTCCCGACATTCAGGAAGATTTAGCTACCATCCCAAACACCTTATGGGCAACTTCTGAGACTGATGTTGGTACTATCCAGATGCCACCAGTTCACAACACTGTCAGGGAAGGTGCACACTTGCCTAGATTACCACAGTATAAAATATCTAAAGAGGGAGAGCTCGCGCTACAAAAAATTGTAACAGACCTCATTCAGGCTGGCGTGGTGGAACAGATTCCTTCCAACGTCTGCAACAGCCCCATTTTGCCGGTATTAAAACAATTGGCTACACACCAAAAGGTGTACAGATTTGTGATTGACTTGCGGGCCATTAATAAGATAGTAGTACCACAATTTCCACTAGTTTCAGACATAACTACTATCCTCACCATGATTCCACCTACAGCCACAGCCTTTACAGTAATCGATTTAAAAAATGCATTTTTTTCCATCCCATTCATGAAGACTCGCGTTTTCTTTTTGGCTTCACCCTAATGAACAGATTGTATAGATTCTGTTGCGCCGCTCAGGGCTATACAGAAAGTCTGAGCATTTACAGCCAAGCATTGAAAAAACAACTTGACCAGGTCCATCTCACAGAGGGAGTGACTCTTATTCAATATGTAGATTACATTTCGTTAGCAGCAGATACTACCCAATTGGCTCGACAGGCATCATTACTGACCCTCAAATTCCTTGCTGGACATGGCCACAAGGTATCCAAAGACAAATTGCAGTATTGTACAAAACAGGTGACTTACTTAGGTCACCTGTTGTCTAAGGAGGGATGCACTCTTATACCAGACAGGATTCAGACTATTTTGAATTTCCCTACTCCAACCACCCAAAAAGACGTGAGAGCACTAATAGGTTTCACCTCCTTCTGTAGACAGTGGGACCCTAATTTCTGATGACTAAAGATGTTTCTGATCCTATTCCCTGGACATCACCAACCCCAGTCTTAGGTACACCTGATTATCCAAAGCCATTTTTTCTCTTTTTACACGAATAGTCAGGTTCTGCCCTCTCACTTCTCTGTCAAATGCATGGTACACACAAACGACCCTGTGCCTATTTTTCTGCTGTTTTGGATCCAGTTGCCCAAGCTTTGCCTACCTGTCTACGCGCTGTAGCAGTTGCTGCTGTGGCAGTGCGCCAGACAGAGGGTATAGTTCTAGGGTCCCCATTAACAGTTCTGGTACCACATGCCATTGATATTCTGTTGAATAAAACCAAAAACCCACACCCTACTAGTGCCCGACTGTATGGATACAAACTCACCCTGTTAAATGCGCACATAACTATTCAACGCTGTACCACTCTGAATCCCGCTACACTCTTACCACTACCTGATAGCGACCCCCTCACTCAGCCACCCCATCATGATTGCGTATTCCGAACAAAAGGGAAGGGTGGACCTTAAAGACACAGCCTTACCAGATGCAGATGGCCACCTGTGGGTAGACGGTTCTTGCCTGAAACTCCCGAATGGCACCACATCTGCAGCCTATTCTGTCACAACAGCATTTACAGTAGTTGAGACTGCCCGAATATTACAGAAATCAGCCCAAGCGGCAGAGATAACAGCACTTACGCGCGCTTGCATCCTCAGTACAGGCATGACTGTAAACATCTACACTGACAGTCAGTATGCTTTTGAAGTGGTACACAATTTTGCACTACTGTGGAAAGAAAGAGGGATTCTCACTTCTCATGGGACGCCTATACAACATAGTGAATTGGTTAAAGCCCTTTTGAAAGCCATCACTCTCCCTGCTAAGTTAGGGGTGATCAAATGCGCGGCACACAAGTAAGTTATTGACGAAGTAGGGCAGGGGAACGCTCTGGCCGACAGCACGGCCAGGAACACCAATGTACGTCCTAAAATCACAAACTGAGAAATGGCATGATGCCAGGCAACGGATTATTGACATACAAGAATCTGCTGCCATAGAAGAAAAAGAACAGTGGAAAACAGATGGTATGTTAGATGAGGAAGGATGTTCAAGATCTCAGGCTACTCTTAGGTGGAAACTACCAACAGCATATATTATTCCCTTACTTACAATGACACATTTACCTGCACACATTGGGTCCCAAGCTATGTATACTATGCTCAAGGAAGTATGGGACCATCCCAAATTGAGACCCCTGGCCGAGCGATTTGTCAAGCACTGTCTGACCTGTTTAAGATACAATGTGGGATTTGCACTGCCCTCTGCCCCTTTAGAAGTCCTTCAGATGGATTATATCCAAATGAACAGAGTTAACCGCTACAAGTATGTCTTGGTGGTGGTCTGTGCATTCAGTAAATGGATGCAAGCATACCCCACTAAGGATAATACTGCCATTACTACAGCTAAAGTACTCCTGAAGGAATTCTTTCCCCGGTATGACCTTTGTAGATTGATGCAAAGTGATCGAGGATCACATTTTATCAGCCTGTCAGTCAAACATATCTTGAAGGTATTGGGGGGTCGAACAAAAATTCCACACTGCATTTAACCCCCAGGCAGCAGGATTAGTGGAACGTTATAATGGAATCCTGAAGGAGAAATTAGCTAAGATAACAACTGAGACAGGATTGAATTGGGTAAATGCTCTACCTCTAGCTCTGCTGTCTATACGATCAGTTACACATTCTAAGTCACACCTTACACCCCACGAGGCCGTTTTTGGTAGACCTATGAATATTTGGAATGCCCCATCTCCGAAATCCCTGACTGACCTTCCCCAGGACGTGTTGACTGATTGTCTGTATGAACTCAATAAAACAATGTCTTTACTCCATGAACAGGTCCGGGCCTCCGTCACAGACAGATCTCAGGGCCCTGGCCATGATATCAAACCCGGCGACTTCGTCCTGGTAAAAAACTTTGCACGCATCCAGTCTCTGCAGCCTCGCTGGAAGGGTCCCTTGCAGGTACTGCTGGGGACCAGAACGGCCTTGCGAGTGGAGGGAAACAAATCCTGGATCCATGCCTCCCACAGCCGAAAAGTGGATCCCATAACTGAAGACAACTTGAAAGTACACAAAGAAGTTCTGACCCACAACAGACCAATAGACTGTGACTCAAATTCTGAACCTGAACTAGAACTTTGTGACGAGGGAACAGACAGATACTACCTCCGATCCAAGGCTAAGCTGAAAAACCAGCCCAGCTCCAAGGGCCGTTAGTACTCCATTGTCCATTGCTGCAGGGCAGTAGTAAAACCTGACTGAGGGTCCTGGGTACCCCTAGTAGTGGGTTACCGGGGCAAATATTGGTCAGTGAAGCAACCAACAACTATCGACGGCTATCAGGGACATTGCAGTACTCTCGGGACACTTGTAGAGCTATCATGGCTGGAGGTTACGATAATGTGGGACCAATGTCCCCAAAACCCAGGTATGTTACGATCCATCCTATTCATGAGTACCAAAGACTACGCACCCCCTTGAACAATGATTACCAACAAGGGCCATCATCCAGGTCTGCCAATGTTCCCCGCGATGAAGAAAACAGTCAACGACACGGGAACGGTATGAATCCAGAGGCCACATGCACCCGTAGTACTACCCCCACCCTGAAAAAAGCTAGAATGAGAGTTTACAGTACCCGGACAATAGTACTGATTGTCCTGGGTACTTTAGCTGTTCTGTTCCGTGTAGTGTTCTGGATTATTGAAGAAACAGCTCCAGCCCATCACACTGTCCTGCCTCACACCTCACAACCATCAGAAGTTCCTGAACATTCGTATGTTCCGTGGCCTGATTCCCACTTCAACAGACATTCTGAATTCAGTAATAATACTTTCATCCAAATGCTGCACCAGTTCAATCAAGTTGCGGGTGCAACTGACTGTTATGTTTGTGGACTTCTACCTCATGTAACTCAACACACTGTACAGTTCCTAGTGTTCCCTGCCTCGCCTGCTTATACTTGCACTCTGATGTACAACCTGACAAACGTCTTTCCCTCACGTGGCGCCACTGGCAACCTTACCACATTCTAGCCCTTTCTTTGGACATTCCATGCCCACAAAAATACCATCTGTAATGTCTCTGACTTAGCACCAATGAGTACCATTATGTCCACCCCTATGGGAGGTACGTGGGGTTACACTTTCGTTACCATTCGAGCAAATACAGTTGCCATTTCTGTCACGGCACGCCCTGGTACATTATGTCTGTAAGGCCAAGGAAAAACACCCATAGGAGTCAGTCTATGCAATACCACGATGACTTATGACAATTTTACCACATTTCTCCGCCTTCCTTCTCCTGTGGAGAAGTGTGGCTCACTGGTTAGAGTAGGCAGACCTGGAAGCAGAGGTCAACCTGGGACCAGGGTTCAATTCCCGGCTCGGCGGGGTCTTGAGTCCTAAAAAATGTCCATGGACTCGACAATTCTCGCTCCGGTGCCTACTCGATTCACGGGTTCACACTCTGTGACTCTGGGCAATAGCTTGCTTAATCTCCACAACGGCCCCTCGCGGCGGGATGCCTGGCTTTCACCTTGCGGATACCCTGCCAGGGTTATCTCACAGGGGAATACCAGGACGGGTTCCCTAAGCAAGCGCTTAGAAACCGCTTGGTGATTTGCGCTATATAAATTCCTGTACATTTACATTTACATTTCCTACAGGATTGCATTTTGTGTGTAGAAACAAAGCTTACACATGGTTACCTCCTGACTGGAGTGGTACGTGCTACGTTGCATTCCGCTTACCACACGCTTTCATCAGAGACGATGTGTTCCACCACCAAAGAAGACAATTGCCAGATGTGGAACAGACAGACACCACAGGTCAACTGTTCTATGATGCTATGAAAGGACTGTTGCTGTACTGGGTCCTATGTCCAAGAGCCTCCAAATCAGAAGACTAACCAGAGTCCTTGAAGCAACAATTAATGTGACTGCAGGAATACTGACCAATTACTCTGCCCAACTCGATGCCAGCCGCATGGTTGCCCTCCAAAATCGTATGGTGCTGGACGTCATCTTAGCGGACAGGGGAGGAGCCTGCCACATCATCGGCGCAAGCTGTTGTGTGTATATTCCTGATTCGTCAGTGTCAGTATATGATGCTATCTCCAAGCTTCACCGAATTGCCTCGAAATCCATCAAAAAACTGAAACTCCCTGGTCTTGGAGCTCTGGATTCTGGCAACTACTCGTCTCCTGGGGTTGGAAAATGACAAAAATCTTACTGATTGTGCTAGCTCTCCTGTTCTTCTGCTGCCTGTGCATCCACTGTGGCCCGCACTCTGTTCTATCTGTGCTGTCGGATGTACACCACCTACCACGCTGCCTCAATGGACCAAAGATAGTAAAATACTGTATCAACAAGCTGTAGACGAGCTTATGCTGATCAATATTGACTGAGGTGTTGCCCATGGCAAAAGGAGGGACTGTGAAACCTGAATCTGCCAAGTTGCGATGTGCCCCACCATATTTGTGACTACAGCATCCATTTCACCTCTGTCCCACTGACCACGTACAGGTCAACCTGCACTCTAGCTGACCTTTTCCCCGCACCCATGCTAAAATGTTCCAGGAATGTTGAGATGGCAGATGACCTTGCCCGGGGGTTCCATTCCTGTTCAAACTACACGGCAAGAGGCAGGTGATGTGCCTAAGGCTTAGACTGCCCCATTCCAGCATCAAGCTCCGTGACAAAGGGCAGGTGATCCGTATCTCCATCCAGCAAGCTACATGAACTTTCTGTGTTCCTTCTCTGCGAAGGGAGTGTCCATGTCCTACAAAGGATGCTGTGTGCTCCTTGCAAATCGAACAGTCTCCCATTACCTACCTCCAGTGGGTCACGGACACTTTTCCATCTCTAGAGATTCCTGTGTAAGATTAATAAACCTGTGTTTCTTCACTCCCAGTGGTGTGGTCTCCCATTTTTAATGTACTTGGAGGAAGCTGTGGACTTGGGTGTTTCCTGCACCGCTGGGTGCTCTACTTCTAAGACCCCCCGGTTCTACACTAGTAGCTATTGGTAGAATAACATTAAAAAATGAATGCACCGTGTACTTAAATAATATTAGGTTGACAGCCAAACTACTAAAATCCTCTGTTTTAAAAAATCAACTTATCTTAACAAGTCATGACATGCAGCTATATCTGAAAGATGTATCGTATGCAAGGCACAGATTCATCCTGACTCATTATAGAATGGATATTTCCCATCGGCTGGTAAGCTTCCCTGAACCTAAAGATTGGTCACTAAATTTAAGCAATTGCCCTTATGATGGCATGATGCCTCAGAGCACCATGCACATTGTACTTTGTTTTAAATTTTATAAGAAGGGGAGAAAACATTACATCCTACCTCTCCTAAGGACCTTACAGTTCACACAATGTCGTCCTGCATATCTTTTCTTGCAATTACTGCCTACTGTTCAGATCTGTTGTGGAATGTCAAGCTTTCAGTGGGCTGTGTTTTTTATGCTCGAAAGAATACTTTTACAGATGATATGACTAGTTTTGTATAGTATTTTACAAAGGATTAACTGATACCGGATGCTTTAATATATATATTTTTTTAATAACAATTGATATGAACTATACTACAAATAATGGTTTTTAAGAAACTTTAAAAAAATTATATTATGAAATAGAACAGAGGACTAATAGAAAATAGTTAGGCAGTAATACATAAACAACCCTTAGTTGAGGTTTTTGCACTTCTTCATTTTCACTTTTACTCTGTGTTAAATCAAACATGTTAAAACAATGCATGGATGCTATAAATGAAGGACATTAGGGCCTAATGATTATTCAAATGAATGATTTTAAAATATATTATCAAAAATATGTCAGATTTTAATTGCATTTTTAGGTATCTTTTTATTGCACTTTTATGGTCTAATTTATTTAGATCGAAAGAAGTTGTTACAGTCTGACTGAGCGGATATGTCATTGGGTGTATTAGTGAGTGAGATGGTGTATGAGTGGCTTTATGGGTGACTGAGTGGATGTGTGTGTAGGCCTACGAATCATTGAGTGGGTGTTTAAGTACTGGTGTGGGTGTGTCAATGGTTTTGACAATGGTAGTGTGAAAGTTGGAGTGGGCGTATTAATGATTATATTGGGGTGTCAGAGATTCTGTGGATGATATCCTCAGTGATGTCATTTGAGATGTCATCAGCGATGTCACTGACCAAATCATGAGTAATGTAATATGTGAGGTCATAAGCAGTGCATGGCAGGGGTGCAAGATATAGTTAGCTCAGCTAACTATACCTGCTGAATTTCTGGTTTTGAACAAGCGAAATGTAAGCCTAACTATAACGTCTCTGTAACCTTTGGTTTTTTCAGTGAATATATATATATATATAATATTTATATATAATATATATTACCTACTGGCGGTCGCCAGTAGGTAGTTATAGTTAGGACCTATTTTCCATAGGAAATCCGCAACATTCTATTTGACATAACTTTGGCGCCGGTTGACAAATGTTCGCAAAATTTTCAAAACTAATGGCCAGCTCCGGTCCGCTCCTATCCTAAAAAGTCTCGGGGTGATTCGTGAAGCGGAGGCCGAGAAAAAAGGGGGGTCCCAAAACGTGTTTTCCCCATGCAATTTTCCATAGGAACCGTTCATTGCGGCTACAGCCCGAACTGCTGAATGGAATTACACCTAATTTGGCGCTAGTCCTTGGTTCAGACTCACACCTTTTGCTTAAATGGTGTAATGTTGTTCAGTAGTTTTTTAGATATTAAAGGACAAAAATACATATATATCTGGGCAGAGCCTAACGACACATATCATTGTGAGATCTCATTGGCTGTCAGCACTTCATCCAAGACGTGTTGGCAGCCATCTTGGAACCAATATACATGATAGCACCTCATTAAAAAGCATTGCAGTTAATAGAAGGTGTTATGACTTTTGTTACATTATAAATCGTTTGTTGATGGAACCATACTCATTTTAGGAATTGTGGTGTGCTCTAAGGTGATTTTACCATGTGAAAAAGCCTTCTGCTGGGATATCATGAATCATGTTTGAGAGAAAACTATTTTCTCATGCTTTTGCCACAGATGTTTGGAAAGTGATCTATAAGCTAAACTGAGAGCATATTTTCTGTAAATTCACATTACCTTTCTCAGTTATGTGAGAATGAAGTCTGACATTCTTAGTAAAACATGTCCATCCAACAAGGGAAGAGACTGTCAGTTGATTCCTGTGTGTTCTACTGCAGCTTCACAGAGTGTTCTAAAGAACAACTAGAGTGCTAACAGCCTTAAAACTTGTGACAAAAGTATAGCACACCTGAATCCATCTTGATTGGAATAAAGTGGTAACTCTTAAGACATTTAATTTAAAAAGGAACAAAATGAGGGGGTTCATTTTGCCATAGAAATGATTAGTGCTGCAGAAAGAAAAATTAGGGCACATTTTGACTTCTCAAATTCTCTTCTATTTCATTAAAAAAATCCTAACATGCAGACTGAAACATGTAAATGTAGGTGTACTTATATAGCGCAAACCTGTCACCCAAAGGGCATCCTGGCGCTTGCTTAGGGAACCCGTCCTGGTATTCCCCTGTGAGAAACCCCGGCAGGGTGTCCACAAGGTGAAAGCCAGGCATCCCGCCGCGAGGGGCCGTAGTGGAGATTAAGCAAGCTATTGCCCAGAGTTGCAGAGTGTGACCCCGTGATTCGAGTAGGCACCGGAGCGAGAATTGTCGAGTCCGTGGAATTTTTGAGCCCGAGACCCGCCGAGGCGGGGAATTGAACCCTGGTCCACGGTCGATCTCAGCTTCCGGGTCTGCCGCCTCTAACCACTGAGCCACACTTCTCCGGAACATGTACTTTCAATACCAGCAGCAGACTTCCCTGGTGAGCAGTAGCTTTACTACAGTGATCTAATGAGCAACTAGAGTGATAACATTCAGAATTTATGGCAAATGTGTGACACATCTGAATGCCTTCTTGATGGAACCATAGTAAAACACTGAAAATATTTCCTACTGAGGATACTGTAGTAAATGAGGAAATTAGAAACCTTCATAACAAATAAGTCTCCCAAGATGGCCGCCAGAGACAAAAGAGCCCAAATGTAGCACAAATATCACCCAGATGTAGCCCAAGTCTAGCCCAATGTCCCAGAGTTTTCTAAAGACAAAAGTATAGAACACCTGAAGCCATTATGATTGGAATAAAGTGGTAACACTTAAAACATTTAATTTGCAAAGGAACAAAATGAGGGGCTTCATTTTGCCATAGAAATTATGATTAGTGCTGCAGAAAGACAAATTAGGGCGCATTTTGACTTCTCAAATCCTCTTCTATTTCATAAAAAAATTCTAACATGCAGACTGAAACATGCACTATGAATACCAGCAGTAGACTTCCCTGGTGAGCAGTAGCTTTACTAGTGATCTAATGAGCAACTAGAGTGCTAACAGCCTTAAGACTTGTGACAAAAGAATAGCACACCTGAAGCCATCTTGATTGGAATAAAGTGGTAACTCTTAAAACATTTAATTTAAAAAGGCACAAAATGAGGGGATTAATTTTGCTATAGAAAGTATGATTAGTGGTGCAGAAAGAAACCTTAGGGCACATTTTGAGTGACTTCTCAAATCCTCTTCTATTTCATTAAAACAATTCTGACATGCAGACTGAAACATGTACTTTCAATACAGGCAGCAGACTTCCCTGGTGAGCAGTAGCTTTACTACAGGGATCTAATGAGCAACTAGAGGGCTAACATTCAGAATTTATGGCAAATGTGTGACACATCTGAATGCCTTCTTGATGGAACTACAGTAAAACACTGAAAAGGTTTCCTACTGAGGAGACTGTAGTAAATGAGGAAATTAGAAACCTTCATAATGAATAAGTCTCCCAAGATGGCCGCCAGAGACAAAAGAGGCCAAATGTAGCACAAATATCACCCAGATGTATCCAAAGTCTAGCCCAATGTCCCAGAGTGTTCTTAAGACAAAAGTATAGAACACCTGAAGCCATCGTGATTGGAATAAAGTGGTAACACTTAAAACATTTAATTTGCAAAGGAACAAAATGAGGGGCTTCATTTTGCCACAGAAATTATGATTAGTGCTGCAGAAAGAAAAATTAGGGCACGTTTTGACTTCTCAAATCCTCTTCTATTTCATTAAAAAAGTTCTAACATGCAGACTGAAACATGCACTTTGAATACCAGCAGCAGTCTTCCCTGGTGAGCAGTAGCTTTACTAGTGATCTAATGAGCAACTAGAGTGCTAACATTCAGAATTGATAGCAAATCTGTGACACATCTGAATGTCTTCTTGATGGAACCATAGTAAAAAACAGAAAGTATTTCCTACTGAGGAGACTGTAGCAAATGAGGAAATTAGGAAACTTCATAACAAATAAATCTCCCAAGATGGCCACCAGAGACAAAAGAGCCCAAATGTAGCACAAATATCACCCAGATGTAACCCAAGTATAGCCCAGTGACAGTATGTCCCAGAGTGTTCTAAAGAACAACTAGAGCGTTAACAGTCTTACTTATGACAAAATTATGGAACACCTGAAGCCATCTTGATTGGAATAAAGTAGTAACACTTAAAACATTTAATTTGCAAGGGAACACAATGAGGGGCCTCATTTTGCCATAGAAATTATGATTAGTGCTGTAGAAAGAAAAATTAGGGCACATTTTGACTTCTCAAATTCTGTTCTATTTCATTAAAAAATTCCTAACATGCAGACTGAAAAATGCACTATGAATACCAGTATCAGACTTCCCTGGTGAGCAGTAGCTTTACTACAGTGATCTAATGAGCAACTAGCGTGCTAACATTCAGAATGTATGGCAAATGTGTGAAACATCTGAATGTCCTCTTGATGGAACCAAAGTAAACAAGCATTGAAAATGCAATAGGTCTCGCCCTAATTTAAGTTAAAGCAATTCTGTTTGTAATTAGGTGGCTTTTTAGCTTTGCTTTTATTAGTGTTTTTCAAACTTTCATGTACATAACATGCATATGTATGCGTATATGTATATGTACATTTATGCATGCATTTATATTTGTATTTATATAGATATGCAGATTATATATATGTTTCTATTTGTATGCATGTATATATATACACATACATATATATAAATGCATATATATGCATATATATATGTGCATATGTGTGCGTGTAGAGAGGTAGAGAGAAGTAGAGAGGCTAGAGGTGGAGAGGTAGAGAGGTAGAGGTAGAGAGGTAGAGAGTAGTAGAGAGAGAGGTAGAGAGAGGTAGAGAGGTAGAGAGTAGAGAGTGGGTAATAGAGAGTAGAGAGTAGAAAGTGAGTAGTAGAGAGTAGTAGAGAGAGTAGTGGAGAGTGAGTAGTAGAGAGTAGTAGAGTGAGTAGTAGAAAGTGAGTAGTAGAGTAGTAGAGAGTGAGTAGTAGAGTGAGTACTAGAGAGTAGTGGAGAGTGAGTAGTAGAGAGTAGTAGAGAGTGAGTAGTCAAGTCAAGGAAAGCTTTATTCTGCTGCTATATAAAACAGTCATAAAAGCACAACTTAAAAACACAACATATTATTTACAGATAAAAAACAAAATGAAGTCAATTTTTACAATACTATTCCAGTAAAATAATACTTTTCCTAATGTAAAATGCAGCTTTTAAAAACTGGGCTACCCTCCATGCTATATGCTTATTCTCTAGCAATTGGAGCTGAAGCATTGTTTCACGGCACCGCCTAATCCCAAGTTTTCTTAAAACGGGTATAATCCAAACTTTCCGACGCTCATGATAACATTTACAAAATAGGACTAAGTGCATTGTAGATTGGTTAGAGGTGTTATCGCAGGGACACAATGATAGAATACAAGACCTATCCTTTATCTTTGGGAATGTCGTCAGCCTATAAATAATGCCCTATCTTAACCTGGTAATGAAAAATCTGTCAAAGGTTCCAGGTTCCAGAGATAAATAGGGCTACATTCCTAGGGTAGTACATAACAACTGATGATTTCTCACTGTTATTTTAGTTGCAGATTCTTCATATAATCTTGTGGCGTCTAACAACTGCATTCCCTTGTTTTTTAGTGTCTTTCTTGTAATAATCATCATTGACGATGGGGTGGTAAAGTATTCGAGGTGGCCCAAATGTTCATAAAGTCGTGTACGTATTTAATCCAGGGGATTCTATAGGCCCCATCCAGTTTTAGGATATCTTTTAAAATTTCTCTGTTCAGCTCTGTCTGATCCTTACTCCAGACTCTATGCCACAAGAGGATTGGCTCTAGTTGTGCCAGATCTGCTATGTGATGAAGAGCCAACTCCTCGTGACAGATAAAGATGGAAGTGCTTGGGGGGACAGAGAGGATATACCTTATGAAGGCATTTTCAATATTTTGCAAGGGGTTGATATCGACAAAGCCCCACGCCCCGGCTCCATAAATGGCCATAGAAATACAGTGGCTTTATATATGTGTAACAGCTCTAAAGGCCATTTTCTACCTAACTTCTTTGCGAAGTTTGATAGTGCCGCAGTTGATCTAGCGAAGGCTGGGTTTTTTTCAGATTTGGCTTGGGCCCAGGAATCTTGATAGTTAAAAAATACACCTAGGTATGAGAAGTATTTTGTGAATGCTAACTTTTTCCCATCAATGAACATTTCACAGGTCTTCTGCAACCCCCTGCTTGCACCTCATGACATACGTCTTGGTTATATTAGTTTAAACACCAAGATCACCCATAAATGTGCTAAAAATGTCCAGGGCTATCTGGAGGCCATTTTGCGTATGAGTCATCAGTACGGCATCGTCCACGTAAAGAAGCGCGAGAATCGATCGGCCACCCACTTGAGGAAAATCTTTGCCCTGGGACAACAATGCACCTTCAGCCCGTTTATGTGAACTTTAAAAAGGAAGGGGGCCAGCACACAACCTTGTCTGACCCCTCTTCTGATAGGGAAAGCTTTAGTGCATTCTCCCTTCTGGCCAAAATGGACGCTCGCTGATGCGTCAATATACAGTCGGCGTAGGAGCGTGATTATTTGTGGATCAACCCCCACCCCTTCAAGGACCTCCCACAGCCTATTGTGCTTTACTGACTCAAAGGCCGCAGTTAGGTCGACGGAGGCCAGATAAAGGCTACCCTTTTTTGCTCTTGTATACTTGCCTATCAATAAGGTGAGGTTTAAGGACTGCTCGATGGTACCCAGGCTATTGCGGAACCTGTACTGTAAATCTGATAAAATCTTTTTTCCCTCAGCCCAAACTGCTAATCGCTCCAAGATAACCCTCCCTAGTACCTTAACCGTAGAATCTAGGAGGGGGATAGGTCAATAACAACCGGGATCTTCGCGATTACCCTTTTTAAAAATTGGGATAATTATAGATTTTGCCCAAGTGGGGGTAAGAGTGGACCTTTTACTGACATTAAATACCTGGGTTAGTATGGGCCCCCACAATATGACATTATGTTTGTACAGGTCAACTGGTGCCCCATCAGGCCCTGGTGCTTTTCCGCCTGCACTTTGCTCCAGAGCCCTAATTACCTCCTCCAAGGTGATTTCTAGGTCAATATTTTCCCAGTCATTTGGAATCCGAACTTCCGGGTAGCTGCCTAAGACCCCCTGGTCACTGTATAATTTGGAAAAATGGGCAATCCATACTTCTTCCGTAATCGCGATCTCCACTGAGGGACCTATGCTAGGGGCTAAGAAAGGGTTCTCACTACCTTCCAAAAGGTTGTACTGTCTTTCAGCTCTGCCGCGTTGTGTAAAGAGTCCCATGCCTCATTACGGAGGGATTGTTTTCTTTCTTTAATAGCCCTCCTATAATCTAATCTAGCTTGTGTGATATTGGGCAGCGATCTTGGCTTGGTATGCAGTACCTTTTTTAGGTTTGAGTATGCCCTAGAACACCTCGAATTAAACCATCCATGATGTTTGGGCCTATTTTTGAGCTGCACTATCATTAGATTTCTGACTACCCAGGTCATTTCTACAGAACAGTTCACTATAGTTATAACCTGGGTGTCATCACTTATGCAAGTTTCTATCTCTACCCTACACTTCTCTAAAACATTTCTAGTTAGCAGATTTGGGTTGACCTTAGACCACTTTAGTGAGAGTCCATTTACTCATTTCACTTCTAACATTCCCTGCATGCAGGTATTTAGGTTGTGCTTATTCTGAATACACTTGCTTGTATTAAATTTTAGTAGAAGGGGGTAATAATTGCTTAGGGCGACATCCCCAACCGCACTAGATAGTATCACCTGGGCACATGTAGCTGAAATCAATATAAAATCAATTGTGGTGGCATGGCCTCTTCCATTAAATGTGGGCAGAAAACCTACTGGGGGTTTAAGATCTCCTTAACAAATGCCAGATCTCATTTTGAAATAAGATCATTAAATATATCCCCAACTTAGAATGAGTGAAGTGTGTACAGCTATCCTCATTGTTGTAAGTACCACTCAATCTATTATCTGAATTATGGCATACTCCAGTTAAAATCACCCATCAGCAAGATCATTATGTCTAAGTATGGGCGAATTTCGCGGATCCGCGGTCCGCGAATTCGCGTGAAATGGCAAAAAAAGTCTGCGAATTCACGGATTTTCCCGCGAAATCGCGGATTTTTTTTGCCATTTCCAATAATAGGATGTCGTGTACCCTAGTGTGTGTGTGTGGCGGGGCCAAACGGGTGGGGCTTCCATGCTAGTTCACATGCCTCTTGTTTATAAAGGGTCAGAGACCGAGCAGAGCAGCAGATGAGGAGAAAGCAGGCTCCTGGTCACAGGAACTACACGGGGATGGCGCTCGAGAAACTCATGGATGCAAAGACCTCCTCAAGGATTACAGCTCATTTTCGACAGCTGATATGGGGATAAAGGACACTTGCATAGCCTCGACCTTGCTCACAATTTTTAGGGCTGATTAGTACGTTACTGAATTTGAGCTTCAACTCGGGCACCTGCTTTATTTATATCTGTAAGTGCTTCCTGCTGAGGTTTAATTTTTGTGGCAGGAGCATCGTGCCAGAATGAATCGCGCCCTGCGTGTTTGTCCACGAAGATGCCACCGTTTTGTGCAATACCTCTACTCAACTGGAGTACTTTCTACTGGCTAATCAGTAAGTGCTACCTCGTTGGGTAAATGTATAGTGCTTTTACTACACTGCAGCAGCGTAAAGGGCCAGAAGATGTGTCTCCACTATCTTGTGAAGTTGCTGTGTTGTTTATAAGGGAGGAATGTGTTGTTTTATGTTTATATAGGTTGCATGCGATATGTGGATGAATGATATAAGGGAAGCGTGCTGGGGACTGTGGAACCAGGAATGGATAGAGCGTGAGTGAAGTATTGGTGATTGTGGAACTGGGTCAGTGAAAATAGTGTCGGTTGGTTCTTTGGAGATGTCCATTACCAGTGCTGCTCCTCTTCATGTACAAGACTGCTTGCAAATATTACAAATTTTCACCACGGTTCCTGTATTCCTTGCTGGGCACTTCCACATGTATTTTCTAGCTCTCTCCCTCATGTGCTGCTTACCTGCTTAAAGTCTGTTGCTTCCCACCCGACCACCCCCTCCCAACCCCCCACAGCTTGTCTGTGAAAGTACAGAAACAAGAATATTTTTGCTGGGGTATGGCTGTAGACCCGACTTCAGTGGTTGTTTTTTGTTTTAACTCCTGCATTCCACATATTACATGCAAGCACAAGCTTTAAAACACAAGAGCATTTATGGAGCTGAGGGAAAGGCCATCTGCTACACACACTTAGGTGGCACCTGAGGCAGAAGGTGAACTTAGCATCACGCCTAGCAAGCGCTTCCTTACATTCTAAAATGTCCTTATTATTTTTTTAATTCTATTCGGACTTTCCTGAATGAAAAGTGTTTGAAAAATAAACTGACATTTGAAAAGATTGAATTTAATGTGCAGGTTTGCGTTAACAATTGATATGTGTGCTTTTCCTTCTCGTTTCATCATTTTATTTATGCTTTTTTCTTTTATTTTTTTAAACAATACTTTACAGACAAACATTGGCATAACCAACAGCTCGGCACTCTTATTATAAGGGGAGGCCTATTGGATTTGCCAGTGCTTGTTATGACCATAGAGCTGAGATTGAATACTTTAGTATAGTTTTAGATGAAAGTATCGAGTAGATATTTACTGAATTGTGTTGTATGCAAATGTATGTGTTTTATTGTTTTTTTTTAACCGAAATAAACTAATATAGATTGAATGACGGATCAAGTGTTCGCTTTCATATATATAGAAATTAAACACGATAAAAAAACGTTGAAAGTATAATACATGCAAATGCCCACTGCTGTAAGATTGTGTGATCCTGCGAATAATGTGCACATATTGGAGCTATAAATGAGCATGCCATACCATACACATCCACCAAAGCTATTGTACCTAAAAGGGGTCACATTGAACAACCGGAGCATTGCACCAACATGACAACACAAACTTCACATTCAGCATAGGATTATCACTTTTCAAAAGAAATCTGTTGTGACACTTTGGGGGGAAATTGGAGAAGGTGAAATGGGGGCGTACATTCCGTAAATCAATAACATGCAATGACAAAATATATAGAGAACGCTTCATAGAATCTGGTCGTGCAAAAGATTATTGATCCATCCTTACAGATCAGGACCAGTAGCAAGCTGGCAGAGGTACAGTGATAGCTCATTGACAAAGTGATTAACAAAACAAGTGGAGCTCAAGACTGCCAGCAATGTAGGTATGGTGCAAGGATCACACACACATACCCCAAAACTACTGTTAAAATAAGACGGAGAAGGACAGACCTTTCAAAAATTGGCCTTATGAAAAGGTGTCTCAGGACACCGATCACTATGCTTTGTGGCTTTTCCAGTGACTGTGTGTGCCTGTAACTTTGGAGCTGGGCATAAAAAGAAAAAATAAATCTGCCTGCTCGCGAATTCGCGAATTTCGCGAAATTTGCGGATCGCGAAATTGCCGAAAATCCGCAAATTTCGCGAGCGTAGCGGATTTTTGGTCCATGCTTAATTATGTCTCTGCTATTCTCATCCGAGATTTTAGTTATTGTGGCCATTATACCTTTTACTACTGTTTCAAGGTCATTATACTTGGTGTTATTATACAAGTTAATCAAGAGAATACAGTGGGTAGCAGTAGGGACTAACTCAACCACGTGTAAATGGTTACCCCCCTGGTGAAAGGTGATCTTATTTATAGGCAGCTTATGTGAAATATATGTCAAGATCCCTCCCCTGCGCCTCCCTCCCAGGCCTTTCACTGCCGGGGTATTAAAAGTCTTATAGCCATTTAAGTGTATTGGCTCAGTTGCCCAGGTCTCCTGCAAACCTAGGATTTCTATATTCTCTACAAAGGCCTCCCAAACTGGGTTCTGGACCTTAGGGCGTAGCCCAGCGATTTTCCAAGACACCGCTGTGCAAATTGTGGGATCTAGTGTTACCAGTGGCACATTACAAGGCAACCCTACTACATTAAGATGGTCCACCACTGTACAGATTGTGGGATCTGGTGTTGCCAAGGGTGTATTACTAGACGGCCCTACTACTTTAAGGGGGTCCAAGATGGATAACTTGGATATCCCCGATGAATCCGGATCCTGCTCCAACTGATGTACCAGACCCCCAACAACTGCCCCCTCCCCCCATTTGCACATCCCTGAGTCTGTCTGGAACTTAGAGCGCTTATTAATTCCTCTTTTCATGTGGTACCCAGATCATAGTTAATGTCCTGGGAAGTACTATTTTGTATTACCCTCGTGCCTGCAGTGTTGCCTGAGGGAGAGGCCAGTCAATCTACTCTGTCCAAACTGTAAAGGGGGTCATAAAAATTGAAGGTTGGAATACCATATCTACGATATGAGTTGTTTCTGCTGTTATCAGATAGGGATATCTGCTCAGACCTTTGGGGCGGTTGGTAAAAGAAACCTAAAGGAGCTACCCCCATCCCCCCTTCTCTCTATGTGGCAACAGGACTGGTGAAGAATACTTCTAAGCAGTTACAGTGATCTAAAGGTAAGCACTACACAATCCCCTGATAGTCTTTTAGGTGCAAAGCCTAACCAGGGGATTCGGCGGGCCATCTTAAATTCTGAAAAAAAAGCATTTTGTGTGGCCCGTCTTGATAGCAAGTTCGCGCAGTGCCTTATTTTTCAAGGAGAACCAGTGCTCGAACGCTCCCTGTTGTAGGGGTGGTACATTAGTTAGTACAACAGTATAAGGTGTGGCCTTGGGGGGAAGATGTAAGGAGGTGGGCTCTGATAGATAGTTGACTTCCTGTTTTCTAGTAACCCCCCTAGTTTGCTCCCTAGATTCAGGCCTGATTGAGCTTGCCTGGTTTACCTGTGTGATGGGACATGCCTGGGTCGTTTCGGTCATTTGCATTCTAAGAACCAATAGGCCTATTTCGTATTCTGGGTTAACTATAGGCCTCACTTGTGTGGCAATATTAACTGGGTTGGTGTTATGCTGCATGCTTTGGCCAGACGGGCACAGAGTGTTATTGGTAGTAAGCTCCGTCTCGCGGGGTAACTGCAGGACTGGTTGTGGGAGCTCCAATAAGCATTTAACCACCCCCTCCAGACTCTGTAGCCTTTCTTCTAGAGTGGATAACTTAGTTATCACTGGTCTAATTAGGTTAGAAAGAACGCCCTCTAATTTTTCCCAGAAAGGTGGCTTAGTTGTATATTCTGTTTCCCCTACAGCAAAATTACTCCCTGTGCTTGCCTTGGCCGCTGGAGTTTTTACTAAACTTGCATTTTCTCACTCTGTCCTCGTATTATTTTGCCTATGATGAGAGTTTTTGTGTATATTAGGACCTTGTCCACGCCTTTTTTTGATGGGGGTACTGGGCCCTTAACCTGACTGATCTTCATTTTTTGTCCTCTCGTTTGCATGTTAGGTTTATTTAATGAGGCCTGGTCAGATACTTCCCGTGCGGGCACAAGATGGACTATTGGCGTCAGCGTCAGCATCCTATCCTCTCCATGGGGTGATATTGGCAATGATGCCTCCTTATCTGGAATGGGTTTCAGCATTTCACTCAAGGTGGGAACTGATACTTCTGGGCTTATAATCAGTGGGCGCATGGGACCTACTTGAGGCTCAAATGATAGCCTACGCTCAGTTAAAATAATTTCATGCCTTAGAACCGACTCAGCCCTTTGCAAAAAGGCATCGAGGGTCCCAACTATCCCTAGGCCCATGAAAATTTTTCGCTTATTCATGCTCTGTTCCCTTTTATATGTAAGACCCTAGAGGATGTCGGTGTGTTATCAATTATTACCACGTTGCTGCGGGATGGTCACTTATCTGTATACAGTCTATCACAGTCGAGTGGGTACAAAGGCACAATATACACAGAGAAAAACCGGTAAAGTATCTACTAATTACAATATACAGATTGTCAATACCGTGGCCCAGCCCAGCCTCTTCCAGTCTTGGACGGCCTCAGACGGGCCCGTCCTTGGTCCGCGCTTTGCCCCGCACGCGTCCCGCGCCACGGGGAAGAGGCAGCGCTATAAGCGCAATGACGCCGCCTCCCCCTCCCTCGCGGCACTCATGGTAGCTGGTGGAAGAGTGATGCACTCTGGGGGAAGAAGTCCTCCCCAGAGTGTTGCCGGTAGCTTGGAGTCATTGACGCGCCCTTGGAGCCCTCAGCCCTCCAGGAGGTCCTTTCTCGGAGGCAGCAGTGTCCTGCTATGAAGGTCGGCAGGGATGGCTGCAAAGAAGTGTGCAGTAAAGTGAGTGAGTAGTAGAGTGAGTAGGAGAGAGTAGTAGAGAGAGAGTAGTAGAGAGTGAGTAGTAGAAAGTAGTAGAGTGAGTAGTAGAGAGTGAGAAGTAGAGAGTAGTAGAGAGTGAATAGTAGAGAGTAGTAGAGAGTAAGTAGTAGAGAGTAGTAGAGAGTGAGTAGTAGAGAGTGAGTAGTAGAGAGAGTAGTAGAGTAGCAGAGAGTGAGTAGTAAAGAGTAGTGGAGTAGTAGAGAGTGAGTAGTAGAGAGTAGTATAGAGTGAATAGTAGAGTGAGTAGTAGAGAGTAGTAGATAGTGAGTAGTAGAGTGAGTAGTAGAGAGTAGTAGAGAGCGAGTAGTAGAGAGTGAGTAGTAGAGAGTGAGTAGTAGAGACTAGTAGTGAGTGAGTAGTGAAGAGAGAGTAGTAGAGAGTGAGTAGTAGAGAGTGAATAGTAGAGAGTGAGTAGTAGAGAGTAGTAGAGAAGTAGAGAGAGAGTAGTAGAGAGTGAGTAGTAGTGAGTAGTAGAGTAGGAGAGAGTGAGTAGTGGAGAGTAGTAGAGAGTGAGTAGTAGAGAGTGAGTAGTAGAGAGTGAGTAGTAGAGAGTGAGTAGTAGAGAGAGAGAGTAGTAGAGAGTAGTAGAAGAGTAGAAGAGAGTAATCAGTCAGCCAGTGAGTGTCAGTCAGTGTCAGTGTCAGTCAGTCCATATCAGTCAGTCAGTCAGTCAATCAGTATCAGTCAGTGTCGGTCAACCAGTGTCAGTCAGTCAGTGTCAGTCAGTCAGTGTCAGTCAGTCAGTGTCAGTCAGAGTCAGTCAATCAGTGTCAGTCAGTGTCAATAAGTCAGTGTCAGTCAGTCAGTGTCAGCTAGAGCAGCTCTGCTGACCTGGTTCTCTGGCTCTAAAGCAGCTCTGCTGACCTGGTTCTCTGGCTCTAAAGCAGCTCTGCTGACCTTGTTCTCCCCCTCTAAAGCAGCTATGCTGACCTGGTTTCTCTGGCTCTACAGCAGGTCTGCTGACCTGGTTCTCTGGCTCTAGAGAAGCTCTCCTGACCTAGTTCTAAGGCTACAGAGCAGCTCTGCTGATCTGGTTCTCTGGCTCTACAATAGCTCTGCTGACCTGGTTCTCTGGCTCTAGAGCAACTCTGCTGACCCGGTTCCATGGCTCTAAAGCAGTTCTGCTGACATGGTTCTCTGGCTCTAGAGCAGCTCTGCTGACCTGGTTCTCTCCCTCTAGAGCAGCTCTACTGACCAGGTTTCTCTGGCTCTACGGCAGCTCTGCTGACCTGGTTCTCTGGCTCTAGAGCAGCTCTGCTGAGCTGGTTCTTAGGCTCTAGAGCAGCTCTGCTGACTTGGTTCTCTGGCTCTAGAGCGGCTCTGCTGACCTGGTTCTCTGGCTCTAAAGCAGCGCTGTTGACCTGGTTCTCTGGCTCTAAAGCAGCTCTGCTGGCCTTGTTCTCTCACTCTAAAGCAGCTCTGCTGACCTGGTTCCCTCCCTCTAAAGCAGCTCTGCTGACCTGGTTTCTCTGGCTCTACAGCTGCTCTGCTGACCTGGTTCTCTGGCTCTAGAGCAGCTCTGCTGACCTAGTTCTTAGGGTCTAGAGCAGCTCTGCTGACCTGGTTCTCCAGCTCTACAACAACTCTGCTGACCTGGTTCTCTTGCTCTAAAGCAGGTCTGCTGACCCGGTTCTATGGCTCTAAAGCAGTTCTGCTGACCTGGTTGTCTGGTTCTAGAGCAGCTTTGCTGACCTGGTCCCTTGGCTCTAAAGCAGCTCTGCTGACCTGGTTCTCTCCCTCTATAGCAGCTCTGCTGGCCTGGTTCTCTCACTCTAAAGCAGCTATACTGACCTGGTTTCTCTGGCTCTACAGCAGCTCTGCTAACTTGGTTCTCTGACTCTAGAGCAGCTCTGCTGACCTGGTTCTTAGCCTCTAGAGCAGCTCTGCTGACATGATTCTCTGGCTCTAAGGCAGCTCTGCTGACCTGGTTCTATGGCTCTAAAGCAGCTCTGCTGACCTGGTTCTCTAGCTCTAAAACAGCTCTGCTGACCTGGTTCTCTGCCCTAGGCACCAACACAAGTACACGTACAATATTCTGTGCACAATCCCTACAAACCTCTAAGCAGATACATACTATTGGTACACTCCACTAAATACTGAAGTAGTACTCATGCAGCCTAGGATACCTCCTGTCAGTCTCATGCAGTTCGTCAATCAGCTATCCAGCACTATTGGCCTCATTTATGAGGCCTTGCGTCAGTTTTGTGCTTCCGATGCGTCACTTTTTGTGACGCATCGGCGGCGTAAAACATGCCTCCTGTTGCGCACTATTTACAAAGTGACGCATCTAAGCAGATGCGTCACTTTTTAAACCCCTGCGCTACATTATACCTGCGTCAGGTATAATGTATGCAGAGGGGGCGTTCCCCCGCAAACAGCCTCGTAATAGTGACGCAGTGAAATCTTTGAGATTTCACTGCGTCACTTTTAGGACGCTGTTGCATCAAAATCTTGCGCCTGCCTCACAGCAGGCGTAAGACTGACGCAAGCCCTTTCACATGGGGCTTTCCCCATGTGAAAGGACGCATTGCTGGAGCTGCGTGACTTTTGTGACACACCCCAGCAATGCGTGACTTTTGCGCTTACAGATACGTCAGAAATACTGACGTATCTGTAACTCCTTGCGACATGATGCGTCATACTGTAAATATGACGCATCAATCATGTCGCAAGGAGTGCGCACTGAGAAGTGACGCATCGCTGCTTTCACGCAGCGATGCGTCACTTCTCATAAATGAGGCCCTATGTTCTTATTGTATAATACCTAAGCACTTGTGGGGCAGATTTACAAGCCCCCTGCGCCACCAGTACGTCACTTTTTGTAACGTAGTGATGGCGCTGGAGACTCCTCCATATTTACAATTAGAGGAAAAGCCACCCTGCGTGGCTTTTCCTCTACTTGAAAATACGACCCATTCAAATGCAGCACTATGCGTTGAAGGGGCGTTCCATGGGTGTTGCTGTGTCTGTTCCCACACAACACCTATGGAATAACACATCTCAAGACTTACGAGAAAGTGTAAATTTGTAGATACGTGTGAATGGTGCGCCACCCTAGAGGTGGTGTAGCGAGGCACAACAAGGAGAAATGTTTTCATTTCGCCTCGTTTTTTCCTCTTTCAATGCATGCTGCATTCCACAGCACACATTGAAGGAGGAAAATGCCTTTAGTGATTGTTTTTGTGCCGGAAGTAGTCCCTTCCTGCACAAAAACCATCTCCCCATGACACAGATATCCTTGCACCATGATGCAAGGCTGCCTGCGTCACTGCATGGCTGCAGTTTGTGTACTAGTGCAGAGGGAGCACAGAATTGCGACATATTCATGTAAATATGTCACATCTCTGTGCATCAGAAGTGCAGCAGCGCGGTGCAGCTAAAGGGCTTGCAGTGTCACTCTGCAGCACTTCCTCATAGATCTGCCCCTATAAATTCACCATACAGTATTAATGCATTCTTTCTGTCAATCATGCTCTACACATACATTCAACCAAACTTTCAGACATTACCATGCAATTATAGTTCTTTTTTCAAACCAGATAAGGTAGTTCTGAACTTTTTTTTCTTCTGTTTTTTTTTGGTTTTTAACAATTTTGTACTTTTTTGGTGTTTTTTAAAAATTGAACAGAAAAGGAACTAAGTAAACAGTTAGCTTTTGGAATTCAACATCATTCCAAAAACAAAAAAATTGCATTTGTGGTTCAGTTGAGTTGCACAAATAGCGTCCACTGACCATAACAGATGATGGTTTTGCACTTAGTGCAGTGCTGCTACAGAAAAGCAGATTCTGGGCAAATGCCTACTGGTGGTGCTGAAGTGGACGCTCCGGAGGTGCTAGCAATGCCTGGTGGTCGATTTTTTGCTGCACGTCTCATTTTTTCTCGTGCCAGATTCTTCGGGTGAATGGTCCGCAGATGTTTATACATACTCGCTGCTCCACAGGAGTATTTCTTGTCACTGCCTCATGACAGGACCCTGTCACACAGCAATCATGTGAATTTTCTTGCGTTGACCTTCTTTTCTCCGGCAGGAAAGGTGAAACATTTCCATACCACGGATTCAGGCCTCTGCTTCGGTGGATCTTCCTCCAAGATATCTTCATTTGAAGAATGATGAGGAGCTTGCGAACCAGTTGCCATTTCTCCAATGCAATTTTTTAAAAACACCAAAAAAATTCGAAAACCAGCTCTGGAAGAAGAGATGTCTCTCATCAATTGCTCCAAGCAGAATAATTAAAATGGGTGAGGTCCTTCAATAGTTACAGTGGGAAATGTTATGAACCAAGCAAATCTTTTTTTTTTAGGTCACATCGGATCCACGCACCATGTGCTCACGAAGTGCGCACTCAACGCGACTTCTTGAAAATATATTTTAAAATAATATAAGTTTATTACAAGTAGAAATATATTGTTTTATGAATACCTTAGATAATCTTTCGCCCTAATATGTACATTAAAGACACGTACATATCATTTTAGAAAATAAAAAATTTCACGGGAGTCGCGCACCCAGTGCGCCCCAGTATGTATATGACGTCACGTGGGGCCCACCACCGCGCAAGCGTCGCGTACTATAATACGCCTGCGTCGCTAATGCACGGGAGAAGGAATTGCGGACCGGTCGCATACCGTTCTCGTGCACCACGTAACATTGTACGAATATGACATAACTGAAAAAAAACACGCACTCGTCGCTCACCATACGCGGATCCTTCATGACTTTTCCAAAATGGCAGCTAGAATATTCGGACCCGCTGCAGTAGGTAAGCTTTGGGTGCGCAACTCCCCAAAAAAATTTTAAAACATTTTTTTAAAAGAAAATATATCAATATATTCAAATACAAAGAAACAAAATAATTAAAAATATTTCAGTTTTAAATTTATTTAATTTTTTTTGTAATTTTCAGAAAAATATATAATGTTTAATAAATAAAATATTTTTAAATAAACAGTTAAAAAAATGTAGAAATTCAGTACAAAAAAATAGGTATAACTATTATTGCACTTAAAAATTAGCATTTAAAAAAGCTTTGAAATTCACTAAAAAAAACGTAGGTTTCAGAGATGTTATAGTTAGGAATTAGAATTTAAAAAACCTTTGAAATTCACTGAAAAAACCATAGCTTTCATGAGTGTTATAGTTAGCTGGACATTTCACTCGTACAAAACCATAGAAAATCCTCCGTTATAGTTAGTTGTGCTAACTATAACTCGCACGCCCGCAATGCACTGCTGATGATGTCACATATTACATCATTCATGACATGGTCAGTGACATCACTGATGACATTACTGATGACATCTCAAATGAGATCACTGATGACATTATCCACGTGACAATCTGATACACCTCATCACAGACTAGTATAACCTTTGATCCCTCACTGTAAAATACAGAGTACCATATTTGAAAGCATTGGCACACATACCAGTTACTACATACACACTCACTGATTCCTAAGTCTACACACACAACTTTCCATTCACCCACAGAATCACTTATCCATGCAGTCACTGATCAATGGTAACACTATCAAATGTACTCATGCACCTATATAGACATTGACCCATCAGCAGTCATCCTAGTCGGTTATGCAGTGATGCTACTCACTCATGAAAAGAATCAATCACACTTACATTTACTCACCTACACAGTTATACACACACCTGATTTATACATACACATAGTAAATCATAGTTACTATGTTAAAAAATCACTATTACAATTACACACCCATTCATAGAGTTACTCTCACAATCCCTGACTCTTATGTATACTTATTTATATACACCAACTCTCATATACAATGGCTTTTATTTTTCTACTTTATTGGAGATGTACCACTGACACATATATTCACTTACTAACACACAAATAAACACACTCAGACAACCAAACAACTGTTTCCATAAACACTCCTTAACCTATATGCCTAGACAATCAACCACTCACACATCTATGCATAGAGTTACAACTCCCCCACCCAACCACATATACACTCAGTCTCCCTTACAAATAGTCAGCCAACTAATTCATAACTAATATAGACACTCATGTAGTTAGTGACCAATTGATGCAGCAGGTTATACAACAACAAAGACAGTGATACACACATTCACATAGTTTGGTTACTAACCCATATATTTAATGAGACACATTTAATTACTCACTTAAACTAACAGTCAGACAGCTACTAAATCCTCCATCCAGACAGTTATATATCCACTCAATCTTCAAAACAGATTGGTATATATGTATATATATAATAGATATTTAAATTTCAAACAAAACCACATTCACTGGATGATGTCATCAGTGATGTCATCAGTGATGTCATTTGAGATGTCATTGGTGATGTCACTGACCATGTCATGAATGATGTACTATGCGACATCAGCAGTGCATTGCGGGCGCACGAGTTATAGTTAGCACAACTAACAATAACGGAGGAATTTCTATGGTTTTATACGAGTGAAATGTCCAGCTAACTGTAACACTCATGAAACCTATGGTTTTTTCAGTGAATATATATATATATATATATATATATATATATATATATATATATATATATATATATATACAAAAAATATCAAAGGCTAAAGTGACATTATAGTTCAGCAGAAATGTCAAGTACAACGTAACATTTTAATCTTAAAAAAATACTGAAATTCACCATTTCTAGTGAACTGAAGAAATTATAACTTGTGCCACCACCATACGCAGTGTTATAATTAATGTAGTCATTTCAGATATCACCAGTGTTGTTATCAATTATGTCATATGTCATAGTGATGTCATATTGATGTAATATGTGGGGTCTTAAGCAGTGCATGTTGTTGGACAAAGTCTTTGAGGCCACTCAGATTGCGCCATTATTTGAAGTTGCATGACCATAGGATTCGTGCAAGGAGATCACATACCCAACCATCAGGATTTATATACATTTTGAACATTCATTTTTCAAAAACAACTGAACGGATTCATACCAAACCACAAAAAATGCATTCTCTGTATGGATCTATCTTTGTGCCTCATTTACTATAATATGTTGAGCCATTTTGGCTGTAGCACTGTCTAAAATTCCCTATGGAAATTTCATGGGGAAATTACATTTTGGGACCCCCTTTTTTCTTGTCTTCTGCTTGATGGATTACCCCAAAAATTTCCACGAAGGAACTGAGGTGGCTGAACTTAATTTGGAAGGTTTTGTAAGGTTTTGTCAAATGGCGCCAAAATTATTAGTAACAAAAAGTTGCTGCCTGGTCAAGATGCAAACCTCTTGGATACACTCATAATACAAACCTATAAATGAGTATTTCAGCTGGCTAGGTTGGCCTCGCCTGCGGAAGTTAGACTCGAATTCTGTCTGGTAAAGCAATCTTTAGCCAGACAGGGGGCCTTCTTAAAATGAATAACACCACTAAAGATTCCGTGGCGCATCAAGTTTGGCTGAAGTTCAACTTCAAAAAGGGAAAAGTTGCTTCAATAGGTATTTGCAGGATAGTATCAAGAACCTCGGCCTCAGTGAACTAAGGCTTCTGCACACAGCTGAGCATGTTTTTAAGAAAGCAGTAAGTAAATGTATCAGGCTGAAAGGTCAGTTGGAGGACAAAACAGCACTAGCCAAGCAAGCACATGGGTGACTGGTGTTAAATTCTTATGATGTTCAACATGAACAGTCCTATTTCGAAGGTGGATACTCTATGACCATCAAAAGGAAATTCATAGAGATGAGATTTGGGCTGTCCCCTACCCTTTACACCTCAGTGGCAGGAGGAGGGACACTTGGAGAACAAGAAGTGTTGTCTATGCCACCTGCCAAAAGAAACATTATAGCATATCCCCTGCCTCTGTCCAGGCCTAGTTGGGCATTGGAGTGCCCTGTTACATAATGAATTCACAGCCTTAGGAATAAGAACTTGCAGGTCATTGATCATGCCGTCTTTTAACCCCCGAAACAACAAGTTAAGCAGTTGGATGGGGCAGTTTCTTGACTTTTTCAAAATTCTGATTACAGTAAAGGACCTTACAAAACAGGGCTCTAGTTTGCCTGAATTCAGGAAGGGTACCAATGGTTTGGCATGGCCTTTGGAAAGAAAAGGCTGCTGGGGGGTGCCATTCTATTTTGTAAGTAACATTTAGTTATATATACATATTGCACATTCAATGGTTGCACATGTAAGTCTCATTTACAGCCTTTTCAAATTCTCTTGCTCTGCCTCTCTCAGAACGTAGATAAATACGCAAATTAAAGTGCAAAGTGCAAATACCATTCCAGAATAATTCGTCAGCAATTAAAGAATAAATAGGGGCTTGTTAAATTCATCAGGGGCAAGTGCCCATTCTTCAAAAGTGCAATGTGCATTAATTAAAGAGTTATAATCAAGAGCAAGTGCCCTTAAGTGCAATGTGCCTTCGTACAGTTACCTTCAAGTGCTCCGTGGGTTCACCAATTCTTAATCCTAAAGTGCCTAGTGCCCAAAACAAAACAACATAATCGCCTACACTTCAGCACGGTACATTTCCGCCCATTAAAGGAGAACGTCTATGGGTGCAGATTTACTACTTTTTTGTGTATAATATATATATGGAAGCCTCTTTGAAACCACTTCCAGATACCCAGATCAATTTTTGTAGAAATTTGTTACCACGTTACCATCCCATATACAAGACACTGGGGACTTTCTGAGGAAACTACATGAAATCGAGTGGGAAGAGGAAGATCTGTTGATCGCTCTTGACGTCACTTCGCTCTATACGAGCATTGCACACAAAGATGGACTAGGTCCATAGACATTGTTTAGGCAGCAGACCATTAAAAGTTTACCAACATTCGGAAATGCTATTAAAAATGGCAGAACTGTGTTTGGAGAATTACTTTTTCCTGTTTGGCAATGACACCTATAGACAACTCAGGGGAGAGCCATGGGTACCTGCTTCGCCCCCAGCTTACGAATCTTCACATGGGTTGCTGGGAGGAGCAGGTGCTCAGAGTCACACACAGGAAGGAGTGGAAGGAACACATCAAGGTCTGGGTCAGATTCATTGATGACTTGTTCATCATATGGAAAGTGTCATTAGCCAGTGCTAGGATGTTTACAGCAGCCCTCCGTGTGACTACTCTTAATCTGCGGTTAACATGCAACATAAATGATTCTACTGTACATTTTTTAGATTTGGAGGTTTTTATAAGTGATGGTATTTTACATACTCGTACCTTTAGAAAACCCACTGCGGGGAACTCTGCATTGCAGCAGTTTCCACCCTCAGAAACTCAAACAGAGCATTCCCTACGCGGAGCAGATCCGCATGAAGAGAAATTGCAGCAAAGCGAACTCCTTAAAACAAGCACAAACTGATCTGACTGGGAGATACAAGGGGAGAGGATATAGTCAGACCATCCTTGATCAAGCAGCAGCAAAAGTAGAAAAACGATCAAGGCAAGAAATACTCTTTAGAGAAAGGAAAGAAAAAAAGAAAAAGAATGAGGGCCCAAAACAGGACATAAGGATGATTACTGGGTACAATGCCTATCATGCAAGGGTGAGAGACAGAATGAATAGGAATTGACACATGGTAAAAGGAGACCCTACCCTTATTAGCCTAGTCTCACGAAGACCCATTGTCTCCTACAGGAGAGCAAAATTAATGCGACAGCAGCTAGTGAATAGCAGCCCAGAGTTAATTGAAACCAGAAGCTGGTTGAAGGCCAACCCTGGTTTTATTAAATGCCTTAAATGTAAGGACTGCGAACATGGGGTGAATAAGAAAGAGATACAACTGCCTTTTATGAATAAACCTTGGAGGATTCCTCGTTTTTTTAACTGTAAAAGTGACCATGTGGTATACGTGCTTCAATGCACGTGCCCCTTGGTATATGTAGGCAGCACAATCCATATGGCCCATATCAGAATTCTACAGCATCTCAGGGCTGTGAAGAACAAGGATCAATCTGATCCAGTTGCCCGCCACATAAATGAGATACATAAGGGCAACGTTGAGGATCTAACATACTTTGTAGTGGACTCAGTTCCCAAAAGGAGAAGAGGGGGGAACCATAAGGGCAAGCTGAGGCAACTGGAGTCACAATACATTGTAATATTTGACTGTCTGAGCCCAAATGGCCTAAACTCTGATGAAGACTTATATGTCCATCTGGCATGATGGGTATAATCTAGTACAGCCTCTTCACTCACCCTTCCCCACATAGAGGCAGTTGCAAGACAAGTTTCGAAAGATATCATCAATTGAAAAAAATAAGTCTGTGGTGTACTTTATGACTATGTTTTAAATCGGGTATACTGTACATAGACATCTGTTCAAATTAATAAGATTTTGAAATATACCCCAGAGTGTTTTGAAAGGTGCTTATTTGAGTTTGATAAAACATATTTATGGAATTAATCTTATAACTTGGTCTGTTGGGATATCATTTTAAAGATACACTTTATTCAACATTGGGTTTTAATTAGTAGGAGTTTATATTCTTGCACATAGTTAGCGATGCTTTAACCAGCAAAGGAGCACACACATATGCACTTTATTGTAATCTGCAGCTGTAATTGCAACTTTGCACATAAATCAACAGATACATTGTCCTGAGATACAATATCATCCAAAATGATAGAGGACAATTTATAAATTACACAGGAATCAGTAAAGCGCTATTTACACTTTAGTGATGTCAATATCATTTTGGTGCACAGGCACTTTACTATAACTAGCAGCTGCATTTGCAATTGTGCACATGGTGGGATAGGACAATCCTTATGAGACCCTCTGCTGCTAGAATGCGAACGGCATGATAAGCACTTTAAAAGCAGGTGTTTGCACGTAGCATGCAGCACTTTATAAAATTGAAGAACTATTCTCCAATGTAGAATTGGTCGAATTAAATGTACATGTGAATTGTTTGTTCAAAAATAGGAAAATTCGGAAATGGCAAAAAACTATTCAGGATTGCCATTAAAGCGCAAAAGCAAGGTCTACTCACTGGACATGTCTTACCTGCTCATCATTGAACGGTGTCTTTATCGTGGGCAGAGGAGCCCCCACTGCTTTCTCGCATACCATTTTATGTTTCTGCTTCTCGCACTGCGAGCAGAAGGATTTGGTTTGTGTTACTGAAAATTCTGGACCCGTGTTATAAACATCATCGTAGCATGATGATTTTGATATCAGAAGACCAAGAATTGTTAGTACACTATGCATAAGCATTTTCGTCATATTCGATTGACGAAATCACCCTGAAACCATCGGTTTTGTCCTGAACCCTCGGGTTCCATTTTGTGTACGGCAGCCATTTTGTGAGTTGCCCTCACATAGGCCAATAACTACGCCAAACCGGACTCTGAAGAACACGTACACCTTTGCTGACTTCTCTTTGACCCGGGCAAGCTGACTCCACTGCCCAGGGCCAAACTTGTTTGGTCAGTTCCTCTCCCAGTGGCCGGGCGAGATAGTATCAAGGCACAACAGGTCATAAACCTTTCATCGCACATGGACCACACCTAATCTTGCACACACCTGTCCCTGTTTCCTACTTTATGACTTGCTTTACGAGGAGGAGGTGCCCGTTTTTATTAGGGGTCCGTCGATATCTGATGAAAATACTGGACCTTGTCGGGTAATTGATTGTGGGCTGAACAAACTGAAATGTGGGATTGTCATCATGACTCTGCTTTTTCTTTGTAGTGAAAATATGTGAATGGTCAACCGTAATGTAAAGAATGTTTGCCTGAAGCATAATATTTTGTATAAAAAGAGAAGGCTGGTTTTGTAAGATTGAGCAGTCTCCTGAGAATATACACCGTGTTGTACTTCTAGGACGCCTGTTACTTGGTTGCAGCCAATAAACTCGATCTTTGACTTCACCTAGAAGACTCTGTGTTTCTGTAGTCTGATACAGGAATCGCCCGAAGTCTTTGGGTGTTGTCCCTGGCACCGCTGGGTTACCGGTTCAGTACCGGTTCTGAAAAACCCAGTACTTCAGTTGGCGCCCAACGTTGGGCGATTTCAGCGGTACCGGTCCAAGCCAGAGGTTCGTGAGGAGCTTCGTGTGAAAATTCTGGAGGAAGGCCGCCACTTCATCGACCCCTGCATGTCGACGTGGTCCGAAAGTCTTTGCTGCGAGGTTCCCCGCTTCCCGACGGCTACGAAGGACTGCTGCCCTGACTATCGCCCTGTTTTGGACCCTTGATGTTTGGTAGAGCGAAAAGATAGACGAGTCTTCTGGTGCAGTCATCGATACCTCAGTTAAGTATAAGTGGAGCGTCTCCCAGTCCTTAGTTTGATTCTTAGTTTGGGTATCCCCTTGGGATATCTGATTTGGAACTTGCAAGTACCAAAGCCGAGGGACTCGTGTATTCACAAGACTATCGTATTCGATAATCCTTTGAAGTTTGAAGCTAGACTAGAGAGCGAAGATGCCTGGACTTAGCAGACTAGGAAATTTGTTTTGCCTTGGTTGTAATAGGGATTCCCGATTGGAGGACTCGTGTCCGGTTCCTCCGGTTGGAACTCCAACCTATGAGCTCTATGTGAAACATGGCGTAGGCCCAATCACATATAATGAAGTATGGATCCGATACACCAGAAAAGATGGTGTTTTAAAATGGCCCCAGTATGGTAGCTTTGACACAGAAATCTTAGATAATCTGGAGGTTAGACTTTTTAAGAAGAAAGCCCGGCCGACGATGTTTGACTCTTTTCGCCTATGGCGTAAGGAAGCCAAACAGAAGGAAATTAAATTAGCGAAGAAAAATAAGAGAGAAGGGGGTATCTCAATAATGCAAGCTGCTATGCAGTATAAAGATAACGAAGAAGAACAGGCAAGTGAGCAGTTGCACAGGCAACGTAAAATGGCGATCGATAAATGTTATCCAGTTTTGCCGCCTCTTCAGCAAGATGCAGCACAGGACCTTGAAAAAGACCATCTAATGTCGCATTTGTTGAGTTCGCCACCCCCTTATGCACAGAGTGCTACGGCACCTCCGCAACCTTTAGCTGCGCAACCTTTGGTTGTAATGCCTCCTGCTCCTCCACAACCACCAGCTGCTCTTCAGTTGGCTCCTACTCTTCCGGTGCAGCCTCCTCAAGGGCCACCGGCTTTGACATCTGCTCTGCCTTTACTTCCTACAACTTTGACTACTATATCGACTACCACTCCTGGTATTCCTCCTGACACTGCCTCTACGTCTGCCTTGACTCACTCTGTTTTTCCGCCTGTCCTTTCCTCGACTTCTCCCTCTGTCCGCCAGAGAATGACTAGCACTGTTGCTAGCCTCCTGTATCCTCTCTTTGGAACAACAAGTGTAACCCCTGTCTCAGAGCGTACACAGTTGCGTAGTCAACTGCCTGATTCTAGGGAGAAGGAAACATTGAATTATTTAGCACATAAATGGGTTACCGACCCGACGAGATATGAGCTAGAGTCTGTTATGGATGTCTTCTATCAGTGGGAAGCACCAAAGCAGAGATATGTTTTTGATAAAATGTGTACTTTCCTTTGTGAAGATTTAGAGGAGAATGATTTGGAGTCTAATCCGCCTGAGTTATGTCATCTACGGTACGAGTTTGGGAAAGGCGCAATTGTGGGTTCAGACGTTAAGAAAGCAGTTGCAACATTATTGTCGTACAGGACTGAAGGTGTTTCTCGGTCACTATTTGAGTCTGATTCCTTGGTTAAAAAGAAGGTGAGACAGTACCCCATGAGAGAAGTTCCCCCGCAATGGAGGGAAGGGTACCTAGCAGCTAACCCACCTGTTCCAGCACACTTTCAGCGTGTCTGGGTACATTTCCCATGAAAGCGAGCTGAAGTTTTGGCCCTTAAACGGACATTGCCTGATCCCCGTAAGAATCCTGCAGGGTATTACAAGGAATTGTCACAGACCGCAAGCTCTTGCATTATGAATTTAGCGGATATAGACATGTTGTTTGGAAATGTTGTTCCACAGCCTTTATGGGGAAAGATTCGTCATGCGGATCATGATCAAGAGTTAGGTGATACATGGGTTAATATTGCTGCTGCTGATGGCAGACAAGTTGGTGGTGCTAAACCCGAACCTTTAGTGGCAGAACTCCCTGGTAGAATAATTACTTACATGAAAACTTTGATGCCTGCGAAGCGAGTGAATTGGGAGAAATTGTCTGCGTGTAAACAGAAAAAGGATGAAACAGTATCTGATTTCTTCACAAGGTTTGAAGAAACGTTTATCGACCACAGTGGTCAAGATATGAGTACAGAAGGTGGTCAACGGTTGTTCGTTGACAAGTTCGTGCTCAATTTGCTTCCCGAGTTATGTAAGAAGTTAAAAGATTCGGAAAGTTCTTGGGCAGTTTCCTCTTCAGCACAGATATTGGCTACTGCACAGTATTACGAAAATAGAGACAAAGATGAAAAAGATAGAGCAGACAAGAAAACGAAAGAGTTAAAAACGAATGTTCTTTTACAACAAGCGTATCCGCCACGTGGTGGTCAGAGTAATTATCAGCAACATGAACAGTTTCAGAGGAATTCGCAAAAGTTCGAGTATCCTCAACAGCGTGTCCCAGTAGGTCCCAACCAGTGTTCATACTGTAAAGAGGAGTGTCATTTCAAGTATAGTTGCCCTATTTTGTTGCAGCGCATGAATGGCGCTTCTGGTGCAAGAGGTCGAGGTGTTCAAATAGTGCCTAGAGGTAGAGGACGTGGAAATTTCCCCCAGAACGCGCGCTCATTCCCGCCGCAGAATTCAATGAATAGGTTTGATCAGCAGAATAACGTGTCTGTTAGAACAGCTCAGTACTATGCTGATGACTACTACGCAGAAGATGAGGATATGGAAGGTAATGATTGCTTGGACAGCCATAGACAAAGAGAGGGAGTTGTTTCAGTTCCAGTAGATCAGAGTGGGCCTTACGTTGAGGTGATTACATCAGGTGTGTCAGAGCCTTTTCTGTTGGATACTGGTGCTACAAAGAGTTCTATTATGCACTCTAAACTCCCTGGCGCACCTTTGTCTGGCGAAACGAATATTTCAGTTGGTTTTTCTGGCGCCCCGGTTAGAAACCCGGTTTCTAGTCCTATGTCACTTTCTGTTGGACCTCGTGAATTCGAAGCACCCCTTATTCTGACAACAGGTTGTGGTGAGAACTTGTTAGGTTTGGATCTGTTGAAAAGATTGTATGCGACCTTGTATTGTTCCCCTTCAGGAGTACAACTTACACTGGGTAAGAAAGTGGTTTCTCCGATGTATTTGTCAAAGGATAAACTTCCGACAGATTTTTCGTCTCTTCCTGATGTTCTTTGGGCTACTGGTCCTAATGATGTGGGTCTTTTGGAAATACCGCCATATGTTGTGACATTGAAAGCAAATGTTAAAATGCCACGAATTTCCCAATATAAAATTTCTAGCGAAGGTGAAAAAGCGTTGCTAGCGATCATTTATGATTTGATTGAAAATGACGTAATTGAAGAGACTAGAGGCAACGTTTACAATAGTCCTGTTCTGCCTGTTTTGAAGCGTACCGATCCTTCTCAGCCACCTGTTTACAGATTTGTGATTGATCTTAGAGAGGTGAATAAAATAGTTGTGCCACAATTTCCAGTTGTTCCTGATATCACTGCCCTATTGACTATGATTCCAGCTTCCGCGACCTGGTTCTCGGTGATTGACTTGAAGAATGCTTTCTTCAGCATCCCGATTACCGAGGAGAGTAGGGATATTTTCGGCTTCAGTTTAGGAGGACGAAGCTTCCGCTTCAAACGCGCTCCCCAGGGCTACTGTGAAAGTCCATCAATATATAGTCAAGCTTTAAAAACAGAGAAACTTTAAAAGGAGAAGTGTGGCTCAGGGGTTAGAGGCGACAGACACAGAAGCTGAGATTGGTCCTGGACTAGGGTTCAATTCCCCGCCTCGGCGGGTCTTGGGCTCAAAAATTCCACGGACTCGATAATTCTCGTTCCGGTGCCTACTCGACTCATGGGTTCACACTCTGCGACTCTGGGCAATTGCTTGCTTAATCTCCACTACGGCCCCTCGCGGCGGGATGCCTGGCTTTCACCTTGTGGATACCCTGCTGGGGTTATCTCACAGGGGAATACCAGGACGGGTTCCCAAGGCAAGCGCCTTGATGCCTTCGGGTGATACGTGCGCTATATAAATCGCAATACATTTACATTTACAAACACAGCTTGATACGATTGTTTTACCTGATGGCGCTACGCTTATTCAGTACGTTGATGACTTGCTTGTTGCTACAGACACTGAGAAAATATGTAAAAAAGCCACGTTGTCATTGTTGCGTCATTTGTCTGATCTGCATCACAAAGTGTCTCTTTCCAAATTGCAATATTGTCGACAAGAAGTGACCTACTTAGGTCATCTCTTATCGAAGGAGGGAAGGAAACTGACCCCAGAAAGAATTCAGGCAATAGCGAAATTAAGTGTGCCAAGAACACAGAGAGAAGTGCGTGCTTTCTTGGGTATTACATCCTATTGCAGACAATGGATACCGAATTTTTCTTTGCTGGCCAAACCTTTGGTGGCATTAACTTGTAAAGATACACCGAATCCCCTCCCATGGTCTGAAGAATGTCAGAAAGGCTTTTCCGAATTGCGCAATGCATTATGTTCGGCTCCTGTGTTGGGTATCCCCGACTACAGTAAGCCCTTTACATTGTATGTCCACGAGAAAGAAGGTTGTGCATTGTCAGTGTTGACACAGTTGTTCGGAGACAAACAGCGACCATGCGCGTATTTTTCGTCGACTTTGGACCCGGCAGCTGTTTCTATTCGGCAGTCTGCTGGTTTAGTGATGAATAATACATTGATTGTGATGGTTCCACTTGCAGTAGACACGTTGTTAAATAGGACAAAGACACACCACTTAACTAGTGCTCGGTTGTCAGGTTACGAGTTAACGTTGTTAGCGAGTCATGTGCACATAAAAAGATGCAACACGCTTAACCCTGCTACGTTGTTGCCAATTGAACCAGAGTTAGATGCTTCTGAACAGCATGATTGTTTTCTCAGAACAGAAGAAGAAACGAAAGGGAGAATAGATCTTAAGGACACTCCTCTTGTGAAGTGTGATGGTACCTTATGGGTGGATGGTTCATGCTTCAAGCTTCCGAATGGAGATACGACTGCGGCGTATGCTGTTACGACTTTACATACGATTGTTGAAGCTGCACGCATCCCACATAATTCAGCTCAAGCAGCAGAATTGATTGCACTTACACGAGCGTGTATGTTGTCGAAAGGAATGAAAGTGACCATATATACTGACAGTCAGTATGCAATCGGTGTGGCCCATAGTTTTGGACGATTGTGGAAAGAACGTGGGTTCCTGACTTCGCATGGAGCTAAGATTCAACATGGACAGTTGGTGAATGAACTTCTCGAGTCACTTACTTTGCCCCTGCAAGTTGCGTTTGTGAAATGCAGTGCACACAAGAAGGTGACTGATGATGTTGGTCGTGGAAATGCATTTGCTGACGAAGTCGCAAAAGAAACAGCAAGGGATGTGATGAGTCGAATGTATGTTGCAGGACCAGCAAGATGGATTGGTGACGTAGGAATGTGTGAAGACACGATAGAGAGTGTGAAATCTATTCAAGCTGAAGATACAGAGAAAGAGTTGAGTGTGTGGAGAGAAAGTACGGGTAAAATGGATGCAAAGGGTTGTTGGGTCGAATTGTCAGAGCATCAGCGATGGTTGTTACCCGATGTGTACGTGCTTGCAGTGGTTACAATGGCCCATGGAATGGCTCACACCAGTGTGAAAGGGATTTGTAAGTTGTTGGCTCCAGTATGGCAAAATGCTGGAATTCCTAAGTGTGCAGAGAATGTGGTCAAGAATTGCATGGTGTGTCTGAAATACAATCCTGGTAGGGGAACCCCAACTCCAGCTGGTCATTTTGCGCCTCCAACGTATCCATTCGAGGTTTTGCAGCTAGATTTCATCCACATGGAAAGGTGCAACAACTTGAAATACCTACTCGTTGTTGTATGTGCCTTTTCAAGATGGATAGAAGCATATCCCCTGAAGGACAACACTGCCATGTCCACAGCTAAAGCCCTTGTCAAAGAGTTTTTCCGTAGATTCAGAATGCCGAGAATGGTCTGGAGTGACAATGGGAGTGAATTTGTGGGTCGAGTGATGAAGAAAGTATGCGAAGGGCTAGGCTTCCAGCAGAAATTCCACGCTGCAAATCACCCCCAATCAGCTGGTCTAGTAGAGTGCTACAATGGCACATTGAAACTAAAGTTGGCCAAAATCCAAGCGAGCTCTGGTCTTAAATGGCCTGACGCTCTGCCTTTAGCACTCCTCTCAACCAGAATGACTTAGCATTCGTGAGTGGGACTTAGTCCATATGAGATCGTATACGGCCGTCCGGCCAACATATGGGGAGTGCCAAGGCCGACCAAATTTAGTGAAATCGAACACCCTGTACTGCTTATCTATTTGTACGAATTGATGGCTAAATTGCGTGTTTTACACCAACAGGTTCACGATACTCTGCCTCAGGTCCCTGAAGCTCCAGGACATCTGATCGACCCTGGATCCTGGGTGCTGGTCAAGAATTTTCAACTGACAAAGAATGACCAGCCCCGGTGGACCGGCCCCCATCTAGTTCTTCTCTCAACGAGATCAGCTGTTCGAGTGGAGGGGAAGAAAAACTGGATCCACGGCGTACACTGCAAGAGGGTTCCTTTGCCTCTGCCGTACGACCGGTGGGTCCAGGAGGGTGTCGCTGACTCAGAGACTGAAACTGTGCCGCGATTTCTGCCTTTCAGTGATGCACGTATAAAAGGAACAATTACCGAAAAAGAAAGTGACAATCTCTTGCAAGAGGCTGTGCCAGCATCAAAACAATTGGACACTACAGAGCCTGAACCCCTGTTTCAAAACCAGACAGTATCGGGGAAACAACGCTATAATCTGAGGCCGAGAACTATGGACAAATAAAAAAATTTTTCTTTTCTTTGCTAAATGTTGAAAGTGCAGCTCTCTCATCTGAGAAACTTTTTTATTTTTGTTTTTCGAACCACCATCCGGGTTCCGCTGTAGGGTCGCGGTTGCCCAAGTCTTTGGGGTGCAGCCGAAGACGTTAGGTCAACGGTTCTGGTTGGTCTAAAGGAGTTGCCCTGGACTGACAGAAGCATCCCTTAGCATAGAACACCCTACCATCGCGAGCAGCATTTTAGAGAGGATGGAGTTTTTCGAGATGGAGAGACCTGCCAAACAAACAAACTTTAAAGCCAGAATTTGCAGAATGATGACCAAGAAACATTTTTTGATATTATGTATTTTTATGTTGTTCAGTGTAATGATGTTCTTTATAGGATATGTTTTATTCTCTTTTCGAGTGACATTTGCACCCACTTCATCGCCCATACCTCCTCCTACTACTATTTCCTCACATTTTTTTCAACCTCTCCCTGAACATGAATCCGCTAGGAGATTAGAGTTTATTAATAACTCCTTCATTCAGCTTTTGCACCAACACCAACTAGTAATGGACACGACTAACTGTTGGGTGTGCGGTCTTATGCCTCACACAACGGATAAAGGTATCCCTTATCTGGTCCTGCCATTCAGCCACAATGGTTCCGTGTGGGCATACAGAACAATGTTCATCTACGCACATGAAATCTACCCTCTGCGTTCTGTGACAGACAATCCTAAGAATAGTGCTCTAGTCAACGGCATAGTAGATATGATTAAGGAAGATATCTCCTATGAGACTATCCCGAGAGATGAGACACTAGTATATGTAGGATGGAAAGTGACCGGATATGGAGTTACTCTGAGTGAGAAACAGCAATCTAAGAGATCTTCCCCGATTTGGATTGTACCCCATCAGGGTCACTTATGTCTGCAAGGTATTGGCAAGAATCCCAGAGCTCAGTTAGGGAGGAGTATCTGCACTGAGACATAGTTTTTTGCGTCTCAGACTTCCCCTCCGTTCTTAGCAGCTAAGGGTACCTATTTCATCTGCCATGATAGAGCTTATACCTGGTTGCCACCCGACTTTTCGGGCACATGCTTTGTTTCGTTCCTGTTGCCTCCCACCTACACAGCGGCGGCAGATTACCATAAGACAAGGATAGTTAGAGGTGTCTTCAGTGAAGAGGACACTGCAGAACAAGAATTTGGAGACTTCGTGAGGGGTTTTCTGCCGTTCTGGGGACCCATGGTTAACCGCAGGAACATAAGGCAATTGACAAGGGTGGTTGAATCCACCGTGGTTGAAACTGCCGGTGCCCTTAGTAACTTGACTGCTGAGCTCCAGTCGGATCGTCTCATGACCCTTCAGAACAGGGTCGCGTTAGACGTCATACTTGCAGACCGAGGTGGGGTATGTAGGATGATCCAATCGAGTTGCTGTGTTTTCATTCCAGATAACGCTCCAACAGTGTACCAGGCCATCTCCAAACTGCATAAGATTTCCGAATCTATTCATGTAGACAAAGGAGATTGGTCGTTAATGGGATGGTTCTGGGAACTGGTATCCGGCTGCGGATGGAAAATTCTGATGGTCATTGGGATGGTCTTAGCAGTCCTTTTTCTGTTCTGTTTGTGCGTACAATGTGCTCCTGCTATATGTGGCCTCTGTGCTACATCATGTGTAAGGAAACCTGTATCGAGGGACGAGCTAAGTAATAGGATGATGCTACAGCAACATCTCACTGACTTTACGAATATAGACCTGGACTCAGATTAGCATGAGTGTAGGTTATTTGCCTATGTAAGGGCAAAAGGAGGGTCTGTGGTACTGAAAATTCTGGACCCGTGTTATAAACATCGGCGTAGCATTACGATTTTGATATCAGAAGACGGAGAATTGTGAGTACACTATGCATAAGCATTTTCGTCATATTCGATTGACGAAATCACCCTGAAACCATCGGTTTTGTCCTGAACCCTCGGGTTCCATTTTGTGTACGGCAGCCATTTTGTGAGTTGCCCTCACATAGGCCAATAACTAGGCCAAACCGGACTCTGAAGAACACGTACACCTTTGCTGACTTCTCTTTGACCCGGGCAAGCTGACTCCACTGCCCAGGGCCAAACTTGTTCAGTCAGTTCCTCTCCCAGTGGCCGGGCGAGATAGTATCAAGGCACAACAGGTCATAAACCTTTCATCGCACACGGACCACACCTAATCTTGCACACACCTGTCCCTGTTTCCTACTTTATGACTTACTTTACGAGGAGGATGTGCCCGTTTTTATTAGGGGTCCGTCGATATCTGATGAAAATACTGGGCCTTGCCGGGTAATTGATTGTGGGCTGAACAAACTGATATGTGGGATTGTCATCATGACTCTGCTTTTTCTTTGTAGTGAAAATATGTGAATGGTCAACCGTAATGTAAAGAATGTTTGCCTGAAGCATAATATTTTGTATAAAAAGAGAAGGCTGGTTTTGTAAGATTGAGCAGTCTCCTGAGAATATACACCGTGTTGTACTTCTAGGACGCCTGTTACTTAGTTGCAGCCAATAAACTCGATCTTTGACTTCACCTAGAAGACTCTGTGTTTCTGTAGTCTGAAACAGGAAGAACCCGAAGTCTTTGGGTGTTGTCCCTGGCACCGCTGGGTTACCGGTTCAGTACCGGTTCTGAAAAACCCAGTACTTCAGGTTGGGGGTGGGCGGTCCTGATCTAGGGCAGGGAAGGAGTGGCTTGCCCACTCTGAGGGTGCAGACTGTTTGGTCGACTCCAGTGCTGACCAAACCAATCACAAGCACTCTCCCTTTGCATGCAGCCTACATGGAGAAAATGGCCTCCCCATAGACGCCTGCGTGGTTGGCTTCCCAGCTTCCTAGAGTTGGGATTGGCTTTGGGCAGGGGAGGGAGGCTGCCTGCTTCCTGTGAGGAGCAGAGACGATGCCAGATGATGCAGGACTGGACCAGCGAAGGGAAGTTAACTGTACTATTTATTTTATATTTAAAATTGATCCCCCTCTCCCTGCGTGATTCCCATACCCGCCACCCACCCACGAGTTATGCCGGCCGCAACTTGCCTTTATGCCCTTAATCCCAATATTTTCTCTCTCTCAACCCCCTCAAATGACAATGCTATCTGTTCTACTCTGTCCTCTTTAATTAGTCCACGTGTCTCTGCTCTCTTAATAGCATGAACCCTATCTACTACTCTTTGCTCAAATGTCAGCTCTCCCTTCTCCTTGAGCTATGCCCTCTTCACTAGTGCCAACGCTGTCAGACTGTGCCCACCAGTAACATCGCCTGGGCCTTGGCAGACCATAGGGGACACCTGTAGGAAACCCTCCAGGACTATGGGGGATAGGAGGTGTCTTTCACAGCTGGATGGGTTAAGGATGTTTCCGCCCTCCCAGCCTTGCAAACATCTCGGAGTGACCAGTAAACTGTTTGCAAAAAGGTACTACCCTGTTTTATTGCTGCAGATAATGCCATTCCAATATTCAGAATGTTCTGTAAAAATATGAATAGTTGCCCAATATATTTGAGAATTTGTTCTGGAAAAGAAATATTTGGGCCCTATTTTCCTAACTTTTCTTGGGGTGTGGTTCTCCAAGTCCCCTAAAGTATCCTCCTGCTCCCCGTAAGTGGAACAGGCTGGCTTTCTATGCACTCTCATTCTATGCAATATTGGCATAGTGATAAAGCATTTTTCAGGGGTGAAATTTTCTCAAAGTCTATCCCTGCTTCCCTATGAGTATCTGATTTCTTGAAATCTAATTCCTCGAAATCAGTACCCTCTCTATGGCTGGACCCAATTACAAGTGGGCCATATTACAATGCAGGGAAACAGTGTCGCTGGAAATATTATATCTAGTAAGGGAAGAGTTGCATGCACGTCTGACTTTAAGGAGGTTGGACAGGTACAGCCGCACTGGGCGTTGACCTGGAGGGAGGGCACTGACCTCAAAGGGGGCTCTGTGTTAAGCAATAACTTAAGATTTACAAACACCTGCTGCAGAGCTCCTTATGTGTCCAGCTTTCAGGCAGCAATAAAAATGTCCTGATAACTCTTGTGATTAATGTTTCTGCTAGAGAGAGAGAGAGAGAGAGGTCGTTTTTTTTTTCTAGTGGCAGTTTTGACTTGCCATAATGTAGCACAGAGTGTTAATATGCCTGCTGCAAAGAACAGGTCTGCATTTTATGGGGATAGTTGAGGAGAGTAGTAAAGCCAGCCTTTACCAGCACTTTAAAACAAATGAAATGTATTTGAGAGATGGGCTATGGAGAGATGAAGGGCACTTTTGCGGGGTGATAGTGAGGGAAACCTGAGGAGTAGGTAATGGTGAGGGGGGCTGCAAAAACAATTGCACACCGGGCACCACCAGAGCTAAAGCTGGCCCTAGATCTATGCTATAGGAAGTAGCTGGGCACAGTCTGGAACAGGGCCGCTCTTACAGCCTGATCCATTTGTGATTTTAGCAGCCAATAAAATTGGGGTGTTTTTTGGTGCGGAAACACCAGGCCATTCCTAAACCAGCAGTGTTATTTCAACTTAGGATACTGATGTGTCAAAATGATATGGGCCTTCTGTGTACATTCTTTGCACCCAATGCAGTTAGTTTCCCTCTTCCTGGTCCTCTCCCTCAGACTGTGTCATCTCCAAGTGCGTACAAAATTATATATTGCAACTTGACGTGTTTGCAGAGAACACGTAGGCACTCCCAAAAAACATCTAATATATTTTCTTGTAAATGAGACATCCTTAAAGATGTGCAGTCTATACCTGCCAAATGCATACAATTTAGAAATGTCATAATTGAGTCTGCCCTTCCAGACTGCACAATTATAACAAACCTTACTGGTATCCAGACGCTATAGGCACCACTCCCATCCTCGGAGAGATCTTGAACTTTCTTTCAACATTGAACTTGTGCAAATTAAACACTGAATGCTACAATTCCCCAAGGCTCCCACTTCAAGCAAAAGAAAAATAACAATTAAAGCGGCCTAATGACAGGGCGCCAGGTGAGATGGATTGCAGACAGCAGGATATTAGCAGAATGCCATGCACGCCTGTCTGCTTTGGGTTGCAGCGGGTATGCTTCCTGGGCTGGGTGAGAGGCTTGCACACACTGAGAAAGCTCTTATTCTGCCAAGCCTGAAAGCAGATAAAGAATTGTAATCTTAATCACGTCTTTATAAACAGATGTATTCGGATATGATCTGGAGAGAAAAACAAAGAATGAATAATGCACCACATCAAGGAAGGTCAACAGAGAACAGTTGCACAGCAGCATCTCTAAAGGTGTTTTATGACATTGACATTTAAGAGGAAAACTTTAAAAATTTGAACTGAGAGATAAGATGCTGTGGATGCCAAATCATAAAAGCATAAGAACCAAAGCTATATGCAAGGACCACCAGGATGGCCCCGCATATTTCACCAGCCTAAGAACCCTAGCTGTATCTTGGGGTGCTGTCAAGCTATTGTATTCATAATGTAACTATTTTCTTCACAAAACTTCTTGAATCTGTGCTTTTTAATCACAAGGATCCAGACATAAATTTCTGTCCTGTCTGAGGCACACAACCATTTATTCTGCAGTTTGAGTCATATATGTTTCCCGGTCCACAGGGACAAAGCATGTAAAAAAACACAAAGCCCTGAGACTTTCAGTGCCTTTACTGTTTTTATCATTGCATGGTCTTTAGAATTGTCTGCTGCTTGATTCCATCAATACTGGTGATAAGGAATCAGACTTCCATTTAAAGAAGATGGACACAACAAACATCCCAGTCCTAAAATCTCTCAAAAGGTTACCCTACAAATCTCGAATTCAGTTAAATATTGCCGTTCTGACGCACAAAGCCTTGCATTTCAAAACTCCCTGGTATCTAGCGCAAAAGCTTGAATTATCCTGTGGCGGGAGAGACTCAAGAAGCGGTAACACTTTCCTCCTGAAACCTCTCATCCTTTGCAAAAAGAGAACTTGTCACTGGTGGAGAAATGTGGCTGTGGAGAAGTGTGGCTCAGGGGTTAGAGGCAGCAGACCCGGAAGCTGAGATCGGTCCTGGACCAGGGTTCAATTCCCCGCCTCGGCGGGTCTTGGGCTAAAAAAAAAAATTCCACGGACTCGATAATTCTCGCCCCGGTGCCTCCTCGACTCACGGGTTCACACTCTGCGACTCTGGGCAATAGCTTGCTTAATCTCCACAACGGCCCCTCGCGGCGGGATGCCTGACTTTCACCTTGTGGATACCCTGCTATCTCACAGGGGAATACCAGGAAGGGTTCCCTAAGCAAGCGCCGGGAAACCCACTGCGGGTAGCTGTGCGCTATATAAGCTCAACTACATTTACATACATTTACACTGAGCCTACTCTGGTGCGGCCCCAAAGATATGAAACTCTCTTCCATTGGAAGTACGCAGAATCCCCTCAACGACTGCTTTCAAACTGGAAGCCAAAGGATTCCTCGTGGACAAATTCCTACCTTAGTATGGGCGAGGTCCATTGGCTGGAAATTATTGATCCTACAATCTCTAGGCCATCATGTGACTCTGCTCTTCACAGCATTGTGTGCCCCCTCGTAGCTCACTATGTACCTGATTATTGTATTATTCTCCTTTGTGTCATCTGCATATGAATCATGTGATTATTAATGTTTTGTATTATTACTTGATGTTGATATTGGTTTTTGACCTTCCTTCCACCCTTTTGTAAAGTGCTCTGATATCCTTCGGGATCTTGTTCGCGCTATAATAAACTTTATAAATAAAATCAGTAAGCTTTTATCAAACCTTTGAAATATATTTCGACAATTTCTGTCAGATAACCATATAATGACCAAATGTAAAATCAAATACTCAAAGGTAAACATAATTCCTTTGATCTCAAGTATTGTTTGACACTGAGAGTAAGTTCCATATCCGCCTTATAACAATACCAAGGAATGAGAACAATCGTTTTACAATAGTTAGGTCTGGCTACAGACAGCTATAGCTAAGTGCCACACCTTATGTCATCAAGACACAAAAAGATACAAACAGTGTGTTTTGTGCCAGCCCCTCTCAGCCACTGCTTTTAAAAAAATGTTTTACCTCTAGGATCAGGCCACATGAGTACTGTGTAGATCCATTTATTGCAGAAGTGATTAGAAAAGTAGTCGTCTTTTGGATCACAATGGTTTGAAATGTATCCATGGCTCATTCTAGCATTTTAAAACCATTGTTTGTATGGAGTTTTTCTTTAATCCAGGCTGCTGCTCCTCCACGCTGTTTTTACATGAAACATTTATTGAACCTTAAAAAACAAGAACAAATAGACAAGCTGTTCAGTGCACTGAGTGAGGGCACTTTTCACGTAGCAGTGACAGCAATGCCCATACATACTAGAGTTCATTTTCCTGCTTTTTGTAGAAAATACAGCAGTTGCACTCATAGCAGTGAAATGATTATTGTCATTATAAAATGACATTGGTGTATTTATTCAGCCCATAGAAATGAAGCAGAAGTTAATAAGTACATTTATATATTGAAGCTGCCATACCTGTAAACCTTGATTCATTTTCATCTTTCTTCCTTTCATTTTTGACAGATGGAACAGATAACAGGGGTCTGTTCTGCCCATAATCCCTGGTATACTGAGTCTGAAGAGTCATTGGTGTTGATTTTAACTGGGGATGCCTATGGACATACGATAATGGCTTGCGGTACCACAATCTAACAAAGAACACATGTGCCCAATTCAAAAAGGGGACATCTAGGTGCTGCTTGTGGCACTACACATTTATGAAAGAGTATCCAACTATTTAACAAATGGATTCTATTGCGAAGTAATTTATAGAATTGAAAACATTTTTCTGCACTTTCCAGGTAATATTTGGGAAATAAAATGATAACACTTTCCTTTATTCACTGTGCACATTCAAGCCGAAGAGCCTTAAATACACCATAACTTATACAGGCTGAGAATGCAAGCTAGTATAGAAAAGGTTCAAAGAATAAAAGGAAATAAAGCTATACTATACCACAGTAAAGTTGTTTTAATGGTATTTCATATGAAATTGATGTGTTCTAACAGAACTGCAAAATATGTTCTCACTAATTTCACAACTTCAAAATCCTGTTCTTAAACAAGTGTCACATTTGTTTACATGAATCAAAACACTATTTGATGTTAGACCACTTTACCCCTGACTTAAACGTATACTAATCGGTAGCCTGCATTTGGAGCACCAGTGAGACTGAAACTGTGCAATTTCCCAGTAGGTGATACTATATCAGTGTTAACAATATTGTTTAATTTGAACATCTCAATCAAGACTAATCCCTCTTAATTAACTGGGGACTTTGTTGGAGACTTAGGGCCATATGTAGGTAATCCAAATTTACAAATTCTAAAATACCGAATTTTACCGATTCAGTATTTCAGAATCGGTAAATGGGATCTAGGTATTGATTCGGTAAATTATACCGAATCGGTAATACTCGGTATTTACTGATTCTGTATTTACCGAATCGGTAATTCCCAGTCATTCCTATGGCCCTGAAGGCCCATAGGAATGAATGGGAATTACCGATTCGGTAAATACCAAATTGGTAATAGGGGGAAGACTTACAAGGGTGGCAGGGTGTCACATTGACACCCTGTTGCACCCCTGAATAGTGCATGTGTGCACATGTGGCACACATTCATGCCCTGGCACTTTTGGAAAACCACAAATTTGCTTTTTCAAAGGTTTTTGATATTTACCACCAACTTTTAGTTGGTGGTAAATACCGAATCCTTAACTCAGAAATGCACTCACTTGAGTCCTCCCTACATTACGGATTTGGTAATTTACTGAATCGGTATTTTAAGGATTCGGTAATTTACTGATTCCTTAATTTACCAATTCGGTAAATTACCCAATCCTTAAATTTGGCCTCTACATCTCAAATGCCTAATACCGGTCTGTAACGGCCGAAATTTGTTAATTTCGGCCGTTACCGACCGGTATTGGGCTACCTACATATGGCCCTATATTGCTACCCCCATCGATGAAAGACCCCCAAAGAAGTAGAAACACATACCACCTCATGTATAGAAGAATGGTCAAAACATGGTTTAAATCAAGGCCCCCAGACTTATGCAGCATGAGGGGACCTAATTACGTGGCAGGGCTGACTAAAATATGTGGCAAGAAAAGGCAAATTAGTGTTACCTAATCATATTGTCATTTTTAGACATGTTAACACCATTTGGGCAAAGGGTTCATCTCATTAGTGTCAGGCTGACACCCAAATACAGCAATAAAGACAGCAATAAACGACAACAAGCATTGGTAAAGCCAATAGGTCTCGTATGTATAAGAACTTTTGGCTTTGCCAATAAGTTTCAGCATGGCTAAAAGTTAGTGGGGTAAAGCAGAGGACATGGAATGGAGTGTCATAAAGTGGAGTAGAGTGGAGTGTTAATGAGTGGCATAGAGAGGTGTAGAATAGAGTTGAGTGGATTGCAGTGAGTGGAGCATTGTGGAGTATCATGGAGGGAGCAGAGTACAGTAGAGTGGCATAGAGCTCAGTGGTGCAGTGTAGAGTGTAGTGGCGTAGAGTGCAGTGGTGTAGCATGCTGTCTTGCAGAGTGCAGTGGCCCAGAGTAGAGTGGCACAGAGCAGAATAGAGTGGCTTAGTGTGCAGTGGCATAGAGTGTTGCAGAGTAGAGAGTAGTGGTGCAGAGTTGTTGGTGTAGAGTGCAGTGTTATAGAGTGCATTAGTTTTGAGTAAAGTATTGTTTAGTGCTCTGGCATAGAGTGGAGTGATTTTGAGTAGAGTGGAGTGGAGGTCAGTGGCGTAGAGGTAGGTAGTGCATATAGTGTAGAGTTTGGTGGCAAGGAGTGCAGTGTTGCAAAGTAAACTGTCTGAGTGCAGTGGTGTATACTAGAGTGGCATAGAGGCCAATGCCATATAATACAGTGGTGCAATGTATACTAGAGTGGCATGATGTAGAGTGCAATGATGTAGAGTGCAGTGGCGTTAAATGTTGCAGACTAGAATACAGTGGCATAGAGTGCAGTGGAGCAGAGTAGATTGGCATAGAGTGCAGTGGCGTAAAGTACATTGGCTTTGAGTAAAGTGTTGTAGAGTGCATTGGCATAGAGTGGAGTGGCGCAGAGTGGAATGGCGCTGAGTGGAATGGGGCTGAGTAAAGTGGTGTAGAGTAGATTGTTTCAGAGTAGGGTGGAGTGATGCATGGTCAGTACAATTGCGCAGAATAGAGTGGCATAGAGGGATGAGTAGATTAGAGTTGTGCAAAGTGGATTGGCATAGAGTGCACTGGCCTAGAGTGGAATGGTACAGAGTAGAATGCATTGGTGTAGAGTTCAGTGGCATAGAGAAGTATTGCAGAGCACAGTGGCTTGGAGGGGGTGCAGAGTGTAATGGTGAAGAGTGGAGTGGCAAAGAGTGCTGTGGTGCATACTAGAGTAGTGAGGGGTTGAATGTATTGGCGCAGATTGGTGTATTGTAGAATGGTTTGGAGTGAAGTGGTTCAGATTATCGTACAGAGATACTTAGTGGAGTGGCGTAGAGTGGAGTGGTGCAAAGTACAGTGGCGTGGAGTGGAATATGCATGGTGTGGTAGCACACTGCCATTATAGACAACACATTACTGATAAAAGTACACAGTGCACAAATGAAAATGTGTGGAAACGTCTTCACCTAGTGAATTGATTTATTTCCTCGTAATAAAATATTTGTTTTCACCACACCTAGTGTATTGATTTGTTTTGTCCTATGAAAATATTTGCTTCCACCACACCTCAGAATTACCAAAGGATGCGCTTCTTTTTTGCTTGTCTAATTCTGAGATATTGTGAAATATCTTGACAGTTGATTTACAAACATTTACATTTTGTTGTGTGCTAGAAAAAAAATCACATTGTGCAGCCTTCCATACAGCAATCCCCCACCCCCAATAATCAGAATGAGCGTCACATAACTGACTTTGAAGTCAGTGAAAGAAAAGTACCAAGCTTCCTGGAAGACAGAGCCTGACAGTTGACCTCTGTCTTTGAATACACAGCAAATTTGGCAAAATAAGACCTAGAATTAAAGGCCTGTTTACAGAAATCCAATACTGGTGGACAAATACAGAATAAAAGAATTTGGGCAAGGGAAAGGATGAACCCAAGCTGGACAGTCTAAAACAAATATAGCCAGCAAATAGAAGCAATCAAATGTGAATTGCAAACCACAAAGACAATGGTAAGCAACTGGTGGAATGCATTCCCAGGGAAGCTTTCTGAATATCACCAAGATGTCGTTAGCGAACCAGACAGCTGTGCTATCTGGGAGGCTTTAACCTAAAAAAGGTCACCAGTTGATTTTTGAAAGGGCCTTATACTGCACAATACCAAGTGTTGCCATGTTTTAGTAACTTTCGATCCATTTAAGCTAGAAATAATTATTTTTGGTAAAATGTGAACAGTATACAGCAATCTATGGATTATGGGGCAGATGGAGCAAATCCATAGTGGAAAACACTGAAGCTTCAAAAGCGATATCTTTAGTGCACTGGTTAAAATATACATATGCACTCAAAATATTTGATGCTCATATTCCTTGTACCAGTACCTCTCTGTTCCCCTTGCTGCCATTCATGAGCTGTGTTTTTTTTTAATAGCTCTTTTTATTAAACAGTCATTGGTGTAGATAGAAAATACAGAGGATTCGACAATGTATACATTACAATAAGTACAGACGGGGAATTCGGCAGGCATTACACAAGAAGGAAAATCATGGGGAGGGCGGGTCATCTTGATCATTACACTGAGGTGGTGTACAAATCTCACCACGATAGGTATTCCTCGGGCCCCATATACGAGACCACTTTTTAGGGCATCCTCTTGCCAGGTACACTGACTTTTCTCTAAACATGCACCAGTCAAGGTTCCTTTCCCAGGCCTCTAGGGTGGGTGCGTGACTTGCCCTCCATAGGGCAATATTTCTTTTAGCCAGCATGAACCCCAATGTGGCCCACTGTGTCTGGTGAGTGTTGAGGTCTGTGGTACCCCAAACATTTAAAAGGCATCACCTCGCCTGGCGAGGGAAACACGCAGTACCTCATTAATCGTGGCATGTACTTTAAGCCAAAAGGGGTTAATGTGTTCACACTCCCAAACAATGTGCAGGAACGTGCCCAGGAGGCCGCATCACCTCTTGTTCCTGTCATTCAGTTCATAAATCATGGAGACCTCCATATTTATACCAACTGCACCCCTTTTATGTGTGAATTCAGATATTGCACCAATTTAAAAAACAATAGCCACTCACCCAAAACAAACCCCCAACCCAACAAACCTCCACCCCGCATCCCTGGATTGTGGGCACCCAACTGCCCATACAAACCTGCAGAGCGCCAACTGGTTAACTAAAAGAAGAAAAAAACGGGGGAATAGCACCCGTCCTGTTAGCACTGCATTAAAGTATAACCCACTTGAGTCACAGCCTACGGTCATCTTGGTCGATCAGCCGGGATGAGCGCCATTTCGAGAGAAGGTTCCTTCCGCTCTATAAAGGTGCAGGGCCTAGATGATAATTTGGATGCCTATCTTGCGTGCATGCTCAATCTGCAAAGCTAGTGTTAGTCACTGTGTGCGCCAGTAGCGCGGTCCTCACGGCCGGGCTGTCCAGCGCCCCATCTGTCTGACTGTCAAGCCACTTCGATGCCATATCCGGTTGGTCAAAAAAACAGGTTCGTCCTTCAGCTTCCACTCTAAGCTTTGAGGGAAATACCATAGCATACTTGAGGCCCAGGGCTCTAAGTCGTTTCTCCACTGCCGGGAATGACCTTCGCTGTCTCTGTACCAACTGAGTAATGTCGGGAAAGAAAGTGATATCTGCATTTTCATAACGGATGGGTGCGGACATTCTTGCGTTTTGAAGGATAACGTCTCTGTCTCTAAAGTTCAAAACCCTTGCCAGCATGGGGCGTGGAGGGGCTCCAGGTTTCGGACAGTTTCCCGGTACTCTCTGAGCCCTTTCTACGATGAAGAATTTGCTGAGTCCTTTAGGCTGCAGGTATTTAAGGATAAGTTCTTCGATAAAGAAGTCTGGCGTCTGCCCCTCTGCCTTTTCAGGGACCCCAAGTATGCGTAGATTATTCCTTCTAAGGCGCCCTTCTTAATCATCCAGTTTATGCTCTGTAGTTTGCGGAATGATCGTAGGTCCTGTACAGTTTCTTGCAGCTGTGACACAGCTTCTACCAAACACGCCGTCGTGAGTTCAACCTGTTTGATCTTCTCTGTGGCTTTGGTCAGGTTTGCACGGATAAGATTCACCTCGATCGACAGCATATCCATTTTGTGCTCTAGTGAGGTCACGATACCAGCTATGGCCTCCATAACATCCTACAGCGTCAGTTCCTGGCTTTCACCACCACTTTCTGCCATCTGTTTGGTGCCGGGACGTGAGTCTGGGGGCGAGTCTTTAGGGACTGTATAGCGGTCCAGCTTATTCGATTGGACTGGCTTGTGGCCCTTCAGCCCAGTCACCTTTGGCTTATCGGAGGACCCCATGATCAATTGAGGCCGTGACAGGCAAGCTGAACCCTCTCCTCTGCTTACAGGCACCGTTTGGGGTGCATGGCACTCTATGGAATCAATAAAGGTGTTCTTCTTTTCCCATCTGAGTTGGCCAGGAGAAGTGTCTCACGTGACACAGTCAGGGGACTTTACCGGTAGGGAGACAGCCACCCTAATCTATGTGGCCTGCCAGGTGTGCAGCAAACTTAGCACCAGTTCCACCCTTCTCAGTAATCCGCTGCATGGGGGTCCGCCCTTCAAGTCTGTACTCACTTCATGATGGTGGGGTTGGAGGGTGCCTCCCCAAAAACATAATCGAACCGGTGCCCGTGGGGGGGGTGAGCAATGGATGTATCAGGCTTGCATCACAGCAATCATGAATCTCGGTGCCTCTGTCAGGGTCCTTCTCACCTCCACACTACCACGCCAGAGTGCAGTGGATCTCTGCCCAACCACCGTGTGCTCAACCCGGCCGCCAGTCTCAGCAGGGAGCTCCTCGGGTCGAGTGCGCCCCCCCGAGAGGCAAGGGGATGTAATGCCCATCGATTCTGGGCAGCGGCAAGCTTCCGCTGTGGGGCCGCCTCAAGCCCCGGGGTCGAGTTGTTAGCCATCCGCCTGCTCTCACCCATCCGTCGGCTGCCATTAGTACTCCAGGTCCCGGCTTCAAGTGGCGTGCAGGCCTCACTGCAGTCGAGGGCGCTAGTGCACCCACGGGTCCTGGAATGGCACTGGTGCGCTCAGGGGGAGTCCACACCCCCTCCGGTGCAGTATTCAGGAACCGGGTATCGGATAAGTGTCCCGGATAGTCGTGGGGGAGGACTCGAGGACGGAGCTCTCTGCTTTCGCAGCCATCTCTCTCAGCCACTTGGCCACGCCCCTGCATGAGCTGTGTTTTGGTTGTAGTTGCTTGTTGATATTTGATCAGTTCTATGACTAAGTGACATGTTATACTGGAACCTCTTTTGTACTGCACCATGTCATACTTCAGTTGCTCTGTCTCATATGTTGGATGTTTATACCAATTAACATATTAATAGAATAGAATCATCAAACAACCATATCTTTAAATATGTTTTGGTGAAATAAATAGTAGATTCCTCAAACATTGTGAACAGATTCAAGTATACAACTGTAAACTGGATAGTGCGGCACAACTCCAAGTTCATGGAAGAAAAAGATATATGTCTTATCTGCATTTGCTCAGAGTGAAATTCATAGATGTCATTGCCTACATTAGAGACACGATTACTTGCAATCATAAGAAAACCCAGTAGGCCTGGCTTATAAGTGAAAAAGTCTCTTTATTTGGGAGTGTGGTTAGGCATGGAGCGAGATGGAAACACTCCATAGGAGCTCCATACTCATCTGCCACCCCGGTCAAATAACCTGTTAAATCGAAGAGAGGGGATATCTAAATGGTAAACTCTGGATCCAGTACAAGGCTGGTTGTATAAATCAGTATTGACTGTTGATAATATTAACCTAAAGTGCAATTGGCTGTTGACAGGCCCCATTGCCTTCTGTGTCTTCTGGAAGAATCACTCTCATGTCTGCAATGTGTGCTCCGACTGTCAGGGCGATGAGCGTTTGTGGAGTAGGTGCTGTAGAGCCGGAAAGAGAGACTGGAGGTACCCTGCAGATTGAGGTAGACAGCATTGCTATGGCTGCTGTGACATGGTGGGCTACAGCATACCTGCAACGGAGAAGGCAAAACCACAACAGCAATGTCTGACAAGCCTCCTCATGGCTTCATGATGTGATAGTGTGATGAACCGAAGGTGTGTGAAAGAGCTGTGAGTGGTGTGCACTCCACTGTAGGATCATCCCTGAATTTGAGGCAATGTTTCTTGTGCCGGACTGGTTGTGGGGTGCTGCAACAAACGCTCCTTGGGGGATACAACAGGGGACATGCAAGTGGAGAGGAAAAGAGCCCCACAAATTTAGGGGAGAGGCCAGACCTATGGATCCATTAATATCAGTTCAGTGTGGTAATGCATTGAGGAAGGTCCGCTGATATCCATGCGCCTTATCTGTGTGGCTTGGGAAGGCTTGTGGAGCTTACGCTCTCAACATGACCCCTGAATGAGCGGTGAGCGGAACGCTGCATACCGCGATCGGAGGAGCTGCAAACCGCGACGGGAGGAAAGTGGCTGGGACCATCGGCGCAGACACGTCAACCCCTGGAGGGCACAATACTTCCAGCTGGTGCGGCGGGTACACAATAAAACGGCCTGGTGTGATCAAAGGTAGTGGGAGCAATTTTGGTACAGGGCAGCTAGACCAGGGATAGAAAACGGCAGCGAACCGAAACCCTACCTGATCGTGCCTGACCCTAAAATGGCGGCCAGCACTCAGCTGAAAATCGACTAAACGAGGAGGAATTCAAAGTAAATGTCTCGGCAATATCAAGCACCTCAGGACAGCAAGAGAGATGTAAGGAAGGAGGGGCTCTATGCCTTTCCCACAGTCCAACAAGCGCTGACAGCGCTCAGAGTGGGGTCGGCACAACCTGGGTGCAAAACTGTCTCTGTCCTCGGCAAGCTTTCTGTGCTTCGTCCTTGCCTGGTAGTGACTATGGCACCCTCCTGCTCGTAATACAGTCCAGCCTCACCTCTGTTGAAACCAAAATAGACGCCATGAACACATGCATCGATTCCCTGGCGCACAAAAGCGACCAACATGCGGAAAGGCTAAAAGAAGCATGGCCAAGCCCAAAAAAACAGTGGCATGCAGTAAGTTTTCAGAGCCAACAGGGACAAGAGAGACAACAAAGCTGCGATGTAGCCACCCCACACTGCGATTGCTCTTGAAATACTGCCTGTACCTGCCTAAAATGACGGCTGCAACAAACCCTTCTGCGTCTCTCCTGACCTTTTCTCCCTCCTCCCCCTACCCCCTTCCCCTCTCCACTCTACTCCACTTTCCCGCTACTGACCTTTACCCTCACCTTTCCTGGCCCTTAGTCCCCACCCCATTTATCTGTGAATTTTTCCCGCGTCAATTGAGATCTATCAATTTTGTCTGATGCACGATGGAGCTACCTGGTTTAGCTATAGGGAAGACAGGCCGGGGATTCCCTCCTTGGACGTCACCTACCCAGTCGGTCTTTAGATAGACTTCCTCTCGTCTCTCCTGTCGTCTCTTCTCGCATCTTCCCTCTATTTATGTCTCTCTTTCTCTCCTCTCTCAATGTATTGAGACTGAACTATTTTTTTCTGATGCCCGATGGAACAACCTGGTTTAGCTATAGGGGAGATGGACCGTGGTTTCCTGCCTTGGTCGTCACCTACCCAGTCGGTCTTTAGACAGTCTTCCTTTTAGTCTCTCCTTGTTGTCTCTTCCCTTACCCTCCCTTTCTCACCTCCCCTGTCCCCTCCACTACTTTTCTCTCTCCTCTCTTAAATGTATTGACTATTTTTTGATGCATTGGGTAATTGTTGATCTTTTTCTGTAACATTGTTGATTCTCATGTAAAGCGCTCTGATAACCAGCGCTATATAAAACTCTTTCAATAAATAAATAAATAAAATAAGGCTAGAGAGGCTCATTGAAGGCTAGAGAGGCCAGGGACACAGAGTCAAAAGTAAAATTAAAAACAGAGAGAACAGCTAGGGTAGCCAACAGGGCTCGCATGCAAGCTTCCAAACCAAGAAAACAAGCCTTTCATCCGTTGGAATATGTTTATTTGTATAGCTAGATCAGAGAGGAGAATCGAGACTAGGTGTGAGTTACCCACACTTCCAATTCCAGATATGACTAAAGATACCTCAGGGCGGATAAACAAAGAACTGGTAGTAAGTGAAAGAAATGCAAGCACAGGGGGTTCAGTGGTGGTGGAACTATTTTCAGAGAGTGGGTGCAGCCATCAATGTTACGTCACTGAAGTCATAGAGAATGTGAAAAATTCAATCATCACACTAAGAACAAGTGTAGGAAATGAGCCACCCACATTCAGCAGGAGAGTGGTAAGAATGTGATATAGAGGTGGTGTGATTTGGAGCATGCTGCCGCACATATAGTACTAAAGCATGGTGTGGTAATACACACTCAATTACAGACAGCGCAATTTCCATTGAAATGGACTCTAAATTTGCAAAGACTTGCAGTTTCACTGATAAAACTATATAGCACACAAATGTGTGGAAATCGGACTTCACGAATATTTATCATTTGTGCATCACCAAGTAAAGTCCCTTGATTTGTTTTGATTGAATTAAAATATACATTTCCACCATATTGCAAGAATACAAAGTGCTCCATTTGATCTTTCCCAATTGCTAATATATTTTAAAAATGTGTACAGTTAATTCCCAGCTATTTACATTTTGTTGTGTTAGGGAAAAAATGACATCCTACAGGCTTTCCCTTCACACTACCTGTACTCCACCAGGATTGTCACAAAGCTCACTTTAAAAAATATACTTACTTTGCAGTAAGAGAAACAAAAGTGAACATTAATCTCATAATAAACGAATAAGCAGCAAATTGACAAACACACAGAACCGGACATATGACCTGGTCCTTGAATCACAACAGCTGTGACAAGAATAAATACAAAATGTAAAAACATCTTTATTGGGCATTCTCCTTCTGGCCTCCAGCATGGTTATTTTGGGAGTGCAGCATCCCCCCTCCCCTCATCTCACCGCACTACAGCGTCCACACCTATATGTGGGTTTGGCTGGGGCCTTGCCTCTGCTTGGATTTACCCTTCTTCATACTATGAGCAGTGATCTAAAGTTTAGCTAGGTAAAGACTAGCACCCTGGATCCTGAAATAGTAGAGAAAGTTGAATACTCTAATGTGTGATGCAAAAAATGTAATTCAAATCTGAGGAGAAAGAGGACTCGATCTTGAACTAGGTGAGGAATCAACCTTGAACATGTATACTTGACAATGGCCAAAAATAAGCCAACGTAACACACGAAGCTTGAGAAAACCGCTTTTCTGAAACAGCAGGAAGAAGGAGCAGGGACCACACTGGTGGAACCAAGTGGCTCTCAGGGTCTGATGTACCATGAGGAACTGACGCTGAGGGGCAATCGTTCAGGGATGTGCTTCAGGCAGTGACAGACTCCAGATCCATTCTGGGCCAAAAGATTTGCTCTGTCACTACACAAGCAAATTTGCTATTGGCCGAGTGTTTAACTGTATTTAGAATGGTATTAATTCTGTGCTAAGATTAGAAGAAAGAGTCTGTGTAACTCCAACCCTGAAAAAGGGCCAAGTCCAACAGTCTATCTTTTTCTTATTCACAGAAACGGGCACACAGAGCACCAGTACACGGTGGGTCATCTGGGGCTCCCCCAAAGGCACTTACTAAATTAACCAAATCACAAAGACATTCTTTAGAAGGGAAGTAGACGAGGCGAAACTTCGTATAACAGCACAAGGGTCCTCCTCTCTCCTGGTGTCCCTCTGGAGTCGGTAGTAAAGCCATGGGGGAAAGGTAACTGGGAGAGAATGAGTGTTAAATATATGATGCTCTTCCCGGCTAAGCTCAAGGTGATGGCTGAGGGAAAACCTTGTACTTTGCAAGACCTGAAGATTTATGGGACTAGTCTAAAGTCTGTTGCACAAAGAAGCGTAGAAAAAAGACCTCAGAGTGGAAGGAAAATGGAAGGAGGAGCAAGACAAAGTCAAGAGGAGACAACTGTCAAGGTGGGCATCAGCAGAAGAATTTACGGAATGAAACAGACAAGAAAAAAAGCACAACCCAAAGTAGTGCAGTGATGGATGATGGGCTTCACTGTACTATGAACTACAGCACCCCACAAGAATCTAGTTCTGATATGGAAGATGAACCTGAAGTTTGGATGAAGACAGGTACCATGGACGGCAAGGAGGAATGTGTCAATGAATTGATTAATCCCTCACAAGACTTCACTTAATGTACAGTAATATAAAGTATATATCAGGGAATAACATTGCAAATGTTTTCTGTTTATTGACTTAGCTAGCTACTTTGCCCCAAACAAATCTTTTTTCTGTCTATCTGGATTTTATATCTTCTTATTAATAGTTTAGCTTTGCGTGAGCGACAGGCACATTGGGCAGTGCGTTGTTCGGAACCTCTTACCATGTCTATATGTGAGTGGGAGTTACCGAAATTGACACCACTGACTCGGAGCAGTTGCTGTTTTAAGGACTCAAACTGAATGAATGGGATGCAGAATTGTCAAGAATGAGGCATGCATGTTAGATAAGACTATTATGCTTTTTAGGTTCCACAATATCCTTTAATTCAGTTTAGCGGTCTGTGGACTGTTGGGTGGGGTATGTTGGTTTAGTGTGTTACTTGTTGTTGTGGAGGTGATCTGTAACAATAAACTGCAATATGTATGCACATTCGATCCATGGCAATTTAGGTATGATCTTATCAATACAATACTGGAAACTGCACACAATGTAGGCAATCTTGGAATTTGTGGTTCAAAAACCATGGTGAAGTTTGTTAGTAAAATTCGGTCAAATAAGTAAACAAATATTACGATTTCTAAAATGATGATTATGTGTTACACACCCAGGACTAGAAACATGGAATTTAGTAGCTAGGTAGAGGCGACCCTGAACTGTGCAGCACAGTTAACACGCAAACGAGGCACCACTCTGAGATTAATTAGCAAAACAAACATTTAGGGCCATATGTATCAAACAATTTAGCATTCGCAAAGGCCGAAATTCACAGAATTTCGGCCTTTGCGAATGCTAATGTGCCAAATGGTATGTATGAAACATTTGGGCAGCAAAATAAGGAACGCAAAATTTGCCATTCCTTATTTTGCGATTGCACTTAAGGAATCGCAAATTTAGCGATTTCTTAAATGCAATGTATCAAAGAAAAATTAATTCAAAAATGCCCTTAAGGATTCGCAAATTACCACCAACTTCTAGTTGGTGGTAAGTTGCGAATTCTTTAAAAAAAAAAAAAAAGTAAAATCCAAAGGTGCAATATGACGCTCATACATGCCCTTAGGTCATGTATGTGCGCCATATGCCCACACATGACAATTTCAGGGGTGCAGCAGGGTGTTCTTGTGACACCCCTGCACCCTTGAAAATATTCGCAATTTGCGATTAGCAAATTGCTAATCGCAAATTTCCCCTTCATTCCTATGGGCCTCCTGGCCCATAGAAATGAATGGGAAAATTGCGATTAGCAATTTGCTAATCGCAATTTAGGAATGTTAAGGAATCGCTAAAAAGAAGCGATTTCCTACATACATACCATTTTGCGATTTCTAAATAGCGATTCCTTAAAAATCGCTATTTAGGAATCGCAAAACTGTATGTTGATACATATGGCCCTTAGTGCTTACAGTTTAAATTAATTTTAGTGCTTATGCTCAAAATTTTAAAATTAAAATGTTTCCGGGCCTCTTGCGATCAATCTGTCTTGTGGGCAACTAAGAGCTACTGAATGTTGAAAAGGATAACCTTTAAGGTCAGTTATTGCATTTATACACAAACTCAAAGGCCTGTGGGCTGGGTTACATCTTGCCAGCTTCAATGCTTTCTTATCTGAATGGGATTCCTTTCTACTAAGGCCTTCATTGAAAACTGGAAATAGAAAAATAGACTGCTCAAAGGCTAAACTTAATTCCTGAAGCATGATGCTTGCCTTCCTTTCTCGTACAAAGGCCGCAGAGCCTGGAATTCCAGAGTGTTTTACTCGAACAATATCTCCAAAAGAATTTGACATCGGAATGCAAGATATGAAAATTATTGAGTCCAGCCTACAAAAAAGCAAAAGATTGTAAGACGTTGTTACCGGGCGGGACCCTGATTGTTTACTGACATTTTACTATCTTTGAGCACATAGTAAAGTATTGCCCACTCACCTACTGAAGTTTGTCCTGGTCGTCTGGTGTGATGATGCACCCAATTTTACAGCGCACTGAGGCTAAATTAGATTAGTGTGCTGTGTAAGGCGCTGGCTGCAACTCAATGTCTTCTTCAGGACAGTCTATCCTCTCGTGTGCCTCACCAGTGAGGAAATACCCTGGACTCTAATGTATCTATTCATATGTGAAGAATTCACAAAGGTATTCCTGGCAGCTTTAAATTAATTTACCACTCTGAATTTCTCCAACATCTATGCAGAGGAATCAGCAGTCATAAAATAACTCAAGGTGTGCGAAGTAGGGGACCCCCTTCTAGGGCCGAATTAAAATAATATTGTTATAGTTACTTCCTTTAACCACAGCTAGTGAATACAGTGTTTGTTTTAGTTTAAAATGTAATGCTTTACCTTACATTTCCACCTAACTTTAGCGTCACTTTACTTTTGTTTTTTTTCAGTGAATTACAGTTCTTTCCAATGTAATGCTATAAACTATAACGTAATTTTAAACTTTTTTTTCTCAGTGAAACATATACATATATATTGTAACAGCTATCCCCATTGCATTCCAACATCCACGATACAAACGGGCACGGAATCCAAAGTTCTGGTGCTTATTTAAATGTTATTGATCATTCCATGTCCTGGCGCGTTTTGGCCACCCCAAGTGGCCTTGATCACACACAAACGCTCTGCGACATTATTCACATTAAAAAAAGGATTCCTGGTCCCATGTGATTAGCCACATAATAGGCATTGAAAACAGACTGTATCTAAAACTCTCTCATGATGGAAAACAGACTACTGGCTTTCTTCAAATCCGTCCATGTGGGACTTAATAATGTTACAGAATGCATGACAGTTGATACTGTATAGCTTATCTAATGATTAATTACAGAGCCCAAATGCTCTAATATTCAAACAGATAACTGAACAATTGCCAATTCTGTTCTTTCTAATCCGTCTTTTTCCACTGCACATTTGGATTAAACACAATGTGAATGTGAGACTTTCACTTCACTCTGAATTGATCACTTGTTTTATTTTACTTTAAATACATTTGTTGGTTAAATTTCACCAATTTTACATTTCAACATCTACAAAAAACATACAATTTGGTAAAACATTGAATTATACATATTCACAATCATTCAATACTCACAGTCACTCAACAAGTCAACCATTCATCCACTAAACATCCACATACTACACTACCACACCAATTATTTACAATTGAATGTTAATTACAATTTTATACAACAACCATAGACATTGAATTTGTCTAATTTCCTTAAGTTTGGAGCGATGTTTTTTAATTTGAAAGTCTTATGACTCTACAAACACTGGTCTATGCGTTTCGAACTCCTACTTGGTAGGGAGTTCTCACCAGGACCCAAAGCTTAACTGAGGAAAGCCTGGCTAGATTTTTGCCGACGCTCAACATACAGTCCAATTGCAACCATATCCTTCTTACTTTTCGAACTCCTGTCTGAGACTTATTGCTTGGATCGTTAGTCCTAGGTGGCTCGTAGATGTAGGCACTCGGGCACACCATAAAATGCCACTCGTACTCCCGGCTCAGTGGGGTCGGCGTGTGCATCGAATTGCGCACTCAGCCCTTTGTAGAATTGGTCCATACATCTACATTTCAAATTACAGTTTGAATATATTTGTCTGCTGTTGCTAAACAATTATGCTTAATCACAGTAATACATTCCCCATTAAGATTGCATATATATATTGTCAAATTCACTTTGCAGCAGCTGCATCCATTGATTACTATGGACTAAACTTGCTTGATCTTTTAAAAGTGATCTTTGGACTTGTTTATGTTGAATTTTTTTCATCTTGGCCTTGTTTTATTCAGATAAATATTGGCTATTTTTCTAACTCTTATGAACTCCTTTTGTAGTATTTTCACTGCGTTTCTGTGTGTGTGTGTGTTTGTGTTCAAATACTTCACACATTGCCTCTAAGATAAGCCTGACTGCTCATGCCGAGCTACCAAGGGTCTTAGAAGGGGTTATCTTATCTGTGTGACTCGCTTACCCTGACTAGAGTTAGAGTTCCTACTTGGATAAGGTGCAAACCACTGCCAACTAGAGACCCCATTTCTAACATTAGGTAAACATATCTGCTGAATTTCTTTAGTTTTGTGTGTGCAAAATATGAACCTAACTATAATGTCCCTGTAATGTTCAGTTTTTTCAGTAAATTTGGGAGGCATTTTAAATTCTATTTCCTAACTGTAACGTGCATGTAATATTGGTTTAGTTCAGTGAATTTCTATGTTTTTAATGCTATTTCCTAACTATAAAATCCTTTTCACTTTTGTTTTTTAGGGATATAAATTGTACTATAATTTGACCCAAAAGTTCAATTTACTAATATCCATTTTCACAAGTTTATAAATGCATTTTATTAACACGATTATTATTATACAATTCCAAACAAACAATTAACGATTGAATATAACATAACTCAATAAACTTTTTCCAAATGCAAAACACAAACTCTTTCTCTGTTTTTCAATCATTTGATGGATCTGGAGATACACTGCAATGCCACCATAAATCTGGCCACCCAACCATATTGAAAACTGTACCCTAAATCAGTTATTTAAGTTTCACATCCCTCTGGAGACAGTCTCTGCAGCACAGCTCCAATGTATTTTCCCCTTCCCTTCAAAAGGAGGAACCTCATCTCTCCTTCCTAGTTACTTTGTGACACACTTGCGGACTTCTTCCATGACAAGATTTCCACAGTCTACAAAACTTTTGAATCTGAACACACCACCTCCAACCTCTACAGCCTCCTCACTCCCACAAATGCAAACCCCGACCACTTACTCACCGCCTGGGACCAGGGGCCATATGTATCAAGCCGTTTTTGAATCGCAAAGGCCGAAATTCGCAGGATTTCGGCCTTTGCGACTCGCAAACGGCCGTTTTGCATGTTTTGGAATGTATGAAACATTCCCAAAATAAGGAATTACAAACTTGTGCGATTCCTTATTTTTCCATAGCATTTAGGGAATCGCAAATTTGCGATTCCTTAAATGCTATGTATGTAGCATTTTTGGCTTGCGATTTAGGTTAAGAATTCGCAAATTACCACCAACTTGTAGTTGATGGTAACTTGCGAATTCTTCCAAAAATGCACAATTTGGCATTTTTAAAGGTGGCATATGATGCACACACATGCCCATAGGGCATGTATGTGCGCCATATGCACACACATGTTCTTTTCAGGGGTGCAGCAGGGTGTCTTTGAGACACCCCTGCACCCTTGCAATAATTCTCAAATTGCGATTCAATTTGAGAATTATTTTGCATTCATTCCTATAGGCCTCCTGGCCCATAGGAATGCATTGGAAATTGTTCCTTAATTGCGAATTCGCAAAATGCGAATTCGCAAATAAGGAAGCTTAAGGATTTTTTTCATACATACCATTTTGCAATTCCTACATAGCGATTCCTTAAAATTCGCTATTTAGGAAATGCAAAACGGCATGTTGATACATATGGCCCCAGCTCACCACAGAAAACACCAGAGCCATCATGAACTCAGTCTACTCAGGAGCACCCAAGGACCCCTGTCCCCACCATATTTTCAACCTCGGCAGCAAGAAGATCAACAATGATCTCACTGTCATTTTCAACACATCTATCACCACAACCACCTTCCTTAAAGACTGGAAACAAGCAGTGGTCAAACCGATTCTCAAGGAATGGTCACAGACCTGAGTGAAATCGTAGTCAGCACCCCGAAGTATCTCTCCTATGTGTTCGCACCCATGTTAAGTCATATGTGAGTCCAGTTTCCATTCCTTTTATTTTGTTCTGCCTATACAAATAGATTGAATAGAATTTTTTTTCCACTCACACTAAGTTTGCCAAATAGCCGATTATTTAGATGCATTAATTTAAGATTTACAAAAACATAGTATGCATCCCGAAGCTCCGCTCCGGTAACTAACAACTGAGTAGTCTTATTTCTATTTCCATACTTGGAAAAAACCACTAGACACACACAACCAAGGTATGCCAAGCCCCCCCACGTCATCGCGGCCAACAGGGGCGTTCCCACAAACGAAGCACAAATGCCGGGCTGTGAAACACCAACACATCTTCGGGATCCCACAAAAAAGGCCACAGCAGATATTAACGGCAGGAAGTGAACCTTGATGACGTGAGTAGAGCACCAGGTCTCAAACACTGGAAGGCCGCACAACATGGTCTCTATCAGTGAGACCCAAACCTGTTTATTTTCTCCTCTTTTCTTTCTAGAGTGTGACTATAGGTACTGCGCCCTTCTGGGATCCATGTCACATCTAATGAAAAGTGACTTAAGTAAGACCCTTTCCATTGACTTCTTTTTGACAAAATGCCATTAGTCATACCAAAATTACTCTGCATACAGCACAGGGAGGAGTTCGAATAATGGGCCACCCTATCCCTGACAGTTAGAATGTGCCTAGTGCTTGCCTAAACGTTTATCAATCAAAAGGTTTGATGCACGCTTGGGTGTATAAGCTGTCCTCACCATAGGGAGCTAATTCGATCCAGCCAGACACTGTGTGATGCACACATGAGTGCATGTTTCCCTCATGTATATGTGTTATTGTTTATATGTGTGTCTTTGATTACCGTTTGTGGTTTTCTTTTACAGATGGCAAGTCCTAACAAACTTACCATAAGTTAGCTCTTGACAGCTAGGAGAAAACAAATAACCGCTTCCGGTAGAGAGAGACGCACAGCCACGGCAGCAGTAGTGGTGAGGAGCAAGGAGAGACGTGCAGAGCAGAGAGCGCAGCGGATCCACAGCAGAGACCAGCAGAGGCCAGCACGAGCAGCAGGCACAGCAGCACAATGGACTGTGGTCGGTGGGCCTCAAGGTGACACCGTTGCGCTGGGTCATCACTGCAGCACTCTCTGCAGTCTCTGCAGTAACAGAGCTGGCATTGAGAGGTGAGGCGGGCCTGAAGCAGCGGTAGACCTTTCGAGCCTAAGTGCGGGGGCCAAGACACTTAGTGAGTACGGTGGTCCCTCGCCCCCGCACCCCCCCCTTGCCAGCTGGTCAACTCTTGCCAGGCTGCCATCCTGCGAACTGCCTTGCAGCTGACTGCTGACTGCACGCTGGTGGCGCCGCGTCCTGTAGAAGAGCGAGCGAGGGGGGAAGGACGCGAGGCAGGCTCAGGCTCTCCCGCTATCGATATCTCCGGGCTCACGCACGGAGTGGACTGCTGAATGTGGGGGCAGAGTGAATAAGAGAGCAGTTGGAGCAGCGGAGGTTACGAGAGAGCTGTGCCGGCCGCCGCCAGGTTATTTTTTAGTCAGCGGCAGCACTCCACTAAATAGGACATAGGACGTTGACAGTTAATCAGCGGCACCGGCAGGGAGAGGCAAGGGAGCAGAGCAGTGAAGCGAGACGAGGTCGAGGCCGAAGGAGTCAGGAGGCCAGCCCGTAACTGCAGAGCCGCAACCACAATGCTACAACTACTGCTAGCTGGTGCAGTCATTAATCTTAACAGCTATTCAGCTAAAGAGCAGTTAAGCACCTTAAGGAACCGCCTAGAGTAAAATCAGATCAAGCGGTGGACGCAAGCAGCGAAAGCCAACAGCAGGCAAGTGGAGGAGACATTGGGAGAAACAGTGCTGCTGATTCTTATTTATTTTGTTTCTTCTCGCCGCACAGTACCCTACCTGGCAGTCTGTGCTGTCACTAAGTATGGGTGAAATTTGCGAATTCGCGGTCTGCAAAATCGCACGAAAGCGAATTCGTGATCCGCAGAATTCACAAATTCGTGCGAATTTGCGGATTTCTTTTTTTTGCATGTTTGCGGGTTTTTTTGCTTATTCTCGGACCGCTTGCAGCGCATCGACCGCGAGATTGCCCATGCGGTCGTACATGGGCGCGGCCATCTTGTGCGCATTGCGTATTTCCGTTTCCGGGCGCTATTGGCAATGTCGCGTTGTGTGCGGCGCGCTATTACCAGTTAGCGCGTGTTTTTGCATACTTGCGGGGGAAATATCGCGCAAACTTACCCACGCGGTCCTAAATGGGTGCAGCCATCTTGTTTTTTATTCATTGCTATGGTTCTGTGCATGCTTTCTAATCCTCCTTTCATCTGTGCAATCCTTTGTTTCTTTGGACTTTTTTAAATCTTTAGTACTCTATATCTATCCCTCTTTTTTTCTAGATCTATATTTTGTGTTTTTTTCAACTTTTCGTTACTTTTAAAGCTACTTTTTTAAACTTTTTTTTTCTTTACTTTTTCCCTATTCTTTCCTTTTTTTTTCTTTCTGCTGTACAGGACCAAAGGGAGCCGGGAAGGAGAGGGGGAAGGGGAAGGGTCCCGCACCCCGTACCCGGCTCCCTTGCGGGCGGTTACGAGGGGAGGAAGTGATGGCCAGGGAGACATTCAGCGCGGTGGAGGTGGCCGCAGTGATCTTTTATGTGCAGCGCCACCTCCCCTAGACTGTGGCAGCAGAGGGCAGGATCGCGGCAGGGTATGGCCTCCGGGAGCGTCGCCAGATGTGGGAAAAGGTGTGCCGGGCCATGCGCAGGGAGTCAGGGGTCCGGGGCACCTACAAGCAAGCGATGCACCGGTGGTTGGACCTCCTTGACCGCGAGCAGGACCTGCTCCACCTGCTCAGTGTGGAGATCCCTGGCCTTGGTGAGTAGCTATTTAATAACTACTTTGTTTTCTTCTGCTCTGTGTTATATTGCTAATTTATGTTTTTCCCGAAGAGCAAGAATTCTGCCAATTCGATTATATTGCAGGTAAATTAACGTTTAAATAGCTTCTGTGATTGCAGGTGCTCGCCTGCTCAGTGGCGTTGCTACTTTGCTTACTTGTTTGCAACTTTGTGCTCATTTGAGCAGAACTGCGTAATGCTAGAGAGACTAGAGACCAAGTCTAGTCCTTCCTTTGTACTCCTGCTGCCACTAAGAAGAGATAGTGGTGTATTGATAGGTTGCATATATTATGACTTGTTATTTAGTAGTAAGACATTTTTTAGTGGTCTGCAATCATGATGACGGACTGTGTCTGTCACGTCGTGTGCTGCTGAGTGCTGGCAGTCGTAGTAGAACCTTTTTGTTGTTGGTTTAGTTAGTGATTTACATAACTTTCCAAGTAGACTGTCTGCGAATCCAGCAATACTGTACTAGTATCCTCCTAGTTGACCAGATCAGATAGGTCAATACATGTAGTGCAATTCTTGCTAATTTGTTTCCCCAAGATAATTTAGGATTGTGGTCAAAGAAATCAAATATTTCCAAAAAACAATCATCAATGTTTGTGTTTATTTCATGATCATCAGCACCTCCCAGGGGCAAGAGGACAGCACCACCTCATACTCCGGCGGAACAGAGTGGGCAGGAGGAACGGTCCACTGTAGGCTCTTCTGCTGGCCCCAGTAAGTAGTTCTGTTGTTAATATAATTATACTTCCCTAACTCTATTTTTTACAAAATAGTCTTTGATCTCCTTGTACACTGTTTCTACATTCTTATCCTTCCTCTTTACCATCACTCTCTGTGCTACTACTATTTACTATTATTTATGAGTCGGTCTGTGTAGGTAGCTAAGCTTGCCTAGTCTGCAAACGGTGTTAAACAAAACTCTGATCCAGCAATAGCTCTAGGGGCACTCAGTGCAGTCCTCTGGGTTGCCCTTGCTGTCTATTCCAGTCTTCTTAATGTTAGTGTTTTGACAATTTCCAACAACAAAATGTCAATGTCCACCAAGAATAAGCTAGTAGTTGTCTTTTTGATTTGATAGTAGCACATACCATACCGCTAGAGTTTCAGGGACTATTCTACACATACAGAAGTATGGACAAGAGAAATAGGACATTGTTGATGATAGGTGCAGTTCGACTTTCCACATACCTCAGTCAGAAGTAACTGTGCGGGACTCGGGAGCCCTCACCTTAATGGAACTTCATGTCCTCCTGGTGGTGATAAGGAGTAGTTGGTTCTGTCTGTAATTATAAAAATGTTGCACGTTAAAGAGCAAGCATTCATCAGTTGTGCCAAAAAGAGTTGCATGTTATGGCTAAGCATATAAGTTAACACCCTCCCCAAAACCTTGACTTAGTTTCACTCCCAATAATTAAAAATTGTTTAACATTTTCTCTTCCATTACGAGACGACCAAAATTAGGCATGCCCAGCATTGCTCAAAGACCCCCCAACCCCCCCAAACACCACGAACCCCCCAAACAGCCCCCAAAAACAGGCAAGTGAGCAAAAACGGAAAAACTTTTTCACCATGGATTTTGTCCAAACCACTTGATTCCGATATTAGACCTTCCCAGCAATGCCCCAAGACCCACCAACCCACCCGCAAAAAAGCAGAACCCCCCCAAACAGGCAAAAAGCAAAAATGGAAAATCTCATACTTAGAATATTTTCGGCCTTCCTTCAATTCTGTCCAAACGCGCTCTGCAGCTAGGCCATAACTCCCCTTTACCACCATGGATTTCCTTAAAAACAAATGCAATCAAAATTAGACCTTCCCAACAGTGCTCCAAGACCCCAAACCCCACCCCCAAACACCAGAAACCCCCCAAACATCCCCCGAATACAAGCAAGTAAGCAAAAACGGAAAAACTTTTTCACCATGGATTTTGTCCAAACCACTTGATTCCGATATTAGACCTTCCCAGCAATGCCCCAAGACCCGCCAACCCACCCGCAAAAAAGTAGAAGACCCCCAAACAGGCAAAAAGCAAAAATACAAAAACGGGGACTTGGACAAATTTAGGCCTAGTTCCAAAATCACTCCATGCGCGCTCTGCAGCTAGGTCCTAACTCCCCTTTCCAACCATGGATTTTCGCGAAACCACTTGCAATCAAAATTAGGCATGCCCAGTATTGCTCAAAGACCCCCCAAACCCCCCCAAACACCAGGAACCCCCCCCCCCCAAACTGCCCCCCCAAAACAGGCAAGTGAGCAAAAACTGAAAAACTTTTTCACCATGGATTTAGTCCAAACCACTTGATTCCGATATTAGACCTTCCCAGCAATGCCCCAAGACCCGCCAACCCACCCGCAAAAAGGTAGAGGACCCCCAAACAGGCAAAAACCAAAAATGGAAAATCTCATACTTAGAATATTTTCGGCCTTCCTTCAATTCTGTCCAAACGCGCTCTGCAGCTAGGCCATAACCCCCCTTTTCCACCATGGATTTTCTTCAAACCACTTGCAATCAAAATTAGACCTTCCCAGCAGTGCTCCAAGACCCCCCGACCCAGCACCGCAAATCTAGAACACCCACAAAGAAACCCCCAAAAACCTGCAATACTGGTATATTCAAAACATGGCAAATTGCGCTGTTCACAAAAAACACAAAAAACAAACAGCAATTGGTTTCAACAGAGACAGACAGCCATTGCTGTCCACTGCATGCCATCCTCTCATTATTCATTACCTGTTCTACTTTTTGTCCGCATCTTCTTTTGAAAGTGAGGGCCCACAGGGCAGCCTCTCCTGTCAATTTCAGAAGTAAGTCTGTCAACAATCAGCAAGCATGTAGTCAGTCAGTAATTTCAGTCCCACTTGAGGGGACTCGTCTACAAAGACAAAGTTTATTTATTCTCCATAATCCATCCATCTGCCTTGAGGAAATGGATAGGGGGAGTCTGGAGGAGGAGGATAGAGGAGCATGATTGAGTTGTGAACTTGTGAACATCAGGAATGCAGACTGCGGCACCTTCAAATCAATAAGGAAAATAAGATGAAGACAGTGCTGATGATGGACTTGTTGTGATTAGGTGATTAGAGTTTTGTTGTGGTAAAAGTTGCAAAACAAAGAAAGACACACAGGAATAAAAGTGAATAAGGACGAAAAAAAAGGAAGTAATTTTCAGGCCTCGGTGTCAGGGAAGTAGAGCTTGTCCTCAAAGTCTATGAATTGAGACAGGAGTAGGTCAGGTGACAGAGAAAAATTTCAGTCGGCGTCACCTAAGTCGGTGTCCTCTTCTTCCTGCGTGCATTCACGTATTTTGTAATCGGGTGGTATGAAGTGCTGATTCATCTTGATTATTGTTAACCTCTCCACATTTTTGGGCGAGAGGCGGGTCCTTTTTGAAGTTACAATGGCACCAGCAGCACTGAAAACACGTTCAGAAGACACGCTTGCGAATGGGCAAGACAAATAATTTAGAGCCAGGTTGCTGATCAGTCGCCATACAGAGCTTTTCCTATACCAATACACCAATGGGTTCTCATTAAGACAGACCTCTGTTGGGTCATCCAGATAGGCATGCACCACCGACTCAAGGTTCTCCAGGGTTGCTCCACTTTGCATACCATCTGTGACCTTTGCAGCAGTGGACCGAGCAAACCCTTGCTGAGTTAGCCAATCCGCTTCCGACAATATTTTTTGGGGGCCTGGTGCAGGTGAGGATGATGATACGGCTGTGAGGGAAAGTGACTCCCTTCGGCCACGGATTCAGAAGTGGAACTTGACGCCGGATGGCCTACTGATTCAGTCGTACTTGTACTGCCTCCTTGAAGGTTATGCAGCTCTTTTTAGAACCGAGGGGCTGACACAGCTAGCCAATGTTTGTACTTTGAAACATCTCCTTCATCAAAAGGAATTAATGCTTTGCTAGCCACTGCCTTTTTGTACCGTGGATCCAGAATAGTGACACAAATGTAATGTTGTTCTGTATGTATGTTTTTAAGCCTTTCATTGTGAAGTAGGCGCCTTAATAACTTCTCCGCCAAATCATATGCTTCTCGCTTTTCACCATCATCTCTGAACGTTGAAGACACGTCCTTCAGTTGGTGCTCTACCATACGCAACAATGGGATAGCTTTGCCCAAAGAACAGTCCTCCCTGCTGACTTTACGCGTGAAGATCTCAAAAGGATGAAGCATGTCTGTCAGGCTTGCAATTAGCTTCCATTCCTCTAACTCTAGCCTCATCTCTTTCTGAGTAGAACCCAGTTTATAGACATACTCATTTATTACCTCCCACTGCTCAGACAGACGCTCAAGCATGTAAAAGGTTGAGTTCCAACGTGTTGCCACCTCCTGGATTAGTCCTTTGACTGGCAGTTTACGTTCATGTTGAATGCTCCTCAGCTGCTTCCGGGCCTTAAAAGAATGGCTGAAATGTGTGCAGATTCTTCGGCAGATGGTCAGTAATTTGATGATTGTGTCTTCTTTTTTCAAGAATTCTTGCACCATGATGTTAATACTGTGCGCCAAACACGGCACTCTGAAATATTCACCATCAGCCATGGCCCTAACTATATTACTGCCATTATCCGTGGAAACAAAACCAACTATGCGATTTCTTAGATGCAGCCATTCTTTGACCTTCCTGTTAAACTCCTCCAAAAGGTTAGCTGCAGTGTGAGATTTCTCCATGGCAAACATGCCTACTGTTGCATGTTTGCGAGTAGCTTGAAAAATTTTCTCCTTGTCAACACCTGCTTGTTTTAACTGTTGTGAAACCCCTGCTAAAGAGACCCAGTGTGCAGTGATGCACATGTAATCAAGGGCTTCGCAACTGGTCCACATGTCTGTTGTCATGTGGATAGTGTGAACAGCACTCTTCAAAATAGCTGCGCCAATCACCTCCAGCATATCTTGATGTAGTGCTGGAACAGCAACCCTGGTAAAATAGGACCGGCTAGGAACCTTCCATTTAGGGCAGACTGTTGCCACAAATTCAAGAAAACCCACCCCTTCCACAAAAGAGAAAGGGAGAAGGTCCAGCGCTAGCAATTTAGCCAGCTTTGCGTTATACAGACGTACCGTTGGGTGGTTGCGTTCAAATGGCGCATCTGACCAAAACATGCTGCTAATGGTGGGCTGGACCGTTTAACGTGATGATGATGATGCAGACTTCACACCAGTTAGGCTCATTGATTTAGTTTTTTGCATTGGTGTCTGTCCCAGACTCTTAGTGTGCCTCATACATGTTGCAAGGGTAGAGGGTGTGGGCGCTACCACTGCAGTGCTGCTGCCAGGGGTACTGGGTGTACCAGAGAAAATGTCGGTCGGTTCTTGACTTCCCCCCTGCACAATCAGCCCCTCGTCAGCATCAGATGCAATGTGAATGGATACATTTGGATCAGTTCTACTTTGGACTTCCTCGATCTTACTTAGGTGCGCATACCACTGGATAGGGTGGTGTTTTTTTAGATGACCTCTCTGGCCTCCGGTACCATAGTTGGTACCAAGCTTACCCCGACTAACTGATACTTTACAAATCGAACAAACGACCATGTTTTCCGCCTTTTGGCTAACAGTAAAGAAATCCCAAACTGGAGACTGGAAATGTCTGCTGGTGGTGGAGGTGCTACTTTGACTTTCAATGCCAGATGAAGTGGAGGATGGGCGTGGCTGAATTTGTTTCTGTTGTTCAATTACAGCACCACTACTTGAGGTAATGGAGGTCGAGCTGGATGGAGGTCCCTGCCGGCCCTTCTGACAACAAAATATGGAAGCTGTAGGTCATTTTGGTGTTGTAGTTAACTGCGTTGGTGGTGGAACCAGTGCCACACCGCCCACATCCGGCTCAGCAGCCATTCGGGCTAGGGTGAAAATGTTTGTCTGCTGCATGCCCGCTAGGGCTGGAGTGACGTCTGTGATGACTGGGTCATCGTCAGACTGTTCATCAGCAGCAGAAGACACCACTTCTTGTTCGTCGTCATCACCCATAAGTCGAAGCCTTGCGGGAACCTTCCTTTTAGGCTTAGCTACCTTTGTCGGCTCATGGCGTGCCTCACTCTCAGACTGCATTTGTGGGTTCTAATTAGGATCAAGGTCATTAGAATGAAGGGGGCTTGAAGAAGAACTTGTAGTGGTAGTAGCCCTCCTTGACCTTTTTCTTGCTGGGGATCTGGAAGACAATGGATCAACATCAGGAGGAGTGGCTTCCTCGGATGATACCTCTGCTTCAATATCAATTTCCTGATGTGCCCCTACTTCTGGAGGAACAAGCGTTGTAGGCAGTTGTGCCGCTCCATGAACCTCTAGTTGCACCTCTCCATGCACCTCTCCATGCGCCTCTCCTTGCGCCTCTCCTTGCGCATCTCCTTGCGCATCTCCTTGCGCCTCTCCTTGCACCTCTCCTTGCGCCTCTCCTTGCGCCTCTCCTTGCCCATGAACTTGCGCTTGTACTAGTTGCACCTGCGGTTGTCATTGCGGCTGTGGATGTTGAACACTCGTCAGCTGAGTTACACCCGGCGTTGATTGGATGAGCCAACATCACTGGTCGATGGTGAGGGAACAACCAAAGTGGCTACCGCAGCAGCGCTCATGGTCTTGGACCTAACTTGGCATGGTGGCACTGAGCCCAATGAAGCGGAGGTGCTGCTTCCAGCTTGGTACCCGGCGGACACCGCTGCTGCTGCAGACGTAGTTTTTTTTCTCCAAAAAAGGTGTCGGTGGGCACACCAGTCTCCTTGGTAGGTGGTGCCACTTGCTTCTTCTGCTCCTTCTTACTGGCAGTGGCACTGGCAACTTTTTTCGCTGAGGCGCTACGGCCACCTTTCTTTGGGGCCATCTTCTTCAGATGTCAGAACAGCAGGCCGAAGTTGCACGAGTTGCAGAGTTGTCTTGTCTGTGGCCACACGTGACGTCACGTGACGTTGTGCTGCACACACCGCTGCAGGACTTCTTCCTGGCACTGGTGGTTCTCTTGAGCACCTAAAAGCAATCGAAGCCAGAGGAACTTCAGTTAAACACCCCAAAAAGTAAAAAAACCACACAGAAATCACCACAATCCAATGCCATCCATGCCCTCAATGATGTTTAAATTCAAGCCACCACACAAAAAGACTAGGTCCATGCACCACTGAGTACCCCTGGGCCTCATGGAAGAAAGCAAGGCAAACTGGGTGCAGGCCTGAGCAAACTGCCTGGCTTCAAAATGGCCCCTTGCCCCCCACCACATGGCCAGGCCCTGCCTGGACCAGGCCTCAAAATGGCCCCCACCCACATGGCCAGGCCCCAACAACAACCCAAAATGTCGAAAAACACACAAAAATCATCACAATCCAATGCCATCCATGCCCTCAATGATGTTTAAATTCAAGGGGACCCACACAAAGCCTTGCTACATGCACCACTCACTACCTGTGGGCATAATGGGTGAAAGCAGGGCAGGCTGGGTGCAGGCCTATGTCTCAGAGCACACTGCCTGGCTTCAAAATGGCCCCTTGACCCCCACCACATGGCCAGGCCCTGCCTGTACCAGGCCTCAAAATGGCCCCCATCCACATGGCCAGGCCCCAACACCACCCCAAAAAGTAAAAAACACACAAAAATCACCACAATCCAATGCCATCTATGCCCTCAATGATGTTTAAATTCAAGACACCCCTCAGAAAGACTAGGTCCATGCACCACTGACTACCCCTGGGCATAATGGTTGAAAGCAAGGCAAACTGGGTGCAGGGCTGAGCACAATGCCTGGCTTCAAAATGGCCCCTTGACCCCCACCACATGGCCAGGCCCTGGACCAGGCCTCAAAATGGCCCCACCCACATGGCCAGGCTCCAACAACACCCCAAAAAGTCGAAAAACACACAAAAATCACCACAATCCAATGCCGTCCATGCCCCCAATGATGTTTAAATTCAATTAGCGGTATTGTTTATGGGGTTATATGAACAAAAATTCATTTACAATGACAACCCTTTTAAAGAGCTGATCTCCCATTACATGAGATACATCGATGATGTATTCCTCATCTGGACTGGCAGCCCTGAGAGCCTAAATGATTTTGTTAACTGGTTGAACGCACGAAGCAACGACATTAAGTTCAGTTGCACATCATCTAATACATCAATCACATTTTTGGATGTTAAAGTAGAACCATCAGAAGGAGCACTTGCGACAACACTTTTCCGAAAGGCGACCGACAGGAATAAAGCTTTGCTTTATTCAAGTAACCACCCACGTGGCCTGAGGCAAAATTTACCCTTCGGCCAATTCCTTAGAGTACGTAGGAATTGTTCACGCAAGGAAGATTATTTCGAACATGCCAACCAACTCAGAGATAGACTCCTCCAACGAGGGTACCCCAGCAAGCTATTAAAAAACTCACTGAAGAGAGCTTGGTGGACGCCACGTGAATCTCTTCTGCAGAAAAAGCCCAAAAAGGAACAGAAACGGATAGTTTGCGTATCCACGTTTTGCCCGGCTTCAAATCAATTGAAGAAATTAATTACATCAAACTGGCACCTAATAAAAGGTTTACACGAGGACTTGAAAACACCACCTTTGTTTGCTCACAAGAAAGAAAAAAGTGTGGCGAATCACATTGTGAGAGCTGCCCTACCCAATGAGAAAGGCCCGACATTGAGGAGCATGTTCGGATTCCCACCCATCACCGGACACCACAAATGTGGATCATGTACTTGCTGTGGAGAGACAATTGAAGAGTCAGTATTCTCTTTTAACAACATTACTTGGAAACATGATACGTTCACAAACTGCAAGACTAAGAACGTTGTGTACGCAATAATATGCTCTTGCCCAAAGCTATATATAGGCAAAACTACGCAAGAAGTCAGGCAACGTATCACCCAACATAAGTCTAGGTTACGCAGGGAAGTAGAAAATGCACCATTGGTCAACCACTGGATCACCATGAAACATGACAAAACTAAGTTGAAGTGGACTGTAATCTCAAAAATTGAAAATGACCCAAGAGGTGGCAATATTGAATCAAGATTAAACCAAAGAGAAGCGCTGCTCATAATGAAATATGATGCAGCAGTGACCGGACTGAACGAACTGTCTGAAATCTACAGACCCAACGCGTAAAAAATCTTCCGAAAAATCATGAAGACTACAATTCCCAGAATCCTCAGCTTCCTAGCCACTCCCCCAGTGAAGTAGTGGTAGAAGGCTCATTCAGTCTCTCCAGACCGAAGAGGAAGGAGCGAGAATCAGCGCGGCATATTTTCCTAAGCGGCATTGAAATAAATGGTAAGAATGGCGAACCACCGCTCCTCCGCGTCCTCAGTTCAACATCAGATAACGCGGATCCATTAAACGGCTCCCTCACGCTTCCCCTGTTGTCTCTTCCAGACTACGAACCACCTGCACCACGCCATCGTGAGTTCAGACTCCGGCAGGAGCAGCAGCCGAATTTTTCATTAACACGGAGTATCACTCCGTTACGGGTAAGCAAACGCCCATGGTGACAAATATCGATCCAGTCACGATTCCATACGTTAGACAGTGAGCACTAACGGTCCTCCCCTCTGCCCCATTTTTTGCAGACTAAACACGACAGTGACAACCTTCCTAGAACAGGTAGGAGCATCACATCATGTAACCTTAACTAGATGAACGTGGTTGTTTAAATGTAGTACACTTATCGTTTCTTTTCCAACTTGTTCCAGCCCTTCCTCCTTTCCATCTTTTCTGCATCACGGAATACCTTTTTTGGAGCCATGACCCAAATTAGAGGTAGGCTGAGGCGGGGTTGTTTGTAGATAAGGTGTTGAACCCTTAGAACAGGAATTTATTGGTTTTGTTCCTTTCCCTTTCAGTTAATGTGAGGTCCTGAAGAGAACCCTGACAATTACAGGGCTCGAAACGCGTCGACCGACCAGGTACCAGGTCATGTTCTAGAGTCCTCCCCAAGGAAACTCCTAGGGCAACACGATAAATGACTGCCTTGTTTTTCTTCTTTTTTTGTCAAAAAAGTTAAAATTCAATCTGAAGTAGACTAAAAAACGGACTTTACATCTGTTGAACTTAAAAATTTTCTTTGACACTGGGACCAGTGTGTATGTTTTGTATGAATGGAAGGCCATGAATGAGTTGTATGGAAGTTGTTGAATTTTTTGTACATACCTAATCATTTGTATATTTTGTGTTGTTTGTATATATATGTACATAGAATGTTTTGTATTCCCATGCATAAAATTAAAAAATGATGCAGACCTAAAAATTAGGCTATAAAAGAAACAAAATAAAAAACTGCAATTCATAAAGCAGGTGTGCATGTCTTTGTCATGTACACTATATAGTTGAATAGTGTTTATTTAACAAGTATTCCAGCACTGGCAAGTGTTAAGTTTATTGCGTAACTTGGCATGGTGGCACTGAGCCCAATGAAGCGGAGGTGCTGCTTCCAGCTTGGTACCCGGCGGACACCGCTGCTGCTGCAGACGTAGTTTTTTTTCTCCAAAAAAGGTGTCGGTGGGCACACCAGTCTCCTTGGTAGGTGGTGCCACTTGCTTCTTCTGCTCCTTCTTACTGGCAGTGGCACTGGCAACTTTTTTCGCTGAGGCGCTACGGCCACCTTTCTTTGGGGCCATCTTCTTCAGATGTCAGAACAGCAGGCCGAAGTTGCACGAGTTGCAGAGTTGTCTTGTCTGTGGCCACACGTGACGTCACGTGACGTTGTGCTGCACACACCGCTGCAGGACTTCTTCCTGGCACTGGTGGTTCTCTTGAGCACCTAAAAGCAATCGAAGCCAGAGGAACTTCAGTTAAACACCCCAAAAAGTAAAAAAACACACAGAAATCACCACAATCCAATGCCATCCATGCCCTCAATGATGTTTAAATTCAAGCCACCACACAAAAAGACTAGGTCCATGCACCACTGAGTACCCCTGGGCCTCATGGAAGAAAGCAAGGCAAACTGGGTGCAGGCCTGAGCAAACTGCCTGGCTTCAAAATGGCCCCTTGCCCCCCACCACATGGCCAGGCCCTGCCTGGACCAGGCCTCAAAATGGCCCCCACCCACATGGCCAGGCCCCAACAACAACCCAAAATGTCGAAAAACACACAAAAATCATCACAATCCAATGCCATCCATGCCCTCAATGATGTTTAAATTCAAGGGGACCCACACAAAGCCTTGCTACATGCACCACTCACTACCTGTGGGCATAATGGGTGAAAGCAGGGCAGGCTGGGTGCAGGCCTATGTCTCAGAGCACACTGCCTGGCTTCAAAATGGCCCCTTGACCCCCACCACATGGCCAGGCCCTGCCTGTACCAGGCCTCAAAATGGCCCCCATCCACATGGCCAGGCCCCAACACCACCCCAAAAAGTAAAAAACACACAAAAATCACCACAATCCAATGCCATCTATGCCCTCAATGATGTTTAAATTCAAGACACCCCTCAGAAAGACTAGGTCCATGCACCACTGACTACCCCTGGGCATAATGGTTGAAAGCAAGGCAAACTGGGTGCAGGGCTGAGCACAATGCCTGGCTTCAAAATGGCCCCTTGACCCCCACCACATGGCCAGGCCCTGCCTGGACCAGGCCTCAAAATGGCCCCACCCACATGGCCAGGCTCCAACAACACCCCAAAAAGTCGAAAAACACACAAAAATCACCACAATCCAATGCCATCCATGCCCTCAATGATGTTTAAATTCAAGACACCCCACAGAAAGACTTGGTCCATGGACCACTCACTACCGCTGGGCCTAATGGAAGAAAGCAAGGCAAACTGGGTGCAGGCCTGAGCACACTGCCTGGTTTCAAAATGGCCCCTTGACCCCCACCACATGGCCAGGCCCTGCCTGGACCAGGCCTCAAAATGGCCCCCACCCACATGGCCAGGCCCCAACACCACCCCAAAAAGTCAAAAAACACACAAAAATCACCACAATCCAATGCCATCCATGCCCTCAATGATGTTTAAATTCAAGACACCCCACAGAAAGACTTGGCCCATGCACCACTCACTACCACTGGGCCTACTGGCTAGTGTGGCTTTACAGGCACCCCAAAATAAAAAATAAAAATCCACACATAGTGAGCTAAAATTCAATGACATAAATGAGATTTAAGTTCAACAAAACTCACAGAAATAGTTGTATCATGCACCCATGACTAACCCTGTGCCTACTGGATACTGTGGCTACTCACAATATATATTTTTTAAAGTTGTGAAAAAGTTTTACAATTGTAGTTGCAGCAACTGCAATGTCCCAAACAAACAACACCAACTTACTTGTAAAATCTCAAATCCAAAAGTGAAGTCCAAAAAGTCCTCAAATACAAATATCCAGCAGCAGCCACAAAAAGTAATCCTTCCAGCTCCAGATCCAAATGAAAAGTGACCAGGAGATGGACAAAGCACTGGGAGGAGCCTGCTGGACAGGAACAGGAAGTTGGAGACTCTGGGGCACTTCCTTCCTCCCAACCCCCCCCCCCAAAAATGGACTCCTTCCACAAAAAAGTCCAGCCAATTCTCAATCTGTTATTCTGATTAAAATCAAGATTTTCAGAAGGTTTATGCTGCCTCCGGTGGATTTCTTGTGCAGAATTGCAATTTTTGCAATTTCGGGAAAGCGAGCTGTTCAAATCTCCTGCCGGATGTCAGCTGCGCGCCGCATCTACGTGTGACCCGAGAGCGTACCGTCCATTGACAGAAACTCGTCCCTGCCACATCGGTATCAGCCCGCACAGGATACGAGATTTCGTACCTATTCCCTTAATTTAAGGTATCGACCTGCCCTCATAGCCGCACCTGATATGTGGACTATCCCCGATCCCCGGGCCTGCGGCAATTAAGGCTAATCTTAGGCATAAATTCATGTCCTGATGATGATTCGCATGACCTAAAATAACGAATCGAAACGCCGTCGACACTCTTCTAACGCTTTATACTATTACAAAAGGACTGTAATCTGATTGTAAAGGTGTTATGGTTCATTTTCTTGTGACACTTTGACAAAATTGTATTGGAAGTGTCACAAACCAATTACTCTTTGCCTAGAAAGCCCCCTGTGTTTTGTTTGTACGTAACTGTGTAAGTGTGTACTGTGGGTCACAGGCTTGTGCCCCTTCTTGTAATATTGTATTATTGACTTACGAATTTTTACATCAATACACTTCAGACCCTCGCCCGGCTGGGCTGGTCTATTTACCGAATATAGTTTCGATTGTGTCTATATTTTATTGGTTTTCTTCTAATTACTTTTTGCAATGGACCACTGTTGTTGACAAAGCATCTACGTGTTCGGCATTGTTTACTTCCGCGATGCGTGATCGCGGGCCCTTCTGACGTACTCGCGTTGTCAAACTCTTGCTGTACAAGATGGCAAACCGCGATGACGTAATTGCGGTTGAAAAACTCACGCGCAATAACGCAGCAAGATCCAAAATGGCGCAGCACACGCAAACCGGGAAAGTCAACGCCGCGCGCGCGATATTGTATTTTTCAAGCGCGACCAAGCAAAATAATTTGCAACTTGCGAATTTGCTGATTTTTGGGCAAATTCCCACGATTCGCGAACCGCAAAATTGTGAAAAATCCGCAAATTCGCCCGTGAAACGGATTTTACGCCCACCCTTAGCTGTCACCTGGAGCAGGGAGGGTGCTGAGTGTGGGGTAAGCCTGTTCCCTTCTCTCCTCTGCTGAGCAGCCGACTAAGTTTACCTGGCTGGCTGGCTGCCTGTACCCGTGGTGTGGGGGTGTTGAGGTTTGGGCAAGCCCGGAGAAGAGCCTGCTTAAATCCCCCTTCAGGCAATTTAGGTATCTTTTGCCTCTCAGTACCTGGAATAGTGTGGATTGGTCCGGACTGAGAATGTGGGCTTTACTGCCTCGCCCGCGAGTGTGCTCTCCCAATTCCGCATTCCAGTAAACTAGGTCCTGCTCCCTTTGCACCATTGTTGAGCAGCCCTGTGCGGCATTACTGCGGCTTCAGTACTGCCCTCACCGCAACCCCCCCCCCAGGCTCACAGGGAGAGGGGGAGGAGGAGGTGGTGGTGGTCGGGAGCTGCAGCTATAGCACGGTAGTTAACATCGCGGGTTGCGGAGCCCGGAGAAGAGCCTCCCTGCCGCAGTAAGGCGCATAATCGCCCTTCTGTCGGTTGTTTGAGATCAGCATTGGAGGCAGCTGCAGCGGACTTATGGACTAATGCTACAAGATACATATTATATTTTATTTTAGGAGCTTTATAAATGTTGTAACTTGTCAATTGGGGATAAAACTGCTAGTTTAGAAAAAACACAAATGGTTTATTTAACTCTGATGTAATCCTAGTATAACAGCAACATAGCATGTGGTAGCCCTACCCGGGGGCAAGTAATCAAGTATTTAAGTTAACAGTTGCACAATGGGGCAAAAACTGATAGGGCAGAAACTGAGAGAACCAGAGTACCAGGGAGATACCAGGGAGATATCTGAGTCTATTGTTATAAGGTAGGTGGACGCTAGCAGTTGCTGGGCTCGCCAGGTTCTGTTTGTCTATCAAGGAAGGGTGTCCCCGACGTGGACCGAAGAGCCGTGACAAACAGTCAGGTTGTGGTCAGATTGTCTGTACCTCAGTGTCTCGCTAATTGAGTCAGTAGTCTGTAGAGAAAGAGATCAGGCCGACAGCGAGGGGCGCTGCCTAAACCCCAACCCAAGCAATGTCAAAAGAGCGAGGAAAGCATTGATGTTTGTGCCTCTTCTAAGAAGTGTATGACTGATTTAGCTAAAACGGAAGTTAACGCTACAAATTGTGGTAAAGACTATAAAAACCATGTTCACGTTAATCAGCCATCTATCAAGAGTTTTTTTAAGGATCACCAAAAACAGTATCAAAACCAACAAAGAAATAGAAATAATGAGATTGACAATGAGTGTTTATCATCTTCATCACCCTCATCGTCAACAAGTGTTAAAAGAGTTTACCCGTGTTCAATTGTAGTGTAGCTCCTATTTTCCCAATAGGCTCTGCGCATTGGAATAGTACCTACAGCAGTAAAGGCCTAGACCAGACGTTAACTAGGTCTACTACTGTCGATACTAGACTTAATTTTTGGGTTTGCCAGCTAAGCTCAGAGTTCGCTAGAAACTTTCTCGAATGTTCAAGGAAGGGATTAACTCCCCTGATTAGACAAGAAGGGATTTAGTTTCTGACAACCATAGAACATGACAACTTTGCTCTCCCCTAATCAAGAGTCAATCTCAAGAGTCGTGTGAGCACAAGGCAATTATTTTACTCAGTCAGTACGTGCATTCTTAGTCTCATCAGAATGTAGAGAAAAGGAAGAGACGGGCGTGTTCAATAAAAGATGTTATTTATTGATCAGTCTCTTTTCTCGTACAAGAGAAATGGATCGATATTATTGCAATACTTATAGTTAAGTAAAGTGCATACATTAGAAGCAATAGTATAAAATAATACTGTAAAAACATTGATATGGTTTCTGAGCCATATGATGTTTAAAATGATTAAAATATATTTACATACACATATACATTTGACTAAACGTACTCAACTGGTGTTTCTAAATACGCCTACCCCGTGTACCTGACCTAAGTCTAATGCGTGGGCGGGAATAGAAAGTTACAGTTTAAGTTAAGTTTGTTTTTGCCAAGTGAATAACTAAAGAATTCTCTGTGAGGGGTTATTCAGTTCTGTACCTGGAATTTAGGATGGATGAGGAATGGTATCTCTTTCTCTGCTCTCGATATTCCAGGCTGCCTGTGAGGGCTGCCCGAAAGCGCCGGTGCTGGGTCTCTCGGCTTGAGATAGCAGCGCGTCTCTCAGCGCGTCAGGAAGGCGGGGCTGCTGCCAGCGGGGTCTGCTTCTGCTCTCGGCTTCGGCAAGTATGGCTGCTCCGTCTTGTCACCATGCGTGTGTTTGCATAGGGCAAGGTCGGCAATATTTATACCTTAAAGGTGCCGAGATTGACGTAAGGATGGACATAAGTACGTCAATAAAGATGTCAGACGACTTGCTCGTTAGCACATTCTTTTGCAAAAGTTTTCTGTGAAATCAAAACAATGGCCGCACGGATTTTCCAGGTTGTCATAGGTTTGATTTGTTATGAGAACGTCGTATGCCTTATCAGGGGCTGGAGGAATGTCGCTTGTCTAATTAGATCTCAAGCGTTATGACCTAATCAGATAACACGTTCCTGTGCCGTAGTGTGACTGCGTCAGATAACGGTATCTGCATCATGGGGGTTTTCTTGCCTCATGGGCTGACTGTTAGTTAACTTGATAGTTAGTTTAACCAGAATAGGGTCAGGAATAGGGGGACTGATTCAGAACCTATAGAAATACACGACACCCACTCCACGCTAACTATGGTCATATCTACTAATCTATGCATAGTATAACATAGTACAACATACTATAGAGTATAGTGTATACCTTACCACCCCAAAATACATAAATGCATTTCGAAATTTTCAAATATACTGAAAAATTGCAGTCATATATATTGTATGCACTTAAGCTATGAATTAAATGCAAAAGTAAACACGCATTGTTATGCATTATTGCTTCTTGGTATATGAGAAATACACATGAAATGGCTCTTAATATGGCTATACAGAAAGGAAGTTCGAGACCATTTCATCACATAATAAAATATTTGTGAACCTACCAGCGGGCAGCTAAAGTCTATAAAGTATCTAAAAATAGAAATCTTAGTTCTCTAGGAATAGTTTCTTACTTTAAGCAGAAGATCAGTGTCCCGGGAAAAAATATGTAGAAAAATATTTTAAGGGGCATGCTGAAAAAATTGCTGTCCGTGAACTGGATTGTAATTGTTCATGTGACTTTATTTCTAAAGTTGAAGGCCGAATTCAGGGAACGCCGTGTGCGAGTTTACTCAAAAGTCTCTATTTCTGTTCTGGAGAGAACATCATATCATTCAGGCTTTCGAAAAAACTGTCAACAGCTTCATGGGAAAGTTCCACTAAGTCGGAAATAGGGGTAACCATGCATTCGTGCGCATGATTTTCTCCATTGACATTCTGATTCGCATTGCTGACAGAAGGTCGTACCTGTTCGATGTTGCTTTCATCTTGAACTTCACTACTCTTCAATCGCAGTGGTGAAGATTCCAGGAATGCCGTCATCAGGATTGGCAGCCTTTGAGGGCAGCACAAAGCGTGAACCTTGGTAGGAACCAACAGTGTATCTGCATCCACTGGCGCATCCGATTGTAGCGTCAGACAGGTGTCTAACACGCATTCTTCTCCGCATAGCAGACACCTTAGTACAGGTAAAACACACCTTTGCCACATTGGTCGAAATGATAGAAACCAAGTCATGTTCAGGTCTCTAAGCCGGGAGAGTCCCAGGATTTTTGATATCCGGTCCCGGTATCCAATGGCTAGGATTGTATCTTCCATTGTCGCGAGAGTTTGATCTGTGACATGGGTTGCCATAACGAAAAATAAGGACTAGGAATAGGATTCCTGCAATTAGTCCCAGGATCAGGGGAAGTCCGCCAAAAATCGAATGGACGAAATCTGGAAAAATACCCAGTATGGCTTTGAATGGTGTTAATGCCATCGAAAATACTGTCTTAAATACCTTTGAGACCCCAGTGGTATCAGAAATATTTAAGATTTCGCTTAGGATTTCCGCGAAATGTACGGGGGAATTAGTTGATAATAATGTATGTATCTCTGCAGTCGTCCTTGCGACTTGTAGATCATACGTTTCTTTTGATGACGTGAGCCTTGTAGGCGTCTGAAGAAGCACTGTTTTCATTCTGCTTAAAGTGTCTATTCGAATAGAAGTAATTTTCAAACTGGGCCATGCCCTTGCCTCCCTGTCTGGAAAGGAGCTGGGGAATAAAGAACGTCCACAGCACTTGACCTTCGCTGTTGTAGTTACTAGATAAGGAGTCCCGGGCATAAGACTGCAACATCTGCGGTCTACAATAAGAATGTAACTCCCATTATAGAGTCTTTGAAAGAATGGTTCTATTTCAGTTGCAGGTGCGCCTTGCTGGTGACATGAAAGGTTGTATGAATTCCCTTCACAGGCTCCATGCAAACTAATTCCGTTACACAGAAGCGTGCCGCTTAGTGACATAGCACAATTGTTGCCACTAAGAAACACTTTCTGTCCTTTATTACTGACACATGCATGTGAATAGGGCAGGTTCCAAGTTGTTTTAAGGTACCCCTTTCCCAATTTCTCGTACATGCCAGCCTGTATATATTTTTGGCAGTATTGAAACCTGAAGGTTGAGATTGGAATATTTATGATTCCGTGGATTATCCATTCACTGACAGGTCGTTCTGACATTGTCATTGGTAATCTTTCTAGTTTTTCAATGCTCAAGATTGTATAATCAGCACCCTTTTGCGCCATACCGATTTGTCTATCAGTAAGGTTAAAGATTTGGAATAGTGACGTTGTGTTGATTAAACGCCAAGGCACATAGCCTGAACGCAGATTTTGTAACGTCCAGCCAAGCTGTACAATGGAACGCAATTGTGACTGTCCATGTTGTAATAACAGTAAGTCTTGCGATAATATATCGATTGCTGAAGACACAATGCTGTCCAATGAAAAAATTCTGGAGGACAGAGTCATTAACCCATTGTCCACTACAGAAAGTGATTTTTCCAAATTGATACGGTCAATTTCCCGTATTCTTTCTGCTGTCTCAATTTGAGTAACCTTCCAGGCCTCATTGTATGCTGCATATACAGAGGCTGCTATGAAACGCTTTTGACGCTGTTTGCGTGGTCCCAGTATGAAATCACGCAAGTCAGCACCATCAGTAAGTAAAGTTAGGTGTTGCTTAATTTCAGGCAGTGTGGAAGTCTGTAGCCATTGAAGGCATAATTTGCCCACACTGTAGGTTGTTATTATCCCTGGGTGATGTCTTTGGGGATATCTAGGGTCTGGCCTGGTCATTTTGAAACCCTGTGTTTTATTCAGGAATCTATCTTGACAGTTATTTGTATCTGTGGGCCAGATCAACCATTGTTTCCAATCAGGATGTGTTCTGTTTTGGTTTAATATATGGTTTACGTCTATCTCTTCATCTGTATCAGAGCTATTGCTAAACATTGTTGGCTTCGGAATAGACGGGTTATTTAAATCTTTGATTTTGGCTAAGCCAAGACAGGTGGTTTGTTGAACAGTGTCATTTAAAAATATCATTTGTTCTGGGATCATGCAGGCTCTAAACAAAGCTTCTATACCCTGTACTTGCCATTCTTTTGTACCCCAAACACTTTTCAAATCAACATTTTTGTCCCAATAATCAAATCCAAAAGTATTCATTTTTTCAAAGAATGAATCTGAATATATCAATTTTGTGTTGGTTATCATGGTTTTCATCCCTGTCTTGTTTGACAATTTAAAATAAAATGTTTCAGCATTACTTGTGTTAAAACCTGAAAAATATGAATATTTGTCGTAAACAGTTCTAGAGCTTCCTTTTGGAGGTGTAGCACAATGTTCCCATTGATTATAATTTAAAACATTTCTAGGTTGTGCAGATTTATGCAAGAAATGGTTACCATAATGGTTATAGCAATACATACTATCATAATTTGTAGAACCTTGCAAATAATCATGTTTTGTAAATTTAGCAGACATTACTAAGTCAGACATCATATTGTTAATACGTTCAAAGTCCCAATCATCAGCAAATGAGTTTGGTTTTGCAAAGTCACTCAAAGAGATCTTGATTTGGTGTGGATATTTCAGGATCTCGACCGGACCATAAATTTCATAGTCAGTGTTGTCCCAGGCTACCCCACCAGGTATAGGATTGGCTGTGAAGTTGGCTGAAGAAAGTTCTGGAGAAAGTTCTCTTTTCTCGACGTGTGAAGATGTGTGTGGTTTGAGGACCAAGTTGATGTTCTGACTTGCTGTGTCCATTTTAGCATATTTTCCCTCAATGAAGCGTCCCAAAGTAAATACCATGATGAGCCAAAGTATGAGGATAAATGCACCAAAACCCACCCAAAATTCAATCCATGGAGAAACCAGATATGTTTCTTTCAGTTGTTTCAAAAGTTCCTTAGCTTTGTCTTTAAAGGATTTTGATGATGGCTGTGTCTTTGGTTCACTGAAGCCTTCAGAGGAATCATCGAAGTTGATGAAGTAACCAGATGCAGTTCTGTCAATTGTTCCAATTGGTTCAGGATTTTTGTTTTTTGCATTGTCACTTGGTACTTCAGTATAGATTGGTGTGTCTCTGCTAAATGTTTTTATTTGGGTTTTCAGAGGTCTGAGTTCTATTGCATTGTTGCATAGTCCTTCTTGTTCTTCTTTAGGCGTTTCGAATGTGATGAGCCTTTTTGTTAGGACCTCTGTACTGGTAGCAAACCTTGGTGTTCTGCTACTTATTGGGAGTCCACTTGGCCTACTGTTTGTTATTGGCCACATGTTGTGGTTTTACCAGGTCGATGGATACAACTCGGTTCTCCTTTTTTCCAGCAAGTGGCGGTAGTACAACTGATCTTGTCCCGTTGACAGACAAGACAGGAACTGCTTTTCTGTAAGAAGGCCCAAATTCCTTCTTTACCGCGATCTTCTCCCTGACTAGATCCCCGACTTTTGGAATCCAGACAGGTCTTGCTGGGACAGGTGGTGATTCTTCAGTGGTCGTTGGCTGTTGTTTCAACTGTATGTTGCTCAGGTCTTTTCTTGTTTTGTTTAAGTCCTGCAAAATAGCCAAACGGTCTTTGACATCAAAGGTTTTTTCTATTACCACTGAAGTCTGACTATCAAGGTCAGAGATCAACATCCTAGTTCCGAATAATAATTCGTACGGACTGAATCCCTTCAGAGAATTTCTTGGCAAGTTATTTAGACTACGTTGGACACTTATTAGATGTTTGACCCACCCAGCTCCCGAACCTAATATCCTTTCTATTATAGATTGCTTTCTGCCTTGGTTTTTTCTTTACACCATCCCGTACCCTCAGGAAGGAACTGAGAAGATTCCCGCTGGGCTGTGCTCATTTGGCCATGTTTCCCCCCCCGGCTGGATTGCCTGAGTGAAAACAATGGTCGAACGTAGCATGCTCTTAGCGTATATGCCATTTAGACTCGCAAACCTTGTATAACAGTCCGGACGTCAGCCGAGTGCTGTGGATCTACATTATAAGTGGAAACTAGCCTGTATATGTTAATCGCAAGCCATTCTTTTTGCTGATAATATTATCTGCCTTGATTCGACGAGGTATTAAACTGCTTCTCTCCCCACTGCGATCTCTGTTGCAGTTTGGGCAGTTTTTTACAAACATGGTGTAGTGCAGGCTCATGCCTGGCCACCAGTACCGTGATTGTAATTCTTCCAGAGAATCTTTTAATTTAAGGTGTCTGAGACCCTCGCCCATGTGTGCGTCTGCGATTAACAAGTTTCTCCTGTCCATGTTTGGAATCACTCTATCCCCCACTCCAGGGATTCGAGCAAAAGGGACGGAGTTTGCATCGATTATGTATGTATAATTGAGTGGATAGTTGATCGGTAACGCTGAGCAGTCGCCTTTTGATGACGTTTTCACCGCCAGCATTGTTTCACCGTCAATGTATTTTAATGTACGCTTTTTTCGATCTACGGGAGCCGATTTAGGGGCTGCCGCTGCGGCTGTTTCAGCCAATGAATTCCCCACAACGTGAACGCCATCACGTTGATGACTCAGTGAGTGTGTCACGTGAGTCTTTGGTAGTTCTTTTTGTAAAAGAGCTATTTGTTCCCAGAGCAGTCTCTGCTTTATTGGTGCATCTGTGTCATCTTTGTAACCGTTTTGAATCCATGTCTGCAAATCCTTGTTATATGCTTTGACGCAGTAATATGAATCTGACACTATAAGTGTCGGGAATTCGCGATCCGCATTATCTAGCGCCATTTTCAAAGCTATTATTTCAGTTTGTAGTTCTGAATTAGTTTCTACTGAGTGTGATTTTGTTAATAGAGGTTTTAGTTTACCTCCGCGCCACACTTCTTTTGTAATCTCACATGTGGGATTGTATGCACGTTCTCCCCAAACGGAGGGTTGAGCATGTCCGTCTGTATAGATTACACAGGCGTAATGTCGTAGAGGCAGAATGTCGATTGGCAGAGGATACGTCTTTTCATATTTTAGATTTTTCAATTCTTCTAGTTCTGGATCAAAGTAGTAGTATACTTTGTCCGTTGTGATTGAATTCACCCATTGTATCCATTCCGGATTCAATGTTGTTGTTGGTAAATTACACGGTGTTGTTAGTGCCTCAAAGGCTGATTCTGCTGTTCTGACTGTGATATGTCTACCGTCAGCTATGTCTTTTTCTCTAGCTATTGCGGTTTGAACTGCTTGAACAATTTTTCCTTTGTTGCTGAATCTCTGTTCAGCTTTTGTGTACAAGTGTGATTTGAATGCAATTGGTACCTTTTCTCCCTCATTAGAGGTTAGGTATGTGAATCCGCATCTCCCTGGGATGATTCGGATCACAAGATTGCGTGTGTATCACGTGTTTCTAATTTTGTTTTAATTAGCATGTCTGTTTGTAAGGATCTCAACATTTCTGTGTGTGTTTGAGTCCAATTGGATCTTTTAAAGTCTGGTTTAATTAGATCATAAAGGGGTTTGACCCTTTCTGCGTAGTTTGCAATATATGTTCTTCCGAAATTTAGGAAGCCTAGAATTGACTGTAGGTTTTTTAGTGTTTTAGGAGCTTGGATTACGGCACATTTCTCTAGGAAATTGTCTGCCAGGCTTTTGCCTTCACTTGATAACTCATATCCTAGGAATAGGACCGTCAGATGGGCAATTCTGGACTTTTTGAAGTTGAATTTGTAACCCTCTGCAGCGAACCCAAGTATTATGGTGTTCACTCTTTTCAAGTGAGTATCCAAGTCATCATCTGTTAAGTAAATGTCATCGACATAAGATAATGCTTCATCATCATATAGTTGTAGTAATTCTGTTACTCTCGCTGAGAATACCCCCGGGCTGTTCTTGTACCCCTGGGCTAACCGACAGAATTGTTTTTGAGTGCCATTTACTGAGAATGCAGTTAAAGATCTGCTCTCTGGTGCTATGTTTTGACAAAAGAATCCATTGGAGATGTCCAAGGTTGTTTTGTATTTTTTGCGCACTATGTTATTCATTAGTGCAGCACTGTGTGAGTTTTGCACTGCAAAGGTTTTGCAACATGTGTTAAGGTGTCGGTAATCCAAAACTAGACGGTACGAATTGTCTGGTTTGGAGACCGGAAACAAAGGATTGTTCATTTGTGAGGTGCAAGTTTCAATCACCCCCTGGTATTCTAGCTGATCTAGTATTTCATTTACTTGTTTTTTAGCTTCTTGCTTAATTGGGTACTGCCTTTGTGCAGTTGGTTGTGATTTTAACTGGATTTTGTGAGGAGGAGAATCCTCATCCCATCCTACATGATTTTTATATAAAGCAGGTGCTAAGGCCACTGCCCACTTTCTAGCAAGTGTGTATTTTTTATGAATCGGTATTTGATTCGAGAAGGCAGGCATAATTACTTCTTCGCCATGAGGGCACTCCCTGACAAACTCTGGTGGCCAGTCTTTTTCAGCTAGAAGGATGTCATAGCCTTTGGAGAGGTTATCCCAAAATAGTCCCCTTATTTTCCTAGTCTTATCTCCCTCTATACGTAATGTTATCTCGTATATCTTGTGGGGCTTGCTAACTCTGGTGTCTGCAGTTTCCACTTGAAGGTATTCATTCGTGTCCACTGTCTCCAGATGATTCATAAGGACTTTGCGAGCTATGCTCACCTCTGCTGCGCTGTCTAGCATTGTCTGAGCCCACTCTCCGTTTTTCAGTTGTGTCCTCAGTATTCTCGGCATTGTTAACTACCTTGATACTGGCTACCTTCTTTTTTGGAAATTGTAATTTCTTTTTTTGTTGAGCAGGTTCCTTGTCTTTGGACTTGGCGTGCTCTTCTGATCGTCCTCTTCTTTCCGATTTCTGCGAGGAAGTCTGAAAAGATTGAGAGGGACGTGTATCAATGTCTTGATATCTATCAGGTTTTTTAATATTATCCCTATTTCTAAGGTTATATCTATTCCCAGAGGGGTCACTCTGCGGTGACCTCTGTCTTTGGTTTGGAGATTTCTCTCTTCGCCTAGGAGACCTTCCTCTGGACTGGAATTTCTTTTCTTTAGGATTGGATTGTTTGTTTCCATCCCAGTTCTTTTTTGGTGAATTATTATTATTAAAAAATATTTTTTCTGGACTTGTAGTCAGTTGCGGTTTTACTGGTATTCCACCTAGACTATCTCTGCCTAGTTCTTCATAGGATTTTTCTATGATTCTGGCAATTTCAGCTGGTTGGTCTGCTATATCTGTCTCTTTTAACCTCTGGCGGATCGCCACGTTTGCTGCTTCACCTTTTATGTTGGCTAGTAATATAGCCGAAACCTGTTTGAAGTCTTTTAGTAATTTCATACCAAGAGTTAAAGCAGGTTCTGGACCGTATTCATCTTGAATTTGTTTTAGCACATCTGGTATCACCGAAATGGATGGGACACCGTGCGTTTTTGTGTAGATGGAAGCAAAGACTGTACCCCAAGTGTCACAGTCCTCAATGTGTGGTGCGATTCCCATTGGGAGACATATAGTCAGAATCCTGTGTTTTTCCAGCGGGGTGGTGTCAGGAAACACCGCCTCTATTTGGGTGATTTTCTGTGCCAACCAGAATGGTATTTGTTCCCGTTTAGCTGGAACTTTACCTAGGCAGGATTGGATGTTCTGTGGTGTAATTTTATTTGTGTTCCCTTGGTGAGGGGTCAGCTGTGGAAGTTTAATCGCTGGCTGAATTGTTGAAGTCCGCATTACATACTGAACTAATTGTCTATGAATTTTTAGTAGTTGTTTTAGCTGTATTAACAGCTCTGCTGCAGGCATTCTTTCGATGTCTGGATGTGGTGTGTATCCGGCTAAGACCGGCCACGTTGCTCCTGGTCTTCCTAAAGGACCGAGCCTTGTAATGTGATTGTTATGTTTTAGGGCGCCATCAAATAAGAGCAAATGCTCTTGGAATTTGAGTGGTACTTCCACCTCCTCGAAAGGAGTGTACGTTTCAGGAGGTTCCTCTACTTTGTAATAGTGGAAGTACTTTGTTACAGCATTTGCTGCCGGAAAATGTATCCATGAATAGTATACCTCTGTCTGCCGATATTCGTGTGCTTCAATTACGAATATGACTGTGCCACCTCTAGGTGTCAGTCCATTTTCTATAAGTTTTAAAGTTATAGATCTTCTTTTGGCGACCTGGATGAGTATTATATCCGGGTCTGCCTCGAGTGCTGTAGTATCAGCTGCTGCCATTTCAGCTGCTAATCTAGTAGCCTCTCTTTCTTCATCGCTGTCCATTTTACTGACAGAATGGTATTATATTTATTTGCAGATCAGGTTTCTTTATGGAAACAGAGATTAGATGCACAATATTTCGGAACTGTTTTATCCTTCAACGTTGACTTGACCAAGAACCATACATAGGAGTTCCCTCCTGCGAGGTTTTGGAGGATATAACCTTTCACCCACTCCAGACGTCTTTGGAGTATTCAGGAAAAGGGGTCTGAGTGAGAAAGCACGACTGAGTTACTCTAAATGTCTTACGTTAGTTTTATCGCCCTTTCCAAACGCGTTGGGCGCCATGTAGTGTAGCTCCTATTTTCCCAATAGGCTCTGCGCATTGGAATAGTACCTACAGCAGTAAAGGCCTAGACCAGACGTTAACTAGGTCTACTACTGTCGATACTAGACTTAATTTTTGGGTTTGCCAGCTAAGCTCAGAGTTCGCTAGAAACTTTCTCGAATGTTCAAGGAAGGGATTAACTCCCCTGATTAGACAAGAAGGGATTTAGTTTCTGACAACCATAGAACATGACAACTTTGCTCTCCCCTAATCAAGAGTCAATCTCAAGAGTCGTGTGAGCACAAGGCAATTATTTTACTCAGTCAGTACGTGCATTCTTAGTCTCATCAGAATGTAGAGAAAAGGAAGAGACGGGCGTGTTCAATAAAAGATGTTATTTATTGATCAGTCTCTTTTCTCGTACAAGAGAAATGGATCGATATTATTGCAATACTTATAGTTAAGTAAAGTGCATACATTAGAAGCAATAGTATAAAATAATACTGTAAAAACATTGATATGGTTTCTGAGCCATATGATGTTTAAAATGATTAAAATATATTTACATACACATATACATTTGACTAAACGTACTCAACTGGTGTTTCTAAATACGCCTACCCCGTGTACCTGACCTAAGTCTAATGCGTGGGCGGGAATAGAAAGTTACAGTTTAAGTTAAGTTTGTTTTTGCCAAGTGAATAACTAAAGAATTCTCTGTGAGGGGTTATTCAGTTCTGTACCTGGAATTTAGGATGGATGAGGAATGGTATCTCTTTCTCTGCTCTCGATATTCCAGGCTGCCTGCGAGGGCTGCCCGAAAGCGCCGGTGCTGGGTCTCTCGGCTTGAGATAGCAGCGCGTCTCTCAGCGCGTCAGGAAGGCGGGGCTGCTGCCAGCGGGGTCTGCTTCTGCTCTCGGCTTCGGCAAGTATGGCTGCTCCGTCTTGTCATCATGCGTGTGTTTGCATAGGGCAAGGTCGGCAATATTTATACCTTAAAGGTGCCAAGATTGACGTAAGGATGGACATAGGTACGTCAATAAAGATGTCATACGACTTGCTCGTTAGCACATTCTTTTGCAAAAGTTCTCTGTGAAATCAAAACAATGGCCGCACGGATTTTCCAGGTTGTCATAGGTTTGATTTGTTATGAGAACGTCGTATGCCTTATCAGGGGCTGGAGGAATGTCGCTTGTCTAATTAGATCTCAAGCGTTATGACCTAATCAGATAACACGTTCCTGTGCCGTAGTGTGACTGCGTCAGATAACGGTATCTGCATCATGGGGGTTTTCTTGCCTCATGGGCTGACTGTTAGTTAACTTGATAGTTAGTTTAACCAGAATAGGGTCAGGAATAGGGGGACTGATTCAGAACCTATAGAAATACACGACACAATATCACAATTTAAGTTGTCTTCAGACATAGAGGAGTTAAAAGATGGAGGTAATTTGCAATTAAAGACCAAAAACCCAGGTTTATATAAGAAGGAAGTGTCACTAACCCCCAAATCATTTCTAACATTGGCTGGTCAATTACAGACAAAAGCCCAAATTCATTTGCAAGACTCTGATATACAATCTGCTATGATATCTATGGCTGACGAACCTTTAGCAATAAGACAGGAGGAGCATATTAAATTGCTAGTTTGTAGCCAAAGAGAGATCGGATCAGTGATTAACATCTCCTCAGGCTTGGATAAGAATGTAAGTGATGAGGTCTTTATGTTAGGCTATGTCGCTTATAAGACGGAAATTAAGAGGGGGTGTTATACATTAATACCAGTGGTAACTGAATTAGCATCTAGCCCAAACGGCCCATCTGGTAAATGTGGCAATGCAAGGCCTGTTAATTCGGACCAGTCAAGTATAATTTTGGAGAACTGCTTTATTAATAATAAATCATTATTGGTCCCAGGTTCAGCTAGTGCTGGGAATTTGCACATTTCAAATGAGAAAAGTAATTATAAACAAATACTTCTAAATAAACAGTTTAATTCAGTGGACTTATCTTTATTAACAACATTTGACGGGAATTTCCAAGTTAGACTGGGTGATATAGAAAATAACTCCTCTAGTCCTGACTGTGGAATATGGGAGTGTTTACTCCATACTATGGATTCAATCACAACTGCTCTTAATTTTCACTCTGACAAATTAAACGTCCAGGTGGATATTTTAAGCACACTGACTTCCCACGTAGTAGGGATAGACACAAAACTCCTTCAACTGACCAAATTGATAACCAAAGTCCAGTTGAATAAAGAGAACCAATTAATATCCTGTACTTGTGCACAGCTGATTGACAAAATTTCGGATCTCCCGTCAATCGTTAGTTCTATGGTAAAGGAAGTAAAACTGATGTTGAGTAGGACAGTCCAAGGTAAATTAATTACCAATGAAGATAAAATTAATTCAATTGTGGCAAAACATAATTTAAATTATCCAGTTCAACCGGGACTGACCATGATAGAAAAATCAGTGAATTCTCAAGAAAATGAGAATAGCGGTAATAGTAAAATTACTGATACGAATGAACATTCTGTCAACGATGCAATCAATGTGAAAATGTCTAAGCTATCTCAAGACAGCCCTAAAAGTACTGAATCTAAGGTTCATTTGATAGTGGATGAGGTGAATACGATCAGTCCTGATGCAAATCAAGCATTAAGTGTTACTACAAATTCTGAGATTCTGTCCAAACTGACAAGAAAAAGGTTAAGGAAAACCCACAATAAAATTTCAAGGGGAAAAAAATCTCTTAAGGCGGTTGTAATCAAAGATCTCAATGAGCCTAAAGAATCCAATATGAAAGCCTTATTTCCGGAAGCTTCTGTGGTTAAGATAACGCTTAAACAAAATGGTCAAACTACCGATATTCCCACCCCTGATGTGCCCAATGTCAGTTCATGGCCTAAAATTTCTGTTCCCTCAAAGTCAGGGGCCACTAGGCAAGAAGAACTTTTAAAAGAATCGGTCAATCTACGTGTCGACCAATGTGGAGAACAAAATACCTTTACTCAGAAAATTGTAAATAATGTTAACCATCAAAATCATAATGAGATTCATACTGAACAATTCCGTATTTATGACCAAAAGCCATTAGGAGCCCATGTCTTAAGACAACCGCTAGTCCCTTTGTTAGCTCCTATCATTGGGAAGAGGGATTCAATTGGTCCTATAAATAAGGAGGAATCAGAGGCTATAGATTATTTGTATGACATCCAGAAGGTTGTCTTTTGCCCTCAGTATACTACAAGAGGTCCTTATGATATCTTGAATCGTGGAAACATTCTGAAATTATTGAATGCTCTTGCAGACTTGAAGGATGTAACATCAGATGACTTAGAATCAGTGGAGTTTAAGAAAGATTGTAATAACTCTTATAATGAAATAACTGTTACAACTTGGCAAAGTGATGAAATTGTTAGAAAAATAATCACTAATAATAATCAATTTGAGAAATGGGGCATCAAAGTTTGGAGAATTTATGGGTCTCAATATCCAACTTTGTTGATCCCGAGTAGGTCATTTTGTAGTCCGGACTTAAAGATTTGTGAGCAAAAAATAGGTCTGGATCCACATGTTAGAGGGTTGAAAGGTGCCTCTGGTCCATCAACAAAGTTGAATTTGTCGTTGGGTATTAAGATCAAGAGTTGTCAACCAGGTCTTCGAATATGTGAAGAGTTAAAGAAAGAAATTAATCCGGTCGAAGATTGGAGTTGGCTCCCATCGTTATTGGCAAATGGAAACACTGTGATGACTGATTGATGCCCGAACTCTCTTGTAACAGTACTAAAACCTTTTAAAATCTATTCTTGGAACACAAATGGTCTGAAATCACTTCTCGAAGATCCAGATGTAATACGTTTTTTAAATACTTTTGACATATTAATGCTTCAGGAAACTTGGAATATGTTTAGTGAACCTCTTATTGGTTATTTTGAATATTAGAATGTGGCCACCCGTAAGGCCTCTACTGGTCGCCCTAGTGGCGGCCTGTCTATTTACGTTTCTTGGATGTCAAACATTATGAGATTGACCTTCAGGCAAAATGGATACAGTGTATTAAATTAATTTCCAAGCAATCTATTATCTTTTTAAATGTTTATATAAGTTAAAAAAATAAGGTTATATCCACTCAATTTTTGTGCTTATGGGAAATAGTAAAAGTGTTATACTATGACCATCTAGATTCGATGATAATCATATCTGGTGACTTTAATGCGCATCTTTTTACTTGTAAAAAGCTGAATATACATTCAAAAATTTTATCCCAATGGATTAATTCCCAGTTTATAAAATGTAATTTTAAGATTATGCAAGACAATGATAATACACCGACATTCAATAAAACGTGTAGTCCCTCTATAATTGATTATTCCATAATTTCTGAGAAACTCTTTTATTCGCTACAAAGTTATCATGTATTACCAAGGATTGAGAGTGATCATAATCCACAAGTTATTTCTTTCACTTTTTCTTTTGATTATTTACCGGAGTGAAGAATAATCAAAACTGCTCCTATTCCATTTAACCTTAAAAGGTTAATAGGGAATGAGAGAACAGAAAAGGATATATTGGAAGTCCTTTCCAGTTTAATCTTAAATGTTCAAGATGCTATTGCTGAAGGAAGATCTATTGTGACTCTTTGGCCCTGTTTGTGTTCCGCCCTTTTGGCTAATTTCCCTAATTCTAAACCACCACAAGGTGCAACTCTGACCTTAAATAATCCAGGGTGGTTTTCTATTCATTTACTATACCTTAAAATAAGTCTTAACAAAGCAATAAGACCATTGTATAGCAAAGCCAAAGGAGCAGTTACTTTTGCTGTATCCCAACAAATTAGACAATTGAAGAAGGGATACAAGAACGAAAAATGGAAGGCTAAACAGGCGTACCATGAAGGAATTTGATCTAAATTCCATTTTTCTTGTAAAATTAACGATTCAAGGTTATTTTGGGGTATTATTAATAATCTTGAACTTGGCAATCATAGAGGTAATAGTGCCAATATAGATGAAATGAGCTGGGTAAACTTTTTTAATAACCTTAAATCTGTTCTTCCGGGCCCACAGTTTGATTCCAGTAAAACTGATTCTGCCCATCATGGTCAGCAAGAAACTATAAAAAATGGCGGTTCAGACCTAAGTGTTTGTGATCCATTAAATAGGTTTGATAGGATGTCATGGTCGGTAGAGAAAGTAAAAAAAGTAATAAATAATATTAGATCAAATGGAGCCCCTGGTCCGAATGGCATTCCGAATATAGGGGCCGATTATGATGGCGGACGGACCTGGGTCCGTCTGCCACCATAGAGTAGGAGGGAACCTCTGCATTGCCTGCGGAGTTCCCTCCTGTGCAATTAGGATGTGACCGCCACCTGTCATGGTCGGTAGAGAAAGTAAAAAAAGTAATAAATAATATAAGATCAAATGGAGCTCCTGGTCCAAATGGCATTCCGAATATAGCGGCCGATTATGATGGCGGACGGACCTGAGTCCATCCGCCACCATAGAGTAGGAGGGAACCTCCTCATTGCCTGCGGAGTTCCCTCCTGTGCAATTAGGATGTGACCGCCACCCTGGCGGTCACATCCTCAATCTTTAACATTGCGGCGGGTGTAGCTTCAAGCTGCACCCGCCGCAATGTTAAAAATGCATGCACGGCATTTGTGTGCACAAAGCAGCAGGCACCGCGTGGTGCCTGCCGCTTTGTCCACTCAAATGCAGGGGGGTACCATAGGTACCCCCATGTGCACCCCCACCCCTCCTTCACCGAGGGGGCCCGCAACGGGCCCCCGAAGTGAAGGTCTGTATGCTTTTCCACAGCGGAAAAGCCGCCGTGGAAAAGCATACTTTCTACGCGATCATAATATGGCTGGCGGTGTCTGATAGACACCGCCAGCCATGGTATTGCTAAAAGCTGCGGACTGAAAAACTATCCCCCAGCCATCCTATTCTGGCGGGGGGTCTTTTAAAGTCCGCAGTGGTTTTCCCGCATCCTCCGGGCCGGCGGTGGATTCCGCCGGCCCGGAGGATGCGGGAAAACCGCCATCATAATGTGCCCCATAGTTTTTAAAGCAAATTTAAAATATTGGCCAGAGGTATTAACACTTTTATTTAATGATGTGCGTAAAACAGGTTGTATTCCCGAATTATGGCAGGGAAGTATCATTCAACCAATATACAAAAGTGGTCCCCAAGACAATCCCGCAAATTATCGATTAATCGCCTTAACAGATGTGGAAGCGAAAATATTTGCTAGTTGTCATTTGGAAGAACTAGAAGCATGGGCCTTGAGAGAGGATATGATTCCTAATTTACAAACAGGTTTTAGAAAGGGTGAATCTACTAACACTAACTTGATTGTATTGACATTATTGGGTGATAGAGCCAAATAAATATCTACAATATGCTGATGACACCATTCTATAAAGTCAATCTGTTAGAGGATTAAAGAGATTTATAGATTCTTTTAACCAATAAATTACCCAAAATGGCCTAAAAATAAATACAAAAAAAGACAAAAATAATGACAGTGGGAAAAAGTAAATTAGGATTAAAAGAATGGAACATCAATGGTCTGGTCGTTGAATGTGTAAAATCGTACAAATACTTGAGAATCACATTTGACGATAGTATGTCATTTAGGCAGCACTTTAATAACCTTGAAGCTAAGGGAACATCACTATCATTTGCTTTTAGAAAATTGAGAGATAAGCTATTATGCCCAAATAATGACCATCTGCTGAAAGTTACGAAAGCAAAGTTAATTCCATCCTTGGATTATGCTTCCATTATTTTTTGCGGCAAAGACGCAAACATTCTTAATGACATTGTAATAAGGACATATAAATCACTTTTTAGGTTTTCTAGATATATTAGCCATGCCAATTAAAGACTAGAATTTGGTCTAAAAAAACAAATATTGGCCCGACTGTCTACATTTTTAAAGACCTTATTGTCATTGTCACGTGCTGAAGAGGGTTCTCAATCAAATTAGTGCTGGCATGAGACGATGAGAAGTAAATATTTGAATAGTTGGCAAATATACTTAAATGAGTGTCTCCATAATTTCTATTGCCCAAATTTAGAAGATGAAGCTAGGAGTAAAGTGGATTATAAAAAATCAATCAACCAATCAGCTACCTTACTGTCAATTATAATAGATAAAGATTAAGGATAAATTTATGCTACTAAGGTTTGGGAGATATCCAACTAAAGAAGGAATACCAAAATGGGAAAACAAGTGGTCTTCCAACCTATGTAGGTTATGTGGTTCTTGTGAAGAAACCTTAGTGCATATAGTAACTTCATGCCCAAAATTATTAGAAGAGCGGAAGACTATCTTAAAGTCTATTTTTAATGAATTGGGAGTAAGATCTTGTATAAATGCTATCATTTTATGTTTAAATGGAGCCAATACCCGCCTTATTTCCTGATTTGTTAAGTTTATATTTTTAGCTGAAAAGAAACTTTGTAATATAGACAATTTAAGTGAAGATATATATGCTACGAAAGTTATTTAAAAAGCTGCAATGATTTTTCTTGGGTTATGGATTGTCTTTAGACCACAGTTGTTAGGGTTTTATAGCCCAAGTGCGGTATCTATATTGCTATCAAATGTTTTTGGGGATAGTGTGGGCATTTTGAAGTCCGTCTAAAGTGTGATACAACAAATATACTTTATTGCTAATGCCGCTTCTAACGCAATTTTACTATGGTTGGTTGTTTCTCATGTTTTTTTATTCAAAAGTTTACTTGGTATATGACAACTTTAGCTGCTAGCACAAGGCACCTTAGTTCTGCTGCTAAAAGTTTACTGGTTCAATTGCACTTTATTGTCAAATCGGTTTTAAATGTAGCCCTTTGTGCCTTTTGTATTTTCGTATGTTTTATTGTTTTAAAGTATTGTATATTGTTAATGATGGCTGCTTGCACAATGCACTTTACTTTTGTAATCTGATAATTTGCAAATAGTCAAACAAACTATGGGGCCCATTAGGATGTCGGGCGGATCGCCACCGCCACCAATCCCCCTGCCATATTAGTATGGCGGGGGGACTGCTTTTCCGCCCCGGTCGCCTTGCGGCCGGGGCGGAAAAGGTTTAATATGGTGTCAGTGTCTATTAGACACCGCCAGCCATATTATGATGGGCTCTGGGGAATGCCTTTCCGTGGCGGCACGGAAAGGCATGCGGAGACTGTGGAGACTACGGAGCATGCGGAGACTCCCTGTGGGGGCCTGTTGCGGGTCCCCTGGGACTCCGGGGGGTGGGGGGTGCCTGTCATGTTGTGCTTTGAAATGCACAATGTGCATTTTTACCATTGCGGCGGGCGGCGCTTTTAGACCAGATAGTGCTCCAAGACAAGCTCAACTATCTTGAAAATTGTTCTGGGTGGAACATTAGACAGATCAGGGGTATTGCATCCACAATTTCCCCCTCAGAACTTAAAGCTCATGTACAGGCCCTCTTTACATACTACGACCAGTCGAGAGCCTACCGCTCCTTCTCTTTGCCCCTCAGCTTTACAGCAACAAAAGAATCTCTCTTCAAACACTCTTACTAGGGTCCCCTACTTTCATGTCAAATAAAAGATCTTGCAGGCAGCCAGTCAACAAGAACTGATAACGTCCCAAAGCGATAACATCACCCTTTTCTAAGATGTCTCGGTCCAAAAGCTGGCACATAGGAGGGAATTCAAAGAAATAACATAGCACCTGAAAAAAAAAATTAAATGCTGCTGGTGCTTCCCCTTCCATCTACACTTCACCTTTCAGGAGAAGAAGGTCTCAGTCCATAGAATACAGGAGGGCCAAGACACACTGGGCATGCCACTGACCCTCCCCACCCAGATGAGGAACAACCCCAAGGGTCGAGAGGCCTCGCACTAGTGGACCGGGGGGAAAGGGGGACTGCTGTTTTCAATCAACACTCTTCAACTGAAAGAGAGCACGAAAGCAGGAATTCCAGGGGTGTAAAGACCACCAACCACTTTCATCTGAAGAGGACAGACTGCCAGAGGCCCTGACAAGGGGGATTCCTGCTCGGACTGTGTTGTCTGTGAGCTTGTTTGATTGCTTACCTATTGCTCCTCACTGGATGATGCCTCACTTTCTAATTTCAAAAAGGGGGTGGTGATGGACAGAGTATCTGAGTTAATCAGAACACTCCTACCCAGTCAACAGATCAGGGCTTGATCCATCACCGTTTTTTAGCTCACTGCACCATCCCAGTTCAGAACCTGGCTATATGCAAATTAGTCTCTCCCTGGCCCAGTGCATCATGGGAACAGGGCAGACCAAATTACCAAGCCAATTCTTCACTGGAAAGGAAACAAGCTTCCGGGGACCGGTTTCTGGCATTACAGCCGTCTTCGGCCCGGCTTGCTTGAATCCTGATGGTGCAATGAGCAAGGGACTCATGTCTGAGCATACCCTTCCACACTCATGGTGGACAAAATAATTTCAAAAAGGGGGTGGTGATGGACAGAGTATCTGAGTTAATCAGAACACTCCTACCCAGTCAACAGATCAGGGCTTGATCCATCACCGTTTTTTAGCTCACTGCACCATCCCAGTTCAGAACCTGGCTATATGCAAATTAGTCTGTCCCTGGCCCAGTGCATCATGGGAACAGGGCAGACCAAACTACCAAGCCAATTCTTCACTGGAAAGGAAACAAGCTTCCGGGGACCAGTTTCTGGCATTACAGCCGTCTTCGGCCCGGCTTGCTTGAATCCTGATGGTGCAATGAGCAAGGGACTCATGTCTGAGCATACCCTTCCACACTCATGGTGGCCAAAATAATTTCAAAAAGGGGGTGGTGATGGACAGAGTATTTGAGTTAATCAGAACACTCCTACCCAGTCAACAGATCAGGGCTTGATCCATCACCGTTTTTTAGCTCACTGCACCATCCCAGTTCAGAACCTGGCTATATGCAAATTAGTCTGTCCCTGGCCCAGTGCATCATGGGAACAGGGCAGACCAAACTACCAAGCCAATTCTTCACTGGAAAGGAAACAAGCTTCCGGGGACCGGTTTCTGGCATTACAGCCGTCTTCGGCCCGGCTTGCTTGAATCCTGATGGTGCAATGAGCAAGGGACTCATGTCTGAGCATACCCTTCCACACTCATGGTGGCCAAAATAATTTCAAAAAGGGGGTGGTGATGGACAGAGTATCTGAGTTAATCAGAACACTCCTACCCAGTCAACAGATCAGGGCTTGATCCATCACCGTTTTTTAGCTCACTGCACCATCCCAGTTCAGAACCTGGCTATATACAAATTAGTCTGTCCCTGGCCCAGTGCATCATGGGAACAGGGCAGACCAAACTACCAAGCCAATTCTTCAGTGGAAAGGAAACAAGCTTCCGGGGACCGGTTTCTGGCATTACAGCCGTCTTCGGCCCGGCTTGCTTGAATCCTGATGGTGCAATGAGCAAGGGACTCATGTCTGAGCATACCCTTCCACACTCATGGTGACCAAAATAATTTCAAAAAGGGGGTGGTGATGGACAGAGTATCTGAGTTAATCAGAACACTCCTACCCAGTCAACAGATCAGGGCTTGATCCATCACCGTTTTTTAGCTCACTGCACCATCCCAGTTCAGAACCTGACGATATGCAAATTAGTCTGTCCCTGGCCCAGTGCATCATGGGAACGGGGCAGACCAAACTACCAAGCCAATTCTTCACTGGAAAGGAAACAAGCTTCCGGGGACCGGTTTCTGGCATTACAGCCGTCTTCGGCCCGGCTTGCTTGAATCCTGATGGTGCAATGAGCAAGGGACTCATGTCTGAGCATACCCTTCCACACTCATGGTGGCCAAAATAATTTCAAAAAGGGGGTGGTGATGGACAGAGTATATGAGTTAATCAGAACACTCCTACCCAGTCAACAGATCAGGGCTTGATCCATCACCGTTTTTTTCTAAGGCATTAAATAAGGGGCAGCTGGCAGATGGGGCTCATCACAGAAGCATGCCCCTATTTTTCTGGAAAGTAACTTGTGTTTCCACTTGTATCCTTTTCTTTGTTCAGGAAGATGATTTCCCTGGCCTGGGCTTTGACCGTGTCCCATCAATCCACATTGTTTGCTGTTTTTCAGGATGTAATTTGTCTTCAATTGTTCTGTTTCCTTATACCCATGCTGACACACACAAACTAGGTGTAGACCGAGGAGATTTGAACGTTGCATCCATACCTTGCACGAAGGCGAGGAGGCCAACACAGTTTTTCATGACCACCCTAAACATAGTAACACTTAATGTTCAGGGCTTAAATTCCCGGTGAAGTGTTGGGCCTTATTACATTAGCGTAGGCAGAAGAAGGTGGACGTGGCATTGCTCTAAAACACTCATCTCATCCAGAAAGACACCAATTGCTTCTGTTCATACTGGTACCCAACACAATTTCACTCTTCCTATGCCCACAAATCCCGAGGTGTAGCTGTCCTCCCAATCAGACCTAGTCTTTAAACTGGACAGTACACACAGGGACCATGAGGGAAGGCTGGTGGGGGTCCGGGTCACTTGAGGCACCACTCAGACAACTATTCACTCTGTCTATGACCCCAATGAAAGCAGGGAGGAGTTTTACACCGAGTTGTTTTCCATACTCTCCCACTTCACAGTAGGTGATATTATCTTGGGGGACGGTCTTAATACCCGCTGGACCTCGATCGCTCCCATCCCTGGCTAAGTGAACTTCTACCCCCCTTGCCCTGGTGCAGGGGTTGCTGGACCTCTTGTTGTTTGATGTCTGGTGCCATTTTCACCCTGGGACCGGTACTATATGTTTTATTTCAACGTTTATGCGGCATGCAATCACATCAGGGAGATTAGGGATGAGAAGCGACAGCTGCAGTGAGAGATGGTGGAGATTATGGTGTATTTCCGCAATTCTACTCAACCTTGTTTCACGCCCAAATCCTTGACGAGCAGCTTCAAGACGAATACCTGAGTGACTTCATGCACTTGGACATGTCAGCTGACCTGTGATTGCTAGAAGAGGACATCACACCGAATGAGGTCTGACAGCCATTACCATTCTTCCATCCAGTAAGCAATGCTCCGGGTCCTAATGGGTTCCCGGCTACCTTTTACAAGAAATATGCTTCTCTACTGGTGAAACCTCTTGCAAATATTTTCAACTCTTTTCTAGTATCCGGAATGGTGACGGACATGATGCTGGGATCCCACCTTATCCTCCTCAAACCTAACAAGCCCCCAACACTCTGCTCAACTTACAGTCCAATCACAATCTTTACATCGATTCCAGTGTCCCGGCTTTAACCTGTATGGCCTGCATAGATTGCTCCTCAGCAGTCAGGCTTCATCTGACTTAGGCAAGTAAATAATAACACAAGACTGGGGATGGCACTTATGGAGGCGGCAGAGCACCGCCTCCAACCACTGGCCTTCTATTCCTGGATGTTGAGAAGTAATTTGACAGAGTAGACTGGGCATACCTGTAGAGGGTCCAAAAATGAAGACCTTTATCAGAGCCAACTACAGGAAGCAATCAGCCAAGCTTAAAAATCAATGGAGCCCTCACACCCAACATCCCTTTGGTAAGGGATATGAGACAGGGTTATCCCCATCCCCTTTCATCTTCACCTTGGCTATGGTGGCTCAGATCCAGAACAATCATTTAATCCATGGTATGATGAGGAGGATAGAGAGCACATACTAGCCCGCTTTACCGAAGACATATTAGGTTTCATAATCGAACCAGCCACAACAATTCTGGCATTACTTGCAGAACTAGGCCGCTTCAACAGATTATCAGGCTTTAAAATCAACTATGCCAAGATCCAGGGCTTAGGGGTTGCAGACTTTTAGAGTATTCTTCATGACCCCATCCAACAGGGAGGTGTTAAATGGGAGGAATCTTCCATTCCATTCGTGGAGATTCATGTACAAGTGCCCTTTATGAAACAACATCCCTCCATTGCTCATGACCCTGTTCAAAGATCTCTACCGCTGATGCCAGCTGGTGACATCTTGGCTGGGATGCCTCAATAGCTTCAAAATGAACTTCATGCCTGACTCATACTTTTTGCAAACCCTCCCTCTTCTATTCCCCAAGCCAACCCAATCTGTGATCCGAAGCAAGATGCTTTATTTTATGTGTTAGTACAAATCCCTGAGTGTGATGAATTCTTCCTTGGCCCGCTCCATGGCCTAGGGGTGTCTGGGTTTCCTGGATGTTGCAACGTGCATACTGGTGGCTCAGCTGTACACCTCCCTTGATTGGAACCATGATCCTGGGCCAAAACTTGGGTACAGTTGGAATACGCTTTTTCCACTGGGCCCCATTAAAGACCTTCTGTGTCTTCCAACCTCAGCCTGGATGGACCCCCCCCCCGCTGAAAGCCAATCTGCTGACTCAGTGGCAAACTTTAAGAAACAAACACACATTTCCAACTTATACTTTCCTCTTGACTCCCCTGGCTAATAACCCAGACTTCCCTCCTGGCAAATCAGAGTGGGCCACTTTTGCTAGGACCAGGATCGACTGCCTTCTTTGAACGACTTATACAACAATCAACAATGGGGAATTGTGGACATGGGAGGACTCACAAGAGAATATTCACTGACCCACTGGGACACCTATAGGCTGAAGCAGGCATTACACCGGGACGGGAGGGAATGGGCTCATACAGCATGGGAGGAAGAGAACACCAGTAGAAACCCTATACACCAATAGTATTCGACGAAGCTGTGCTGGGAGGGTTGTGGAGAAAGGTTTACTTTCTTACACACATTGTGGTCGTGCCAACAAATCCAAGCGTCCTCCTCACAATACACTCCATCACTAACGTCCCTTTGACCCCAGGCCCAGTCTTGGTTCTATTGGAAGACCCCAGGGAACTTAGGCTATACCCCATGATGACCCTATGGGTAGGCTCTTCTCTCTCTTCCTACTGGCTGCAGGCTTGATTGTGAGCCAGAGGTGGAAACAGCCTCAGGTACACTCGCTTAAAATGTGGTGGGAGGAGCTGTGGTTGATATATGCAATGGGAAAACTCACAGCATTTGTCCACGATTGAGTTGCAAAGTTTGAAAATATTTGGTGCCACTTCACCACTTATGTGAAGAGACAGCAAGGCTCTGGTGGGCTACCTATGATCATGTCTAAGACTTAATGAGCTTCTAGGGTGTGCAAAAGGCCTGTCTCGGCGGCTGGGAGCCAGTGAACATCCTCAAGACATTCGAACTAGAGGTCAATATGTTGCATTGTGTTTTTTTCTTTTTTGAATTCCAAAATAAAGTTGTTAAAAAAATATGCCCTGAAATAGAAATTTGAGAAGCAGTAAAGGTAGAAATACACACATTGATTTCTCTGTTATTGAGATTCTTTGAAGCATGAAAATTTGATATTTTGTTATCATTGTTAAATTAAGGGTTAAGGCAAGTTCTGATTCATAGTTTGGACAAAAGTTTGGTTGCAATGGTTTAAATATTGCTCTTTTAAATGGAATACATTTGCAGTCAGATATTGATATATATACAAATCTTTCACATGTTGTAACAGTGGTACCATTCATGTTCCCAAGAGTAGTTTACGCCAAAGAGTTCAGAGACAGGTAAGTCTTGTAAGCTAATTTTTGTAGAACAACAATACAGAATTACTGAACATCTTGGTAATAATTAATAGAAAGCCGAATACCACCTCTACACAGATCAACCGTATCTTTAATGCCACTTGTAAAGTGCCATATGTGATTGCCTCCTAATTCATTGATGAAAATTAGTCAAGGACTTGCAGAAAGGTTGATATACATGTTGGTTTATTAGTTCTTCGACTGATAGGTATAAAAGTAGTTAAGCAATAACATTGCTATAGCAATTAATACCATTCTGATTTTTACATGGATGTCCTGTAATTTCTGTGTGCTTTGTTTTTGATTTCTTTTTTTTAGGTCATTCCAATTCTTGTTTGTAATTGTAGCTTAATTCAATTTTTCTTGTGAGACGAGTTAGGTTTTGTAAAAATTGTATATTCCTCAAGATGCGGAGTGTATGTCTTTTGCAAATGATTGTACTCACTCACATAGCTACTGTCTGCATTAATTCTGATCTCATCAAAATCGATAATATACAGCCCTGTTATTTTTGTTATGCAGGACAGAACAATGTATGTCATTTCCTCTTGGAATACTGTAAAGTCAATGTTAGTTAGTCCATAATCTAAGTTTAGCCCCTGTGATTTTTGTATTGTTACAGAAAATCCAAACATTGAAAAAACTCTTCTCTTCGGATATATAAATCTTAGATAAGCAAAAATCTTGCTGCACACCGAGAGAACTGTTTTTGCTCTTTAATATGGTCAAATTATCCCACAATAAATTACATTTCAAAATTCTTTGCTGGGGTCAACAAATCCACTAAAATTCCCATGGGTCCATTTACTAGTCCTTCTTCTAAATGTAAATTGCAAAGTAAAATAACATTATACTTTTTACACAGATATAAATCCCACGTGACGCTAATTTTTCCAACTTTTTTAATTTTGTAGCTAACGTTTTGTTTATAGGCATATATCGTCCATGATTCTTTACTTTATATTTACAAGTGAGATGTACATTTTTTTTATTTTTGCAGATGTAGTATTTAATTTTATATTTGAGCATTTTCTTCAACGGGTGCATTAAACCACAGGTTGTGAGTGTGAACGAAGATTATGCATTACCTCCGCTAGTGAATGAAGGTTAAGAAACAATTTATTTGTATTTCATTCTATTAACATAATCTTTGCTTCTATTGTGACAATGTTAAGATGAATTTCTTTTTTGACATTCCCTATACTTCACAAAGAATTCAGTCTCCAAAAACAATGACGTGTTCACCTCCAAACAGCACTTCATAAGATGTCCTGATACATTTTCCATCCGCAAATGAACAAATGACAACACCACGTTGGAAACCATACTTGATTAATCTATTATCAAACATTTTCATTTTTTTAGAACTCGCCCAAGTTCTTGACATGAACCAGCATTCAATGTTAAGCATTCAAATTTGTTATCATGCTCTACAGCCAGTACAGCTAAGCCATGTAAAGTATGTCCTTTGATGTTATGTGCTGCTAAACTAGCAGGTGCAGTAACTATATACAATAAATTTGAAATTGTAACATTATGCAGATAAGGAGTAATTACTTTAATAAGAAAGATTTCCCCAGTTCCAGCTTGGCCGCTCACATATTGTAATGTAGGTTCAAAAGTACTACAATCAAATACTCCATTTTCATGTTTAAGTCCCATCTTTGTATATTTGTAGTTGTACTCTATTTAATTGAGATACTTTGTAATCCAAATTATTAACATCCATTTTCCCTTGGTCCATTTCATGTTAAATCTCTTCAATGCCATCTATAGCTTCATTATCCATCATTGGCTGTGTACGGGGGTCACCAGTTCTGGATGTGGAAATATTATTAGTTGATGCAGTATTACATTGGATTTCTGCATTAAAGTTGTTCTCTTCTGCTATTTCTTGTTCTAACATTTGTACGTATGTCTGAAATTGAGGCACTGCAGGGTCAGTTTTATAAAGATTAAATGCATCTTCATAGGATTCAAATGGCCTATAATCTCTTATACTTTGTGCCATTGTTTAAGTATTTGAAAGTGCTAAATAGTTGAACTCTTGCTTTTCTCCTGTATCACAACTCCTTGTCTGCTGTTTAATAAGAATAGGTTTCAAATGCCATTTTAAACATCCATTGGTCCCTTCAACTTGAAATTTTCCAGAATTGATATCTTCTGCTATATTATTTCCATATGTGTGGAACTGAGAAAACTGATAGAGCAATAGTTTTTTTTTAATATTGGAGTTCTTTTTGTGTAATATGTATCCAACATGTTTGGTTTCAAAATGTCTTTGTTAGTGGGATCAAAATTAGGCTTGGACAGAAATATAATTCGGCTTGCAGTGTTGGCGGAATCCTGGAACTCTGCGATATAGGTGTACGCAGAGTTCCCACAAATTCCCTCATCCAGAGCATGGCGGAGTTATTTTTATGTTGACACATGTGAGCCTTAACAAGTTATGCGCTGGTGAGCGTGAAGAGATTTGCCGCCTGCTAGAGAGCGAGATTTGCTGCCTGCTAGTGTGTCTTATGTAATGGGTAAATTTAAATGCACAACATGCAAAGCTTGCGAGCTAGCACTAAAAACAGACAATCTGTGTTTCAATGGCTATAAAATCAATATCAAGGTGTTTACCAATTGCAAAACTAAAGACATTATATATCTACTGATTTGTTTTTGCAAGTTAGGATACATGGGAGAAACCTCACGTACCCTATCCACAAGACTTACCGAACACAGTTCACCCATTCAAACGAAGAAGCTCTCAATCCCCTTGGTTTAACACTATCTTGACTTAAACCATACACCTAAAGATATTAAATGGATCATTCTTGAAAAAATACAAATGCGTCCGGGTATTGATCCAGAAGCAATCCGTAAACATAGAGAAGTTTGGGGGATTTTCTCCCTTAATACACACTCTTAGGGTCTTAATAATGAAATTCCATGGGATCAAGTAATGCAGTTCCACTATTACATTTATTTCCTCAGTATACTCTACCAGGAATTTCCCAGAAGTCATAATAACTTCCTATATTACCCAAAGGATTTTGGATTAAGTCTATCCATGAACATCTAGGTTCTGAATTGCATATTCTAGTAGTTCCCTATCTTGTTGTTTTCCTGTTTTAGCCAATGATTCCACTTTGTTTCTGTACCTAGGGACCTTAAATTTGCCCTGTTTTCCACCTTCATGGGGCCTAGTCCTTAATGTTAGCTCATTATTGCATAATTTTCCAGGGCTTGCCATCTTATTTTCACTTATGCAATGCTTTTCATTTACCTCACCACATCTCTTATCCCTCAGGCATTCGCTGAACTATTACAGACATTATGTACATATGTTGTCGCACCTCCATTCCTTTCCAATATGGCCCCCCGCAGAGCTATGTACCTACTGGCCCAGATGATCTTATGTGGGATGCACATGTAGAACCTATCATGTATCCCTCCACGCCCTTCATGGCTCCCTTAGCGGTATTCCATGTCGCTGTATTTCATCTCGGGATCACACACCATTTCTGATCTTTTTAACTATATTTGCTCTTTTCACTCACAGAGCTAGTCCTCATTACCTTTTCATTTGCTCATTTTTCATGACTGTCTGCACTGTTGTGTTACCATTTACAAATAGACACTACGCTGCACTATTTACCTGCTCCAATATAATGTTTCCATCCACTGCTAGGTTGCCACATGTCCATTTCCGGGGCACACTCGTATTTATATTTCTCCTGCTGCGTCACCCATGGCCCTCTCGGAGTGCCTCTGTGATGCCTTATCTTATCCAGGAATGACTCGAAATTAGGTTGGACCATCAGTAAGTATAGCTCCATTTCCAGCGCAGCCAGTTACTTACCAGATTGGCAGCTTTTCCATTTTGGTCTCCTATATGTTTTAGGCTGCCATATATATTGCTGAACCTGGCCATCGCGCCCTTCAATATAATCAAAATCTACCCAGCCTTGTCTACTATGTTAAGGCCCTTAATATTCTGGAGCATGTTCACCTATACCGGCAGCAACAGTAAGTAAAGCCTCGCTCATTGTTTGACTTGTCGCTCACCACTTTTGTAGCGGTCTTATTGCTGTCATTTGTATGTCCTAGGCGGTATCCATTGCTGTTGTGTTCTCCCAGATCGTCGATTTATTGCATAACAAGTTCCTCAGCCTTCCCAATTTGGTAAGGTGTTCAGCAAGTCACATATCTCTGAGCATACATAACTCCTCACAGCCCACACAACATGAGGTATACTCCTTTGTACCTTTTAGTGTGTCTACACGTATAGACCATTAAGACTTCGATTGAGCACTTCTTGTTCTATTTCCCAGTAAGCAAGTTCAACTTTGAATGTTCTACCATGGCCATTTGTCATTGCACTTGTCTTGCGTCTAACTTTTATTTATCACTATTTTTTGTCATCTTGTCTGTTTCCAGTTCAGACCAGATTTCCGGCTCCTCTCTTCTAGTGAGCTACATCTAGCATCAAAAGAAACCAGATACAGGTGCCACTTTCTTACTCCTTGCATGATATACACGTACCTGACCTGGAATGGCAAGCTACGGGTCAAATACTACCTCTGCATGAAGGCTTATCCCAGTGATCTATATTAATCCATTACCTCATGTGGCAGAAGGTCCACTTAGAAAAACCTCATCACAGAACTAATCCACACCTGAATTAGCCGCATCCTCACCTGTCAATATTTATTAACAGAGCACTCTGTATATATACATTGATCTTTTTCAGTTTTAAAGTCACAAACATTCTCCTACAGCGCTCATTTCATTGTGGTGGTTAATCCAGTAGTTGGTACACCAATCGTTTTTAAGTAAAGTGTAGTATTTCTCAGTAAATTCTATTACCCTTTTTGTGGTTATATTGTATCAATAAGACTTCCCCATATTGTGCTTTTTATTTACAGACATTCCTCTGGCGGCTTCCTAATGAAGTCAATTCACCGAAATGCACTTATTCTTATCTAAGCCCTCCAGTATCATGTTTTGTAACATTTAAGCCCTCCAGAACTATTTTTTAAGGTTACCAGTGATCCATGAATTAGCAACATTGAATATTGGGATTATGTCTATTTTTTTTAACTATTGAACATTAAGAAAATCATATTGGATTGTTTAGTATTAGAGATATGATTATTTATTGTTTCCTTTAGACAAAAACATTTCAGGACATCAAATAGCTTCAGACACTGATTAGTATGAATGCAAGTATGTCTGTGGAATATGTTTTAGAGGATATTTCGATAGCACTAACAATTTGCATTAAATATTTGTCTATTTTTCATATAAAATACATAGCATCCAACATGTTTTGTACTGTACATGTTATTGTTTGATCATTTAATCAAATTATCATTGTTGTGTTCCATGCCCACAATTTGTTTGCACATTTACTTGCTTAAGATATTTCCTTTAGACATTTAGTGCTCCAATAGGATGGCGGGCGGAAAACCACCCCGACCGCCATGGAGGGGGGAAACAACCGCCCGCCGGTACCGCGGATAAACCGGCGTTCAAATTAGGATCAACCGCCAAAAAAGACTGACCGCGGCGGTAGTGAGCCAACAGAAACCGCCCGACGCGGGCGGTGATGTCCAAAACCCGACCGCGGCGGTCGGAAACGCAGTGGAAAAGCTACAACCTGCCGCAAGCAAAGCGGAGACACCGCACGGGAAATTAGGATATCCCCGATGGTCCCGCGGTACGAACCGCTGTTTCCGACCGCCGCGGTCGCACACAGGAGTGAATGGGAGAGATAGCGCAAAAGCTGCAGCATCGCCACCACAGCGGACGGTACATGAAAAACATGGCAGACGATGCCAAAACACTGCAACGATGCCAAACTTAGCACAAATCAAAGTAGCCATGCCCTCCAAATACACAAAACACATACCAATGAAAAAACAAATGCCCAAAAAAACATACAATTCGCAGGACAACACTCACAACACACCTCACAACAAAATCCCATTTGGACACACCCACACAGCTGAGTATAAAACTAGCCCCTTTACTGGCCACAATCCTTTGCAACACTCCAGAAGAGAAGGCCATACACCACATCTGACAGGAGAGGCAAAAGAACACAGCGCACACACCACCACCACCACCATCACAACCACCATCACACCAGCACCAACAATCCCCCAGCACACAACACACCTCACACCTCACACATCAATACCACACCCACCACACACACCCATGCACCCACAAATACTTCAAACACCACGCACCACGGCAGCACAGAAAATGCCCAAATTCACAGAGAGTGAGTTGACAGTCATGGTAAATGAGATAGTGAGAGTAGAACCACAACTGTTTGGTAGCCTGGTCCAGCAGACACCATTAGCCACAATGACACAAATGTGGGAAAGGATAGTTCAAAGGGTCAATGCAGTAGGGAACACCCCGCTATCCAAGAAGGAGATCATGAAGCGGTGGCAAGATCTCAAGAGGGTTGTCAAAGAGAGGAGGAGCAAGAACTGGGAGCTGGCTAACCGGACTGGCAGTGGCCCTCCCATCCCACAGAAAACATTCACACCATCGGAGGAGAAGGTGCTTGCCATACTGCATCCTGAGAGACTCACAGGAGTAGCCGGGGGAATGGAGGCTGGTAAGTACAAACAAATGGCAACCAACACACTGGTAAGTATTTCCTTGAACAACCCAAACACCATTGCATTGTTCACCCTCACCTAACAGGTAGCTAGTCATCTTGCTTGGGAGGCTTGTTTGGGAGTGGGAGGTCTGTACCACGACTCCCACTATGCCCCCTGTCCCACACCTGAGCAGGATAGAGGCCTCCCCCATCTAGGAGCATATGTCAGCCATTGCACTGTTCACCCTCATCTAACAGGTAGGTAGCCATCTAGCCATCCATACTGTGAGGCCTGTTTGGGGGAGGGTGGCCTGCACTCCTACTCCCACCATGCCCCCTGTCCCACACCCCAGCAGCATGGAGGCCTCTCCCACCCAGGAGCATGTGTCAGCCATTACATTGTTCACCAAACAAACTTACAGGTAGGTAGCCATCTTCACTGGCCTGGCCCTTTGTGGGTGTGAGACCTACATCACTACACACTGCACCAATTGCATGCAATGCTTCGATACCTGACATGTACAAGTAATTGATGTTCCTCTGCACCATGTAATAACACCCACTATTGCTCTTAACAATAATAGTGAAGTTGTCTCAATTGTGTAGTGTACTGACAGCGGATGACATGCAGCTAACAGAATACTTGCACAGTGCCCAACACTGACCATTCCCCATCTAATCCACAGGTGATGAAGAACTCGCTGCTGATGACAACAATGACCAGCAGAGCCAGTCTCCACCCCCGGTACATGGACTCTCGGATGATGTCCCGGGAAAGTGTGGACGATGAGCTCCAGGCCGGCCCATCTGGTGTGCCAAGGAACAACAGGTCCCAGGACCCCATCCTCCCTACCACCACGTCTGCTACACCAACAACAGCACAGCAGACCCCTGCAGTCACAGCCTGTGCCTCCACCGCTTCCACCTCTGCCACCACCACCACCAGCACCCTCCCTGTCCCAGGGGATGACCAGGACACACCACCAACTGTGGAGGGCAGGGAGAGTGTGCGGGGACCCACCATGGCGAGGCAACAGGTCCGTGGCAGCAGGGCAGGTGGGAGGGCCAGGGTCACCCCCAGACCTCAGGAGGTTGGCACACCATCCCTGGGCCACTTCACCAGAGTCATCGGGCATATGAACAGGGACAAAGTGGCCGGTCTGACGAACTATTACGTGAGCTCATCCTGCTAAAGAGGTCCATCGGCACACGCATTGGTCAAATGGTGGACCTCATGGCCCAACAATGCCTCCACACCTTCTGCTGTGCTGTAGTATGACAGGGCACCATCCACCCCTGGGGCCTCAGAGAGGGGTGAGTCCTCAGACGCCACTGGCCATGCAGCATGCCCCCCCCGCCAAAGCAATCAAGGGGGTGTCCAAAGAAGAGCCTGGGAGTCTTTGGAGGCAAAGCACCAGTCACGCACCAGCCACACGCCAGTCACAGAGCCAGCCCTGATAGCAACCCTCTTCCCCACTGCATTGACTGTTTGGACTGTCCTTCCCCACACTGCCTTGTGAATGGCACCTGTCTGTTGGACTGGGTCACCACATCCATGTGGTATCTACTCTTGTATCTCATCAACATGACTGTCAACTCATTGCTCCATCACCACCTTCATGTAAATATGCCCGCACCCCTCACATGTCCACTTTGTAAATTAAATAGCTTACACACTTGAATTTGTGCTGTTTTGTTTTTAGTGCCATATTTACAGTATTGAAAATGTCCATGATGTATCCAAAAGATGTACAGTATGTAGGGCTGGATAATTTCAAAGCACCTAGGGAGACACAACAGAACAACAGTCACTGGCGTCAGTGTGCCATCACAGACATAACACTACACAAAACATACACATAAGTCTACAGGCACACAACACAATGTGCAGCAAGTGTCAACAAACAGAGTTCTGCATACGTTCACATGTGAAATGTCACAGCAACTTTTCCACACACAGGTGACTTAACATGTGCATGTCTGTACCATCCGCCCACAGCCCATCACAACAACAGCAATCACAACAGCCAATGTACAAGTCGTACCTCTTCACCCACCTTCAAGTGAAGTAGCGGGTGATGAGCTGTTGACACATGTCAACTCCTTCCTCCTCTCCACTGTCCTCATCACTGGACTCAGGTCCTTGGACAGGCGGGGGCCTTGGGTCCTCACCATCATCCAGGAGTAGGGAAATCCCCTTGTGAATAGCCATGTTGTGCAGCATACAGCATTCCACAACGATCTTGCACACCTTCCCAGGTGAGTATGCCAGTGCACCTCCAGTCCTGTCAAGGCAGCGGAATCTTGACTTGAGCAGCCCAAAAGTCCGCTCAATGACACGTCGGGTCCTGCCATGGGCCTCATTGTACCTAACGTCAGCCGGGGTCCTGGGATTCTGTAGTGGGCTCAGCAGCCATGGACGGCTGGGATATGCAGAGTCACCTGTGAATGCCAAACACACATTGCAATGTTGCACAGGCAGAGGGCAGCAGGTCACACACACACAGCACACCATATCACTAGGCATACTCACCCACAATCCAATCACGCTCGGGAAGCAGATTTGCCATCATCCGGGGCACCATACTGTTCCTCAGGATGTACGGATCATGGACTTAGCCGGGGAATCTTGCACACACATGTGAAATGGTCATGTCCACAAGGCACACCACCTGCACATTTAACAAATGACAATGTTTGCGATTTCTAAAAATGTGCTCAGTCGCCTATGGTTCAGAAAAGGGGGTGGTGATGAACAGAGTGTCTGAATTAAGCAGACCACTCTTACCCAGTCCAAAGATCAGGGCTTGATCCATCACCGTTTTTTAGCTCACTGCACCATCCCAGCTCAGAACCTGGCTATATGCAAATTAGTCTGTTCCTGTCCCAGTGCATGATGGGAACAGGGCAAACCAAACTACCAAGCCAATTCTTATACTGGGAAGGAAACAAGCTTCCGGGGACCGGTTTCTAGCATTTCAGCCGTCGTCGGCCCGGCTTGCTTGAATCCTGATGGTGCAATGAGCAAGGGACTCACATCTGAGTATACCCTTCCACGCTTATGGTGGACAAAATGATTCAGAAAAGGGGGTGGTGATGAACAGAGTGTCTGAATTAAGCAGACCACTCTTACCCAGTCCAAAGATCAGGGCTTGATCCATCACCGTTTTTTAGCTCACTGCACCATCCCAGCTCAGAACCTGGCTATATGCAAATTAGTCTGTTCCTGTCCCAGTGCATGATGGGAAGAGGGCAAACCAAACTACCAAGCCAATTCTTATACTGGGAAGGAAACAAGCTTCCGGGGACCGGTTTCTGGCATTTCAGCCGTCGTCGGCCCGGCTTGCTTGAATCCTGATGGTGCAATGAGCAAGGGACTCACATCTGTGGATACCCTTCCACGCTTATGGTGGACAAAATGATTCAGAAAAGGGGGTGGTGATGAACAGAGTGTCTGAATTAAGCAGACCACTCTTACCCAGTCCAAAGATCAGGGCTTGATCCATCACCGTTTTTTAGCTCATTGCACCATCCCAGCTCAGAACCTGGCTACATGCAAATTAGTCTGTTCCTGTCCCAGTGCATGATGGGAACAGGGCAAACCAAACTACCAAGCCAATTCTTATACTGGACATCACGGAGACTCCTTTGATTAGTGCACGATTGCAACTGACACACGATTTCGGTCTTCAACTTTAACACGTCAGAAGCCGTAGAATTAATACAGCGCCGGGTGGCCCGTCTACCACATTGAAATTTTCGGCTCCCATGCCCCGTGGTATTTCTGCCCTCACCAGATTTGGCATCACCCACGGACCATGAATACCCTGATATAATACCTAGCGGTGTCCAATAAACGCCAGTGTTTACCATCGTTCACCTGGTCCGCAGGGTTTCCTGCTTTTGACAGATCTGGTGCCTTAATAACGATCCCCTGAAGCCAACTACGACTTGTTGAAGATACGACTAAAATAGTGACCACAATAGTAGACTTTTATATGTGCTGTCACCATTTTCACGAATATATACAACCTCCTTTGGAAGACTCTACTATCAAAAACATTACTGCATAACGATATAATCCTAAGAATCATTGCCCCACTTTCATCAACTCCTGTCCTGATGAAGACCCTGTAGCAAGGCCTACACCACGCCTGCATCAATTTGGGTCGAAACGTCGACACTCCCTCCTGTGTTCAGCCTCTTCCCTGATTTATCATTTGTGTTTTTTGAGGCATGATCATTTAATTTATTTAATTAATTGATGATTTATTTGTTCTACTGTGTTAATTTAGGATTAGTTTTGTTGTATTTAGTTCTCTGTGACTCATTCTTTACTTTCACCATCCCATCACCAATCTACCCTTTCCTATTTTCCGGGGCTTTACATATTTTATCTATTTTATATACTTTGTGTATCTTCCTATGAATGAATTTACGTTACACGTTGTGATTAAAAACAATGTTGTTATGAATATTTTTGTATGTAATTTATTAATGTTTTAGTTGATTTAATTGTGTATGTAACTGGGACCACTTTGTTTATATTAACCTTTCGCCCAGGTCCCAGTGACTTCTTGGGTTAACCCGTGTTTTTCAGCACAATGAACTGATATGGTAGCACAAGTAAGTAACAGCACCATCAGTACTGACCGACAACACATTAATTTGTCACACATCATTGACATCAGCTTAACACTGTGAAGCTTCATCAAACATCAAATGCATAAGTGACATTGCAGGCACCACAGACCAATGTGCGTCACACATAACGTGCGACCACCTGTGCATTTTATTGAATAATGGCATTTTGTGCACAATGATGTGCCCTTAACCATGTTGCTGCTGTGTACTGATGCAGTGTGCACGATGGACATTGCATGTGCCCAAAATCGCAGTAGCTACCGCCTGTCCATGGCGGTGTGATCCCAGCACCACCCCTTCACAAGTGCGGTAGCCATTGGCATGGAGACATGGGTAGATGGTGGTGGGCATGCGCCGCCACCCAAATTGCGGTAGCTACCGCCTGGCCATGGCGGTGTGACCCCAGCACCACCCCCTTCACAAGTGCGTTAGCCATTGGCAATGAGACATGGGTAGATGGTGGTGGGCATGTGCCTCCATCCAAATCGCGGTAGTTACCACCTGACCAAAGGGATGTGACCCCAGCACCACCCCTTCACAAGTGCGGTAGCCATTGGTATGGAGACATGGGTAGATGGTGGTGGGCATGTGCCGCCACCCAAATTGCGGTAGCTACCGCCTGACCACGGTGATGTGACCCCAGCACCACCCCCTTCACAAGTGCGGTAGCCATTGGCATGGAGACATGGGTAGATGGTGGTGGGCATGCGCTGCCACCCAAATCGTGGTAGCTACCGTCTGGCTTCGGCGGTGTGACCCCAGCACCACCCCCTTCACAAGTGCGGTAGCCATTGGCATGGAGACATGGGTAGATGGCAGTGGGCATGCGCTGCCACCCGAATCGCGATAGGCACCGCCTGGCCACGGCGGGCCAGTGGTTAAGGGGTATTGCCTACAGCCAATGGGAGCGATGATTGCGGTGGCATGATGCACATTTGAAATTCGCAGAAGGCGTGCTCCGCCACCGCGGAGGCAGTCATTGGATGGGTTTGAAAGATGCACCATTGCGGTAGCGCACCCAGGGCCCCTGCGGTGCATCACCGCCAAGGAGCATTGCCTACAGCCAATGGGAGCGATGATTGCAGTGGCATGATGCACATTTGAAAATTGCGGAAGGCGTGCTCCGCCACCGCGGAGGCGGTCATTGGATGCTTTTGAATGAGGCAGACCTGGACAACCAATTGTTGCAGCTTTACACCTTACAAAGGACCCCAGGGGGCTATACATCTGTGGGAGTGAGCCTCACATTTCCACTCTTCACAGAGCCTGCTTCCTGGGACCCTCTCCTGCTGCTGCCTGAAGAGCCTGCTGCCTGGGATCCTCTCATGCTGTTGCCTTAAGTGCCTGCTGCCTGGGACCCTCTCCTGCTCCTGCCTCAAGAGCCTGCTGGCTGGGACCCTCTCCTGCTGCTGCCTGAAGAGCCTGCTGCCTGGGACCCTCTCCTGCTGCTGCCTGAAGAGCCTGCTGCCTGGAACCCTCTCCTGCTGCTGCCTCAAGAGCCTGCTGCCTGGGACTCCTCACCACTCACATCAACCACAGGTGTTCCATGTCCACAGGGATGGCAAGGACAGAGAAGATCCGTGCCAGTCCATTCACAAGCGAGGAGCTGGAGGTCCTAGTGGACGTGGTGCTGGCACAGTACCCAAGACTGTACGGTGGACCCAATGTAGTGGTAAGTTATCATAAAGGGAGCTGTAGGGCAGGGGGGGTGTCAGACATGCATGGGATTGGTGATATCTGCGAGCCACTGAGGGGGTTCAGTGCAGTGTGTGTGAATATCAGGTACCCTCTATGCCCTCATGTATGCATGCAATCACATCTGTTTGGCCCATGCAGAGTGCCCTTCTGAGGTGTCCCCCAGTTTGGGATGGAGGGAGATTACTGTACTGATAGATGTTGGTACATGACACTGTGTAACGGGTCATTTACCCTTCTTTTCTCCCATACCTGCAGCTCAAGGTACACCAGCGTGAGGCCGTGTGGAGGGCCATTGCAGCAAAGGTGTGAGCCCTGGGGGTATCCAACCGATGACACACCCACTGCCACAAGAGGTGGGATGACATCAGCCGGCTGGCAAAGAACGTTACTGAGATGACTTTGGGGCCGCAACCGCGCACTGGGCGTTTGGCACTGCGCAACTTAACACCACTGATGGCCCGCATTTTGGCAATGACTAATCCTGAGCTGGATGCACGTCTGAAGGAGCATCGCCAGCAAGACAGGGGTGAGTATTTGGGGAGGGTGACTTTGGCTGGGAGCGGATGCATGTGTACAGGGCCAGTGGCAGCGGTGGCCCATGTGAAGTTCGTGTGGTGGTGCTGTGCTTTGTCATGTAAGTGGCTGCTGGGATGTGTGCTAGTGTCAGGCATTGGGACAAACTGGCCTTACAAAGCTGATCCTCCCTGCTGTGCTTTCTCATACCCAAATGTGTTAGTATCCACATGGTCATTCAGCATTGGGATAGCGTGGGGAATCTATTAGGGGTTGAACAGCAGGGTCCACTATTTGAGTGTGAATTCATGCATGCCTACTTTACAAGCACCATGATCGGTGAGGCCCACACATCTGACAACAAGGTGACCCGGAGTAACACATGGTGCTTGGTATGGCCTACTTGATATTGTCGACTGTCATGTCCTAATAGGTGTGTGTGTTGTCCCCTTCTGTTCCCTGAAGGTCTGTCAGTGGCCATGAGTGTTGGGACATGATAGGTGTGGGCAGGGCAAGTTGTGTGTCTGTTACACTTCATCCACGGGCAAGGTGTTGTGCTGTGTGGCCTCAACATGGCTCAGTCATGGCAGATATTCAGGGTTACAGGCACTGTTGTGGTCTATCTAGTTTGTTGCTGCAATGTGATTGCAGGGTGTGGTGGTCACCATGTTGTTTTGGGCATCCCGTGTACTGCATTGATTGGATTGCTTTGTCTAGATGATAACACTAACACAACCCTGCATCTCCCTCTCATGCAGAATCGCCAGTGGACACGGAGGAACGGGAGCCGGAAGCCAGTGGTGGTGAGAGTAGCACCACAGCTGAACCGGAGGCCAGTGACACAGAGCCCACCAGCGCATCTGAAGGGGACCGTAGTATGCAGGAGGAATCCGTGGCTGAGACACAGAGTACTACATCATCTGATGCCAGCGGTGATGCATCCATGTTGGCAGGCACTGGGGATGGGGAGTCTGCAACATCATCTACCACACAGCGGACAGTGCCCAGCCTCCCATCCACTTCATCTGGTGCTGCCCGTGTCTGTGTCAGTTAGAGGGGATGAGTTACATTCACACCTGGCACCGCTGAGCCTGCACCTGTCCCCCCTGCTGCCCTCAGTGCTGAGTCTGTTGAGCTCCTGCGCTAGCTTTATGTTGGCCAGACCGCCCTGCTCAAATCCTTCTGTGACCATGACACGAAATTAGGCAATGTGGTTGCCTACATGGAGGGCATACACTCTGACGTGGGTGGGCTACACCGTACAGTCCAAGCTTTGTCATCCGCTGTGACATCTGCCCTTCAACAAGCACATGCTTCCATTCCTGCTCAGGTGCCTTTGTCCACCCCTCAGTCAGTGGCCACCTCAGATGACAGTGACCACGGTTCGCATGCGTCACAGACATGATACAGCACTAGGAGCACACAGCAGACACAACCCAAGCGGTCCCGCCAACAGACACCATCCCCACAGAAGAGCAGAGCCACCCCAGAATGCAAGGACAAGAGCTCGTCAGGGAAGAGCAAGGCCGAAAAATCAATGAGGCTGACATCAGGCTCACATGCCTCAGAGGCATCACCATCAAAGGACTCTCCTGTCCCTAAAACTTCACGCAGCCTCTCATGTACTTGCTGTGCCACCTGCCATGGACACTGGCCCTGTTGCTCTGCTGTGTTGTACTCTCCCCTGTGCCATGGATACTGGGCATGTTGCTCTGCTGTGTTGTACTCTCACCTGTGCCCTGGACACTGGCCCTGTTGCTGTGCTGTGCTGTGTTGTACTCTCACCTGTGACATGGACACTGGCCCTGTTGCTCTGCTGTGTTGTACTCTCCCCTGTGCCATTGACACTGGGCATGTTGCTCTGCTGTGTTGTACTCTCCCCTGTGCCATGGACACTGGCCCTGTTGCTCTGCTGTGTTGTACTCTCACCTGTGCCATGGACACTGGCCCTGTTGCTCTGCTGTGTTGTACTCTCACCTGTGACATGGACACTGGTCCTGTTGCTCTGCTGTGTTGTACTCTCACCTGTGCAATGGACACTGGCCCTGTTGCTCTGCTGTGTTGTACTCTCACTTGTGCCATGGACACTTGCCCTGTTGCTCCTCTGTGTTGTACTCTCACCTGTGCAGCCTCTCATGTACGTGCTGTGCCACCTGCCATGGACCCTGGCCATGTTGCTCTGCTGGGTTGTACTCTCCCCTGTGCCATGCCCACTGGCCTTCCTGTTTGTAGTTTGCCTGTGAAGATTATCTTGCAGATGGTCAGCATTTTGTGCCTTGCTCTTGTCCACTGTTGTTCTACTGTCACGTCTGTGCAATATGTGAATAAAGACAGGTACTCCTGTTGTGTGTTTTGTAAGTGTCCTTGCTGATTAAAGTTCTTTTGGTGTGTGCATTTGGTTGCCTGTGCCCCATGCTCTATGTGTCACTTCTACATTGCCAAACTCTTTGCCCGCATCACATTTTTCCACAGAGGTGACAGGGACTTCAGTCCATTCAAACACTGATACTTGTGTTATCCGTGTTGGCTCTTTTACCTGTCATGCAGTTCTCTTTTTAGTGGTTTGCTATTGTTGGCTACGTTGTTGCCATGTCAGGTTGGGGTACACTATCAGCACAGATTGTGATGCTGTGCACAGGTTTGCATGCAGGGTGGGCAATGTCATGATGTATGTGTGTTATTCCTGAATATGTGCCCAGCTGTGTATGTGTATGTTCATTTTGTGTTGGCCCTTAGTCCTGGTCCCCTGGCCTACATGTGTGCTCTTGGGTGGCGAGGAGGTGTGCAGTGTGAAGGGTGTGACTTTGTAGTGGGTGTGGGTGTGTGTGTGCCCCTGTATTGTGATAGACACACATGTGTCAGCCAGGAGTTGTGTGTCTGTAGTTTGGATTGTCCTGCCCTGTGGAAATGATTGTATGCACTTGTGTGAGTTGTCTGTTCATCACTGTGTGTTGGTGTGTCCATGCAGTTCTGTGTGACTCCTCCTTGTTATTTTGGTCACTTATGAGTGTGCAAAGTGTGTAACTTGCACATCAGTGTTGTGTTTGTTTGATCATCAATGTGTCTTGAGTGCGTTTGGTTAGACTGTGTGGCCCTGCTGCTCCTCACTGGCATTGTGTTTGTGTGTCTCATGCATTGCAGGCACATGGTGCCTTTTCTCCTCCTGTATGGCATGGTGTGATGCCATCCCCTATGTGTGCCACTTGTGCCTAGCCATTGTGGGTCTTCACACCCTCTAGTTGTGTATGGTACACCCCTTACATGTCGACTACTGACATGCAAGTCGGTTGACTTTGATGTCAGCTGTCCCCTTTGTTTCCTTGTGTATGTGCCTCCCCATCACTTCATTTGTGAGACTGTGCCTTGAGGTGCAGTTCTTGGGCCAAGAGTGATGTTGCACTCTGGGCATTGCCCCAGTGGTTTATGTGTGATGTTCTTGAGCTATTTATCAGTAACGATTGCCCATGTGCACTTGGGCTGTGTGTGCTGCCCAGTGCTCTGGTGTAGGTGATTCTGCTCTTGTATCCTAAAGTGGTGCATCCTGTTGTTGTTGTGTTGGATGTCTGTGTGTTGGCTGTGGTATTGCTTCACTTCCTGGGTGTGCTGTTTTTGTGTTGTGCTGATTTGTGGTGTGTTTGTTGAGGTTGTGTCAGTCATGTCTGTGTGTAGCTGTTGTGCTTGGAGTGCACACACTGCTTGTTGTGCATACAGTGCTGTGTGTATGTGGGCTTGACATTGCCTGATGTGCATCCCCTGATGTCCTGTGGTGTTTGATGATTTGTGCTTTCATGGGCATCTGTGGTTGGTTTGATGTGGCAGTGTAGATCTGTGCAGGTGCACTTCTTGTGTGATTTGTGGTATGTTGAGTGTGTGTTTTGTTCTTGAGGGATGATGTTGTGCACTCATGATGTGTTTGTGCTCCCATTGCCTTTCCACAGTTTGGCTGACAAGGTATGTCTGTTTCTGTTGGGGGTTCTGTGCGTGTTCCTGTAGTGTTTGTGTGTTGCTTTTGGGCAGGCTTCTGTTCAGGCATCCCAGTGTGTGTGTTCTGTTTATGTCTACACCCAGGGTGTGTGTTTGTTTGTGTGTATATGTGCTGGGAAGTATTGGTAGCCTTCAGTGTGTGAGGCACTGGTGTTGTGTGTTCCTTGTCAGACACTCCTGCAGTGGCTGTCTCCCTAGTTGTTTGTTGTGTGGTGCAGGGTGTATATTGGGCTTGCTTGTTGCTGTGCTTGTTGCTTGTTGGTGTGCATGGGGGTGCACAGGATGGGCACCTGGCCTGTGACTTGATGGGGTGTGTTTATGTGTGTTTGGGCGTGGTGTGTCCCTGTGGTCTTTGTACCATGCCCATGCCTTGTAGTGGCCCTGCCTTCTGCCATCTGCATTGTGCGTATGTGTTGACCGTGGCGGTGACTTGACCAGGAATGGGACGTTGCTGTAGTTCGCGGTTGATGTGTGTCCCGAATGCAGAGGGGTGACTTGTTGGCAGGTGGGTAATGTGTGGGTGCCCTTGTGGATGTGTTGTGACCCCCAGCAGGGTGTCTGTGGTGGAATTGGACCCTGTGTCAGTCCGTGTGTTGTGTGTTGTATTTGTGTACTTGCGTACCTGCGGCGGCGGCGGGCCATTTGATGGTAGTGCTGTAGCAGGTACATGACCGGATGCATATGTAGAGCTGGGTCCAGGGCGTTCATGACCGGGTTTCTGCCATGGCGCTCCGCTGTCGAGTTTCCGCCGTCTCTGGTTGGGCGGTGTCTCCACTGCGGTGCGTCTGCCTGTTTGGGCCATCCTAATTTGTGGAGTGGGGCGGACGTCATTCCGCACAGCAGTGAGTCTCCATTGGCTCCCACCGCCGCTGTGGCGAGCGCACTTTGATGGCGGTGCGCGGCGCTCCGCGGCGGTCAGGAAAGGACCTATGTTTTGCTATTGTAATATGGCGGACGTGAGTGCCGCAGCTTGCGGGCGGAAAAGGGCTTCTTTCTGCCCCGCCAACACCGCGGTGGTGCCACCACCCGACATCCTAATTGACCTCTTAGTGTGTCTTCCGGAGCAATTTTTGTTATGCTGGCAAGCACGAGTTGTCGTGGCTGCATATCAAGCAGAAGCAGCAGAATCTACTCGAAAAGTATTTGAATAAATATTCTACTTCAACGGAGTGTTCAGGTTGTTTTTTTAATACGTGAAGCATTTCTTTATTTTACTTTTTTCTGTTTCTGTCCAGCACGCACCTCCCCATGTCCCTTTTCATTTGGATTTTGCAGTGGAAGGATGACTAGTTTTGTCTGCTGCATATATACTATTAGATGTAAGGACTTTGTTTTTGTGATATCACAGTTAAGTTAAAAAAACCTTTGTATAAGGGTGTTGTTTGATAGAGGGAAGGCACCAGTAGCTATTTGTATATTTATTAAAAAAAATTATTTTAGTGCGGTGTGTGGTCTGCAGTTTCAGTAGGGGCCTTGTTATTTTTTTGCATTTCCTTTTTTTATCTTTTGTAAGGAAAAAAAGTTGCGCAGTTCAGTACATTTTCTCCATTTTGTTGAATTTTCACTATTCATTTACTTTACTATGTGGCCTAGTCTGCCAAAGATATAAACATGTGGGAGCGCGTGTTACATGCTCCACTCCCAGATGCACTGCGTGTGAGGATACCAGATCCAACTTATGTTTAAACCATTCAACATTCTTCAAAGTTTATCCAATTTTCTTCATTAATGTTTATCAGTATGACTTCCTCTTATTCATCCAATTCACATATGTATCGTACTGCATTTAAGAAACTTCTCATATTTCCATGCGCCCATCTGGACTTCTTCTGAAAATAAGATCTTAATACACTGAGTCGTTCCGAGCAGCAATCATTTATTTCCAACCCAATGCATTTCGGGCTTTAATCCAGCCTGACTTTTAAAAGTCAGGTTTACACACGTGGGAGACATAATTACCTGTAGCGCGTAAAGCGGGCGGAAAGACACGAATGAGTAAGCAGTTACCCCTGACGAAGGGCTGGATTAAAGCCCGAAATGCATTGGGTTGGAAATAAATTATTGCTGCTCGGAACGACTCAGTGTATTAAGATCTTATTTTCAGAAGAAGTCCGGATGGGCGCATGGAAATATGAGAAGTTTCTTAAATGCAGTACGATACATATGTGAATTGGATGAATAAGAGGAAGTCATACTGATAAACATTAATGAAGAAAATTGGATAAACTTTGAAGAATGTTGAATGGTTTAAACATAAGTTGGATATGGTATCCTCACACGCAGTGCATCTGGGAGTGGAGCGTGTAACACGCGCTCCCCACATGTTTATACTTAGTAATAGTGTATCCAGGGCTCGCACAACCCAGTTTTGCACGCAATTGGTTAAAGCTATTGATTAAATCAAATTGATTATAAAGGGAGAAATAACGGTGTGCAGACCACCTCCACTGTTTCTAGTCTGCCAAAGAGCCAATCAGCCAGTAGGTCCAGTGCTAGTCATGGGTACATGAAACAACTGTTTCTGTGGTAAATGTTGTTTTGAAACATCATTTAGGGCAGGGTTTGCATGGGATTAAATGACAAAATGTGGTGTTTTTGTATTTCACATTTTGTTTTCGTCAAAAAGTGTATTTTGGTGGGGTAATATTTGATGCCTTGGGAGGATGTCTGTTGTAAATTTTCTTATAGTTCACTTAATTTTAGTTTTTTTGCATTGCTGAATTATTGGTAGTGTTACCATGCCTCTCTAGCCGTGTGTGTGTGTGTCTCATAGGCCACCATTTGTCTTGGTTCATTGTTGTCCATGCCTCCCTGCTAGTTGTTTGACCATTTGTCGACACCCATTTTGTGTAGCTGGCCAGTGTGCTTTTGTCATAGGCCTGCATATGCTTTTTGTTGTGGTTAATCCTCCTTGCTTGCTGTTATTTGATCATGTTGACGGTGGCCATTTTGTGTAGCCAGCCAGTGTTCTTTTGCCATAGGCCTGTATGTGTTCTTTGTTGGGGACATGCATCTCTGATTGCTTTGGCTGTGGCCAAGGGTCATTTTGTGTAGCTAGCCAGTGTGCTTTTGCTACAGACATGCACATGTTCTTTGTTGGGGCCATACCTCCTGGCTTGCTTTTGTTGCTTTGTGGCCATGTGGCTGTGACCAGTTTGTGTGGCCAGCCAGTGTGCTTTTGCCATAGGTCTGCATATGTTCTTTGTTGTGGCCAAGCATCCTTGCTTGCTGTTGTTGTTTGACCATGTGGCCATTTTGTGTAGCCAGCTAGTGTGCTTTTGCCGGGCTGCATGTGTTTTTATGCTGTGGACATGCCTCCTTGCTTGCTGTTGTTTGATCGTGTGGCCAGTGGCCATTTTGTGCAGAGAGCCAGTGTGCTTTTGCCTTAGCCCTGCATTTGTTTTTTGTTGGGACCATGACTTCTTGCTTGCTGTTTAACCATGTGGCAGGTAGCCATTTTGTATAGCCAACCAGTTTGCATTTGCCACAGGCCTGCATGTGTTCTTGTTGTGGCCAAGTCTCCTTGCTTCTCATCGTTGGTTGACCATGTGGCCGGGGGAATAATAAGTGGAATAATCCTTAAAAAATTAATGCTGGTGTGCGACTGTGGGCAAAGGACAGGTAGGAGGTCCAGGGGAAAATAAGTAATGACAATCTTAAAAAATTAATGCTGGTGTGCACCAGGCATCTATGACAGACAGGAGGGTGGATGGAGGGAAGTGTACAAAAATAAATACATTTTAAAAGTTACCAGTGAGGTGGAGAAGAAGAAGCAGATTGTCATCATTGGTGTGCTGCCCCAAACCTTTTTCAGGAGACGTGTGCCTCCTGCACCAATTACACCACCGCAGCCTAAGCCAAGGCCATGTCTCTCAGTGAGGCAGCCAGTGCAATCATGGCGACAAGCAGTGAGTCTGAATTGTATTTGTCTCAGCCGCAAACTAGTACCCAATTGTAGCAGTAAACTGAGCAAAGTGGACAACAGGACCCACAGCCAGCAATAGTAGATCTTCCCGAAGTAGGAGCAGAACAGGAGGTTGAGGTTCCTGCTGCACAAGATGTACTTGTTGTTGAACTATTGGCTTCCAGATATCCAGCAAGAAAAAGGAAGGTTACTCCACCATCTTCTCCAAGCCCCCCTTCTGATGATCTGGACATGGATTGCAACCCGGCTGAGTTCGAGATTTGCCAGGAGAGACAAGGGAAAAGGAAAGTTCCTGAAAGCCTTACAATTATGGAAGGGGATGAGGATGACGAGGCAGTCATGTCATGGAAGCTGGCTCAGGTGACATCGACATTGCCCTCCTATTCAACCTGCTCCAAGGGATATGGCGCTGGCGGCATCACCATTGCCGTCAGATTCCACAAGGCCCCTGCTGAAATCTGCATCCACCAATTCCTCAGTTAAAGTAGGTACTACAGAGAAGCAATCAACAACACATCCACCTATATCGAGTTCTACTTCAGGCATTGGCAGTGGCACACTAAGAAAGTTCTCCTCCCCAGTTTGGGACCTCTTTACGATTAGCAAGTCAAAGGATAACATTGCAATATGCTCCATTTGCCATGCAAGTGTTAATGGAGGTAGGGCTGGTTTACAGTGTGGTACTGGAGGCCAAACGACCCATATGAAACAACATCACGCAATCCAGTGGGAAGTACACCTAATAAAAATTGCTGCAAGTGGTAGTGGTGATGAGAAAGGGGAATCAGTTCCGATCATGGTGGGAGGTGAAGGTGATAAGGAACAAGAGGGTGACAGCTTTACGCAAAGAAGCCATGTCCCCAGCAGTGCACCAATATCACCCACCACAGCAGCCTCAAAATAGCACAAGAGTCAGATGGCTACACCACCACGTACACTGACTGAACCAAGAAACACAAAAATCAAAGCTACTAATATGTACATGCTTAGACAGGAGAGCCCCTTCTAATGCAAACACCCAATGACACTTTTGTACAATGGAAAGCTGGATAAAATGTTAGCGCTGGGCTTCCTCCCTTTTTCTTTTCTGGAAAAAGTCTGATTTTTAGAATTTACGGCAGCCATCTGACCCAAATGGAAGGTTCTCACTGGATCTGGTTTGCCAGAGTTGCTGTTACAGTGCTCTGTCACAATGTGCTGCAATTAGTTGGACAAGCTTTGCAGGAGACTGCTGATCACACTATCCATCTGACTACAGACAAGTGGGCTAGTTGTCATTCCACTGATTACATGTGTATCACTGCACACTGGATCTCTTTTGTGGGGGTAACACCATTCTACAGGTCTCAGAGCTAAACAAACGTTTAAGGGCATTCAGTGGCATACAACAGTAGCCACGTTTGCTATGGAGAAATCCAATATAGTTGAAAACACCTTGGAAGACTTTAACAGTAAGGTGTTTGAATAGCTGCAACCCAGAGGTCTCCGGAATAAATGTAGTACTACAGATAACAGCAGTATTATAGTTAAGGCCATGGCAGGGCTTCATGGTCCTGTATTCCGGTCATTGCTTCAACCTGATTGTGCAGGACTTTCTAAACAAAATAGACATAGGCAGCAACATACTGACTGCACCCCTGAAAATGACATGTGTGTGCATCTGGCGCACATACATGCCCTAAGGGCATGTATGAACGTTGATTTAAAAAAAAATGCTTTTTTTAAAAAATTCGCAACTTACCACCAACTAGAAGTTGGTGGTAATTTGCGATTCCTTAAGGGCATTTTGAAATTTTTTTTTCCTTGATACATTGCATTTAAGGAATCGCAAAATTTGCAATTCCTTAAATGCAATCGCAAAATAAGGAATGGCAAATTTTGCGATTCCTTATTTTGCACCAACATTGTTTCATACATACCATTTAGCGAAAATGGGTTCGCAAACGCCGGAATTCTGCGAATTTCGCGTTTGCGAACCCATTTGGCCTTGATACATATGGCCCAATGTCATTCAAAGAGGAGGAGATGCAACTGGGAAAAGCATGACCATGGAGATGGACAAATGGACTGTAGTGAAATGCCTGACACAGATGATACTTCCTTTTGAGGTTTTCACCTGGGAGGTCAGCAAGGAGGACAGTACAATGAGCCAAGCTATTCCACTGGTTCATCTGCTACAGTACCAGTTAAAAAAAGTGGTGCAAAGGTTCACAGATGTGGACAGCTACGGAGAAGTGATTGGTTTGGTTGATAACTTAATCCTTCACTTGGCTGTTAATTCAAGGCTGCAAAGAGACATTGTATGATCCAAAGACTGCATTCGTGCCACAATACTTCATCCACGCCATAAAAAAATACTAGCCACTTTTATTCGTTTTTCTGACATGGATGTTTCACTACAAAAGATGTGGATAGCATATCAAGGGAGAAACCTTGAAGAAGAACAGTTGGAAATTAGAGTCCCGGGCAGATGTTCTAATGGGTAGCCTTCAACTTCCAGAGAGAGCAGTGATGTCTCAGACAGTCAACACCAGCAACTAGAATCCTGGCAACAACAACTGTAGGAACAGGAGAATCAGACACAACAATTGCATTGCCTTGATTTCAAGTGGAAGGGCTTAAGTCAAGTGCCTGGGCAAAAGCAAAAGAGGTAGAGCAAGTGACAGCACCAATGAACATTCAGAGGATGTTCTAGGACTATCTGAATGACACAAAAGAAGTCTAGGTGGATCAAAACCCATTGGTCTGATGGTATGGGAAGATGCACCAATGGGCAGAGCTCAGCAGGCTGGTAATAAGGTATCTGGCTTGTTGGGCACCCAATGTGTCTGTTGAGTGTGTGTTCAGTGCAGCTGGCACAGTTGTCAAAGTGAAAAAGACCAGTCTCTTGACTCAAAACGTTGGGAGATTAAATATGATCAAAATGAGCCAACACTTCGTTCCACACAATTACACTGTTCATGAAATACCATAGGAGGAGGATGAGGGCCATTGGCCGACTCAAGTGTGTCAGCTGGCCAACTTCTAGGAGAACCACCGGAGTTTAAGGATAAATTCTACTTCCCTAACTGAGTAAGCCACCATAGAACTTTTTATTTATTTAATATTGATGTGCTTTGTGCTATGCCCAAAATATATATATATAACTAGAGGAAAATTATATATTTTGTTTATAGCTGACTTATGCAGCCCTGTCATTTTTAGGTACATGTATGGCCAGATTGGAGTTAGACCAGTGTGCATTGAAAAAGCCTACCCATTCCCTTCAAGGACATTGGAGCCAATGTCTGCCTGTGTCCCATGCCTATCCTTTTTTTTCATCTCCTGCAAGGCTGCCCCAGTAAAGATCCTTTGATTTATAAGACTGCCAATGTGCTGCTTGCACCACAATGGAGATACAATTATGTACTACCGTGCTTGGATTGGAACAGGTAACTATTCCATCAATGAGTGATATATTATTGAGTGATTGTGAGTGATGATTGATGATTCTTGTGGTGGCAGACAGTGAGGGAGGGTGTTCAAATATCTGTAAGCTTGATTTGGATGATTTGCAGAGTTTGTTGCCTGATGGGTGTTCATTTTTCCTGAAGGCGAACGGTCCTTTCACACTTAGTGAGATTTACCTGCATTTTCTTCTTCAGAGATCAGATCAATCAGTTTAGTTAATAAACAAGTCTACACGAAATACAAAAATTGTTTCTCTTTTTGTCCATCAACAGTAGTGCACTACAGGTCTATCTCTATCATTTTAGTTGGATGTAGTTGGATTGAATTGTTACTCGGAGTCAGGAGGAGGATAAAAGGACTCAGGGCAGGACAACGTCAACAGCCAGAAGAAGAAAGTTATCAACTTCAAAGGGAAACCAACATGATGATGACACTAAGAAGCCTACTTAGCTCTGGGGACTGGAGAGAGGTGCGTTGATTTGGCAAATGCTGCTAAGTGTGTGTGCTGGCTCAAATGTGAAACTCCTCTATTATGTGGTTGTGGTCGGGCGTCTGTTGCAACCAGAAAAAGACATGTGATATCACATCATCATCATCACATGATGCACTCACTCGGTTACATGCTCTGATGACAGTTGGGAGATTGATCAACCTGGTACATGCAGCCACTTGTCCATGATTGGTTGCAAATTGCTCTCACTTTTCAGGTAATTGTACATGAGTCATAAAATGAATGATTGCAGCAGCCTATGCTCTTGCTCTGCTTCTCAGTCTTGGTACACTCCTCAAGTAGCTTACCTTCTTTCCTTTTCCGTAACTCTACAATATCCTTTCTGTTTTGCAATCTACAGGCTTTCTCTTCTCCTACACGTAAGGTGAAAGTTCCATTACAATCCTGCTTACCTTACCGCACCGGTTCTGCAAGGCACCCAAGGCAGACATTGCAAGAAGAATGCATATGCACCTCCCAATTTGGCATTTATAGTATCCTTTTCCTTTAAACAATCATTAATTTTCATAACTAAATGGGTTCGCCCCTCCTGTATTTTTCAAACTTAGATGTCAGACATTTATATATATAATAACTTGTGTCCCTGGGGCTGTAGGACTGTTTGCAATACATTTCATCGAACTTTCTTTCCTTTATTTCCTTCCACAACAGAATTGATCATGATGATGTGCTTCTCATCGCACTGCTGAATATTGTTGTTGTGAGGTGTTTGCCTCTGTGATGCCTTTCTCCAAATCCCTTTTCTCATCCATTAATCAGACCCCTAACCCTCGCCACCCCAGGATGTGTGATTTATTGATCTGTGACTTAATGTACACCATTGCTACATCTATTCAAGTAAAAGAACTATGGAGTGAAGTGAACTAGTTTAGTTAGTAACTATCGACTACTGTAGAGTGCAGATAAGATGTTATTTATCTAGGTTGTTGAAGGCAATAGAGGCAAATGGCAGTATAGCCCTTTAATGGACAATATAGTTACAGAGGGTAGTAGGATCAGGGTATAACTAGTTATAACTAACTGGTATACACTTTGACAAGCGGATAAAAAAACAGGCTGCACTAAAAAGCAGCAGTGGAAAGTAAAAGTAGAACACAAAAAACTATTTAAGGCTTAAAGTATCTGAATAATTTCCCCTTTACTTTTTCTAATGAACAATATAAATAAAAGAAACCCTCCCTCTCCACCCACAACAGGCCCAACTCTCTCCCCAAACAAATGACCCTATCCCAAACCAACATCCAAAATGTCCAAAGAAAACTCCAAACTCCCATTCCCTTCCCAATTCCCACTCTCTCCACTGACAACAAAAGTCCTGCCCTACCAAAACAAAAAATAAAAATGGGCTTAAGAAGAGTGCATCATCAATGCAGTTCTGAAGTCTTCCCAACTCCTGGTGTAGGTTTGCCACATCCTGGTGAAGCAGCACCAGTTCACGATGTTTGAAGCAATCTGGGTAGAAGGGGGGCAGCAGTTGTGGTTCAAGCTCTTCCAAGCTGCCAATGGTGCTGGCGATCTTGTGGCCAGGATGGAGGTGCTGGTGGCTGGCTGGTGGGACTGGGGCCAGAGGAAGTGGAAGATGGCTCTGCCTCTTCCTCCAGAGCCACCAGCCGATGGTATTTAGCCGTGCTGCTATCTCCTACCAAGATGGCAGTGGTGGACTAGCAGGAGTAACTATATCAAGAAAGAAAAGAAAAAGTTACATTGTAGACAATGCTATGTGCAAACACTTGTTTAAAAATATATAGAGTAACAGTAGCAGTATATGTCTGGTCCCCTAGCGCCATTGGCTCACATAAAAGAACTGACTTGCTTGAAACAGCTAAGTCAGTATACTACCAGATTGAAAAAAATGAAGTGATTTTTTTCTTTTAGTAAACAAATTAAACGGACACTTTGTGTGTAAAAAGCGCGTTGGGTACATTGCTACTCTCTGCAGTCTGCAGTTGGGGCAACTCTAATGGACAATTATCTTACTTAAATTGCAATGGCCCTGCTCCTCTTCAACTGCCTTTCAATTCTACCGTGACTCCAAAGAGGCAGATGAACAATGATAATACTATGCCACACACATCACGTATAAAATACGAATATCCTGTCTGCTGTACGTAAACGATGGGAAAAATGATGCACTGCAGTACAGGGAAAGGACCAGGATATAGGTTTTATTTGACATATTCATCACAGAGTATCCCACCCACCAAACTCAAATCAGGCACTTAGTCCCAGTTTACTCCCTGGCCTCCCTCTCCTCCACAAATTATTTTCAACAAATACATCACTTGACAGTGAGAAAAGGAAAATTAGGTTACTCTATTGCAGGGTCAGTTAGAGGGATTAAGCCAGGTAGGTAGAGGTTTTGCCATATAATAGTGGGGTGTGACTGATCCTCATGTGCTAAGCTTGGCCACTTTGACTTTGGTCACTGTAGTTGACAAATGTCAAAAGGGAAAGCTTTTAAAAGGCTTAAATCCATTATGAAAGCAATGAATGAATGAATATAAGGCTTATAGAGCACTCTGTCTCTCCAGATGGAGCATCATGTCACTAAGGTTGCAGCAGACATATACAGAGGGAAGAGAAAATAAGAACAGTATTTAGATGCGAGAAAGGCTTCCGAATCCATGAAACAGATGCCTGGGAAATATGAATTATATGTACATAAATCACTTCACCAGAAAAATGTGGCACATGTCAAGAATTGATTTTTCAATTCTCTTGGTATGCTTACACAGAACAATATAACAACGAGTGCCATCCTTCAGCAAAGGGTGAGACATGCTTGTGGGGATGCAGGAGTATAGAACCCAGACTGCATGGTGCACACTGTCAGATGACTCTGTTGTGCACATGGAGGAATCTGAGTAGTGGCTACCCTGTGCTGAGGACCTGCTGAAGTGTGCGCTCCAGGGGCCCGACCACAGGCCTTCTGTTCTCCCGGAGTTCTTAGGGATATCAAAGATCTCCCATGAGGGGCCCATACCATCTACTTTTCACATCTTTAGAGCAATGCCCTCTGAAGTGCCCATCTCGGCTGCTGAATCCTAATGGATACTAAAATACAATTTGCTCCCCTCACACCTTTTGTTGATAGATATTTCAAGAACATGAATCAGGACTATTTCTGATTATGTGGGTTTATTTAGTTTCACCCTTTACTTTTCAATTCCAAATACAAAAAGGTTCATCGTTACATGTATGAGAAACACGAAACATAAAACATTTAGACAAATATGTAAACGGTAAATGACAAAACACTTAACCAATTTGAATTGTGAAACAATACATTGCACATTATTTAGACATTGCAACATTTGTTCAAAATACTTAAATCATGAACAAAATATTAATATCAAGAAAAAACTCTTTTTTTCATAAATTCATTGAAGGACAAAGAGTCTGATAAAAGGCTCATAGGATACAAAATCAATGAATCCACATCACAATTAGTCCTGTTTGTTTTTTAGCCTTCTTTAAAGCCGACGCGTTTCGATCCCGTTAGTTCATTAAACGGGGTCTCATCAGGGCCTTGTCACTTCTAATGTCTGTAGCTTTACTTGGGGCCGGATTGACTGGGTTCTACGGCCTCCTGGCTGTCTGACTGTCTTTGAGAAATCTGTTATTGGCACCGCGCTCATGAAGAATTTTCTTCGTGTGCTCCTTTCGGATTATTTGTCGTATATTTCTCAGCTTGGAGGCTTGGACTCCCTTTCAGGGAAGCGTCCCTCGGCAAACGTGAATCTGCTCTCAGGGAGTTGTTCGTCCGTTTTTCTTCAGTCTTTAATGATGAAACGTGGAGCACGCTGTTTTTGGCATCTGCGTGCTCCACGTTTCATCATTAAAGACTGAAGAAAAACGGACGAACAACTCCCTGAGAGCAGATTCACGTTTGCCGAGGGACGCTTCCCTGAAAGGGAGTCCAAGCCTCCAAGCTGAGAAATAGACGACAAATAATCCGAAAGGAGCACACAAAGAAAATTCTTCATGAGCGCGGTGCCAATAACAGATTTCTCAAAGACAGTCAGACAGCCAGGAGGCCGTAGAACCCAGTCAATCCGGCCCCAAGTAAAGCTACAGACATTAGAAGTGACAAGGCCCTGATGAGACCCCGTTTAATGAACTAACGGGATCGAAACGCGTCGGCTTTAAAGAAGGCTAAAAAACAAACAGGACGAATTGTGATGTGCATTCATTGATTTTGTATCCTATGAGCCTTTTATCAGACTCTTTGTCCTTCAATGAATTTATGAAAAAAAGAGTTTTTTCTTGATATTAATATTTTGTTCATGATTTAAGTATTTTGAACAAATGTTGCAATGTCTAAATAATGTGCAATGTATTGTGTCACAATTCAAATTGGTTAAGTGTTTTGTCATTTACCGTTTACATATTTGTCTAAATGTTTTATGTTTCGTGTTTCTCATACATGTAACGATGAACCTTTTTGTATTTGGAATTGAAAAGTAAAGGGTGAAACTAAATAAACCCACATAATCAGAAATAGTCCTGATTCATGTTCTTGAAATATCTATCAACAAAAGGTGTGAGGGGAGCAAATTGTATTTTAGTGTCATAAGAAGGTCCAGCCCCCCCCACGTCCCGGGACCTAACTCCGTATACCTTAGAATCCTAATGGATAGCATTGTGTGAGTGTGTACCTAAGACTTGTGTCTGGAGACCGGATTGTATAGTGCAGAGCCCAGACATTTTGCCCGCATCTAGGACATGTGGTTCCTGTACTATGGGGATCCTGACACTCAAAAGCGTCTAGTTGGTGGTGCGCGGAATCAGATGTAGTAGTAGTATGAGCTTTATTCGATATAAAATATAATAAAAGCATTTACAGATTAAACAAATCCAATAATATAAAAGAACATGCAGGGATAAAATTGCATCATACATCATTCTAAGCATTAATACGAATTAAGAATCCATATGTTCAGAAAAAAACTAAGGCCAAAGAAAGGTAATCCATTTTTCATACTAATGATAATATATCAAAACCGTACAAAATGTCAACATGCATCATACTACACATTCCAATAAAAGTTAAAAATCCACATATTAAAAAGGCTATTGTAGCCAAAAGAGAGTGGACCATTTTTCATGCTGTTGATACTATATCAGGACCATAAGGCTATTGTACTGTACAGTTTTCTCGTAGGGCCATAGGCTTATTTTGTCTAGCAGCCAAGCGCTTCAGGGTTATCGGAACATATCACTTCTTTTTCCAAGATCTTTTTCCGTGTCAGCCAAGCACCGCCCAGAAACTTGGCTGCTCCGCAGATCATTAATAATGATGAGGTGTCGGTTCTCAAAATGCGGAGTGCCGCACGGTGGTTCATTGGACCTAGCATTTTACACACTGGTTTAAGCCATTTGGCTCTGGCCATTCTGTAGGCCGGGCAGGCAAAGAAAAGCTGGGCAATAGACTCATTATGATAACCACAGCCTGGGCAGGATGCAGATAATGAATTTGGCCCCTTCCAAACAGCTGTCACACTATTAATCGGAAGAGTCTCTAGTCTCAGCTTAATGTACAGGGTCCTATACCTAGTGATATGTATAAAATCTTTATAGGGTTACAGACTGCAGATGGTTTTGTGGTCAAAGAACCCCTCTGTGAGTTTTCCTATTTTGGGGTTCAGAAACTCTTGTGTCTGCACCCAGTCCTATTAGGCTCATTTCAGGTCCTGCTTTGAGGGTGGGACCTGGCTAGCCCAAGCCTCTTTAAATCCTATGTTGGTTAAGAGCTGGCGAAGGTCGACTATCCATTTAATTCTATTCCCAGTATCTGCTAATACCAATTCATCAAGGGCAGTCTTTCTTATGCACACCCAGAATAGCAGGGGACGTAAACGTGCGATATCCTGAATAGAACGTCTGCCCATATCATAGAATAAAGGTTTCAGCGGGGTAGATATAGGAAGGGAAGTAAGGTCTCTCAAAAACGTATTTTTGGATCTGGCAAGCTCACTAACGTTCTCGAAGCCCCATAATTCGGCCCCATACAGGGCTGAAGGTAGCTCCTTGCCGTCATAGACCGCAATCGCCGGGGCAACTGGCCTGCTCGCAGACTTGCGTTGTTCTCTAGCGATGGTCCACGACACCCGCTTATGGCTTAAGAGCATCTTGGCTAGATGGGGACCCCACCTCATATTCTTAGAGACACGGATTCCCAAGTAGTCAAAAGACTCAACACTGTCCAAAGGGGAGTCGTTCAGGGTGATACCATTCCTAAAACGTTTGGACGGGTTGATTGTCACTAGTTTGGTTTTGTTTGTATTAATTATCATACCCCGAGCTTAACAAAAAAGGCCAAACCTATTCAAAAGTTTCTGGAGTCCTCCCGGTGATTTGGAAATCAGAAGGGTATTGTCGGCAAACAAGAGGGTTGGTGACTTCTCACACGCCAAAGTGGGATCGTCTGCTGGTTCCTGCCTGAGGTAATCAACCACCCCGTTGATAAATAGTGAAAACAGGGTGGGAGCCAGCACGCATCCCTGGCGGACCCCCCTGTTCACCGTTATCCTCTCTGTCAGTTGCCCCTGTGATCACCACCTAATTTTGGCATAGTTTCCATCATGCAAGCGTTTTACTATGTCGAGGATCAGGGGGCAAATGCCCTGTTGTTGGAGGACCTGCCACGGTTTATCCCGGGGGACCAGAGGACCACTGGTTGGGGGAACCCGCATGCCCATTTCGTCGATTGTGCCCCATCTTTCTCTCGAGCGACACGCTGACTGCATGCTCATTGTGTTCGGTATCCAGTTCACAGGGTGCAACCCTTGGAGGTGGGGTTGTGCCCATAGGAGTGTCTCATTCTACCTTATGTGGCTCTGCTGAACTTGCGCCTGTGTATGTGACCATACTGGTTTTTTGCAGCCTGTAACATCATTCACTAAACATGGTACTTCCTTTCCAGGGAGGTCCAGAACTGCACCTCTTCTTTCTGTCTGACCGGAGTTGCCTGGTGCAATACATCTCAACATGCATTGGTGATTGTGCCTCCTTTCCATGTGCAGAATTTGCAACTCCTTGTGTTTGAAATCTGAAGTGACTGGTATAACTCATACCATTGCATACCAGGTGCTGTGCCTGGATTTCCTGGGCACGACACGGATCATTGTTTACCGATCGTGGTGCCTCATCCTATCAAGAGAATCCCTTGTGTTACTCCCCATTCATAGGTTGTTCCCTTGTTGACCCTCATCGTTGTAGACCAACTGCCGTCTCAACACCTGGCCCCTTCCGAAGACATCCTGATGCCAGGTAGTAGCAAGAGAAATTGACTGGGTTGAAGGAAAGCTTCCAAGACAGTTCATAAGTGGGTCAAGAGACTGCATGACTCCTTTGTGTTTTGATACCTCTGGGTGAACTTCCTGAGTGACTGCTAAACTCTCCCATGTTTACGTCTACCTTCTAACTAAAACTCCTACATATTCCCACCTGTTTCCTGAGGACCTAGACAGTGTGACTTTGGCGTGTGCATCACAGTGTCCGGGGGTGGAGCTGGTAATCTTCCATCCGCGGATATAGGACAATCTGGGTGAACAAGAGGGTTGGGGGAGGCTTGGGCAACACAGCCTGCAGAGGGTGAACCACTGACCTGCTGGGTTCCAGTGACATTGCATCAGGGTGCTGAGTGCATATGCGTGCGTATATACTGGCTGATTCCCGTCACCCTGCAAAGCGGCACGAAATGGGTATGTGCGAGTGGAAATGATCGTGTACGTGTACGGCCCACCTGCGATTCACAACACTGAATGATGGTGTCGCTTTATATGTTGATTGTTTGCCAAAAGCACAGTACATTTGACAGTAGGTTTTTCCCGCGTGGGCCCGGCCCACGGTGTTGCTAAAAAGTGTTCAATTTTTGTGTATGTAGATAATTTTGATATCATGCACCACATGAGGGTGTGCTCTCTTAATTGGGGGGTGAGGGTTAGATTAGGAATTGCCCACAGTGTGCATACTGTTGATATCATAACAATACGAGCAGGTCTAGTACTGCTAGTAAAATTTTCAAACATGTTTTATGTCTAAAAGTATATGATGTTCATGTTATAATGATTGGATATGTGTGTTGAATATAAGGACCAGATTTTCACATCATTGGGCATATAATGCGGCGCCAGAGGGCCTATTTCCTAGAACGGTTCTAGGAAATCGGCACTCTGGAAGCGGGAACACCAAAATACAGGTGAATGGACTATCAAGGTCCAGGTAGCAGCGCCTTGGAGTTGTCACAAGCAGCGCTTGGATTTGTCACTGACAGTGAGATAACGTTTACGGATTCGTTAACTCTGACCCTTCTAATTACAATTTTGGCGCAACATTATATGCCCAATGATGTATCTGGTCCTATATTACTACCATAGAAGCTTTTATACAACAACACGTTTGCTTTCTGATAAGCACACTTGTCAGCCCTAAACAGAATAAAAGCATCTTTTGAGCCTTGAAAAAGCCCTGTGGGCGAAACGCGCGTCGGCTGCTGCTGTATACTCTGAAAATAAAGTGGAAAGTTGCAAAAAAGATCTGATTGTTGGAACTGTGTTTCAAACACTTTTTGGAGCCTTAAACTGGGAATATTGGAACAATCAACTGTTGGAAGTACATTGGTGGGTGACTACCCCACAGTGATCTCTGTTCTTTGAATAACCTTGGTTGTGTTTGGGATTATAGATATAGTGGTAGAGTGTGCTCTGGTGCAGCTTTATTAATTTTGTGCTCTGGGCCAATTTGGTCTTGAGAATTATTGCTACCCTGGTGGGTGGGTATGTAGACACCATCTTTTGAACACCTTCTACCAATTGAATCAAATACTGTATATATAGACTTAGAATGTTCCAAGATATGCAGACCATATAACAAAGCCACAACTTGTGCCGTAATATCAAAGCAATACGAGTAGGCCTAGTACTGCTAGTAAAATTTTCGAATATGTTTTATGTCTAAAAAGTATATGATGTTCATGTTATAATGATTGGATATGTGTGTTGAATATAAATGCTCTTACATAATTCTTGTAGGAAGTCTCTTTTGTGACACTCAGTGTATTTACTGCAACTGGCTACTGTGCCTTTGCTTTACACATTCCCTCTGTAGTAAGCCTGACTGCTGAGAGCCAAGTCAGCCAAGGGTGAGCACGGGTTATACAGCAAGTGTAACCACCTGCGCTTGATGGAAGCAGCAGTTTTGCCGGGCTGGGGGCATCCCTATAACCAAGCAGACACTGCCGGTTCCAACACTGAATGAAGGACATATGGTCTTGGTTGGCAAATACAATAGGACCTCATACTGTCATTGAAACTGCTGGTATACTGTATAGTTGAATGATAACACAGCACAACGGGGGGCACCACCATTACCAAGGCCACTCCTCATTTTACTGTTTGATCATGAGCACGAAAAAGAAAGCATTCTCAACAAAACTAAATAACTTACTTGTGCCTGCAACCTTCACAGTACGGGGGTGTACCGATTTTTATATTTTTTGCCACACCTTGTCAAGTTGGAACGCCAGATATAATACTATGTGGTTATATACATGAGTTTTTCAATTTGGACTGATCACAGCCGGAAACCTTTGGGATAATTACGATTTCGATCTCGCCATAAATATTTAGGGAATCTACTGAAACATCTTGAAGAGATTAACAATTGTATTGTCCTGAGGAAGGTGGCTCAATCCTGACCTGCACCACCGAAACGCGCTGACGCCTATAGTTATGGTTAAATTTGAGGAACAATGTGCTCCATATAGACAATGAAATAATGCAAGGATTTCAATTGATTTCTTCAAATTAACTGTTTTTAATGACAAGTATATGTCTGTTATTTTGTCCTGTATAATTGATTGTTTTAGTTTTGTTGAGAAAGTATTTTTTCATGTAATGTTTTTAATCATTTTTTTGTGACTTTGTATACATAATGATCAAAGCTTTTGTGATACAATATTAAATATTGACCAATTTTATTTTATTTTTATGGTTTTGGTTTTCCCTTTCAAGACTGTGGCATGGATTCTGTGAATGCCATGTGGTGTGTGAGTTGAGCGTTGAAATATAGGTTCTCCAAGAGTTATTGTTTTTCTTATAGTTTATTGTGTTGCCTCTGCTTTCACTTGTAAGAGTTTAATTTTTTTCATTGTTTTTTAAAACGTTTTTTTATTTGTATTATTTTTATTAGTAGTAGTAAAACTTATAATTTCATGGTCAATGCCTGCCCTGAAACAAAGCTATACATTATTTTCAGACTACCCTTCTCATCCTTTATTGTTGTTCATAAATATTAATATCCTACTCATCCAATATAGTTAAATTTTGGACCGGACCTTTAACCTTTCCAAATTTGTACAAAAATGTTCCCACTTTAAAGAACAAGATCCAAAGTGGGTGGTCGCTATGTACATAGTGAGTCAACCGATTTCTCAACTGTCAGTATTCATATAAACCGCTAAGACAGAAACCCTCTTAGTTCTCCGAATCAAGCGATATGGTTTAAGCATTACAGATTCTCTAGGCCTCACTGGAATCCAGACTGCAGTGAAACACATTTATTGTAGGGACTCAATTTAACTTTCATAATATTTTTCCTGCAGACTGTCAATATAAGATGAAAAATAAATATATCTTTAAAAAATCCTCCCACCCTGGGTCGAATTCTTCCTTTGGGTGGAGAAGACTACAGACCAGATGCACAAGGATTTGGATATGAGGAGGTATGACTATCTCTTGTAGTGCCCTTGACTTACTCTTGAATTCCAGGAGTAAGCCAAGAGCACTACAAAAGTAAATCATACCCACTAACAGTAACATTTTTGTTGATCAGGCCCAAATGCTTTAACTAGTACAACACCATGACCCATGCTAATCAAAGGGGCTCAAAATACATTAGTGCATGAACTCTGCAATGCTGCCCCAACAATGGCCACTACAATGACACAGGCTCTATTAATGTTATGCTCCACTAGCAAAGAAGAAGCACGTCATCTGTAAATAAGGTGGAGTATGAACCCAATGACAGTTATGAAGCTTGCATTCGGTATTTTGTGTTCTTGAGGACAAATACACTGGAAAGGGTCTTGATGGGGTCTTTCAACCCCGTCAACAACCTGAGGATACATTTTCTACCAACTGTCGATCTTCACATCTTAGTTTTTTCAAATGGAACTGCCCAACATTCTAAAGGTGGCAGAACAAGGATGGAACCAATCAAAGTGTATGTGAGGGAAGTGGGGACAGGAAGAAAGGAAGTAAGAGAAAGGATGACATGCAATAGGGACATCACAGATGCTAGATTAAATTGTGTGCTCCTGGGAGTTCCTTTAGTGTTGTTTTTCACTGATGATAGATTTGCCATGACTGAAACCTAGATCTAAAATGTAGGGGAAAGAATGTGTTACGGCAAAATCAAATGAATCTACGGTTTATTTTTATTTTCTAATTCTTTTTTTAGAGTTTTATATAGCACGAACTAGACCCGAAGATATCAGGTATCAGAGCACTTTACACGAGCACCAGTTTTAGTTACAGATAGGCACATTCATTTTTTTGTTAGGCACGGGGAGATTAAGGGATTTGCCCAGAATCACAGGATGTTGAACGTTGTTGCCGAGACTCAAACCCGCTTCCCCAGCTTCGCTGTCGACCACTGTAGCCGTAAGGCTACATCCTCTCCCCAGTTCGGCCTGACCACTGGAAGCCAATTTGAGACTGTGCCAAAAAATGCTTTGGTTACCCACTAAGGTGGCATGCTTCATCATCAGGCTGTGCTCCTAGCTGGATTCCCTCCCAGTCTACTAAACTTCCTTCACAACTTCATAAAAGAGCATTGTCGTATGCCTTTGACAATCATAAAACATCACCATTTCGGGACCGGCTGAGTATTGCTGCACCTACCAGCGAGAAATATTACCCGCTGATGAAGCATGCCACCTCCGTGGGTAAGAGCTTGTGCATCTTAATAGAGTTGCTCCAATGACCAAAAAAACTTTTTCCCCCGTCTCAAATTGGGATCTAGTGGACGTGTGGAACGGCACACTCATTTATTTTACCGGTATTTGCCCGTCGAGGCCGTGAGCTGGACAACATCCAACTCCTCTCAATCCCTTCTTCTTTGGTGGTGAAATACGGTGTTAGGCAAATGAAAAACCTGGGTATTTTTTTCATGCAAAATAATGAAACTTCATATTGCATGAATAATAAATTCTTAGGCTGAAGCAAACTTTTAATTGGTAGTCTTGGCGCTAAATTTATGGAGGGGCTTACTAGGGCCTGAAATCTATTCACTAAAAATATGATAGTCCATTAATGAGATCATAGCTTTAATTTTAAAAAAACACAAACAAAAAAACAAAAACAGTTCACTAAAACTCATGTCACTGTCAACAAGCCTCTTCCTTTGATATCTGCTACATGGGCTCTTTCATTTCTCACCAGCCCCCAAAAACTGTGATGTAGACTAACACCTCCCTATACCCAATGCAATCTCAGAGAAATTGGAATATTATTTGAGGTGGATGACTACCCACATCAAGGAATAATTACAACTTCTTTCAGGTGAATAAATTAACCTGAGCTCCAGCCCCTGGTACCTCTGGCACAGAGCAGAGAGGCATAACTTAGAGCAATGTTTGAAGTACTTATGCAGTACCAAAACAGTAATAAGTCAATATGCAACACAATAAAAATCCCCAAATTAAATTTGAAAAATAGAGTAAAATGAATTAAACAAAACAATGCCAAATGACAAAAATCCATTAAGGGGAACAAGGGAAATGATTTTTTTACAGTTCTAAGTAAGAATATCGCAAAAGGCACAAAGTGATCATAATAGTCAATGGTCATGGTAGACCTGAATCTAAGCGCAATTGACCCTGACCGCGATGGAGCACAATTAGATGGAACAACCATGTTTGTCCATAATAGTTCCTTCAAACTTAGTCCTTTAAGTCCCTATTCACCACAGGAAAACACCCAAAGCCCCCCTAGGAACTCCACGGAGACACTTGGAGTATCTCAGAGTGTGAGACAGACACCAACAGAAGGATCCCCTCCAGGTCCTTGTAGCTTGCTTTATACATGTAACTCAAAGAGGAAGTCAGTCTTATGACCCTTAGAGTTCACTTCTTTGTCCTAGGTAAAAGTGGGCTCTTCTCTGGTCAAAGACAGCAGGCCCACTCGCCCTCTGTTCTTCCTCGTATCCAGCAAGTGTTCTGAAGTGGGCGGCAGGAGGTGCCACATTTATGCATGGCACAAGCTAGTGTGTGGGAATCCCTCCTGGGCACACCTTAACCAATTGGGTAAAAGTTCCCGGAGCCAACCTTACCCACTTTGGTATATTGAAGATGGTGAAAGTCTTCGGCCACATTAAACTTGGGTTCTCCGGGCTGGGTGTGTTCTAGGGAGTGTGCTATAGTAATCTTAGTGTCCTCCCAAATCTAACACTAAAACCCAGTTTGAAGCATACACTGTACCACCAGTAAACCCAGAGACAGCCGTCTGGTAGAATAAAAGTGGGGTTTTACAGCAACTAGACAGTAGATAAACAAGAATTGTCTTGGTATCATGTCTCCCTTTCTTTCAGGTGCGCCCCAGTGTTATATGTAAACCCAGTGTTGGAACAGGGTTTTAAGAAAATAAAACCTGCTCGGATTAACTCCTCAGTAATATTTACTAACAATGTGCTGTGAAATTAAAGTGCACAAATACAAAAACACAGGGAAATGCTTTGCGCATGCGTGCTGCACTAATACGAGACTAAGGCATGCCAGACTAGGACGCATCTTATAACTAAAAATACTACTGCTTATGCACATTTAATGCTCTTGCTATGAACATAATGTGGGATAGTGCAATGGTGGTAAACAGTGTGAAGTACATTTCGTGAAATTAATAATGTCTTTGTTTTATTCATTGTAGTGAAGTGCGCATGGGCCTATATTTCTGCATGCTTGTCGTGGGTTAAAAGAAAATCATTATGAATAAATAAGCTGAAAATCGAGCTCTGAAAGAGAATGGCGAAGGCAAAGGCTTATACCCTTCGAGAAATATTGTTTGTCTGCCAAGTAACGGAAGGATGGCCTTGAAAACGAGAGGAAATGTACAAACCTCTTCCGCAGAAGCGGCAGTGATGAACAATGAAAGTGTAGTGATTTGCAGCATGCTATTTACTGAGGTAAATGTGTAGTCATGGGACGTGGCTTTCGTAATGTAAAGCATGTAAGACAAAGAGCGCTATGAAAAAATATGAACGTGACTATAGTGGTGTGATAGAACACCCCTCAAATCAACCAATGAGAGACCGATTTTCTGTAAATGTTTCAACAAGTGTGGGTTGGACATGTAGGTTTTAGGGTACAATTGAGGTGCCCTAGGGGGTGTGGTTAGGAGCGTTGGGGAATGGTGCGAGGAAGCTTAGAGGGAGATTGTTGCTGTCCATCGGTTTTGCTGAGGCCTACCTATTTCCTCCTCCTATGTTGTATCCAGTATCCTGATAATCTTAGTTCCCTCAATCTCTCTCAGGGGATCCTTACTATTCCCGTGGCCAGGGGGTGGAATTGCTCTATTTCCTTAGGTTAGTATAGCTAAATGATCTGTACTTTGCATTATAATTTGTAAATGTATTTTGACTCTGAAGCTTTTGTCCCTACGCCTATCCAGTCCTTCATTTGCATTTATTCATTCTGAAATGAGTTTGACACTGTTTGCAATGATAAATGTTCTCTCTCTCTCTCTACGATTAATGCATTGTTTGCCTTGTGAATCTGTACATGTTGAGCTCTTATTTACTACATTATTTGGTGATAAACATTATTAACTTTACATTGAGTTTGTGGTTATTTAGTAATAAAGATAGATTGATAGATAGTTCTTATTATTACCATTAACTTCTCAACTTTAGGTCCATCGACCAGAGGAAAGAAGCGGATATGCAGACTCAGTTATGTATTTAAAGTGTAAGGTACAAGTCTGTAAAATGAACAACTGATTTTAAGTGTTCATTAGTCTTGAAACCCACTCCGTGTTATTAAGCGGATATTTAGGTAAATGTGTATGGGCCTGTGTTTAAGTGTTGTTATTGACTATCGATCCCTGATTGGTGCTGCATCACCAGCAGACTGAGGTTCTCACAATAAGCATCAATGCCGTGCTTCATAATGAGTGAGCAAGTGAGACAGTCCTTCTGCTCTTTTGTAAATCACTTTGTCCTAAAAGAAAAAAAATCCCTTTTAGACCTCTCATGAGCTCATTAGGGTGTATTTTCAAGTTGATGAGCTGCTGAGGAGGAGCAAGGCACTTTTGCAGCATACAGTGGAAGCAAGGCCTCTTATTTGCTAGTCCCCACAGTCCATGCTTTAAATGGGCTGGTACTGTACTGTACTATACTATACTGTCCTGGCTCGTTTCACTTTACCCACTCTAAGTACTTGGACTTCTTGCTAAAGGACAGGGTCAGCACTGCTACACAAGTGACAAGATGGTGCTATAGAGGCAATTGATAGGGTGATGTGTGCCCTGCATCGCCTCAGGTGGTCTACTGGTGTGCTTGAAGGGTTTGCTGGAAACAGCAGCACCATCAATAGACCACTTAAACCGATGAAGCATACTATTTTCCCTCATCCTGGTCTCCAAACAGACACATTGACCTGTGATTCCAGCAGGGCGGGAGACGTAGGGGTGTGCGGTGCGAACAGAGGAAGCAAAAAAAGCATTAGCATTAGCATTGGGGAGAGGAGTTGGCCTAACGGCTAAGGCGCTCGACCTCGGACCTGGAGGACAGGCCGGGACTGGCCGTTGCAGGCACCGGGCAATTCCCCGGTCGGCCGCAAGGGTGGGGGCCGTTTTTGGGCCCCTGGGGGCCGTTTTTGTGACAGGGCCGTTTTTGCAGCAAAGCTGCAAAATCGGCCCTGTAACAAATTCGGCGGAAAAGCGGCCCTGGTAAAGAGCTTGGTGGCATCCTCCCCTCCCCCAGGGGGAGGAGGGGGGGCCGGCCGAGCACTTTGCCTGGGCCGGTTTTGGTTCCCAGTCCGGCCCTGCTGGAGGAACTGGGTTCGAGTCTCGGTAACGACGCCAAACATCCTGTGATTCTGGGCAAATCACTTAATCTCTCCGTGCCTAACAAAAACAAAAAAAAAAATGAATGTGTGTCCTCATGTAACGTAACTGGTGCTATGTAAAGCGCTCTGATACCCGATTCGGTGTGGGTCTAGTTTGCGCTATACAAAACCTCTGCAAAAAAAATAATAATAATTAGCATTGGCCCAATAATATCTATTGAAGAGGCATCTTTCATAGGGTTAAAACATCCCTCTTCGCCCTGAGAAAATGTCTCTCTCTATGACAGCTTCTCTTTATAATTCTCATACTTTCTGCATCCCAGTCTCTCTCAACCTCTTTTCTTTCTTTCTCTCTCATGTTGTCTCCCCTTCTCTATTTTCTCTCATTCTCCCTTCGTGTGTGTCTACGTCTCTACATCTTTCTGCTTCTTTCTATCACTCTCTTCTAGGGGCGTGGATTGAAGAAGACAGAAAAAAAGTGGAGCTCACTGTGTATTTCTGCCTTATTTTGAGCAGGGTTTTACTGGGATAGAAAATAGTCCCAGGCACCAAAATAAACCTTGCCCCATTAGTGAATAATTAGCTAAAAAAAGTGGCCTATGTTTGCCGTTTGGGGCAATTTAGATACTGTGAAGATGTCTATTTAAGTGTTTTGCAAGGTGTAGAAGACTGCATGGATTTGAACTTGCTGTAGGCAACAGTTGTGTATTAATCGCATGCGCTAGCGGTTTTCCCGCTGCGCGCTGCGATTTTAAAAATCCCGCGTTACGTGACGAGCTCAGCTCGTCATCCGCGTAGCGCAGGTTACCCCCATGATGAGCTGAGCTGGTCATCCACCCCGAAGGGGTTAACAGTGAAAACCGGCCCAGCACTTCATAAAAGAGGCCCACAATAGCCAGGAAACCAGCCCATACACTGATCTGTCAGACCAGCCACGGGGCACTGCCTGATTGCCTTATAGGGCAGTCCAACCCTAGGGGGGAAACGGGGGGCAGACAGGGGAGCTGGACAGGGGGGCGCATGACGGGGGGGAGGGACATCAGGAATAAAGCACTTTTTTATTCTGAACATAATCCTCATGTCATTCTTCCATTTGGAGCCCTAACTTTCGGACCAGTTTTGGTCAAAACAGTATGCAGTTTGGGTTTCTTTTCTTAAAACCTAATTCTGGAAGTTATTGGAAAGTACATTTAGATTGTTTTAGAGTGTGAAGTGAGAAAAACAAATCTGGTTTAATAGCCAAAGACAGTAATACCCTAACCCCCAATACAACAAACACCTGTTACTATTACTATATTTTGATGTACTTATTAATCTACCTTAGAAGGGTGAAACGATGACCTAGACTTGCAGGGATTTAAATTCATAATCCATGATCTACGCCCAGATATGTTCAGCAAGCTAAGCCTGAAGTAACTGCAGAGACTGAAACTTGCTACCATCAGGCAACATATAGAGTTGTGCAGGAGCAATGTTAACTCTGAGCTATTTAACAGGGAATGGTGACATGCATGGTAAAAATAGAGCTTGCAGTGGGAAAATTAACAGTTTAGTTGAATGTAAAGAGGCATTAGAGCATTTGCAGTTGCTGCAGACTGACATTGTGTGTCATGCTATTTATAGATTCCTTGTTGCTGTAGTCAAATACTGGAGAATTGTCGGTAAGTGAATGTGTACATATGTATAAATATTCAGTACATTTTCCAAGTTAAGTTCGAACCTCTGCCCTTGTCTACATAATATTGACATAGCACAAAAAGCCACGCATCGTGTACTGTATCAAGAAGGGGAGGAAATGGACTGCTCTGCCTGTTTTAACACATTCAGATATTTTTTTTTTTTTTTTTGTAGATTTTATCTGTTTGTTGTATTTTTTATATTAAGGTTATTGTTTGTATGCTTGTTTTATTATTTAATGTTTGTATTTGTATGTGTGCTTTTATGGTTTGATGTAAACCAAATAAAGTTTTTCGAATTAAACTGAACTGGTGAGTTATTTTACTTTGATGGTAACATGTGCCCTGTGGAATGCGTGCAATTACCTACAGCTCTTGAGCAGGAAATTAACATCTGTAAATAACATACTGGTTTGCTATCGGGTTGAACACTGGTTTCTGCAGCAGGTGCATTAACCTGACATGGTATGTGACAGAAATTGAAACATGTATCTTTCATTTGACTCCTACATACAGCAGATGCATTAGCAGATTTATGAATATAAGTGGCAATGGGACCTTTGACCTCCAGTTTACACACTGGTCTGTGCTGCACAGGTTCAAACACATTGTGCCTCCTACTTCGGCTTTGAACTTATAGCCTGCAAGTTACAGAATTTTCTTCAACATGTGCTCAAATTGCCTTAAAATTATGTACAAAACTTAGATGGCAAAATCCCTGATTGTGATTTATGGGTTTTCATTATTTTATCACAATGGTGTATTACATAAACACTTGGAGTGCACACATTGAATAGTCAGCCTCCATATAGAACAATGTGTGTGAATTGCCTCTTGGTAATTATTAGCATGTATGTATGTATGTATATGCTATTTTATTGCACAAACCAAGCCAAACGGCAGCGTAGCACTGTATGTGGTCAAAGGCAAGCTTAAAGGTGGCTAGTACTAGGAGAGGAAACTAAGTTATGGACAGTTAATGCATTGTAATGCTGTGTTCTTTAAAGAGGTGAGTCTTCAACCTTTTCCTAAATTGCAGCAGCATTGGGGCATCCCTGATTGATCTAAGGAAGTTTTTCCAGATCCTGGGTGCATAGATAGAAAAGTCCTATTGTCTTATTTTTTTTTATTTTTTACACTTCTTAGTCTGCAGTCTGATGGTATCTGGCTGCAGGTAAGATGAAAACCTCCAGAGATGTTAAGCTTGTCTGCAAGATGAGGGAGAATTTGATGTGTTCATAATAGGAATTCTGTCTTGGTTGGTTTGAGAATCAGGTAGATGTTGGACATCCAGGTCTGCGTGATGTGCAGGCAGTGTTTGAGGTGTTGGATGCCTGAAGAAGAGGAGACTTTCAAGTAGAGTTAATTATCATTGATATATTGGTAAAATGTGATACTGTTATCTGAAAGTTGATTACCAAGTGACTACATGTAAAGGTTGAAGATGGCAGGAGACTGTATGGTGCAGTGGATGACTCCACATGTGATAGGTATCTTTGGTGACCTGTAGCAGGGTGATTATTTTTATACTCAACAGTACTAATTGTATCAACCTAAGAACAAAAACTGAACGGGCCCCAGAGAGATTTGAAACTGTGAATCTGCAGGTTGAGGATATTTCTGCAGCAGTTGTGTTCACCTACTGGTTTATCATATCTGGAAGGTGCTTGCTTCAACTCACTACTGAAATTTGTTGTGCTCAATGCATTTGTCTAAGCACTGAGACTCCAGAACACACTCCAAGTCAGAACAGAAGTGCTTTTGAGACAGATCTGTGTATGTGCCACTGGCATTCTACTATGTTATGTTATGTTAAGGCCGTACTTTTAGAGCGCACGGCTACCCGAAGGGGTGTCCCGGCGCTTTGGCAAAGAGACCTGAAACCTGAAACACAAAGGCAGCAGCACCACAGTCGCAGTTATTACGCGGAAAAGAGCATGGTCTTCAGCTCTTTCCTAAAAGCCAGGAGACTCTTGGCTTTGCGTAGGGAGAGAGGGAGCTCGTTCCAACAGCGAGCTGCCACAAATTGAAAGGACCGTTCTCCCATCCGGACACGTTTGGCCGTGGGCATCTCCAATTTAGCCAAATCGGCAGATCGCAACACCCTCCGCGGCACATAGAAGGCGATCCGCTTTCTGATATAATTAGGACCGATAGAGTGGAGGGCTTTGAAGGCCAGCGTAAGAATTTTGAACCTGATTCTTTTGGAGATAGGCAACCAGTGCAACCTATTCAGAAGCAGTTGGGCGCTGGTTCTCCTAGGCAAGCCGAATTTTGGACAATTTGTAGTCTGGCCAGGAGGTACCTAGGCAGACCCGCAAAAAGCGCATTAGCATAATCTAACCTAGATCCCACTAGCGCCTGAACTACTGTCTTCCGGTACTGTAGGGAGAGCAGAGGAAGAAACTTCCTCAACATCTTGAGGATGCCAAAACATTTCCCGGATATCCCCATAATGTGGGGGCGGAAAGAGAGATCATCATCAAACACTACTCCCAGATTTTTCACTTGGGAAGAAGATTTCTCAGGGGGGAACATATCCTGGGGCCACCAGGACTTCCAGCCCGGGTCAGGGGCACAGCCAAAGAAAAGCAGCTCAGACTTATCCGAGTTGCATTTCAGGCTGTGCCGCTGAAACCACGCCAAAACTGCACTCAGACAGTCTTCAATCCTGTCGCCGTCAAAAGCCTCTCCTTTGCTGCATGTGAACAGAAGCTGGGTGTCATCAGCATATGAGATGACCCGGGCCCCATAAGCCTCCGCTACCGCCGCCAGAGGGGCCATATAGATGTTAAATATGGTGGGGCTCAGAATGGACCCTTGTGGAACCCCAACCTCTAGCGATGGCATTTCAGCGGAGAACGGAGGAGCCCAGATCACCTGTCGGCGGCCCGATAAAAAGGATTGAAACCAATCCAACACCGTCCCCCGCAGACCGATCTCCCTGAGTCTTAACAGGAGACCAGCATGAGGGACGGTGTCGAAAGCTGCCGACAAGTCCAACAGGACTAACATAGCCTTACCCCCTAGATCGAGCGTCTCCCTGATGGCGTCGGTCACCTCCACGAGGGCCGTCTCCGTGCTGTAATTCGCACGGAAACCAGATTGAGAATCATGGAGAACGTTGTTATTCTCAATAAAGGTGGTAAGTGTGTGTTGAACATGTTTCTCAACCACCTTCGCCAGAGCAGGGAGGAGGGAGATCGGTCTATAGTTCACTAAGCTCACAAAGCATTTTATTCCTAGCATATAGCAGCGCATGATGCAAGTCAAGAAGGCGATGAATTTGGTATATTGTGGGTGTCTAAATACTGTGATACAAGGACAAACTGCAGATCAGAGTGGGGTGCGCTGTGAAAGCTCTGTGGATGTCTCACAACTGTCGTACAAATGCATACTGCACGTAAGGACATATAAGTATTGCAAGAAGTAACTCTGGGTGCGTCTTACTTTCAGACCATTGCATCATAAAAATCAGGATAGATGTAGGTGGTAGGATGACAACAAACTGAAAGCCTCCAAATGAATTATCATTGTTTTTGTACGTCAATAGTCAAAATTAATATGCTTATTGTAGACCCTTATATTTACATTTGTCAATAAAAGTATACCCATTTTCACTACTGATACTTGAATCTCTATAGATGCAAAATGTCAGGGAAGGGAGAAATGGAATGGCACTAGCTGTATAGCCAAACCAGCAGCCTCTGAGTATCATGCTTTCTTCTACTTCTCACACAATAACCTAAAAGGTGGAAGACTGTGCCTCTTTCTCAGTGAATACTCCATAACCACATCTGCCCAAAAATAGCTAACCTCAGCTTGAAGGTACCCTTGTGACCAGTGATCCATTCAGTGCCCTCAAGTTCAAGTTCAAGTTCAAATTTATTGTTTGATTAATTAAAATCATTACAATACCCCCTAATATGAATAAAAGAATTACATAGACAATTTATCAATATATAAAAATACATATCGCTTTTCGTTAAAAATAACTTCATAACAATAAAATTTGGATATAAAAGATTTCGAGGTTGGCGGCTTTCAAGCATTAAACAACAGAATTAGCTGCGTCACTCCCTTGAGAAGGGTATTAATGTCATTTTGCAGAGATTTAATTGAGGTCTCCATCGGCTTGCCGGAGAAGTCTACTAACTGCGCTCATGTATTTGACTCCTCTGCATGCCAGGATGTATGACGTACCCTCGAACCAACATATCACCGCTTGCCTGCTTGACCGGATGTTCAAGTCGTTGAAGATTGATTTTAGGGACTGCCTCCTGAGGTCTTGGGCTGCTGAGCAGGCACATAGTAGGTGAATTACAGTTTCTTTTTTGAAACCACATAGTCGGCAGGACTGTGATTTAAATGCCTTTTTCCACAGATCCGGCAAGTCCTTTGAGTCGTGGAGGCCCATTCGAAACTTTATGAAGCTCATTTTCAACTGCGAGCTAAAATGGGCGGATAAGTATGCTTGAGGCTTTAAGAGACGGTAGGAGTTTATTGACTGTCCACCCATGCCGCCTCTTGTTGAGCGCCTTTTTTTCTTCCCACAAAGATTTTTTTTTGGCTGCGATGTTAACTATTTTGCCCAAGGTTACTCTGTCCAGCCCTGTGTCCCATGCTGTTTGAAGCCCCAACTCGGTCAACGAGACTCTCAAAAATGTTCCCCAGGAGTTGGGGTATCCAGCTCCCCCTGGAACTTGATTGCATCCCAGCATAAACTGTTCAGAGTGCCCGATTCTGAAGAACGAAATGTGTGACAGAGTTTGATGAAGCTGCTCATTCCCTGGAACTTCTGATGCTGAAGGCCGAATTCCAATCTAACCTGGGCGGGCGAGACACATTTTGGTAAGTCAAAGACTGCTTTATAAATCTTTGACTGAAGCTCGTTCAATAGGTCCGCTTCTTTGCCGCACCAAGGGGCCAAGCCATAGGATAAGCTGGGCTGGATTTGTGCGGCCATTACTTTTAGCAAATGGGAATAGTTCGGGCAGTCCAATTTTTTGCGTAATAATCTGTAAGCAAAAATTAAAGATTGAGCCTTGGCTTTTAGTGCCAATTTATGTTCTTTGTGGGTTGCCCCCTGCCCGATTATTACGCCCAGATATTTATATGAGCTCACTTCTTCGACATTTGCCCCTTTGGCCCTCCATTTGAACTTGGTTTTTTGCGGTCCACTAAGCGGTGGACTTTAGTTTTCTCTTTATTTAGCTCCAGCTGTTCCGTGTCCAAGTAGGCTACAAGATTATTTATCGATCTCTGTAAGCCAACAGGGGTTTGGCTCCGCAAAACTATGTCATCCGCGTATTGTAGGATGGCGACTGGGGTGTTGGCCATTTTGGGGGGGGGTGAGAATCTGGTTTCTCAATATGTGGTGCAATGTCCGATAAAAACAAGTTAAATAAGCTGGGGGCCAAGACACAGCCTGTTTCAGACCTCTTTGCGTAAAAATACTCGCTGTTGTACTTAGCCCATCACCAAGCTTAACTCTTGCCCATGTGTCCGTGTACAATGTGATTATGGCATTAAGCATTTTGTTTGGCAAGCCCAATGCGTCGAGTTTCTTGCAGAGCTGGCTCCTGCTCACTCTATCAAAAGCGGATTTGATGTCCACGAAGCAGGCGAACAGTTGTTGTTTTCTTATTTGTGCTTTTTCTGTTAGGAGTGCCAGGATGGCGAGGTTGGATGTAGTGCCCATACCTTGCCTAAATCCAGACTGGAACTTAGGAATTATGTTTTTTTCTTCCATCCAGCCATGCAGCTGAATTAGCAAGCATGAAGCATACAGTTTTGCTTCTACGTCAATCAGTGAGATTAGTCTATAGTTTCCCGGCTTACAGTGGCCTCCCTTTCTAAATATAGGGCGGATGATATTACCTTTCCAGGAAGTCGGGCTGTCGGACTGATTATAGATCTCGTTGAATAGTGTGGTGAGGATGGAAGACCACAGGTCTGGGTTATCCCTTAAAATTGCGTTGGGGATGCCATTTGGCCCAGCCGCTCCCTCTGGCCTTAACTTACGTATAAGCCTGCTTAGCTCATTCGCGTTAACCAGGATGTTAAACTCGTTAGCACGCAGCTCTGGCTGTGGAGTGCTGCCTGCCTCGTGATTCCGCTTGTGTAGGCCCTCTTTGTCTTTCAGGTCTTGCCCATGGTGCATTCCTTCGGGCCCCGTCACTGCCTGGTTGTACAGGGAATGCACATGGGCAATCCATGTGTCTGCACCAATTCCTGCTTCTTTCTTAAGTCTTGGGCCGGAAGATAATTTATTCATTATACCCCAAAAGGTGCTACTATTGGGTTTTTTGCTAGCAGATAGTAATTGCAGCCAGATGGACCCTTTGTGATTGATTTTTGCTCTCCCCAGATTCCTCCTGTAGGTGCGCCTTAATGCGTACAACTTCGCTTTATCAACTTTGAGGCCCTTTTTTTCTGCTTGCAATTGCTGACGTACTTCTCTCGCGATCTCTCTTTTTTGATTCCTAAGATCTTGGTTGATCCATGGATTGCTTCTGCTTGCTGTTGATGGCGTGCTTAAGGACTAAAGACTGGGCCAGCTGTTCCCAGGAGTTGACGAAGTCGATCTCTGCCTGGGGGCATTGAATAGCCAAGAGGGCCATTACTGTCTCCTTAATGGATTGGGGGGTCACTCCCCGCCATTTTAACTTGCGCAGATTGAATTTTTCCGGCGCTTGCATAATGGAATTGATTTTTAGTGCACACATAACTTTATTTTTCAGGTTCAAACTGAACGGAAGGTGATCGCTTTCAGCTCGTGGGATAATTTTATAATGATTGATTTGTGAGAGCAAGTTGTTGCTGATAATTGTAAAATCAATCGTTGAAGAAACTTTTCCGCTTAAGTATGTTACAGCTGCTGGGATATCCCCCGGAGCGTTTCCATTCAGGGTTGTTAGGTCGAGGGCTGCTAGTTTACACACCAATTCACTTGTTCCCTGGGTGGCTTTTCTTTTACTTCCTGTCCGAGTCTCTAGGAGGTTACTATTAAAGTCCCCTGCGATCACTATTTGGCAGTTCTCGTGGCTTCTCTGTAATGATGATATTAATTTAATTAGGGTTGCATATTTTCCCGTCTGCTTTTTTCTTTCGGGGTGGATGTAAACGTTAATTAACAAGAGAAGCCTCTTTGATTCTTTACTCCTTACTTTAGTCACTTGGATCCAGTTAGCCCCCGTATCAAGTTCTTCCGTTACCCATTTCAGTTTTTGTGTAATGAAAGTTGATAGGCCCCCTCTCGGATGGCCAAAACTTGAGTGTCTCTCTGCCACAATGTGATAGTCAATGAATACTGGAATTGAGCTGGCAGCCAGGTTCCAGGTTTCCTGGAGCAGGATTATATCTTGTTGGGAGAAGAACTATACGGTTTCATGATCGAGCCCCATATCCTTAAATCCGTGCACGTTCCATGAGCAAAGAGAGATGTTGACTGTACAAATGGCTTCCGCTAAGGGGACCGGTTCCCTTTCTGTTGTTTTGCTCTTCTTTGCTAGGTTAGGAGTACTTATTGTTTAATGCTCCACAAATCCAGGACCAGTTCATTAGTTCCTGTGCACTTCCCTCATTTTTACCAGGGCTTTCTCTTACACTGTGCCTGTTCTGACTGGAAGGAGCTACTGGTGAAGTAGAAAGCGCGCCCCGTACGCAGGTGAAGTTGCTTTTTCCCAAGCTGATCGTTTCTTTTAGGTTATTGAGGAGGGGGTGCGGGTACCTAGGGCTTTGATGGGCCTTTAGTATGATTCCCCATGCTCTGAACCTTCCGCTTGTTGATAATATTTTATCCACTAAATCCTTGGAAGACCAGGTTGTCTCGGTCTCTTCAAATCCCTTCCTGTTCGTTCTTATAAATTTCACCGATGTTAGGTCCCGCGAGTGGATTCTTTTTAGTTCTGGGATTTCATTAAACAGCCTCAGGAGGTTTCCTCTATTTAATGTGTCTTGTGTTCCTTTTGTTAAGTATTCCGGGATAAAGGTCAGTTTTCATTCGAACTGCTCCGCTTGGATATAATCCTTGTACGAGAGGGGATCATTTTCCTTTCTTCCACCTTTGGGTGTTAAATTTGATGAAATATGTTGTCCACGATGAGGGTCATGCTCGATGAAGTCTGAGGTTGGAGCCTCTGATCTCGCGTTAGATCTTTTATGAATTGATTTCCCTGTTTGCAGCTCTGATGGATCATGGTTAAGGAGCTTGCAGTGTCGCTCCTTTCCCTTAATCGTTACAGCAATTGATTTAAAAAGATTTTGAGTGTGTTGTGGAGTTGGCGCCTCCGGCGTACTCAATAGTGAGGGCTCTGCTGTCCTGAATCCGGCCCCTTATTTATTGCATCTTGTTGGACGTCATTGAGGTTCCGTGACGATTTTACTCGTGTTTGTAACATTGTCGTAAATACATAATTTTGGTATCAGTGAACCGCAAATGATCCATTTAGTATATCCTGGTGTTTTCGCTATGCTACGAGCAAGAGCACTCCAGTTACAAACACATTTCTGTTCTACCCATGGCATCCATCTTAGAACACGGAAGCCATTTTGTATTCCTTGCCCTCACATAGTCAATGGACGCGCAATGACCTCTTTTCATTAAAGGACACGTAGGCTTTAACCGGCGATTCACCTTGCTAGTGACACGTGCACCTTAGGCCAGCAACGCTGTAGCAGCATGACTCGACAAGAACTGCCTCCCCAGCCTGAGGCCAGTCCTGCTATACTGGTTCTTGTGTTCGTTGGCCTGATCATGATTAGGCGGCCGAAGCTGGTAACCGTGCCCATTTACGACCCACAAACATCTCTTATCCTGTCTTTCTATCTTCTGCACCTGGCTCTGCTCCTTTCCTTCTGGGCCTTTATTAGGGGGAGGTAACGAAATTTACGATGAGGCGGTCCGGGTCTTGAATGAGAAATGGACATGGGATTATGATGGAATAGTGGGAACCCCTCATTCGTAATGTTTTGACATCAGATACTGTTGACGATTCCTGTGCAACGCCAAATATTTATTGTTTAAGACACGAATGTTTAGAACTGTGGTAACATGTAAAGAATTTGCCCCGAGCAGAATATTTAGTATATAAGGAACAACCCTCTTTGTACAAATTGAACAGGCTCCTAGACACTGCCCGTGTGCAGTTTCTGTGACTTCTGTGTCCCTGCAGTAATAAACCTTTGGTCTTTGACGCCACCATCGAGAAGCCCGTGTTTCTGTTTGTTTGTGCACCAAGACAGGTTGAACTCCGGGGTCTTCGGGTGTTGTCCCTGACACCTCTGGACGGAACCAAAAAGTCCAGAACTCCAATTGGCGCCCAACGTAGGGCGACGTCATTCGGTACCGGTCCAAAAGCCTGAAGAGTTCGAGGAGCTTCGTGTGAAGATTTCATCGATCCCGGCATATCGCAAAAGTGGCCCCGACGTTCTCTTCCACGAGGGTTCCCGTTCAGACGGCTGCAGTGGTCCGTTGCCTTGACCGTCGCCCTGTCTTGGACCCGAGGTGCAGTCCTTAGTACGGCGAGACGTGACGGGTTTCTCCTTGGTGACGTCTTCAGTGCCTCAGTTAAGTATTTTGTGAGGGTTGCTCCTGTTTGGATAATCCTTTTAGTTCTCAGTTCAGTTCAGTTCTGTAAGATTATCACTGGTTATTCTGGTTACGATAATCATTCTGTTCAGTTCAGGTATCGATACATTTGTCAGTTCTGGTAGGCCTAAGTTCTTGGTTCGAGTGCGCATCTTTTCTGTTTGTGTCTTGTTTGTTTTGTGTTCCGGATTATAAAATGGTAAGTCGGAAAAATTGTATGTTGTCTTGTTTTAGTTGCAACAGTGATTCCCAGTTGGAGGACTCGTGTTTGGTTCCTCCGATTGGAACTCCCCTTTATGACCTATATTGCAAGTTTGGTGTGGGCCCTATCTCTTATAACGAGGTGTGGATCCACTATACAGAGAAAGATGGTGTCCTTAGTTGGCCACTACATGGTAGTTTTGAACCTGAAGTTCTCGATAATCTAGAAAGAAGGTTGTTCAAGAAGAAAGCCCGGCCGGCAATGTTTGATTCTTTCCGTTATTGGCGAAAAGAATCTAAACAGAGAGAAATTAAAAAGTTGAAGAAAGAACAGAAAGAGCAAGAGTTGACTTTAGAACAGTCTGCTAAGCAGCTGCAACTCAACGAGTCTGAAAAAGCGATGGAGGTGGCCAATAGAGAGCGTAATTTAGCGATAGACAAGTGCTATCCTGCTTTGCCATCGAGTACGGCTAAGATAGTAGAGGACCCTGAAAAGGATCCCCTGTTGTCTTATTTGTTACGATCACCCCCACCGTATGCACAGGGTGCTACGGCTCCACCTATACCGAATGTTCAATTACCGGTTGCTGGACATCCTGGTGTCCCTGTTCCCGCTCCCCTGAATCAAGTTCCTGTATCTCCTGTGGTCAATATTAATGTTCCTTCGACAACCCCTCTTCCAGGGTTGCCGGCTTCTTTGCCTATGCCTGTGTCGCTCACACCTGCTAGTTCACAAGCTATTTTGCCTGCTACTCCTACTGTTCCTAATCTATCTGTTCCAACTGCTACTCTATTTACTGCCTCTGCTAATATTATGACTCCGCTTTCTGTTCGTCGGAGAATCACTGATTCTGTCTCTAATATTCTATCTCCCTTCTATAAAACTCTGATTAAGACTCCTACCTCTGACTCTGTGCAGAGACGTAGCCAGCTTCCCAGTACTGAAGAAAGAGGAATATTAGATTCCACTGCTCTTAGATGGGTTTCAAAAGTTGGAAGATATAATGTACAAGATGTATTAGATACATTTATGCAATGGAATGAACCGACACAACGATATGTGTTCGATGAAATGTGTTTCCTTCTACGTGAGGAATTGGAAGAGGATGACCCTGAATCAAATCTAGGAGAATTAATTAATGTTCAGAAAGAGTTTGCTGCAGGTATGATAGTTGGTCAAAATATAAAAGAAGCGATGGAACTGGTTCTAAGTTATAGGACCGACTCATCCCTTCGTTCACCGAGAGAGTTAGAGAAACGCAGTACGAAACAAAATCGTCAATACCCAATGAGAGAGGTTCCACCAATTTGGCGTGAAGCTGTGCAAGCTAATGTAAACCTTGGTATTGCAGCCGCTCCGGCCCAATTCCAGAGAGTATGGATACATATTCCATGGAAGCGAGCTGAAGTATTAGCAGTGAAACAGGCCTTGCCAGATCCGCGTAAAAATCCTGCAGGATACTACAAAGAGTTGGCTCAAACAGTTGACGCTTGTGTATTGAATCTTGCTGACATAGATCTGCTATTTGGTAATGTAGTACCGCAACCAATTTGGGCTAAAATTCGTAAAGAGAATCATCCAGTTGCCCTAGGTGGTGACTGGGCAGCTATAATTGCAGCGGATGGTCAACAAATAGGTGGTTCCAAACCAGAACCCCTAATTGCTAATTTGCCTGGTAGAATAATCGATTTAATGAAAACCTTGATGCCAGCATTGCGCGTTAACTGGGACAAATTGTCCGCGTGCAAACAGAAGAAAGACGAAAGCGTCTCCGACTTTTTCACAAGATTCGAGGAGACTTTCGTGGATCATAGTGGTCAGGATATGAGCACAGAAGGAGGCCAGAGATTATTTGTTGATAAATTTGTGCACAATCTGTTGCCAGAACTTAGTGGTAAATTAAAGAATTCTGAAAGTGCGTGGGCTGTCTCTACGACTGCGCAAATACTTGCGACTGCCCAGTACTATGAAAATAGGGATAAAGAAGAGAAGGAAAAATCAGATAAAAAGACGAAAGATTTAAAAACTAAAGTACTTTTACAGCAAGCTTATCCGCCTCGCACGAATCAGACTAGTATGCAGCAAGGGTCATATCAAAGAACGGATTATAATTTTCAAAGGCCACAATACCAATGGAATCAATGTGCTTATTGCAAAGTGGAAGGTCATTACAAAAATGAGTGTCCAGTTCGGGCACAAAATAATGCTGCGGCAGCTCAGAGAGGTCGTGGTAGTTCTATGCAAAATTCTAGAGGTCGAGGAAGAGGTGCTATGCCTCCGCAGACGAGTGATCGCCCTTCTAATTATTTCGACCAGCGAAATGGACAATCTGCCCAACAGAATAGGTCTCCACAGTATCATGTTGAAGACTATTATGAAGCTAGTGAGGAAGTTCAGCAAAGTGAGTACTAGGACAGCCATGGACAAAGAGAGGGAGTAGTATCAGTTCCAGTAGATCAGAGTGGGCCTTATGTCGCAGTAGCAACATCAGGTATAGTCGAACCGTTTCTGTTGGATACTGGTGCAGCAAAAAGTTCTATCATACATGCGAAACTCCCTGGCGCACCTTTGTCTGGCTTAACAAACGTTTCAGTAGGTTTTTCTGGCGCCTCTGTTCACAATCCGGTTTCTGGTCCTTTGTCTATTTCTGTTGGACCCCGTCAATTGAAAGCACCCCTGATTTTGACGACAGGTTGTAACGAAAATCTGCTTGGTTTAGACTTGTTAAAACGCCTGTACGCGACATTGTACTGTTCTCCAGCAGGAGTACAGCTTACGTTGGGTAAAAGAATAATCTCTCCGATGTACTTGTCGATGGATGCGCTCCCACCAGAGCTGCGTTCACTCCCTGATACTCTTTGGGCGACTGGTCCTAATGATGTAGGTCTATTGGAAATTCCACCCTATGTAGTAACTTTGAAAGCGAATGTCAAACTTCCACGAATTCCACAATACAGAATCTCTAGTGAAGGTGAGCGTGCGCTCCTACTGATAGTGCAAGATCTGATTGAGAAAGACGTTATAGAAGAAACTAGAGGTAATGTCTGTAATAGTCCTGTACTGCCTATTTTGAAACGAACTGACCCAACAAAACCTCCAGTATATAGGTTTGTAATTGATCTTAGAGAGGTTAATAAAATTGTGATTCCACAGTTTCCTGTGGTTCCAGATATTACTGCGTTGTTAACGTTGATTCCTGCTACAGCAGCATGGTTTTCGGTTGTCGACTTGAAAAATGCCTTTTTCAGCATTCCGATAGCCGAAGAAAGCAGAGATATCTTCGGTTTCTCTCTAGGAGGACGAAGCTTCAGGTTTAAACGCGCTCCACAAGGCTATTGTGAAAGCCCATCCATTTACAGTCAAGCATTAAAAAGCCAGTTAGATTCCTTCGTACTTCCTCTTGGTTCTGCTTTAGTACAATATGTCGATGATCTTCTAGTGGCTGCTGATGACAAGGAAACTTGCAAAACAGCTACGATTTCTTTATTGCATCACTTGTCAGATTTGAATCACAAGGTGTCACCTTCAAAAATGCAATACTGCTGCCAAGAAGTGACCTACCTAGGTCATCTCTTGTCAAAGGAGGGAAGGAAGTTGACCCCAGAGAGAATAAAAGCAATTACACAGATGAATGTTCCTAGCACGCAGAGAGAAGTACGTGCCTTTTTAGGTATTACCTCATATTGTAGGCAATGGATCCCAAATTTTTCTCTTTTAGCAAAACCCTTGGTAGCCTTGACTGGGAAAAATGTTCCGAGTCCGGTACCATGGTCTGCAGAATGTCAGCAGAGTTTTTCTGAATTGCGAAATGCACTGTGTTCAGCACCTGTATTGGGTACACCCGACTACAGTAAGCCATTCACGCTCTATGTCCATGAGAGAGAAGGTTGTGCATTGAGTGTTTTGACGCAGAAATTTGGTGATAAACAACGCCCTTGTGCGTATTTTTCATCAACGTTAGATCCGGTAGCCAGAGCATTGCCTAGTTGCTTGAGAGCTACAGCCGCAGCTGCAGCTTCCATTCGACAATCTGCTGGTTTAGTAATGAACAACATGCTAGTAGTTATGGTTCCTCATGCTGTGGATACACTCATGAACCGAACCAAGACGCAGCACCTTACCAGTGCTAGATTATCAGGTTATGAACTGACACTGTTAGCTAGTCATATTCAGATCAAGAGATGCAATGTATTGAATCCAGCAACATTGTTGCCGACTAGCCAAGAGTCGAGTGATTCCGAACCACACGACTGTTGTTTCAAAACTGAGGAAGAAACCAAAGGACGAATTGATCTAAAAGACACTCCGTTATCAGATCCAGATGGCACGCTGTATGTTGATGGGTCTTGCTTCAAATTGGAGAATGGTGATGTGACTGCTGCTTATGCAGTAACGACCTTGAGTACGATTGTGGAGACTGCAAGAGTGAGTCAGAATTCTGCCCAGGCTGCAGAATTGATCGCGCTAACAAGAGCGTGCGTTTTAGCTAAGGGAAAGAGAGTGAATGTGTTCACAGATAGTCAATACGCGTTCGGCGTGGCCCATAGTTTTGGCCGTTTGTGGAAAGAGAGAGGTTTCATTACGTCCCATGGGACTAAGATTCAACATGGTCAGCTAGTTAATGACTTGTTGGAATCTCTAACCTTGCCGACTGAAGTTGCGATTGTGAAATGCAGTGCTCATAAAGCAATCACGGATGATGTTGGTCGTGGGAATGCTTTTGCCGATGAGACTGCAAAACAGACAGCTAGAAATATGATGAGTAGAATGTATGTTGCAACGTCTGCAAGATGGATTTCTGAGTCTGGAATGTGTGAGGACACAGTGGAAAGCGTGAAGGAAATTCAGAAAGAGGCGACTGAGGAGGAAAAACTTGCATGGAGAGAGAGCACGGGTAAATTGGACTCGAGTGGGTGTTGGATTGACTTGTCGGAACAACAGCGTTGGATGTTGCCTAATGCGTATGTGCTTGCAGTAGTAACGATGGCACATGGAACAGCACACATCAGTTCAAAAGGGATTTGTAAGATGTTGGCTCCGGTCTGGAAGAATGATGGGATTAGTAAGTGTGCAGAGAGAGTGGTGAGAAATTGTATGGTATGCTTGATGCATAATCCTGGCAAGGGAATCCCCACACCTGCAGGTCACTTCGCTCCTCCTTCCTGCCCCTTCGAAGTGATCCAGCTAGACTTCATTCACATGGATCGTTGTAATAACCTGAAATACGTCCTAGTGGTAGTTTGTGCTTTCTCCAGATGGATCGAAGCATACCCGCTAAAGGACAATACTGCCTTATCCACTGCCAAAATTCTTCTTAAAGAATACTTCCCCAGATACGGAATGCCACGGATTGTATGGTCAGATAACGGAAGTGAGTTCGTAGGGAAAGTTATGCAGAGTGTGTGTGCCGTTCTAGGGATTAGACAGAAGTTTCATAGTGCGAATCATCCCCAGTCCGCGGGTTTAGTCGAGGGTTACAATGGCACCCTTAAACTGAAACTTGCTAAGATACAAGCGTCCACGGGTTTGTCCTGGCCAGACGCATTGCCTTTGGCTTTGCTATCAACAAGAGCAACTGTACATTCTAGAGTAGGGCTTAGTCCATATGAAATAGTTTTTGGTCGTCCTGCAAATGTTTGGGGGGTACCTAGACCAAAAGAATTCAAGCAGCTGGAATACCCAATGTTAATTGATTACCTTTTCGACTTAACTGCTAAATTGAGTCTTATTCACCAACAGGTTTTCGATGCATTGCCAAAGCCACCGGAGAGTCCAGGCCATCAGCTGAAACCAGGTGACCAGGTGGTCATTAGAAATTTTGCAAGAACGAAAAATCTTCAACCCAGATTCATTGGCCCTTTTCAAGTCCTACTAGCAACGAGAACTGCTATTCGTGTGGCCGGAAGGAAGAACTGGATCCATACGACACATGTCAAACGTGTGCCTCTACCACTTCCTTGCGACAACTGGGTAAAGAAAGGAATCGGTGCCTCTGAAACAGAACAAGTCCCCAGGTTCATACCTTTCAGCGATGCAGAACTGATCACTGATTCACCAAATTCTGACTCTCCTCCTGAAACTGCTCTTTTGAACCCTGAACATTTGTCATCCACACCCAACGAACATTTGTCATCTGCACCAAAAGAACATTTGTCATCTGAAAACGTGAACATTGCAACGTCAGCTGAAAATACATTGTTTCCAGATCAGACAGCTCCTGCAAAACTGAGATACAACTTGCGACCTCGCAATATGGACAAATAAAGCAGGAAACTGCCTATTTTCACATTTGAATTTTCTGATACATTGCCTCCAGCCAGGAAGTTTACTATTATTTTTGTTGTTTCAAAATTTTGCCTTGCCGTCTGGGTAGCCGTAGGGTCGTGGCTGTGTGCCTAGTTGAATCTGCGGGGGTCAGACACAAGGTCGATCTTTCTGTTAGTTCTGGGAACTCCCAGGGCTGATAGAGGCATTTTCATCTACGTACACATCATCAGTGGTCGCGAACGGTCGTAGAAGATGGAGTTTCCTGAGCTGCAAAGAAAGAATGTAATTTATGTTCGCAGAAATAGACTGTACCGAATACTTCACAGCAAATGCTTTCTAATGCAATGTGCAGTTACATTTTTAATTGTTTTGATAACGTTGGTGGGTGGAATCATCTTTGGTGTGCATTTGATTTTTATGCCAGTAACTACAGTATCTCCCCTTGATCCTACTACTTCTACGGTTTCTTCTATGCATTCTTTTCACTCATTTCCTGAACACGAACAAGCTCGACGCTCAGAATTTATTAACAATACATTTGTACAGCTCTTGCATCAACACCAACTGGTAGTTAATACTACAGACTGCTGGGTGTGTGGCTTGATACCTCACACTATGGATAAAGGCATTCCCTATCTAGTCTTGCCTTTTAGCTACAATGGATCATTTCAAGCCTTTCAGACCATTTTTTCATATGCCCTTGAGACCTATCCTCCGCGTCCACCACGGTCCACTAAATACAACTCAGCCAACAAAGCTTTAGTCCAGGGAATTATTGACATGATTAAAGACGTCAATAATACTCCATCTTACCCTAGAGATGAATTACGGGTGTATTTGAGTTGGAACTCTACCGAGTATCGCCTTAGTTTGGGAGAAAGCAAGCGTAAAAGCTCCACTTCAGTTTGGGTCGTGCCTCACCGAGGTCAGGTCTGTTTGCAAGGAAATGGGAGAAATCTGAGCGCTCAGCTAGGGAGGAGTGAGTGCGTTGAGACTTACGTATTTCCGTCTAACTCCTCCCCTGCCTTCCTTACTGCTAGGGGTACTTACTTCATCTGTCAGGACAGAGCATATACATGGCTGCCTGCTGACTTTTCAGGTTCATGTTATATTGCTCGATTGTTACCTCCGACATACACTGCTTCTTCAGATTATCACAAGACCAGAGTAGCAAGAGGTGTCTTCAGCAAGGAAGATACCGCTGGTCAGGAAGCTGGAGACTTCTTCAAAGGTTTCCTTCCGTTTTGGGGGCCTATGGCCAATAGTAGAAATCTACGTCAACTAACACGGGTAGTTGAATCTACTATTACAGAAACTGCTGGTGCCCTTAGTAACTTAACAGCTGAGCTTCAGGCGGATCGTCTCATGACGTTGCAGAACCGAATGGTTCTAGACGTAATACTTGCAGATCGAGGTGGGGTATGCAGAATGATCCAATCGAGCTGCTGTGTCTTTATTCCAAATAATGCTCCAACAGTCTATGATGCGATCTCTAAGCTACACAAGATTTCCGACTCTATACACGTAGATAAGGGAAACTGGTCCTTCATGGAGTGGTTTTGGACTCTGGTATCAGCGTGGGGATGGAAGGTTCTGATGGTCATTGGTGTCATCCTAGTATTTCTGTTCTCGTGCTGCCTTATTATCCAATGTGGTCCCGCTTTGTGTAGTCTTTGTGCTGCAACCTGTTTCAGAAAACCACCTGCATTAGGAGAAAAGACACGAGACAGGATGATGGTGCAACAACATGTCACTGACCTAATGAGCATAGAATTAGACTCTGACTCTGACATAGACTGAGTAATTGCCTATGTAAGGGCAAAAGGAGGGTCTGAGGTTCCGTGACGATTTTACTCGTGTTTGTAACATTGTCGTAAATACATAATTTTGGTATCAGTGAACCGCAAATGATCCATTTAGTATATCCTGGTGTTTTCGCTATGCTACGAGCAAGAGCACTCCAGTTACAAACACATTTCTGTTCTACCCATGGCATCCATCTTAGAACACGGAAGCCATTTTGTATTCCTTGCCCTCACATAGTCAATGGACGCGCAATGACCTCTTTTCATTAAAGGACACGTAGGCTTTAACCGGCGATTCACCTTGCTAGTGACACGTGCACCTTAGGCCAGCAACGCTGTAGCAGCATGACTCGACAAGAACTGCCTCCCCAGCCTGAGGCCAGTCCTGCTATACTGGTTCTTGTGTTCGTTGGCCTGATCATGATTAGGCGGCCGAAGCTGGTAACCGTGCCCATTTACGACCCACAAACATCTCTTATCCTGTCTTTCTATCTTCTGCACCTGGCTCTGCTCCTTTCCTTCTGGGCCTTTATTAGGGGGAGGTAACGAAATTTACGATGAGGCGGTCCGGGTCTTGAATGAGAAATGGACATGGGATTATGATGGAATAGTGGGAACCCCTCATTCGTAATGTTTTGACATCAGATACTGTTGACGATTCCTGTGCAACGCCAAATATTTATTGTTTAAGACACGAATGTTTAGAACTGTGGTAACATGTAAAGAATTTGCCCCGAGCAGAATATTTAGTATATAAGGAACAACCCTCTTTGTACAAATTGAACAGGCTCCTAGACACTGCCCGTGTGCAGTTTCTGTGACTTCTGTGTCCCTGCAGTAATAAACCTTTGGTCTTTGACGCCACCATCGAGAAGCCCGTGTTTCTGTTTGTTTGTGCACCAAGACAGGTTGAACTCCGGGGTCTTCGGGTGTTGTCCCTGACACCTCTGGACGGAACCAAAAAGTCCAGAACTCCATCATGTAGATGTGTACTCGGGTGAGGGTGAGGCTTCTGCAATCCTAAATCTGACCCTTTGTTTATTACGTCTCGTTGGATGTCATATAGACGTATACTCGGGCCAGTGCAGGACCCCAAGGTTCTATTTTCTGCTGTAAATAAGGTTTTTATTCCTTCTCCATCTCCTTTATTAGATGATACTTTAACTCCTTGAGGCTTCGGTGCCAAGGTGGCTTTTTGGGCTGCTTTGACCACTTGAGGGAGGCTTCCGTCCTCTTGTGTGCCTTGATGAGCATTTTGAGATGAGGCAAGTTGGCCGGTGCCATGTAGCGTTAAAATAGGGGGCTGGATGGGTTGCTGGGTGACTTGGAGTTGATCGACTTCCTGGAGTGCCGCCCCAGACAGTGGTGTGTTTTTATTCTTTTCCCTAGGAGATTTTGCTGTAAATAGCGGGAAGAGTTTTTCTGAGGCAGGGCGGGTCTGTTTGTGATGTTTGAGCCGAGCCTTTCTAGCTCGTTTTCTTTCCCGTTTAGTTGGTTTGACTACCATGACTGCGGATTTGTGAAGGTCCGTTGAGTCGTCTAGTTGGGCTTTGCGGTGTGGATGAGACCAGTTTGGATCCCCTTCGTCCTCTGCTTTTACTTGGACCTGTGGTTTGGAATTCATTATCCTGACGGTTGGTTTCTAATGATTCCAAAATTTCTATCAAATTAGAGTTGTTTATGTTAAAAAATGAGTTACTGCACGCTGCTTCTTTTGGAGCTGCCTTTGCAGCAGATTTGATTATGTTTAGTTTTTCCTCCTTGGTCCATTTTGAATTTGAACGGCCCGTTTCTTTGAAACCTGATGGTATATTGCCTGCTTTTGCGATTGTGGCTGAAAATGATCCTTTCGGTGCTCCTTTTGTTGATTCGATATTATGCTTGGGTTTTTCACCTCTGTTTTCCCCCCTTGGGGTCTCGGTAGACTCCGCTTGTTCTACATTAGGTGGGGTTTTTATTCCTATCCCATTAGTCCTTTTAGTTGGCACCACAGACTTTGCTATAGGGGAAGTAGTGGGTGCTATCTGATGGACCTGGGCAGTTGTTGTCACAAGCTTCCTGACACCAATGTAATTCAAATTTTTCCCCGAAAGAGATTCGGATTGAGACGTAGTGATATAATTTACAGGGGTACCTGGGATGGAGGCCTGTGATTTATCAGGCTGCATTGGGCTTGGTAACAGGGCGGATTCTTTTGAAGGAGCATATATTGCCGCCATCGGGTCTTTTAGAAAGAAGAATTTTCGTATTCCTATTTGATTTTTCGGCGTTGGTTGTGTTTTTATTGTTGTTGGGCTGGTTGCTGAAATCAGCCTCTGCCTTGGACGAACTCCGTTTTGTGATATGTTGAGTGTAGGGTCCTCCTCTTGTACTGGTTTAATTTTGGATTTAGCTTTTTTGTTTGTCTTTTTGTTATTTTGTTTTTTGCTTGTCGCCGCTTGACGGATTGTTCTAGATCGCATTTGTGCGGAACCCTAATGCTGAACCCTGATACCGGTTTCTTGAGAGCGCTAGACACTCTGTTGAAAGTTGATGGATAGAAAGATTGACGGGTTTGGGGATTTAAGGTTTTGCTTTGACCCCTATATACAACCCCGTCAGTCTTGTCCTACCGCCTGCTATGGGTGGGCGGTGGCAGGGTCTCACTCTTCGCCTGCCTCCTTCTTCTCCTTTACGGTGATCAGCTCTCGCCCTGAACACCCTAGACGCCCTAAACACCTTGTCCCTCACAGGGGCTTCAATGGGCCCAAAGGGCGCTAGCTTTGAAGTACGGAGATCGAAGCTTTTGGGGTTTTGAGCCTTGGGTTGACTTGGCTCGGCTCAGGGTTCAGAGACTTTGTTCAGGAGATTTCTTTATATTCCCAGGCCCTGGGTGCCACCACCTCTCAGTCACGCTGTCATCTGCCCCCCCTGGCGATGTAACGGCCTCACCTGCTTCTCTTCGTGCCATGGACCAGGTGAAGCGCTGATGTTAACCTCCTGATTCTCGCCCCGCTTTGGGATGGTACGGTGCGGCGGTGCGGAATACTTTTGCCATGATTCCTGTAGCTTGTTTCCTGTATCCAGTTGCTTGTTGCTGATGCTTATTTACCTCACTGCTTGCTGCCCGGGCCAACATGGGGGAAAAGAGCAAGGGTGCTGAAAAAGAACCGCTATGGTCGGGCTGGTTGGAGGCAAGCTGGAAACGCTGATAGCACTGAGTGCTAAGTAGTGAATGCAGGCGATACTGGTGATACAGGATGCATGCAGGCAGGCTGGGCACTCCGCCCCTCCCCAGTGCTCGGCAGCGGCTTCGCGCCCTCTTGGACCAGCCGTCTCATGGTCTGCTGATGAGGTCGTCCGGGGGAGCCCTGGCGCAGCAACGGCCTTCAACAGCCCCCGAGGTTCCGAAGTCCACACGCTGGCGGGCTTGGTGCGGGGATCAGCGCGAGCCGCGAACCCCAGCCGTGGTAAGCATGGCTGTATGGCTGGGCGTTGGCTGGGCATTAGTCGCGGGTGGAAAATGGCCCTCCCCCGGTGGAATCACCCGGCTTCAAACTACTTCAAGCCGTCCCAGGACACGCAGCGGCCTCCGGAGCTCTGGTGTGTAGCATCCGCATTCTAGTTGTTGCACGTCACGTAGGCGTGACGTGCGACGGGGGGGAAGAAAGAAGCTGCGCGCACAGCGAAGGCAGAGCGCGCGAAGGGCCAGAGAGTGATCGGAAGCGCCGGCCGGCGCTCCTCTGTTATTTACAATAGCAAATAAAGTTCTTTACTAAATAATCAAGCCCAGTGCCATCATTTATAAGCTAGCAACTTTACAGTGGCGACGAAGGTGGGAGGCACCCACTGGCACCCTACAGAAAAAAAAAAATCGAACCTCCACGTGGACTGCAGCCAAGCAGGCGATCCCAGGCCAAAGGGGGACACAGCACAGAGCGGCGCCACTGGGCCAGTGAGTGGAGAGCACAAGGGGGCAAAGCAGAACCCACCAAGGAACACAGGCAGAGGAGCGTGGCAGTGCCACAGCAACCAGAGGGGCGGCGCAGTGGCCAGAGTGGCTGCGCTGCAAACCACAGAACACCGATCACCGCAAATACCTTCCAAGAACACCGTGGAAGGTAAGAACAGCGCTGGCTGCCAAGGAAGAAGGAGGGGGGACTGGCACTAGGAGTCCCCAGGAGGACGCTGATACAGAAGTAAAAGACAGCACCCCAGGGAGCCCCACCAGCAAGGCCGTCAAAGCGACAGAGAGCAAGGAGGTGAAGATGAGCACGCCGGCAGGCTATGCAATTGCACCGGTGCAATTCCTACCAAAACCTGGTGAACCCCTGATGAAGTGGGAGGATTGGAAGGAATATATTGATAATTTCATAGGGGTCCTGGAGGACGAAAATGAAGAGAAGTTCACCCCCCAAAGGAAGAAACGCATCTTGCTGCTGAACCTGGGACCGGAGGGTCTCAGGATTTACAAGAGTCTGGTGCCCAAGAAGAGAGAGGACACGGATACGGATGTCTATGCCCATGCAGTAGAAGACCTGGATGAGAGGTACCGCCCCACCATATGTGTGTCTGTGGATAGGTTCAACTTCCAGCAAAGGAAACAACGGGCCGGAGAAACCATAGAGGAGTATGTAGGAGCGTTGAGGAAACTAGCGGCCCCGTGTAAATATGCACTGTGGGAGGATGAATTTATAAAAGACCAGATCGTGATGCACACTACGAGTACACAGGTCCAAGACAAGCTGTGGGCGAGCGGCGACACCACGCTCAAAGAAGTTATGGTCATAGTAAAGAGGGCCGAGCTTGCTAGGAGGTGTGCGGCAGCAACCAAGAAAGACGTGGGCACCCCGACAATGGTGAACAGAATACAAGAAGGAGACCACCGTAAGGACCAAAGAGGAAAAGACTCAGCAGCCAGAGGTACCAGCAGGTGGCAAGGGAAACAACCAGGGAGCGACAGCAAGAAATCGTGCTACAGATGCGGCAGTTGGTCCCATGATGCCCGTGACAGAAGATGTCCTGCGTTCAGAGCCAAGTGCCTACACTGCGGTATCCTAGGCCACTATGAAAAGGTATGTAGGAAGAAACATTCGAAGGAAACAGTGAAATGTGTTGAGCAAGGTGAAGAAGATCTAGAAGAAGTAGCCGAAGAAGAGGTGATCACGGTCCTGTGCATATACGACCAAGTGATGAGCATAGAAGGGAGGAAATCCACAAAACCCATCCTGGACATGTCAATGGGAGGAGTCGCCATCACTGTGGTGGCGGACACAGGATCCCCCTTCGCCATCATCCAACAGGCAGTATGGGAAGAAACATTCAGACCCAGGTTGGGACCGGAGTTGGAAAAGCTGGACATCAGACCGGTCACTTACAATGGGGATCGCATTCCCATGTTGGGGTTCCGCCGCCTACTGTTCGAATTCAGGGGCCGGTCAGCATGGTGCAAATTGTACATTGCAGAAAAGGGACCCTCGGTCCTGGGATGGCTAGACCAAGGGGACTTAGGAATTAAACTGGATCCAGGAGGGAAAGAGCAGATTTTACTGACTGAGCAAGAGGAATGGCCGAATATGAACAAATGGAAAGAGAACTACCCGAAGGTATTTGGTGGCACAGTGGGACGGATGGAAAACTTCCAACACAGGATTGTGCTTAAGGAAGGGGCCATTCCGGTAGCCCACAAGGTGAGGAATGTGCCGATTGCGGTGAGAGAAGCAGTCCAAACTGAACTCCAAGAGTTAGAAAAGAAAGGAATAATTGAGCCGATAACATGTGCTGAATGGTTGGCGCCCCTGGTGGTCGTAATGAAGCCAAATGGGAAGGTCCGGCTCTGCGTGGACCTGAGAGAACTGAATAAGAATATCGTGGTGGAAAAATTTCCCCTCCCCAGAATCGAGGAAATGTTGACCAAGACCAGGGGGGTGCAGTGGTACTCCACTATCGATTTGACCTCGGCCTATCACCAAATTGCACTGCACCCGGACAGTAAACGGCTCACATCCTTCATCACCCCGTTTGGGTGTTACCAATTCTGTCGGATGCCCTTCGGGCTGGCCTCAGCAGCCGCTGTTTTCCAAAAAATGATGCACCAACTGTTCAGAGACTGCAAGGACGTCCAGTATTTCCAGGATGACATCTTGGTGATGGGGCGAGACCAGCAAGATCATGACCAGAAGCTGGATAAGGTGCTGAAAACACTTGAGAGCAAAGGTCTCACAGCGGAGTGGTCAAAGTGTAGGTTGGGACTGCAGTCGGTGACGTACCTAGGGCACGAGATCGGACGACAGGGCGTTACCCCCAAATCGGAAAACGTCAAAGCCATCGCTGAAGCACCGCCGCCCAGGAACAAGGAAGAGGTCAGGTCGTTCCTGGGGATGGCGGAGTACTACAGCAAGTTTGTGGTACACTTCGCTTCCAAGACCCACAATTTGAGGATGTTGACCAGAGACAGCACAGTGTTCCAATGGACACCGGAAGCCCAAGCAGAGTTCGAATTGATCAAAAGGGATGTTACCGGAGCCGTTCCCCTCAAGGGGTATGACCCACAAGGCACCACTATACTGACGACAGATGCCAGTGACAAAGGTTTGGGTGCTGTACTCATGCAAGACAGAGGCAGAGGGAAGATGGAGACCATCAGCTTTGCATCCAGAGCACTGACAGATACAGAGAGCAAATACAGTGTGATCGAGAAAGAAATGCTGGCGGTCGTATGGGCCATGATGAGATTCCGGCAATTTCTGTGGGGAACACGCTTCCTACTCAGAACAGACCACAAGCCGTTGGTGAAGGTGCTGACGTCGAGTGGACATGCCAGTGCCACCCCTCGGATATCCAAGATGTCTCTAAAGTTGCTCGAGTTCAGATATGATGTCGAGTACATTCCTGGGAGCCGGAACCGAGTGGCGGACTATCTGAGCAGGGCAGCCGCCATGGAGCCAGGAGAGGATGACCCTACCGGCAGTGGGGATTTGGTAGCTCTAATAGAGGACCAAGAGAAACTGATCAGTCTACAAGAATGGACAGAGTCCTATGAAGAAGACACTGACATAAAGGAAGTGAAGGGGTACACCGCTCATGGATGGCCGGATAAAAGGAACGTAAGAGCAACCCTCAAGCCGTACTTCGAAGTGCGGGAAGAACTGTCGATAGGAGACAGAGGGATCTTCATATACAGAGGAGATAAGGTGATTCCCCCAAGGACCCTCACCTCAAAACTGATGGACTTGCTACATGAGGGACACCTGGGCATAGGGAAACTCAAGGCACGAGCCAAACAAAACTACTGGTGGCCAGGCATGGACATAAGGGCTGAAAGGCATGTCAGAGAGTGTCCCCAATGTCAACGGGCGGACAAGACATTGAAACCATTGAGGCCAGCGATAGGAAAGTTTGACCTCCCTTCTAATCCGTGGGAAGAACTATCCATAGACATTTTGGGACCGGTCCTAGACGACCAAGGCACACAGAAATATGTGTGCGTGCTTATGGACCGCTATTCAAAATGGCCAGAAGTGAGGGTAGATGAATCCATGGACACGGAGAACATCCTTAAGTTTCTGTCTGAGACTTTCACGAGGGAAGGAATACCAAAATCGATCTTGAGTGACAATGGACCCCAGTTCACGTCAGAAAAATGGACTAAGTTTATGCACAGAAATGGCGTCGCTGTCAAACACACCGCAATCTACCATCCGGCCGGAAACGGCTTAGTGGAGAGATTTAACAGGGTGGTGATGGGAGCCATACAAGCGGCCATCTCAAGTGGACAGAACTGGGAGAAGGCGCTAGAGAACATGGTATGGGCCTACAGAATAACCCCTACCGGAACGGGATATAGTCCATTCCAAATACTGAGAGGACGTGAACCCTTTACCCACGACAACAGAATCTGGAAGGAAAAGCTCATCACCAGTGAATGGTCCCCCGCAGTGGTGCGCGCCAACCTGGAGAAAGCACAGACAATTTACAGCAACCACTACAACAAACGAAGGAATGTCAAAGGCACAGGTCTGGAGCATGGAGAGTGGGTAAGAGTAAGATTGGCCACCCTGCAGAAGAAGGGAGACAGCAAGTACAGCAAGCCGTTGCAAGTGGTAGAAGTGTACGATCGGGCTGCCTTACTAAGTGATGGGAATGTGTGGTCCCAAGACCGCATGGCCAGGTGCAATAAAGTTTTGGGCTGGGAACAACAGAGCGCCGACTGGGAAGACAAGGAAGGCCCCGAAGTGGAGAATAGTCAAGCAGCCGTGGAACAGCAAGTTGGAGAGAGAGCTGGAACGGAAAGTGGAGAAGAAGGAGAAAATGAAAGTCAAGGATTGGAATGGGACAGGCAGGAGAGAAGCACGCAAGAAGGAAGAGTTGAGAACGAAGGGACAGTAAACCTTGAGACTCAGAGTCAAGAGTCAATGGAGAACCCCGTCAGGGTCACAAGGAGTGGAAGGCAGGTGGTAAGACCTTCCAGATACCGAGATTTTGAATTGGACAATGAACTGTGAGTGACTCTTTCTTGTTTAATAAAAAGGGGGAGATATGTAGCATCCGCATTCTAGTTGTTGCACGTCACGTAGGCGTGACGTGCGACGGGGGGGAAGAAAGAAGCTGCGCGCACAGCGAAGGCAGAGCGCGCGAAGGGCCAGAGAGTGATCGGAAGCGCCGGCCGGCGCTCCTCTGTTATTTACAATAGCAAATAAAGTTCTTTACTAAATAATCAAGCCCAGTGCCATCATTTATAAGCTAGCAACTTTACATGGTGGACTCGTCGTCGTCAGCGGTTCACTGCGGGCTCACTGAAAGCTGAGGACTGGACTCAGGTAGGTTTCGGAAAGGTTGTGCGCGGTGTGCTCTCAATTCAGTGCCCTCATTGTATCAATCTATTGTCCAGAAGGAGTTATCAGGTATTTCTTTGAAGAACTTGAGACCCTAATTAAATCACTATCTTCCAACGCCCCTATCGTAATACTTGCCAATCACAATCTCGACTTTAGTAATAATCTTCAACTGTCCCTGCTTACCAAATTTCTCAAAAACTTCGCTCCAAATTAACCCAGTCAGCCCTTAGTCATATATATGTTAAACTATAAGACTAGAATCTCCTGTTTAGAATTCTAATTCACTAGCCCACCACCATAAGCTATCATTCCTCCTTCCTGGATCCTTACTGCTAGAGGGAAAAAACCCTGAACATGGTTCCTATTCTCCCAAGTTACATTCAAAGTAACAGCAAAGTCGTGTTCAACTCGACCTCCTTTGACCAAGTAAGTAACATGCAATGAATGGCATTTAACTTACAGTACTCTCTATGCAACTTCACGCCCCCCTCAGACTCACAGCACCGATCCCTCTCTGCATCTACATTCTGAAAAGAAAAATGCTTGCATTACTCCATTAAGACGCAAAGTCAGGATCACAGAGCACTGCCAAGAGTACTAACTAACCCTATGTGACCTTACAGCAGCAGTAGACACAATCAACTAATTACTTTCAGGACCTTATCTCCTCTTTACTTTCACATCCTCAGTGACTTGCCCAAACCATCAACATCCTTCAGTTCACACCCTTCAAATCCATCACTCAGTCTCCTCTCTCTCTGCCACAGACCTTTGATCTGAGTTTTCAAAGATCGCATACATTAGAATTTCACCTAATACATTCTGTTGGCCACACCTCTTCATTCATCTGAGCTGTGGCCACATTAACACCACAACCTATCTGCTGAACTAATTCCCTCCTGTGCAACAACTTACGCTTTCAACTCCTGGACTATCAAACTAGCTCTATCCCCTCCAATCCTATCTTCATTGACTTCACTCTTTCATTATTCATTCAGGTCAGGTGCGTAACTTCAGTGGGTCAAGTTTGCACAGGTAACAGCCCTACTAAAAGAAAAATAAACAGTGTTTCCTCATTCACCCCAGCCGAATATGGTCCCTCTCCCAACTTCTGCTGTTCTTGAAAATCTTGAAGCATCTTGTATTTTTTTGTTTTGCCTCATTTCGCATCGCATTAAAATGGACAAATTCCCCTCAATCATACTTCTCCATTCTTTAGTCTACAGGATGTGCCCTCTTTTATGGTTGTACGACTGTACAATGCCGGTAAATACATTGCATGCCTTAGCCATGCATTTTTTAGCGTGCATGTTTTTACAGCGAATATACATTTACAACACATGCCAATACCACGCATTGTTTTTAGATTTAAAAACAATGTATTTGTGGGGGGAGAGCCCCCCTTACCCTAAATGTGTGGTATTGCCATGCGTTGTAAATGCATATTCGCTGTAAAAATATGCGTGCTAAAAATGCGTGGTAATGGCTAAAGGAGGTAAAAACCTCCTTGTAAAGGCTGTTTCCCCTCTTTTACATTGCTAGTGTCATTACCACTGATAACATTAACCACCTCTTATCTATTCTTCTTCTCCTTGACCTCTCACCAGCACTTGATGTTTTTGAGCACTCCACTACTCTAGTCTCCATCAGCATCACAGATAGAACGCCCATGTTGTTTTCTTCCTATCTCAGTCATTGTTCTTCTTGTTTCATGGTGTTCATTGCTGTCTACACCAATAATCCTACCATTCGGCATCACAAATGGCTCAGACTTAAGACCTCTCTTTTTTCCTCTTACACAACGTGGGAATCATCACCACCTCCAATAGATTAGTTAACTACATCTAGGTGAACCATATATAAATCTAATTTACCTTTTCTCTCCCATCTTAAGTCAAATGCCTCTGACAGTCTATAATCAATGGATTGCATTCCATTCCACCATGTTGAACTCATTGAAGACAGATATAATCTCCTTCTCTTAGGTCTCCATCCACACTCTTTTTTCCTTTGGATCGATACATAATTTCACCACAAGGACTCTATAATTTACCCAGATACACCCTTTTTCTTACTACCAACAATTAGTGTATGCTAAAAACAAAAACTTGATTCAGGCTGTTAACCCTGCTCATCAAGACTACTTAGAGTTTATTCTCTAACTATGTAACTTAAATCCTTACCTGATATGTCCCACCTTGCAAGATATGCTCAGCCAACCATACTCTTCTAATGACATTCAAATGACCTTTTGTGGTCACTAGGTTTTGATCATTCAACTTACTAGGGTGTCTTCACTAGAACTTACCTCCATCTGACTTACATTTCATCTCCTCACTCCACACATCCTGGAATGCTCTAAATTCTCAAGCATGGAAAGTCTAGTAATCTATTGCAGTTGTCTTATGATACGTACCTATCCCCCATTTCTTCAACACTTCACGCTGTAAATAAAGATGGATGGATGAACTGTACGTCATCATTACTCTCTCATCACTTATTTTATATACCACTCTACATGTTATGTAGTCAAACTGCTTATGTCTGAGCCACCTCAAATGTGTTGTTAAGTACATTGCATCTTGTTGCAATGGCCTCAGAGACTGTCTCAGCTTTCTATGGTATGGGACATCACAATAGAGCAGGGAATCATCTGTACAATAGTTGTGGAAGGAGAACAAAGACAAGTCTTATGGATCCTTTATAGATTTATTCTTATACAGGTGATCCTATATTAGGCATGAGTGACTTGTCCCCTGTTAGATGCAGCAGTGTATTGTGGTACCATAGTTTTATTTTTTGTAAGGCTGTACTTACCTGAATATAAAAGCGGTGGAGTCTGGATGAGTCACTAAAACCTGGCTAGACACAACTTAGTGAGCAGTAGTAGTTCTTCACTGGGGATGGATGGTGGACAAAGGAATAGGGTAACACTGTGCAGTTGAGCCTCTCTGCTGAGAAGAGGGAGTGACGCAGGCATAGACAGGAGGGATATTGTTCATAGGGTCCTCTCTACTGAGCGGATTAATAAATGTACAATTTGTCCTGGTACATAATTGTGGTTGTGGAACCCCCTTAAAATTGTGGTGATGCACACTTACAACGCAACTTTTACGTCGTAATGCTGTTACAACGCAGCTATTACAACGCAGGATCCATTACATCGGATGCCAATACAACGCATGGCATTACATCGCATATGCTATTACAACGCATACAATTACATCGTAAGTATTGGTAAGTATATACATTTTTTTTATTTTATTTAATATTATATAATTGATTTAATTATTATTAATTATAAATAAAAATAAATAAAAATATTTATTTATGTTTTTAAATATTATAAATTAAATGTATTAATTTAAGTAATTTTTTAAATAAGTATGAGTATAGGAGTATATGTTTTGGTGTACTGAGATATATGTTTTGGGGTGTTTGGGTATTTTTTGGTTTTAGGGCAGGGTTTGGGTTTTGGGGTACAGGGGTGTTTTTAGGTTTCAGGGCTAGGTTTGGGTTTTGGGGTACAGGGGTGTTTTTAGGTTACAGGGTAGGGTTTGGGTTTTGGGGTACAAGGGTGTTTTTAGGTTTCAGGGTAGGGTTTGGGTTTTGAGGTACAGGGGTGTTTTTAGGTTTCAGGGTAGGGTTTGGGTTTTGGGGTACAGGGGTGTTTTTAGGTTTCAGGGTAGGGTTTGGGTTTTGGGGTACAGGGGTGTTTTTAGGTTTCAGGGTTAGGGTTTGGGTTTTGGGGTACTGGGGTGTTTTTAGGTTTCAGGGTAGGGTTTGGGTTTTGGGGTACAGGGGTGTTTTTAGGTTTCAGGGTACGGTTTGGGTTTTGGGGTACAGGGGTGTTTTTAGGTTTCAGGGTAGGGTTTGGGTTTTGGGGTAAAGGGGTGTTTTTAGGTTTCAGGGTAGGGTTTGGGTTTTGAGGTACAGGGGTGTTTTTAGGTTTCAGGGTAGGGTTTGGGTTTTGGGATACAGGGGTGTTTTTAGGTTTCAGGGCAGGGTTTGGGTTTTGGGGTACAGGGGTGTTTTTAGGTTTCAGGGTAGGGTTTGGGTTTTGAGGTACAGGGGTGTTTTTAGGTTTCAGGGTAGGGTTTGGGTTTTGGGGTACAGGGGTGTTTTTAGGTTTCAGGGTAGGGTTTGGGTTTTGGGGTACAGGGGTGTTTTTAGGTTTCAGGGTAGGGTTTGGGTTTGGGGTACAGGGGTGTTTTTAGGTTTCAGGGTAGGGTTTGGGTTTTGGGGTACAGGGGTGTTTTTAGGTTTCAGGGTAGGGTTTGGGTTTTGGGGTACAGGGGTGTTTTTAGGTTTCAGGGTAGGGTTTGGGTTTTGGGGTACAGGGGTGTTTTTAGGGTTAAGGGTTGGGTTTGTGATTAGGGCTAAATAAATTATAGTTACCATTTATAAATTAATTAAAATATATTTATTAAATTAAATTAATTATATTATATTAATTACATTTTTAATTAAATTAATTAAATTAAAAAAAATATTTTAATTAATTTAATTTCATTACAATTTTAAACATATTTAAATTAAAATAATTTCATTATATTAATTAATTAAAAGTAATTACAATTTTTATTAAAATTAAATTAAATAAATAGATTTAAATGTATTAAATTAAATTAACTACTATTTTAAAATGTATTTTAATTAAATTAAATAAATTAAATTATTTAAATTAAATTAATTACATTTTTTAAAAAAAGTATACTTACCTATACTTACGATGTAATGCCATGCGTTGTAATAGCATCTGCGATGTAATGCCATGCGTTGTAATGGCATCCGATGTAATAGATCCTGCGTTGTAAAAATTCCGATGTAACGGAATGCGTTGTAATAATCCGCGATATAGTGACACCAATCCAAAATTGTGCACCCCAAAATGACAACTCAACAATATGCCCATGGATGGATGAATTCTAGATGTTATTCAACCTCAATATCATGAAGCAACGTGTCCCAGAGATAAGACACTGTTAAGCATATCAAAATACAGTCAATTAACAAGGACTGACTCAATAACTGAGTTCTAGGGCAGAAATTTCAGCAAGATTTATTTCAAAAACGTAAAAGGCCAATCTAGAAATTTTAAATGCTGATATATAAAGTAGTTGCAATGATGGCTCTCAGTAATGGGGCAATACAGGAAAATAGCCAAAGTCAGCAATTATTCGAAGTTCCAAATGAGCAGCAAAATCAATAAAAAATAAATAGGACAGCATTCCTAGTTACATCTGAGAGAATGTGGCTCACACTGACATTTCAGGTTTTATATAGGAAATCGTCTCATTGAACATAACTAAAACTGAAAATTCATTATGATGTGAGCAAAAGAGTTATAATATCAGCAAATCAGAGCACGGTGCTATTACATGTCATATTGCCTTACCATTTCACCCCTTCACTGCTAGTCCATCCCGCCCCAATCCCCCCTCCCCCCTCCGGGGCTAAGCCTTTTTTTGGTTATTTGGGGTAGTTCGCACTTAGGCCCCTGTAACCTTTTGACCACATAAGGTATCCATGCCAAATTTGCGTCCTTTTCTTCCAACCTCATGGGAACTTTAAAGATACCCAGGGATTGTTTATTCCCCTGGAGCAGACCCAGAAATTAGCCAATATACAGCTAAATATTTTTTAGGGTGGGGAACGGGAAAAAAGTGCTGCAGAAGAAAGTGTCTGGTTCTGTCCCTGCAAATGGTATCAACAAAGGGGTAATGATGCTGAAATCACAATTTTCCCAGTTTTCAGAGGCTGACAGACTTTTTTCAGAAAACCAAACTTTTGTACACAGTTTTGGCATTTTACAGGAACATAGCCTATTTTTGCTATTTTTTGCTAGTTTTTGTGCGTTCAACCTCCTACCAGTTAATGGTAGAAATGGGTATAAAAGCAATAATGGATCCTGGAAAGCTATACATTTCAGAAAAGTAGACAAAATTCTGAATTTGGCAAAGGGTCATTTGTGTAGATCCTTTAAGGTTTTTTATAGAAACTAACAGCTAAAAATAGGAATAATTGAAAATGAGTTAAAAAACAGACATTTGTGCCAAGATTTTTACTTGTAATTTCTTCTAAGTATAACAACTATTTGAAAGCAATATATTGTTACATCCACTGGACCATTCTGGTTGTGAGGATATATAGGACTTGTAGGTTCACCAAGAACCAGAGGAACGCAGAGCCGATAAATAAGCAGTGTCTAGCAATGGTTTTTTATTTTATTTATTGTGTATAGCAATTCATTTAGGAAAATAAACACAGTGCAAACTCGGTAAGAAAGACACCTATGGGAACAAAATATAGAGTTTAGAAACAGTAGCTATTTGCACATCTCTAAAATTGTGGGTACCCATATTAGCATGTGAATAATAGGACATTTTTCAAAGTGACTTCTTTTTACATATTGTCTTACATTTGCAAGGCAGAAATGCATCAAAAGTCAATAGGTAATAACAGTTGCTTTACAATTCTGTGTTCCCCTAAGCCTCCCGATAAAAATGGTATCTCACTCGTGTGGGTGGGCTAAGTACCAGCGACAGGCAAGAGGCCAAAACGTATTGTGGAGACATCAAAATTATCCATCACAAAATGATCTGGTTTTGCAAGGGGGTGTCACATGAGTTTCTGGTCCCAGGCTTGGCTGCCTTCTAGGGAAACATACCAAACCCACACATTTCTGAAGACTAGAGATCCGGGGGGAGTCCAGGGAGGTATGGCGTGCATGTACCTCCCAAAGGTTCCCTACCCAGGATCTCCTGCAAACCTCAAATTGCGCTGTAAAAAAAAAATCACATTTTTCTCAAATTTCCATGTGGGAAAGTTGTGGGATCACCGGGCTGACACAAATTTCCTTCCACCCTGTGTTCCCCACAAGTGAGGTACCATTTTCATCAGAAGACTTTGGGGAATGCGGGGTTGGTGTAATTTTGTGGATCCATGCAGATTCAAGAACTTTTCATCACAGAAATGTGACGAAAATTGTTTTACAAAGTTTGAGGTTTGCAAGGGATTCTGGGTAACAGAACCTGGTGAGAGCCAGACAAGTCACCCCATCCTGGATTCCCCTGGGTGTCTAGTTTTTAAAAATATATAGGTTTGCTAGGTTTCTCTAGGTGCCGGCAGAGACAGGTTTCAAAATCAACAGCTGGGTACTTTGCCAAGAAAGGGTCAGTTTTCACTGTAAACATGTGGTGTGTCCACACCGCATTTTGGGCCATTTCCTGTCGCGAGCACTATGCCTACCCACACAAGTGAGGTATCATTTTTATCGAAAGACTTTGGGGAATGCGGGGTGGGTGGTAGTTTGTGACTCTGTGCAGATTCCAGAACTTTCCATCACAGAAATGTGAGGAAAATGTGGGTTTTTTTTAATAAAGTTTGAGGTTTGCAAGGGATTCTGGGTAACAGAATCTAGTGAGAGCCACACAAGTCACCACATCCTGGATTCCCCTGGTTGTCTAGTTTTAAAAAATGTACAGGTTTGCTAGTTGACCTTGGGTACCAGCTGCGCTAGAATCCAAAAGCCACAGGTAGGCACATTCCGAAAAAATAGTCAGTGTCTAGTGAGCTCTCTGCCGCCCTTGGGAGGGGGAAGTCAGGGGTAGAAATACTGTGGCTATTTTTTATGGGGGTGGGGATATTGGGATGCCCATTCTGGACAGCCCCCCTATATGTATAAAAAAAGCCAGCATAATTGCTGGTGCCCAGTGGGCTCTCTGCCCCGCCGGGGGGGGGGGGGCATATCAGGGCCTACTGCCCCATCTGCCTCCTGGGGAGGGCAGAAAGACTGCGGCATCTTTTTTGGGGGGGGCAGCCCCATCCCTACGTCTATAAAAAAATACCTGGTGCCTTGGGGGCTTTCTGCCCCCCCATGCAGATCAGGGCTACTGCCTCCATCTGCCTCCTGGGGGCAGAAAGACTGTGACATGTTTTGGGGGAGTGGGGACAGAGGCATGCCCATTCTAAGCAGCCCCCACCCCGAACTTCGGAAGGACAAACAAACCCTGGTGCCTAGTGAGCTTTCTGCCCCCCCCCCCCGGGGGGGCAGAAAGACTGTAGCATTTTGTTTGTCGTAGCGAGGGCATTGGCATGCCCATTTTGGGCCACCCCCACCCCTACCTATTAAAAATAAATCCCTGGTGCCTTGTGGGCTCACTGCACCCCCGGGGGCAGATCAGGGGCTACTGCTCCCATCTGACTCCTGGGGGGCAGGAAAACTGGGGCATTTGTTTTGTGGGGCGAGTTATTGGCATGCCCATGCTAAGCATCCCCACCCGAACTTTGGAAGAAAACAAATCTTTCAGGGGCTATTTCCCCATCTGCCTCCTGGGAGGGGCAGAAAGCCTTTTGCCTTCTGTAGGGGTGTAGGGTAGGGACATTGGGATGCCCATTCTATGCAGCCCCCACCCCTGGCCTATAAAAAAAGAATCCCTGGCATCTAGGGTGCTTTTTTTGCCACTACAGGGAGGGGTGCAAAAAGACTGCCTGTGGCAAAATGTTATGGGTGGAGCAGAGGCCCTTGCCCTAGGGGCCGCTCCACCTCCCTGGTGGCTAGTGGGGGCAGGGATCCACTAGGAAAGGGTACCATTGGAAAGGGGAGATTTTCCCCTTTCCAGTAATACCTCTCCCAAGTGTTTCATTGCTCGGGGGTGAGATAAGTTTCATTTTCAATGCAATTACGTCAGCGCGCCATGCACCCGATCATCATTGCATTGGAAATGCAAAACGGCCTTGGGAGGTTGGGGAAGCTCTTCCCCAACCTCCTGAGGCCAACAAAAAAAGGAAATCCCTCTGCTGTCTGCAGCAGAGGGATTTAGTACCCCTGTACCCATGACGGAATGGTTCCTTCATGAGCACAGGAGCACTTGTGCTCATGACGGAACCATTCCGTCATGAGCACCGAAAGGGTTAAGCACAATCCTACTACATGAATATTTATTCAGCTTGATAGGCTGTAGTCATTGGAGATGGCAGAACAAATTAGTTCCAAAATCAACAGCAAACCATTGTGAATGAATGCAAAACAGGAGTTAGAGGAAGAAACCTTGGGCATTACTAAATCCATGTTGGAAAACTTTCTTCGAGAACAACAAGAACAGTGTCAATGAAAATAAACTACCATAACTTTGCTTCACTGTGTGCAGCAGTAATAATGAACAGTTAATATGCAGGATAAGACATCCATTTTGAACTAGGTGGTGTTGAGGCCTGAGGCCTAGTTATCATAAGCCAGAAAAGCATTTTAACTAGTCACAGTAAGCTTGTTTCATAAGCAATATCAGATGTGCACACATGTAAGTTTGAATGTAGATCCACATTCTGCGCTTGTTAATTATACTCAGTTTTTAAAAAAAGCACAAAACTACATTCATAGGAAGCAGAAATGAGTATGCACAAACACACAAAATCTCAGAATTTCATTAAATGCCCTGGATTTTAGTGCTACCTTAACCAAGGGTCCTAACATTTAACCTTGTTCTCTTCCCTCCCCCACTCATTTTGACGAGAGCCTAAATATTTTTCCCAATGTCATAAAATGAACGTAGACAAGGTGTAACATTTACCATGACTGACCCTTCCTCACCTCTATCTTTCTCCCACTTCTCATGCACTCTTTTTCATGCACGAAAAGTGCAGGAGCATAGTATAAATACTGAGCATCAGTCATATTGAAGTCATACCTTGAGAAAAGGCCACTCCCAGCTCTGGGCGGATTTCCATGGTTATTAGTGGCAGCAACGGTATTTATCACACCAGGCCGGAGTAGTGTAACTGTTAGCCCTACGTGACTTCGGTACTTTTGAATCAAAGCAGCTTTTGGCAGCAATTTATCAATCATTGTTTATTAACATACCTAAGGCAGCTTCACGTGTGTTTAAAAAGTGGTCAACGGCATAGGATTTGTGATGTAATATCCTGATTTTTCATCAGTGGTTAAAAGGAGTTGTATGCCATCTGCACAGTCTAAGGGCCTCATTAAGATATCGGCCGGAAAATATTCTGACCGACTGTTTCGGAAAGGTTTCCAACCAAATCGGATTGGGGGAGTCTGACCGACCGATTACGATGTTTCTGAACACTGTACAGTCCGACTTCCGTTCACTTCAATGGGATCCTGTGTTCCGACCGACAACATATGCTCCCATTGAAAAAAGAGGTGGTCGCAGAAAACCTTGGTGCCTGCCACACCGTGCATAGTTGGAAAGAGGGAACCCAACCCGAGGTCTCTGGGTGAAGAGGGTCTGCTATTGGCCCTCAAAGTCGGATCCGTGTCGGACACACCAATTTGGAAAGGCTGTCTGAAATAGACATCATAATGCATATATTGGCAATGCAGTCCATAGACGTGCACGATTCACCTCTGACCGACTCGGTTTCTCCAAAAGCCATTCGGAACCGAGTCGCAACAACCGAACTGTTTCCGACTATCGTAATCGGTCGATTGGATGTGTTTCTGAGTCATTCGGAAAAACGGGTTCCGAAATAGATTCTGACAAACTGAATGCCTTTCAAAGCCTTTCCGACCGACATCGTAATCAGCCCTTAGATATTTGAAGAGCTCCTACTGTACCAAGTACCTCGAAAATTATACAGGCGAGGGCACTTAAAGTGCTCACGACACAAGGATCGGTGGGAAATTTCCAAGTTGTTTTTATTTTCATGTATCGAATCTCTTTTTATTATAAAACAGTATGCCAACAGTGCTCATGATTTTTAAAAGTTTTGGAATGATGCTTGAGTTGCATTTCCAATTGACACAATCAAAAATTGGCAGACTTTTACCATTGCAAAAGGGATTTGCCAATACAGAGATTACTATTTTATGGTGGACTTTCAGGATCACATTGGTCCATCAGGAGGGGGGGGTCTAAGGACACTTCTGGTTGGTTCCACTAGCCAAAGGTAGTGATACAGACAAACATTTTTATTTTTAGGTACATATTAACAATTTGCGCAATGGAAATGCCTCAGGAATAATGTTTGGGTGGGCATGAGTTCTTGCGCTTATTAGGATAGAACTGAGATGGAAATGCACCCAAAATTCAGGGTCAGGGTGTAGCAGGAGTTTGTCAATGGGCTAGAATAATTATCTCACATGGAAACAAAAAAGGTAGATGTGCATTTGATTTTATTTGAGCAAAAGGAACGGTGCACCGGTTACAATTCTGCACACAGTCATTTATAAGAATTTCAATCTTTAAGTAATTCTATGACTATTGTAGATTTCCCCAAATACTCTTTGAATTATTTTAGAATTTGGAAATGTTCTCTAAATATACGAATAACCTCACAGGAACAAATTTCAGATTTTTTGGTCTTGCCTAGCAGTCAAGTTGCAGCTGTTGTTTTTGAAAGACCTCATGTGGACTATACCAAAAACTTTCAATGAGCTTACATCCGCCCCTTAACTTACTAATGGTTGGCTTGTCATTTGGTTGCTTCTTATACAATGGCTTGCTTTCCTCTTTTTTCATTTGCCCCTCCCCTGGGGCATTGCCTCTTTGCCATCCATTTGACTGGCTGACGTGTGTGCTTCTACTGCTCACATTTAGGGAACTACTTTTTTCTTGAACTCGATGAAAGTGTATGCTTCTTGCTCCCTCTAATGTGCTACCCAAGTCTCAAACACCAACACTCTGTTTCTCCCTTACCCTCTATGTCCTTGAAATATATGTTTGATTTTCTATTTATTTTACTTTTTTGGAGAGCTTGTCATCCTTTTGCTGCCTGGCTGCTTCACATTCTAAAAACTTGTTTTACAGTGCCTCAGTTGCTGCTTCACCCTCTCTCGCTCCAACATTGCTCTTTGTGTTCATTTTATTATGATCTGGAAAGCACTTTCATGCAAATAAAGTTATTTTTTATTTGCCATTCAAAGTGGCTTTCCACATTTCATTTTGTAGTCATGCCCATGCACTGTGACATATGATCGTGCATATGTAATCATGCATGTGCTCACCTAGAATGATGTAGCCAAATGGGCGCGGCTGCATGATTGTACCATTTTTTTTTCTGCTGATGCTGCACATCACAGAGCATTCACAATAGGGCCACAATGCTTTGCCAATGCTTTTATCTTTTGGAATTGAAACCAGAGTTTGTTTTCAGGTGTAGACAAAAGTATGTCACAAAATATGAAAGAGGCAAAATCTAACTGCTTCTGGTTAAGTCACCCATGATGCGAAATTGAAAAATATCACCCTAATTTGGGACGCACTAAATTCAAGCCCTTTTTGTGGTTCTCCCTTGAAAAACGAGGTCCTGGCAGAACTAAAGGGAATGTCCTCAGATGCACAATGCCCATAGGGCAAAAAAGAGCTTCAGCCCACTTCCCCCCCCCCCTCTTCGTGTGGCTTGGCCCGCGCTGCTGCAACTCGAGCTGCTGTGGGTCCGGCTGGGCAGTTCCTAGAGACTTTTTTTCTGGCACGCTCGAGTGTTTCACTGATCTTTAAAGGTTATTTACAAACCTTGTAAACTGGTTACCGAGGCTTAGTTTTTACAGGTTTCCAGTACCCCCTGGCACCCACTCTGCCTATTCCTTTCATTTGTATTTTACCTTTACTGCCATAGTGTCAGCATGCCTTTAATAACAAGCATTTGCAATGCAATAGGTCTCGCATTAGGAAAGTTGGAGCTATTGGTATTGTAAATGACAATTTTTTTATGTTTGTGCTGGTTTTGAAAATATCAAAATTAATAGCTTTGTCATTTACAATGCCAATAGTTATAACTTTCACAAATGTGACACCTATAGCATTTGTAATGCAATATGTGTTGTATTTACGTGACTTAGATGTATTGATATTACAAATAACAATGGCTTTAAAAAAATGTAAATAATTAATACTTAAATAAAAGTTATTGTAATTTATAATGGCAATAGCTAAACTTTTGTAAATAACTTATGTGAAGATTATGTTCAGTGTATTTTATTCTGATGAAAATCCAAGAACAGAAGTGAAATATTAACAACTTTTTGTGACATTTGTAATAAAGCTTGAAACATTGAGAGAACATATTTGAACCAGTTACTGTTGAATGGTTGCACAGACTGATGCTGTGGTGGTGCTGAGTGATGTTGTGGTGGCGACGAGTGATGCTGTGGCATTCAGTGATGCTGTGGTAGCGCATAGTGATGTTGTGGTGGTGCTGAGTGATGCAGTGGTGATGCGATAGATAGAGTGATTGAGGGCAATAGATAGATAGAGGGAGGGCGATAGATAAATAGAGGGAGGGCGATAGAGTGAGGGCGATAGATAGAGTTACTATGTTTTGGTGTGTGTTGCTATGTTTTGTTATGCTATGTGTTGTTGTGTTTTGTTATGCTATGCTATGTTTTGTTTTTCTATCCTATGCTTTGTTATGTTATGCTATGCTATGTTTTGTTTTGCTATCCTATGCTTTGTTTTGTTATGCTTTGCTATGTTTTGTTGTGTTTTGTTATGCTATGCTTTGTTATGCTATGCTATGTTTTGTTGTGTTTTGCTATGCTATGCTTTGGTATGCTATGCTATGTTTTGTTATGCTATGTTTTGTTGTTTTATTATGCTATGCTTTGTTTTGCAATGCTATGTTTTAGTTATGCTATGTTTTGTTATGCTATGCTATTCTTTGTTATGCTATGCTTTGCTATGCTATGATATGCTTTGTTATGCTATGCTATGCTTTGTTATGTTATGCTATGCTTTGTTTTGTGTTTTGCTATGTTTTGTTATGCTATGTTGTGTTGTGTTTTGTTATGCTATGCTAGGTTGTGTTTTGTTATGCTATGCTATGTTTTGCTATGCTATATTTCTCGAGTTCAGGGGGGAACGATCGAGGAGAATGCGACGATCCTGATAGAAGCAAAGAGACCTCTTCTATATGCTTGGAAGACGCCACTTACTTTTGGAGCACATGTCAAGAAGCAGAGGGATACTGAAGAGGGAAAAACTACCTCTAGGAGCCACTTCTGTGCCTAAGCGAAATCAGGTGGTTATTAGCGGTTTAAGAACAAGGGGCTCCTTCACCAACTTCTAATCAAGGACAAGCGGTCTTTTCAGGATAGATCTTCGATATACCCGTTTCCTACAACAGTTGGGGCTCTGGAAGTTCACATATATGTTTATACAACATACAATGTCATGTAGATACTAGTGTGGGAAAAACCGACCTTCCATGCACAAACGAGTGAGTCAGGGCCTGGCGGCCAAAGTGAAGTGAATAATTAGAGGAGGAGAAATGCCAGAGGCCGGCCGAGCGCACGCTGGGGGAGCCTTTGAAGTCATGGGGAGGGAAGCCTGTGGGAGGCTGATGCAGGGGGGATTAGAAATGCGAGTCTTGCTAAAGATTTTTGCGCTGTAACTGTTTTTGGTGACAAAGTAATGTTTACAGCTACCTTGCCCTTGGAAAATGAAACCTCTCGTGCTAAGAATCTCAAGAGGTAGTATAGGTGGGTATTTCTCAATGAGATTGCGTGACTGCATCTTCTAAATCAATTTTGGAGTGTAATTGATCGATAGAAGGCTGCCTTGCATAGTGTTTTGGTAAGTTTATCTACTCCATTACAAACAAATAAAAGATATTGCCCCTTCGCTCGAGTAAACTGTCCTTATCACACAAACTAAGATTGTAAACACTCCATACGAAAATCCACTATAAAAGTGAATAACGCTGCCTCAATGCGTTTATAAGCTTTAGATTGAGAGTGTAATACGGGAGCCCTAGTGAATACAAGACCCCGTTATTGTGGTTCCGATGCTTTGAGCTCAAGTGATGGATAAACTGCTAGTCACGCCCTGTGATCTTTGGCAGAGTACTGTCTGTGCAGCATTTAACTCGTGTAAGCCTGGATCGCGTATTCATGATTTGGAGAATAGTGCGTGTAATACAAGGAGGGAGGGGGGTGGGCCGAGTGCAGGAGAAATGCTGCTGGCAGGGGGAGGAAGGGTGACGAGACGCCGGACCTGCAGTGAATAATTATGGGAGGAGAGATGCTGGCCTGAGGCAGAGCGCACCATATGGAGAGGGAGGGGGGTGAGCCGAGTTTACTGTCCTCGAGCGCTCAGCCTGGAGCTGGACACATCCTGGTAAACAAGTCACAAAGGGGACTCAGAAAGCAAGTGAGTCTTCGGTGCACGTAAAAATAAGTAAATAAATAGGCGCTGTGTCTGTTTGCGTGCTCGGCTATGAATTAAGGGCTTGTGGGCGGGCGTGATGCATTTTCCACAAACGTACATAATGCACAAGTCAACTCCATACGAAAATCCACTATAAAAGTGAATAACGCTGTCTCAATGCGTTTATAAGCTTTAGATTGAGAGTGTAATACGGGAGCCCTAGTGAATACAAGACCCCGTTATTGTGGTTCCGATGCTTTGAACTCAAGTGATGACTTTGTATTGTCAGCTGGGGTGACTTTGTAATGTCAGATGGGGTGACTGTATTGTCAGCTGGGGTGACTTTGTATTGTCACCATTGTCGAGCGTTCAGTGTTGTTAATTTAAATCTAAAAAACGATGTTTGGGTGCCGAGTGCACAACAGAAAGGTGCAAGTGTGCCATAATAAAATGAAAGAACGTAGTGAAAGCAAAAAAAAACAAGCAGCAGTGAGGCGATGCGAGAGAGAAGGCAGGCGCTGGAGAGAGAGGGGTTGGGCTGCCCATATAGAGAGGGAGGGGGTGGGCTGCCTGCTGGGCTGGGCTGCCTCTGATGATCAAATGCGAGACACGGAAGGCAGGCGCTGGAGAGGGAGGGGGTGGGCTGCCTGCAACTCGAGCGACCATATGGAGAGGAAGGGGGGTGGACGGCCTGTGTGTGAGGGAGACTGGGCTGCCTTTGATGATCGAATGCAAGCTCGTGCACGAGGAGCTTGTGGTCATGTGATTCACGTGAACTGTTGGAAATCCTCATCGTAAAAAGTCAGTTTTGTGGATGGGTGGCAATAGGTCTCTCTGCGAGACCTAAAAAGGAATATAAAGTAGGGTTGCCAAAAGAAAATTGCCAGCCATGTGTTGTTTAAAAGAGCCTTTCTTTAAGGACCTCTTCTTGAAACTAAATAGGGTTATGAATAAAAAAATATGTATTAATTTGTAATGTGACATCTCTGTCTTTGTTCCTTTTAATTATCAAAACTAATACAAAAAAAGACCTACACTTGGTAGGCACTCACAGATTTATCCTATCATTTGGTACACCATTTATTGTATTATCATTACAGAAACTACTCCCCTTTCTTTAATTCTCGGGGTAGTCGGTGTAGCCTGGATTTGTGCCTCATTTGAAAAATCGCATGGTTCCCAAACAAGTAAAATTCAGTTGTGAGCTAACAAGACAACACACACTCAGGTGTCCAGCTGTGATAGAGAAAGATTAGAAAAAAGTGTGTGCGAGCAAGATGGCACCTCACGGGCGCACCTCCAACGGGAACCTGGCAGGTACTCACCAGGATTGCCCTGTTCTCATCATTGGCACCATCAAGCTCAAAGAAAAAGAGTGTCCAAAATCAGAGGTTTTGTGAAAATATACAGTGGAGAAAAACCACAAGGTAACCAAAAGTGTCAAACAACATGTAAAACAACAAACCAACACAGGTGTGCACTTTTATTCTGTCTCTTATGTTGGGTGTGGGAGTTAGAAAGGGAGAGAAAGTAGTAAAGGTTACTACCTATCCAACCAGAACTACTTTACTTGCCGACATGTTTCATTGCCAACGAAATTTCTGGCAATTTCTTCAGGGCGTCTTATATTTTAAGGCCACTGCATATGGACAAATTAGTCTTCACAACCTCATTCGGCCTTCAGCTCTCATACCAGCCGAGAGGGTCAGGTTCTCCTTGAACGGCAACCGCAAATGTAGGTTACTATCCCTTCCCCTTCAAATTTCAGATAGGTGAAAGGTGTCTCGTGTGATATCGTTGGGGACAATATAACGCCAGACACCTTCCATCTATCTGAAAATTGAGGGGAAGGGATAGTAACCTACATTTGCGGTTGCCGTTCAAGGAGAACCTGACCCTCTCGGCTGGTATGAGAGCTGGAGGTCGAATGAGGTTGTGAAGACTAATTTGTCCATATGCAGTGGCCTTAAAATATAAGACGCCCTGAAGAAATTGCCAGAAATTTTGTTGGCAATGAAACATGTCGGCAAGTAAAGTAGTACTGGTTGGATGGTATACAACCTTTACAACGCAACTTTTACAACGCACTACCATTACAACGAAACTTTTAGAACGCAAAATCCATTACAACGCATGCATTTACAACGCAGTCATTACAACGCATGACACTACAACGCACACCACTACAACGCATGTCATTACAACGCAGTCATTACAACGCATACCATTACAACGCATAGCATTACAACATATAGTACCCTACACTATCCAACACTTACCCTACTGTTGCACCCCCTGGAGTTAGAATAGTAATTTTTACCCCTACACTAGCCAACACTTACCCTACTGGTGCACCCCCTGGAGTTAGAATAGTAATTTTTACCCCTACACTATCCAACATTTACCCTACTGTTGCACCCCCTGGAGTTAGAATAGTAATTTTACCCCTACACTATCCAACACTTACCTTACATGCAATGTAATGTAATACGTTGTAAATGTAGTATGCGTTGTAGTGGAATGCGTTGTAAAGGTAGTTTCAAAGAATTCGTTGTAATGGCATGTGTTGTAATGGTGTGCGTTGTAATGGATGATGCGGTGTAAAAAATGCGTTGTAAAGGTAGGCGTTGTAAAAGTATGCGTTGTAACGTCATACATCCGGTTGGATAGGTAGTAACCTTTACTACTTTCTCTCCCTTTTTAACTCCCACACCCAACACAAGAGACAGAATAAAAGTGCACATCTGTGTCGGTTTGTGGTTTTACATGTTGTTTGACACATTTGGTTACCTTGTGGTTTTTCTCCACTGTATATTTTCACAAAACCTCTGTTTTTTGGACACTCTTTTTCTTTGAGCTTGATGGTGCCAATGATGAGAACAGGGCAATCCTGGTGAGTACCTGCCAGGTTCCCGTTGGTGGTGCGCCCGTGAGGTGCCATCTTGCTCGCACACACTTTTTTCTAATCTTTCTATATCACAGCTGGACACCTGAGTGTGTGTTGTCTTGTTAGCTCACAACTGAATTTTACCTGAATTTTACTTGTTTGGGAACCATGCGATTTTTCAAATGAGGCACAAATCCAGGCTACACCGACTACCCCGAGAATTAAAGAAAGGGGAGTAGTTTCTGTAATGATAATACAATAAATGGTGTACCAAAAGAAAGGATAAATCTGTGAGTGCCTACCAAGTCTAGGTCTTTTTTTGTATTAGTTACATTGTGAGTGGAGGGCGACCTATGACTAGCTTTTCCCTCTAAGCTCCTGTTTGTTTTTAATACCTTTTAATTATCAGCCATGGATCATTCAGGCATCCCTAGAACACATTGAAAGTGCTTTCTATTAATATTTGCTGTTCGAAGTACGCACAGATAAGTGCTGAAAATACAGCCTTAGGTGACTGCTTATTTTTGTACTGTCTGGGACATCAAAATAATGAACTGGCAACCCTAATCATAAGACTGGAAGTTTGTTGCAGGATCAGCACATTTTTATTTCCTCCACCCCTGATTAATGCCATTATAGCAAGGCTTTAAGTGATCCGGGTCCTGTCAGTGCACATCACATGCAGTTCTGAAAAACAGGCGGCGCCAAGATGGGTCCCTATCGGGCTCTCCATTTTCACACTCAGAATGAAGAAAAATAATCTTAACTCTGCAGCAGTTCACTGTTGATGTAACTTTTATTGTTTTGCAGTTCTGTATTGCTAAATTCAAAGTGCTTTACGTAACGCACCAACAAGGACATCTTCATTTATTTTTTGGTAGGCATAAATGATTAAGTGATTTGCCCAGAAACACAGGATAGTGAGCCGACGCTCAGACTCAAACATGCTTCCTCAGCGCCAAAGTTGGCAGCTCTAGCCATTTTGCCACAACCTCTGGCGCAAGAACTAAAGCATTGACCTCTGACCTCTGTCTGGAGGCCTGCTCTCTCCCCAGCAGCTCCACTGTGTGTTTCTCTGCCACTGACCCCGCCGACCTCCACCTGCCAGGTGTTCCAGGCTGCTGTCTGTCTGCTCTGTGGCCAGCTCCGTCTGTATCTGTGAATGTGTTTTTGCGTTTTGTTGTACCTATATCTTTGCCTCTTGTTGTGCCTTTACATTTGTCTTTTGGTTAGTTTAACTCTGTTTTTATTTTTAATTCTATTTACTCTTATACTGATTGTTGTGCCCTGTCTCTGTTGTGCCTTCTGTCCCCTTCCTGCCGCTGCTACCCCAGCAGGCCCCTCCCCCTGACAGTCCCTTCTCCAGCCTCCCAGCTGCATGTCCCTCCCTCCTTCCCCATTTAATGGCAGCCACTGCGTGTCAAAAGCAAGCCTGTCTGCGCCCGTCCGCGACCCGACTGCGACAGGAACACTGGATCTCCGACCATCCACCACTACGAGGCTTCGGCCCTCCTCGCACTCAACCCCAGATGACAACACAACTGGCAACGGGCCACCCTGAACACAACCAATGGGCAGTTCTCCTGCCACCACTGCCGCCAACCCTTCACCACTGCCCCCGCCACCAACTCTGCAGACACCCTATGATGCATCCTCCTCAACGTGCGTTCCATGCACAGACATGCCGTGGAGATCTGGAACCTCCGGGACACCCTCTCATCCGACGTCGCCTTCTTCACAGAAACCTGGTCCAATGCCTCCTCCACCCCTGACATCGCCATCGCCATCGCCATCCCAGACAGATAAAAGATCCAGAGGAAGGGCCGCCCCAACCGCCCAGGAGGAAGACTCACCATTGCGCACAAAAACTCCCTCCAACTCTCCACCTCAGGTGACCCATCGCCCGCTGCTGAACACCTGCACTTCCAGATCCAGACCAGCCCCAATGCCACCCTCTATGGCACCCTTGCCTACAGGCCCCCCGGCCCCTGGGCCTTCTACACAGACTATATAACAAATTGAGGAGTACCACCAAAGATAAGGCTACGCAGTCGATATTGGTGGAATGAAACACTAGTGTGAAAGAAGAAGTCCTTCTTTTTTTAGGAACCCCTCACTCACCGACCTGGTCGGTGACATGCTTCATCATCGGGGCCACCTTGACAGCCGAGTGCCGCCAAGGTGTGCTGCGACACCTGAAATACAGTGGAGCGGGTATGTGAGTGATGAATGTGAAAAAAGGAAAAAAGTCAGTGAGTTAAAAATTGTCCTGGTATGACTTATCAAATATTATTTATTCCAAGGCTACTGGACAATATTAAAAACAGTGTGTGTTGATACAATAAAGGCTTTAATAGGACCTAGTGTATCCATAGTATGTGTAGGTCTACATGTTTCAAACCAGAGTGGGAGTTACCGGTTTTTCTTCAGGACCAAAAGGATGTAAAAGGAGTTGGGTGGTCAAGGTACACTAACACCCTGCCATACCTGCAACCCTTTCAGGACCCTAAATAGCGAAATTGCTAAGTGGGTAAAAATAAATTGCAACCCAAAGGTGGTTACAATAAAATTGCAAAAACCTAGGAAGAAAAGAGAGGATTATAAGTCACAAAGATTCTTTAAATGGCTGTAACGTAGTGAACTGACGTAGTCCGCTCTATCTCTGAGTCATTCCACATTCAATTAATGCGAAGTATCCATAGTGTGGTGTATCAGCATAAATTCTAGATAGGAGCTAATTGTTCCTGAGGGGACACACCTATCAATATGGGTGTGAGGGTGAAAACGCACATATAATTCTATATTTTAAGCCAGTCTTACACAAGCTAGATTGTGCGTGCCTAAGTCATGATTCTGTATGACTAGTGCCAGGGATTACCGACGTGATAATATGTCAACTTGATCCAGAGTCACATAAAACACAAGACAAACAACACTTAACACATATATTGCCAAAAATATGCTCACTCCGTAATGGAGAAATGCTCGCTGCACGGGGTTTTGAGGGGAGAGGCAACAGAGCGCAAAACGTATTCTGTAGAGTTAAAGGGAAATGGGGATAGAAAAAAGTATCAGAACACCGTAAGTTTCCTTCTATTTTGGTGAAGGAGGTCCGGAAACAGAAGCGTTTCCAAAAGTCTAGGGTCTACTTACAGTTTTTCTGCTCAGAAAAAGGCATTTAACCTACTCAGCCCCTCCGCGCTCCCGTGTGGGACAGAAGTGCAGCGCCCGAGTTAAAGGCAGCCGCCATTGCGGGCGTGGAGGGCGTGGCAGGCCGGCATCGCGTCATGACGTCACGTGGCCACGTGAACGTCTTACGCGCGTCGGGTTGCCAGGGGGACAAGATGTAAACAAAAGACTCCGTGAAGCGGAGTGGGAACGAGCCGTCTGTTTAGATTAACAAGGGGCTAAGATGGGGGAAATAAAATGTATTGACGGTTGCACCTCGGGTGTGACTTAAACAATTCTTAAGGAATGGGGAAAAAAGATTTCGTTAGGGACAAAAAGAGGCTCCGTGTTTGGAGTCACAGTGAACCCATAATAGAAAATAGTCAAAGGGGTTCAAATGCATTCTGGGGATTGAGTGAATACAATTTAATTGGAATGCAGGGTTTGAGGGTAATATATTCTTTTCCATACTGTTCAGGAGAGCAGTTATTGTTCATCAAAATTCCATCACAGTGGGGGATTTTCTGCAGAAAAAAGGTTTTGGCACTTTAGGAAAGTACAGAGGCCCAGGAAATATTATCATTCAAACCATATTTGTTGGTGGACAGTCTATACACCCATCTTTGTTCTTTCTCATACAGGCGTTTCTGTATGTTAGGTCCTGGAGTGATTTGCTCAATGACAGTCCAGAACATATCATTCGGAGTGTGACCTTTTTCAAGGAAGTGGTCTGTCAATCGGGTTGCGTTTTTTTTGCAGCGTATGGTGCTGCGATGTTCGCAGATTCTCTGTTTTACCTTCCGGGTCGTCATCCCAATGTATCGCTTCTTGCACGTGCATTCGATCAAATAGACTACGTTTTCGCTGTTGCAGTTGGTATGCGCAATTTGCCTCCAGGTTTTCCCAACTTCTAGGTCTAGAGTCTTTGTATTTCTGGTTAAATGGCACACACTGCAATCTCCACAGCGAAAGTGTCCAGTCACATCGGGTAGGCCCCATGCCCTGGTTATGGAAGTTGTGGTGGGAGTTTTCTTTGTCTTTGGTCTGGTATTTACAAGAGTGTCTTTCAGGCTCTGAGATTTCTTGAAGGAAAACAGGGGTTTTTCCCAGTGTAGATTTCCAGTGTTTATAATATTCCAATGCTTGTTTATACTCTTAGTCACTTGGTTTGATATTGAATTGAACGTGGTCACACAGGTCAGTGGTATTGCAGCATCAGTTCTGGTTTTTACCTCGAGGAGTGCCTCTCTGGGCTGGTTCCTGGCCCTCTTTTGACATTTGTTCACTATCTTATTAGGGTATCCACGATTGCCTAATTTTTTTGATAGGTCATCTGCTTGAGTTTTATAGTCAGATAGTTTGCTGCAGTTTCTACGCAGTCTTAAAAATTGTCCGTAGGGTAGGTTTTCCCTAAGAGGTCGAGGGTGGAAACTTTCGAATCTTAACAGGTTATTCTTCGAGGTTGGTTTATAATGGGTTTTTGTTTCCAGATGATTGCCTTCCTTGTTTATTACTACATCGAGAAAAACAATTTCCCTTTTATCGTAGCAGCTCGTGAACCTGAGGTTCCTGTCGCAGGTGTTAATCCAGACGATGAACTGTTCAAGCAGTTCAATTTGTCCTTGCCAAATGGCAAGGACATCGTCGATGTACCGTCTCCAAAAGGTTAAATGTTCGCGATATGGATTCATGTCATTCAGAACGAATTTGTTCTCAAAGTCGTATACGTACATACCAGCTATGCTGGGAGCAAAAACACTGCCCATTGAGGTCCCCCCGGTTTGCAAGAAAAGTTTTCCTTCAAATTCAAAAAAATTTCGTTTAAGGGCCAGGGTAGCGCATTCCAGAATGAAGGCCCTGGGAGTATGGAAAGGCCAGTCAGCATTCTCTAGGGTGTTCCCCAGGACTCAGATGGTATCGTCCTGGGGTATACTTGTATAAAGGCTTTCGATATCAAAGCTCAGTAGCACAGTGTTCTCATCCACTTCCACATTTTGTAGTAGATTCAGTAAGCTTTTTGTGTCTTGTAAGTAAGTTGTTGACTTCTGCACGATGGTCTTCAGAAAAAAGTCGCAGAACCTGGAAAGAGGTTCTAGTAAAGAGCCAATGCCAGAAACTATTGGACGACCTGGGGGGGGGGGTAGTTTCCCCTTATGCATTTTGGGTAAGATTCTTTCTGTCACTTAAAAGTCGGACACATTCATCGCGGTAGGCAGTAGTGTCCATAATGACTAGTCCACCGCCTTTGTCAGCAGGTTTTATAATAGTAGTTTCACAAGTGCGCACCATTATGAAACTACTATTATAAAACCTGCTGACAAAGGCGGTGGACTAGAAGAATTACCAAATTTTGGATACTGACCCGACAAGTGATCTAAAAGCAGAAATTTGTCAGCTAGTTGAGATTGCAGAAACCAACGGAGCAATATCAAAACAGGAAGCGGACTATTTATGCACCACTGAAGGAAAGATCCCTTACTTTTACATCTTAAACTACCCCCCCCAGGTCGTCCAATAGTTTCTGGCATTGGCTCTTTACTAGAACCTCTTTCCAGGTTCTGCGACTTTTTTCTGAAGACCATCGTGCAGAAGTCAACAACTTACTTACAAGACACAAAAAGCTTACTGAATCTACTACAAAATGTGGAAGTGGATGAGAACACTGTGCTACTGAGCTTTGATATCGAAAGCCTTTATACAAGCATACCCCAGGACGATACCATCCGAGTCCTGGGGAACACCCTAGAGAATGCTGACTGGCCTTTCCATACTCCCAGGGCCTTCATTCTGGAATGCGCTACCCTGGCCCTTAAACGAATTTTTTTTAAATTTGAAGGAAAACTTTTCTTGCAAACCGGGGGGACCTCAATGGGCAGTGTTTTTGCTCCCAGCATAGCTGGTATGTACGTATACGACTTTGAGAACAAATTCGTTCTGAATGACATGAATCCATATCGCGAACATTTAACCTTTTGGAGACGGTACATCGACGATGTCCTTGCCATTTGGCAAGGACCAATTGAACTGCTTGAACAGTTCATCGTCTGGATTAACACCTGCGACAGGAACCTCAGGTTCACGAGCTGCTACGATAAAAGGGAAATTGTTTTTCTCGATGTAGTAATAAACAAGGAAGGCAATCATCTGGAAACAAAAACCCATTATAAACCAACCTCGAAGAATAACCTGTTAAGATTCGAAAGTTTCCACCCTCGACCTCTTAGGGAAAACCTACCCTACGGACAATTTTTAAGACTGCGTAGAAACTGCAGCAAACTATCTGACTATAAAACTCAAGCAGATGACCTATCAAAAAAATTAGGCAATCGTGGATACCCTAATAAGATAGTGAACAAATGTCAAAAGAGGGCCAGGAACCAGCCCAGAGAGGCACTCCTCGAGGTAAAAACCAGAACTGATGCTGCAATACCACTGACCTGTGTGACCACGTTCAATTCAATATCAAACCAAGTGACTAAGAGTATAAACAAGCATTGGAATATTATAAACACTGGAAATCTACACTGGGAAAAACCCCTGTTTTCCTTCAAGAAATCTCAGAGCCTGAAAGACACTCTTGTAAATACCAGACCAAAGACAAAGAAAACTCCCACCACAACTTCCATAACCAGGGCATGGGGCCTACCCGATGTGACTGGACACTTTCGCTGTGGAGATTGCAGTGTGTGCCATTTAACCAGAAATACAAAGACTCTAGACCTAGAAGTTGGGAAAACCTGGAGGCAAATTGCGCATACCAACTGCAACAGCGAAAACGTAGTCTATTTGATCGAATGCACGTGCAAGAAGCGATACATTGGGATGACGACCCGGAAGGTAAAACAGAGAATCTGCGAACATCGCAGCACCATACGCTGCAAAAAAAACGCAACCCGATTGACAGACCACTTCCTTGAAAAAGGTCACACTCCGAATGATATGTTCTGGACTGTCATTGAGCAAATCACTCCAGGACCTAACATACAGAAACGCCTGTATGAGAAAGAACAAAGATGGGTGTATAGACTGTCCACCAACAAATATGGTTTGAATGATAATATTTCCTGGGCCTCTGTACTTTCCTAAAGTGCCAAAACCTTTTTTCTGCAGAAAATCCCCCACTGTGATGGAATTTTGATGAACAATAACTGCTCTCCTGAACAGTATGGAAAAGAATATATTACCCTCAAACCCTGCATTCCAATTAAATTGTATTCACTCAATCCCCAGAATGCATTTGAACCCCTTTGACTATTTTCTATTATGGGTTCACTGTGACTCCAAACACGGAGCCTCTTTTTGTCCCTAACGAAATCTTTTTTCCCCATTCCTTAAGAATTGTTTAAGTCACACCCGAGGTGCAACCGTCAATACATTTTATTTCCCCCATCTTAGCCCCTTGTTAATCTAAACAGACGGCTCGTTCCCACTCCGCTTCACGGAGTCTTTTGTTTACAGCTTGTCCCCCTGGCAACCCGACGCGCGTAAGACGTTCACGTGGCCACGTGACGTCATGACGCGATGCCGGCCTGCCACGCCCTCCACGCCGGCAATGGCGGCTGCCTTTAACTCGGGCGCTGCACTTCTGTCCCACACGGGAGCGCGGAGGGGCTGAGTAGGTTAAATGCCTTTTTCTGAGCAGAAAAACTGTAAGTAGACCCTAGACTTTTGGAAACGCTTCTGTTTCCGGACCTCCTTCACCAAAATAGAAGGAAACTTATGGTGTTCTGATACTTTTTTCTATCCCCATTTCCCTTTAACTCTACAGAATACGTTTTGCGCTCTGTTGCCTCTCCCCTCAAAACCCCGTGCAGCGAGCATTTCTCCATTACGGAGTGAGCATATTTTTGGCAATATATGTGTTAAGTGTTGTTTGTCTTGTGTTTTATGTGACTCTGGATCAAGTTGACATATTATCACGTCGGTAATCCCTGGCACTAATCATACAGAATCATGACTTAGGCACGCACAATCTAGCTTGTGTAAGACTGGCTTAAAATATAGAATTATATGTGCGTTTTCACCCTCACACCCATATTGATAGGTGTGTCCCCTCAGGAACAATTAGCTCCTATCTAGAATTTATGCTGATACACCACACTATGGATACTTCGCATTAATTGAATGTGGAATGACTCAGAGATAGAGCGGACTACGTCACTTCACTACGTTACAGGCATGTAAAGAATCTTTGTGATTTATAATCCTCTCTTTTCTTCCTAGGTTTTTGCAATTTTATTGTAACCACCTTTGGGTTGCAATTTATTTTTACCCACTTAGCAATTTCGCTATTTAGGGTCCTGAAAGGGTTGCAGGTATGGCAGGGTGTTAGTGTACCTTGACCACCCAACTCCTTTTACATCCTTTTGGTCCTGAAGAAAAACCGGTAACTCCCACTCTGGTTTGAAACATGTAGACCTACACATACTATGGATACACTAGGTCCTATTAAAGCCTTTATTGTATCAACACACACTGTTTTTAATATTGTCCAGTAGCCTTGGAATAAATAATATTTGATAAGTCATACCAGGACAATTTTTAACTCACTGACTTTTTTCCTTTTTTCACATTCATCACTCACATACCCGCTCCACTGTATTTCAGGTGTCGCAGCACACCTTGGCGGCACTCGGCTGTCAAGGTGGCCCCGATGATGAAGCATGTCACCGACCAGGTCGGTGAGTGAGGGGTTCCTAAAAAAAGAAGGACTTCTTCTTTCACACTAGTGTCTCATTCCACCAATATCGGCTGCGTAGCCTTATCTTTGGTGGTACTCCTCAATTTGTTATATAGCTACCTAACCAGGGGAACGGGAGTACCCTTCCGTCCACTCAAGTGGATAAAATCCCTTTGCTCTCTATACCTTGTTATATATTTATCCTTCTACACAGACACCATCACCGGCTTCATTGCACCCCACACCATTGCTTCCATGGACTACATACTCATCGGAGACCTAAACTTTCACCTCGACAACCACAGCGACCCCAACTCCACCACACTCCGGGACAACCTTGCCAACATCAAACTGAAACAACTCATCATTGCGCCAACCCACAAGGTAGGACACATCCTCAACCCCATCTTCGCAGGAGGAAACACCGTCCTCTTCAGCCACACCACGCAACCCCCATGGACCGACCAACACTGCATACACTTCCTCGTCGACAAACCCAAGCCGCCCACACCCACCCCTCGCCCCTCCACGAAGGAACTGGAGCAGAGTCACAGAGGAGCAGCTTAACTCCACCCTCACCCATGATACCCCCACCACGACAACTGATGCCAACCTCACTGCCAGGGAACTTCACACTTGGATCTCCAACGGAGCAAACAAGATCGTACCGCTACGGAACTCTGACAGACAGCGACCCAGGATAGCTGCCTGGTTCACTATCGACGTACAAGAAGCCAGACGCACCTGAAGATGCCTCAAGAAGAATTGGAGACACAACAAGACACCTGTAATCCACTCCACCTACAGGAACACCATGGCAGAATATCACCAACGCATCAGAACCACCAAAAGGACCTTCATCCACAACATAATCCTCGCCAACTCCAGCAACTCCAAGGGACTCTTCAGCACCATCAGAGCATTCACCGGGCCCCCCAGTGAAGCCACGGACATCTCCCCTTCGCAGGACCTCTGCAACAAACTCAGATCTTTCTTCCACCTGAAGATCAAAAACCTCTAAGACAACTTCAACGACCTAACACCTGACTCCGCAACTATCCTGCCCTCCGGCAACACCAGCCAGCCCACCATCTCCTCCTGCTCACCGATGATGACCGAAGAGAAGGCATCCACTTGGGGGCCCTCACTGACCCCTGCCCACCGCATATCTACCACAGACCCGCCACCGCGCCAGAACTACGACGCAACATAAACACCACCTTTGAGACCGGCACTTTCCCCGATGATTGGAAATGCTTAGAAGTCAGACCCCTGCTCAAGAAGCCCTGATCCTACTCGACCTGTCAGCAGCGTTCCAACACCGTATCTCACTGCACACTCACCGCCAGACTATAAGATGCTGGCATACAAGGAACCGCCCTCCACTGGATCCGTTGGTTTCTCACCGACAGAAGCCAAAGGATCAGACTGTTACCTTTTCTCTCCAAACCCAGAGAAATCAAATGCGGAGTGCCCCAGGGATCATCTCTCAGCCCAACACTCTTCAACATATACATGGCCCCCCTCAATGCCATCTTCAGACAGCACGGCCTCAGCATAGTATCCTACGCCGACAACACCCAGCTCATCCTCTCCCTCACCAAAGACCCCACCACCACCAGACTCAACTTCCAGGAAAGAATGCAGAACGTCGTTATCATTCTGGATGAGCAACAGCTGTCAGAAGCTCAACTCGGAGAAAACAGAAGTCCTCATTCTCAGAACCACCCCATCAGCATGCAAGGACATCTGGTGGCCCACCACCCTCGGCAGCTCCCAGACCCCCACGTACCACGCCATAAACCTCTGCATTGTACTCGACTCCTCCCTCTCCATGAACCGACAGGTCAACACCGTCACCTCCAGCTGCTACAATACCCTCCTCATCCGCCGTAAGACGTTCAAATGGATTCCCCCCGATTCAAGGAAGACAGTCACACACACTCATAAATAGCAGACTAGACTACGGAAACACCCTCTACACCGGCATAAACAAGTCTCTACTCCACAAGCTCCAAACAATACAGAACACCGCCGCCAGACTCAACATTGGCATGCCCGACACAAACACATTAGCCAACACCTTCGGGATCTCCACTAGCTCTTCATTGAGAAGAGAGCCACCTTCAAAATACTCAGCCATGCCTATAAATACCTCCACAACACCGGATCCCAATACCTCAATGATAGAATCACCTTCCAAGAACCCAAAAGAGACCTCCAATCCACTATCCCCACCCTCATCGAGTTCCCCGCACCTGCAGAGCTGAAGCAGGGGGAAGAGCTTTCTCCTACATCGTGGCCAAGAACGAGAACGAGAATGAGGTCCCGATTAACATCATACGCGCCCCATCCCTGAACACCTTCAGGAAAGCGCTCAAGACCTGGATCTTCGGCTGAACACATCTGCGGACCCCCCACCCCAGCCCCTTGAGACCCTCACGGGTGAGTAGCGGGCTTACAATCTCCCTGATTGCCTGATTGATATACAATGAAGACATAGTTGTATGTAGTCATGTAATATATTTATCCTATGCAACTAACAACCTTTGACAAAGCCAATAGTCCTGGCTTGTTCTAGGTGTAATGTTACTTATGTGGACGCAATAACTGAAGCAGCCAAATACCAGTCGGGCGGCACATTATGCTGAGCACAGAATGTTTGCATAAATGTTTTAAGCCACGACCTTAATTATATCGACCACGCCCCTCTTTGAGAGACCCCCAGTTTTTTCATCCTACTTAAAGCCCTGCATAATAGCAATAGTTTAGCTTCTATCTGAAACCCTACACCGCTGTCAATAAATATGCTGAGTTACTTTAAGTGCATCTGGGAATGCACTCTGAATTCAGACAACTCACTCCTCATTCTCGCCCATCACTTTCACGCTCACCCTGCACTCACAGCAATCACAATGCACTCACAGTGATCACTCTACACTCACAATGCAGTTGCGCTGTTCACCCTGTACCTCACCCTGCAGTCACTTGATCACACTACTCACCCTGGACGCATGTGACACTTCACTCACCTGTCCCCCTCACTGCTTAATCTGCAATCTCACTCTAACAAGCCCATCATTAACCATGCATTCATTCGTCCCACTCTGCACCTACATCCGCACCCAAATTCATATGGTCACCTCACTCACCATGCAGTCACTCCTCTTACCCTACTCTCACACTGTTGCATCCCTCACAGTGCCCTCACATGAGCACTCCTGCCACCCAGATCAGTTGACTGGGGGTGAGTGTTTGATTTGCTCAAAAGCTCCGTCCATCATCCCCTTTGGTATCGTTTCACTCCTGAAACCCACACAGCGTAGAGGGGTAATGTGTCTGCCACAAAGAACGTGTACCATGCAGATCACAGAACTGAGTGCTAGTAAACTATGAGTAGTGCTATAAAAAATGAATTGTTTGTCAGAATGGTGCTATAGAGAGATGAGGTGCATTGTTGATGAATGGTACTAAGGGAATTCATAGAGAAGGAGGAAATGGGGCAGGGACGCCAAAAAAGGCTGTTGCACCATGTACGGCTAGGGCCAGCCCTGGCTAGGAGTGTTAGACCTCCTCCCCCCCCCCCCCCCTCACCCCCCTCCCAGGAAGTTCGGGTCTAGTTGTGCCCACAGTGCCCTTGACTGTCCACAAACTAAACTGTTTGCAATATTTGTGAAGGATACCCTTTTGCGGTAGGCGGACGCGTATTTTAATTAATTTTATTGCAATTCACTTCTGCATGCCACAGAAAAGAACTGTCTATACCTATTTATAACGATCTAGGTAGACCAACTACTGCAACACCGCCATGTTACCTCGTGTGGGTCTTACAGAGATATCAGAACACCACGAGATGGCGGCGCTGCGATGAAACAAATGCATCTGAAATATGTAATTTCTTTCATGGGAACTGTGTGTGTAAAGGAGAAGAGGTCTGGTCACCCTATGGCAGATAACGATTTCTCCATAGTCTGAATGAGGCACATTAGAGAGCTACAGACAAAGGCTTGGCAGCGGCTCTTTGAAGTCACAGGAAGGGAGAGAAAGGGTTAGATTTTATAGCACATCAAAGGGATTGCCACTGCTGGCAGCTGAGATAAGACGAAATATTGCCTTTTCAATGAACTTGATGGTGCATGAGAAATTCAGATAAGAAAGTAACATTCTCAAAAGATTAACATGCACATGATTGTCTGAATGACCCTGAAGAAGGGCAATATCAAAAGCAAAATCTACTGATTGATTAATAAGGCTGGGTGTGTGCAATCTTTTGTATGGAAAGCAAGCCGGTAGCAGGTAAACGCGTTGACTAATGAGAGGACCAAACTGGGCTTCCTGAGAAGACAGGACACTTCGTTTGCTCGTGTCGTTGCGTATTAAAATGACACGTGACTGTCACACTTCAATCGTATTCAAATAATTGGCGACTGCCTCATTTCAGAATGATATTTGCATTTCTGTCTCTATTCATTCATATCAAAGCTCTGAGCTGGCCCTGTGGATGGGTCCCTCTTGCAGAAATACAGCTGATAAATAAATGGAGCTAGGTTAATCTCCGTTTAATGACAGTAAATGGTGCAGTTAATGTTGATCATGAAAAAAAAGGAATACCAAATAGTTGGATGGGCTTCTGCATGGCCTCTGTTTCCTTATTCACCCTATATACTAATCCATATCTCTGGCGCCTAGAGTCGTTTTATACGTTATAGGCCATGGAAGCGTATTCGTTCATTTACTCATTCATTTGATGCCCAGCCTTGCCTTATCATGATTTAATATTTCTTTTCATGATGTTTTTTTGTGCTCTATACTCCTTCCCTTTATCCAAGTTGTGGCCCATATTTATTTGTTCAGGTGCTCACACGATTCATGGTGATGCTTCACTGCGCAAACAGCAGCCTTAATCAACTTTCACGAGAAAAAAATCTTTCTGTGCTGAAAGTTGATATGAGCATGAAGCCCAAACCCCATATGTGGCACGAAGCACCGTCCCTTCCTGTATTCTATTCACACCAGTGCTTAATTTGAGTAGTGGTTGCCGGCAGCGGCCACCAGCACTCATATTTGCGGACTGGCACTTATCTTTCCTAAATGTAAAAATCAAGGACCCCTGAGTAGTAAATATTTTTCAATTCCTAGGACAGGGAAATAGAATTCATGTGAGAAATAACTCCTAGGCAATTTGAATAAGTCATGTACATATATATTTCAACTCATTGATCCATACCGATAAGACTATAAGGACTATCTTTCCTAATAAAGTCATATGTAAGTTGATATCTATTTATATACCAGCATTTGAATGTATCGTTGTTGCTATAAGACATTCCTCGTTTTTTATTGAAATCAAAACCTTTATTACAGATAAACACTGAGGAATTTTAGGAATCTGTTCTAAACCTCTCCTGTCCGTTAAGATTGGGGCTCTACTTGTATAGTATATGAAGTAAGTCCTAATGTATTGCCATGAAATATCTATGTTTAGGACATTTGACCTATGTTTTCCTACTTTTGTCTTTCTTACTATAATCATTTTATTCATGTTCTTCGTTATGATACGAGCACTCAGATACTAGTACCCTCTACATGGAAGGAGGTACTTCATTGTATATTTTATAAAATGAATTTGTATGCAGGGAATTTTTGGTAACTTGGATTATGGATATGTGCTACATTCAAAATGTTATTAGCCATAGGGCAGAAATATCATCGTTTTTTAAGATGTTTCTTTTATTTAAAAAAACACTAAGATACATTGTAAATGATATTTAGAATATGTAAGATATAGACACTACTGAATGTTGATATATTTATTATTGTTTTTAGGTTAATCAGTTGCTACTCCGGAAGAAAGCGTTTAGATTACGCTGAAACCCGCGTCCACAAAATTGATAAAGAATATAAAATTTGCCACTACTTTTAATTTATGTCTATCTTTTGATTGTACTTGATTGAAATGTTTTTGAAATGTATTTTACATTGTGTCATTAACACAATTTTTTAAACTAAAGTTTTTAACAAAACTATTAAAAGCCAATGTGTTTTACATAATTCTCGTTCTTTAATTTTCCCTGACCTATACATATATATGTACATGACTTATTCAAATTGCCCAGGAGTTATTTCTCACATGAACTTATCTTCCCTAATCATATATTATCTGAGAGCAATAGACAATAAATGCACAAAGGAAAGAAAGGGGGAAGAAAGACAGATAAACTGTTACAAAGAGAGAAAGCAGGAACCTGTAGAAGTTAGATAAATGGGCAGAGAATGCCTGTTAGTGGATTAAAGCAGCATGAGGCCGATTAAACACAAAGCAGCCGTGGTGCTTGGCACGCTGACGTTTAATAGTGCCGGTGGCAGGCTTCTGAGCAGAGCTTTAGGCACCCACACTTATTCCTTTACAAATTAACCACGCATACTCACTAGGCTTGATGTGGTGGCAACAGCATAAACTTGGTTAGCCCCACATTTTCCCTGATGCCTGTACGTGCATTTGGTCCCTGCTAATCAGGTCCCCAATGCCAGATCTCTTTCCAAAAGCACTGTACCACGATTGGTACAACTTCAGATACACTGGTAAGTCCCTAGTAAATGGTACCCTGGTACCTAGGGCATGGGTACTGAAGTGTCTCCTCTGGGGCTATAGCACCAGTTGTGCTACCTCAGGGCCCCCTCACCAAGGCTACACACTTTGCCACTGCAGGCTGTGTTTCTTGGTGCAGGAAAATCTGAAGAGGCAACATGGCAAACAGCCATGTGTGTGCCATGCCACCACTACATTGCATTAGATATAGGTGAGCCATCCCTACCGCAGGCCTTTACCCCTAAGGTAGGGTGCACTATACCATATGTGTGGGCACATCAGCATGAGCAGATATGCTGCTACAATGTCCAGTGCATTCTCTGACGTAAGTGAAGAGGGAAGCCATAAAGAGTACGTGGGCTGCATACTCATCATCACGAGGTTCCTAGCTCCATGATGGCTTCACTGGTTTCTAAGATGTTTGGTACCAAACGTCTTGACTTAATAAATCCTCACTTATGCGAGTGTTGGATTTATTAGTAGATTCAAACAGGAGACCCTTTTGGAGGGTACCCTGAAACCTAACCAAACACTAGTGTGGTCTCTGGTTGGATTCCACCAGCTTGACACCACCAGACCTGTTTCTGACTACCTTGGGTGAGAGCCAGCACTCTCAGAGGACAGAAACAATACCTGCTCTGGGCGTGGGTGTTTCACACCTCCTCCAGGACAGGATGACCTTCCCAGGCGGGAAGATTCAAAGGCGCTGCCACCTTTGAAATCCAACCCAGAAACCCCCAGATAGTCGGGGAGGCCAAGCTCCCTTTCCTGTTCTAGTTCTTGCAGGAGGCAATGTAGGAACATTAGTTAGATGAGAAGGATGGTCCCTCCTCCGCCTGCACCACCTTTAGGGCGGGACGGGGCAGGTGCGGTAAAGCCCTTGCCTGAAATTCCACCATCTTGAGATAGTGAGAAAACCTACACTCAGGGCTAGGGTAGTGCCTCTTCCCACAGGAAGTAGTCACTAGAGGTTATAGACACCCTAAAGGTAAGTAGCCCAATGGCTACTGCCTGTCTCCCCTTGTAATGCCCCTAAATTCAGTATTTAGGTGGCTCCCCAAAACCTTGATTTGAGATTCCATGGACGAAAAGAAGACACAGGAAGATGACGTGCTGCTGAACCAGGAACTGATCCCTGCTGCGGAAGAAACCCTGCCACCTGTGAAAGGACTCAAAAAACGTGGCCTGCCGTCCCTAGCTGAAACCTGTGCAGTCTCCAAGAAACCCAGAGATTACAGGGAGTACCTTGGCATGAGCTATCCTGTGAATACCAAGGGTCGTTAGACTGTCAAGCGTGTTGTTTAATTTGAATAAGGCGCATGTGACCATTTTTGCATTGCTTTTCATTTCATGTATATGCAAAGTTGGTCTGCCAGATTCAAATATCCAGGCACCCAGGTAGTTGTATGTTGAACACAGTCCAGCTTCTGTGAGCCCAGTTCCCATCTGGTTAATCTTTTTTTAAGTTATCTCCCAAAGAGCACTACTTTTTTTATTCCAGTTAGCCACAAGCTCATTTCTGAAATTGTACCTATTCAGGATGTTGAGCGCTTTTTGCAGACCAGTTTTTGAGTGGTCAAGCAGCACTAAAATGTCCACATTCTGCACATGTGGGATCCTCTTGTCGCCAATTGTTGGCATGACTAGGGTGCCTCCGGCTAGCGCCATACCCCGGTCTGCTGTATTGAATAGTATTGGGGCCAGCACACAGAGCTGTTTTAGTGCTCAGTCCATGTTAATCTTAGCAGTTGCTATCTCCCCTGAGAGTTTTACACCTACCCAGGTCTTGGGATATAGGGACATGATTGCTCGTAGCAGTTAATGTTATGTTATAAATTATTTAATCCGCACAGTTGCCCCCAACAGAGCGTCTCCGCGCTATGATTGCCTTAACCACCATAGGGGTGATAGGAGGAGAAAGGTGAATCAGAACTTTACCAGCAAGGTAAGGTTAAAAATTAAACAGATGAGGTTAGAGTCTAAACAGCCTCGTTTTAAGATTCTTCCTAATAATTTCTCAGCTCGTTGTTGTCTCAGATAGAGATGGTAGAGGGCTCCACAGTTTAGATGCCTGAAAGCCAAAGGAAGAGCCACCCAGACTGGTTCTTTTTACGATGGGTACCGTTGCCAGCACAGCGTTTGATGATTTAAGTTGTCTACTGGGTTGGTAGGGTTTGAGGAGTGGGAAAAGATAACAAGGGCCTTTGCCACTAAGGATCCTGTGGCAAAACCACATAGCCTTTAAGGAGATTGTTTTCCTCAAAGGTAACCAATGAAGATTGACAAGGGCATGGTCAATTGGTACTTCTGCACTCTTTGAAGTCTATCAAATCTGTTCTGAGTGGCTCCAATGTAAACTATGTTACAGTAGTCCAGTTGGCACATGACAAGACCTTGGATAACAATTTTCATGGCCGATATAGGCAGAAGATTCATAATTTTGGCCAGAATTTTAAGAGTGTCAAAACATTTTCCCATTGCACAGGAAACTTGTCTCTCAAAGGTAAGATTGGAGTTAAACAGAAAGCCTACGTTTTTTACTTTGAGCTTGGGATTTGGAGTTGGGCCAAGTTTTGTTGAACACCATTATGAGTACCAAACTGTAGGTTGTACCTCGACAAAGAGTGTCTCCATTTTGTTAGCATCCAGCTTAAGGCAGTTCATGTTCATCCATTCTGTGAGGTCCCTCTGGCAGGATATGAAATTGGGTGCGATCCCCTTCTCCTCCTGGAGAGAGTGACAATAAGCTGCATGTCATCCACCTAGGACACCATGGCGACATTGTGTTGCTTGATGACATCTGCCAGAGGGAGCATCTAGAGATTGAACAATGTAGGCCTCAAAATCGAGCCCTGGGCACCCACTGAGATAAGAGAAGTTCTTCCAAGTTGAAGGCAGTCTGCACCACTTGAAATGTGTGATTATGAAGAAAAGCGGCCAGCCACTTTAAAGCCAGGCCCCTGATACTGTAGCTTCCAAGGCGCTCTATTAGTAGGCCATGGGATACGGTATCAAATGCTGCACTAAGGTCAAGCATGATCAGGAGGGTGACTGTTTGGCCCCGATCAGCACATATTTTTAGAGACTCAGAGGCCAATAGTAAGGCTGATTCTGTGCTGTACTGAGAACGAAGTCCTGATTGTGAATCGTGAAGTATGTTATTTGAAACCATGAAACTAATCAGTTGAGCATTGATATGTTTCGTCACTACTTTTGAAAAAAAAAAGGAAGGGGCGAAATGGACCTGAAATATTCAGGTAGAGATGGCTCTAATGGAGGTTTTTTACAAAAAGGTTTTACAATCGCATGCTTCCACTTTGAGGGGACCATGCCAGTTGAGAAGGAGATATTGATCAAGTTGCTTAATCTGTGTAAGACCACCTCCATTCCCTAAAAAAGGATTCTCGGGGGTGCTGGGTCAGAAGGGGATCCAGATTTTATTTTGACTAGAAGGGTGCAAATTTCATTTTAAGAAGGAAAAGTGAGGACATTATCATGAACATCAAACCAGGCCTTTTGGCACTTGAATTCTCTTATGGTTGTAAGAAGTTGGCCTGATATGTGATGTCCACTATTCTAGTGGGCACCCTGTATCAGTCCAAACAACCCTTATGGTGATGGTTGTAAAGTCAACCTTATAGACCAGCTATCCTAGTGGTAGCATAGATAAAAGCAGTCTTAGGCTAAACTCAAGAGGGCATGTGAAGCCAGCTGTTTTACCATATGCAATCCCTTTAATACCAAATGAAAGGACACCACACAGGTTATATATTCAAAATATATGTATTTATTTCTAAATAAATCCTCTGAACTCTTTATGAGGGCAGAGGCACAGGTGCATAACAAGTAACTCAATATACCATACAATAAGTTGCACAATATGGATAGGCCCTGGTGGCCCGCTAAACCATATACTAAAATAGTGGTATAAGAACCACATCACAAATAGTTGAAAGGCCTAGGGCCTTGGGAATCACTGGGGCTACACTGGACTAACAGTAGTTAGGAAGCAGGAGGCCCACGGGATGCGGGTGCAGAGTCTAAATGCACACGCGTGCACACATAGAAGTCAAGGGGTGCGTAAAGTTAGAAAGTTAAAGATTTAGGAGTCTTCCGACTGGACTAGGAACTAACCACCTGAAACTAGGACACTAGGATAGTCAATCTTCACAGGAGCACCAAAGTACTCGCGTTACCTCACCCACAGGAAGCGGGTGCATAGGTCCCAAAGTGTGTAGGGTTTCGTCGTGGATTCCTATGGAGCCTTGGAGAAAAGATGCTGCTGCGACCAGGAGAGAAGAGTCTGGTTGGTTCCAAGGGTGGATCGAGGATGAGGAGTACCTGAAAGCAGAGGGGACAGAGTCTGGGTCACTAGCCAGTGACCAGGATGGAACTAGAAAGGAACCAGGCGATGTCGGGAAGCAATCAGGTGATGTCGTGAAGCTTGTCTCTGCTGCCACGTGGACCAGGAGGTGTCGACGACAACCAGGAGCTGTGCACGGACTGTCCCACAAAGATTCTCGCAGTCGGCGGTGGCGGCTTCCGGATTGGAGTCAACAAGCCTTGGCAAAGGCAACCCACGCAGGATTCGAAGAGGGCTTCTTACACAGGCCAGCAAGGACTGAGGGGCTTCTACTTCACAGGGAAGCAAGGGCCAGTCTGGAGCAACCAGACCAGCAGTGTAGATTTTGGGTTTCGTCGTCACAGAGGCCACTAGCCAACGGGCAAGTGACCAGACAGACGCATCAAGCAGGAAAATGCACAAGGGCCCCACCCAGCACTCGAAGAGTGTGGAGAGGTTATCTTTGGTGCAGTTGATGCTCGGGGCTTGGGCTTCCTAATCCCCAATGCACAACTTTGAGGGTGCCTCAGAAGTTGCACGGAAAGCAATTCGCTGGCTTTCCAAGATGGCCGGTCCCACGTCTCTCGTCGCCTCCACGGGTCCCAGCTTTGCTGTGGCTGTGGATCGGGCTGTTGGATGTCTGGAAGTCTGGGTCTGTGTTCAGGCTCCTTGTGTGCCCCAGGCAGTGTCTCATTTCATTCAGCCCTCCCTGCCCCAATACACTATAGCCTGTCTGGGATGGTGCTAGCACCTCCCTGTGACAGGAAACCTATTGTCCAAGCCTCCCTCGCTGGAAGGACTCCCAGCAGCAGGAGGTCAGACTTGTGTCTGTAGCAGCAGCATCCATTTTGTGATGCTGAGGCTCTAGTTAACTTTAACCGGGATTAATGGAAGTAACATGTCGTCTCCCTCTAGAAGGGAGAATGCTACCCCCATCGCCAGGACTGGTGAGGGGGTAGTATTCCAAAGAGTATGACACCTTACACGACATGTTTTGATGAGGCCAAACCAGAGTTAGCATTTAACCGCAAGGTTCATAATGCACTTAAGAGTATATGGTATGGCAATATCCTGGAACAGCTATAAGGAATGGTTCCGAACGCTGCAGACAGGCTCAGCTCATGCTAGAGCACCATCTCAAATAAAACCAAGCACTCTGCCTTCAGGATTGTTAAGGCCTGCCATAGGAGTGACTTATAGGTGTATATGTGTCTAGATATAAGTTTAGACATAGGTATACTATATCTAAGCAAGGGGTGATTACACAACCTTGCCCCAGCTGAGTGATCAGCCAGTTGTGTCAGTTTGGATGGCCAACCAGGGGTGTCAAAAGATATGCTGCAGCCCCTGGTAAGCCTTGGGTGCACCTATGCCCTGGGTACCTATAGTACACTGTACAGGGACTCATACGAATGACCCAATATCTAATTAGTTATGTACCTAGGGTATATGGAGTCCATTTTACAGAGAGAGCAGATAGCCTGGGGCGCTGATTAGCAGGATCCCAGGCCAATTAAGTCAAAAACCAGCTAAACACAAGGCAAAAAATCTGGGGTAACCATAGTCAGGTATCCACCTTCCTACACAACCCCCCCCAAACGAAAAGAGATGACGGCTATCCATGACCAGGTAAGGCTATATTGCCTAAGTGGCCATATAAGGAAGTACCTGCACTAGCATGGTTACCCCCTGTCTCATGGTCCACTAAGCAATCCCTCACCCTAGGGGTATCAGAGGGTCTCCACCATAGGGAATCTCTACCTGTGGTGTGTTTTGGCAAAGTAAAAGGCTGGTGTTGAGATGGAGTACTGAAGTGAGGCCCCACTAATGCAGGGTTCAACTTCCTCCAATCACTATCCACCATACATGCCTTTCTTTCCATGACTGAGTTGCACTGGGCTCTCAGGGTCACCCTCTGGCTGCCTATAGCTGGAGGCTGGGTCCCTGTTGTTGGCTTACTGGAGGGACAGGTCAGGTTTGGGGCCTTTGGGTCCCATGTTTGGCTGTGCCCACCAGTGTCCATCTGGGGGAGGTTCCTAACTAGGTGTAAGGGAGATCCCTCAGGAGTTTCTGAAGTTTTCACCTTGCTAGGGCTGCTAGCTTTCGTGCCCCTACTCTGCTGATGGGGGTGTTCTTGTGGACAGGGGGCCCCTTGGGGTCCACCGGCCTCCCTGACCTCTACAGCCCTGGGCTGACTGAGGCAGGGTAGAGAGGGGCAGGTTACCTGCTCCAGTCAGGGTCCCACCTAGGAAGGGTCCACTGACATCAGAGGCTCTGTCAGACCATGCCTGGCTACCTCTGGGGCAGTTTCTTCACAAGGGGTACGGTCAGTTCCCTGAGAAGGCTGACTCTCACCTAATGTCTGGTGGGAGGGAGACTTTTCCTCCTCCCCATTACTCTCTGTCTGAGTGGAGTGATCCATAGTTTCAGGCTCCACAACACTAAAATCTGTTTGAGTTTGGGCTGTGACCATCACAGCCCTACCAACCTTTTCAGGAAGGAACTCTGTTTGGGTGTGGGCTGTGACCATCACAGCCCTGCCAACCTTTTCAGGGAAGTCAGCCTGAGCTTGGGATGTGACCATCAGAGCCCTTCCAACCTCTTTAGGAAGGAATTCTGCTTGAGCCGGGGCTGTGGCCATCACAGCCCCTCTAACCTTTTCTGGAAGGCCTACCATTTTGGAATGGGTTTCTTGTTCTACCCCAGCCAAGGCTGAGATCTCTAGATCAATTCCCAGTAGAAAATCTACAGGCAAGTTTGTAGACACTGCCACTCTCTTGGGGCCAGTGACACCTCCCCAGCTGAGATTTACTACTGCCATGGGATGATCTTTCTGCACTCCATCAATGTTGGTCACCTGATAGGTGAACCCAGGTAAACGTTGTCCTGAGGGGACTAGACTGTCAGTCACCATAGTGATGCTAGCCCCTGTGTCTCTGTAGGCTTCAACTTTCTGGACATTGATGTGGGGCTCCTGTCTGTACTTGCCCAAAGTGTTGGGACAAGCAGTGAAGTTGGCAAACCCCATGCCCTCTTCACAGACAAGAGTAGCTATGTTAGGGGACCTGGTTAGGCTAGAGTCCACCTCAGTTCCCAAATAAGCCCAGCCAAATTCTTGGGGGCACTCCCACCACCTGGGGGATTACCACTAACAGTAACAGGAGGTCTGGGAGTATTACTTGGGGGAATGTTTTCCTTATTGTTGGCCATTGGGCAACAGCTGTCAGTTTTCCAGTGGCCAGACTGTTTACAGTAACCCTGGGCGAAGCACTACGCTACGCTCACGTAGTTTGCGAAGTTTGCGCAACTTCGCACTACACGAGCTGCACGTAGCACTGTGCGAACATGCGTAGTGCAGCGTAGCGTAGTGCAGCGGTCGTTTTTTGCTTCTTCGCGGTCCTCAACGTCATATTCGCGACCAGGAGCAAGCAAAATGACATCCCGGTGAGATTCTCAACGCGGGGAAGTCAGGTTTCTCATTGCGAGTGGTTGCGCATGCTTGCGACCGCTCGCGATGAGAAACTACCAGTTCGCGTTGAGAAAGCTGCTGCTCGAGTAAAAATCTACTCGAGCAGCAGAAAACTACAGCTCGCACTGTGCAAGATGCCATTTTCAATGATTGCACAGTGCCGGATGCTTGTCCGCACTTTGCAATAATTGAAAACGCATCTTGCACAGTGCGAACATGCTACTACGCAGCTCGCGTAGTGCTACGTGAAGTTTGCATAGTGCGAAGTGCACTTTGCGTGGCTTCGCCTAGCGCTACTTTGCGAACTACGTCCACCCTTAGTTTACAGACATGGCAATAAGGTTTCTTTTGGTTAGAGGAAGTGTTTTGGGACCCACCCCCACCATTGGAGTTTTGGGGCCCTGTGGAGGACTTGTCTTTTGATTTATCCCCACCTTTCTCTTGAGGCTTGGTAGAATCTTTCTTCTAGTCACCACCCTGATTTTTAGGCCTAATCCTGGTTCTCACCCATTTGTCTGCCCTCTTACCCAATTCTTGTGGAGCGGTCAGATCTGAGTCCACCAGGTGCTGGTGTAGAAGCTGGTTTTGACAATTACTAAGGATCTGCTCCCTCATAATCAAATTATACAATCCTGTAAAGTCCTGTACTTTGCTGCCCAATAACCAGCCCTCCAGAGCCTTAGTAGCACAATCTACAAAATCAGTCCAGTCCTGAGTCTGTGTCTTCTGGGTATCCCTGAACATCAACCTGTACTGTTCAGTGGTTAAGCCAAACCCATCAATCAGAGCACTCTTCAGGACAGTGTAATTGTTAGCATCCTCATAACTAACTGTGAGGAGCTTATCTCTCCCTTTTTCGGAAAAGGAGAGCCACAAGATTGCTGCCCACTGACTTTGGGGTACCTGCTGTACTTTGCAAGCCCTCTCCAAAGCAGTTATCCATTTCTGGATGTCATCCCCATCTTTGTAGGGGGGCACAATTTTACTCAGGTGTCTGACATCAGTAAATCTCTCCCACCAGGCTATCTCATTCAGCATTTAGATCGATCTAAAGGGAAAGGAGGGGGAATCGCCATTATTTACAGGGACCATCTGTCCTGCCATTTTCAGGGCAGCCCACTCATTGACTGCGAAAATGTTCTATTTATTATTCAAGTCTCCCCATGTAAATCTCTCTTGGGACTTCTTATTTACCGCCCGCCGGGCCCAATAGGACAATTCTATGGCTCACTCCTGGAACAGTCAGGCATATTGGCCGCCACCCACTCTAGCTTTATGATTTTAGGGGATCTTAACATCCACTTCGATAAGGGCGAAGATAAACTAGCCTCTGATCTGCTTCCAGACCTTGAAACTCACCAGCTCAAGCTGGAAAGTCGGTGTCCCACCCATATGCTAAGGCACCTTTTGGACCCTATATTTTCCAACATCACTGACCTTACAATCTTAGGTCCTACCCCGTTACCATGGTCTGACCACTTCCTAATAATGCTGAACTGGCGATTTTCCATCCTCGCCCGCCCCAGACCACCATCCAGTAAACTTACACGCTCCTGGGCTAAATTATACCCAGAAAAATGGAAGTATAACTTGGAGCTCTCCTCTCCATCCTTAGCCCCGGATCCTGCATTAGCTGACGCAGGGTTCTCTAAATGGATTGGAGAGACGCTGGATAAGACTCTCCCAAAAAAATCCACCTGCAAACCACGATATAAAATCACCTCGCCCTGGTTCACCGAGGAAGTGCGTCTCGTAAAAAAGCTTTGTAAAAAAACTGAAAGAGAATGGAGGAAATACTTTGACCCCATCAAAAAGCTAGAATATAAACTCATGATCCTTAAATACAAAAAAGCCCTCAAAGCGGCACAGTCCAACTACTTCGAAGAAAAAATTAGGCTATCTGCCAATTCTTCTAGGGAGACCTTCCAAATTGCAAAACAACTCCTAAAAACTCCCGATCCTCCTTCCCCCGTGGAACCCTCGGTTAGCCGGTGTAACGAACTAGCCGAGTTTTTTTATTCCAATGTTAAAAAAATTCTTAACTCCCTCCCCGCACAATCACCGGACAAATCACCCCCTCACGACCTACCCAGACCAACACCCCAAACCCTGGAGCCCCAGCTGAATCGGTTCCCCCCCACGACAGTAGAGACGCTATCCCCAATATTACACTCAATAAAAAGTGGATCCCCACTGGACCCCGCACCCTTCAACATCTTAAAATCAGTTGCCCCAACCATCCTGCCTCTCATGGTGAATCTGATGAACTCCTCGCTTTCCCATGGTACTGTTCCACCTAGCTGGAAAAAGGCAATTATTAAGGCACTGATCAAAAACCACACCTAGATCCCCTGGACTTAAGTAATTTTCGACCGATCTCCCTCCTACCTGGCGTCAGTAAGATCGCAGAAAAATACATAAATCACCAACTTTCCGACTATCTGGCAGTCAACGGCCTTCTTAAACCCTCACAGACTGGCTTTAGACCAGGCCAGAGTACGGAGACCGCGATGTTGGCGGTGGTCGAAGAGGCAAGAAAGATCATCAATTCAGGAGGATCAGTGGTAGTGATCCTCCTGAACCTCAGTGCGGCCTTCGACACCGTCAACCATTCCACACTGGTCCATAGGCTCAAGGAGTTGAGTATCTCAGGGCCTGCCCTATCCTGGCTGGAATCCTTTTTGAGGGACCGTTCCTTTCAGGTTCCGGATGGAAATTTCACCTCCAAGTCAACATCGATACACTGCGTGGTCCCTCAGGGCTCATCCCTGAGTCCGACCCTTTTTAATGTGTACCTGTCCCCCCTCGAAAGGATTGTCGCCCCATTTGGGATTAAGCTTTTAACCTATGCGGACGACACCCAGTTGGTGGTATCCCTTAATCAGCATGACCATTTTCCCACTGACCTTCACACTTGTCTTAGTGACATAACAAAATGGATGGACAGATCACACCTTAAGCTCAATAGCGAAAAGACTGAGATCATGGTCTGGGCAACCAGTCACACTTTCGCCCAGAGTCCTTGTGGCCTCCCTGTATGGGCACGCCCCCTATCCCTAAGCATGAAATCAAGAGCTTAGGGATCTGGCTGGACGAGGGTCTCAACTTTTCCACCCAAGCGAGGAAAACGGCTGGAACTTGCTATGGTCTTTAACGGACCTCTAGAAAAATCCTCCCTCTGCTCCCTGCAAAATCCCAAAAATTATTGATTCAGGGCCTTGTGATGTCCCGATTGGACTATGGAAATGCCCTGTATCTAGGGGCCCCTAACAAGGTGCTGGCAAAACTCCAGACTGTGAAAAACACGGCCGCCCGTCTTCTCACAGGGACACACAGCCGTTGATCAGCCAAACCAGCCCTCAAATCACTGCATTGGCTGCCCATCCAAGAAAGGGTGCATTTTAAAGCCCTTTGTACCACCCATAAAATTCTGCACAGAAAGGCCCCACCCATCCTAAAGGACCTTATTGCCCCCCACAAAACTATCAGAACACTTCGTTCTTCACTTTCAAATTTGGCATCAGTGCCCAGAATTAGGAAAGCCCGCTCTGGAGGCCGACTTTTCTCGTACAATGCTTCCAAACTGTGGAATGCACTCCCCCCAGACATCCGAGCCCAGCCCAACCTTCTTCCTTTTCGCAAGGCACTTAAGACTTGGTTGTTTCCTTAAACCCAATCCCCCTCTCAACCTCCTCTGATCTATCACTAGCGCTGGGACGCTCAACGGCAGCCATGCGCTATATAAATCTGTAAAATAAATAAATATTGTCATAGGACCTGTCTTTATCCTTAGGGATGTTGCTGCCACCAGTGTGTTGTGACCCACCCAATTTCTGTTCTCTAGCTAGGGCAAGCTTCTCTTTGGCAAGGGCAACTTCTAGTTCTTGCCTCTCAATCCTTAGATTAGCTTCCCTCATCCTAGCCTGATGTTCCCTCCTTTCAGGAGAGGTCATCCTTCTCTGAGCAAGGGTATTGGATCCCCTAGAGGCATTAGAGTGGTGGGACTCACCTGAGTGGGACCTTCTCCTCTCATACCCCTGGTTAAGTCTACTAATAGGTCTGTATGGGGCTAGCCCATTCTCAGCCCCATGTAGGCTTAGGTTAGCCTGGCTGAGTCTCCCAACTTGGACCTGGCTATCTTGGAAAACTTCTTCTTCAGATTCTTCCTCTTGTTCATCCCCTTCTTCACCTATGACAGTGGGGTCTGATGCATCATCTGTAGAGGGTAAGACCTCTTCTGCATGAACTGAGGGACCTTGTCTAGAGGCCTTCTCAGCATCAGCCCTCTCTAGGAGTTCTATTAGGTGGGGAATGGTAGGGTTGGAACCCTGTTTCAATCTCCTTGAGGTACACAAGTGTCTCATCTCTTGGAAGTTGAGCATTTCATATCTAGGGGGTGCCCTGGGAGGGTCACCCCCCCACCGGAAGAGTCATACTTGGCTCACCTGTGGTAGACATGATTATAGTGAGGTGTGGTGTGTGCACCTACCTACATTATGTGTTTCCTACTAGAACCTCTCTAGGAGTTGTATTCAGGGTGTGCAAGGCCCTTTGGTCTACAACAACTAAGTTCAGTAGAACTTATGTATTCTAAGTCTTGATATATGTACCTATGGTACCTAATGTGATCTTACAAATGATATCTCAAAGATTACACTTGGTAAAACAACAGCAAGTTCAAATCCCAACCGCTGCACACCAATGTGAGAAGTTGGCCTGATATGTGATGTCCACTATTCTAGTGGGTACCCTGTATCAGTCTAAACAACCCTTATGGTGATGGTTGTAAAGTCAACCTTATAGACCAGCTATCCTAGTGGTAGCATGGACAAAAGCAGTCTTAGGCTAAACTCAAGAGGGCATGTGAAGCCAGCTGTTTTACCATATGCAATCCCTTTAATACCAAGTGAAAGGACACCACACAGGTTATATATTCAAAATATATGTATTTATTTCTAAATCAATCCTCTGAACTCTTTAAGAGGGCAGAGGCACAAGCGCATAACAAGTAACTCAATATAACATACAATAAGTTGCACAATATGGATAGGCCCTGGTGGTCCGCTAAACCATATACTAAAAGAGTGGTAAAAGAACCACGTCACGAACAATTGAAATGCCTAGGGCCTTGAGAATAGCTGGGGCTACACTGGACTAACAGTAGTTAGGAAGCAGGAGGCCCAAGGGATGCGGGTGCAGAGTCTAAATGCACACGCGTGCACACATAGAAGTCAATGGGTGCGTAAAGTTAGAAAGTTAAAGATTTAGGAGTCTTCCGACTGGACTAGGAACTAACCACCTGAAACTAGGACATTAGGATAGTCAATCTTCACAGGAGCACCCCAAGTACTCGCGTTACCTCACCCACAGGAAGCGGGTGCATAGGTCCCAAAGTGAGTTGGGTTTTGTCGTGGATTCCTACGGAGCTTTGGAGAAAAGATGCTGCGGCGACCAGGAGAGAAGAGTCAGGTTGGATCCAAGGGCGGATTGAGGATGAGGAGTACCTGAAAGCAGAGGGGACAGAGTCTGGGTCACTAGCCAGTGACCAGGATGGAACCAGGAAGGAACCAGGCGATGTCAGGAAGCAATTCGCTGGCTTTCCTAGATGGTCGTTGCCACGTCTCTCGTCGCCTCCACGGGTCCCAGCTTTGCTGTGGCTATGGATTTGGCTGTTGGATGTCTGGAAGTCTGGGTCTTGTCAGGCTCTGTGTTCGGGCTCTGGCAGGAGCAACGACAAAGCAAACTGTTGAGCGCTTGATGGTGCCTGCTTGCACAGGGTGGTCACTCCTTGACCACAAGGGAGATTCTTCAGTCTTCTACGTCGAGTAGGATGTTGAAGGTCCAGAGTTTCATATCAGAGTTTCAGTCAGGATAAATCTAAAGTCTTGGGACTCAGCTCCTACCTATATACCAAATCTAGGGGCTGGATTACCTGCTAGGTCCCTCCTATGGGTGGCACCCAGGAAGGGGGTGGTTACACCCCTTTCCCTTTGTCCAGTTTCGCACCAGAGCTGGGGCTGGAGAGCCCCAGCATCAGTTTGAACTGGACTATGCATGGGAAACCTTGTGTGCCCCAGGCAGTGTCTCATTTCATTCAGCCCTCCCTGCCCCAATACACTATAGCCTGTCTGGGGTGGTGCTAGCACCTCCCTGTGACATTAAACCTATTGTCCAAGCCTCCCTTGCTGGAAGGATTCCCAGCAGCAGGAGGTCAGACTTGTGTCTGTAGCAGCAGCATCCATTTTGTGATGCTGAGGCTCTGGTTAACTTTAATTGGGATTAATGGAAGTAACATGTCTTCTCCCTCTAGAAGGGTGGAATGCCACCCCCGTTGCCAGGACTGGCGAGGGGATAGTATTTCAAAGCGTATGACACCTTACACGACATGTTTTGATAAAGCCAAACCAGAGTTAGCATTTAACCGCGAGGTTCATAATGCACTTAAGAGTATATGGTATGGCAATATCCTAGAACAGCTATAAGGACATGGTTCCGAACGCTGCAGACAGGCTCAGATCATGCTGGAGCACCATCTCACATAAAACCAAGCACTCTGCCTTCAGGATTGTTAAGGCCTGCCATAGGAGTGACTTATAGGTGTATATGTGTCTAGATATAAGTTTAGACATAGGTATACTATATCTAAGCAAGGGGTGATTACACGACCTTGCCCCAGCTGAGTGATCAGCCAGTTGTGTCAGATTGGATGGCCAGCCAGGGGTGGCAAAAGATATGCTGCAGCCCCTGGTAAGCTTTGGGTGCACCTATGCCCTGGGTACCTATAGTACACTGTACAGGGACTCATAAGAGTGACCCAATATCCAATTAGGTATGTACCTAGGGTATATGGAGTCCATTTTACAGAGAGAGCAGATATCCTGGGGCCCTGATTAGCAGGATTCCAGGCCAACTAAGTCGAAAACCAGCTAAACACAAGGCAAAAAATCTGGGGTAACCATCGTCAGGTATCCACCTTCCTACAATGGTCTCAGGGAAAGAGTCGTAAATCGTGGCAACTATGTCAGAAAAAATTTGGATATCAGCTGAGTACTCTGTAAAGATCGGACTATGTGTGCAGATACACATTCTAGAGAAAAGGATTTCACAATTTGCAAGAGTTCTTTTGAGGAGTTAGAGGAGGACTCAATCTTATGCGCATAGAAGTTGCTATTCGCAGAGCAGATGAGCTTGTGATATTCCTTCAGAGCCGAGGAATAGGTGACTTTACTGTTGATGTTGTAGTTCTTACGCCAAAATCGTTCAAGGCGTTTACAAGATTTCTTTCTTAACAGGAGCTCCTCATTGAACCATTCTGCAGATGGTTTGGAGCGAGTGGTGCAGTGTTCCCTAAAACAGCAATTATATCAAGGACCCCGGTAATCTAGTCTACCAGAAGATGGTTGACAGGCTCAATATTATTGTTGGGCTCAGGGTCTTCAGTCAAAAGTGCAGTGGTGAGGGTCTCATGAGTGATCATAGCCCAATTTAGACTTAGCACACTCCTTATGGGTTACAATGGTCCCAGCCAGGGGAAATGTGAATGGGATGATAGAGTAGTCCCACCAAATGACCGGGATTGGGTGTTCGGACACAAGTGAAATAGAGTTGGAAAAAAATGGATCAAATAAATGGCCATGAATGTGGGTGGGGTCGGTCACATGTTGAAACATCTTAAGGATCGCTAAGTCCGCGACAGGTAATATCGTCAAAATGAAGGTTCAGATCACCAATGATTATTGGGTTAGAATCAATCAAAAAAATTGGAGACCTAGAGAATACAAGGGTCCAGCATACATGCTTCACTGTTCATTCTCAAAAGAAAAAGGTATGCTGTTCCGAAAGGGGACAAAGGGAGTAGGTCAGAGAAAAGGAGCCACCACGAGGGGAGTAGTTCCTTTTTGGAAATGGGACCCTCACATAGCCTTGCTGGAGTCTTGCTTCATCATCAGGCTTGCTCCTTGTCAGACTGGTCGCTGGAATGCCTGACTGGCAGCCTCAAGGGGGCTCTTTATTGGAGATCTTTTTCCAAAGCTATGATGTGAAGTGCAAGTTAACAGCCCTCTGTGTAGATTGAGGAAACGTAGGTGTCAATGTAGTGATTAGTGACTTAAAAAAGGCTAGGCAATTCTCAAATCAAATTTTAGTCTATGAGTTTGCCTTACTTATTGATGACCAGTAGGGACAATGATCCCTCATGACTTATAAGGTCAACATGTTTCATGCTGTCAATTAGTCAAGATGTGATCTAGGGCTATTCATCAGGACCAGACACATTTATAACTAATCTAGCGGGGTCTGGGACCAAGGATGCAACAAGTAGTGTCAAAACACAAAGTAACCTATAAGTGCACCTGCAGAATGTAAAATCCCTGACCTGGGGCAGGAAGATATGAAAAGAAATCATAAAATAGCACCATGCAGAGCAGTCTTGTATAGTACGTGTAGAGGCATGCAATACTAGCATGCGTGAATTTGAGATTTGTAACAAGTAGTGATAGGAACCAAGTTAGACAATCATGTGACACATACATAAAAACATATAGGTGGTGGTTTCATACACTGTGGTCAAAAGAGGGAAAACACTCACCAAATGAGGGTGATATTATCCCCTCTTTGAGAGACACACTGAGAGAAACGCTAAAATGTTAAGCGTGCGGTTGGGAAGTAAAATTAAAATGTTGTAATTGAGCCCAGTGCAAGGAATAATAATCGCTGTTCACATGGTGGAAAGCCAAAGATCTAGTACTCACGTTATCCATTGGAGAACTTCACCAACAACTTACCCCTTCTCCTGTGCCTTGGGAGTGAGGACTTGGAGGAGGTCATTCGGTTTATAAACTCTCCATTCAGCCCTAATCGATGACAGGTGGTCCATATGAAGTGGTCAATTGATGCTCATAGGTCATCAGTGATGGACGGGGGATGGTGGGCACCATCTTGTAGTGTTTTAGGAGCCCATGTATCTCATGGATTGCTGCAAGCAATTAATGTGACAGGGTTGAAAATCACTGGAGCACTCCCTATGAGGGAATCCCATTGTGGAATGGCAGGTGGCGTGGCCTGGTTTATTGCTCATCAAAAAAGGTCAGCAGTGATGGGCTGGAGATCGTGGGCATCATCTTGTAGTGGGTTAGGAGCCCATCTATCACAGTCCTGGGAGAGTGCGCAACCTATCATAGGAAAAGAAGCCATAAAGGAGGGTATTGAAACCTAAGAAATTGTTATGTGCCCAATGTAACCCAATCTATGCCTAGGTAGATATACAACCTTTTACCTACTTTGTCCTTCTTTGCTCTGGATAACTGTTCTAGCACCGACCTTTTACTCAGTTATGTACTGAAATCAGTTTCCTGAAAATTATCCTCATCTATTACGCATGAGGATTCTTGGAAAAAGTCCCTGCCTATGATGTACATTACAGAATGAACATACTCTGTGTAAAAGCCATGGTCATGTTTATCCTACGGCGAAAAAACTGCTTTGCATAATTGCAGGTATTGTTCTAGGCTCATTTGCATAATCATGTTCACAACACATCAATTATGTAAGGAACCCTGAGGCCGTTTTATAGTATAAAAGAATCATACCAAGCCTAGATCAAGAGAGGAAAAAGCTTCTGCACGCATTTGGTGATGCATCGCACGCAATGTAATTATTTTTATTTATTTATTTGTTCACTTACCTCTGTTTGGCCATATTCCAGATTTTACTAACCCCCACCCCACATCGGCGCCAGGCAGCACTCCCACCACAGGCCACTACTGACGTACACTTTACAGATTCATAGCAAAACTGCACAGAAACTTAACACAGCTCGTGATGCGAACACTTACAATTCAACCTGCAAGGGTCACTCAAGCTTGTCAACCACAAGGGAGTGCGACAGAGATAAGCCTGAAAATGCTGAATGCAGTTATGGGGTGGATGTTCACTAGACGTGAGCAAAAGCCGTTTTGGATAGCACAGAAAATAGCACAGCTTGAAGCAGTATTTCCACATACAGGTCGGCAGGAAAAACACAGAATATTGACAATTTGCTTACCAATTCGAATAGCTCCCCCGATGGAGGATTGTACCACTTGGGGTACAGTCTTCGCTGCCGTTTATACCTGAACGCTTGGTACCCCCTCAATAGCAGTCCTACCAGAGGCATTGAAATAAATACAGAATGAGTATGGGGTGTAGTGTAGTTCCTATATTCCCAATAGGCTCTGTGCATTGGAATAATACATCCTATAGATTTGACGTAGGACTGAGGTCGACTAGGTCTCTATCGAATATATTAAACTTAATTGTGAGTGTCAGCTAGCTCAGAGGTCACTGGAAACTTTCTCGAATAAACAAGAAGGGATTAGTTTCTGACAACCGCATAAACATGACAACTTTGTTTCCCCAAGAATAAACGTATCTTCAGAGTCGTGGAAACAATAGATAGATATTTTACTCAGTCAATCGTGCATGCTTCGTTTCATCAGAGAAATAGAGAGATGAGCGTTTTCATTAAAAGGATTTATTGAAAAGTGTTCTTTCTCATGCAAGTAAAGTGAACTGCTACAATCGTAATGCAAGCTGCAAAATATAATGCATACAGCGAGAAGAGTATTATAAAATAATACTGTAAAAGCATGGTATGGTTTCTAAGCCATATAAAAGTACATACATAAATAACAATGGCTAAAAGTACTCAACTGGTGCTTCTAAAATACGCCTACCCCAATGTACCTAACCTAAGTCTAGTACGAGGGAAGAAGTAAGTGTGGTGTAGCATAGGTTTAGTTTATTTGCCAAGAATCTATCCAAGATTTCTCTAGGGTCTAATCAGCTCCATACCTTAGTTTAGAATGAAGGAGGTCTGGTATCTCTTGTTTCGGACTCGATTTTCCAACACCCCGCAAGGGGGAGCTTGGAAACACTGGAGCTGGATTCTCAGCAAGAGAAAGGACAGCCTCTCGATCAGTGCGCCAGCTGGAGGGTCGGCTTCTTTCAGCACGTGCTGTAGTGGGCAAGGAGATAGTCGAGCTGCTCCGAACCACCTGTCTTTGCTAGAGCAAATGAAGGCATATTTATACCTTGAAGGTGCCTGGTTTGACGTAAGGTTGCGCATAATAACGTCAGAAAAGAACCCCAAGGAAACGGTAGTTCTTTGAAAACTCCATGAGTTCTTGGACAAATCAAGTTCGAAAAATCTTTATTTCGATCACATGATCATAAAAGATATACATAACATCATAAAACAATTCATTTACAAATTAAGAACGCATTAAATAAGAACAGTGATCGTGGTTAATTAATATAATTGAGGTGTGCCAAAAATCAAGTCTATACTGAGTCACCAAGTCTCTTAATATAGCGTTTGCGGGCATACCACATTGACGTTAAAAATTTGGATAGTGCAAAAACCAGAATTGGGGCCAAATCAGTCTTTAGAACTCTATAGGCAGGCAAAAAAGTTCTGAATCCCATGTTTTTAAGTAAAGGAACGAGCCAGTACTTCCTACTCCTCTTATAGGCTGGACAAAAGAAGATCATGTGTGCATCGTTCTCTTTTACATGGGCACAAGCGGGACAGTTTTCTATAGAAGGGTGGGAGGACCATGTTGCTGTGAAAGATGCCAAGGGGAGGGTCCCATATCTCCATTGAAGGAATAATTTCCTGGTTATTGCCGGGGTCAGGGCATCTAGGACACTTTCCAGTTGATAAGAGTCTTTAATTTTTATGAACTGATCGGTTAGGGATCCATCTCGGATGCCATTGACGGATTGTAGCAGCATATGATCATTATATGCTCTCGATAGTACTTTTCTGGAGGTCCTAGTACTTGTGTTTCCTGGATCTGACCAGAGTTCAGGGAATCCAATTACCTCAAAAGTTCTCTTAATGTATTTTAGCCACGGTATTCTGGTGGCATTCGGCAACATTAAGAATTCCTGTAGCTCTGCTCTATAAGTACTGAGATCTGGGCTGCTCCATAGGCGTCTCCAGAATGCAAGCGGTTTGAGCCCCAGCTCCTCAGTTATAGGCCGGAGGCCCAGATCCAGCCTTAGAGGGAGAATTGGAGTGCTCAGTGGAAGAGCGGTCATCTGCCTCAGGAACTTGTTCTCAGTAGTGAGTAGTTTTGGTGATGGGATATGGCCCCACAGTTCGCCCCCATAAGTGACACCTCCCCGAGCCTGTGCCTTGTAAATTTGAAGGACGGGGGTGAGTGGCCGGTAGGGTGATTTATTCGCTAATCTCATTATGCCACCCGCCAACTGTGCCAGTTTAATGTTAGCTTTTAACTGATGGGGTAACCACGTTAAATTTTCATTGAGCGTAATCCCCAGGTATTCGATGGTATGGACCCGTTCCAATTGGACTGTACCTAGGGTGGGTGGTGGGCGGTTAAGGGGTTTGGGATTGATAATCATGAATTTGGTTTTCTGCGGGTTGATTTCGAGTCCCCTATCAGTGCAGAACTCCAGAAAACCGTTCAAGACTCGTTGTATGCCCATCGGGGATTTAGACAGCAGCAGGGTGTCGTCTGCAAACATAATTGCAGGCACCCTGCTGCCAGTCATTTTTGGAGCATCAATGTTGGAGATACTATCCAAATGAGCGATTACCCCGTTCACAAAGAGGCAGAACAGAGTCGGTGCGAGCACGCAACCCTGCCTTACCCCTCTGCAAACGGGGAACCTTCCTGTTAATTTACCACCTCTACCGCACCTAACCTGCGCGTAGTTGTTGTGGTGTAGTCTCATGAGGATTGCCAAAATGTCTCCCGGGACATTCATCTCCTCCATAACCTGCCATAGTTTCGCTCTTGGAACCAAATCGAAGGCGGCACGTAAGTCCACAAAAACTGTGTACAAAGTGCCGCCCTCGATTAGTGCTGTTTTCCAATATAACAGGTTCAACCTGAAAATTTGATCGGTTGTGGACACTCCTTGCCTAAATCCCGCCTGGTAAGGAGTCAAAATCTCCATCTCTTCAATCCAGTTCTGTAGCCTATCTAAGATCAGTCTCCCAAAGAGCTTTTGGGATACGTCAATAAGACTGATCGGACGATAATTGGTTGGGAGCAGAGGGGATCCCTTCTTCAAGATAGGAACCACCTCTGCCCCCAGCCAAGTATCGGGGACCTCCATCCCCCCCAAGACAGCATTGAATATGAGCATAAGGTAAGGGGCCCATATCCCAGGTTCTTGCTTGAATAGATCGCCGGGTACCCCGTCAAGGCCTGGGGCTTTCCCTGTTGTTAACCCAGCTATAGCTACCCTCACCTCTTTTTCTGTGAAAGGTTCCCCTTTGGAATCTGGTACTAACCTGTTGGGTAATCTGGTGAGTGCCCCCTCCTCTATTGAGTACAGTGACTGGAAGTGGTTCTGCCATGTACTGGGAGCTATATTCGGTTCGATAGCAGAGGATAAATCCTCTGTTCCATTTGCCACTATTCGCCAGAATTTACAGGAGTCTCTGATGGTAAGTGATCTTGCTAGTTCTTCCCAGTATTGTTGGTCCCACTCGGCCCTGGCATTCACCAGGAGTTACCTGTAGGCCCTTCTCCAGGATTGGATTTCCTCCCTGGGTTTATGCTCCTTTATTGCTAAAAGCAATTTAGTTTTTGCGTCCCTGCATGTAGCATTGTACCATGACCTCTTAGTTGTTGGGCCGGTTTTTCCTTCTTGTTTGGAAAAAAGGTCCAGCTCCAAGGTACTAATTAAATCTACATGAATCTGAGCCAACATTTCCTTGTTACCCTCTTCTTCTATTTTCGCCCCAGTGTAGAATGGGCTCTCTAAGAGTGGGGTGATTCTGGCATACAATTTTGGTAGCTTATTGCTGCTAGTGGCCAGTTTCTCCCACCTTACTCTTCTCCGGTTATTTACCAAGAGCAGGCCTGACTTATTGTTACTAGGAGCGGGGGCTATATCCTCTTTTGCTGGCAGGGCATATTCAAGCTCTAAGGCGTTGTGGTCACTATCCCATCTCTCGGTAACCTTAAAATCAATGATTTGAGACCACAACGGTAATTTGACAAGAATATAGTCAAGTCGCGATTCACTGCCTGGTTTATTGTAGGTATGTTTGCTAGGCATGTCTGATTTGCAACGCCCATTGCAGGCCCTTAAACCCTGGTTTAGAATAAGGGCGGTTATCTGCAATGCGAGAGGGGTCCAAGCTCTGGGTGGGGGCGCCACCGTGGTCGGGATTAGCCATCGTGAGTCTTCTTCAAAGGAGGATCCATCACGAAGGCCTGGTAATGGTTCAAAGTGCGAGTTTAAGTCAGCACCCACTATACAGTGGAGTTCCCCTGGGATACTAGCTAGGAAAGCCGAGAGCTCCTCTATAGTAGTAGATTCTTGTGATGTGGGTACAGGCCTCAAATACACATTGGCTACCACCAATTTCGTGGAATTGGGCCACTCAAGGAGGACAGCCAAGATGTCCTCAGAACCTGTCGCCATACATCTGGCCTGGCAGCCCAGGTCTGAAGCTACCCAAGTCGCCAGCCCTCCTGACGGTCTACCCCGTCCCCCCACTTGGCTGGTTTAGAGAATACTGCATAACCTTGTGGTATGAGTTCTTCTCTAGCCCAGGTTTCCTGGAAGAGACAAACACTCTTTAGATTGATAAAGGAGACCCCCTCCGGATTATCGATTTTATTGGCCAACCCAGCAATATTCCATGAGATTATTGTCATGGATGGTGGTTTGCTGTTAGGTGGCCCTATATTTGGGGCCTTAGAGCCATTAGTCTTGTGGTTGACCCACGGAAGAGGCGGCAGTTTCCCCTGGTCCAAAACGTTGTTAGAATTAGTCTCAGATATATCCACTAGGGGAGGCTCTGTTATGTGGTGGGGTGTTAATTCCCTATGTGCTCCTGTGGATTGTGATCTTTCTGGGGATGTGCTCTTCCCTGTCCAGATGGTTGGGGAGGACTCTATTCCTTGTAAGCTGAATTGTCAGTCAACCATTTCCAGACTACTATATCTATTGTACGTTGGGAACTGGGCAGGGTAGTGCATTCTATGCGGCCCTAGAACTCCTCTCCCAATTCCCCCCCCCTCCTCCCCTCCTCCCAACTTTATACTCCCATCCTGCCTCCTCCCCATATGGTAAAGCGTGATCAGGGACTCTGCATTTCTGATAGTAAGGATCCCTTCTCTCCCTGGAACAACTCCCCCAGTCGTCCAGCATTTCCTGATGTAGCCCCCATCTTTGATCCTCCGAATTATATAAATTCGAAGGGTAGAAAAACGAGAGCGGGAGGACTTGGATGTTACTGCCTCGGTCATCAGAGGGCCATGTGGAAATGTAAGAAGCTGTGTTTGGCTCTCTGAAAGTGACCAAGACGCAGTCTCCTCTGATTGTTTTTCTAGAATATCCCACCAACGGGGCCCGCCTTACCATGATGATGTCACTAGTTATGCCATTTGGGAGCGGTCTATTGATAGACAACCAGCTAATGACTTTATTTATAAGGGAGGGGAATGATTCTTGTGTCGCAGGTTTTAGTTCAGGGACCCCTGTCAGAATCACAGTATAAGGGGACGCCTCTGGTGGAAGATTCACAGGTTTTGATTTGCGGGGAATGGTGGATTTCTTCCCCGAAAGAGTTAATTCAGTCTGAGATGTGATCTGGGTTATGACTGGGTCTTTGGATGGGGGAAGAATAGTGGGAGTTGGAAGCGAAGACTGCTGGGTCGTTAGAAGGGCAGTATTTGTGTTAGGGTTAGGGAGAGATTTAGGGGTCTTCTTTTGGAGTAATGTGGGTTGGGGGTCCTGAATGGTTAAAGCCGGGGCCTTTTTATTTGGTATTATTGTGGACGCAGTTCCTTTTGCGCATTTTGGATCTATGACCCCCTTAGCTCCTTTCAATTCAAGTTTCATTAGGTCTGCTAGTTGGACAGTAGACTTTTCAATGTTGACCAACCTAGCTTCGATCTTTATTAAGCGAGCTTCAAGGGGGCTCAATAAAGACCTAAAAAGTGCGCCTATATCAGCGAGTGTAATATCATCTCTGGAATCTTCCACTGCGATGTTATTTAAATCAGCCGATTTAGCTATATGCGTGGGGGCCAAAGGTGAAATTGTTATGCTAGGGGTGTTCTGATTAATGTCGATGTTGGTGATGTTAGTAACATTTCCCTTTGGTGAATTAGATTTTGGGGCTTTTGTCCTACTGCCTTCCTTGTTTGGTCCCCCCTTTCTCTTTTTTTGTATGGCGCCTTCCCTGGTGCCCCTAGTTAGCTCAGAGTTAGTCTCTTTGTCAATGACTTGGACTATGTTTGGTTCAAGAGTCGGGGGTGGGATTGCAGGTGGGTTATGAGGTATTTGGACTTTGGGCAGGGCCATAAGGCTCATATCGTCAAGGTCACTCGGAACCTCTAGTGTAAAGTCTGGGTTGGTGGTTAAATCGCTCGATAAATAATTAGCCCCCCTATCCTTCGATGCATTGTTAATAGGTTCTAATCTCCCCTCTGGAGTTCTAGCTTGAGCCAATGGTCCCATTGAAGATCTCCTGACCCAGTCTATTTCCTGGGAAATTCTTCTCTCCAGGACCTCTATTTCCTCAATCAAGAGTGATCCAGCTTTAACAAAATAATTGTCGATGGTACCTTTTGCGGCTCCAGCCGCAGCCAAGGAAGATTTGCTCCTGGTTTCCCTGGTACACATCGTTTCTTTCTTTTACTGGAGTCTGTAGGCAGGGGGAGTGGGCCAGGGCCGTCCTCTGCCGTCCTCGAACGGCCTCAAACGGCCCGCTCTTTGCCCGGTCTTCGCCCGCGCGCGTCCCGCGTTCGCGTCACAGGGCTGGACTAAGTAGAAGAAAAGAACTCCACCTGGTCCGGCGAGGTGTGGGGGTCCAGAGAGTAAAAGGTTCCCACACAAGTATCCAAGGGCAAAGGTCCGTGGAGCAAACAGCAAACAGGTCCCACAGAGGAGAGTAAAGGGAAGAGTTTTAACTCCACCTGTGAGTTGGGGGCGGCGCTTGCAGGGAGAGCGGGCCAGGTGATGGTGATCGGCCGACCGGGGACTCCTGGGATCTGTAGTCCCGGTCTTCGCTCGCAGCCCAGCAGCAGCCCTGAACTCCCCAACTGGCACTTGTCCTTGAAGCAACAGTTCCCCTCTGTGTGGGGGTCCAGAGAGTAAAAGGTTCCCACACAAGTATCCAAGGGCAAAGGTCCGTGGAGCAAACAGCAACAGGTCCCCAGACAAATCAATATTCAAGCAAGGGGATGTCCCTGACTGCTTAAGCCGACTTTCCAAGAAATCATTTTGACTTTTTGGTACTGGCGGAAGTAGCCATGCCTGTATTTGGACTGCATGGGCTATGTCTAAATATGGGTATGATTTCTATGCCTATATTAGGGCAATGTGAATTGTAGCTATATAAGGGCATGAATCGGTAAATTTCGCTCGGATCCTAAAATGCCATAAAACAGGGGCAGAACCTGCCTTGGAATTAGGGATGAAATTGGTAGGTAATTTTGCCCTAATATCAACAATTATGTTAGGTAACATAAAAGGGGAGGCAGCAGCGGTGGCTATACGCCAGCGCCTGAGGGAAATTACTCCTGCAAAAACAGAAACATAAACTGCCTAGAATTATCGAAGAAACCTATGCTTCGCTGGGTAGAGATAATTTGGGAGCCAGACCTGGGAAACCACAGATAATGGGTGGTGAAAAGGATAACTCAAAGAAAGCACCCAATTCTACCATAAAAAAATGGGACAACAACCACAAAATAAAAAGCAGAATGCATCACAATCACAGAGTGGGTCTCCCCAACAGGAGCCCTTTCGAAAAGAAGTACAACCTTTGGAACTGTGATAATATTAAAAAACCTGACAGGTATCAGGATATTGATACATGTTCCTCTCGTTCCTTTCAGAGTTTATCAAGACTCAGAGAGGAGAGAACAGTCAGAACATAGGTCAAACAAGACGATGAAACCAAAACTGAACCTCAATTTAAAAAGAAGAAAGTAGCTGGCCTTAAAATAAGAAATGCCCTGGCTGCTGAGGACTCTATTCTGAACGGGGAATGGGCTCTGACGATGCTAGACAGCCCAGCAGAAGTAACCATAGCTCGCCAGAACCTGATGGAATTTCTGGTGACAGCAGCGTTGAATGAACATATCACGGTGGAGACACCTGATGCAAGGGTAAGTGTCCCTCGTCGTCTTTATGAAATTAGGCTCCACATGGAGGGGGACATACAAAGGAAAGTGAAACGTCTCTTATGGGAGAACCTGACATATGGTTACTACATTCTCTTAACTGAAAGAGATTGGCCACCTGACATGGTAATGGAGTAGCCAAAGGAGAAGATTTAATTTTACAGGCTTTCTCCGACCTCGTTCCAGAGTCACTTAAACATTCATATTCGCTGGAGTGGGCATTAGCTCTAGCTCCCACACTTTACCGCAATCATGTAGGGTGGGATGCTAAGTCACCTCATCATGAAATCCCATTAAACACTACTCCAACTACACAGAGGCAATACTCAATAAAACATGACGCAAAGAATAGGTCATGGAGATCATAGATCAACTTGAATACCAGGGTGTGATTGAGAATTTCCCACAGTGAAACCCGATAATTCTTACCGTCTAGTTTTAGACTATAGGCATTTGAACACATGCACAAACACATTTGCACTACAAAATGCATACAGTGCCGCATTAATGAATAACATTGTGCAGAAAAAATAAAAACAACACTAGCTATCTCAAATAGATTTTTTTATTATTATTATTATTATTATTAATTTTATTGAGCGCACAGCTACCCAGAGGGTTTCCCGGCGCTGACCAGAGAACAGGGGTATGACCATTAACAACTAGTTTACTGGTTAAATAACCACGACTTCAGTTCCCTGCGGAACCTAAGATAGTTGGGCTCGGTTCGAAGAGCAAGAGGAAGGGAGTTCCAGAGGGAAGGACCCAGAAAGGAAAAAGAACGCCCACCCATTCTTGCTCGCTTAATCCTAGGGATCAGGAGCTTGAACTGGGTGGATGATCTGAGAGTCCGGGAGGGGACATAAGAACTAATGAAGGATTTAAGATATTGTGGGGCTTTGCCGGCGATAATTCTGTGTATAAAACACAGGGCCTTAAATTTAACCCGACTCTCGATACGAAGCCAATGAAGGCTGCGTAAGAAAGGGGAAATGGATGACCTATAAGGGAGTTTACCAAGCAGGCGAGCAGCCATGTTTTGAACTGTCTGGAGTTTCCGGACAATCTCCCTACCAGCACCCAGGAAAAGAACATTACCATAGTCCAGGCGCGATGTAATTAACGCCTGGACTACAGTTCTCTGGGTGTCATGGGGGAGCATCCAGATGATTTTTCTCAGCCACTTGAGAATGGTAGTACAAGTGGCACAGACCTTCACTACATGGTCCCTCATTGATAATTGGTCATCAAAGATGATGCCCAAGTTTCGAGCCGTTCTAGAGGGCAAGGGAAGTATGCCCATTTGATTGGGCCAGTGCGAGGGTCCCCAAAGATCATGATTGTTTCCGAACAGAAGAAGCTCCGTCTTCCCTCCATTCAGTTTTAATTTATTGTCATACATCCAGGCAGATATGTTACTAAGCCCAAGACGCAGAGAAGAGGGGCATGAAGAGTGACTGGTGGATAGTGAGAAAATCAGCTGAGTATCATCAGCATATGAGTAAATGGAGAGCCCCGCTTCCTCCGCAATTGCAGCCAAAGGTCTCACGTACAGATTGAAGAGCAAGGGGCTCAAGATGGAACCCTGTGGAACCCCGTATGCTGATGTATGGATCTTAGATGATGATGAAGATGAAAAGACTTGAAACGTCCTGTTGCTCAGGAAACTAATAAGCCAATCTAAGGCAAGATGGGTAATGCCGATAGATCTGAGGGTGTTAATGAGGATAGAATGGGAAACCGTATCAAATGCGGCACTTAAATCCAACAGGATAAGTGCCACGGTTTCCCCTCTATCCACCAGATGCCTAATAGTTTCCGAGACTCCCAGAAGTGTGGATTCCGTGGAGAAACCAGAACAAAAACCCGATTGAGAAGGATGTAAAATAGAGTGGGTTTCGATGTAGCTGGTAAGTTGTTAATTAATATGCTTCTCCAAGACTTTGGAAAACACAGAAAGGAGGGAGATGGGGCGAAAATTAGCCAAGTTGTTCGGATCAGCATTGACTTTCTTAAGCAGTGGCACAACCATGGCATGTTTCCATGACTGGGGGACCTTAGCCTCTTTAAGTGAGATGTTCAATAACTCCAGAATAAGATTAAGTGAGGAGGGATTAAGAGTGAGCAAGACTTGAGGGGGAATAGGATCAAGAGGGGAACCAGATTTGATGGTACTAATAATATTACATAAAGTAAGTGAGGTCAAAGGGGTCCAGACAGTTATTCCGGAATCTAATGTACAGGAGTCAGATTCAGGAGACTGGACGTAAAATGGTAAAACAGAGGTAGTTGAAATAGCAGAGGGAATGGGGCCAAAATCCAGATAGATGTTTTCAATTTTTGAAATAAAGAAATCGGCCAAGGCATCACATTTAGCCTCATCCAAGCAGAGAGCTTTGGGTTGCTTCTTAGCGCCCGAGAGTTCTTGAACCACCTTAAACAAAGCTTTGGGGCGGTTTTGGCCGTTAAGAATAGAGAGATTGGCATGATCTTTTCTAGCATTTTTGCATAAGGCATGATAGCTGGATAATGCAGCTTTATATTCTAGTTTGATATGAGGGTCATAATTCAGACGCCACTTCCGCTCAAGATGTTTACAACCTGATTTGGCCTTTTTTAATTGGTCATTAAACCAAGGTGCCGGGGGGTGGTGTAGGTTAAATTTCTGCTTACGAAGAGGGAGGCAAGAGTTGACAGCAGAAATAAGCCAGTTATTAATGGTTTCTGATTGTTCAAGACAGCTAACCTCAGGAAATGGTGTTGAGGTCCTAAGGGCCGCATTCAGTTTATTCGTATCTAAGTTCTTCCAGTTTCTGGTCAATTTAGGTACAGTTATATCAACTGGAAGAGTACGACCTGATTCAATAGTAATGGAAAACTCAACAAGAAAGTGGTCAGTTACCAATGATCCACCGAGCACTCAAAATGTCAATTAAAGTCCACAAATCTGTATTCTTCTTCTTCAGTTTTTCTTATTCTTTATTCATATACTTTTCTTCATCCAAACCAGAACAGTATTCTTCTTCCAAAATAATTTCAATATAACAGCCAACACGTGTTTCGTCTAGACCGTCTTGGACATTAAGACTTCTTCAGGGCAGTACAAATCCTGTTTAAATCATATTCGTGGGGTTCTGTCCACTGTATCCTATTAGGCGTTATGACTTTTAGTAAGAAGTGGACAGTTCGGTAGCACGGTATCGTTAGGGTCTCGGTATTTGAGTATCCTTATCCTGCGTTCGTACTTCTGTAGTTTATGCCTTGTCACAGGCGAAGATTTACCGATGGGTTTCCAAGATATACGAACTATGGACCAGAACTAACTAATATTTACGTGACCTGTGACAAGGCATAAACTACAGAAGTACGAACGCAGGATAAGGATACTCAAATACCGAGACGCTAACGATACCGTGCTACCGAACTGTCCACTTCTTACTAAAAGTCATAACGCCTAATAGGATACAGTGGACAGAACCCCACGAATATGATTTAAACAGGATTTGTACTGCCCTGAAGAAGTCTAAATGTCCAAGACGGTCTAGACGAAACACGTGTTGGCTGTTATATTGAAATTATTTTGGAAGAAGAATACTGTTCTGGTTTGGATGAAGAAAAGTATATGAATAAAGAATAAGAAAAACTGAAGAAGAAGAATACAGATTTGTGGACTTTAATTGACATTTTGAGTGCTCAGTGGATCATTGGTAACTGGTCAGACCACATATGTGGTCCTATTTGAAGCTGAGGCAACAGGCTCATATCTATCTGGAGCACCAAGTACTTTGTTATTAGAGAACTATTTTCCTAAATTTGCTGTGCGCTCTAAGAAACTGTTGCCAAATTTGTGTTGTAAGAAAGTGGTCAGACCAGGGAACAGGGAGGGCTGGCTTACACTCAATAGCCACCAGATTGGATAGAACAGGATCAAGTAAATTGCCTGCTTTGTGAGTAGGGCCGGAGTTATGCAGGCTAACGTTCAGGGAGGCTAAATCAGCTAGCAGGGCAGTACTGCTGGGACAAGTAGTGCCGTTCAAATGAATGTTAAGATCTCCGACAAGTATAAAGTTCGCAGAATTAAGAAGTAAAGGAACGATATGCTCAGCAAGTAATGATGCCCATAAGCCAGCAGAGCCCGGGGGACGATAAATGAGAGCACCAGACAGCGTGAAATTGGCAGAAAGGGATATCTTAAACGACCAAGCTTCACAGTTGGGAATGTTCAGATCCTCCCAATTACAAGAATAACATTCTTTAAAAATAATCGCAATCCCACCACCTTCCCTATTTACTCTATTCCTGGCAACATAAGTGTAATTGTCTGGAAGAGCTGCGGCAATGTCAGGGCCCGAATGGTCACTCAGCCACGTCTCCGTCAAAAACAGAGCGTCTGGCTGAGATGAAACCAAGAGATCAAAAATATTTCTAGAGTGTTTGGGAAGGGATCGGCAGTTTGTGGTGATAAAGCTCATCGTGTTAAAATGTGGAATGTGGATAATTTTTCGTATGAAAGTAAAAGACGAAATATCCAGCAAAGAGGGACATGCTGAGAGACTAAAAGAGCATCCAGAGCAAGAACTGGGGGATAGGTGAGCGTCCATAGGAATGGCGCACGGACATTGGGAGTAATTAAGAGCCACAAGTGTATCCTTAGAATAAGTTATAAAGGGGGCAATAGTCTTAGTAGCCGGGATAAAGTGCCTGGAAGCAGACATTGGACAGCATTCTCAGCCCAGGGCTCGCAACGCCAATTTTATAGGCTACCCCAAGGGTATAAGAATAGTTCCGGGTTGTTCTCAGCAAGAGTAACAGAGTTACTTCAAACTTGTGATGAGGAGGCATTGTCCTACGATGATTATATGTATCTGATGGACGATGAGTTATTGGAACATTTGAACAGAGTGAACAACATAATTTTGGGGTTTGCCTCAGTGAGCTACAAATTTAACTTTAAAAAAAATCAAAAATTGCCTACCTCAATGTCCTATTTTTGGGATATGAGTTATCAAGTGAAGGGAAAAGCCGGCAGCTAATTTTTCAGAAAAATGTGGGCTTCACCAACCTCCGAAAACTCTTGATTTTTCAGTCCAAAATTTGGACACAGGAACACACATAAATTCTAATTTCCTTACAAGCTGGCATGAGAGCTTCCAAACACTTACACATACATGTAAATACCACTAATTTGGTGATCTGTGTAGTCGCGGGTGAATCAGAGTACACTTACCTCATCTTCAATGAATGCGAAGTAGGTACCCATTGCATACAGATCTTATTTGTACATGAACAATGAAATGCGCTTCGCATCAACAGAAAAAATACTGACAGGAGTGCAGAGTGCTGTAGTGAGAGAAAGAGCACTGGCTCTGGGGTAACGCATAATTGTTGTGACTCCGGTACCAACCTTAGAGGCTGTTACCAAAGCAAGCGTTCCAAATATAAAAGCACTGCATCCACAAACAAGAAAATCCTCTCCCAAATGAAATAATGCCTCTAGATCAGTATGAATATATCATTTACACTGACAGTTCTACCTTTGGCTGGAAAAAGACTTACTTTGTTTCTCCCTGGCTACAACTCTGGATTGAAATTGGTCTACTATTCTTGGTCCTTTGGATTGGTATTGTGACAGTCTTTCTTGCTCCTAAAATGACATTATCTCCCAGAATGCTCTGCAGTAAAACATGTGAACTGTGTCCTGAAACTTCCCACATCTTCACATCGTAAACAGAGGGACCTGTCCTTCGTTAACATTACAGCAGTTCCAGTTCCTGATGGAATAGTTTGGGACAGAGTTTCTTATGATGTGTATGGTCCAACTGAACTTTTGAAAATATCACACTTGTTTAAAATTTCTCTTAGTGATATTATCACCTCTAGTACTTTCTCTGAAGATTGGGACATTGAAACTGTAAATACTATGCTGTCTGATTTAGAACAATTTCCAGCATTTTCAGATGATTTGTATGATGGTACATCTAATTTTGATGACACATTCTGTTACCAACACTATGGCCACCATTTTTTGCACAAAGCAAGTATCCTGTAATGTTTTCACTTACCATCAATGAGAACATTGCCCAACATTACCAAAAGGTAGTTCAACAACATTTGCACAAAAGTTTGCTTATTTTTCTTGATTTAACATTTCAGATCCGGCCTCTTATTACTTTAGGTTTGCACAAACATCTGCAAAGAAAAATATGCTCCCACACACTAAGCTGATATACTCTGGTTTCTTTATTTCCCAACTATCTTTACAGGGTTTCGATTTTTGAAGGGACACTATAGACACAACTTCTGTCTGGGATATTAAAGATTGACAGTTTCAGGGGGCATGGCCTGACCACTGACCGTTATGGCCACGCGGAGCTGAAGCTCCATGAGAACCTCACACATTCGCACCTAAATGCAGCTGAATAGCAGCGTCGCTTTCCGAAAAGACCGACAAATACACGTCCGGAAAGCCCACTGCAACCTACAAGCCCATACTGATCTGGATTTCAGCATGAACAACAGCGCTTGGGAGCAGCCGAAGACAGCCCACCTGGAAAATGGTGTCTAGAAGCAACACCGAAATGTGGAGGAGATGAATCCTGCGCTGTTTTCCTTGGTATTGTGTAGAGCAACACACCAAGCGATCACTGCGCAATGAGTGTGACTTCCCGGCTCCTGGCTCACTCTGAACACGGTGCAAACTGCCTTGTAGATTGAGCCACTGGCCTAACTGCGACATGCGAGGAGCTGGGAGGCGCGTTAGAAGGCTTGGACTGCGACGGAGCCGGAACAATCTGGTAGGTAAAGCCAGCTGAAGCCACTTCTGGGGGAGAGGTAAGGATGTCCCTGCGAGTACTCACCGGAGGTCTCACAGCAACAGGGGCCGCAGGAAGGCTTTGGGCTTCCCCGCTGCCTATTCCACCAATCAAACGTGCTGTCCTCCCCAACACCATTACCATAGGGACCGCCACTGAGCAGAGAGCAGTTTCCGTGGACCACCTAAGACTGAGAAAGTCCGAAAAAATTGGATTAACAAGCGGCAGCAGTGAAAAGGGGAGCCAATCTGCGATGTTGTAAGGGGCCTATTCATTAAATCAGGGAAGATTGCCTGGTAAACAGTGGGACTCATACTCCCCTTTTACCATATCTTAAAGAACTGTAAGAGGTGCGAGTAGTGGAAAGTTACACGCATAGGGGGAATGGCCCGAACAGATCCCAAACAGCATAAGGTACCATTTGACGCAGTGAAGAATGCAGAACTGGTGCAAACTCGCAATATGGCGGATGAGACAACAGCAGGAGTCACAGGGTGGCCCCATCGACACTGATGCTGGAATTGCGCTCCGGCTTCAAAGCACTTGATATCTGGTTTGGTGCCCTGAATAAAAGACTTGATGGGCTGGAGGAATGGATAGATCGGCATGATGCTCGCCTAGACACAGAGGAGGGACGGGTCTCAGACCTCAAGGATGGTGACCGCAGAAGATCATGAAAACGATTGCCATGAAAAATGAAGACCTTGAGGCAAGAAGCAGAAGAAATAATGTGTACATTAGTACCCAAATCCACAAACACAGGAATGATGGACCAGTTCGTCAAAAACTTACTGACAGATCTTTTGGGTCTGTACAGTTCACAAAACGTTTGCTGTGGAATGGGCTTATCGTACATTGGGATCTTGTCCTAAGCCTGGCTGCCGGCCCAGGTCCATCCGCTCCAGGCTATTGAACTTTTATGACCTTGATACCGTTTTACGGTTGGCTCGCGAAGTTGGCACTCTGTTCTGACAGGGATCCTCATTTTCGATATTTCCAGATTTCACGATGCTAGTGCAACAGGCCAGGTGCTAAATTCACCAGAGTAAAGGCAACACTACGCAATTTAGGACTGAGGTACGGAATGCTGTATCCCGTATGCCTTAAAGTTGACATAAACTGTAAACCACTGGTTTTTGATAACCCTACAGATGTCCAGAACTTTTGTAGGCAATACTCCAGGGGCAAAGCAAAGTCTGGGGGGGGGGAACTCCCCGGGCAGATCACCGCCAGACATTCATTCAAGCACGATTGTTGACTTTTTTGCGTCCAGTTGAGACTGGGACTTTATTGTTATTCTCTAATGCACTGGTGATAATTCATGTTCTGACCATCCAGCTATGTATCGGATTATTATTGGCAATTGGTGGATAATTCTGCGATGCAGCTAAGTAATGATTGAATTGTATGATACATCGGATATACGGGGGCTTTCGTAGCATTGTCAGCCCCCAGGTGATATTCAAAATGGCGTAGAACTTCATTATTTGCCTTTTAGGCACATAGAAAATGTGAAGTTTAGAGATGGTTCTATGGGGATTGAACCTAGCAGACAGTTACTAGGTTTGGGAGGGGGAAGGGGGATGGGAATTTTAGGGTCCAGAAAGTTCAGGGTTCTAATTTTCTTGTTTTGGTTCACAGTATTGCATATTAAGACAGAAATTATTTTAAGCCACTGTGTTTCTTACCGCACAAAATGGCACACCAGGTTGATGTTCGCTCCTATGTATATATTACTCTGATGACATGGAATGTGAAGGGGCTCAACAACCCGAGAAAGTGTAGGCAAGTGCTTCAATACATCCAGGGACATAAAGCTGGCATTGTGTACTTACAGGAAACACCCTCAGCAACTACAAACTCATCCACATTTGCCACTATCTGGGGGTCCCTTCCCTTCTTCTCAAATTATAGTTCATATTCAAGAGGAGTCTCTATACTGATTTGCAAGACTCTACCATTTAAACATGTATCCATAATTGTCATTGTCGAGGGAAGGTTCTTGTTAGTTTCAGTATATGTAGCAGGACATAATGTCCTTTTTGTAAACGCTTACTCCCCGAACATAGATGATCCCACGTTCTACCAGTGTTTACAATCACAGATAGATCTCGTTGACACAGACCACATATTTCTGGGGAGCGATCTAAATAATCTGCTGGACCCTACACAGGACAGTACCGCTACAACCCTGTCAACAAGCTCGCTCACTTAAGATATTAAGGGATATGTGTGAAACACATGTGCTATTGGATGCTTGGCGACAGAGGTACTGATTATACCCATCATGCTCCACAACGTAACACTTGGACAAGGCTAGACTATTGGCTACTCTCTAGCTCTCTTATGCCGTGGGTCCAAGCCTTTAAACACCTATCTGCACCCTATCTGATCACTCTCCAGTAGTCAATGCATGTCCCTGGGGAGGGAGGATTCAATCAACAATGGCGATTTCCCACTATATAGCTTTGGGGCACTGTATTCAGGGCTGAGATATGTATGCCAATTACTGAATATTTTGACCACAATAAAGGTTCAGTCCCGACACAAGCCACCCTCTGGGAGACTTTTAAGGCATTTCTTAGAGGAGTCTGCATTTCCAAGCACACTGGTATCTTGAGAGATTTACGGCGCACGCTAGCCCGGCTAGAGGATGATCTATCATCTCTTGACCGTGCTTAGCCTTGGGGCTCTGTCCCGGAATATCTGAATCAGAGGGCTAGTTGAATATCAAGAAGCCGCAGAGCAGGAGGCCCATTATTTGGGGAAATATGCAAAAGCCCATAGATATGGTGAGGGAGAGGGGCCAGTATGCACGCCAGCCCACTTATTGAGGCTACCGCAGGGGTCTGATTTATATTACTGGACTCCAGAAACCAGATTGCACGTGTGTGGCGGACACACCGGCAATTGTGCAGGAACTATTGACATATTGTGGAAGAGATGTGGCGCAGAGGCCAGGGTGCCTGACTCCGTACCACAGGGTTCACGGTTCGATCCCCGGCTCCGGCGGCAGGCTAGCCCAGCACCATGTGACTCTGGGCAATAGCTTGCTTAATCTTCCCGACGGCTCCCAGCACCGGGACACCTCTCTGGAGGTAGCTGTTCGCTTTATAAATGCTGATATTTCACTTCTTATTATACTGACCTATACACCTCTAGATCTCCTCTTATCGAATTAGATAGTAATGGTCTGGTTAACAGACACACAACAACATTTCTTGAGTGAACCCTTTTCAACTGAAGAGATAATACAGGCCATGGACGCCATGGACGGATCCAAAGCAAGGGGCCCGATCGCTTTACTGGCCATTTTATAAAACATATAAACACCTTCTTCAGCCGCACCTTCTTGAGGTATATGCAAAGGCATTAGCAACGGGAACCCTGCCCCCCACACTGTGGGACGCAGTCATAAAACTGTTAATGAAACCTGGGAAGGACACAGTGCAATGTAGTTCTTATACGCCACTGTCATTACTAAACATTGATAATAAAGTATTAGCTAAGTTACTAGCTACCTGATTAGCGCCACTCAAGGAACAGATAATATCGGTTGCACTAGCAAGGTTCACAGAACATAGGTCCACTGCGTTAAATGTACAAACATTTTTCTCAGTCCTACATAGAATAGATCCATAATTCCCAGCCGTTGGATGCTGAAAAGGCGTTTGATTCCTTGGAGTGGCCTTCCTTACACGCCATGTTAGGGAAATTAAGAATATCGAAAGGATTCTCTGTTCTGCTGCAATGACTAAATACTGGGCCCACTGCTCGTCTGTGCTTTAACGGCACAGTGACTAGGTCATTTCCTATCTCCCGAGGCACTAGGCAGGGCTGCCCACTATCACCATTGCTGTTCATAATTGCGATGGATCCTTTGGTGTGAATTCTGCAAGAAAATCATTTGCATAGAGGATTGCAGTTCAAACATGGCCTGTTGCTGATAACCTAAGACGCTCAGCCAAAAATCTACTGCTGCAATTGATAGAGGTGGACAGGTTTGGGGTTCTCTCTGGACTCCATATAAACTGGGGTTAATCAGATATTTTCCAATGACAAATATACAAGACAAGAGCTGTGGTAGACACCCAGTGTTGTGGTCAGCCGCGGCCCGTGGAGGGAGGTGTGAGGCAGAGACAAAATATTTGGGAATATACCTCCACCGGGACAAAGAACAGATACTGCAATTAAACTATGAGCTAACAATGGAAGAGTTAGCCTGCACAGGTGGAGAGATGGATCCGTCTTCCATTATTCAAGGCTTGATGCATAGCAATCATCAAAATGGTGGTTCTGCCCCTGTTACTCTGCCTCTTCAAAAATATCCCCATCCCCTTAACAAATGCCTTCCTTCTGCACATTCTAACGCTTTTAACAAAGTTGAGATGGTGAGGTAAACAACCCAGAATCGGCTGAAAAACACTGATATTACTGTAAGAGGGAGGGGATTTGATGTCCCAGACATACACTTCTATTACCTAGTGGCGCAGTGTTACTGATCGGGATACCGCAAGACCTCCATGATATTAGAACACTATACACCACCTGTTGGGCCTGGACGAACCTACTTAGAAAAACGGGCTGTACTATACTGTATTCCTTAGCACTGCCAATAGGAGCCACTTAATGGATACCCCCCACGCTGTACCCACTAGTACAGCATTCCCTCTAACGGTTTGATGTTCATAAATTCGGGGACCTGTTTCCCAGCGGCCACATATTTTCACATACAGAAGACCCCCTGTTTTAAGAACACCGGTTTTATGGACCAATTTCTCCTGACCTGCATACAACCAGCTCTCAGAGACATAATACCAACATACCCTATTGAATCAGCAGAGTTTATACCACTTACATTCACTATTGAAGACATTAGTGGAGAACTCCTCTTTTCTTGTTTGTACCGCGCATGCTAAGCACTCATGCCATCCCAAGATACTGACGTGAGAACATCGCGGGAAGCGGACCTGGGACATCTCCTCACTGACAAAGTTTGGACAAAGTTTGGACTAAGTGTTGCCTCCAAACGAAGTTAGTTTCCTGCAATCAGAGGCACAAACTGATACACTTTAAATTCTTAAGAAGGGCTTTCGTCACTCCGCAGCAGATGTCCCGAGTAGACCCTAATCGATTTGCACACTGCCCTAAATGCCATACATATGCAGCTACTATTGCACATATGATCTGTACATGCGCAAAGATCGCTCCCTATTGGTATGAACTATGGGCGGAACTGGAAAGAATGACTAACATGCAACTAGTACAATCCCCACTAATGGCACTACTAGGATATGTAGATAGTGTCCCTAAAAGCATGGGTAGAATTGTTGCAATAGCGCTGCTCCTGGCAATGCAAGAAATAGCAATACACTGGGGTAGTAAGAAAGAACCCACGGTGAAGAACTGGATTCATGGCCTGATTTACTGTGATGTTATGAGTGAGCTATTTGCAGAACTACAACCCCCTACATCAAGACCTAAAAATATATGGCAGCCACTGCGGGCGTACCTGATAGAGCGAGACAAACAGAACATTCATCAAGACTCAGAAGAAATGATCATGGCAGTTTACATACACGCACACCAGCCAGGGCACACACCGGTACTAGAGCAAATACTAGAACAACATAAAGGATATTCTCAGAATTGCCTGATCTGATGCAATAGATAATGGTATCAAAAGTGAAGTATAATATGAACATACTGTATGTTAATCGTAAACCTTACATTGTACAGAAATCGAAATTGCTGTATACAAACAAAATATTGTGGCAAAGTATAAATGTATGATACTGTAATGTTAAAGTTAAATGACAATAAGATTATTTCAGAATTCTTTTTTTTTTTTTAAAGATTGGGAGGTTTAGTGAACTGGGGCCTTATTTAGAGCATGCCTCATACCACATCAAATCATTTTCCTGAACAAAAGTTTGCAACAGACTTCATGTCTTGGGCTAGCCAAGATTAGGGACTAGAACAAACCTCAGATTCCCTCACCTGCACACTTTGAGGGGTGGCAAAATTATACACACAGTGAGGATACATTTGATGCCATGCTACAAGATGGTTCCTTAAATTCATCAGAACTCAATTGGAAGGGATGGTTGGTTTGACCTATCAACACAAATGTGTGTCAGTCAAGATTCAAGGGTACCACAGAAGGGTTTGGTATCCATAGACCTGATCCACCTATGTACAATCGTAACAATCTGGGTAGTGACATCACACAGTGTTGGGCAGGTATGCCTCGAGTGGCTAAAGACCTTGACACTGTCCCAGCTGAAACATCACTTGTCACTTATCCAAGATGACATGGATCTCAGGGATTTTTTAGCCTTGTCGCAATCTTTTTTTGAATGCTATTTACAATGAGGTATGGAAGAGCTCTCAATAAGAGGCTGCTGAGAGATTGCTGAGATTGATAGGGTTCACTTAAAAAAGGCTTTGGCAGTGGTCGACAATGGTTTGACCACACTATCATCCAGAATTCATTCACTGGGCAAGATTGTGTCTTCTGCGATAGATATAATGGAACAGGATTTGTTTTTTCTTCAACATGGACAATCGCAATCGATTCTGTTATTGAGCTGGATGCTACAATCATTGTGTTCTGGTCACATGCCCTGGTGTTACATCAACAGTACGTACGACTCTGTTTTCCACGTACAATCTAATAGAAAGACAGATGGCAAAGGCACGAAGAGATACAAAATATACAATGATGCACATTGAAAAATTGAAACAATTACCTTTCACTGTGGCTGAGTCACTTTCCACAGAAAGGTTAATCCATGGCTATATTACACTGCCAGTCAAGACATTCCAATTTCAATGCTGTCTACAGTTTCATCAAGTAGGCAGATGTAAAGCCCTAGGAGATGGATACATGCATGAATACTGGGAATTACCGTACACACATAGATGCAGGAATGGGAACACTGAAGTATTTCTCAGTGGTTCAAACTGTGAAATTGCTTTAAGTGGGTCTCTAGTTTGCCAAGACATTTCGCTTCACGGAGCCTGTAATGCTTCAGTTGCTAACTTGGCGTCTTATATGAAGGGATCCCCATCTGCCCTGATTTATCCAGTGTTCAAATTGCTTTAGAATGGGAGCTATTTGATGCTGAATGATCAAGGCTGTTGTGGGATGGTACCAGGCATTGCATATTTAGTCACAGTTCCAGGGTTACTTGTTGTATGCAAGTATTGTTATCACCAACCCACACAGTCCAGAAGGCAACGCTATGGCTTTCATTGAATGTTTCCTTTTTATGGTTTACTCTCTGAACAGACTGAAAGCCATGCTTCTTCAGAAGGCTGTGGCCTTAACCTCACCCCAAGTGACTTTTGATCTCCAGGTTGCAAGGTCTACATCTGAGATACAAGCACTAGTACATACAAACTTACCCCTCCATTTTGTACAAATGGTTCATCGTATCTTTAACATATCTGATATGAGGGGGATCATGCACCTATTTAAGAGCATTGGTGCTGGATTATTAAGTACCTTTCAGACAATCATCAGAGTTATTCCAACAATTCTACACTCTGTATTGGCAAGCGTTTTTCGAGGGCTTCCGCTGGTCCTACTACTTATAGTAGGTATCCGGGTTTTAATTTTCCTGCTACGCAGTGGACGGCCCAACCCCTCAAGAGATGAAAAAGACACTCCCAGTGTAACGTTGCCATGAATGCATGGTACTCCATCAGCGCACACCTCAGCTGCGGGAGCTAAGCGAGCATTGGTTCCTTTTATTCAGACCAGTCTGGGTAGACTGCATCTCACCTGTGGTCCGCTGCCTATTTTGCGGATACGAATGCATGTTGGACCTGGGTCTAACACTTCCATCGGTTGCGCCACTGGTTGCGCCACCGGACATAGACGTACTACTGGACCCCTAAAGGCCCATGTGTTACAGTGTCCTCAGCGTATTCCCATGTTGGTGACAGCATTCTTGGAGCCCCCACAGGATGCTTCAGCTCCTGTCGGATTGGAAAACGGCTTTAAAACAATTCCACAGGTATCAAGTGTTTCCTCAGCGGCTGCTGTGGGAACTGATCACCTTTCCTCCATTGACCTGATACAAGAGGTGTTACAAGGACCATCGTCTGTGGATGCAAGCGACAGTAATGTTGCGACTCCCACACAGTACACATACACATTGGCTCTCCATGTGATGGGAACAATGCAGCCTTTTTTCCAAAATAAGCCAAGTTGGAATGTGTAAACATTGTTTTATTTTTCTCTCTTTACTCTCACTAAACACCATGGCTTCCAGCGTGCTTAGTCAGTCTGATCATATATTGACTCTTTTTAGTGGACTTTCAGAGGTTAATGAAAAAACCTTTTACATCGTTTTTACATATACCATGCTATTAGATGTTTTTAGAAAATGTTTTTATGTTTTTTTTAAACAGGCATATTTCAAACATTAGTTGACCTTTAGGTAATTTGGATGAGGAGTGGGTGTTATGTGCCCCAATGTACCCCATTCTAGGCCTAGGTAGCATTACAAGCTTTTACCTACATTGTCCTACCTTGCTCTGCCTAACGGTTCTAGCACTGACCTTTTACCCGGTTATGTGCTGAATAAATGTCAATCAGTTTCCTGGAAATTATCCTCATCTATTATGCATGAGGATTTTGGGAAAAAAGTCCCTGACCATGACGTACATACCAGCATGAGCATAATTGCAGGTATTGTTCTAGGCTCATTTGCCTAATCATATTCACAACACATTGATTATGTAAGGAATCCCGAGGCCATCTTTATGATATAAAATGACCATACCAAGACTAGATCAAGAGGGGAGAAAGCCTCCATGCTGACAAGACGCTGGGGTCCTGCACGCAGATGCTTCAGCACGCAGTGGTCTGACATCCCTTGCAGGGTATCCAACTTGAGACCAAGACGGGGTCCTTCATTATATCCCATCAGGTAATGGGGTTTGCTCTTTCCTAGGGGATTCTTGGCTTTACACCCACATACATGCTAGGTACCCTCAAGTACTTTTAGGTAGGGTTAGCATCTTAGGAGTAAGCATGTTTATATGCCTGCATATATTCACAGTTTTAGCACCATGATAGAACTCTACCTTTTATTTACTATGTTGATACTGGTAATCTTTTCCATATGTTTCTGTCCAATGATTGTCACAACAAACATGTTTTACACTAAATTGACGCTGGCTCAATAAATGTTTATTGAAAAGGTCCCCACCATTTATTTTGTGTATCTCTCTGTGACTAAGGGCCAGATGTAGGTAAATTTTATTTTACCACCTCTTAAATACCGCATCATACCGACTCTGTATTTAAGAAGTGGTAAAATAAAAGTACCGAGATGTAGGTAAATGCAGATGTGCATTTACCGATTCGGAAACAATCGGTATTTACCGATGCGGTAAATACCGACCGGTAAATGCCCATGCATTCCTATGGGCTTTGAAGCCCATAGGAATGATTGGGCATTTACCGGTCGGTATTTACCGCATCGGTAAATACCGATTTACACAAGGGTGCAGGGGGTGTCACTTTGACACCCTCTAGCACCCCCAAAACGGGTTTGGGTGCCATGTGGCAGGCATACCTGCCCTAAGGGCAGGTCTGCCTGTCATATGGCACAGGTGTGCATGCACACATGTGCATGCACACCAGAATCGGTATTTTACCATCAAATAGTATTTGATGGTAAAATACCGATTTTTTAATGCTTGTGGGACTCAGAAGAGTCCCACCTACATATCAATTGTCCCTATTCCTTAAAAATACCGACTCGGCATTTTACATAATCGGTAAATTTACCTATCGGTAAATTTACCGAGTCTGTAAAATACAGGGCCCTACATCTCAAATTGCATTTACCGGTCGGTAACGGCCGAATTCGGCCGTTACCAACCGGTAAATGCCTACCTACATCTGGCCCTAAGTGAGCACGAGAGACTGAGCGAAAAGTACTGCACTGTTTCCATGATCCCTGAAGGGTTCAAGAGTTGTCATGTTCAGTGGTTGACAGAAACTATTCGCGCCTTGGTAAGGGTTGTAGGCTTATAGTGGCACCTTGAGCTAGCTGGTCTATAGGCCGACATATCCTGTGGGGTTGTCCGAAATCAGTCTAAACACAAATCCCTTAGTTTATGTTGTCCAAACAAAGCGCAGATCCTGCAGATTTGTAGGAACTACATGACAAAATAACTTCTCACAAGTTAAGGGGCAAAGGATCCTTAGGTGGTCCTGCTAGTTTGTGTGAATTATGTTAACAGCCAATCAAATGCAGTTGAGAATTGATAGGGACAAACAGAGCTAACTCTCACTGAAGTAGTGTAGTCAAGTATTATCATGCAAAGTCTTTACAGAGTCTGATATCCAACTGGGTTCTGGCCAATAGTCAGAGGAGAATGCATGTGTTGTGGTTTCTCCCATGGCAGAGGTGGAAAGTGTTGCCAGTAAGGAGAACACACATAATGTGTGAAATAGAATATTGCTAGATAGAGATTTTTGAATGATTAGTGAAAGCTACCAGTTGATGTCTCTCCATGGTGTATCTTCATTCAATTCCTGAATATGTGTTGACAGACGGAAAGTCCAGTGTTGTTCCCTTTTAAAGAGTGCACCTTTTCTCAAAATTGAAGGGGTTTCTAGCACAGTCCATCATAAATCATCAGGTGTGTCAAGGTCAATAAAGTGTGTGCACATTTTAGTGCTAGTTCTTTTACACCTGACATTGCTGCAGTGCTCAGTAATGCAGGTTTTGACCGGTCTGGTAGTCATCCCTATGTATCTTTTATCACAGGGACTTGATTGTGTAAATGCAGTTTTTTGTATTACAGTTGGTATGTGCCTTTTGTGTCCAGGTGAATGTGTTTTTCAGTTTTAGTATTAAATCTTTTTATTGAAAGAAAGGATAACAAAGGGAAAAACAGCCGTCTGCAAACAAGGTGGCGCGATCCCACCAATGATAAGACAGGTGTGCATGCAGTGCTGTAATCAGATCCTCACGGATGCATTTATACACAGCAAGTAGCCTACAACCCAGCAGGGCCGGCCGCGTAATAAAGGATCAGGCGTTATCAATGGTTGCGTTATGTCACAGAGCAGAAGGAAAAAAGGGGGGGACCCCAACATGCCCTCCCCCCGCCCCACCCGCCCCACCCCCCTCCTTGTCCAACTAGCAAATAAACAGTAGAACGCCCGTATCACTGCTGAGGGATCTGGAAGGACGCCTCACCTCCGGGCTCTCGTCCTATGTGGTTGTGTTTTGGTGTTTGTCAGTGGGGTATCTGCCAATCGCAGCAGTCGCAGATAGCGGGGGCAGCTCAGCTCCCGTAACTCCTCAGTGAGGAGGGTCAGGAATGGCCGCCAGAGTTCCGTGAATTCCACACTCTTCCCCGCCTTTGCTAGCGATAGTTTCTCCATACCTGGCACCATCCATAGCCTATGCAACCACCCTAGCTGTGGGGGGGGGGGGGTTGCGTGTCCCTCCAGTGCGCTACAATGTTCTGCATAGCTGCCCCCAGCGCAATAGCTATAAGTCTCCCCCTCACAGACTTCAGGGGGTACATCAAGGGGTTAGGAAGGCCAAGCAGCACATAGGCGGGGAATCGGGGAAGCTGTGTATCTAGGTGCTGATCTATCAAATCCAGGATGGAAGTCCAGTAAGGTTGTATGCGCTCACAGCTCCACAAGAGGTGTTCTAGGGTGCCTAGTCCCCCACACCCCCTCCAGCAGCGGTCACTGGTTCGTGGGTCCCAGCGATGGATGCGATGTGTGTGATACCAATAGGTGGCGACTTTGGTCAATGTTTCGGTCAAGCCCATGTGATAAGCTGAGTGTCTAGCTCTGTGATATATGCCCTCCCACTCCTTTCGTGTAAGCTCTCTCCCTAGGTCCTTTTCCCATCTGGCCCTCCCGGCATTGTATGCATGAGTGTTGGTGAGGAGTAAGTGTTGGTACAGATCAGAGAGCAGCTTTTTGTCTGAGGTGCGTGTCAGCAGCCATTTCTCGTACGGTGTGAGAGTTATTTGCGCGCCCGGTGTAATGGACGGGTGCAGGACCCAGTGACGTACCTGCATGTAGGGCAGGCGATCCGCTTCTGGTATGCCGTAGTCCTCTTTGACCTGCTGAAAAGGGAGGATGCCATTAAGGTCAAATATATGACCTACAGCTCTGCAGGGTGTCGTCCTCCACATCAGAAACGCTCGAGGGTCGAGACCAGGGGAAAAGTCAGGGTTACCGAAGATCGGAGTCATTGGGGAGGGAAAGGAGGTGAGGCCGCGTCGTGTTGCTGTGTTGTCCCACGTGGTCAGGACTGTGCTCGTGATCTGTGATGCATAGAGGTTGGGTGGCCGGTGGTGACGCGGTAGGAACGGGATGCCCTGAAGCGGTCGTCCCACCACCGCTTGGTCTTGAAAGAGCCAGTGTTTGCTGAATTCCAATTGGTGCCATTCGACTGGGCGGCCAGAAAATACAGGGTGAGGTCGGGAATTCCGACTCCGCCGTGTGCAGGGGGAAGTGTGGTGATCACCCGATTTAGGCGTGGACGACGGCCGTTCCAAATATAGCGCGCCAGGTCGGATTGCGTTTTCTGAAGCCATCCCGTCGGTGGGCGGAGGGGAAGAGTCTGAAAGATATAGAGAATTTGCGGCAGCAGGGTCATTTTAGTGGCTGCTATGCGTCCTAGCCATGAGAGCGAGAGGTGTTTCCATCTCCTGAGTTCTTCGTGGAGACGTGCGCTGAGTCTCGCGTAATTGGCGGTTACCGTGTCTCACACAGTTGGAGCCAGCAAGACCCCCAGATACAGGATGGGAGAGTCCGACCATCGCAGGTCAAATTCCACCTTAGCGTCCGCCAGGACGTCCGGTGGTAAGGATATGTTAAGGGCCTCCGACTTCTCAACATTAACCATGAAGCCCGAGGCCAGCGCAAAGGTGTGAAGCTCCACAAAGAGCGATCGAAGGGACTGCATTGGGTTCATCAAGGAGAGGAGAACGTCGTCGGCGTAGAGGCTAACCTTATGGGTATCTCCGCCAAATGGGATGCCCTCAATGAGGCCCTGTTGCCGTATACGTTGCGCCACAGGCTCCATATAGAGCGCGAACAACAGGGGGGAGAGCGGGCAGCCATGTCTGGTTCTGCGTCCAATCGGGAACCGCGGGGAGGTATGGCCGTTGACCCTGACCGTGGCGGTCGGTCGCCGATAACAATTAAAGATGCGGTTGCGAAGAGTCTCGCCCAAGCCGAACCTCTGCAGTACCAGATCCAGCCAGTGCACGCGGTCGAACGCAGTCTCAGCATCGATGGTGAGCAGCATGCAGCCCGGCCGTGTTCGCGACCCGGCCTCTATTAAGTGGAGGACGCTTCTAGTATTGTCACTGGTTTGGCGCTGTGGGATAAACCCGGCCTGGTCGGGTACCACCAGTTGTTGCATATATGGGGCGAGGCGGCTTACAATGATCCCAGTATAGAGTTTGAGGTCAATGTTTAGTAGGGATATTGGCCTATAGGAGCCGCATCGGGTGGGGTCCCGGCTGACTTTAGGGATCACTGAAATCGCGGCCTCCAGGAGATCCGGCGGGATTGCCCCGGGTTGATCGAAGGTGTTAAAGAGATCACGGAGTAAAGGGGCTATTTGCGGGCAGAGCGCCTTGTAGAAGGCCGCAAAATAGCCGTCTGGTCCCGGAGATGTACCTAATTTGAGTCGGGATATCGCTGATATTACCTCTTCCAAACCTATCGGGCCGTCGAGGAATCCCGCCTGCGCTTCAGTCAAGGAAGGAAGGGTCGCGCCCCGTAGGTAGTCATCCCCCACCTGCGGATCCAGCCGATCCGCTGCGTATAGGTCGGCGTAAAAATCCCCGAAGGCCGCGGCGATATCCTTATCCTCCGTGAGTGGGTCACCCTGACCGCGTTGGATGGTCCGAATGTGCTGCCGCTGCTGCTCTACCCACAGCTTGCTCGCCAGCAACTTCCCACAGCGGTCTCCCCCTGTGTAGTATGCATGGCGCAGCCGCAGTGCGGCGTATTCAGCCACATCCTGATCTAATGCCGCGAGCATCTTACGTTCAGCGCAAAGCTGACGCCATGCCCGCGCCGCCCCCGTGCGCTGATGCATTTGTTCCAGCTCAGCCACACGTTGGGTGATCTCGGCTCTCTTTTGGGCGCGCTCCTTGTTGTTGGCCGAAGCCAGGGAGATGAATTCCCCCCGCAGGACTGCCTTGAGAGCCGCCCACTGGGTGGCTTTGGTGGTGTCTCCGTTGGCATTATGGCGCAGAAACTGGTCGAGAGCGGCTGTGATCCGCTCGAGCACAGCCGGGCGCTGCAGTAGGCTGTCGCGCAGGCGCCAGTGCCGCTGCGGTCTAGGTGTATCGGGCATCAGGAAGGACGCCACTACCAGGGAGTGGTCCGACAGGGAGGCGGGTTGTATATCAACATCCTGAGTTAGGGACGCCAATTGGGAGGAGCACAAAAAATAGTCGAGTCGCGCGTAGGTTTTGTGGGCTGCTGAGTAGTAGGTGTATGCCGTGGTTCGTGGATGTGCATGCCGCCAGAGGTTCGTGAGGCCCAGGTCTGTAAGGCGAGTGTGGCCCGCCGCAGAGAGAACCCCAACCTGACCAGAGCGCTGGCCCGACCTATCCTCTGTGTTATGAAATACTAGATTAAGGTCGCCCCCTAAGAGTAGATGTGAATGTGTATTGGCTGTGGCTGTGGCTGTCTCCAGTGCCCTGTGTAAGAACGCCTCCTGCCCTGCGTTAGGAGCGTATATGGAGCCGATCAGCAGCGACTGCCCAGCAAGAAGGAAGCGGTGCGCCAGTAATCTGCCCTTGATCTCCGCCTCTTTTTGTAGGACCCGGCCCCCAAAGGATTTGGCCACTAGAATTGCCACCCCAGCCACCTTCTTGTGGGCAGAGGAAAAGAATTGCAAAGGGAAGGCACATGATTTAAGTCTGTGCTGGTCTTTAGGGAGTAAATGTGTTTCCTGTAGGAGGCAGATGTCCGCCCCCGACTGCTCTAGTAGAGAGAGTACCGCTTTGCGCTTGACCGGGTTATTCAGTCCTCTCACATTGAGAGAGAGAATGGTCAATGGGCGCGTCACGTCAAGTCTTCAGGTGGAGCAGCGGTATGGTGCATTCGTGTCATATAGGTGAGAAGCGCAGAACAATCCCACTCAAAACCCGTGGACAAGGACCCCCCACCCCCGCTCCCCTCCTCCCTTCCCCCTACCCTCTCCCCACCCACCAACTTCCCCCAACCCCACTCCCCCCCTGCCTGTGTCCCCCCCTAACCCCAACAAGGAACTGGAAAGGAACATCCAAAACCCGGTCCCCATACCCATCATTGTCCAAGTCCAGTCCCACTAAGGAACAAGTCTGTGGAAGGTTACCTGAGTGGATGTCCAGCCACCAGGCCTCCCCTCGGTGCCCCCCCTCCCCGGGGCCCAGTACCAGCTCAAGACGAATGCTGAAGTGTTCTCCCCCTGAGAATGTCTCAGGCCGTGGGTGCGGTGTCGCGTGCCACTCCCCGTACTGCGTCGTCCATGTCTGCCCTGATGGTCTGCATGTCTGGCCGCACACTGGAATCCGATGTCAGATGGCGGGAGACTTGTTGCCAGCCGTCTCTGGTGGGCCGCCGCCGCCGCGAAGAGGACGCGCCCTCCTCCGCGGCCGTGATCCCCAACACTCCGCAGGTGTCCTGGAGGGAGCGAAGCTGGTGCAGGGTCCCATTTCCATCTGAAGATGATGCGGAAGGGGTGGCCCCAGGCATACGGTGTCTCATGTTCCCTCAGGAAGTCTGTCGCGATTTTAAAGGACGTACGTTTTTGCAGTGTGATGGCGGACAGGTCCTGATAAAGAGCCACTGGGTGTCCGCGGAATTGTAGGGGTTGACGCTTCCTGGCTTCACTAAGGATACGTTCCTTGAGTGGGTAGTCTGGAAGAAAGGCTAAAATGTCTGGCAATGGGGCCGAAGCCCGTCGTGCAAGTCCCACCCGATGGGCTCTGTCAATTCGGATTTGGAAGTCCTCAGGCTCACCCAGTATGTCGCGAAACAGGCTCTGTAGGTAGCGCACCACGTCGGTGCCCTCTTCTTTGGACGGAACGCCCCGGACTCGAATGTTGTTCCGGCGCGATCTGTTCTCCAGGTCCTCGGCGTGCTCCTGGAGATCCAGCTGCTGGTCTTTTAGGCGTATAACCTCTTGCTGCAGCTGCACTATCTCCTCATCTCTGACGGTGTCCGCCCCCTCTATGGCGGCCACTCTCTCTCCGAGGCCCTCTTCCTCCCTTCGCACCTCTCTGACCTCGCCCGCCACCTCCTGCTTCAGGGCCTGGAAGTCTTCCCTAAGGGAGCTGAAGAGGGACTCCAGAAAAGAGCGGGTCACCGGCATTTCACTGGTGCCAGCGTCAGGTTGGGCCGCCGAGGGGCTCGATGAGGATTGTCCTTTGTCCACCTTGGCCTGGGCCTTGTTCAACATGTCTGTCAGGGTCCGTTCGCCCTTCTTCCCGCCCCCTCGGCCAGCCATCTCGGGGGAAGATTCTGCCGCCTGGGCTCGGCCGCGGCCGCGGCTACCCCGGACTAAATGCGCGCAGCGGCTATATCGCGGGGGTCCCGGCCCTCGAAGTCCCCTCTGCTCCCGGAACCGGGCGACTCAGACGGGCAGCGCGGGCCCCTCCGGGGCCAGAAGGGGCGGGTCGCGGCCTCCAGTACAGGATGTCCTCCGAGGTCCACGCGTCCGCACCCCGCTTGTACACCAAGTATGTCGCCGGTCTCCTCACTGTCAAGGCGCCGTTACCGGTGTCACTCCGCGATGTTGCTCGCCCCGTTGGTGGGGCACCCAACCTGCGACCTTGCCTCAGGGGGGTGTAGGTCCAGGGGTGCGCAGTGTGGGGCAGCCCCCCTGGGTTCGGGGGAGAGTCCTGGGTCTCGGCCACGCGGCCGCAGGAAGTGGCGGTGTGTGTGGCGATGTGTTAGGCCGTGCGTGCTCTCCCAAGATGGCGGGTCCGCGTCCTGGTTCTGGCTGCCTACCGGGTCACTCTAGCAGGGCCGGGCCTCCGATGACACTGCCTCCGCAGGGAGCCCAAATCCACAGCAGGCGCAGGCCGGGATCCACAAGGCGCCCCAGGGACCGCCGCCGGGGGTCACGTGAGCATAGGCCGCAGCCGCGGCCTCAAGTGGTGGTGCGGGCAGCCACTCCCGCCGTCGCCGGTTCCGGCCTCGGCCTCAGTCCTCCTCCAGGCCGTCCGGCGCCTTAGGACCGGGCGCCTCTGCTGGTTCGCCCGCTGGTGGAGAGCGCGGGACTCGCTGCGTCTGCCCGGCGATGGAGGGGCGCTGCGCTCTGCGTTGTCGGCCGCTGGTCTCCGCCTCCGCGGTGCTCCGAGCGCCTCCTGCCGCAGCTCTCCCCCGGCAGCGCACCGGGGCCCAGATGGCCACAGGGTCGTCCCGGTTCGTCGCTCTCGCCTCCGCTGTCCCCGCGATGCCGTGGCAGGGGGGAGAACGCTATGGTGCAGGCTTGGGCCTAGGCGGTTTGGAGGAGTTCCGAAGGGAAACGTCCTTTCACTCCGCCATCTTAGCCACGCCCCCTCTGTTTGTCAGTTTTATTTCATTTCTTATGATAGGTTGCACACTCTCCCAGGACTGGGATACATGGGATCCTAAACCACTACATGATTTTGTCCACGATCCCCAGCCCATCGCTGCCAGGCCTGGACTGGCCATAGTGGGCACCGGGTAATCCCCCAGTGTGCCGCAAGGGTGGGGGCCGGTTTTGAGCCACTGGGGGCCGATTTTGATACAGGCCGTTTTTGCAGCATAGCTGCAAAATCGGCCCTGCAACAAATTCGGCCGAAAACCGGCCCTAGCAAAGAGCTCGGCGGCACCTCCAACACCCCCCGAGTGGGGAGGGGGGCTGGTCAAGCACTTTGCCAGGGCCGGTTTTGGTTCCCAGTCCGGCCCTGATCACTGCTGACCTTTGATCAGCAATTAACCACGCCTCGCCACCTGCCTTTCCACAATGGGATTCCCACAAGGACACATACACACCCACATTAATTGTGAGCAACCATCCATATGATACATGAGTGTTTATCTCAGTGTTTCTCTCAAGGAGGTGATGACATCACCCTCATTGGGCGAGTGTTTTCCCTCTTTTGACCACAGTGTATGAAACCGCCACCTATATGTTTTTATGTATGTGTAACATGTTTGTCTAACTTGGTTCCTATCACTACTTGTTACAAATCACAAATTCACGCATGTTAGTATTTCATGCATCTACAAGTAACATACAAGACTGCTCTGTACAGCGCTATTTTATGATTGCTTTTCATATCTTCCTGCCCCAGGTCAGTGATTGTACATTCTGCAGGTACACTTATAGGGTGCTTAGTGTTTGGGAACTACTTGTTGCATCCTTGGTCCCAGACGCTGTGTAGATTAGTTATAAATTTTACGGTCCTGAAGAAGTGCCCTAGATCACATCTTGACTAATTAACCGCATGAAACATGTTGACCTTATAAGTCACCAGGGATCATAGTCACCACTACTGACATCACGTTTTTAATAAGTCAGGCATACTCCTGGATTAAAATGTTATTTGAGATTTGCCTAGCCTTTTTTAAGTCACTAATCACTACATCAACACTTATGTTTCCTCAATCTACACAAAGGGCCCTATATTTGCCCTTCACATCACAGCTTTGGAAATATATCTCCGATAAAGAGCCCCGTTGAGGGTGCCCGTCAGGCATTGTAGTGCCGTCCCAACGCGGAGCAAACCCAGTGATGAATCATGAGACCCCCTTAGTTCCCCCTAAGGACACCATCCGCATCACGACCAGCTCCGATGACAACCTCACAACCGCCGAACACCTTCACTTCCAGATTCACACCAACCCTAAGACCACACTCAGAGGCACCCTCATCTACAGACCACCTGGACCCCGCACACAATTCTGCGAAGATATCACTGACTTCATCAGCCCTCACGCCCTCCCCTCCGAGGAATACATTCTACTGGGAGACCTCAACTTCCACCTGGAAAAGAACATCGACAGCAACACCACCACCCTTCTAGACAACCTCGCCAATCTCGGACTCAAACAACTGGTTGACACCCCCACCCACCTTGCCGGGCACACGCTTGACCCAATCTTCACCTCCAGCAAGCACGTCTCCTTTAATCACACCACAACTCTCCATTGGACGGACCACTGCTGCGTTCACTTCAACTACAAAAAGACTTCGACCCACAACCACTCACAATCAATCCCCCGGAGAAACTGGAACAAAATTACCACCGACCAGCTCTTCACATCACTTCACCAAAACCCTCCTGCAAAATCATCGGACCCAAACCTAGCAGCCACCAATCTCACACAATGGATCACCCACAGCGCTGACGAATTAGCACCCTTGAAAAACCATCAAATCAAACAAGGCAACAAAAAAGCCCCCTGGTTTAATGATGACCTTAAGAAATCCAAGAAGATCTGTCGCACCCTCGAGAAAGTCTGGCGAAAAACCCAACCACTGACAACCTGGCCACCTTCAAGAACGCCACCCGCAAACACCACCAACTGATCCGATCCACCAAGAAATCAGCATTCAAGGATCGACTCGACAACAACGCCCACAACAGCAAAGAATTATTCAACATCATCAAAGAGTTTACCAACCCCACCGCCGGCACCAACGACATCACTCCCTCCCAACACCTCTGCGACTCTCTAGCCTCGTTTTTCCACAACAAAATCGCCGACATACACAACAGCTTTGGAGACCAACCCACCCCCCCTCCCTGCGCACTAGAACCCCCCTCCAACAACATATGCGCCTGGAACCCAATCACCACGGAAGACACCATCCGCCTATTGAACACCATTCACTCAGGATCGCCAACCGACCCATGTCCCCACCACATTTTCAACAAAGCAAGCTCCATTATCGCACCCCATCTCCGAGACGTTATCAACTGCTCCCTCAACTCCTCCACCTTCCCGGAAAGCTGGAAACATGCCGAACTCAGCGCCCTATTGAAGAAACCTACAGCAGACCCCACTGAACTTAAGAATTACCGCCCCATCTCTCTCCTCCCATTCCCCGCCAAAGTCATTGAGAAACCCGTCAACAGCCAACTCGCCGCCTTCCTCGAATCCAACAAATCACTTGATCCTTCACAGTCCGGATTCCAAGCCAAACACAGCACCGAGACCGCCCTCATCGCAGCAACAGACGACATTCGAACTCTACTGGACAACGGAGAAACTGCTGCCCTCATCCTACTCGACATCTCCGCAGCCTTCGACACAGTCTGTCATAGCACCCTTATACAACGCCTCAACAACGTGGGAATACAAGGAAAAGCCCTGGACTGGATCATCTCGTTCCTCGCCGGAAGAACCCAGAGAGTCCGCCTCCCCCCTTTTAAATCAGAGGCCACTGAAGTCATCTGCGGCGAACCCCAAGGTTTGTCACTCAGTCCCACCCTCTTCAACGTATACATGAGTCCCCTCACATCCATTGCGCGCCAACACAACCTCAACATTATCTCATACGCAGACGACACCCAGTTGATCTTATCCCTCACCAAAGACCCAAACACCGCCAAAACCAACCTACACGAAGGGATGAAAGAAGTAGCCGAATGGATGAAGAACAGCCGTTTAAAACTGAACTCGGACAAAACGGAAGTCCTCATCTTAGGATCATCCCCCTCCGCTTGGGACGACTCATGGTGGCCATCGGCCCTAGGAACCGCACCCATACCAACAGACCACGCACGTAACCTGGGGTTCATCCTGGACTCCTCCCTCTCGATGACCAGACTAGCCAACGCCGTCACATCATCATGCTTCAACATCCTACGTATGCTCAAAAAAATCTTCCGTTGGATCCCCACCGAAACAAGAAAGACGGTCACCCATGCACTGGTCACAAGCCGATTGGACTACGGAAACACCCTTTACGCCGGAACAACAGCCAAACTACAGAAGAAGCTCCAACGCATCCAAAATGCCTCAGCCAGACTCATTCTAGACATCCCCCGCCAAGCTCACATTTCCGGTCACCTGAAATACCTCCACTGGCTCCCCGTCAACAAGAGAATAACATTCCGCCTCCTCACCCACGCACACAAAGCCCTCTACGACCTAGGATCCGAATACCTCAACTTGCGCCTGTCCTTTTACACCCCCACCCGCCAACTTCGATCGTCCAATCAAGCCCTCGCCGCAATTCCACGCATCCAAAGATCCACCATGGGAGGAAGATCCTTCTCCTACTTAGCGGCCAAGACCTGGAATTCTCCCCCCACCCACCTCCGCCTTACACAGAATCACCTCTCCTTCAGAAAACAACTAAAAACTTGGATATTTGATAAATAAAGCTCCCCCCCGCCCTCAAGCGCCTTGAGACCCTCTGGGTGAGTAGTGCGCTATACAAATTTATACTTGACTTGACTTGACTTGTGTGAGGGCCCCATTTCCAAAAAGGAACTACTCCCCTTGTAGTGGCTCCTTTTCTCTGACCTGCTCCCCATATTAGTTTAGAATAGCATAATATGTAAGAGGGCAAATGTTAGCTAAGGATGAGTCGAAGTTTAGGACAGGTCTGGGTGGACGATAGATAAAAAAGCCAACTAATGTGGTGTTGCTCAAAATATTGAGGATGAAGAAGATGGGTTCTCAGTCTGTAATTCCAGCATCATGGATGGTGCAACTGACAGATTGCTTACCAATAATTATGATCCCCACCTCTCTGAGATGATCCTTGCAATCTGACTATCTGATAATCTGTAGGGATTGAGTCCAGAAACTCAGGCGCAGGGAAATTGTCAAGCCAGGTCTCTGATAATGACCTGGCTGATTATCGGTTAGGAATTTGAAGATTTCATTTTTATGCTTGGATAGTAAGCAGGACTTAAAAGAAAAGCAGCACCCTATCAGGGGTAGGCCAGCCGTGGCTTGGTCTGGGGGCGACGCGTCGGGAAAACTATTAAGGCGAAACAACTCCTCACAGTTCCCTCATTTGTTGTCGAGGAGACGTGTATGAAATGATGATGCTCCGCTGTATAGGTGGGCATTAATTGAAGGAGTTCTGCAGCTGAGAACTGGGTGTGTGGAGATCTGGACGGGCAGGGGTCCTGGCCCCTGGTACCATCCTGGCTCGGATGGGCAGAGACAGGCTTTTCTGTAGCGGACCGTGCCCACTCCACACATCAACTCACCAGCCATGAATAAATAGCCTACCTTTCAAGGGGCGTGGCTATGATGTAGGAGGGACCTGGGAGGGGCAAAGTAAAGAAACCGGTGTCCAGCAGCCGCCCTGACACCTATCTGTAAGGCTTCCCTTCCAGGTAGGTGAATACTGGCGTAATTAAAATAATTAAAACAATAACATTTTCAAAAATATTGTGAGAGAAGAGAAGTTTGTGAAAGGATTCAAGGCACTCCCCATGAGATGCCACCAATCCCTCCACCGGAGCCAGGACCCTCTGTGTGGTAAGCGCATACAAGGATAGTAAAAATAAGGTACACAAATGCACAAGCAAGCAATTTTGTAGATCAAACAGGTAGGTACAATGCTCCTACCAGCTTGCAAACCAGTGCGTTCGTGCACCAGCCATGAATGAATAGCTCTCATTCCAAAGGGCAAGGCTATGATGTCCGAAGGACCTGGGAGGGGCAAAGAAGAAAAGAAACCGGAGCCCAGAAGCCCCACACCTATCTGTCAGGCTTCCCTTGAAGGTTGTTGAATAATGCCATAATTAAAATAATTAAAACAATAACATCTAAAAAATAACATGAGGGAAGAGCACTTTTTAAAAAGGAGTTAAGGCGCTCTCCAAGAGATGGCACAAAATCCTCCACCGGAGCCAGGCACCTCTTTGTGGTAAGCATATACTTGTAAAGTAAAAAAATAAGGCACACAAATGCACAAGCAAGCAGTTAGGTAGATTGAACAGGTAGATACAATGCTCCTACCAGTGAGCAATCCTCTGTTTAGGACAGATGTTCTACCTCTCAAGCTTCTGCCATAGGATGTTCAGGGCAACTCCATCAAAGGTGGTTGAGTAATTGATAAAACATGCCAACAGTGGAAGTGAGTTGAGAATTGATGCTTGCTGGGCTAGATATGAGAGGACTACGATGTCCACTGGTGACGCTCCTGCGCAGAACCCTGTTTGATAAAAGGATAGGCAGCCGGCCTCACAAGCCTACTGTGCTAATTCCTGAAGTAATATAGTTTCTTGGATCAATATTGAGGCCCTTCTTGAAAATGGGTTTGGGGATAGATCCATTCCATGACTCTGGACATCTTTTAGGAAGCAGCATTCAGCTTACACTGGCACCAATGCCAAGGCCCAAAACTGTGTGTCTTCCCGGAATAATGAACCAGGCAGCCCGTTAGGCCCAGGGGCGCCATCCTTTCTCATCTGTTTTAAGACCTCACGGATTGCAGGTTTCCTTATGGGAAATAATACTTTCCTCTCTGTGTCCCCTGTATCTGCTTCTTTGTATTCGATGGTGCTGGCCAAGGGGCGTTTGTCCAGCGGCTTGCAGTAAAGTGCTTTACCGTGGGAAGTCCATTCCCGTGCTTACCCCTGCTTTTGTACCCGTGGCATATGGCATGACGTACTGACAAAATTGCTGATGTTTGTTCGAAGCAATCAAGTCAATCCATTTATCCTCCTGGACTATCCTCCTGTGCTCCCACACCAGATGTTTGTGTTCCCGGGGTGCAGTATGTAGCTGCTCTTTTGATCAGAGGGTGTTCAGTTTTCTGTGCGCCCTTTGTATGGTCCTTAAGTGCTGCACACCTTTCTTAATTTCCCTAACCGGTCCTAGTTTGTAAGTGTTTTTACATTTTGATGCATGCGGGGGTATCCCTGAAGTAATGTACACAAGTCGGCTGACAGCTTGATCCAGCCTGCAAGTATCCCTGACTTTCAGGACGAAGGGTGGCAACCCCACTCAGCTTGTTTTCAAAGTTTCGAACTTTCCTGTGGTAGTGACAGACCATTTAATCCTCTGCACTAATATGTAGTGTGATTTGCCGTTGGTGATCCCTAGAGTGGTTGCACAAGAGCAAGTTCTGGCTGATATGTCTAGTCTGACCTGTGGGGCAGTGTGATCACTCTTGTTTCATTGTATCACCTCATAGCAGCTGAGGTCCTTTCTTAGAACCTGCGAAAGGAAGACATAATAGTGGAGTGATCAAAAGATGGGGCATGTATTGTCCGTGAAATATTTGTAGTGGCTACTGCCTCCACAGAGTTGAGATTGAACTGCCTGCAGTATTGACCGATGTCGCATAAATACCTGTAAGCATTTGTGTCTTGAACTGCATTTGGTTAACAATCGCCATACAGAGCAAATGCTAACTTTTGAAGAAAGTTCTTGGTTTCCAAAAACATATATAAAGATACGAGTTTATTTTCCTAATTGGTCTCGAATTTATTCTTGAGTGTGTGTCTCATTTATTGCCTCTGTGTGTGACAACAAAAGCCTAACTGCTCGCCCACACTACCACAAAAAGAGCATTAGAAATATCTGCTTTTACGTCTGCACGCCTATTGGGGATCCACAGGACTCTCTGCACAGTGTACTTCATTTTAGTACGCTAAATAGAGAGCCAACATCTTACGTCTTTTCTCATCATATATAATTTCTGAGAGCAATAGAGAGGAAATACACAAAAGAAATAAGGGGGGAGGAGATAAAATGTCACAAAGGGAGAAACCGGGAACCTGTATGAATGAGATAAATGTACAGAGAATGCCTGTTAGTGGATTACAGCAGCATGAGGCGGAATCAACACAAATCAGCTTTGGTGTTCGGCACACCGACGTTTAATAGTGCTGGCAGCGGGCTTCTGAGCACAGCTTTCGGCACCAGCACTTATCCCTTTAAAAATTAACCACTGATACAGACTGCGATGAGGTGGCAATAACATAAACACCCATATATTTTGATGCTAGATGGACCAAAATAAAGTGACTTGGCTTTCATGAGAACCTAACACCAAGGTAATTAGATTGAAGCCTGCTAGATAGCGCAGCTGTCTTGATTCAAAAGTCTTTTTGAAAACCTGGAAAGCAACTTTGCTATTGCTTTCCATTGACCTTTTGTTTTGTCAGTCATATTTTCTTGCTTTCTATTCAATAGGTTAATTTGTTTTAGCCCCTCCATCCAGTCTTTGTCACTCAAGTGGATCATAGCCTGTTTACAATATCTCTAATTGATTCCTTTTAACCTTCCACAAGTGTCTCCTTTTGAGCATTTTTTTTTTCTTTTCCTAAAAGCTCTCCTCGAGAGTGTATGATTTTTCCCCATTTTCTTTGTTTTCACACGTTTCCCAGCACATTTCTGTTCATAAAATTCCCAAAATTTAATTTTCCTCAACTTTCTCCTACAAGGCGCTCTTATGTATGCTTTCACTTTTATAAAGCTTGGCCCTTCAAGTAGCTCCCCAATGCTCTTTAATTCCATGTTGGGCTCTCTTGTTCATTCACTCCCACACCCTCCATGTTGCCTTTTCTCCATATGTTTTCTTCTCTGCACCCTCCATGTTGCTGCCCCCTCCCGCGCTCTTCATACTGCCTTCCCGTGCATCCCTGTTTTGCTTCCAGCCAGCCTCCATGGTGCTTTCCCCACCCTCCTGTTGACACATTTTGTAGGCGCATCTATGCTTGGTGAACACACCTACAAAATAAGGTGGCTAGCTAGTAGGCATTTCTTCTTGTTTATTAGCAACGCTGCACAGCATCAGGAATGCTTTGCAGAATAGCTAAAAGCATCGGCCAAAGCAAGAGGTCCCATAGGCAAGACCTATTGACTGTATTTTCTTATGAATAGTTGGGTACAAGTGCTTTCAGTTGGGTATGGTGAGGTATCTGTTTGATTTTACCTGGGATTTGTGCATGCCCACACTGACAAAAACACACACACTCTCTCTTGTCTGTTTTGGAAGTCCTCAAAAATGTTGTTTATTTTACAAAATGTTGTATTTCTCTCACTTAGTACTCCTAACAATCTGCATTCCTCTCCCTTTCTGCTGCCCCTTAAACTCCTCTCATGCTTGTCGTATAATGTAGTTTAACAATATATGCCAGCGTTATTGTTGGGAAATATGAAGTTTACAACCCCTCCCCCCAATTCGTACTACCTAGCTAAGCCCCGAGTAAGGTGCTGAGATCGAGGCACTGACATTAGCAGCTTTCATGGTATTTCCTGTCCTATAAAGCAGAGCATCACATTTTATGTTCATTTCACTTGGAATGCTGCACAAAATGAAATGACTTTGATCTACTTTGTGGTGTGCGGCCAGGAGCAGGGATTATTTTTGTTTAATTGATGAAACTTCTAATTATACCGCGAAGCAAATTATCGGTTGTCTCTTTGATGTAACAATTTTAAGTGTTGTTCCCTCGGCAGGATCTTCAAGTCAGGAGGTTAACCAAAAATGAGCCCTGGGCAAAGGCACGCGGGTGGCGCATTGAGACAGCAGCAGCAATGTTGTGATGCCTCTGAGAAACCAGAACAAGTACAGAGCAGTGGTACTGAGAAATCACATTAGAGCAGGGGTCTTCAAACTTGGGGGTTGGCTCCATTGAGGAGGGAGTCTTAAGCGTTTTCAGGGGCGGGGGGGCACCAATCTTTGGCCAAAAGACGCATCATGCTTCGTTTTAAGTGTTAAAAACATGTGTAAGCCACCTTGGAATGGGCCATCACTAACACCTTTTGTCATTTTTATCCTGAATGGGAGTATGTGTAAAAAGGGGTAACAGAGCTTAACTATAATGTTTAAATATGTTTAAACATTGCCAATTTAGTGGAATAATTGTGAATAAATTGAGGGGGGGGCCCTGAGGATTTTTTTTTTTTACGGGGGAGCAGCATTCAGAAGTTTGAAGACCACTGCATTACAGGAATAAGGAGTGACTATAGAATTTCGCAATGCCTCATCAAACAGCAGATGCAAAATGTAATTTTTAAAAAGCCTGCAGAAAAAAACAATGCATGACACAACATATCCACACATCCAACCTACTATCATGTTTTACACTGTCACATTGACCCCTAGGGAATCTTTAGGCCTTGGGTGACTAATACTGCAAGGTGCGGTGCGAACTTCTCCCCCCAAAACGTCTACTAAATACAACTGTCCACTTAAGTTGGCCATGCTAAGATGCAGCATAAGTTAAAAACTATGGAATAATAGTTTACGACACACTTTTCCTAATGGTAAATTTGTGAGGGCTATGGGTGCCCTATTGCTCGCTGTAAGGGGGGGGGAGTGGAGGCTTTAGGAAAGAGAGAGTGAGAGCAAGAGTGTGTGTAAAAATGTCTGGATGTACGTATGTATGTGGTGTGTATGGGAGTTAGTGGTGTGTGGTTAAGAGAAAGTGTGTACACATGTCTGTGTTGCGGACCTTGGACTGGTAAGCCCATCGAAGCAAGTAGAAACAGTGAAATCTTTAAATTAGGGTAAAGAGCATAAAGAGATCGAGAAATAGGAAAACTGACCATGAAAAATGAGAGTATATAGAAGTAAGGACAAGAGAAAAAAGATGGGTTGCTTGCAAGTGGAAATCAAGATTCAGAGGAGGAAAGGTGACATGACAGAAGGCAACGTGAAAGAAAAAAAACACAAAAGGTGAAAGATAGAATGGAAGGGTGAAAGAATGAATAAATGGAAGGGTTGAGAGGATGGACAGGTAAAAATGTGAAGAATGGACAGATGGAGAACAGGATGGGTGAAACAACATATAGATGGATACAATAATATTATTGATGGGTGAAAGGATGGTTGGATGAAGGAGGGATGGGAGGGTGAAAAGGTGAAGGAACAGGCAGTGGATAGGTAAATAGATGGAAGGGCGAATTGATGGTCGAATAGAATGGAAGAAAGATGAAAGAAACTCTAAGGCGTATCAGATCCCTTCATGTGTTTTGTGCAATAGGAGATATATTTAAAATGGAGGATATTTACATTGTCTGGCTACTCCCTTGCTTGTGTCTCTGTGCCTGTGTCCGTCTGTGTTCAGTGTGCGGCTGTATTTATTTCAAGGGATGCCAAAGTGCTCTGCTCAAAGGGGTTTAATGAGTACCAGAAAGAGTGTGGAGGATAGCGCCTAGCATGATTGATGGTGCAGGGCTGAAGGGGAGTGGTTTAGCTACGTAGGATGATGAGTAATAATGTGTGCTTGCCAAAATGCCCTGCTCCTGCATCCCAGTTAGTGAGGGATTGGAGAATACGGTGGCTTAAGGAGGTTCTGAGCGACGTCCTTAGCTGTAGCACCAGGAGATAAGCATTCAGAAATGTTTGTCGCAGGCACAAAAAAAACAGATGTCCTCTATTGTAATGGTGGACCAGGAGACTCAGGACCATATGCTAACTACCTGCCAACCTGCCGTCGGATTCCCAGAGTCACTACTGCCCTTTGTCAGCTTTGCAGATTTTATTTTGAACACGAGATGGCATAAAGCTGAATAAACTATGCAGGCCAGACAGGAGGTGATCAACTGATGGGAACCCGCCACAGTAGGACTAGCAGTACATGTAGGACAAGAGGGGTTAGGGTTTGGCCCTGCTTCTGTGTTGAGGGAATGGGGGTTACCTTAGTCTTGGTTTAAAGGTAAGTTGTGTGTTAGGGCACCCAGTATGCATCATTCGAAAGCATTGATTTTGGTGGGACTCGTGGAGTAAAGAAGGAAATATAACCCCCCCCCACACACACACACACACATCAGCACATAGACTCAGCCCAGAAGATCTATTTGTGTGTTCAATGATTCATGCAAATCGAGTACCCTACACCGGATACATTGCACAACATTTACTATAGTATGATCGTTGAGAGCACAATGCTGTTCAATCCGTCAGCCAGAATTTACCAAATGGAGATGCAATTGTGATAAGTGGGAGTGTGACTTTATTATAATAATACTCCAATCACGAATCAAATGTTTAGTATTCCTTTGATTTATTACACATAGTACTTCGGTATTGGCTCCACACAAACTACTTACAATTCAAAGAGGAATTTAATCACTTAAACATATATGAATATTTCTTTCTTCTCTGTAGAATAACTAAAAGGTGTATCATTAATGAAAGAATCCCAAATGTAACCCGGTTCTTCCAAAGTTGCTGTCAAAGAAAAAGGACTGCAGTCAGGGTGCTATCGGCAGGCACCATCTTCCTCTCTCTCTCTTAGATCCATCTCCCTTTCTTTCTGTCCTTGAATTAAGCACAGTTTCTGAAAGGATTTGCCTTTCACCTCCTTTCATTCCCAACTTGCCTTTAAGGAGGTAGAAAGGGTTGCAGTCAGCATACATGCTTTTCATCTCTGTCCTAGCCACCTGTTTGGGCCGGGTCTGTATCTTAGTGGACTAATGCATCCACTGCAGGGGCCTCTGTTCAACCTCAGGATTACAGGTTCAATGCCCAGCGGGTCCGCTCAGCCTTTAATCCTTTCTGAGATCGACAAAATGAGTTACATTAAGTTAGGTAACAATACAGCTGTTTTTCAGCGCCGAGATGCTCCTTTGGGGTGAATTTGCGCTTCACAGTTACACGTTATGTTATGTTATATACCCAGTTGCTACTTGGTAGCCTCCCCATGTTGCAAAAGGTTGGTTTGATGGACCAATTTAAAGATGAAGGGTGTGCCCCTATTTTACAGTGCCCTCTGATTGGTCTGAGAAGCGGATGCAGTAGCTAGCTCCGCCTACCTTAAAAGAAGGTTCTTTATCGTCTTCCTCTCCCAGATTTCTGTCATGGCAGCCTCGGCTGTGACGAGGAAGGCTCCTGATGGGGACCGATATGCTTTGTCACTATGCTTTGGCACCTCTAATGATGGGTGTTTCCCTTTACACCCTAAGCTCGCTGTCAAACCAACTGCAGGAGCCACCAAGGAGAAACATGGGACGGTGTGCGCTGCTCTACAACAGGGGGGGGGGAGGGTGTCAGGTAATCAAGTGAAAATGTTATAGTCACTACTTTATTCCCCGAGAGTAGGGAGACCCTCCTCCCAACCTATTCTTGCCGTCTTAACTTTCAAGTGGAGTGAGATGAAGGTGACCCACCTGGCTTACACCAAGGGTGATTTACCTGGCAAAGATTTGACTGCCAAGAATCTCTCTGGCTACAACTCCTAAAAATATGGTCCGTCCTGCAGGTCCCTACTGTATGTCTGGCATCTCAGCCCCTGGCACTGCTCAAGATGCGTTATGATGATTTGGCCTGATTTAGTTACACGCAATGAACCTTCCCCTCAGTTGTAAATCTTAGTTTTAAAATCTTCCGTCCAAATCTATACTTTAGTTTGCCATATATATGGATGGTGCCAGTCTATCCTGGTTTATATTTTTGTTTTATGTTTTTTGAACAGTGGGAGGTTGCAATATATTTGGGTTGTGTATTTATTTGCTTGAGTTTAAGTTTATTAAACTTGCATTTTCGTTTGATGGAGAAGTCTGAGCTGGCTTCATTGTTTCTAAATTGTGCTTTATATTTGTGTCGTCCACACCCTCCAAATAAAGCTGTTATTTGTTACAGGCAATTACCAAAAGAGTGCAGTGGTTCTTTTAGCGTGGGCAAATTTGGTGGGAGATTAAAACTTGTGGTTCATTTTTCCAAGATAAACACTACTACCTCCCTATGGCTGACGGTAAACCACATCCCAAAAAACATGTGCAGACCACTAACTACTACTCATACATGCTCAGGAGAGATTAAGACAATGTTTACAGGAATTTCGAAGTATGAGACTTTTTTCTAAACAAGTTCGATTTTCTTCTGGATTTAGTACTTCTTCCAGAAATCAGAAGATTTCATGACCATGTTAGTCCAAATCAGGTCATAAGACTGTTGCAAACATAGGCCTCCTTTAGAGATTGAACACTTCGGATGCGTCATTTACAAGTTTGGCGAGAATACACATCAGCCATAGCAGGGAAGGAAGGTCTTCCATACCTAGAGATGGCCGCCTGACTGGTGGATCTATTTCCAACCCAGGGTGGTCTATCTCTTCATGGTGAAAGCCATCTCTGAAGAAAGCTCTATAGTGTGGGTTGGTGGGATTGCTGCATTTTTATGTGGGACCTGAAAAAGTGCGCCCTATGGATTACAGTGCCAGTGTTAACATAACAAGTGTCCTTGGTATGTGTCTTCGAAATCAGGCCCAGCTTATTTTTTTTTACGGTTTTAACTGATTCATATTTCTTTTCCAGGGTCATTTTAAGCTGTGAGAAATGTAAGCAAGGTGCAGATGGAAATGTCTGTGATCCCAATTTAAAGCCTGGTATGTGATCTATAAGACACTTCATTCGAGTCAACCAGTCTACCGCACTTCTACACTCATTGTGTATTAAACTGCCTGCACTACTAGAAATACCCCCTTGTCCAGGCTAGAAATCCAAATAAGTCACAATTTCCTGCTCGCTCACAGGCTTTTTATGCATATAGGCAAAGACTCCACAAAAGCCACTCTTTATTTTGGAAATCTGTTTATTATTTTCCAATAACCATAGAAAGAAAATATCAGACATTGACATCATACAGCAACAAGAGTTAGATACTGCGTTGGTTGTGCTTTCAGATTCGATGCCCACAGACCATAGGCCAGCGCCAGCCCCCAGGCGCCCCAGAGTTTAGCAAATGTCTTGGGGCATCCCTAGCTCTTGTAGACCGTGCATTCCGCTTTCATGCACCAGTCCATTCCCCTCTCTCATTGGGATATGGGGGTGAGTCTCTGCTGCCACAGACCCCAGCTATTTCCTGACATGCAGTGATCATCGCTATATTACAGAAGAGTAGGGCGTACCAGGACACCGTCTGATCCCTCCATATTACGAAGGTGGCCAGTTGTCTAGTTGTGTGAATCGAAGTCTCTATTACCCCCATCAGACAGCTTTCCACCGCTTCCAGAAAGGTTGAATACGTGGGCAGTCCCACAATGTGTAAACTATGGTACCCCACTGGCTACAGCTCTGCCGACATTTTTCAGAGTCTACCTTGCCTATCCAGTGGAGTCTAGTCCTGGTAATGTATGCGGGGTGTAGGATCTTCAATAGAATTAAACAATATCCTGCTTTAATAACCACCCCCCAGGGGTAGCAGTAAGCCATAGTCCAGTCCCCTCTCCACTAGCATATTTAGGTCTTCCTCAGAGCGCCCTTGCAATCTGTCACATGAGGGCTGGCAATTAGCTATTAGCATCCTGTATGTAAGGAAAATTGCATGGTTGTGAACCAGGGACAGCGGAAGTCTATGGGGCATATTACCAAGCCTGGCGAAATGACATTATCGCCGCTTTAGCGGCCGTTTTCGGCCGCTAAGCGGCGATAATATCATCGCCCTATTAGCAAGCTGTCGCTAACGGATGTTAGCGACAGCTTTTAGGCGATAGCGAGCGGTTTGGGGCCCGCTTTGCATGTCAGTGATGTTTATCGCTAATGACATGCAAAGTGGGCGCACCCAACCTGTTAGCGACTGAAAGCAGTCGCTAACGTCGCTATCGCCTATTAGCAAGGCAGGCATAGCGATGGACATATTCCCGCTATCGCCAAAAACTAACGCCTGCTCAGACCAGTTCTTAGCCATGTTATCCAATGGGAGGTGGATAACATGGCTAAGAGCATTTCGTCGCTAATGCTTGAATATCGCTGTATTCTCAGCGATATTCACGCATTTCACCTGATTTTTATCGCTTTTGAGATAAACCTTGCTAATAGCAAGTTATCTCAGCGATAAAAAACGGTGATGCGCGGCGATAAAAATATAGCCGCTAACCCTACTTAGCAATAAATATAGCTATTTGTTGGTAATATGCCCCTATATTCGTCATGGACATCATTCAGTATGTTCCTGTGTTCCCTAAGGGCATACCAAACCTACAGGTAATGAAAATGTTGTGATGGAGCTAGTTCATACTGGGACTGTAATTCGGCAAAGAGGGGCAACCCCTCTGGCCCCCAGATGCTGCCTAGCTTTAAAATATCTTTCATATCCCATGGATGTCTCCAGTCCAATCCCCATAGGGCCCTCAAAGTAGCCGGTGACCACTAGGGGGTCTCCAGTATAGGCCTCCCAAGGCAACCCATCTTTCTGGTCGCTGTTTTACAAATTTTACTATCCAAGTCTGTTGCAGTAAGGGTACGGGGTCTGTGTACATTGTATAGGTACCAGGTATATCCCCTGGGGGACATCTGGTCCCAGTCTGCAGTGAGAAGGCCCTGGCAGAGACTGCTTGGAGTTGCGTGGCTCAATAGTACCGCCTGGGGTCCAGGAGACCGATACCCCCATCATGAGGGCCTCTAGTTAGGGTGGATAGTGCAATGTGGGGGTACCACCGTCCCACAGCAAAGTTTGAGTGAGTGTGCCTATTGCTCAGAAGAAATCTGTTAAGGCCTCAAATAGTGTGTTTTGAAGTAGGTTGAGGAATTTGGGTAATACCATCAATTTATGTAGGGTGGCCCTACCCATCAGTGAAAGCAGCAGCGATCTCCAGTGCCCCACATCCTCTTTCTATCCCTCCAATATCTGGTACAGGTTGCATTCTTGGAAATGTATAGGGTACGGCGTGACCCAGATCCCCAAATATCTGAAGCCTCCTAGAGCCCAAAGAAGCGGGCAGGCCGAGTCCGTCCGGGGAGGACCAGAATGCTAGTGGGAAGATGACTGATTTCTGCCAATTAATAAATATTCCGGCCTATGCCCCAAACATGTCCAACATGTTCAGAGCCCTGGGGTCAGCTAAATATAATAATATATCGCTTGCATACAGGGAGATAATATGTTCCTCAATAGGGTCAGCTAAATATAATAATATATAGCTCGCAGGCGCGGTGCGTCCATTGGGGCGTAGGGGCGAAGCCCCACTAAGCCCCATGGACCCACCACGTCGTCACTAGAAGCCAAACACAATTATTTTTAAAAATCGCGCTATCTGCCGGCCGGGAACCGGGAGACACCCGACCTTCCCGGAGTGCGCAAGGGGGGGTGGGGGGGGATCGGGCTGCTGCAGCTGCGCAAGTGTATTTTGGGGCACAAACATGCCCGCGCATGCTCAGATCGTTTTCTTGTGAATTCCCCCTTAGAGAGAGGACCAGGGGGCGGGCCACAGCCCCCGGGGTTACACAGGGCGACTGGGCGAGGAGTCATGGTGCCCCCCCCAGCCAATCCTGGCGCAGGATTGGCTGGTCACTACATAGCCCGGTTACATAACCCCTGACGGATAGCACGGCCGACTTTGGTGCTGGGAAACCAGGTTCGAGCCTCTTATCGAACCATAAAAATGTATACATGACTTACTTTGGTGTTAAATAAATAGATATTTTAAAAAACAAATAAAAATGATGTTCCGACTAAGGTGTGAAATTGGTGTGGAATAAATACATGTTTTTAAAAACAATTAATATTAATCATGTATCATTGGTGCTGGAGTACAAGGTTCGAGACTGGTATTAAACACTGACAAGCTGTGTGCAAGTTATATGGTCATAAAAATACATGAATGATGGATGCAGGATGGGTGGATGCATGAATGGATGCAGGATGAATGATGGGTGGATGAATGGATGGGTGGATGCATGAATGAATGATGGATGCAGGATGGATGCAGGATGGGTGGATGGGTAGATGAATGAATGATGGATGCAGGATGGATGCAGGGTGGATGGATGGGTGCATGAATGAATGATGGATGCGGGATGGGTGGATGGATGGATGATGGATGAATGATGGGTGGATGAATGGATGGGTGGATGCATGAATGAATGATGGATGCAGGATGGATGCAGGATGGGTGGATAAATGAATGATGGATGCAGGATGGATGCAGGGTGGATGGATGGGTGCATGAATGCATGATGGATGGGTGGATGCAGGAATGGATGCAGGATGGATGATGGATGGGTGGGTGGATGGATGGATGCATGAATGAATGAATGATGGATGCTGGATGGGTGGATGGATGGGTGGATGAATGAATGATGGATGCAGGATGGATGGATGGGTGCATGAATGAATGATGGGTGCATGAATGAATGATGGATGCAGGATGGGTGGATGGATGGGTGGAAGGGTGGACACATGAATGGATGCAGGATGAATGATGGGTGGATGAATGGATGGGTGGATGAATGAATGATGGATGCAGGATGGGTGGATGAATGAATGATGGATGCAGGATGGATGCAGGGTGGATGGATGGGTGCATGAACGAATGATGGATGCAGGATGGATGGATGGGTGGATGCATGAATGGATGCAGGGGTGGATGGATGGATGGGTGGGTGGATGGATGGATGCATGAATGAATGATGGATGGATGGATGGATGGGTGGGTGGATGGGTGGATGAATGAATGATGGATGCAGGATGGATGGGTGGATGGATGCATGAATGATGTATGGATGGATGCAAGGTGGTTCGGGCTCGCTCGCTCGCTGCGCTCGCTGCGGTGCAATATGCAAATTAGTTTACGCCCCACCACTTTCAAATGTCACCAGCCGCCCCTGATAGAGGGAGATAATATTTTCCCAGTTTGCAACCCCCTGCAGTCCCTGGAGCTGGGCATCCACCCTCACCCAGCCGATCAGTGCTTCAAGAACCAGCTCAAAGACCAAGGGAGAGAGTGGACACCCCTGTCACATCCCACGACCAACGGGGAATCGCTGGGACAATGACTCATTCACCCTCAATTTCACCACTGAGTTCGTATACAGCAGCTTGATCCAGGATAAACATTTCCTACCAAAACCCATTTTGTCCAGGATAGCCCATAGGAAGCCCCAGGCTATGGAATTAAAGGCCCTACTGGCATGCAAAGAGAGCAGCACTGCTGGTTCTGCAACTTTCGCCCGCTGCACCAGACAGCCAAAAAGTCGAAGCAAGTTCTGTTGAGTAGAGCATCTGGGCAAAAACCCTGACTGGTCCGAGTCTACCAAGGTGTCAATCACATGCATAAGTCTGTGTACAAATAACCTTCACAAGGATTTTGACCTCTATACTAATTGGGGTAATTGGTCGGTAGAAATCAAAGTGTTTTGGTGGTATGCCCTCTTTCCTGGCCGCATAAAACATCAGTTTCAGCAGCTCCGCCAGCAAGTGAGCCACAAACGCATACAATTCTGGTGGTAGGCCATGACATCTAGGGGTCTTTCCCCCTCGCAGCTTACCTATAGCTCACTGATCTCCTCTGTCCAGAATTTTCCATCCAGGGATTCCAAGTCTGTAGGGGAGAGCCTCGGGGAGGAAGTTCACCAACAAACTTCCTGCAGATCTGACACCGAGTGGTGAGGTCCTAGGCTGTATAAATCTGCTAGGTGTGCCACAGCAATGTTCGATAACTCTTGCCCTATGGGGTGGCACCCACCGCTAAATAGTGGATCCATCTCCTCCGGTCCTCAGGGCGAGGTAGCCATGCAATCAGTTTCCCTGCCTTGTTAACCCCTTCGACGCTCATGACGAGCCCAGATCGTCATGGAGTTTCCATTGGTTTCAATGGAAATTTAATGGGAAGAGGTGGATGTACCTTAGCATCCAAGTGGTTAACAACTTCATAGAGCCGGTGTTGTTTGGAGCGGTTCAATGCCCTCATAGCCTCTTCCACTAGGGTACAGTAGTTCTCCCTCACCAGGTTCAGACAGTGGATTTGGTCAGGAGTAGGGAGTCCCTCCCAGTCAGATTCGTACTGTGTTAAGTGCAGTTCTAGTGTGACCATATCTTCCTGTTTTGCCCTCTTTTTCCCTGTTATATGAGCAAGTGATTCACCCCTTACAAAGATTTGTAGGCATCCCATATCATGACATCTGGGGGGACCATGGCTGTGTTCCCTTTACAGTAGAGTTTCGTGGTGGAGGTCCGGTGTGTTCTCATGTCTCACTCTCTCACCTCCCAGGGTCTAGCGATCAGGTCTCCCGGTCCCTGCCACCTCTGAGTCTGCCCCCCCAGGCATGTGTGGATCAGCGATTGGTGGGATATGAACCAGCCAGTCCCCTAACCTGTGCAGCATGTCGGTTAGCCAGGCGGAAAGTACTATGAGGCAATCACAATCTGTTCCCAGTTTTAGTCTCCCAGGATCGCAGTGCAGCAGCCATCTGGGTCAGTCCAGGTCTTCAGGACCTCTAGGGGGTGAGATCTCTTCACCAGTATGCTGATTCCCCTGGATCCCACAGTAAATCCCAAGTGTACCAGCCACCAGCAGCGCCCCTTCCCAATAAGGTTTTCTTTTTACCAGCCAATTGAGTTTCCTGTAGGAAGGTTATGTCAGGGTTTCGCCTATTTGAGTATTGGGATACCACACTTCTTTTCAATTTACTCCCTAGGCCATTCACATTCCAGTATAGCAGGGTGAGCCCCAAATTATTTTCCCCAGTCTCTGACCCTATATCTAGCATTCTCATTCAAGACACCAGGACCTTTAGCCCCATTCCTGTGTTAGTAGTATCAATGTCAACCCCCCTTCCATGTAATCTCTCCCACCCTACATCCTCAGGCTGCAAGTGTAGAATTAACCTCTCCCTCAATGCCTATGGTGTCTTTCACCCTACCCACCCAAACATCAAACATTACAGAAATCGAACAATGCATAGGGACAGAGTTCACCATCTAAAGTTTGAAGACTGTCTCGGCATGTCCCTGCTGGTTATGGTGGACTGCCTCATCCGCTCTTCGCCATCTGCTGCAGCCATGGTATGTCTCTGCTCAGATTGGCACCCATCCCCAATCCACAGGGAAGCCAGGATGATACCCTGCCACTGCCTGGGGACTTCTACTTGCAGATGGGGCAGCAGAGGATCCCCCCCTGTCTCACTGGCCCCAACCTTTCAGCCAGTCCCATACCTCCTCTGGTGTCACGCAGAAGCAGACCTTGCCTTTGTCCACTATGCTTAGTTTCGCCAGGAATTGTAGGGAGTATTAATTTGCAACCCTGGGTGGGTAACTCTGCTCCCCCAGCGGAGTTTGTGGAGATTTGCCTACTCCGCAAAAGCAAAAGAAGAGAAGAGTAGGCAAAAACTCCACCTCCCTGGTGGAGCGGAGTTAGCCACCCCCTCCCCCTCCCCCCTCCCAAATCATTTAAAAAGATTTAAAGAAGGGACTTACCTGCCTTTCTGCTGCCTCCCTGCCTGGCAGCTCTCCTTCCTGCTCCCCCTCTCTCGTGTCGTCCATCTACTTAAAAAAAAAACAGACCACGTTGTACGTCTTGCGTGTGCGCATGCATACGCGCAAGTCTTACAATGTAGTGTTTTTTTTTTAAAGAACATAGACGACGCGAGAGAGGTGTACTAAGGAGAGTGGCCAGGCTGGGGAGGTGGCAGAAAGACAGGTAAATTTAATGAATGCACTGCAGAATGGCAGAATGCAAACCATGTTTTTTTCAATTTACTCCCCGTTTATCATTTTATTCCATTCTTACGTGCAGACTGGAACCGTCCGTGTCTTGCCTCAAAGCACATGTATGAAACTCCAAAACACTTGCAGCAACATTGTGCTGCATTTCCAATCGCACAGCAACTTCAAAGAGGGGGAGGTCACCGCGTTCAGTGAACACTCGTTACGTTGCACCACAATAAATGTATGAATGTAGTTCGGTTTAAAAGGTTTAGTTACTGGAATTATAATATTTTTCACTGGAACACGATTGAATTATTGTATGTATTTGTGTAAGAACTGAGCAGTTTTCTGACATGTAAAACTAATAGAGGTTTTTATTCCGATTTAACAGCTATCCCTGACGAAGGGCGCAAAAAAGCCCGAAATGCATTGGGACATTATGATAACTTTAGCTGCCTAATATGAATTGAGTTCGCCCGCGTGATGTAGTAATAGGCCTGGATTGGCATAACTGCATCATTTGAAAAAATTGGGATGACAGACAGCCTTATCGTGAATAGCAGAGTAAAACTTGATGAATTATGGAAAGCATGGAATAAACTTGGATTTTTGAACAAGCGGAAGAGTTGTAATAATTTTGAAGTTGCTGTGCGATTGGAAATGCAGCACAATGTTGCTGCAAGTGTTTTGGAGAAAGACAGGTAAGGCACTCCTTTATATCTTTTTAAATGATTTGGGATTGAAGACGGAGCAGGGAGGAAGCAGAGCGGAGCTATGTGTAGCTCCATGGAGTGTTTTTTTAAACTCCATGGTGCTACGGGTGGAAGCACTACGCCAGCTCCGCCCAGGGTTAGAGTATTGTAAGTTATGCTTCCTTAGTTCCACCTTAATCATATTGAAGGACCTTCTCTTGGTCTGTACTTTCTGGGTGAAGCCAGAGAACACCATGATCGTGCAATTATCATAGAGGATCAGGCCCCACCGTCGGGCCATTCACAGCACTGCATACATGTCCTTGAAGTGCAGAAATCGGGCAATTATGAGTCTTGGTCTCGCTCCAGGTTTTGGAGTAGTCCCAGGGATTCGGTACGCCCCTTGAACTGCAAAGTGTGGTGAGAAGTCTGATGAGGTCAGTCCGGCAATGAGAAACTCCTCTCGAATTTTCTCCACATTGCTTCCCTCTGCCATTTCTGGGATGCCCACAAAACAAACATTATTGCAGCAGGACCTACCTGCAGCATCCTTGGCACGTGCGTGTAGTAGCTTGGTGGCCTCGTGAAGGTGGTGGCATACAGCCTTTAAAGTTTTAATAGATCCCGAGTGTTCCTTCAGGGTGTTCTCCGTTGCTGTGACCTGCATCGCCATCCTGCCCATGTCTGCCCATATCAGTGTGACGTCTGTCGCCACTGTATCTATTTTCATCTCCAAGGCTGCCCTGGAAGCTTGGATGGCCTGTAGCGGACATGTGCATTGAGTGGGGTGGAACATTTGCCCCTGGGTCACCTTTGCAGAACTACACACACTTCCAGTATAAGCCGGGATTGCCCTGCGAAGCCCCATGGGTTAGAATTTTGGCCTGGGCATTCAAGCCATGCCCCCAAAATCCACTCTTTGTTCCTCAGACTAGCTCATTCATTACTACATCTAGGAATGTATCCCTTTCCACCTCACCTCAACTCATCTCATTGTACTACTTTGTTTTTAGGTGCTTCTTTATTTCCTCAGTTCATATTATAAACGTACATGCATGTCTCTGCAGTTGACTACATGCGGTCTTTTGGGGCTAGTTTTGCACTTTGTAAATATACTTTCTATAAGAAAAATAAAATAAAAATGTGCTGCATAGAAGAATGAATTGTGGGGATTCTGTAGCGCTCAAACTGATTTAATTTCTTTGAATTACAGGCATATATTGATCAGTGGTTAACCAGGATGCACTGACGTTTTGAACAGATTTGGTACAAGATATAATCCGGCATGCCATATATGTACCTATCCGTCTGCAGATTTTATTCATCTAGTTAGGGGTTCATGACTTCTGGTAAACAGAAATTAACATAATAACCGAGATTCTATGAAGCCACTTCGCACCCTCCCCTGTTCTGTATCATCTGGGCTATACTGCTGGCATGCCAAACAAAACCAGATGTTTAACTGAGACACTGTTGTTGCTCTCGAGGCACCAATCTGCCATGGGCTGGCTCAAAGGACCTCTCCTCACCCATACATACTCAACTCCAACACACCACCTGGCCCCTCAGATTTTTAGGCCCCATTCCGCCTTCCCTCTGCAAACTTGAATCACCCGCCTGGTTGTCACCTATTGTGCATGGACGCCAATTCACCAAAATGCCAGGCGTAGCACAAGTGAAAGCACACACCATTTGACCTTTATTTTCACTCACACACGTTATACATGCACACTTTCTCTCACATAACCACAGTCTAATCCACAAGCATGCATGCAACCTACATTTAAAAGCATTTTTTTTTATTTCCCTCAGCTGCCAGGAAAGGTCATAATCCCGCTAATTGTACCCCATTTTTATTACACTTATTGTGAATAATGTACTATTAGTGCAATAACAAATTTACGGCAGACAAGGAAGTGGAGCCCCAACCAACGTCCATAAGGGCGACCTACTGCTGTGTTCTAGGCTCTGATTTTACTACCTCTGAGGCCATGGGGTCGCAAAGGCAGTGCCAGGAGTCACAAGAGGCAAGCCAGGAATCGTAGCTGTGACCCCTGGTGACTCTAAATGACGTCCATGCTATTGTGTAGCACAATAGGAGGTATACATTATAGCAACTCACTCTGGAATATTTCAGGATGGATTTCAGCAACCTAAACACACTAAGAGGGGTAGAGAGGAGAAAGGATCTATATAAAGCATGCAGGGACACGCACAGTGTTTGTAAAAGTTGCCCTCACTCACACACAAATTGTGTGTGACATGCTTCATCATCCGGTCTGCTTACAATACACTCTGGCGTAGCCAGGCACAGGGTGGAGCATAGGGATGGGGGTAACATAAAACAGTACAGAGAAATAAAAACGTTTATAAACAGAAGGTGAGTACAAAGTGTTACCAACCCTGACTGGGAAAACATGATAAGGACAAGTGCAGTGGAAGTGATGTTAAAACTGCCTCATGGGTACTCTATCCATTATTTTATTCCGGAGTCCCACGGACAGGATTAAAAATAGAAAGGGGTGGGTATATCTGTGAGGATTAAGGACTCACATCAGCCCTCCCCAGGACTGTTAAAGTCAACATGTTTCGACCGAATTACCCTGTGCCCACATTCGAGGGTCACGCCGGTCTTCTTCAGGACTCCTTATCCGGCCGAGTCCACCCTGTTACCTTATTCAGGTTAGTATCCAGAGTGAATAAATGCAAAATTCCTGCTTTGTGGAGGTAATTCCCTTTTTAAACACGGGACACATATACGAGTCTTTTGTAATCTCGGGCTTGCAATGGCAGCGGGCTGGGTGAATCTCCAAGGACACAACTGTCCCTAGGACGATTCAAGGCTAGTCGGCCGGCCGCGGTCCTGTCGTGAAGTTCATGGATGGATTCCAGCAACACCAAAAATGGAAGCCATTAATGTTTGTCTCTGGTCTAGAAAATATCATGTATTTTTCTGTTGTGCTACTTTTGTGATGATACATTATTTCAACCACTCTTCCCCTAGGCTAATTTCTTCTGTTTGCTGCATCGGATTTGTAATGAATGATAAATAAAAATAAAAAATAAAAATCATCTCTGATGCAGATTGATTAGACATTTGTGGTAGCACAACATGATTTGTGCTGCTACAAATTTTAAAAGTAGAAAATTCCTTTCGGCTAACAAAGAACATGATCACCACTTTACTAGAGGATTTAAACAAAAAGTAGCAAGCATTGTTAAAACCAATAGGTTTCACCTAAGTGAGATCTATTGGCTTTATCAATATATATATTTTTTGCATGCTGCACTACATCCTGAGCTGCTGTGCAACATGGCTTAAAGTTTTTTTAGAAGCGCTATGACGCAGCCATTGTGGACCTCATAATAGTATTTTTTTTTCCTTCAACCATGTGGCACGGCCACCCATGCTGCTGTGCAATAGGCCTTAAAACAGCATGGGGGTGGGTAGGGAGAAACGCTGGGGAAGGGGATAGGAGTGTGTTACACAGAGGGTGGGAGGATGAGCCCACAACACAGGAGGATAGTGGGGAAAGTGCTAGAACAGCAGACAAAGGAGTAGGAGGTGTGATTAAACAACTGACATGGGATGAGGGTGGGGGGATGGGGAGAAAATGAGCAGCACGCGAGGAGGGCGAGAGAGACTGACAGCAGGCACATGCACTCTCCAAAAGTCCATGTGAAAAGTAAAAAATAGAATACCTGCAGGAGCCTGTGGCCAGTGGAAGGACACTGGACACAGGAAGCTGCACTTGGTCCATGCTCCAATGGTAGGATGAAGACCCAAAGCCTAGGAGCAAGTCCAGATGAGGAGAAGGCTCTCTCCAATGAGAAGCATGGAAACGAGAGTGACATGGAAGTCAGCCAATGGTCAGTAATGGAAAGTAATGGGCAGGCTTCAAGTCCCTTTTAGGATATTTTTTGTTTACAAGAGATTTCACAAGCACAGCGCAAGTATTGTGCAGGCAAAACCTAAATAGTCTAATTTATCCAAATGTTAGACCTTTCTCAGGGTCAGGCAAGGGCAATGCCCGTTTATTCCTACTCAAACACAAAGATGTTCTGGCACCCAGGGCTTAATGTGTGGATTTTACTTACACCAGCTCAGGTTTGCACGCTTGAAATGGCTATGAATATGGCGGTAAAAAATATTTGTGTGCATATATGATTACTCAAGTAGGCACATACGCAGTCTATGATCTGCATATTTCCTGCATATGAATGATGTGATTAAACCTGTCACAATATTAGTATCCAGTTAGGTCATCCGCTGGGTCTTCACTGCAGAGCTCTATGTTGGTAGTCTGCTGTCTAAAGGAAGCCTTCGTCAAGGCCTCGGGCACAAGTAAGCAAGTTCCTGGTTCAGGAGTGACCTGGATGTGGAACAAATGCCTTACAACGCTGGCTGCATCAAAATGCCCACTCTTTGCAGTGAAAGAGAAAATGATCTTTCAACACTCTCTAATAACAGCAATATTTTTTTATGTAGCACTTACTAAACTTCTGCTGTTTCTCGGTGTGCACAAACCTGCATAGCATTTGCACTCTGCAGGTGTACTGTAAAATTACGCATATAACCCCTGTCTGTTTGAAGGCACCATGAAAATACACATGGGTACTGCGACTAGAATATAAACAAGTTAGCTTTTCAATGATCTATTAGTTAATGAGGAATAGAGTTTAGGTGTAGCGTCATTGGTGTGGGATTTACACGTGACACTGGGGTGTAATGTTAAAATAATTCCTGTTCCAACAGACTACATGAAGAAGTTCAGCACTTGATCTAATAGCTTACGAGCACAGCTGTTCAAGGCTAATCTAGCAAAATAGCTTAGTTATTTAAAACTTTGCCACTGACAATTGCTGCTATCTGAAGGTCACACATTTGAATCTCTGCAGGTAGGTCAAAAGCCAGACTTACATAAGTAAATAATTATTGTATAGACATAATACATTTCCAATTAAATTCATAAAATCAATTAAAATACAAACATAATATTAAAATCCGAGGAAAGAAAAGTATTAACATAAATTTAAAAAAAAGGTCAGACAGATCAATTCAGCAATATACACAAGCCCACACTTTTGTCAGCTTCCTAATGAATTAGGCTCTTCCCAGGAGAAGCTGTATTTAATTGCATCATGTGCTGTTCTACAGTTTGTTTTAATGAAACCAGACTTCAGGTACTTTTTCCATTAGCACAACAGTTTGGGGCACATGCAAATAATATGTTCCATTGATTCAGTCTTGTAAAAACAAAGTCAACATGATTTTGTTGGGAGGCACTTCCTGTTTCACGAGCATTCGAAATGGGCGACTGGATTGTGTATAAGGTATATTCTTAGATATTTGGATTTAGAGCCAGAGATTAACATAAGGGACAGATAGGGCCATATTACAGAAGTGCCCTTGGGATGCAATGGGCATTTGCAGCCACTTTGCTCATAGCAATGGCGCACATTAATCACCAGAGGGGGTTCTCTTATTTGCATGGGTGTGTGGCCCAATGCAAATGAGGGAATCCCTTTGCCTCTGCACCCTTGTCGTATCATAGAATCGGGCACAGAGACAAAGAAGCTGTTAGGAGGTGCACTGTCACTGCATCGCCTGATGGCAGCCCTCTGGAGGTGGGAAAGATGGTCCCTTGGACCTCCCCAGACACACCTGCGCAGGCAGGTGCAGTCACTAACTGCACCCGTTTGCAAGGGGAACTATAATCCCCTTGCAAAGTGCTGGTAGGTTCCTGTCTGCACTGTGAAACACAGAGCGGCTTCATAGCAGCTGTTCTGTGTTTCACATGAATGCGCTGCCCTTGGGGCAGCACATTAATCCCAATGCAGCACATTTTCCTTGTTTGCACCTGGTACACCTTTTATCTGTGATATTGCCCATGGTGTGCATTCATTTAAATTTCAAAGATATAATCAGAATGCTTTTATAGCACTAAATTAGTCACATCAAGCTGCCTGAAGTTTTCCCTCAAAGATTACCTTATAAAAGCCTTCTGGGTCAAAACATGTCAGATTGGATAGATGCAACTGAGAAGATAAATTATTCTTGGTTATCACATCATTGATTGCCACAATGCTCAAGACTGATGAGAAATGGCTCAAAGTATTATATATATATATATATATATATACATATATATTACCTACTGGCGGTCGCCAGTAGGTATATATAGTTAGGATTTTTTCCCTATGGGATTTTTGAAAATTCTATGTCTAATAACTTTGGCGTTTGTGGACGGAATTGGCTGAAATTTTCAGGAAAATGGCACATTTTGTTTCTGAGCAGCCCTTGAAAATTTGGGGGGGGTTCGTCAAGGGGGGGCCGAGAAAAAAGGGGGGTCCCAAAACGTGTTTTTAACATTGAGTTTTCCATAGGGCGGTTGGCCTCACTTTTAGCCCGAACGGCTGAATGGATTTGCACGAAACTTGGCAAAATTGTAGGGACTGGTAGCCCGATGTGCCTTTTGTAGGTCTCAATATATGTGCTTCAGTGGATTTTGAGAAATTAACGTTCAAAAAAATATATATATCTGTAACAGCGGACCGGGCAGCGCTCCAGTTCGCGTACTTTTCGCGCAACGGAGCTTTGTGAAGCGAAGCTGATTGGTTCTCCGGCGTCTGTAAACATTCCAAACAGTCCGTAGCGGCCGCCATCTTGTCTCTCGGTAGGATCGAGAGACAAGAGGAGGCCAAAGCGAAGGGGCAAATGACCATAAGGGGGCATAGTAGATCCTCGCTGACCCCCTAGGTTTGATGTGGAGGTTTTAAAAGGGCCCCGCGGGGCAAAAAAAAAAAATAATAATAATAATCGAACGGCTGAATGGATTTGCACGAAACTTGGTAAAATATTAGGGACTGGTAGCCCGATGTGCCTTTGCTAGGTCTCAATATATGTGCTCCAGTGGATTTTGAGAAATTAACGTTCAAAAAAAGATATATATCTGTAACAGCGCTCCGCTTCGCGTAACGGAGGTTTGCGAAGCTGATTGGTTCTCCGGCGTCTGTAAACATTCCAAACAGTCCGTAGCGGCCGCCATCTTGTCTCTCGGTAGGATCGAGAGACAAGAGGAGGCCAAAGCGAAGGGGCAAATGACCATAAGGGGGCATAGTAGATCCTCCTTGACCTCTTAGGTTTGATGTGGAGGTTTTAAGAGGGCCCCGCGAGGCAAAAAAAAATAAAATAATAATAATCGAACGGCTGAATGGATTTGCACGAAACTTGGCAAAATTGTAGGGACTGGTAGTCCGATGTGCCTTTGCTAGGTCTCAATATATGTGCTCCAGTGGATTTTGAGAAATTAACGTTCAAAAAAAGATATATATCTGTAACAGCGCTCCGCTTCGCGGAGATAAAATTATATCTGTATTACCTAGCTGTTGCTAACACCAGTTAGCGACGGCTAGTAGGAGATAGCGACCATCTTGGGCCCCACTTTGCATGTGAGTGATATTTATCACTAATGACATGCAAAGTGGGCATGCCAAGATGTTAGCGACTGGAAACAGTCGCTAACATCGCTATCTCCTATTATCAACTTTTGGAAATATTCGCGATAAGCGCGAATATCTCCAAAAGCTAGCACCTGCCCTGAGCAGTTCTAAGGCATGTTATCCAATGGGAGGTGGATAACATGGCTAAGAGCATTAGCTCGGTAATGCATGAATATCGCTGAGTTTTCAGCTATATTAATGCATTGCGGTCGTTTTTTATCGTATTTGCGATAAACCTTGATAGTAGCAAGGTTTATCTGCGATAATTTCTGACGATGCTTAGCGGTAAAAAAATCGTTGCTAAGCATCGTTAGGGATAAATATCGCTTAACTTTGGTAATATGCCCCAACGTCTGTTAACGTTCGATTCTAAGGAAATCAGGAAGTGTTGAAAAACATTGTCTGCGCCATCTTGCCTTTTTTCAAATGCCACACTTTTGTCGTGCACGGCAGTCATTTTAGATGCCTTGACCAGACCCACTCTGTGCACGCTGTCGATCCTTAGCATGACTCCCCACCCTCGCAAGCATCTCCCCCAGGCAGTGGTCACCCCCGCTCTCTGTCTTATGCATGGGTAATAAACCACCCCCCATCTGCGCTGCTCTTCCCTGAGAATCACACCCTGTGCCCGCCCGACACCTCCCTTTCGCCCTATTCACTACCGCACCCTCTGACACTCCTTTTCCTCTGTGTCCGATTGTCCAGGCCGGTCCTAGGGTATCAGCTAGCCCTGCAGATGTAGTTTATGGCCCCAGCTGTAAAGAATCACCCCTCTTCAAAGGAGTTATAGTAGATCAAGGCCCACACTCGATGAGATCCGTCACAGCAGACGCGTTCCTATTATCTGAAAACCATCCTGTATTGTGATTGGGGAGGGGACCGAGCCTGAAGCGGAAGATTCCAGGGATGACTCTTTGTACATCAAAGTTTTTACAATTATGTGTCACATTAAAAATATATAGCACTCCAACAAAGTAGTAAGATTATAAAACTTTAATAACTTATAAATATATACAAGAAAACAAAAACAGTAATAACATATAAACATTTTTAGGGAAAAACAACGAAGTAGCGGTCGGCTGTGCGAATAGTCCCAACGCAGCACAACGTCCAGATTTCTGGCATGGGGCGTCGCGGGGGGTGGGTCATCAGTAGCAAACTGTTGTGCGAATAGTTCCAAGGCAGCAGAACGATGGCACCAAGGTGATGTCCAGTAAGTTGCCGCACTGGTTTTGGTATCCTACAATGCTGCTCCGAATAACGGCGTGGGGCGCCCCGGGGGAGGCGGCGTGAACGGGCCTCTCCAGGTGGAGTGTCATCTGTTGTAGTGGGGCGCCCCTTTACCGTTTCAGTTGCCATTCCGTCCGTTTTTGGTCCACTGTGTCAAAAGCCGCAATTCAGCTGAGTTGCGCCCACTCTTGCGGTGCAGCGATAGGCGGCTGTCACAGGACTCTCAAAATGGCGGCAGGCTGTTTCCTTTTTGGGCCTGGTCCACTGAAATGGCCCTGGGACACCTTGGAAATCGGACGCTTGTCTGCTAGGTCTTGGACCCCATTCTCGAAAGCGTCCCCTCCGCCTTGAGGATTTATCAAAAGTTTTGGGGGCCCCCGACTCCTGTAGGCTTCTGAAGGGGAGCGGTTGCCATGATTGCTCGCGGAATGACCACGACGGAGCTACGAGATGGTGGTGCTCTCATGCTGAAGCCAGCTTCAGTCTGAAACATCCAGAAACAAGGTGGGGCTTTCATCGTTTGGGAAAAAAAAAAGTTTTCATCCAATGAAAAGTGTTGTTTTTAGGTCATATGATCAAGCCTTCCATCATTAGGAAACCAAAAGTAAAATGAACCAATGAAAAGTTTTATAAACAAGTCACATGACCTGTTATGCGGCATAGGGTATAAAATGCGGAGAAAATACGTTGGCACGTGAGGCGGCGTCAGTAGCGGACCGATGTGCGAATAGGCCGAAGGCAATACAACGCGCCAAGATCCGGATGGCACCGAGGTGGTGTCCAGCAAGTTGCAGCACTGGTGTGGCCATCCTACAATGCTGAAAGTCGGCGTGGGGCGCCCCGTTGGCCTGTGAGTTTGCGTCAGTAGCGGACCGATGTGCGAATAGGCCGAAGGCAGCACAACGAGCCAAGATCCGGATGGCACCGAGGTGGTGTCTAGTAAGTTGCCGCACTGGTGTGGCCATCCTACAATGTTGAAAGTCGGCGTGGGGCGCCCCGTTGGCCTGTGAGATGGCGGCAGTAGCGGACCGATGTGCGAATGGGGCCAAAGGCAGCACAACAATATTTTCGGAATAGAAGACACCACAAGGCGCTGAGATGCCAAGATCCGGAGGGCACCGAGGTGGTGTCTAGCAAGTTGTGGCACTGGTGTGGCCATCCTACAATGGTAAAAGTCGGCGTGGGGCACCCTGTTGGCCTGTGAAATGGTGTCAGTAGCGGACTGATGTGCGAATGGGGCCAAAGGCAGCGCAACAATATTTTCTGACTGACACCACAAGGCGCTGAGATGCCAAGATCCGGATGGCACCGAGGTGATGTCTAAGTTGCGGACCGATGTGCGAATGGGGTCAAAGGCAGCGCAACAATATTTTCTGTATGGAAGATACCACTAGGCGTTGAGATGCCAAGATCCGGATGGCACCGAGGTGATGTCTAGCAAGTTGCTGTACTGGTGTGGTCATCCTACAATGCTGAAAGTCGGCGTGGGGCGCCCCATTAGCCTGTGAGATGGCGTCAGTAGCGGACCGATGTGCGAATAGGCCGAAGGCAGCACAACGCGCCAAGATCCGGATGTCACCGTGGTGGTTTCATAGTTGAGAGGCACTTCATCTGCAGTGGGGCGCCGAGATCCGGATGGCACCGAGGTGATGTCTAGCAAGTTGCTGTACTGGTGTGGTCATCCTACAATGCTGAAAGTCGGCGTGGGGTGCCCCATTAGCCTGTGAGATGGCGTCAGTAGCGGACCGATGTGCGAATGGGGCCAAAGGCAGCGCAACAATATTTTCTGAAGAGAAGACACCAAAAGGCGCTGAGATTCCAAGATCCGGATGGCACCGAGGTGGTGTCTAGCAAGCTATGCAGTTGAGTTGTGTGCGCACTTGCGGCGAATAGGTCGAAGGCAGCATAACAATGTTTTCTGAATAGAAGACACCACAAGGCTTTGAGATTCGGTTACCACCGAGGTGATGTCTAGCAAGTTGCCGCACTGGTGTGGCCATCCTACAATACTGCTCCGAATAACGGCGTGGGGTGCCCGAAGGGGGGGGGGGGAGGCGGCGTGAACGGGCCTTCCTAGGTGGAGGCTCGTCTGCTGTAGTGGGGCGCCCCTTTACCGTTTCAGTTGCCATTCAGCTGAGTTTCGGCTGCTCTTGATGCTACAGCGACAGGCGGCTGCAACAGGACTCTCAAAATGGCGGCCTGTTCTTTGGATTTGGGCCTGGTCCACTAAAATGGCCCTGGGACACCTTAGAACTCGGACGCTCGATTTTTTTTTTTCCTTTCCTGTACATGCAAAAAAAGGTAAATGCCCGGTACGTTACACGCTTCATCTGCCACGATGAACTCTCCAGAGGAACCGAAAAAAAATATAGTTATGGTGACTATACCATGCATCGTCATATGGAGAGGTGGCACCAATTAAGTATAGTGCTGCATAAAAGAGAGATTTGGAGGAGAACTCTTGACCTGCTAGTACATTCATCAAAGAAGTGGCACTGACAGCATCAGAGGCAAGGGAAACGGTCCCAAATATTTAGAAGAACTTTGGAAAGATTAAAATGACATGTTTAGATTGTGGCAAATTAATTTCATGTGGACAGATGAGTGTTACTCTAATAAATACAGCATATGAACATCATCATAGTCGATGGTTGGTAGAGACATTTTGACTATATCCTGGACCTGCCCGTCCTCGCCCAAAATGGCGCCGGAATAAATGGGACTCGTAACTCCTTGTTGTGTACTGGTTGCAGAACCTTGAAATCACGAGATACGTATGCAGTTTTGAAGCACATGGCGGGCGGGGATGAGAATTGATTGAATATTTCGACATCCCTATTGATATTAAGTTCTGATGTGTTATTGATTACTGTACTATTGAAAGTTCGAATTAACGTCACCGATGGTACTTGCCCGCAAATGTATATCTAGATAATTTTATTGTAACTGGCCCTGTCGTATTTTAATTATAAAATGTACGTCCACCGATTCCGTAACTGTTAGACACCTTAGTTCTTGCAACCTAATGGCCCGCCCGTTACGTTCCTCTACAGTGTAAATGTCTACTCATCATATACGATTACAGTTTGCTCCGTGGCCGGCCCACGTGGTTATAGGCTCGTATTTGTATAATGAAATTTTCACAATAAAGGTTTTTAAAAGAAAACATGGTAGTAGTATATACATTGGTAAAGTTTTTAATAATAGTCACTGTTTTAGAATCAGTAAAAGGCAAGTGAAATAAAGCAGACCAATTACATGAAGGGTAAAAGGTATAATTCGAAGGAACGCAGTAAAGATAAATGGTCAAGGGCTGTTGTGTTTTCTACTCCTGCAACATAAAGTGATCGATAAGAATCTCATATTCAGGCGTATCGGCGACTAAGACAGCAGGTCGACCCTCTTTTGCTCAACGGCTCCGTCATGGGACGAAGAAACGCTCTTTTTCTCGAAAAAAGAATATATTTTACTTGCAGGACAGTTGTAAATTTTCCGGGAAAGTACATTAGCCTGGAACATTATAACATATATTTAAGAAAAAATAATGTTCGGAAGTAATAAAAAGCGTAATTTTTAGGTCATATGACCAAGCCTTTCATCATTAGAATAAGAAAAGTAAAATGAACCAATGAAAAGTTTTATTAACAAGTCACATGACTTGTTATGCTTACGTTACGCGCTGCGCGCCCCGGATGACTTCCGGATGCGCTAACGCGGCGCGTCATATGACGCATTACGCGACAACGCAGGTCCAGAATATAGTCAAAATGTCTCCACCAACCAGCGGTTGGAACACAACCCCTTTCAGCAGGCTAAATAGTTCTGTTAAATGACAACAGAAGGGACAGGCAACAAGAACCATCAGTCAAAGAGGGGAGGGCTAGTTCTTCTCTACCGGGTTACATTGGGGCGCTACCGGAACTGATCGAATTGGTAGTCTACAGTGTTTCTGGATATTCAGACTGAAGCTGGGGTTAGCATGAGAGCAGCACCATTTCGTAGCTCCGTCGTGGCCATTCCGCAACCAATCATGGCAGCCGCTCTTTATCGTTATTTTGGGCGGGGTGGGTGGCGGAGCCAAGCTGTTTTGCAGCCATCATTGTGTGGAGTTCAGTTCATCTCACTAGTTTTGTATTTGTCATGAGGGGTTGTTCCTAATGTTTCTATTTTAGCGAGGTCAAAAAGAGATCCCATTAGTGGCCTACTGATTTTGCTCGATTCCTTTTCTTTTTTTTTTACACGATTTTTCGTTATCTGCGAAGACTAAACAGAGTATTGCGACTCTGTGTTTGTTTGTAAATAGAGAATGAACCAAAGAGAACCAATTCTAAAACAGTAAATACTTGGATAACAATCAATCAAATGGAGAGAGAAGCAGGCACGACGTATTACAACGGGGGCAAAGGCCTGCGTTAACTACCCTTCACTATGTGCAAAGAGAGGGTACTCCTAATAGAAATGAGGGGGGGGGGGGCACCATTCAAAGCAGATCAGTGTGCATAAACACGAAAATGTTTTCACTTACCACGTACTTGACATTCGACAGCTTATGATATTTGCTATTAAAAAAACCATTGAAATTCACTGAAAAAACCATAGGTTATAGACCATATATAGTTAGGAATTAGCATTTACAAAACCTTGAAAATTCACTGAAAAAACCATAGGTTATAGACCATATATAGTTAGGAATTAGCATTTAAAAAACCTTATTTTACTCACACAAAACCATTGAAATTCCATATATAGTTAGTTGCACTAACTATGTATCGCGCACCCGCAATCCACTGCTGATCATGTCACATATTACATCATTCATGACATGGTCAGTGACATCACTGATGACATCACTGATGACATCTCAAATGACATCACTGATGAGATCACTGATGACATCATCCAGTGACTGTGTGTTTCTGTAAAGTTTAAATATGTTTTACATATTGAAGAATGAGTAGATGTATAAGTGTCTGGACGAAGGATTTAGTAGGTGCATGACTGAATGTATGAGTGAGTGATTAAATGTGTCTCACTGAGTGCATGGGTTAGTGACTAAACTGTCTTAATTTGTGCATCATTATGTCTGTTGTTCTGTAAACTGCTGCATGTGTTGATCAGTAGCTATATGATTAACTATATGGGTTATTGATTGATTGTCCAAGTATTTGTATGGGAGACTGAGTGTGTGTGTGGCTGGCTGGGAGGTGTGTGACTCTGTGCAGATCAATGTGTACTTGTATCAATGATTGTATAAGAAAGTAAGTATGTGTTAGTATATGTTTGAAAATGTAAGGTGCTCTATGTTTAACTGTATAGACAAGAAAATGGAAGTGTGATTGATTCTTTACAGGACTGACTAGGTGTGTGAGTAACTCCATGGATGAGTGGCAGAGTCTGAGTGTCTGTATAGGTGTATGAGTGCATATGATAGTGTTGTAAAGATGAGTGATTGTATGTATGAATGATTGTATGGGTGAATGAGTGAATGTGTGTGTAGACGTAGGAATCAGTGAGTACGTATGTAGTAACTAGTATTGGTGTGTCAATGGTTTCAAAAATTATACTCTGTATTTAACACTGGGTGAAACAGAGGTTATATTAAAATGTGAGGAGATGCATTGTATTGTCACATGAATGATATCATCAGTGATGTGGTCATTGATGTCAAATGAGATGTCATCAGTGATCTCATCAGTGATGTCATTTGAGATGTCATCAGTGATGTCATCAGTGATGTCACTGACCATGTCATTAATGATGTAATATGTGACATGATCAGCAGTGGATTGCGGGTGCGCGATATATAGTTAGTGCAACTAACTATATATGGAATTTCAATGGTTTTGTGTGAGTAAAATAAGGTTTTTTAAATGCTAATTCCTAACTATATATGGTCTATAACCTATGGTTTTTTCAGTGAATATATATATATATATATATATATATATATATATATATACACTAGCAGCCCGTCCCGACGTTGTCCGGGTATGAATTGCTGCCGGCCAGTGGTATATTGTTTTGTAGGATTTCGTTTTGATAGCATTTCTTATCTGTGACAGGCCTGTGAAACGCTCTGCTTCACAGTGCACTGCTGATGCACTTAAGAGTGCGCGTTCAGTAGTGTGTGAACTCGAGTTTCCCTACTTTATTTTCCCTTGCAATATTATATACCTCAAACTCGACAACATGGCATGAGTGCAATTTACATTACAGAAGAACACATTCATTTGTGGTAGGCATGGGGAGACAAAGCGATTTGCCTGGAATCACAGGATGTTCAGCTGATGCCGAGATTCGAACGTAGCTCCCCAGCTCTAAAGTTCGCAATTCTAGAACTTGTGGCGGGAGGTGTGTCTAAAAGAGTATGTCGGTGCTGGCCGTCAATGAGAGAGACCTGGGCATTTTTCAAATCGGTGGTGAAAAAATATGAGTATGTTGCTGGAGATGTGGGCCGCCGTGCCACCAATGTACTTACCGGGGAGGGTAAACACCCATTATTCCGCAACTTTCTTTCCGCATACCATCACTCCGCATACTTTCATTACGAAAGTACCATGACTCCGCAATGCCATTATAACACATGGCATTACATTTTATATGCTTTTACCACGCATACATTTACAACGAAATTCGTTGTAAATGCATGAATGGTAAAAGCATGTCTTTTTTTAATGTTTGGATAAGGTAAGTATGGGTATAAGGGTATATGTTTTGGGGTACTGAGGGATATGTTTTGGGGTGTTTGGGTATTTTAAGGGTTCAGATATAGTTTTGGGTTATGGGGTACAGGGGTAGTTTTAGGGTTTAGGGATAGGTATGGGTTTCGGGGTACAGGGGTATTTTTAGGGTTCAGGGCTAGGTTTGGGTTTTGGGGTATAGGGGTATTTTTAGGGTTCAGGGGTAGGTTTGGGTTTTGGGGTACAGGGGTATTCTAAGGGTTCAGGGCTAGGTTTGGGTTTTGGGGTACAGGGGTATTTTTAGGGTTCAGAGCTAGGTTTGGGTTTTGGGGTACAGGGGTATTAGGATTCAGGGGTAGGTTTGGGTTTCGGGGTACAGGGTTATTTTTATGGTTCAGGGCTAGGTTTGGGTTTTGGGGTACAGGGTTATTTTTATGGTTCAGGGGTAGGTTTGGGTTTTTGGGGCACAGGTGTATTTTAAGGGTTCAGGGCTAGGTTTGGGGTTTGGGGTACAGGGGTATTTTAGGGTTCAGGGGTAGGTTTGGGTTTTGGGGTACAGGGGTATTTTTAGGGTTCAGGGCTAGGTTTGGGTTTTGGGGTACAGGGTTATTTTTATGGTTCAGGGGTAGGATTGAGTTTTGGGGTACAGGGGTATTTTAAGGGTACAGGGATAGGTTTGGGTTTTGGGGTACAGGGGTATTTTAGGGTTCAGGGGTAGGTTTGGGTTTTGGGGTACAGGGTATATTTATAGGGTTAAGATGGGTAAGTGTTTAAGGGTGTTGGGGTATTTTAAGGAGTAGGGGTGGGTCATGATAATGGGGTGCAGGGGTATTTAAAGGTAGCAGGGTGGACACTCGGAGCTGGAATGTACAGAACCTGGGAAGAAACAACAATGAAATATTGGGCACAACGCTCGCTTTTTTTTCCGTAATCCCGCGCCCTGCACACGCAAACGCCCCCAGCACACGCCCACAGCACACAATATGAGACATGGCATGAAGGGGGGAACGTACCACACGCCCCCAGCGTTTGTCACGCCCCCAGCACACGCCCAAAGCACAACGCAGACACGCCCACAAGGGACTACTTTGCTGGCACGGTTCTTTTACCTTTTAAATGTATATGGTGGGCGTCTACATAGCCTATGTCCTTCTGCTGCAACTGCCCTTTCCAATGCTGTATTGGGTGTTGTGATTGGTGCTGTGGTTCCTGAGGTTACCCGCCTCAAAGGTTTGGGCTCTCTCTTTGTTATATTAGTATATATATATATATATATATATATATATATATATATATATATATATATATATATATTTATGTCTCTGGCTGGCTTGTAGTAGTGAGGATACACACTCCAGATGGGTTTTACAGACGAGGGGTGGAAGAGTGAAGGCTGAACAAGAGCTTAATTTCCTTTATTGAAAAGTTATTCAGTGCTGCGAGTGTTTTGTCATGAAAAACGAAAGATGCATGTAGAAGAGTTGGAATAAGTTTGCTGTTAAATACCTCAATAGATTGGAGAATAGGCGCCTTGTATTCTAAAGTACTTTTTGTTATTTGTTCTGTCAATGTTAATTTGTTGTCAATTATTACACTCAGATAGTTATAATGGTCAATTTCTTCAAGGCAGTTACTGTCAAGTATCAGGCTTGTGCAAAGTCTAGCACTACCAATGGACATGATTTTTGGTCTTGTCATAACTTGTAAGTCCTTCTGCTTGTTACAATCGTATAGCTGTGCCAACTGGTCTTGCAGGCCCTTAGGGGTTAATGAAAGGACTATATTGTCTTCATAGGCAAGATAGCTAATTTCCTTAGAATCTAGTTTGGGTGCTAAACCATTCGGTTGGTCCAATGACATGGGGTCCCTGCCAACGCTGCCCTAGTTTGACCGGCGCTCACCTGCATAGCCCACGGGGGGCTGCTGCCGCCACTGCTGCTACCACACGCTGCGAGGGACGCCCGGGCCTCCATTTCCCAGAGTCCCCAGTGGCGCCCATCAGCTGTGTCACCTTTCCGCACCAGGAGGCGCTATTTAACCTCTGCAGGGCTCCCGCAGCACGGGACGCGCGCAGGCGTGCCTGGGCGCTGACCGGGCGAAGCCCGAGCCAAGGGCGGACCCGTCCGCTCCCGTCAGAGGCCAAAGGAGGCCGGGCTAGGCCACCCACCTAACATTCTGAAAAGGACTGGGCGTGGACTTTTTACTAAAAAGGTATTTAAGTTGTATTGCTGGGTTAAGGCTTGTTAATGGTACTTCTACTGTCCTTGATTTTATTACCCTGGATTCCAAGCAGTAGACATTACATTGTGGAGTGAGACTGAGTACTGTTTACCACCCTACCATGGCAAGGCGACGACCAAAACCCCTGAAGGAAAAAACGTGTAACACCATAGATACATATTTGGTAAAAGCAGTTAGTGCCTTGTGCGACAAAATTGACTGCACGGAAAGACGCTTATCTAGGGGGTCTAGCCTTATGTTTGGAGACCAGGTCAGTGTAAGTGAAGAGCCCATTTCTACCAGCAAGGATAGTGTGAACACTTCTGTGCTTGCTGCTACTCCTTTAGATACAACAGGCGTAACTGACGGCGTAATTAACATCGAAGCAGAGCACTCACTCATTTCAACTACACCTAGACTATCTAACCTGATCCCTTCACCTGTCTCCTCAACTAAATTAAAGGGATACAAAAAGAAAACCACAGGCCAGGGAAACACAAAGGCCAAAAAGGACAAGAAATCCTCTTCATGGGGGGTCTTGGTAACTACAAATAGTAAACTAGGCCCCGATGCTGCTTATGGTATTCCAAATACAGAAGTTATCCTTGACAAATTAATTGAGCTGCTCAGGCCACTTCACAATAAGGCAGATAATTTAGCCAGGGAAGTCCACAAGTTAAGTGGTAATTTTGATAGATTCAGTATGAGGGCCCAACAAGGCAGCATAAGGGCAGTTGCAAACAGAGATACAAATAGTGAATTAATTAACTTAGATACCAACAGTGGCGGTATTCTACCTGCACCCACAACGAATAACAAACATCTAGAGAGGGCATTTGTTGAACACCCAGGCCCTAGTACTAAACCTAAAGAAATTTCTATGCCAACCAGACTATTGCCAGCGACTCTATCAAACCATGATCTGAATCAAAGGGAGAAACTAACTACAGGGGCTAGCAAAGAGTTATCAATTTTAGGTCCCCCAGCTGGGCACGGAACACCTTATTGAGTGCCCCTTCCCCATCATGTTGGGAGTTTAATACAACTCTCCTGCCCTTGGAATATTTTTACAGACACCTGATGGCGAGAAATAACCATGGCAGCCCAAATTTTGTCTATAAACCTACTCCTAACAAAATGATATTGCCACTAATACCGCCACCATGCATTACAGTCCCAACATATAACAGATTTCAGGCGTTAAGCCACTTGGAAGATAGCGACTGACTTATGATGGGCGACGATTTAATCCCGAACCACAACTCACCAGGGACTTTGTATAGGGAGACTGAGGGGGAAGCGCTAGAAGTCTGGCCACCCCCCTCTTTAATGATGCAAGACAGTAGGCAAGCTTTTGTAGAAATGGCCACCTTTACGATTAGTGAACCAAATAATATGCCCTCTTGGGGGGCAACTGAAACCCTGTTAATAACAGCTGAGGAGTTCTTTGATCTTTCCTATAAGGAGAGTCCAGTTACCCCCGAAGTATATCTGTCAACGACACATCTAACGAAGGCTATACTATCGTAACATGGAATATTGCAGGACTTAGTAAGAAATAAGATACACCATTTTGGAGGGATTTCATTTCCTTAGGCCACGATATAATTTGCCTGCAGGAAACCTGGTGCAGGGATTCGATTTTTGTTGAGGGTTACACCTCACATTGGTTAAGCGCTACTAATTCCGTGGCGGGTAGAGCAAAGGGTGGTTTTTTGCTGCTTGTGTCGAACAAACTAACTGTGTGTAAAATGAAAAGCTGCACAAGAATAGACACTCATAGTCAGGTGATGAGGCTCGACTTCCACAGGGGTAAGGACCTGGTTCTAGTTAATTACTAAAATAATATTTTTAATAACAGTAGGGGGACTGTAGTGCAGGCTTTGGGCAAAGAGATTGATTGGGCATTGGCACTGTCAAGTAAGTTAGCCATCATTGTTTGGACTGGCGATTTTAATATTCAAATGTGCCCGCCGACGCAAACTAAGACATGTGGATTTATGAAGGGTGATAGTGCAGATAATATTGTCGACCATGTACACTTCCCCCATTGTGAATACGGTCTAGCTTTAAGTACTTTAATGTCAAAATTCTATCTCGAATTACTAAACTGCACACTGAGAAGGGGAAACATCAAATGCCCAACCTTCACTGGCAGGAATGCCGCTAGTAATATTGACCACATCCTGATATCATGCAACAGTGACTATTCTAACGTATGGATCACAGAACAGGCCTTAAGTGATCACAATAGTATTTCTATGTCACTGTTATGTTGGGGGAGTAAACAACACAATAATAGCGACCGCATTTCCGATATTATCCCGGCAAGACCAAATGGAATGAGGTTAAAATGGGCTGGAGTCAACCCCCAAAAGGTTCAAAGGGACGTAGTAACAAAATGTAGAAAATAAATAGATCACTATCTTAGTGATGAGGCTTATTCGCACACATTGACTTTTAACTTTTCTGAGATAAATAAAACAATTAAAGGCATATTCACCAACAGCTTTAACGGAACAAAACAGGTGCATGCTGGATGGTTTGATAAAAAGTGCACTCAAGCTTTACGTAGCTTGAAACTTACCTTAGGCACTAAACCACGCAATCAAATACATATTCATGATTTACGCCACACTTACAAGTTAACTATCGAGACACAGAAAAGGGAGCTTCAGTCGGAAGCCTGGGATAAACTTAGCTTAGCAGCAGACACAAATAATAGTAAACTGTTTTGGGAAACTATAAATAGTCCGTACCCCAGAATTAACCTCACATGTAAACTGTAACGCTTGGAACGAACATTTTACCAATATTTTTAACCCGGATAGGGAGGTTTAAGATGTATCATTTAATTATGATTTTACATGGCCCCCCACTACCCCAGCTAATTAGTGTAGAAGAAGTACACGAGGGGCTAGTCAATAGCAAGGGGGGTAAGGCACCGGGCCCCGACGGGGTGCCGATTGATTTATACAGAAGTGAAATGGATTTATGGGCCCCGATTTTAGCCAGGATTTTTAATGTTGCAGCACTGGGCGAATTCCCGCTGTCCTGGGGCCAGTCACTAATTATTCCCCTTTTTAAAAAAGGTTCCAGATCAGAAGCATGTAACTATTGCCTAATATCATTGTTAGATTCGTCCATAAACGTTATGAGCAGGATCTTTCTAAAAAGGTTGGAAACCTGGGCATCAGATAACAACATCCTTTCGCAGGCACAATATGGTTTCAGAAAGGGCTTAGGAACCTTGGAACAATGTGTTAACCTTGATCTGCTCATTAGCAAGTATACAACTGTGAAAGGGGGAAATTTGTTTTTATGCTTTGCAGATTTGAGCAGTGCCTTTGACCTTGTGGACCACTTAATTTTGTGGTCCACACTGCTTGAATATGGTGCCCCAAGAGAAATTGTCTACTTTTTGGCAAGAATATACGAGAGACTATCTAGTAGTGTGCGATATGGGCCCGCTGGCGAATGCATCCCTTTTTTTAGTGTTAGGAGGGGCATCCGCAAGGGTTGTGTTTTGGCCCCACTTTTTACATGGACCGTCGCCGACGACGACGCAGGTACGCCAACACACCAATTGCTGTCGGAAGGGGAGTACCTTCCGGGGCCGTGACGTGGGGAGGGGGAGGGTCATGCTGGGGAAATAGCATTTACGAGATCACCAATGTAAATGTGAATGTAATTTGTACTTGTAAAGCGCACTAATACCCCAACTGGGGTGTCCTGGCGCAGTAACGCATACCGCTGTGGAACCCTTCCTGGCTTTTCCCTGTGTAATGTCCACTCCTGGGCACCCCCAAGGTAAAGCCAGGCATCCTAGCGCTGTTCGGGCCGTTGTGGAGATTAAGCAAGCTATTGCCCAGAGTTGCACCCATGATTAGAATAGGCACCGAGGAAAGAATTATCAGGTCCGAGGAAATTGAGCCCAAAACCCACCAAGGCGGGAATTGAACCCTGGTCCCGGGCCAGTCCTCTGCATCAGGGTCTGCCGCTCTAACCATTGAGCCACACTTCTCCAACAGTCCATGGCAGAGAACAGTGCAGGTACATCAGAGGCAGCACATGAGAGGGGCTAAGTGCATCAACAGTCCATGGCAGAGAACAGTGCAGGTACATCAGAGGCAGCACACGAGAGGGCACAATGCAGTATTATAACAGCAACAGGGCAGTGTCCATAACAGAGCAGGTACATCAGAGGCAGTACATGAGAGGGGCTAAGTGCATCAACAGTCCATGGCAGAGAACAGTGCAGGTACATCAGAGGCAGCACATGAGAGGGGCTAAGTGCATCAACAGTCCATGGCAGAGAACAGTGCAGGTACATCAGAGGCAGCACATGAGAGGGGCTAAGTGCATCAACAGTCCATGGCAGAGAACAGTGCAGGTACATCAGATGCAGCACATGAGAGGGGCTAAGTGCATCAACAGTCCATGGCAAAGCACAGGTACATCTGAGGCAGCACATGAGAGGGGCTAAGTGCATCAACAGTCCATGGCAGAGAACAGTGCATGTACATCTGAGGCAGCACATGAGAGGGGCTAACTGCATCAACAGTCCATGGCAAGGCACAGGTACATCAGAGGCAACACATGAGAGGGGCTAAGTGCATCAACAGTCCAGGGCAGAGAACAGTGCAGGTACATCAGAGGCAGCACACGAGAGGGGCTAAGTGCATCAACAGTCCATGGCAGAGAACAGTGCAGGAACATCAGAGGCAGCACACGAGAGGGCACAATGCAGTATCATAACAGCAACAGGGCAGTGTCCATAACAGAGCAGGTACATCAGAGGCAGCACATGAGAGGGCACAATGCAGTATCATAACAGCAACAGGGCAGTGTCCATAACAGAGCAGGTACATCAGAGGCAGCACATGAGAGGCCCCAATGCAGTATCATAACAGCAACAGGGCAGTGTCCATAACAGAGCAGGTACATCAGAGGCAGCACATGAGAGGGGCTAAGTGCATCAACAGTCCATGGCAAGGCACAGAGCAGGTACATCAGAGGCAACACAAGTACGTGGGTCAAGCGCCCCGTCCCAAGGACATTAATAATAAAAGGGTGGTTACAATGGACAATCTAGACACCAAGTCCAATGACATGTGAGTGATGGGAGCTACACCTCACAGCACAGAATCTGGTGGACTGCTTGACCTAGTCGCCTCGGACACACTGCCAGCACCATAAACAGGAGTGTGAGACACAGCCACAGCTCTAGTGACTGACACATGAGCCATAGACCCAGACACACTGCCAGCACCAGAAACAGGAGTGTGAGACACAGCCACACCTCTAGTGACCGACACATGAGCCATAGCCCCAGACACACTGCCAGCACCAGAAACAGGAGTGTGAGACACAGCCACAGATTTAGTGACTGACACATGAGCCATAGACCCAGACACACTGCCAGCACCAGAAACAGGAGTGTGAGACACAGCCACAGCTCTATTGACTGACAGATGAGCCATAGACCCAGACACACTGCCAGCACCAGAAACACGAGTGTGAGACACAGCCACACCTCTAGTGACTGACACATGAGCCATAGACCCAAATTCACTGTCAGGACATGTCCCTGTACAGTGACCAACAAATACCATGCCAGCATCTGACACATGAGAGTGGCGGACACACACAGTGCCAGTACCTGAAACAGGAGAAGGCACAACTGACACAGTGCTACTACATGAGGCATGACAGCGAACAACAGACACAGTGCCACTATCTGACACATGAGAGTGAACTGCAGCTGACCCACTAAGACCACTGAAATGATGTGCCACAGGGCTTTATGGGCCAGGAGGCAGGGTGGCTCTGGGAGCTGGCGACAGCTGTACTGGAGCGACATTGGGGTGGTCAGGTGTCACTGGTGTGTGTCTCCGTTTCTTTGGGATATGTAGGGGCACACAGGACATAACTGGACTGGTAAGTGTATTGGCCTCATCAGAAATATCACCCATCAAAGGTGGATCATGTGCTGGTGGTAGTCTGCTCTCTCAGGACGTGCTGGACCCTGCTTGATGTTTGCTGTGGCCCTGCCTTCTGCCCTCTGCATCATGTGTAATGGGGGATGCAACAACAGTGTACTCCTTCCTCTGCCTCAGCGGGGTGTGAATGGGAGTAGAGGTATGGGGGGACTCCACCGCTGACACATGTGTTTTACGTTCCTTCAACAACATCAGCCTCAGGGCAGCCAGGGGTGATGTATGCCTGTCCTTGGTGGAGCTCGTGTCCATGGGAGAACCCTTGTCCGTGGGATGTGCCTTTGCCGTAGGAGGTGTCCTGTCTCTGGAATGTCCCTGATCCCTGGGCGGTGCCCTGTCCCTGGGAGTTGGCTCGTCCTTTGTAGTGTCCCTGTCCATTGTAGTGTACCTGTCCTTTGAAGCGACCTTGTACTTGGGAGTGTCCCTGGCCTTGGGAGGGGCCCTCTCCTTTGAAGTGTCCTTGTCCTTGGGAGAGTCCCTGGCCTTGGAAGGTGCCCTTTCCTTTGTAGTGTCCTTGTCCTTGGGAGTGTCCCTGCCCTTGGGAGGTGCCCTTGTCCTTGGGAGTGTCCCTGCCCTTGGGAGGTGCCCTTTCCTTTGCAGTGTCCTTGTCCTTGGGAGTGTCCCTGCCCTTGGGAGGTGCCCTTTCCTTTGTAGTGTCCTTGTCCTTGGGAGTGTCCCTGGCCTTGGGAGTACCTTTTGAGGGGGATGCTTGTGTTACATGTGAATCCCTGTCCCCCAACACCCCTTGAGGATCCTATGTGTCAACTCCAGGGTAGCTGATGTCGTGTTCGGTTAAAGATTTCCTTGTCCTAGCGGATGGTGTCTGAGCCCTCCGTGCCCTGCCTTGCTCCCTGTGGCTGCTTCTACTGCAATAACCCAAAAATGAGGCCTGTTCTGAAATGTCACTCTCCCCTGAGACATCAAGTGGTGTGGATGGGGGAACTGCAGTAGAACCTTGTCCATGCGATTGTAGAATGGCTGCAGACACTGTGTTTGCTAATGACTGAACTGTTCTGTGGAGACCAGCAACATCGCCATGCATCCCCTCCATGAATGCTACCACCTGCCCCAACTTCCTATCGTGGTCTTGGAATGCATTGATCATGTTGGTCTGCCCTACACACAGCTGTCGCAGCAGATCAACAGCTTCAGCACAAAGTGCACTTTGTGTCACAGGGGCAGGGGCAGCGGTGCCTGCACCGAAGGCAACTCTGCTCCCCCTACTCTGGCGAGCATGAGCAGTACTTGTTGCTGTTGGTGGAAGTGTGGGCCCTGTGTGTTGTGTACCGACTTAAGGTGTTGAAGGTGTTGAAGGTGTTGAAGCTGTTCCTACCAACAGTGCTGACTCACCAACACTGTCTGAAGATGAGGACGATGGTGTATCCACATGTGACTCCTCAGGGACAGTTCTGTCCCCCTCTCCGGGGCTGCTCTCTTCAGTCTCAGTCTGTGTGTGTGTGATCTCGGATCCGTAAGCATTGGCACCACTCATCTCAGTCGTCTGTGGTTCAGTGCCCTCTGCCAAATCTGAAAGAGAGAGAAAAGAGGTTTACCTAAGTGCCACAATCACGTACTGAAGGTTACAAAATCAAAACTTTCCTCACAGCCTACTAACATGTAACACCCATCCTGCACACGAACCCCCCCCTAACAGACATCCTCATGTCAAAGAACCGGGGGTGTCTGTGACACATGTACATCAAACAAACAATATCAGAAATACAGGAACCCACTATGAAGGGTTCAGAGACCTAGTTGGTGTGTATGGTTACTGTCAATTTTGTCAGTGTGTACCAAGAATAAGAAAGAAAAATTTCTTTCTAGAATCCCCTCACTCACCGGGGTTTCCCCACGGTGACATGCTTCATCATTGGGGCCATCCCAGTTCTCTACGAAAAGGGGCGTGCTGCGACTAGCGGACTACGCAGGAGCACTTTTTTGTGATATGACTATGTGTGGTGTAAAGTGTGGTGATGGTGGAGTGGGTGTGTGTTTTAAAAATACCGTGCTAGTGGGCCTCAACAATTTATTCTGCTCCTAGTTTGGTATATTAAAATGGGGTAACACTGTATTCTAACCTTAAATTTGGGCTAGATCAGTGTTTTGTGGTCGACATGTTTCAAGCTCCCCAAGCTTTTCATCAGGACCATACAGGGTCCAGCCCTGTATTATCCACTCCTGTATTTCAATGAATAGGTTGTTTTGTAAAAATAGGTGTTGTACTATGCGCTGTTAATGAATAAACATGCGTTTTTATACATACGATTTGTATCCTACTCGTATTTCTGTAAAAAAGAATGACACTTGATTAGTGGCAAACATCCCCCCTCCAAAAGAGTAAGGGGATCACACATGTAGCTCACTTCGTCTATGGCGTGGGTGTGCCTTGGGCACCATATCGGTGCGTGCAGGCTTTCAAAACCAGTGCAAATATAAAAGAACTGTGAGAAAAGTGGTTTCGTGATTTCACACATATAAATGACACAGGACTTAATGTGACTATAGACAAGACACACAACATATAAACACAAAATATTGTCATGGCAAATGGTATATTTACATATATGAGTGTTAAGTTACACTTCATGGTCTCAGGCGAGGGCAGGATCGCCTCGGGGAAACATTGCTGTAAAATTTTGAGACGATAGTTACATTTCTTTTCCATCTACAATCGAGCATTTTCATCATAAAGAGTTCAAACCCTCTAAAGGCTTGAAACAACTGTATTGTTTCGCGATGTTCTACTTACTTCCTATCGGCAAACCCGCTCAGTACTACCTGTTCAATCCTCACCCGACCGCATATTGATGCTGGAAGGGTACGCCGGTGTATTTAGAATCATCGCGCTTCCGGGTTCAGAGCGTCTATGAATGCTAGACCGTTCCATATGCGGCGGCCATCTTGGGTGTATGTCGGTGGAGTCGGCACGAGTATGAGATAAAATCATTTGTAGAATTCCTATTTGGCCAGGTTTTAGAAAAAGGAGTTTTTTCGAGTAATGCCCCAATGTTGAGCTTTCATTTTATATAATTTAGAACGCAGACTCGGAAAAATTAATCAGTCAATATTTATTTCGAATAATAGATCTGAAAAACAGTTAAACCCTTCTGCCTGAGATTAGTTGTGTTTAGGGTTCTGTGATAGTGGATTTTTACATTTCTTTACAGCTATATGGGTTTGCTTTACTGTTTTTGGATATAGTTAAAAAAGTCTATGAATGGTCAGGGAGATTCCATTGTATATTGTAGTTTGCTGATAATCACACTAGGTTCTAGTGATTGGACGAGCTTAACAAAACCATGTCCGACTTCGAGATCAGTCTTAAGGACTCAAAATATATCAAATTATCTAAAGACAAGAAAACATTCTCACATGAGAAAGTATATCCCTATGTTAGAGATGATTACAGAACCAGCAGCAGGAATCCAGGCTACAACACTGATAGTGATGGATCTGACACAGGATCAGATAGCTCAGGGGGAGCAAGTAATTACAACACCACCCCCAACAGGAGACCAAAAAGAGGAAGAGGTAATATGAGGAACTATAGAGGAAACCCGGCACCTATGTGGCCAACGTATCAGGATCCATACAATTACGGTCCTCCACCCCCACCCTTCTTCTATGGCCCACCCATGTACCACCAACCAAACTACCAAAACTGGGGAAATAACCAAGGCAATCAAGGTAACCAGGGAAAACCTTTTTTAGGGAGAGGCCGCTCAGCTCAACGATCAAAGAACAAACCCAACCAGGGAGTACAATGGGCAGAACCGGTAGTGACAACAGGACGCCACACACGGAGCAAAGGACCACCAGAGCCAACCACGAGCAACAACTCGGTCTAGTGGTCAATTTGTCCTCTGTAACCCTGACAGATACACAGATTCAAGTATTAAACAAGGGTTTAGGTTTCGTACCAACCCCTATCACAGACAAATTAAAACTTTGCTGTGAACTGAAAGAATTCCTCAGAAAAATCAAACTACAGGTATTCTTTAAAGACAAAAAACCTGAAGAACGTCCAAAGAGCGATACAGGACTACAAAAGAAGTCAAATTTTGTTCCACCGGCCCATAGCTTACCAGTCGAAATATTGGCTTTCGAGAAAGCAGTTATGAAGGAGGTGCAGGAATTGGACCCACGCACAGTGAAAGTATTTCACAATACCAGCAAGGCTGAACTAATAGCAATACAAGAACTATCAAAGAATGACCTCATTACCATCAAGCCAGCCGACAAAGGCGGAGCAATAGTCCTACAGGACACCACTGATTACAGAAGAGAATGCCTTCGCCTTTTAGGAGACACGAGAAATTATGTCATACTAAATGAGGACCCTACAGAACGATTAAGAATTTCAATTGCCTACCTAACTGAGGAATGTCAGGCCAATGATTGGTTGAATAAAAAAGAAATTGAGTTTCTGACAAATAAGAAACCTATTATACCATACTTTTACACTATCCCCAAAATTCATAAGAGACTAGAAAATCCACCAGGGAGACCAATAGTCTCTGGGATAGGTTCTATTTTGGAACCCCTATCACAATTTGCAGACGCTTTTTTAAGACCGTTGGTCCAGAATACTGACACTTACCTTAGAGACACCAAGGATGTACTCTGCCTCCTCAAAGATCTAGTATTTGACCCCACATCCAGTATCCTCATCAGTCTGGATGTGGAAAGTTTGTACACTAGTTTGCCACATACAGAGACCCTACATATACTGGAAGAAGTACTGTTTGAGAGTGAATGGGAATTCCACACCCCACGGCATGTAGTGATGGAATGTTGCCAACTAGCACTGTCTGAGAATTTTTTCCGTTTCGAATCAACACTGTACAAACAACAACATGGGACCAGCATGGGCAGCACATTTGCGCCGAGCATAGCGGGCCTGTACGTCCATCAATTGGAGAAGAACAAAATTCTTAATGAGAGAAATCCTTACAGACACCAGATTTTGGAATGGAAACGTTACATCGACGACATTTTCTTAATCTGGCAAGGTACAGAGGAAGAAGCTAAAACCTTTGCGACATGGCTCAACACACAAGATCCCTTCCTGAAGTTCACATGCTCAATGAGTAAGACAAATCTAGTGTTCTTAGATTTGAACAAACTTGTCACAACAACTCATTTCAAAGAGACATCACGTAACTGTCTCTTAGCATTTGACAGTTTCCATCCTCGCCACCTCAAACAGAACCTTCCTTTCGGGCAGTTCCTTCGATTACGAAGGAATTGTAGCCACAAAGATGATTACCTGACCCAAGCAGAAGATCTGAGTAACAAGCTGAAAGACAGAAAATATCCTAGCAAACTGATTTAAGAAGCAAAAAAACAGGCTGGAAACAACAACAGGGATGCCCTTTTAGAACCAAAAGAGAAAACTGAATCAGAGAACACCAGACCAATCTGCATTACTACATTCAACCAAGTATCAGACACAGTGGCCAAAATAATCAAAAAACATTGGCCTATGATCAACAGTGGAGGATTGACCATACCCACCCCTATGTTCAGCCACCGCCGGGGGAAAAACCTGAAGAATTTCCTGGTTCACACTCGCCCCACACTCACAAACCAGACAACAAGAACCCAACCGTTACCAAGTGGACATTTCCCATGTACCAATTGTAGTGTTTGCCACTTAACATCTGTAACAAAAACTGTAACCTTTAACAACGATACCAAATGGGAACTAAGAGGTTTCTCTAATTGCAATACCAGTGGAGTGGTGTATCTAATAACATGCACATGTAACTTACACTATGTAGAGATGACCACGAGGAAGGTCAGTACCCGCATAGTGGAACACAGAAGCAACATCAGGTGCAAACGAGCCACCACCAGAATGACTACCCACTTCATTGAACAGAATCATACACCCAATGATCTGACTTGGGTGGTATTAGAAACAATAAAAAACAAGGACAACCTTGAGAGAATTCTACATGAACGAGAACAGAGATGGGTGTTCCGATTGCACACTGACACCCTTGGGCTCAACGATGAAATCCCATGGGGCGCTTTTAGAACCTAGTGTGATTATCAGCAAACTACAATATACAATGGAATCTCCCTGACCATTCATAGACTTTTTTAACTATATCCAAAAACAGTAAAGCAAACCCATATAGCTGTAAAGAAATGTAAAAATCCACTATCACAGAACCCTAAACACAACTAATCTCAGGCAGAAGGGTTTAACTGTTTTTCAGATCTATTATTCGAAATAAATATTGACTGATTAATTTTTCCGAGTCTGCGTTCTAAATTATATAAAATGAAAGCTCAACATTGGGGCATTACTCGAAAAAACTCCTTTTTCTAAAACCTGGCCAAATATGAATTCTACAAATGATTTTATCTCATACTCGTGCCGACTCCACCGACATACACCCAAGATGGCCGCCGCATATGGAACGGTCTAGCATTCATAGACGCTCTGAACCCGGAAGCGCGATGATTCTAAATACAGCGGCGTACCCTTCCAGCATCAATATGCGGTCGGGTGAGGATTGAACAGGTAGTACCGAGCGGGTTTGCCGATAGGAAGTAAGTAGAACATTGCGAAACAATACAGTTGTTTCAAGCCTTTAGAGGGTTTGAACTCTTTATGATGAAAATGCTCGATTGTAGATGGAAAAGAAATGTAACTATCGTCTCAAAACTTTACAGCAATGTTTCCACGAGGCGATCCTGCCCTCGCCTGAGACCATGAAGTGTAACTTAACACTCATATATGTAAATATACCATTTGCCATGACAATATTTTGTGTTTATATGTTGTGTGTCTTGTCTATAGTCACATTAAGTCCTGTGTCATTTATATGTGTGAAATCACGAAACCACTTTTCTCACAGTTCTTTTATATTTGCACTGGTTTTGAAAGCCTGCACGCACCGATATGGTGCCCAAGGCACACCCACGCCATAGACGAAGTGAGCTACATGTGTGATCCCCTTACTCTTTTGGAGGGGGGATGTTTGCCACTAATCAAGTGTCATTCTTTTTTACAGAAATACAAGTAGGATACAAATCGTATGTATAAAAACGCATGTTTATTCATTAACAGCGCATAGTACAACACCTATTTTTACAAAACAACCTATTCATTGAAATACAGGAGTGGATAATACAGGGCTGGACCCTGGATGGTCCTGATGAAAAGCTTGGGGAGCTTGAAACATGTCGACCACAAAACAAAGATCTAGCCCAAATTTAAGGTTAGAATACAGTGTTACCCCATTTTAATATACCAAACTAGGAGCAGAATAAATTGTTGAGGCCCACTAGCACGGTATTTTTAAAACACACACCCACTCCACCATCACCACACTTTACACCACACATAGTCATATCACAAAAAAGTGCTCCTGCGTAGTCCGCTAGTCGCAGCACGCCCCTTTTCGTAGAGAACTGGGATGGCCCCAATGATGAAGCATGTCACCGTGGGGAAACCCCGGTGAGTGAGGGGATTCTAGAAAGAAATTTTTCTTTCTTATTCTTGGTACACACTGACAAAATTGACAGTAACCATACACACCAACTAGGTCTCTGAACCCTTCATAGTGGGTTCCTGTATTTCTGATATTGACTGGAGGCCGACCTAGTTTGGTTCAACCTCCTTCTCCCCCCATTTTTTGTTTGCATCAAACAAACAAGGCAAGTGCATGCAGACCACCACACATGTGATGCCATGGGACCACAGACCTCAACGGCATGTCCTGGGACCCTGCACTACAATGCAACTGGTATATCCACCTGGCGGACATGGATGCTAACGCTCACTCCGCTAATGGCACCAACATGCAATTGCAGCACAACATATACACCACAGAGGTCACTACTGTGTCTGAGCAGCAATACATGCATGCACTCACAAGTCACAAACCCATTCAGTGTGCTTACCGCTAGTTTGTTGTTGATCCCCTCTCAGCCGTGCGGACAGGTCAGGATGCGTCACAGCTATGATACGGTGCATTAGAGGGGTCATGGTACGTCGTGCAAGCCAGGTTGATCTTGGAATCAGCCCCAGTGTCATCTCCGCCACATTCTTGCTGAGCCTGGAGATGTCGTCCCAGCGCTTGTGGCAGTGTGTGTGTCGTCTATTGCACACCCCCACTGCCCGTACATCACGTGCTATGGTCCTCCACACGGCCTTGCAAAGGTGCAGCTTGACCTACCATGATGGGAGACAAGAGGGTAAGGTCAGTGGATAGTTTGACATTCACAAACATAATAGCAACACGTATCTTTCAGCAGCCATGCACAGTACAACACAAGTGAAGGTCCCACAGCACACCGCCAAGCTTGCAGAAGCCAGGAGTCAGTGACCACCTCATGAACACCAACATGTCCCCCACTGCAATTACCACCTGTCCGGGGGCACCGTAGAGCCGTTCATAGTGGCGGAGCACACCATCCACAAGGACATCCAGCTCCGCTGCGATGAAGGGACGAGACCGGATCTCTCGCAATCTCGACATGGCAAGGTCCTGGACTGTGGCACTACAGCAGCAGTAGTTGGATAGCTCAGCAGCAGCTGGTCGAGGTGCTGGGTGCAGGCAGCAGTTGTTGGATAGCTCAGCAGCATCAGGTCGAGGTGATGGGTGCAGGACGCAGTAGTTGGATAGCTCAGCAGCAGCAGGTCGAGGTGATGGGTGCAGGCAGCAGTGGCTGGAAGCGCTGAATGTGTGCTGCTGAAATTCACACATTTATAGGGCCCTGAGCTCACATCAATGGCACACGTCTGCAACAATTGGTTTTACCGGGATGCCTCACTTAAAATGAACCAATGACTGGCCCTGCTGTGGCGTGCACGGCTTCCGCTATTTTTGAATGCGCTTACGCGGCCCGCGTTACCTGTTCCCATTGGCTACATGTGCACGGACCGTCACACACCGGCAACCGCAAGTGCGCGCTACCGCGATGGTGCATCATTTGAAATGAATCATTCACTGGTGTCGCTATGGCGGAGCACGCATTCTGCGGGGGCAGGGCAGGCTAACACATACATTTGAATATGCAATTGGAAATGGCAGTTGGTACCCCCCCTTACAGTCACATTGCAGCACCCACTGCAGACCTCCGGTCCTGGCTGGTCACCCACCGCCGGTCCTGGCCGGTCACCTACCGCCGGGCCTGGCCCCCCCAGACAGTTCGGATGACTGCCGGGAGACACCGACGGATAGAGCGGTGCTCCTCCTAAACCTGAGCTGTAGCCAGGTGGGGTGAAGCGCAATAACCACAACTAATGGTGTGTGGTTGAACGAACAACCTGAACGTTGCAGGCGATATCTTTTAATTCTCACATTGAAAAGCAGTAGTTAAATAACAACGGGTCCTGAAGAATGCATTTGAAAATATTTCGCTGATATGCTGAAACATGTTGACCACTACTAACCACAGATATTATGTTAAATCTGTGTTTTTCACTTTGTTTTTAGACTTGGGAAACTGGGAGATAACAATAAATTACTGACATCACTGCTTTTTCAGTAGGCACCCGATTTTATGATAACCTTCTTTACTACTGTACCTTGTGCACATTAATATCTGGTCATAGTAACACTGCTAAGACCACCTTTCCTGCCTCCTGAGCTAAGGGGCACCCAAATGATGCGAAAGAGGGCGGTACAGTGTGGCCTCTGATGGGAATATTTCCCTCTGCTCTTGAGCTTTTTTTCACCTAGTTATATCATTTTGTCTGTTTCCACGACACTATCACATATAGGGTGTTGGTATTGGGCTAACAGTTGAGTGACAGATATACTTTGACCTTCAGGTACTCTTGGTGGTATAAGTTACATGTCCGGGATGCATCAAGAATCATTATGTCAAGTTAATGGCCCGTGTCCACGTGTGTCATACATGTCCAATTGTTGCATGTGTGGTCATGCTATTGACCTTGCCAATGGTTAACAAAGGCCAATGATGTGCACCCAAGTTGCGTCAGATGTGCTGGGCGATGTGTTGCGTCTTGGTTTTGCCGACACACGTTTCTATTTGTACACATCTACACAGTACATCACGGCTGTGTACCCACATTCAGGAGCTGTTGTGAGTGTGTTGTTTGAGTGTGCAAGTAGCAATGATGGGGGTATACATGCATTCTGTGTATGCGTATGTGTGTCGCCTGTTGTGCGCCCATGCATGTCATGTGAGGATGCCCAGCATTTTAGGTGGGGTCATGGGTGCATGAAGACAAGGAGGGTGTGTTCCATGTTCCTGTTGTGTGTACACGTCCATGTGTGTCTGTGGGGACGCTTGTCCACACTTGTGTCCTCTGTCATGTGATGTTGGCTGTTCTCTCAACATGTGTGCACGTTACATTGGACATGTTTGCACACAGGATGTTGTTTGTGGGTGAACATTGTGTGTGTAGTTAGCTGAATTGCCTTATATTTCGGTCACGTCACACATACAATCAGTGTCTGCAACATGTATTATTTGTATTTTGTTGGTCAAGATGTGATAGTGTGGCACAGCTATGTGGTGTCGGTCAATTGACATCTGCTCCCATCTACTCCCACACAGGAGGGCTCCAAATGTGCATCGACCCCACACTGTGCTAGAGGACATGATTAATGAGGAGGTGATCCGCAAATTCCGGCTTGACCGACGTAGATTGCAGGAGCTTGTAGCCCAATTGGCACTTCATCTGCAGCCACGCAGAACATATATTACACCCACAGCAAAGGTGATGGCGGCACTTCACTTCTTCGCAACAGGCACTTTCCAGTACACAGTTGGTCATGCCGGGGGGATGTCACAATCCATGTTAAGCATGGCTCTGCGGGATGTTCTGAATGCCATGATGTATTACAAGGATGATTACATCTATTTCCCACGTCCCGCAGAGCTGGCTGCAGTGAAAGGTGACTTCTATGCCCTGGGCCAGATCCCACACATAGTGGGTTCCATTGATGGCACACATATTGGTCTCATTCCACCCCAGGCACGTGAACCTGTATATCGCAATCGCAATCAAGCACTACCATTCGATCAACGTGCAAGTGGTGTGCCTGGCTGACAACATCATCTCCCATGTGTGTGCCAGATTTCCAGGGTCCGCACATGACTCCCACATCCTGCGGAGCAGCATTGTCCCCCAACTGATGGCAAATCTGCGTCAAGAACGTGCGTGGCTTGTAGGTGAGTGTGCTGTGATGACTACTGTGTTGTATGTGTGCCATGCTGTTCCCACCAATCCTGGTAATGATGTATGTGTCTGTCATCCCCCCACCTAGGCGACTCTGCGTACCCAAACCGGCCATGGCTGCTAAGCCCCCTACGGAATCCTGCTACCCCAGGTGAAATGTGCTATAATGAGGCGCATGGAAAGACACGTCGGGTGGTGGAACGTACATTTGGACTGCTGAAGTCTAGGTTTCGCTGCCTGGATAAAACCGGAGGAGCCCTGCCATACTCACCCGGCAAAGTATGCAGAATAGTGATTGCCTGCTGCATGCTGCACAACCTGGCCATACGCAACAATATTGAACTGATCATGGACCCTGCTGACCAACAGGTTGCTCCGCCTCCCATTGCACCCATGTCCAGTGATGAGGATAGTGGGGAGGAAGAAGGTGTGGACCAGAGGTGTCAGCTCATTGCTCGCTACTTTCCTTGAATGTGAGTAACTACCTCTTGTGCTGCTGTTCAATGCGTGACGTATGTCTGCTGGAGATGCTTGGATGTGGTGTGTGTATGCTGCCTGTTATGTTATATTTGCACATGGGTGTGGGTAATGGTGTACGAGCAATGCTCCCTGATGTGTGTCCTGTGATCCGCTTACTTTGTGATGATTGTGGTTTGTCGGATGTTGCAGCACGTTATTTTGTGATGGTTGTGATTCAGTTTCCTGACCTGTGCTTGTTGTTCTCTGTTTGTCCATAGGTCACTCACACCGAGCCAGGATTCTAAACATTGATCCCTGCACCTGCTGATGACAACAACTGAGACATACCTGTATATAAACATGGAAATCACACAGCATTGAGCGTTACAGTGACTTCTATTTACAGGGTGTGGATGAGTGTTTGTGCATATTTACAAAAAGGTGGTGGTGGGGAAGAGTGAGTTGAAAGTCATGTCAGATGAAAACACCGATGTGGACACCACATTGTGTGATGTACACCTAGTCCAACAGACGTGTGACAATGCTTGGCAATGTGGGACACGATAGTTCGCAGGGTCAATGCCAGGCTCAAGGAAGGGTGGAGTCATTTTCAGCCCCTCTTCGGGCGGGTGGATGGGGCATTGCCACTGCTCTGTGCTGGGTCCTGCCTCGGACAGCCCCTCTGTCTTGGAGCCGGAGTGGAGCCAGCTGTGGGGGCAGGTTGTTCAGGGACCACCTCCCTGTCAGTGGCCTCAGGTGATGGTGGCGGTGGTGTTGGTTCCCTGTCCCGCTGGGCAATTGGGGGAGGGGGAGGTGGTGTGGCGCGGGATAACCACTCCCTCCAAAGTGCAGTTTGCTGCCTCATGAGGTCCAGAATTTGGCCCATGCGGGTGTCCATGGACCTCAACAGCTGGCAGGTCTGTTGCGAATCTTGATGTGCCCGATCCGCCTGTGCCTGCGACCGCTCGTAGGAGGCTTCCACTCTGGCAATGGCTTCCAGGGTCTCATTCCCAGGATGGGCTGGGTCTTACCCCCGACCTCCCCTTACACCTACACTCCTGTTGGTGAGCTGTGGCCTCACCTGTGTCCTCCCACGTCCACTCTCCCTGCTTGCCTGAGACGTTGATGGCCCATCATCGTCCGATGGGTCAGGCAGGGTGGCACTGGCAGGGGTGGTGGTGGTGGTGGTGGTAGCTGCACAGCTCACAGTGGCAGTTGTTTGTGTGGTACCACTGGCCGAGGTGGTGGAGGCAGGGATGTCCTGGGAGCCTGATGGCCCTGGATGTGTGCTTGGCCCAGCATCATCCTCTGCACCCGAGGTGTCCTGGGAATCCTCTCCGGAGAGACCTGGCTGTGAGGGGGATGACTGGTGCTGGCGGTTGGTGTCTTGGCGTGTCAAGTCGTGATCACCTGAGGGACAAGAATGTAAGATTAAATGCTGTGGACATGACAGGTTTGTTGTAGTTACATTTCAAATCTCTTTGGAATCAGGACATGGTTGTTGGTGTCACCATATTGGTGTTGCACACAGTAGTGGCCATTTTGGTGGTGTGGAGGTGGGGAGACAATACTTGGCTATGTGTGTTCCTGTCCTGCTATTGGATGGTGCCCCTGTGCAGATGGCTACCTACCTGTAAGTTTGAAGGGGGAGATGTACTGATCACCAAATGGTGGGCGGACTACATCTTGCTCTGGGATGGGACATGTGGGCCTGTTGGGAGTTGTAGTGCTGGACCTTCCCCCCCCCACACCCTCCCTCCCAGGTGACATGTGGGCCTGTGGGGAGTTGTAATGCTGGACCCCCACACCCCCACCCCCACCCTCCCAGGAGACATGTGGGTCTGTTGCGAATCTTGATGTGCCCGATCCACCTGTGCCTGCGACCGCTCGTAGGAGGCTTCCACTCTGGCAATGGCTTCCAGGGTCTCGTTCCCAGGATGGGCTGGGTCTTGCCCCCGACCTCCCCTTACACCCCCACTCCTGTTGGTGAGCTGTGGCCTCACCTGTGTCCTCCCACGTCCACTCTCCCTGCTTGCCTGAGATGTTGATGGCCCATCATAGTCCGATGGGTCAGGCAGGGTGGCACTGGCAGGGGTGGTGGTGGTGGTGGTGGTGGTGGTGGTGGTAGCTGCACAGCTCACAGTGGCAGTTGTTTGTGTAGTACCACTGGCCGAGGTGGTGGAGGCAGGGATGTCCTGGGAGCCTGATGGCCCTGGATGTGTGCTTGGCCCATCATCATCCTCTGCACCCGAGGTGTCCTGGGAATCCTCTCCGGAGAGACCTGGCTGTGAGGGGGATGACTGGTGCTGGCGGTTGGTGTCTTGGCGTGTCAAGTCGTGATCACCTGAGGGACAAGAATGTAAGATTAAATGCTGTGGTCATTACAGGTTTGTTGTAGTTACATTTCAAATCTCTATCGAATCAGGACATGGTTGTTGGTGTCACCATATTGGTGTTGCACACAGTAGTGGACATTTTGGTGGTGTGGAGGTGGGGAGACAATACTTGGCTATGTGTGTTCCTGTCCTAGTATTGGAAGGTGCCCCTGTGCAGATGGCTACCTACCTGTAAGTTTGAAGGGGGAGATGCACTGATCACCAAATGGTGGGCGGACTACATCTTGCTCTGGGATGGGACATGTGGGCCTGTTGGGAGTTGTAGTGCTGAACCTCCACCCCCCCCCCCCCACACCCACCCTCCCAGGAGACATGTGGGCCTGTTGGGAGTTGTAGTGCTGGACCCCACCCTCCCAGGAGACATGTGGGCCTGTTGGGAGTTGTAGTGCTGGATCCCTCCCCCACCCTCCCAGTAGACATGTGGGCCTGTTGGGAGTTGTCGTGCTGGACCCCCACCCTCCCTGGAGACATGTGGGCCTGTTGGGAGTTGTAGTGCTGGACCCCCACCCCCCCAACCCCACCCTCCCAGGAGACATGTGGGCCTGTTGGGAGTTGTAGTGCTGGACCCCCCCCCCCACCCCCGCCCTCCCAGGAGACATGTGGGCCTGTTGGGAGTTGTAGTGCTAGACCCCCCCACCCCCACCCTCCCAGGAGATATGTGGGCCTGTTGGGAGTTGTAGCGCTGGACCCCCCCACCCCCACCCTCACCCTCCCAGGAGACATGTAGGCCTGTTGGGAGTTGTAGTGCTGGACCCCGTCCCCCCACCCCCCCCCCCCACCTCCCAGGAGACATGTGGGCCTGTTGGGTGTTGTAGTGTTCGCTGCTTGACCACAATCGAGCATGGGAAGGTAGGAGGCAACATTTGTGGTTGATCATGGTGGGTGCATTTGTGCCCTGGCCTTCACATTTGGGTGACTGTGTGATTCACATGCATGGATTGAAGCCTGGGAGATGTGTCTTAGCAGTTGTGCAAGGCAGAACATGACAGTGTGATAGTGGTCATTGGTATGTACTTACCAGCCTCAAGTCCAGCTTCTATTCCTTCCAGGCTCTCAGGGTGCAGTATGCAAAGGCACCTTCTCCTCCCATTCAGTAAATGGTATGGGATCCGGGGGAGTGCCGCCACCAGTGTGGTGTGCCCGCAGGTGGTTCTTGGCCCTGATGCCCTTCACCCTTGTCTTGAGGTCGTGCCACCGCCTCTGGATGTCGTGTTTGGTGCGTGGCACGGTCCCTGAAGCATTGACTCTGCTCACTATCCTGTCCCACATGGTGGTTTGTGTTGCCAAGGTGGTCTGCTGGACTAGGGTGCCAAACAAATGTGGTTCAACACGGATGATTTCATCCGCCATGACCTTCAACTCACTCTCTGTGAACTTGGGGTTTTTCTTGGGTGCCATGGTGTGTGATGTGCAAGGTGTTGGTGGTGTGGGGTGTGCAGGTGTGTGGTATGTAGGGATGGTGCTGTGAGGGTTGGTGTGGTGAGTGTGTTGGTGTGCAGGTTGTATGTGTGTTTGTGTGTCTCTGTTGTTTCTGATGTTGTGCCTCTTTGATCCAGCTGTGCTGTGATGCTGAGGATTGTGGTAATGGGAGGGATTCCTTTTATTCTCTGTGTGGTGGTTGTGTCCCAATGATTATGGTGGTCAGGTGTTTTGTGGGTGTTCCAGGTGGGTGTGTCTTGTGGTATTTTTTGTTTGCTATTTACTACCTCATGTGCGTTGCAAGATGAGTAGGAATACTAATAGTATTTTTAGATTTTCTACAAAACTGGGGGACTGCAGACTTAAAGACATAGTGGCCATTTATAATGCCAGGTGTGTATCCTCTGCTTTGTACGGGGCAGGAGTCTGGGGCCATTGTTATGAAAAAACACTTCAGCAAGATGAAAACATTTTCCTTAAACGGTTGCTGAGAGTACCAACTTCCGCTTCCACAGAATTAATACATCAGGAAGTGGGAATTAATTATATTTCGGACCTAGCCGCCCTACGCCCCTTGCTTCTATGGTGTTCCATTTGGTCCAAAAATGAAACTTTATTCACACAGTCCATAATTAAAGATTGTATGACGTTGGAACATCGCTCCCGCATTCCCTGGCTAAGTTATATCCATCATTGGTTCAGTTTTTTGTTCAATTGCAATATTTATACAGAGCCAGAGTATGCAGTACTGATACCAAAAAAGGAGTTAAAAGGAACTTTCTTAGCTCATAAAAGGGAGGTGCGAGAGAGCTTGATTGGAGATCAACCCACACTTGGTATTTTACCAGCAACTAAATCTTAGAACTGGCTTGCAGGCATACTTGACTGGAGTGACAAGATGTTCCCATCGCTTCGTTTTGACACGTCTCAGGCTAGGGATTGTTCATCATCTTGTGGCTTTTCTACTGTTTTGTAAATTTTATTCATTTTTAAGGAAATTTTATCTGAAACCTATCCTTTTAAAATACAATGTACGATCCACCAAAAATGCTATGAAGTTAATGTTCTCTTTGGAAAGTTCAGATATTTGCTTTTATGTTGCATCTTATATTTTAAAGTGTATAGCTGCTAGGAAATCTATAGTCTTATGACTTTACATATTTTTGCCTCGATCAATTAACTAAAACAGCACAATAGCACTTTATGAATCCTTTTGGCCCTGTACAAGTGACCTATACTCAAATGCGTCAACTATGCCAGAATGCCACAATCTTATTTACCAAATATTAGTAGCACATGGCACTCATCTGTAAAATTTGCACGAAATGTATACCGTTGGCATATGGCACTTAATTGCGAAGTTTGCACATAATGTACTATTTATAGCACTTGTCACTTTGGAATTCTCGTATGAAATATAAATCATTTTTACATGGTACTGTATTGCGACATTTGCACATTATGTAGTCTAGAGTGAACAAGGTACCTGTTTGCGAGTTTGCACGATACTATTTACTAAAGGTGTGTACAAACTAATTTATGATGATAAGTACTACCTGTGTATTCAATAAGGCTGACAATAATAATGATGTAACTGTATTTTAAACGATTGCTTATATGGTTGTGATTTACAAACCGAATAAAGCTTTTGAACTTGAACTAGACAAGGATAAATCGGCTAAGTATAATGAAAATTATAAAGGTGCCAAAACACATCCCTGTTTTAGCCCATTCGCAGTATACAATCTGGGAGATAGGAGACCTCCCATAAGCTTTGTATGCAGACATGTGTTATCACACATCAGCATTTAAAAATGCAGCAAGGATTGGTTGATGCCCTAATTTGTTGGTTTACCCCACAATTTGCACTGGTTTACTTTAATAAAGTCGATCAAGAGCACATATAGAGACAAACGCCTTTTTTAAGTTTTGTTCACCAAGAACTTAAAAGTAGTGATATTATCAATAACAGAGCAGCTCACTCTGAATCCAGTTTGATTAGAAGGAATATATGTATTCTCAACAGTCCAATCATAGAAATATGTTAGTAAACATTTTGAAAAAGGTTTCCCTCCCGAGTCCAAAAGGGGAATAAGAAGGTAATTTTTTGGGTTATCTATCTGTCGTTTTTTGTAAATGGGGTGAATTAACGCACCTTTTCAGGACAATGGAATTTGACCTGCTTGAAGGACAAGTGAAAATAAGGAGAGCATTTTTTTAGACCAAAGGTTGATATTTGCTTTTAAACGTCGATAAGGAATCCCATTCAGCCCTGCAGCTTTTGATGTACATGATTTTTTAATCAACTCTATTATATCTTCAGAAATTATATGTTCAAGCCTGTTTTAGAATAGACAGGTGAAGGATAAAGGACTATGGATTTAATGGCTTAACAGTCTTTAATGTGCTTTTCCCACTTCTCAAACAGGATAAAATGATCATTTACTGGTCAGTGAGACCCGAGTTGTTATATTTGATTGCAAGATGTAATAGTGTCCAAGCCTTGTCTTGGTGGGCACAGTGAATCTCCAATATTTTCTTCTTATAACAGTTCTTTTAATATCCTTTACTTGTAGGTTTCGGCATATGGAAGGTTGTTCCTTTAACAGTAGTCATAATTGATTCCAGTACTCTCTTTTTGCAATTACAATCTCATGATTACTAGAATTTAGTTGATTCATCACCTTGGGTAGAGTTAGAGGAAATAAAATGGAAGAATATATGTTACAGTTGTTCCCAGTCATTCAGTCAACTAAGTTGCTTACTGACCAAGTTGGTTTATCTAAACCTGAGAAGCATTGTTCCATCTATGTGTTCTTTTATTTACTGGACCTATGGAGCCTTTTTTGTAAGGGAGCTCAGTAACCCAAAGTCTGTGGTCGAAACGTATGGTGATTATTTGTGGATTATGGTTGCTTTTTCGTCGTTCAATGACCTCGTAGCTAATACAAGTTGAAAACGTTGAAACGTGTAATGAATTATACTCTATTAGTTGTGTGAGACATATCTAGGCCGGCCTGTTGATCAATTTGCAATCTCCAATTTATCGTTTAAAAACCTAACTTAAAAAGTAGTTCACACGTGCATATTTTTGGGGCGTTTATTGATCCACAAGGTGTTGATTGCGAATGGAGGGACATTTAAGAACGTGTCAGGAAGATCCTCTGGTGATAACTTGGCCCAATATTTAACTAGTAAATTGTTATTAAAGTCATTGTTAAGCATTACAACAGTTGGGGTAATATGTTATGTTATGTTAAAAATGCTCTTTTATAGCGCACGGCTACTCCTGGGAGTGTCCCGGCGCTTTGGCAAAGAGCCCTAGGAAGAAAAGAAACATAACACGGCAGAATGGAAAAAAAGCAGGAGAGCAGTTACTGAGCAAAAAGCCAAGTTTTAAGTCCTTTTCTAAAGGAAAGCAGGTCCTCAGCTTTCCTAAGCAGGATAGGCAAATCATTCCAACCTTTAGGCGCTAGAAAACGAAAGGAACGTCCTCCGATTCTAGCGAGGCGAATGGAGGGAATCAAAGCTTTAGACAAAGACGCGGAACGTAGAGTCCTGCGGGGAACATAAAAAACCAGGCGCTTCTGATGATGTTTGGGGCCTATCTGATGAAGGGCCTTGAAGGCAAAAGTAAGCGCCTTAAAAGCGATACTTTGGCGACTGGGAGCCAATGCAATTTTTTTAGCAACTCTGTGGCTCCAGCTCTACGCTGGAGACCAAAGATGGCTCTGGCCGCAGAATTTTGCATAATCTGCCGTCGAGGCAAAAGATATTTTGGCAGGCCAAGATAGAGGACATTCGCATAGTCCAAACGCGAACCTATCAAGGCCTGTACAATGATCTTTCTATGCTTCAGCGACAGCAGCGGAAGAAATTTCCGCAGCATCTTCAAAAGGCCGAAGCATTTACCAGTCAGCCCAATGATCTGAGGACCAAAGGCGAGGCCATCATCTATCACAAAGCCCAGGTTTTTAGCTTTGGGAGAGGCGGCATCAGGTGGAAACATATCTAAAGGCCACCAGGCCTTCCAATCAGGATCAGGAGGGCATCCGAAAAAAAGCAATTCCGATTTATCGGAATTGCATTTTAAGCTGTGTCGCTGGTCTATGATCTAACATTTCCTCAGACTTCCATCTAAGTCAGTCAATCAGTTGACTAACATTAAATTCAGTAATGGGATCTCCTGTTATTTACAGAACTTAAAACCAGTATTGTATTTTAATTTCAATGTTTGACTGACAAGGAATACTCTTACTAATAGTATTAATTACTAATACATTTAAAAGAAAAATGGTGCATGCTTACCTTTTCCAGTGACCTATTCAATCACTCTAAGGTCATCTTCCAACGATGGATGTCACTGACCAGGTTAAAAAGAATTATACTTGGATTTCACTGCTAACATTTCTTAGATCAGAATTAAGACTAGTTACATGTTTGGTTGTTCAGACACTACTTTTCCCTGTATATTCTAGAAAACATTTTCACTGAACCTCTGCTAACAAACAAGCCAGTAACAATGAGTAAACACACACAACAGATAACACTTTTATCTAATTTTAAACTACGAACCATGTATCAGTGTCAAATCACACCGTAGTAGTGGGTTCTTCTGTGCTTTTTGTTTCTTTTAACTTTATTGTTTTAAAAGGAAGAAGCCATGAAAGTACCCAGCACTGCTATATGATTTGATGAGAACACAAATATGTGGTTGGTAGTGATGGTAATGGAGTCACAGGTCACCCCAGCCTCGCTCAAAGCCTCATGGAACTATTCAAAAGCCAACCCAGCAGAGCATTGCTCAAACCATTTTACACATTTAGAATCAGTATTTATGATACCTGGCCCTCGGAAATCTCACAAGATAATTTGTTGCTGCTCCAGTCCAAGTAAAATTAAAGAGGGTCAGTTCATGGTAAAGGGATAATCTTTTACTCATGCACACAGACATGACTCAAATATGCTTTCCAGTTCTCAGTTTTGTAGATTTATTCCTATGGGTAATTCATTCCTATGGGCCTGGACCATAGGAATGAATGAGAAGCCATTCACTATTACCGATTCGGTAAATACCGAATCGGTAATAGGGGAGTATTTTCAAGCAGGTTGTTACATTGATACCCTGTTGCACCCCTGAATCGTGCATGAGTGCACATGTGGCGCACATACATGCCCTAAGGGCATGTTTGTCTGCCACATGGCACTTTTAAAAAAGCACAAAATTGCTTTTTTAAAGGTATTCAATATTTACCACCAACTTGTAGTTGGTGGTAAATAACGAATCCTTAAATCAAAAATGCACTCACTTGAGTGCTCCCTAGATAGGATTTAAGAATTCGGTAATTTACCGATTCTGTATTTTAAGGATTCTGTAATTTACCGATTCCTTAAATTACCGATTCGGTAAATTACCAAATCCTTAAATCCAGCCACCTGCATTAGAAAAAGCTAAATACGGGTCGTTAATGGGAAATTTACAGATTTTCGGCCGTTACCGACCGGTATTAAGCTACCTACATATGGCCCAAAGTACCTTAAGAATGTATTAGTCACAGCACATTTGGTAAATAATCAAATTATGAACATTAACCGCCAAATAAAAAAGGGCTTCACATGACTCGAATCAAAAACATGGATTGGCATAGCTAATAGGTCTCGTTTTTGAAACCATATAGGTTTAAAGCCATGTAGGATATTATCCTTGGTGCTACAACATCTACCATTGCTTCACATGCCATTGGTAAACAGTCACATACACCGAAAGATTGACGTAAAAAATTACGCCTGGATCAGCGATTTTACACCGACTACTGAACAGTCTATGAGTGCTGTTTAATCAAACAACCCTTGCCTAGCAGGGGCTTTGAATCCTGTGTCTTTACCCCAGCAAGTTACGAGTTACAACTTCATATTGTAGGGAGGTATGCATTGGCAGACAGATGGGTGTGACTAATGTGTGTTAGGTGCAGAGTATGCATACTCAAGTGTTTGTTAGGCAGACAGCAGACAGAGACTGTCAGGGGCCAAGGAAAGCAGGTGCTGTGTAATGGACTGTTGCCAATTCTGAAATGAATAAAGGGGCCACAGGGCTTCAACCAACTAGAGAACCAAACAGGGGAAGTTGGAACTTTTTGAGGGATGGACAGTTTTAAAATACAAAATATAGCCAAATAATGTATTAAGGAAATATACCCTAATAAAGAATGATCCATTTTTTAAAAACAATCGTAGGGAAAATGAAAGGTTTAATCATATTTCCAGGAAGAGTCACTTTTGTGGCATGAGGCACTCATTCTGCTATGCCCAGTAGGCCCCGGTTTCAGCAGACTAAGAATGTGAGTGTTTTAATAAAATGGACTAAGTGCAGGCAGTTGCACACCTGGGCAGCAGACCTATCTCTCCTGATAGATTATCAGCAGACAGGACAGCTGCTTACTTGAGGGAGGGGAGACACGGAGGGGGCGCCAAATGTGCAGGGGCAGAGACTGGGGGGAAGAGGGGAGGGAGAGAGGCAAAGAAGAGTGAGCGACAGAGAGAGGCAAGGACAAGAGGGTAAAAGAGATTGTCGAGTGGAGACAGGAACCGGCAGAGAGAGAACAGAAACAAGCACAGGTGAGCGACACAAGTTAAGCAGGAAAAAAGGTGGAGCAAAAAGGTAGGATGTGATAGAGTTAGGTTGAGAGAGGTGAGAGAGGAATAAAGGGAGAGGAATACGTATTGGGAGGGAGAGAGAAATAGGCAGAGGGCAGACAGACAGGAAAGCAAGATAAAATTACCCTGGATTTGACGACGACGTGTTGTTGCAGATTGAGAGAGGGAAGAAGAAGAGGCCAGCAGAGAATGGAGGAACGTCTGAGGTAGGGGGCACGTAAAGTAAGGTATGAGGTAAGAGACAGATACAGTGATGGAGAGGCTGAGAGGACTGAGCTTGGCAGTTTCCCGCGAGACAAAGGCAAATAAGAAGAGAGAAGTGAGCACAGAGAGTGAGAGGGAGGGAGAGGGCAGGAAGGTTTGGAGAGAGGCATGTAGTCATACAAGGTATGGGGAACAAATGGTCCTAGATCATAGTTTGAAATAATCACATTAATGATGAAAATCAATTACTTAATTAAGCAAGTGTAATTACTACCTGCAAAGGAAAAGAAAGAAAACCAAATGCATTAATTTATAACAAACGATACCCAAGGTCAAGTTTCAGCCAAAACTCTACAGAAAATGTTTTTCTTTTTACAAAATAATTTTTATTTGCAAAAATATATTTAGACACAGTTGTCTACTTTGAACACCTGGTTACAGCCAGGTTGCGAGATGTAGAGGGTGTAAAAGAGGGTGCTTGTGAAAGCGCGCCCCATTCTGGAAAGTCAACTACCTTCAAGTCTTAAGGAGGCACGGGTGAGGCCTCTGTAGAAGAAGCCTGGAGCCGACCCGGCCATGTTGAAAAACTATAGACCGATCACCCAACTGCCCTTTCTGTCCAAGATTTTAGAGCAACATGAGCTGAGGTCCCTGTCCTCATTCCTGTAATTACACCATCTTCTCCAGGAGCGTCAGGCGGGATTTCGTGCACATCACAGCACCGAGTTGGTGATGCTCTCGGTGCTGGATGAGCTGAGAGGTATGGCTGACAGTAAAAAACCGAGCGCCCTGATACTTTTAGATCTATCGGCGGCGTTCGATACTGTCAGCCACTCCCTGCTATTGGACAGACTGGAGGCTTTTGGGATAAGGGGTCAGGTACATCAATGGCTCCAATCTTTTCTGACTGGTAGGACCCAGAGAATCCAATTGGGGGATGCCATCTCTAAAGCGGGTACTCTGGAGTGCGGAGTCCCTCAGGGCTCCGCACTATCCCCATTGCTCTTCAACCTGTACCTCCAGCCGCTGATTGACTCCCTAGCCAACATGGGTTGTCGTGTATTCAATTACGCTGACGACACCCAGTTATTGCTGAGTATTGATAATATGACTCAGGCACAAACTAATGCCCAGAATATCCTTAGGCATACAGTCGGCTGGATGACAGCCAATCTGTTAAAAATAAACCCGGAAAAAACGGAGGTACTGGTGGTCTCTACCCGAGCCTCGCCCTGGAGCGATCTTTACTTGCCCCAGGAATTAGGGCCCTCACCAATACCGAGGGAAAATGTAAAAAGTCTTGTCATTAAAATCGACAATGAGTTGTCTATGGCCAGTCAGATCTCCTCAGTAGTAGGGATGTGTACTGGTCTGATTAGGCAACTACGAAAGTTGGCCCCACTCCTTTCCTTTTCTGCTCTCCGTATGGTTGTTTCTGCTACGATTGTTTCGAGGCTAGATTATGGGAACGCTCTTTATCTTGATTTACCTAAACTCCTGATTAACAGACTGCAGGTAGTTTTGAATGACGCGGCGTGTTTGATCTTCAAACTACCCAGAAGATCTCATGCCTCTGATCTATTACGCACGCTACATTGGCTCCCCATTAAAGAGAGGGTGGAGTTCAAGAGCCTGTGTACAGCCCATAAGGCCATCTATGGGCAAGCACCTGCATATATTAAAGAGCGTGTGGAGCTATATACCCCTAAGCGAGTACTACGGTCCGCAGAATCCCAGCTTCTGGTCTGTCCTCGCTATAAGCTAAAAACGAAAGGCGGCAGGTCCTTTTCGGTTCTGGTTCCACAGATTTGGAACAACTTACCAGAATCACTTAGTAAAGAAATGAATCTCCTGCGTTTTAGGAAGATGTTAAAAACTTCTTTATTTAGAGAGGCACTTGATTTAGCTAAATAAATTTAATTACAGGCTCCGTCTACCTCTCCTTCATGCACTGTTTTGTTGTTTGTTTTAAGCGCCTAGAGACCTGTTGGTGATTTGGCGCTATAAAAGACCAAGTTAACAATAACAATAACAAAAGAGTAGAAGTAAAGGGAAATTTAAAGAATATAGATCAATTGTAATTATTCAATAGATCAAGTCTAGGATTAGACTTGTTGTCTGTGGCCTGCCCCTGACGTTATTAAATGCCAAAACGTTATTTCTTTTTTCAAAATACAGTGAGTTCATCGTCTGTGAGAATTTCCGCAGGGGGTGGTGGGAGAACAGCAGCGGGGTGCAGGCCCACGTTGGGTGGTAAGCATCGACGTTTCGACCCTGGTGCTATAAGGGTAAGTCTATTCCTCAGCAATGAGTCTTCCTCAGGACGGGGGAAGGGGATCTAGGGAGTAACCATAGAGCGTAAGTGATTTGAACAATTAAATTAAATTGGTTAGAGCCTGGTGTACCAAGGGTACTGACCTATGTAGGTTATAGATGATTATGGAGAGCCCCCAGCAGAAAGGTGGGCCACCTGCAAAAAAGGGGATGCATAAGGCTTAGTCCTATGGTTGACGGACTAGAGGGAATGATTAGTACACTTCTCAAAGGCGGGCACTCACTGTTTAGTGGTTAGCCCAAGACGATCATAATTTCTGTAATAGTTTCATTAAATATTCAAAAAACGGCTGAGTCAATCCACACTGGACTGCAAAGAAAATAACAAAAAGGGGGGGGGGTTGGGAACAAGTTACATACCGTAAGTGGTTACCAGTGGTAAGACTATTCACTCAACACGTAGTTGGCCATAGACCAAAAAAAAAACGTCAACACTCATCCGCTGTCAAAGCTAGCGGTCGGCGCTTCTGAGTAAATACGAGGCGCGTGAGTCACCTATTCTTTTCTGTAATTAAAGAAGACCAAATCAGGGCCTGAGTGTAGGTGACATTTCCTTCGTTAAGAAGACTCTCAATACTAAGGCATACCTGTAAAATAGTTCCGTAGTCACTGGCGGGGCTCAGTCAATTCAATTCAAAATATCTTTATTCGATTGTTATGTGCAATCATAAAAGTACAAGTAAATTACAGATATACAAGTTAAACAGAGAATATATAAAAGTACAGTAATTCATTGGATTCAGAAAGACAATTAAATTTTTAAAGTACAGTTACAGTTATAAAAGCATTTTAAAGTGCAATTATGAAATCATACGTTTCCTAATGATCATCACATTCCTTAGGTACAAAGCTGTTGTCGCTACAGATACATGATTGTCTAACATTTGCATGCTAATCATCGCCGCACGGCAATGACAAAATCCTAAAACTCTTAAGAATGACAATAGAACAATTTTCCTCATTTCATGATATAGTTTACAAAATAAAAATACATGAATGGTACTCTGGGGAGAGACATTATCACAGGGACAACATAGTAGATCGTGCGTCCAGTTGTTAATCGTAGGAAAGCTAACCAATCTGTGGAAGATATTGAATCTGAAGCGTGAAAGTAAAAAACGCTCATAATTGTTATTTACATAAATTAAATAGGGCTGAATCTTAAAAGTTGCTAAAACCAATTGGTGCTGCTGGACAGAAGGTTTTAAGGTCTCCACAGCAACCCGGTGAGATTCTAAGAGGGCTAAACACTCCTTTTTTAAATCTTTTCGTGAAATTTCTGAGATATCCAAAGGGTTTGTGAAGTATTCCTCTCTCCCGATATCTTTCAGAAAGTTAAAAACATACTTCACCCAAGGTATTTTGGTAGCACCTTCCAATTTCAAAATGTCTGTTAGAACAGCTCTGTTTAAGTGTGTTGCTTCTTGAGTCCAGAGTCTGTGCCATAACACAAATGGCTCTACTTTAATCAAATCTGAGATATAACAGAGGCCCAGTTCAGAGTGGCAGTTAAAATTGGAGGAGCTTTTGGGGAGTGCCAATATATATTTTAAAAAGGAATTTTCAGGAACCTCAATAGGTAATGAGTTTGCAAAACCCCAGACTCCACTACCGTAGGTAGCACCTGCTACACATTTGGCTTTGTATATTTTTATCAATTCTGCAGGGGGTCTGGTCCCTAATTTACTAGAAAAGATTTTAAGAGCAGCGGTTGATCTAGTAAGCTCAAGTTTTTTCGCAGAGACAGCTTGAGACCATGTCTCGTTTTGGGCAAAAAGTGAGAAAAATGTTTTGCGAATTCGAGCTTGTGTCCCGCTATAAAAATTGGCCTCTTAGATTTAATTTGTCTGCCACAATACATAGTGAAAGTCTTTGAAGTATTGACTTTCAGGCCTAACTCATTCATGAAGCGGGAAAAGCTGTCAACCACCCGCTGTAAACCCACTGAGTACGTGACACGAGGACAGCGTCGTCAGCGTACAAAAGTGCTGGTATTGGGCGACCACCTACAAATGGGGGATCCAAACTGTCTTTGCACAAGGCTTCTTCCAATCCATTTATGTACAGATTAAAAAGGAAAGGGGCCAGGACACAGCCCTGTCTGACCCCACTCCTGATTGGTATTTGGTCTGTGCACTCTCCCTTAAGGCCGTAGCGAACGCGGGCCGACGCGTTACTGTAAAAACGTTTAAGATAATAAATAATATTTAGATCAACCCCTAATTTTTCTAATATCATCCGCAGTTTAGAGTGCACCACACAGTCAAACGCGGCCGAGAGATCCACGAAGGCCAGAAACAAGTTGCCTTGTTTAGCCCTCGTGTATTTCCCGACCAGCATCATCAAATTCAGTCCCTGTTCTACCGTCCCCAGGTCGGAACGAAAACCATACTGGAGATCGGACAGGACGGAGTTTGCATCCACCCAGTCCAAGAGACGGTCAAGAATGACTCTACCCGCTATTTTAGTAAAGGAATCCAGTAAGGAAATGGGCCTATAGCAGGCTGGGTCCTGTCTATTTCCTTTTTTTAAATCGGTACAATGACCGATTCCACCCAGGTGGGGAGGAAGTCAGCAGCACAACTAGCATTAAGCACCTGGACCAGAAGGGGCGCCCACAGAGATGGAATACTTTTAAATAGATCTATGGGAACCCCGTCTGGGCCAGGCGCCTTAGCGCCCTTACTTCTACCCAGGGCCTTTTCAACCTCCTCAAGAGTAAAGAAAAGGTCGTTACTCGGGGGGTAGTCAGGAGAAGGGATCAAAGACCCCATATGTTCTTCGCCTTCATGCACACCTCCCTCATATACCCTCGAGAAGTGACTAACCCAGTCTGTTTCAGGTATTGCTATATCTATTTTTGGCCCCACCTCCTCATTAAGAAAAGGGGTTCTCACTGTTTTCCAAAAGCTCGCGCTGTCATTTCTTTCGGAAGCTAGGTGGAGAGCCTCCCAGGCTTCTGACCTCAGGGTATTTTTCCTGTCACTAATGGACATTTTATAATCTTTCTTGAATCTGCGGATGTCCTCTGCAGATTTAGTTTTTTTTTGCAGCGCCTTTTTTAGGGCTGTATAAGCCCTAGTGCATCTGGAATCAAACCAGCCTCTCTCCTTCTTTTGATTCTTCAGTTGCCTAGTCAAGGAGTTTTTAATTTCATTCGAAATAGCTAAAAAGGATGCAAGGTAAGTTTCAGGTGGTAAGTCTGTCTCTAAACATGTAGCTATTTCTGAAAAACATTTTTCAACCACCTTTTTAATTGTCTCTGCCTCATTTATCATAGCCCATTTCAAGGTATAACCATTAGTTTTACCGATTGCCAAATCGGCGACTAAGCTGTTACCGATCCCAGCACTAGGCAATAGTGTTGGGGTAGGCAACAGGATAGACATACAGAGTGGAAAGTGGTCGCTCAATGCTATATCATGAACATTAAAGGAGTGTATTCTATTGCCATATGAATTGGAAATTGTGATATAGTCTATAGTTGAAGAGCGACCTCTACCATTGAATGTTGGGGCTAATATGGGGGCAGGGTTACACATTTCATTTGCAAATCCTAAATCGAAATTGGCTAGCAAAATATTGAATTGTTCCCCTAAGAGATTATGTCTAAAATGGAAACGTCCCACACCATCATCTCGTGCTACACCGCACCTATTGTCCTTAATCAATTTGCACAATTTGCAGTTAAAATCGCCCAGTATAATCATCATCAATTTGTGATTAAAAAGTTTCCCCTGGGTAGACAGCCCTTTAGTCAATTTCCTTAAAACTTTTGTGACATCCTCACAAGGAATATTATTATATATATTAACAACGACAATTGGGATGTCTCTGGTCTGATGGAAAACCAACATTTGAAAATAGGTGTCTTTGACAGGTTCAGTAATATTTGCAAAGACCAATCTATTTGAAAGATAAACACTCAAACCACCTTTCGGCCTCCCATGAGGAACAGCTACAGCAGGAGTACAGAAAGTTCTGTAACCTATCAAATGCACAGGTTCAACACTCCATGTTTCTTGGAAGCAAAGCAAGTCCTGAGATTGAACAAAATCCATAAAAATAGAATGATCAACTTTGGATCTAGTTCCGGCTATATTCCAGGAAGAAATGTTAAACTCCGTTAAGCTCTTTGATGGAATAGGCTGGGCTACAGGAGATATCAAGGTGGAGTTGACATTCAAAGGAGGGGCCACCTGATTGCCCCCCCGCACCAAGTTATCTTCTGCTGCCAAATCATCCCCACCAGGCTCCACAACATCACACGTGATTAACATAGCTGGTAAGTATTTCCCCCCCAAATTCATCTGCATATTCTTCCTTGCAATACTCAGAAGATGTTACCTCGTTTAAAACTAACACTGTGGGAGTTGTTGAGATAGATCGCAGTCAGTCGATATTTTCCAGCCCACTAAGAGTGTCATAATAATTAAAGGAAGGAATCCCATATCTTCTGACCCACGGTTGTTCACAGTTCAGGGTATGGTAGCGATCATGAGGTATACGCCTAATAGGTGGAAGAGGAGGGTAAAAGTAACCAAGGGGAACGATGTTAACAGAATGCGAGTCATAAGACCCCATGGCAGCTCTTTCCAGTATTGTATGGACCAATTCAGGGGATCGAAAGGATAGAACTACACAATCACCCCTCAAAGTTTTGGTCGAAGTACCCACCCATCTAGCTCGTCTGGCCATTTTAAACTCTGAGAAAAGATGACTTTTTAGTCCTACCATAGATGACAGAGAATAGAGGGATTTATTTCTCAGGGTTGACCAATTTTCAGTGGTATTAAAAGGAATTGGGGGTACATTTATTAAAACCACAGTGTACGGTGTAGCTTCTGGGGGAAGATTTAAATTAAAGAGATTCGGTGTTTCTCCTTCCCAATGTTGGGGCCCTACAGTTCTATTTTGTAATGGTGGTACGAGCGAGGACACATTCGGGGTTACCGTTGGTGAATCAGCAGACCCCTTGTCCTGAGTTAAAGTGTCCCCCCTTGTACCATTTTGGGCAAGCCGGTCAATAGGCTTTAAAGTCAGATGTTTAGACTTTGCTAATGCTATAACTGGAGCTGGAGTTTTAACTGATGTTTTGGCTAATGTTTTAGCTGGAGTAGGCACTTTAACAGAAGCCAAAGAGCCAATTTTCGAACATGTTGCATTAGGTTGAGGTAAAGATTTAACCTCACTTAGGGTTGATCGTTTATCAAGTTTATCCTCAATATTAGATAGCCTAGATTCTATGTTCTTGACTATTAGAGTTATAGGCTCAAAGAGGGTCATTAATAAAGTCTCCATTCTCTCCCAGAAAGATTCATCATTTAGGTCCCTATTAGTAGTATGAGGAGGGGTTGTCGCTGGGTGGTCATTCATCTCACTCCCTATACTCCTATTTAAATGTTCTATACTTTTAGTTCTTTTAAGTTTAGCATTCCTTTTGTTGTTTTTATTTAACTTGCTAGATTGCCTTTCTCTGGCAATATGTTTTTGTTTAGATCTAGCCTTCTGCCCTCTAGTTCTAATACAGGGGCTATCACTAATATTTACAATAGGGATTGGGCTTCCCAAAGCGTCTTGACCCTCTTTATCTGGGGCATCCTCATTATCTGGGGCATCCTCATGTGGGGGAGTGGAATCACCAATCTCATTACTAGGAGATATGGAGGGAGTCCTGGATAACCTTACGGTTAATGGTAATAAATCATTAACATCCGTGGAATCCCTGCAAGACCTCTCTATTATTGGAGTTATACTAGTCCTTCTAGGCAAAGCTGCAAAGGACGGAGCTAATAAGGAGTCCTGGGAATTAATAGTCATCATTGTCATATTTGTATTGGCTAAAGGGGGAAGGGAACCGGATGGCAGGGATAAACGCCTTTCAGTACTTTCAATAGCTGAAGCAACCACTCCGATTGTCTGCTGCAACATTCAATCTATTGCTGTCAAAGTTGGTAGAGGAGGGTTAACAGCATTTTTGTCCTTAACGTTTCTCACCATGTTTACTGAGCAGTGGATCCAATGAGTTTAAAAAAGAATAGTGCACGAACAAAGTGCACTATATTAACACACTAAATATGTACTACACTGATTGCAATAATGGAATAAAGATTGAAAAATAAAATTAATAATATTTACAGACCATAAGCTATAGAATGAAAAGGGGGTGGCCCAGCCCAGCCTCGGCCGGCCCCGGACGGCCACAGACGGCCCGCCCTCTGCCCAGCGTCGCCCGCGTGCGTCCCGCGATGCGGGAGTTCTCGCAGTCTTTTGAGCCCCCCTGGTCACGTGCTAGAGTGGGGGCGTGGTCCACAGGGCTTCTGGGTTGTGTAGTCTGGTTTCCCCCGCTCGGCGGCCGCTCGCAATGTCAACTGCGGCGGCGGCGGGGGGAAACCAAGCAGCAGTCCAAAGGTCCGGTATGAAAGCGCGGAGTGCGCTTGAAAATCTCCTCACTGGCAGCCAAAGAAACAAAGCGATGTTCGGGACCCGCTCTGCCGCAGTTCTCGCGGTCTTTTGAGCCCCCCTGGTCACGTGCTAGAGTGGGGGCGTGGTCCACAGGGCTTCTGGGTTGTGTAGTCTGGTTTTCCCCGCTCGGCGGCCGCTCGCGATGTCAACTGCGGCGGCGGCGGGGGGAAACCAAGCAGCAGTCCAAAGGTCCGTTATGAAAGCGCAGAGTACGCTTGAAAATCTCCTCACTGGCAGTCAAAGAATCAAAGAGACGGCCTCCGCGGTGACTGATGGATTTATACACCTCAAAGCCGTGCACAACGTGCACGTTGCAACGCTGAAGGTAGTTACGTGGCGGCAGACCGTGTACACGGAAACTGACAAAAGACTGTGTCAGTTGTGGCATGGGCAAGCAGAGTAAACAAGAAAACAGATTCGTGAAAATTAAATACATTGAGTAAAAGTCGATTACACAAATATCAAAACATCGCAATAAATGGCAGAAGTATTTACATAGATAGGCATTGAGCATAATACAGTGGTCTGTTTGAATATATTACAATATAGATATGTGCCGCGATGCCAGAATTACATTAGACATCACGTCAGTACATAAATGCATTTCTTGTCTATATTTACATCAGTTAAAATAAGCCGAACATAATGATCAGGACAAACAAAGTATAGGCATGTGCCCACATATCAGAAGTTCCTTAGACATCACATCCGTACAAAGTGCAATCAGTGTATTACTACAGATTAAAATTAGCCGTTTTACAGGATAAACAAATTATAATACAACAGGAGGACAGGCATGTGGGGAGTGAGAAAGGCAGGCAGATACCAAGTGAGGCAGAGAGCGGGACAGGCAGGTGGTGAGAGAGAGGAGCAAAGGAATAGAGGCAGGAGGTGGAGAGGTGATCTGGAGGAGGAGAATGCGAGAGGCTGGTAGGGAGGGAGAAATGATGCCAGTGGCCCGGTGCCCGCCTTGTGCAGTCTGCCTGGTGTTGTGTGCAGAAAGTGTCTATTTGAGGCGTGGCACGATTAGGTTTAAAGTGAAGCGCGAGTAGGACACGGAGCACATGCAGGACAGTGATGCCCTGCTCAACGAAGAAAGTAACAAGATGGCCGGCGCTGCTTTGGCATGCATGATGGATATGCACTGTAATTGTGTGATCCAACGGAGTGCCAGCAATCTTATATACTGATCATGAGAAGGAGCGCTCTGCACACAAAGCAAGAACCGAATAGGGTGAGCGATGAGTTAAACTGCAAATCGGGAGTGGGTTGGGCGATAGCATGCAACACCGGAAAGCTAGCATTTCAGAACCTTCTGAAAAGACAAGTCGAGTTAAACAGAAATAGTGCGCCAAAAGTAATAGAAAAAGATAAACGCAAACACCTACATATAATAGGGCCAGTCGCCATGGGAGGGAACCAAGCACCCAAAAGAAGGACAAAAACAACCAATGCACCACTAAAAAGCCAACATTTCTGAACGACACTTAAAAGAATGAATGAAAGACGATTGGTGTGTTCAAAAAGCCCACAAAGGAGATACAGCATGGCTTGAGGGCAGCACATGTGCGCTGCCTAGGCTCTACTGAATAACAAGCAGCACTTCTCTGCGCAAAAACAATGCAAACATAATTCTCCATAAAAATAAAGCAAATGCGGGCAATGCTCTAAATGCTGAAAAATGTGAAACTGTGCGAGTCAAAATGCAAAATGTAATACAATGGACTGTTCTGCACATTTATAACTACAAGCATAGCAACAGAGGTTTAGCTAATAACCTACAAACTGTTTCACATGCATCCCCTCTCGGCCAAAGAAGCTAGAGAAATGTTTCTTTGCACATACATAGACAGACCATGGCTACTGCTAAATTTCAATGATTTTCCAAAAAACAAATGAAAACAAATGCATGTAGAGATTTAAATGTACACTTTTAGTAATGCAGCCTAGTGCATCCCATTTATAACAGCACCAAGACTAAATCATTACTTTTTAAATCATATATAAATCATATTCAATAATTTACCTCTTTTTTCATCCTGCTCCTATTGAGGCTTTGGTACCCTGGCAGGGCAGTGGCTCCATAAACCATTCTGGTTCCAGTAGTCCGGTTGACTGTACATCAGCTACAGCACCTGAAAGGAAAGATGGGGAAGCTTAGTTACATCGATGTAGGAATAGGGAGATTACCTCTTCCCAGATCGTTATGGACACTCTTTAGTTCTGACCTTTTAACTTCCACTTCAAAACAAAACAAAGTAAGACTATGACAATCAGAATGCAATAGGCTATCACACAGAATTCCAGGTCTGTAAACAGTGTCCACAATGATATAGAGGGAGGTGGTCACTCTATGCAGGAAAGCAGCAAAAAAGCAGCAAAACAACCATATAGCTCTACAGCATCATTGCGAGTAGAACCCATGAACTGTACATTGCAATTAAGTGGTAGAACTGGAGACAATCCAGGGAATATCTTCAAATGTGTGGGATTAAACAGTTTAACAGAGTATTGGGGCTTGATCTGTACAGAATAGAACAGCGTCAACCTTCAGCTCAACTTATGCAGAAACAGGTCCCCACAGGCCATGTATCTTAGGTTCATTCGTCATCCATAGGTGATGGTAGTCACTCCAACAGTGTAGGTATTGTCCTAATAACGATTGTTAGGGTGGACGGGCACTGAGAGTAAACAGTACTTATTGATAAGAGAAGTGTGGCTCACTGGTTAGAAGCGGCAAACCCTGAAGCAGAGATCCGCCCGGGACCAGGGTTCAATTCCCGATGCGGCAGGGTCTTGGGTCAATGTCAGCGGACTCGATAATTCTCGCCGAGGTGCCTATGCTAACCATGGGTCCTACTCTGCAACTCTGGGCAATAGCTTGCTTAATCTCCACAACGGCCCCATCAGCACTGGGGATGCGTGGCTTCACCTTGGAGGCGCCCAGGAGGGACCATCTCACAGGGAAAGCCAGGACGGGTTCCCCAGCGGTATACAGTGCCTGGACACCCCGAGATGGAGTAACAGTGCGCTTTACAAGTATACTTACCTTTACCTTTACCTTATAACCTAACTAATGATATTGTGCTTCCTTGGTACACCTTCTTTAAATTTTAGACCAGGATGAGCTTTAAGGTATCTTTTGAAACTGATGTATTATCTTCTTCTTCCAATTCCCATTTCCCCCTACTTTTCCGATGACAAGTATACACCAACATAGATGTATTACGAGTATAAGAAGCAATAATCAGTAAGAAAATCTTGTTTGGTTGGGAAAAACCATTACAATAGTGACTGTAAGAGCTTATTAAAAATCCTACTTCAATGTGAAATAGTAATAATACAAACATATAAAAACAAAAATATGAAAAGTGTGTGCAAAGCAGTGGATGAAAAGCATGCTATTAAAACAACCTAAGAAAAAGGAGACAGTCAAAAGACGGAGCCAGTCTTCCAATTAAAAAATATTAAACCCCAATTGGAATGCCTCAAGAACTGATGGTAGGTTATGTAAAATAATGTGTGTGTATGCAAGCTTTATACATGCAGAGCCACCTATTTGATATTGAAACTAGAACACATGTAAATCACGGCTCTGTGGTAAACATATTGGCCCTCTAAGAAAAGAGGGTAGACTTTGAGGATGGCATTTGAGAAGTCTTGCTAGTGCTGCCAAAAGAGTGCTTTGTCCAGCTTGCATTAACTGCCTAAAGCCGCTTAGCATTACAGTTGTAACATTTTTCAACCGCCTCCCTGCATGTCCACACACCACATCTGAAGAATGTTGGCCTTAAAAATATTATTCTATCATTTCTTAGAGCTGGACAGAGACAGAGAATATTACTCACTTTAATATTGCACAAAATGCAAGGGTCACAATTTACCTCAGGTTTCCAGTTCTGGCCGGCCTCGCTGAAGTCAACCATGACAAATCTCATTCTGAAGTAATGGATTTTAAAGGCCATCTTACATGCAGTGCAAGATATGGCTGACTCACTGGTTTAACACCCAACATAACTTTTGATTTCGATACTACTGAGTTTACAGCCTTGTTGCCAGCCAAGAGCGATACTGATTTTGACTTAAAGTCCTCAAGTGTAAATGGTGACCACCCTACTCGTGTACTATATGCAGAGATATTTATATCAAGTAGCCTGATTTTAGGAGTTCAGTCAAATTTCCAGTTGGCAATTGTTTATTTTTTTTGTTTTTTTTTAAATGTACTAAATATTTCCGTTTGCTTTTTAAATGGTTACTGACAGAGTTGGTGTCTCAGGATTCCTCCAGGCCTCTAAGTAGGTGTTGAAAGCTGACAAGTGTCTTGTCTAGAAGGACAGCATTGTCTACACATTGTAAGATTGCCATTTGCTTCCCACCTATCCTTGGAGGACATGTCCTGCGATTCATAAGAGCAGTTCCTAAGTATGCAACGTACAAATTAAAAAGTAAAGAGGCGGGCACATAACTCTGCTGTAAGCCCGTCTTTGTTTTCATTGGTGAGAGATATAATTAGCCATCCCTGATTTGACACAAACCCAAGTGTTGTGGTGCAGTCGCTGTAAGGCTGGAATTCTCCATCGATGCAGCTTGCTTCTTAAGAAGGGTGTAAAAAGCAGTTTGAAAATCAATAAAACATGCATATAACCGAGAGTTGCTAGGGGCATTGTGGCTTTCGGTTAGTTTTCGTAGTTTTACCTTGTCCAAGTAGCAAAGAGGAGTAGAATTTTGCATCTCCATCAATCAGAATATCATTCTGTAACTTTTGAGGTCTGTTCGAAGGTCCTTTCAATAGCAAGATTGCAAAACAGAGCCCAGCTAAGAGTCCTGTATCTTTGTAGTTCTACAACACCTATTAAAAACCATCCAGATGGAGTTATATTGCTTAATAAGAGATGCTGGCAGAACTTCCGGATTAGGGACATTGTCTGACCTGAAAAACCGGGTTTTAGAACCCAGCGGCGCCAGGGGCACGCCCAAAGTCTTCGGGTTCACCTGTCTTAGAATACAGAGACACGGGATACTTCTGAGTGGCGTCAAAGATCAAATTTATTGGCTGCAGCCAGTAACAGAAGTCCTAGAAATCATCACAGTATGAGTTCTCAGGAGACTGCTCAACTTTACAAAGCAAGTCATCCATTTTTATGCCAAACATTATGCTTCAGGCAAACATTCCTTGTTTACAGTTTAACCAATGACATGTTTCCACAATGAAAGTATTGCATGACGACAAACCCATTTTACAGTTGTCCGGCCCATAATCAATCATTGAACAAACCCAACATTCTTCTTTAGACAAGCCGGACAAACCCATAATAAAAAGGACCACAACCCATATCGTAAATAGATCATAAAAGAAGGAACAGAAACATAGAAGTAGGATAAGGCATGTTTGTGTGCAGTAAAACTTTATGATGTCCTGTGCTCTGATCCTTAATCTTAATCAGCTAAAGGGCAGGAACTGGTTTAACAAGGTCAGCTTCAGGCAACAGGGTCAGTTCACTCAGGTCAAACAGGAGTCAGCACGAACTCGAGCTAAGGTGTACATGTCCTTAAAAGACTAGTTCAGCCACAGTCATCGGTCTATGTGAGGGCAACCACAAAATGGCTGCCATACACAAAATGGAACCCACGGGTTCAGAATTCACAGAACCTCAGACCCTCCTTTTGCCCTTACATAGGCAATCACTCAGTCTGTATCTGAATCGATGTCAATATTCATCAGATCATTTAGGTGCTGCTGGAGCATCATTCTATCTTTCTGTACTTCTCTCGAGACAGGCGGTCTCCTTACACACGTAGTAGCACAAATAATAAGGCCACATATGGCAGGACCACACTGTACACAAAGACAACACAGAAAAAGAATCGCTAAAGCCGTAGCAATGACCATCAGAATCTTCCATCCCCAAGTGGATAACAGTCCCCAAAACATCCAGTCAACTACCAATCTCCTTTGTCCACATGTATAGACTCGGAGATCTTATGCAGTTTGGAAATGGCCTCGTATACTGTAGGAGCATTATCTGGAATGAAAACGCAGCAACTCGATTGTATCACTTTACATACTCCACCTCGATCTGCAAGTATGACATCTAAAACCATACTGTTCTGTAACGTCATAAGGCGATCCGCTTGAAGCTCAGCAGTCAAATTACTAAGGACACCGGCAGTTTCATTTACGGTGGACTCAACCACTCTTGTCAATTGGCGTATGTTCCTACTGTTAACCATAGGTCCCCAAAACGGCAGGAAAGCCTTAAAGAAGTCTCCCACTTTTGTTCAGCGGTATCTTCCTGATCAAAAGCACCTCTAACAACTCTCGTTCTGTGGTAATCTGGAGCAGCAGTGTACGTAGGGGTCAACAAATACGCCACATAACATGTGCCCGAAAAATCAGGGGGCAACCATGTATATGCTCTGTTGAAGCAGACAAAATACGTGCCCTTAGCTGCTAAAAAAACAGTGGGGAAGATTGAGACGCGAAAACGTACATCTGAGTACATACACTCTTCCCTAACTGAGCTCTCGGATTCTTGCCATTACCTTGCAAACAAAAATGACCTCGGCGGGGTACAATCCAAATCGGAGGTGACCTCTTCCGTCTCTGCTTCTCACCCAGATTAATACTATATCCGGTTGCATTCCAACCAACATATGCTAGTAACTCATCCTTGGGAATAGTCCTATACGTTTCGATATCTCTACTCATATTCGTAATTCCCTTCACCAAGGCTCTATTACTTGAGTTATCTCTCAAGGAACGCAGGGGATAGACTTCGATGGCATAAATAAACATCGTTTGGAAAGCCCATAGAGACCCATTCTGACTAAACGGTAGAACCAAATAGGGAATACCTCTATCCGTAGTATGCGGCATAAGACCACACACCCAAAAATTAGTGGTGTTCACTACCAACTGGTGTTGATGCAGAAGCTGTACAAAAGAATTATTCACAAATTCCGACCTTCTAATCTGCTCGTGTTCAGGTAAGATATGAAAAGAATGCAAGGGAGTAGTAGTAGGAAAAGACATAGGTTGGGAGGTGGGTGCAGAAGTCAATTGGGTAGTGAAAGCAATCCAACCCACCAATGCTAACGTCATGCTTAAAAACATCAGAACACATGTTATCAGAAAACATTTGCTATGCATTCATTTACACAGTTTCATTTTAAAGTTCATTTCCTCGGCAGCTCTCCCCATCACAAAAGACTCCATCCTCTAACCGTGCTGTTCACGGCAGTTGGTTTTCTTCCGCTAAGGAATGCGTCTGTCAGTCCAGGGAACGCCCTAGGACCAAACAGAACCGTCTACCTTGTGCCTACACGGCTGCAATCCCAAGTCTTTATACCGCGACCCTACAGCTGAGCTCGGATGGCAGCTCGAAAAAGAAAAATAGGCCAAAACAGTTTCTTGGATGAGAGAGTGCAGTTCTCCAAAAACAAAAGGAAAAATTATGTTTTTATTTGTCCATTGTTTCTCGGTCGTAAATTATAACGGCCTTTACCAGGCACTATCTGATCTTTAAACAGAAGTTCAGGCTCAGTGGTGTCCAGTCTCTGATGCGGAGGTACAGCTGCTTGCAAAATGTCGTCGTCCTCTCGTTCAGACTTTGTCCATACTAGATGTGCATCGCTAAACTGCATGAACTTCGGCACCCGTTCTGTCTCTGAGTCACCAATACCTTCACGGATCCACTGGTCGTACGGCAGAGGTAAAGGCACCCTCTTACAATGTACGCCGTGGACCCAATTCCGCTTCCCGAAGACCTTCACCAAGGTTCTTGTCGACAGGAGCACCTGGTGGGGGCCGGTCCAGCGGGGCTGCTCGTTTTTCGTGCGCTGAAAGTTTTTCACGAGGACCCAGTCACCGGGATTGATGGTGTGACCTGGGTCCACAGATGCTGGTGGCAAGTTATCGTGAACCTGTTGATGCAAGACACGCAATTTAGCCGTCAGGTCATAAAAATAGTCCACCAACACAGGATACTCGATGTCACTAAACTTCACTGGCATCGGCACTCCCCACACATTCGCCGGGCGTCCAAAAACTATTTCATATGGACTAAGGCCAATTCGGGAATGCACTGTAGTTCTAGTTGACAAAAGTGCCAATGGCAAAGCATCGGGCCATTGGAGACCAGAACTCGCCTAAATTTTGGCTAACTTTAGCTTCAAAGTGCCATTGTAACATTCCACTAATCCAGCTGATTGGGGATGATTTGCAGCATGAAATTTCTGTTTGATGCCCAAACCCTCACACACTCTCTTCATAATCTTCCCCACAAACTCACTTCCATTATCACTCCACACCATCCTTGGCAATTCATACCTAGGGAAATATTCTTTGAGCAAGACTGTAGCTGTGGACGAAGCAGTATTATCTTTTAGGGGGTATGCCTCTACCCATCTAGAAAAGGCACAAACAACTACGAGGATGTATTTCAGGTTGTTGCATCTTTCCATGTGGATAAAATCCAATGGCAGAACCTCGAACGGATACGTCGGAGGCGCAAAGTGACCAGCTGGAGTTGGAGTTCCCATGCCAGGATCATACATCAAACACACCATACAATTCTTGACCACATTCTCAGCACATTTTGGAATTCCGGCATTCTGCCATACTGGGGCCAACAACTTACAAATTCCTTTCGCACTAATGTGAGACAACCCATGTGCCATCGTAACCACCGCAAGCACATACGCATCCGGCAACATCCATCTTTGGTGTTCTGATAACTCAACCCAACAACCAGTCGAATCCAATCTACCCGTAGTTTCTCTCCACACACTCTTTTCATTTTCAGTGGCTTCAGCCTGGATTGATTTCACACTCTCAATCGTATCTTTACACATTCCAACTGCACCAATCCATCTCGCAGGGCCTGCAACATACATTCGACTCATCACATTTTTCGCTGTTTCTTTCGCAACTTCATCCGCAAATGCATTACCTCGACCAACATAATCCGTAACCTTCCGGTGAGCACTACACTTCACAATCGCAACTTGCTTCGGCAAAGTAAGTGACTCAAGAAGCTCATTCACCAACTGCCCATGTTGAATCTTAGTCCCATGGGATGTGAGAAATCCCCTTTCTTTCCACAAGCGTCTAAAACTGTGTGCAACCCCAAACGCGTACTGCTATCGGTATACACGTTCACTCCCTTTCACTTCCTTTCCCTCAGACAGAATGCACGCTCTCGTTAATGCAATCAATATCCCTGCTTGTGCCGAATTATAGCTTACTCGTGCAGTTTCAACAATCGTGCATAATGTCGTCGCGGCATATGCTGCAGTCGTATCACCATTCGGGAGCTTGTAGCATGACCCATTAACCCATAGCGTACCATCAGGATCCAAAAGAGGAGTGTCACCCGCGTTTGGAGAAACTGCTCCGGTTGTGCTGGCTCTGCCCCCGGAAACAGTAAGACCGGGTCGGGCGGTCTGTTTTCAATCTCACCATAATTACGTTTTCCCATAACGCCTCTCACATGATGGTGAGGTTTTTTGAGGTAACTATTAGTGTTTTATTAACGTTTCGGGAAAATTACCGAGAATCGGCATTTTCTACCTGCCGTACAGTCCTCTTTCTACCTTTATGAATGGTGAGATTGAAAACAGACCGCCCGACCCGGTCTTACTGTTTCCGGGGGCAGAGCCAGCACAACCGGAGCAGTTTCTCCAAACGCTGGTGAGTGCAATCCCAACCCTTATTTCGCCATATCATAATGCCAGGCACCAACGGCTACCCGTCATAATTGATTTCCCTCCCCTGCAGCCTGTCATCCCGAGGACGATAAAAACGCTCATGTAATAAGGGTAATGACTTCAGTTTCCAACAACATAATGTTTTGGTCTTGTAACAATACTTCTTTGTAAGGCACTATGCACTTTATGTTTTTGGTAAATTCTATTTGGTTCCTTTTTAAAAGTCTCTTTTTCCTGTTTTCAAACATGACAGTTTTGCACAATGGATGCCAGTATTTTGCGATCTACAGTGTAACAGTTCCTTAGTAAACTTTCCCTTTAGCAGTTTTCTATCTGCTGCTATCAAGATTCAAATTTTATGGACTTGTGCATGTCACTTTATGCTTATGTTTAATGTTTTTTGTGTGTGGAATATGTGTATTACATTTATGTTTTTCTTTTTCAACTGAATAAAGATTAAAGAAAAAATATCCATGAATTTTTCCTCATTTTAAAAAAAAGTTTTTAGCTTTGTAAACCAAACCAATTTAAGAAAACTCTACTGCCAGAGCATTCCAAAAGATGAAAGGAGTAATCAATGAGTAGGAGCACAGACAGGAGAGCACTTGGAAGTTAACATAAACCTAGCAAGTTTGGTGCCCATAGTCCACAGCTATGCTGGGACTTCGAGTCATTGCCACACCCATAATGGTAGACAGTAAGGGGTGGCAGACCAGAGAACAATTGTGAGTTCTAGGGGATATCGTGCGCATGGCATTCCACTGCTGATTGTTGCATCCCTTGACGCCTCCAGTTTAACCCTACCACTGCAGCACATCAAGAAATGACAGGCTTAGGTAGGGAGGTGGGAGCACCTACAGGAGAGAACTTGGAACTGGCCTGGCCATGTGGAAGTTGAATCCCAATAACCACCTAAACCCCAATAATCACCTGAACCCCAATATTTCTAGCATCCCCATTTTTACCAAATTAATTCGGCTCCAAAATCTCTAAAAGATTTTGCAGATAGAGACTAAACTCCTCATAGCAAAAATATATACATTGGTAGAAATAAACACAATGAGTGTGGAAGTATCAATAACTGAGTTATAGATCAAGAATAAGGCAAAGATGGATTTATTACAGAAATGAATAATAAAAGAGGCACAGAGAAAAATGCATGAATTGACATTAAGGCCCAAATATAGTAATACTGAATCATAAAACTTAGCTAAGTATAAAAGTCTAGGCAAACTATAAGAGTAAAACTCAAATATTACTGACAGCATCCCCTTAGGAAACTATGAGTCAAATGAACATAAAATGAAAAATCACCCATGCAGAATCCTTGGAAGCAACTAGAAAGAATGACCTCCGCGACTCTAGACAAAGGAGTTTGTATACATAACTCGCACAACCTATCAAATTCAGCATGGTTTGATCAGGCCTAGGGTTTCATTGGCAAATTAAAAACAGCAATGTAATACTTCAAATCTTTAGTACTAGCCCATTTCTTAAGGTAAGAGAAATCTTCTCCCTCAGCAACTGCACACCGGAGATGTACAGCACAAAATGAAACAGTTTTAACACTCATTCAGCTGAAACTTCAACCAGAAGTCCTTGATTATGATACTTTGGGTACATTATCAAAACTTCATTCACAAGACACACATCCTAACAGAATTATTCATCTGTTAATCTTTAACATTGTTCATTGGTGCTCCGCAGAAACGAGAGGAGAAATGGTCTGCAGAGGGACACTGATTGGGAGAGAGAATGAGTAGGCCAATATGAGCAGAACACCAGAAACTGCACCCATACTAAACAAATATTAAAATATGACATAAATACGTCACAATAATTATTACATTTTCAAGCTACATAGTAAACTTTTTTCAAGTGCAACATCATTGATTCAGCAATTACGACGGTTATGAACCATTAAAACCATCAATTAACAAAAATAATTGTCACCCCATATTTACACATTTGCCTTTTTTTAAAAAAAAGCTATTACTAATCCCCCCTCTGGCTATTTTTCAATAATCACTAACACCATTAGGGCTTTTATTAATCAGCTAGTAGTCTTTTGAAGTATCCCTCTTCTTGGTTAATTAAATACTTTGCTCCATTCACTTTATCTGCTGGAAATACTTGAAGCCTGTAGTCATCTAATTGAAGTCCACTGATCTTTTCATTTTCTCACAGTATTAATCGTAATTACTCCTAATTACACTATAATTATTATACTTTCTAATCATATGTTCTATTAATTTTAGTAAGAGAAATAGGGAAATTGCACAAATCATTACTATTGGTGTGAAAACAGCTTGCAGAACCCCACCACCAAAACTATTTAGCCATTTACCTACTTTTCAAAGACCACTATAATTTCCAATCTTAGCTCATGTGCCAAAGTAGTTATGTTAGTGATGAAATAATCAATCATTCCACTATAATCCAGAATGTATGTACAGCACTTCTTCACCTTAATTACTTTACAGACACAAACCTTCTTCACCAACAGCATATCTAAAGTGAGACGGTTCTGCATCAACATATTTCAAATTGGTAACATTTCAACAATCACTAATTTAAAGGACCCTGCCAATTCCACAACAAGTCTATCTACAACTCTAGATCATTTTCTAGTCTTCACATCATGCATAGCTATTCCCACTGGAGAAATAATAGCCCTGAAAAATATTCAAGACTACTTGTTAAACTTTTCTTTTCACTCTCCTCAAACTATGTCCTCTTCCAACCTTTTCACATAATAAATCCTAGGAAAAACTAAAGCCAGAAAACATGAACCCTCCAAATTCTTTGGTAGACTAAAATAAGCAGTCTTCCCACAAACATAACAAACACCCCTCCTAATAAGCTCTTCTCCAGTTAGAAAGATCTCCACCAGGTTCATAAGTTGTATCACAAATACTTTCACCAACAAATGCCTCTCTCTCACCTTCAATGGAATTGCACCTTACCATACACATCTCCTATCCATCTTCAACATTGTGTGTAGACCTGAAAGCCTAAATTCTTCTTCCGCCTTAATTTCTTCTAAAACAATCCTTTGCATTTCCAAATGCCTCACCACCTTTACACCTCTTTCATTATATTCATTAATAAAACCATGCTCCTCTCTACTTAGTAAACAGAGATAAACTTCATTCATGTTAATATTAGCTCTATTTTGTGCAACCTCTCTTAAATTCTTACCATACCTAATTTCCTTATCATCTTCACTAATAAACAATTCTCCAAAGTCACGTTAAAGTCAGTCAGATATGGGGAAAGAAATTCCTCATGATTAAAGATCGCTATGAGAACGCAGCAAGAAAGTGAGTAAGAAAGTTCTAAATGAGCATAGGTAGCTCCTTCACCAGCTGATGTAGGAAGAAAAGTTACAGACACAACAATGATTAACTTTCATATTTTCAACATATTCTGTAACCATTTTAGTATACACATTATCACTAAAACCGTTAACTAAATGCATTTCATGTAAAGGTATTTTTTGCTTTTGTTCCTTATGATTAGGCCTAATTGCAATCTTACTAGTTATATGATCCGAAGCATTTCCCAAGGGAGTCAGTAAGCACACCAACAGGCCACCTAATACTAATAATATCAATATTAATAGCACCATCCCTAAAATTTAACTTACAGCACCTGCTGTTTCCCATCTTCATATTAAAGAGGAAAAACAAAATCCCAAGGCAATTCTTTTTTCTTTAGACAATGATGAAAATTTGTATTCACTTCTTAGTGGATAAAAATCAAATAACAAAATAAGATATCAGTTTCATCAAAATTGATCAGTCTCGGTTTGCCTTTTCTTTTCAGTTCTTTCAGTCTTTGAGCAAAATACCTCTGTTTTGATACTGTGATTTTCAATTCTCGATTTTACCTTAGTGCCAGTCCATAGCTCTGTTCCCTTTTCTAAAATCTCATGGAACTTGTTAATTTTGAAATAGTCATCTTCATCTGTATCTTCCTCTGATTCTGTAACTAGGAAAACCCGCTATGGTGAAGCATATTTCCAATTTTAAACTCTCTTTATAATTGGTCTTTTGGCATCTGACGAACCACTCTCATCAGTTTCCCAGTGCAAAAGTCTCTTTAGAAATTTCTTTTGTTCACAATGTTTTTCTTTGCAAGTTCTTTTTCTGGGTAATTCTTGAGTGACCGTCTTCAGTTTCTGTCGTTCTCAAGACCTTGACTCAATCTTGAGCTTGTACTTGACTCAGGTTCTCTTACATTGGCTCTTTTCACTGTGAATTTCATTCTTCCAGATGAGGTCTTTTCAAATCCGATTTTCAATTGTAAATTGTTACTGCTCAATCAATCAATCAATCAGTGATTTATGAAGCACAGCAAATCACCTGTGAGGTACTTGAGCCACTAGAGTGGTAGCTGCTTCGTGAGGATCTGTTAAATCGAACAGCCTGGTCTTGAGTCCTTTCCTGAATTGCTGGAGTGTTGAGGCAGTTCTGAGGTGCATGGGAAGGTTGTTCCATGCTTTGGCTACCAGGTGTGAGAAGGAGCATTGGCAAGGAAGAGGGAGGCGCTTCATAGGTGTCTGGTCGGTTGGTGGAAGGTAATGCGTTTGTTGATGTATGCTGGTCCTTCATTGTGCAGGGCTTTGCATGTGTGGGTCAACATCTTGAACTGGCATCTCTTCTGTATAGGGAGCCAGTGGAGCTTCCTGTAGTGAGGTGTGATGTGGGCTCATCTGGAAAGGATGAGGATGAGTCTTGCCGCTGAGTTTTCTATTGTCTGCAGTCCCTTCAGGAGGCATCCAAGATGATGCAGAAGTTGCATGTGTGGTGTGTCTGGGCAGGGGATGGTCCGAGTTCAGAAGGTAACTATGCATCATTCCATGGCGACATGTTCCCAAGATGAGGACTTCCATATTGTCTGTGTTGAACTTGAGACAGTTGTCCTTCATCCAGCTAGCAGTGTTCATCATACATCTGTGGAAGTTAGCTCTGGTGGTGGAGGAGTGATGTGACCACGAGATGATCAGCTGGGTGTTGTTGTTGTGGGGGATGATGTTGAGTCAGTGCGATCTGACAATGCTGGCCAGGGGGGTCTTACACATGTTGAAGATGGTGGACCTGAGGGATGATCCTTAGGGGATGCCACAGATAATCTTCTTGGGTTCTGAGGTGAACTGTGGGAAACAGAATAATCAGGGTTCTTCGGTGAGGTATTAGGTGACTCATTTGAAGGAGTCTCCCTGGGTTCTGAAGTGGTGGAGTTTGTAGATCAGCATGTGATAGGAGACGGTGTTGAAGGTGGCTGACAAGTCCTGGAGAATGAGGGCTGCCATTCCGCCTTGGTCCAGGAGGTCACCTATTGTCATCGGTGGCTGTCATCACAGCTGTCTCAGTGCTGTGTTTGGCTTGGAATCCGGATTGAGAGGGGTCCAGGAGGTTGTTGTGTTCCAGGTGTTCGGTGAGTTGCTGGTCGATTGCCTTCTTGTTAATCTTCGCTGGAAAGGGGAGCAGGGAGATGAGCAAGAAGTTTTAATTTAATTTAGTATTTGTGTGACGCAACAAATCATCCCCAAGGCGATATCTCTGCGCCCGGGTGGCAGACAGCTAATGACAACACAACATGGATGAACAGTGCTCATTGAAATAACCAGCTTTTAAGAAGTTTCTTAAATTGTGCCAGGTTGGTGCGTGCCCGAATATCTTCTGGAAGACCATTCCAGTGTTTCGGGGCTAGGTGGGAGAAGGCACCGCCCTCCATCTTAACTTTCTTGATTCTCCAGGGACAGAGCAGTTTTTGACTACTGGATCTCAGCTGGCGTCCTGGAATATACCATTCTAGTTTTTTTGTTAAATATGCCGGGCCCAGCTCATGGAGAGATTTAAATACCAGGCATAAGAGTTTAAAAACGGATCTTTTCCTAATGGGGAACCAGTGCAGTTCTCGTAGCAGAGACAATGATGGGGTTCGTGCAAGTTTGTTAAGGGCCAGGCGTGCTGCTGTGTTTTGGACTACTTGCAGCCTTGAAAAAAATCTTCCCTGATCCCTACCAGTAAAGAATTCCCATAGCCTAATCTACTGACTAGAAATGACTGAAGAGAGGGGAATCCAAGGGAAGATCTTGCTCAGTACGCGCATCATGCCAAAGCATTTACCAGAGAGCGTTTTAACATGCTGTTCCAAGGAAAGTCTGTCGTCTATTCTGATGCCCACATTTTTTGCCCCTTTTTTTAGGTGTGGGGGCTTCTCCCAATTCCATTGACCATAACTCCTCAGCTTTCCCCAAGAGCAAGATTTCTGTTTTATTGGAGTTCTGCTGTAGGAAATTCTTATTCATCCATGTGGCAATTATTAACATGTTGCTCTTGAATCTTTCTCTGGTCACGGCGGGGTCCTTCCCTATGGAGATTATCACCTGAGTGTCGTCCGCATAAGAGATTGTTTGGAACCTGCATGATCTAATGATAGTGGCCAAAGAAGACACATAGATATTGTACAGAGTGGGGCTTAGGATAGAGCCCTGAGGTACCCCCTTATCTACACTTGTTGTCTGGGACACAAATGTGTCCAGCTGTATACATTGCGATCTATCGTACAGAAAACTTTGCATCCATTTTAGTGTTGATCCTCTGACACCAATCTTTTGCAGGTTGTCCAAAAGGATTCTGTCAACGGCTGCCGAAAGATCCAAAAGGAAAAGAATCATCGGTGTACCCTCATCCAACAGCATTCTCATTGAGTCTATCAACTCTGACAAAGCAGATTCCGGAAACCTGATTGTGAGGGATTGAGCAAGTTATTCTGTTCCAAATAGCCAGAAAGTTGTCGATTAACCAGAGTTTCCAAGATTTTTTAACAACAAGGGAGAAGCGAGATTGGTCTATAATTTTGATGGTCTGTGGGATCCGCTAGTGCTTTTTTAAGCAGTGGTTTGATAAAGGACTTCTTCCATTTTGAGGGAAACAAGGAAGTATCCAATGACACATTGCAAAATTTCATAATTGGATAGGACAAGGCCAGTGCCAGATCAGAGATAATGCGATGAGATGTTCTTTGGTTCTGCTGAGTCGGCGAATGTTTTTGTAAGGGGGGGTACTCAGCGTGTTTCCAGTCCTCAGGGAAGGAGGCTGAGGTGATGGAGCTGTTCAGAACTTTCCTTGCTTTGATCAGAATGTCCCTTTTCTTGCTTCCACTCATGCTTTGCTCTTTTGCACTGCAACAGCTCTTCAATCTGGTCACCTTGTAACTAGACTTTGGAAGTTCCAGGCTCTTTTTCTGAACTTTCTCTCACCTGTAACTGTTCAACTTCCTGCTTGATTTTTACTAGGGGTGAGTGGTAAACTCCGCTCTGCTAGCAGAGTTTGTGGAAACTTGCCACTAGTTTGTCAAAAACCACTCCAACTGCGGCATGGTAGAGTTTACAGGTGCCCGCCCTTAATAAATACATCGCCGGCGAGTGCACAAGCGCTTGGCATCCTGCAAGAGAGCAAAATGCAAAGTGATTAAACTCTCCTGATCCTGGTGTAAGTGCTGTATCGATGTCTTATTTATGTGTAGCTCCCATCATTACTTAACCACGCTGGCACCCAGGTGTCGGCTGGCACACCTCTGTTACATTTTCAGTTTGGACTCCCCCACTTCTTCCGTCCCTGCCACCCTCTTTCAGAGTGAATCATTAGAATGTATCACTGATGAAATTATCATCTCAACTTAAGCAGAGGAAGGAAATTAGAGACCGTGAAATTTGCAGATATATATAAATGTATGGTTCCCCCAAGCTGCCTGGGCTCTGATTCGCAGCTCTGTGAGGGGGCACTGTCAGAGAGTAATGATTAGGCTGTGAAGCCCATGCCCAGCATAGGGCTGGAGGGAAACAGGGAAGTGTAGTATGTTAGTTATTTATATTGTAAGTACATCCTTATGAGATTGATGTAATTAGTGTTATCACTTTAAAATGTAAGTATCCATTTGAATGTGACAAGTAGCAATGTTCTACATTCTAGTTATGCTTTATTAGAATGTTCTATGCATTACTGGTGACAGTTCCTGTTGGTTGTGGACCTATCCAGACGTGCTTTTATTCTTCGAATAAATCTTCATTTAACAACCTGAATTGGATCAATTCTTCTATTCAAGATACTACAAAATATTGGCGACGATTGGGATGCGACGAATACGACGAATTTCCTTCTTCATTAAAAAAAAAAAACGGACTTATTCTGATTTTTTTTTTAATTCAAGTTTGGCTTTACGACTTCTTTACACAAAAATAAGTGGCGGATCCGTACTAGATTTCTCGAGAACTGTAAGTAACTGGTCCTTTACTGGATTTTTTTTCACAATCTGACATTGCACACTTAAGGTGTTTACCTTCAAACGTTTCCTCCGTTACTGTCCGTACATGCATGCTCGCGCTTCAGCACTCCATTACGCTAGCGCATAGCAACGTTTCAGGAATACGTTTTCCGTGCGCATTTGTCACGTCAGAGGTCAATCACCGTGACCCTACGCACCGTGTACGTGCCGCCCTATTGGATTTCTTCAACCAAGCACGTCTGGCTTCATTTCTTCTCCGGAATATTTCGCAATTGTATTTTTACTAAAGTAAGTCATTTTGATTCATTTTCTTTATACGATTTTTATCGTTTTATTACAACACATTCTCAAGACTTTCCTCTTAATTTTTTTCTATACTTTTACTTCAACCATGAGTGTTACAAACAAGCAAACAACTTCTAACAGTGCCTCCACTTCTTCATCGTCATGTATAAATATCAACATCAGTACACCTAAAGAATTTTTAACCTCACCTGGTGATCCTGTAATTAAATGGACTGAGTGGAAAAATTCTTTTTTGAACTACATTGCTACCTTGGAGGATAATGTGGGTACCTTATCATCAGATAGGAAAATGAGAATGCTGTTACACAGTCTTGGACCTGAAGGTCTAAGAGTGTATGATCAAATGCAAAAGCCTGAGAGGTCAGGAGATTTTGATATCTTTAAAGCAGCTATTTCTGACCTGACCGAGCATTACTCACCTACTGTATGTATTGGCGTCACTAGACGCGCTTTCTTCAAACATAAATAACTTCAGAATGAAACAGTAGAGGAATATGTTTCTCAACTGAAAATTTTGGCTGCACATTACAAATTCGGAGTTTTACATGACGAATTGATCAGAGATCAAGTTGTTGTTTGTACTAGAAACAAAAGTATTCAAGATAGACTTTGGATTGTAGGGGAATCTAGTCTTAAAGATGTCATTACTTTGTTGAAAAAAGCTGAACTGTCCGATAGGAGTTCTAAAGCATTGTCTGATCAGTCAGAATCTTCTTCTACACCCACTGTCAATAAAATGTCTGATAATAGGAAGAAAAATGACTATTCCAAAAAGAATTTCAACAAGAAATCACAAGTCAACAAGAATTTCCCTACAAAATCTTCAAACTACAAGTCATTCAATAAGTCAAAATCCAACCAGAGTAGTGCGTTTTCTTTTGCTTGTTACCGTTGTGGTGACAAAAGCCATAACGCAGGCTCTGAGAATTGTGTAACAAGAAGTCTTACCAACATCCTAAAGTAACTTGTGTTACAGACACTTCTTCTAACTATGACTCTGATATAAACATTTCTTCACCCAATTCTACTACGAATTTACAATGTAATATTGTTTTGGTTGTCGGGGAGAATGAGAGAAGCAAACCTTTATGTATTGTGAAATTTGGGGGTATTCCTTTACAGGTTGCTGCCGATTCTAGTTCCCCATTTACTATTGTCAACAAGAGAGTTTGGGAGAAGGAATTGGTAAATGAGTTAGGTCCTCATTTGGAACCTACTGATATTCTTCCAGAAAGCTTTACTGGTAACACTATCGAGATGTTAGGCTTTCGCCCAATGGTTTTTTAATTCAAAAATCGCACTGCATTTTGTAAGTTATACATTGCCATTGATGGTCCTTCTGTATTGGGTTGGAAGGATCAAAGATCCTTACATATTATTCTTGATCCCAACAGCCCTGAACAAGTCCTAGTTACTGGTGTAAGTGAAGATACCAAGAATTGGGTTCTTAAAGAATTTCCTAAAGTATTCTCAGGTAAGATTGGTAAATTCAAAGGTTTTTCCCACCGCATAAGATTAAAAAACAACGCTGTACCTATAATCCATAAAGTACGTAATATACCAATTATAGTTAGAGATGAAGTGAAGAGTGAATTATTAAAGTTGCAGGATAGTGGTATTATACAACCCATCGAATCAGCAGAATGGATTTCTCCATTGGTTGTTGCCAGACGAACCAATGAAAAGATCCGCTTATGTGTTGATTTAAGAAACCTTAACAACAATATAATTGTAGATCAATATCCTTTGCCTAGGATTGATGAAATGTTATCCTTAACTCGTGGAGCTAAATACTTTTCTATGCTTGATTTATCTTCAGCGTATCACCAGATCACTTTATACCATTCCAGCCGAGATCTAACTGCATTTTGTACTCCTTTTGGTTGTTTTCGTTTTCGCCGCATGCCATTTGGATTAGCTTCCGCGGCTGCGGTATTTCAACGACTTATGTCACAACTTTTTGGTGATATGTCTGGAGTCATCTTCTTTCAAGGATGACATCCTCATCTTGGGGAAAGATGCATCTCAACATGATTCTAGATTGAGAAAAGTTATGAATGTTCTTAGCGACAGATGTCTTACTGCTGAAATTTCAAAGTGTAAATTTTCTGAAGATAAAGTTGTGTATTTAGGTCACGAAATAAGTGTTCAGGGAATAAGACCTAAGACCAAACTTGTTAGAGCTATTTTAGATGCACCATCCCCTAAATCCAAAGATGACTTAAGATCGTTTTGGGGTTTGGCAGAATTTTACTCAAAATTTGTTTCTAATTTTAGCGAGAAAACTTATTCCATGAGATGTCTTTTGAAGAACAAAGTTTCGTTCACTTGGTCTCAAGAGTGTCAACAAGCTTTTGAAACCGTGAAAAAAGCTATCTGCTGTGCTCCCAACCTGCAGGGGTTTGATCCCACCGCTTCTACATTTGTCACTACCGATGCTAGTTCTAAGGGCTTGGGAGCGGTTTTGACTCAGATTTCTGAGCGTGATCAGGAGGTTGTAATAGCTTTTGCTTCAAGATCCCTTACACCTACTGAAGAAAAGTACTCAGTAATTGAAAGGGTAACGCTCGCAGTTGTTTGGGGATTAGAACATTTCAGGAAATTTATTTGGGGCAAATCATTTTGTGTGAGAACGGACCATAAACCTCTCACGAAATTATTAACTACACAGGGTTTTTACAAGGCCACTGCTAGAATTGCAAGACTGTCTATGAGTTTGCAGGATTTCTTATTTGATATTCGCTATGTCCCTGGAGCAAAAAATGTTATTGCAAATTTTTTAAGCAGGTTTTCTTTACCAATTTTTGAGGCAGACCGTAATTCTTGGAATGATTTTTCTGTTGCTAATGTTGTAGCTAACAGCAACATTTTTGACACTATTTCTCAAGATCAGTGGTATAAAGCAGATTCTGATGATAAAGATTTAACTGAAGTCAAATCTAAAGTTATAACTGGATGGAGCAATTTTTGTACAAAGGATCTCAATGATTCTTTGAGAGGTTTTTGGGAAGTAAGAGACGAACTTTCTATCTCTGACTCGTTTCTACTTAGGGGCGACAAGATAATTCCACCTAAGTCTGTTAGAGTTCAGATTATGCAGTTATCCCATGAAGGTCATCCTGGCATTTCTCGAACTAAATCCAGAGTAAGAGACCAGTATTGGTGGCCTGGAATGGATAACGATATTGAGAAGCTTGTTAGATCATGTATAAATTGTGAAATTTCAGGCAAATCTAAAAAGACCTTTAATCCACCTTTGGGGAATGTTATTACTCCAAATTTTCCTTGGGAAGAATTAGCAATGGATACTATGGGTCCAATCAATTGGTTTGATGACAATATAAAGTATGTTATTGTAATTGTTGATTTATTTTCTAAATGGTTCGAAATGAAAGTTGTCGACAAAGCTAACACTTTTATTATTATTGAATTTTTAGAGCACATGCTTATTCAGAAAGGTTGTCCTTCGTCTGTATTAACAGACAATAGTTCCCAATTTAAATCCAAGGAAATGCGGTTGTTCTTTACCTCGAATGGAATTAATCATAAGTTAACTCCATTATACCATCCTTCTTGCAATGGTGTTGTGGAGAGACTCAATAGAGTCATCAAAAACACTATACAGTTATGTGTTAAATCTGGACTAGTATGGGAAAGTGAATTTAAGAAAATGTTATGGGCATATAGAGTAACCCCTCATCCCTCTTCTGGGAAATGCCCATTCACTTTAATGAGATGTAGAATTCCTTTTTTCAAAAACTAATCCTAGTTGGATGAAAAGGAATGATATGTTTTTCTATAATGCTGGAGAGATCAAATCTAAATTATCCTTGTCTCAATATAAGAACAAATTGTATCATGATAATAAGCATGGTTCTAAACCTGTCAAGTTACAAATTGGAGATTTCGTCTGTATTAAAAATGCTAGAAAAGTTTCTAAAGGTCAAAGCAAGTTTAGTTCTCCAAAAAAAGTTGTGAAAGTTCATGAAAATTCCGTTACTTTGGAGAATGGTGAAAAATGGCATTTAAGTCATTTAGCGTTAACTCAACATCCATACGAACAAATTTTTAATGACAATGACTGTGTTCCTACAATGAAATCTCGTGCCCATTTTTGCTGTTTTGACTCTAATCAACCTGATTCTCAAATGCAACAGTCATCATCTATTCCTGATGGTATTAATTCCAGTCTATGTGATGATTGTGTTCATGATCAAGAGGCAGCTTCTGCCCATGATGACCATGATGAAGTTCATGATGACCAGGAAGCTACGCCTGTCCAGAAATCTTCTTTTGGTAGATCAGTTAAAAGACCTATGAAATACAATGAATTTTTTGTCTATAAATACATTTTTGTTTTTGCTTTATTTAAAAAAAAACAAAAAAAACAAAGAGGAGAAGATATGTAGTATGTTAGTTATTTATATTGTAAGTATATCCTTATGAGATTGATGTAATTAGTGTTAGCACTTTAAGATGTAAGTATCCATTTGAATGTGACAAGTAGCAATGTTCTACATTCTAGTTATGCTTTATTAGAATGTTCTATGTATTACTGGTGACAGTTCCTGTTGGTTGTGGACCTATCCAGACGTGCTTTTATTCTTAGAATAAATCTTCATTTAACAACCTGAATTGGATCAATTCTTCTATTCAAGATACTACAGGAAGCAGCGGGCTGGAGGGAGACAGGGAGTTGGACTTGCTGGCTCTCAAGGGAAAGTGCGCAGTTAATGTTTACCTTAGATAGTTGCGCCGCCTGCAGGGAGACCCATAAAGTGGCAGGGTTGTGATAGGTACTAGCCATTGAGTGTAGAACTCCCAAAAGCATATATGCTTGTACCAGTCAACTTTCTATTGTTCCGAATCCAGTAGTGTCCTGGTATTTGCACGCTGCTTCCGAAGAACTCAAAAGTCTCCATGGAGTTTGATGGCATCAACTAGCCAGCATAAGGCTTGTCTTTATTAAAATATGCATTAACCAGCTGACTTCAAGCCAAGCAATCTGAATTGATGTGTACACACTGCGGCTCAGTGCTGGTGTGCATCCCTCGCTTGCGGCGAGGTGGCGCTGCTTTCTCGTCTTTGCAGCCCCGGGGTTGCTATGGGTTACACAGGGAGCAGTGGAAACTCTGCAGCTGTCGGGCTCGGTTTCTTTGCTTCCTGCCAAGCCATTTTCAAACCGCTGAATGCTGGAGTCCTCTGTGAGCCAAGAGGGAAGGAGAAGCAGCACTGAGTGGCTCAGGAGCTGTTGATGCAGAGATCAAAGGGAGCACCCAACTGCAAGAAGCCGCCTGATCTGCTGCGCACCGGAAGTATGTCACAGGTTGGAGATGCACAAATGCAGCCATACACCAGTGCTTGGTTTGCGCTTGTATTTGGTTCCAAATTCAAAGCTCTTGTTAGTGCTGCAGCTGTATTCGGTGCTTGCTGCCATATGTAAATGTAAATGTAAATGTGTGGGACTTATAAAGCGCACAGCTGCCCGTAAGCGTCCAGGCGCTGAAGACCGCTGGGGAACCCGTCCTGGCTTTCCCTGTGAGGTGGCCCCTTCTGGGTATCCCCAAGGTGAAACCAGGCATCCCCGGCGTCTGTGGGGGGCCGTTGTAGAGATGAGGCAAGCTTAATGCCCAAAGTTGCCGAGTGTGATCCCTGGTTAGAGTAGGCACCGAGGCGAGAATTGTCGAGTCTGCTGACACTGGTCCACTACCCTGCCGCGTCGAGAATTGAACCCTGGTCCTGGGCCTTTCTCTGCTTCCGGGTCTGCCACCTCTAACCAGTGAGCCACACCATATAATTTAGCAACCCCCACGTAGTCAAATAGTTACTTTTGATTTGTCCGCGCTCCTGGCTACGCTTCGACTAGTTGATCGGTGAGCTGTAGTTTGGAGTGGGCGGAACTCCGTCGAATCTCTCGAGTTTTTAAGTAATGCCACAGAATTCTGTGGATTAAAACTCAGTGAGTTCCGTCCGCCTATAATCTTCATCAGTTGCTGAAAAATATTTACCCCAGCCCAGATATGCGCAGGAAACCTGAATTGGACTGTAATCTTATTCAGTAAATTGTACAGTTTTATCATCTATTCTTGTCTCTTGCACTGCTTCAGCTACTCTCACTCTGTGTGAGTAGCATGGATCCATTTAGGTGCTCCCACACATTTGACTGCACTGTTGGTAGTCAATATCACTTGAAAAGGCCCACTCCAGTGCTTATCAAGGCAGCCTCTGCTGATATGTTTCCGAATGAACACTCAGTTGCCTGCATTCAAATCATGTCAGGATGAGTCCTTGTGGTCTTCTGAGGCTGCAATGACCTTGTAAGAGACAGATTTTACTACAGCAGCCAAACCTTTGCAATAATCCAGCCACTAAGGTAGCTGAAGATACATCTCTTGCCCATGATCACTTTGTGAGGTTATAGGCCTGTCTTTCTGTTTGGAGTACTTCTAATATTTATTAACACAAGGGGAAGTGCGCCAGGCCGCTTTAATTCAGTTGAAACAGACGTTTGTTAGTTTATTCTTGAGAGGACCATAAGTTCGCTTCACTACATCTGAAGATTGTGGTCGATAGCTACAGTGCAATCTTTTCTTGGTTTCTAAAGCTGCACAGATCATCTATTACAACTAATTCCTTGAGTGTGTGCCGCGATCAGTTTCAATAGAAGTTGGGAGGACAAATCTCAGGATTAATTCCCTCAACAACAATTTGGCAACTGTAAGGGTATCCTCCTTCTCTTCCCCCTCACAACAAGCTAGATTCCTTTCCACTATTGAATTTGGAAACATTGGAGTCTCTAGCACAACAAATAAAATCTGGCTCACCGTGTGACCCTGCTCCTCCAGGCTCGCTGGGGTTGGCCAGTGAAACCATTCTCCCCACTCTCATGGAGTTGTTGAACTCCTCCATGTTGAGTGGGATGGTTCCTATGGCATGGAAGCATGCAATGGTACGGGCCTTACTTAAAAAACCTGCCCTTGACCCAGCTAACCCTAGTAATTATCGCCCAATCTCTCTGCTCCCATGGGCATCTAAGATCATGGAGAAGCATATTAATACCATCCTGACGAAATTTCTCGAGGGAAATCATCTCCTCGATGCTTCCCAGACGGGCTTTCGCCCAAAACATGGGACAGAGACTGCTCTATTGGCTGTGACTGAGGAGGCGAGACGGATCTTGGATCGGGGGGGGGGTCAGTGGCAGTGATCCTCCTCGATTTGAGTGCCGCTTTTGATACGGTTCATCATAAAATTCTGTTGAACTGCCTCGCCGACCTAGGAGTGTCTGGAGAAGCCCTGGTCTGGTTCAAGTCTTTTTTATCTGACAGAACCTTCCAGGTCTTTGACGGCACATCCGTTTCAGCGAGCAGGCCTCTGGGGTGTGGAGTTCCTCAGGGCTCATCATTGAGCCCTACGCTCTTCAATGCATATATGAGGCCGCTGGCTGGGATTGTTCGTCCGCATGGTATTAACATCATTACCTATGCGGACGACACCCAGCTGGTGGTTTCCCTTGTGCAGAAGAGTGGCCTCCAATCGCCGCCCAATCTAGCAGCGTGTTTGGAGGAGGTGAGGAGCTGGATGATGAGCTCCTGTCTGAAGCTCAACGACGATAAGACCGAGCTCATGCTTTTGGGCCCGGCGGCCCCCTCCACCTTGGAACTGCTATGTCCCGCGAGCATGGGGACGGTCCCTGCCCCGAGAGATAACATCAAATGTCTGGGGGTATGGCTAGATAAGTCACTGAGCTTCAATACACAGGCCACCAAGGTGGCGGCCACCTGCTTTGGCCTCCTTAGGGTGATCAAAAAAATCCTTCCCCTTCTTCCATTTGAGGCCAAGCAGATAATCATACAGGGCCTCGTTCAATCCCGTCTGGATTTTAATAACGCCCTTTATCTTGGAGCACCGGACTACACCCTAAAAAAACTTCAGCTCGCCCAAAATTGTGCTGCTCGTGCGCTACTTGGAGTCCCACGAAGAACTTCTATAAAAGCTGGGTTAAGAACGTTGCACTGGCTGCCTGTCAAGGACAGAGTAAAGTTTAAATCTCTGTGCATCGCTCATCAGGCTTTCTGGAAAGTGGGACCAGAAATCAACTGTTCTTTGATTTCTCCTTATCTGCCCAACAAGGCGCTTCGTTCCTCGTCTGCATCTCTGGCTAAAAATCCTAGAATCTTTAAAGCCAGAGCAGGAGGACGTTCCTTCTCTTATAATGTATCAGGACTATGGAACACCCTCCCTCTGCACATGAGAAGCAATTCCAACCTAACCAGTTTTCGGAAGCAACTTAAAACTTTTTTGTTTCAGTAACCAGAGTCTCTGTTTGTTCGCCTGAGGGCAATCTTGTTTAGTCACAGCGCCTGGACGCCTGAGGGCAACTGTAGCGCTTTATAAATTTTATTTTCATTTCATTTTCTTCTGTTGGGAATGCTTTGACCCACCTCGTGAACAGGCAGACCACTACAAAGATATACTTTTGGCCATTGCGATGTGGGATCTCAATAAAGCCCGCCTGTAACCTCATAAATAGGCCTTCTGATTTGTCAATGGGATTCATGATGGTAACATCCTGGTTGTTTCAATGACAAACTAGACAATGATTACATACATCTTCAGCAACATGTTGAAATCCTGCATTCTCCCAGTATTTCTCAAACAGCCTAACAAACTAGCTCTTCCTGCAGGAGTCTGATTATGTAAATATTTATACATAGGCTGGAACATTGAGTTCAGCAAAACATATTTCGGCTCTGCATTTACATACAAATCTTGATAATTTTTTTATAGCCTAAAATCTCCCATTTCTTTTTCTTGTTTTCAGGAGCACCTTCCTGCAAGTCTCTTAATTCAATGGAATCCAATAAAAAATAGTTACTGCTTTTAGGCCTTGTACACTTGTGAGGGATTACATTTCCATTTTCTTGAATAACTGACTCTTCCTGCAAGGCACAATACTTCGCCATTTGGTCAGCATACTTATTTCCTAAAGTAGCCAAATCTTTTCCCAGACTTATGGGCCTAACGTTTACAACTGCCTCTTCATTTGGTTTTTGAATTGCATTTAACAAATACAACATCTAAACAATATTTTTTTATTGGAGCTCCTGAAGATGTCATGAATCCTCTCTGGGAACAGTTTTGCCTATAATCATGAACAACACTAAAACTATATTGACTATCAGTATAAATAGTTACATCTTAAGCAACACGCTATTGTTAAGGCAATTCATTCTGCCACTTGTGCTGATGTCACATCAAGTAAGGTGGATGCCTCTGCAATAGAGCACACGGCATAAGCAGCTTTCAATCCTCCATTTTGTTCTCTCAGACAAGAACATTCAACAAACAACGCCTAATCAGACAATTCTAATGGGACTTCTTTTGTGTCTGGCCTCGGTTTTGAAGTACTGGGTTTTTCAGAACCGGTACTGAACCGGTAACCCAGCGGTGCCAGGGACAACACCCAAAGACTTCGGGTTCTTCCTGTTTCAGACTACAGAAACACAGAGTCTTCTAGGTGAAGTCAACAATCGAGTTTATTGGCTGCAACCAAGTAACAGGCGTCCTAGAAGTACAACACGGTGTATATTCTCAGGAGACTGCTCAATCTTACAAAACCAGCCTTCTCTTTTTATACAAAATATTATGCTTCAGGCAAACATTCTTTACATTACAGTTGACCATTCACATATTTTCACTACAAAGAAAAAGCAGAGTCATGATGACAATCCCACATTTCAGTTTGTTCAGCCCACAATCAATTGCCCGGCAAGGCCCATTATTTTCATCAGATATCGACGGACCCCCAATAAAAACGGGCACCTCCTCCTCGTAAAGCAAGTCATAAAGTAGGAAACAGGGACAGGTGTGTGCAAGATTAGGTGCGGTCCGTGTGCAATGAAAGGTTTATGACCTGTTGTGCCCTGATACTATCTCCCCGGCCACTGGGAGAGGAACTGACCGAACAAGTTTGGCCTTGGTCAGTGGAGTCAGCTTGCCCGGGTCAAAGAGAAGTCAGCAAAGGTGTACGTGTCCTTCAGAGTCCGGTTTGGCCTTAGTCATTTGCCTATGCAAAGGCAACTCACAAAATGGCTGGCGTACACAAAATGGAACCCGAGGGGTCCGGACGAAAACGACGATTTCAAGGTGAAATCATCACTCGAATATATCGAAAAATGCTGTGCATAGTGTACTAACCATTCTCGGTCTTCTGTTATCAAAATCGTCATGCTACGATGATGTTTATAACACGGGTCCAGAATTTTCAGTACCACAGACCCTCCTTTTGCCCTTACATAGGCAAATAACCTATACTCATGCTAATCTGAGTCCGGGTCTATATTCGTAAAGTCATTGAGATGTTGCTGTAGCATCATCCTATTACTTAGCTCGACTCTCGATACAGGTTTCCTTACACATGATGTAGCACAGAGGCCACATATAGCAGGAGCACATTGTACGCACAGACAGAACAGAAAAAGAACTGCTAAGACCATCCCAATGACCATCAGAATTTTCCATCCCCAGCCGAATACCAGTTCCCAGAACCATCCCATTAACGACCAATCTCCTTTGTCTACATGAATAGATTCGGAAATCTTATGCAGTTTGGAGATGGCTTGGTACACAGTTGGAGCGTTATCTGGAATGAAAACACAGCAACTCGATTGGATCACTCTACATACCCCACCTCGGTCTGCAAGTATGACGTCTAATGCGACCCTGTTCTGAAGGGTCATAAGACGATTCGACTGGAGCTCAGCAGTCAAGTTACTAAGGGCACCGGCAGTTTCAACCACTGTGGATTCAACCACCCTTGTCAATTGCCTTATGTTCCTGCTGTTTACCATGGGTCCCCAGAACGGCAGAAAACCCCTCACGAAGCATCCAAATTCTTGTTCTGCAGTGTCCTCTTCCCTGAAGACACCTCTAACTATCCTTGTCTTATGGTAATCTGCTGCCGCTGTGTAGGTGGGAGGCAACAGGAACGAAGCAAAGCATGTGCCCGAAAAGTCGGGTGGCAAACAGGTATAAGCTCTATCATGGCAGATGAAATAGGTACCCTTAGCTGCTAAGAACGGAGGGGAAGTCTGAGACGCAAAAACATATGTCTAAGTGCAGATACTCCTCCCTAACTGAGCTCTGGGATTCTTGCCAATACCTTGCAGACATAAGTGACCCTGATGGGGTACAATCCAAATGGGGGAAGATCTCTTAGCTTGCTGTTTCTCACTCAGAGTAACTCCATATCCGGTCACGTTCCATCCTACATATACTAGTGTCTCATCTCTTGGGATAGTCTCATAGGAGATATCTTCCTTAATCATATCTACTATGCCCTTGACTAGAGCACTATTCTTAGGATTGTCTGTCACAGAACGTAAAGGGTAGATTTCATGTGCGTAGATGAACATTGTTCTGTATGCCCACACGGAACCATTATGGCTGAATGGCAGGACCAGATAATGGATACCTTTATCCGTTGTGTGAGGCATAAGACCGCACACCCAACAGTTAGTTGTGTTCATTACTAGTTGGTGTCGGTGCAAAAGCTGAATGAAGGAGTTATTAATAAACTCTAATCTCCTAGTGGATTCATGTTCAGGGAGAGGTTGAAAAGAATGTGAGGAAATAGTGGTAGGAGGAGGTATGGGCGATGAAGTGGGTGCAAATGTCACTCGAAAAGAGAATAAAACATATCCTATAAAAAACATCATAACACTGAACAACATAAAAATGCATAGTATCAAAAAGCGTTTTGTGGTCATCATTTTGCAAATTCTGGCTTTAAAGTTCGTTTGTTTGGCAGGTCTCTCCATCTCGAAAAACTCCATCCTCTCTAAAATGCTGCTCGCGATGGTAGGGTGTTCTATGCTAAGGGATGCTTCTGTCAGTCCAGGGCAACTCCCTTAGACCAACCAGAACCGTCGACCTAACGTCTTCGGCTGCACCCCAAAGACTTGGGCAACCGCGACCCTACAGCGGAACCCGGATGGTGGTTCGAAAAACAAAAATAAAAAAGTTTCTCAGATGAGAGAGCTGCACTTTCAACATTTAGCAAAGAAAAGAAAAAAAAAATATTTGTCCATAGTTCTCGGTCTCAGATTATAGCATTGTTTTCCAGATACTGTCTGGTTTTGAAACAGGGGTTCAGGTTCTGTAGTGTCCAATCGATTTGATGGTGGCACAGCTTCTTGCAAGAGATTGTCACTTTCTTTTTCAGTAATTGTTCCTTTTAGACGTGCATCACTGAAAGGCAGAAATCGCGGCACAGTTTCAGTTTCTGAGTCAGCAATACCCTCCTGGACCCACCGGTCGTACGGCAGAGGCAAAGGAACCCTCTTGCAGTGTACGCTGTGGATCCAGTTTTTCTTCCCCTCCACTCGAACAGCTGATCTCGTTGAGAGAAGAACTAGATGGGGGCCGGTCCACCGGGGCTGGTCATTCTTTGTCCGTTGAAAATTCTTGACCAGCACCCAGGATCCAGGGTCGATCAGATGTCCTGGAGCTTCAGAGACCTGAGGCATAGTATTGTGAACCTGTTGGTGTAAAACAGGCAATTTAGCCGTCAATTCGTACAAATAGTCAAGCAGTACAGGGTGTTCGATTTCACTAAATTTGGTCGGCCTTGGCACTCCCCATATGTTGGCCGGACGGCCGAATACGATCTCATATGGACTAAGTCCCACTCGCGAATGCACAGTCATTCTGGTTGAGAGGAGTGCTAAAGGCAGAGCGTCAGGCCATTTAGGACCAGAGCTCGCTTGGATTTTGGCCAACTTTAGTTTATACGTGCCATTGTAGCACTCTACTAGACCAGCTGATTGGGGTTATTTGCAGCGTGGAATTTCTGCTGGATGCCTAGCCCTTCGCATACTTTCTTCATCACTCGACCCACAAATTCACTCCCATTGTCACTCCAGACCATTTTCGGCATTCCAAATCTAGGGAAGAACTCTTTGACAAGGGCTTTAGCTGTGGACATGGCAGTGTTGTCCTTCAGGGGATATGCTTCTATCCATCTTGAAAAGGCACATACAACAACGAGTACGTATTTCAAGTTGTTGCACCTTTCCATGTGGATGAAATCTAGCTGCAAAACCTCGAACGGATACGTTGGAGGCGCAAAATGACCAGCTGGAGTTGGGGTTCCCCTACCAGGTTTGTATTTCAGACACACTATACAATTCTTCACCACATTCTCTGCACACTTAGGAATTCCAGCATTTTGCCATACTGGAGCCAACAACTTACAGATCCCTTTCACACTGATATGAGCCATTCCATGGGCCATCGTAACCACTGCAAGCACATACGCATCGGGTAACAACCATCTCTGATGCTCTGACAATTCAACCCAACAACCATTTGCATCCATTTTACCCGTGCTTTCTCTCCACACACTCAACTCTTTCTCTGTAGCTTCAGCTTGAATAGATTTCACACTCTCTATCGTGTCTTCACACATTCCAACGTCACCAATCCATCTTGCTGGGCCTGAAACATACATACGACTCATCACATCCCTCGCTGTTTCTTTTGCGACTTCGTCAGCAAATGCATTTACACGACCAACATCTTCAGTCACCTTCTTGTGTGCACTGCATTTCACAATCGCAACTTGCAGGGGCAAAGTAAGTGACTCGAGAAGTTCATTCACCAACTGTCCATGTTGAATCTTAGCTCCATGCGAGGTCAGGAACCCACGTTCTTTCCACAATCGCCCAAAACTGTGGGCCACACAGAATGCATACTGACTGTCAGTATATATGGTCACTTTCTTTCCTTTCGACAACACACATGCTCTTGTAAGTGCGATCAATTCTGCTGCTTGAGCTGAATTATGTGGGATGCATGCAGCTTCAACAATCATATGTAAAGTCGTAACAGCATACGCCGCAGTCGTATCTCCATTCGGAAGCTTGAAGCATGAACCATCCACCCATAAGGTACCATCACACTTCACAAGAGGAGTGTCTTTAAGATCTATTCTCCCTTTCGTTTCTTCTTCTGTTCTGAGAAAACAATCATGCTGTTCAGAAGCATCTAACTCTGTTTCAATCGGCAACAACGTAGCTGGGTTAAGCGTGTTGCATCTTTTTATGTGCACATGACTCGCTAACAATGTTAACTCGTAACCTGACAACCGAGCACTAGTTAAGTGCTGTGTCTTTGTCCTATTTAACAACGTGTCTACTGCATGTGGAACCATCACAATCAATGTATTATTCATCACTAAACCAGCAGACTGCCGAATAGAAACAGCTGCTGCTGCAGTGGCTCTCAAGCAACTCGGCAATGCTTTAGCTACCGTATTCAAAGTCGACGAAAAATACGCGCATGGTCGCTGTTTATCTCCGAACAACTGTGTCAACACTGACAATGCACAACCTTCTTTCTCGTGGACATACAATGTAAAGGGCTTACTGTAGTCGGGGGTACCCAACACAGGAGCCGAACATAATGCATTGCGCAATTCGGAAAAGCCTTTCTGACATTCTTCAGACCATGGGAGGGGATTCGGTGTATCTTTACAAGTTAATGCCACCAAAGGTTTGGCCAGCAAAGAAAAATTTGGTATCCATTGTCTGCAATAGGATGTAATACCCAAGAAAGCACGCACTTCTCTCTGTGTTCTTGGCACACTCAATTTCGCTATTGCCTGAATTCTTTCTGGGGTCAGTTTCCTTCCCTCCTTCGATAAGAGATGACCTAAGTAGGTCACTTCTTGTTGACAATATTGCAATTTGGAAAGAGACACTTTGTGATGCAGATCAGACAAATGACGCAACAATGACAACGTGGCTTCTTTACATATTTCCTCAGTGTTTGCAGCAACAAGCAAATCATCGACGTACTGAATAAGCGTAGCGCCATCAGGTAAAACAATCGTATCAAGCTGTGTTTTTAACGCTTGACTATATATTGATGGACTTTCACAGTATCCCTGGGGAGCGCGTTTGAAGCGGAAGCTTTGTCCTCCTAAACTGAAGCCGAAAATATCCCTACTTTCCTTGGCAATCGGGATGCTGAAGAAAGCATTCTTCAAATCAATCACCGAGAACCAGGTCGCGGAAGCTGGAATCATAGTCAATAGGGCAGTGATATCAGGAACAACTGGAAATTGTGGCACAACTATTTTATTCAGCTGTCTAAGATCAATCACAAATCTGTAAACAGGTGGCTGAGAAGGATCAGTACGCTTCAAAACAGGCAGAACAGGACTATTGCAAACGTTGCCTCTTGTTTCTTCAATTACGTCTTTTTCAATCAAATCATAAATGATCGCTAGCAATGCTTTTTCACCTTCGCTAGAAATTTTATATTGGGGAATTCGTGGCATTTTAACATTGGCTTTCAATGTCACAACATATGGCGGTATTTCCAACAGACCCACATCATTAGGACCAGTAGCCCAAAGAACATCAGGAAGAGATGACAATTCTGTCGGAAGTTTATCCTTTGACAAATACATCGGAGAAACCACTTTCTTACCCAGTGTAAGTTGTACTCCTGAAGGAGAACAATACAAGGTCGCATACAATCTTTTCAACAGATCCAATCCTAACAAGTTCTCACCACAACCTGTTGTCAGAATAAGGGGTGCTTCGAATTTACAAGGACAAACAGCAAGTGACATAGGACTAGAAACCGGGTTTCTAACCGGGGCGCCAGAAAAACCTACTGAAACATTAGTTTCGCCAGACAAAGGTACGCCAGGGAGTTTAGAGTGCATAATAGAACTCTTTGTAGCACCAGTATCCAACAGAAAAGGCTCTGACACACCTGATGTAATCACCTCAACGTAAGGCCCACTCTGGTCTACTGGAACTGAAACAACTCCCTCTCTTTGTCTATGGCTGACCTAGCAATCATTACCTTCCATATGCTCATCTTCTGCATAATAGTCATCAGCATAGTACTGAGCTGTTCTAACAGATGCGTTATTCTGCTGATCAAACCTATTCATTGAATTCTGCGGCGGGAATGAACGCGCGTTCTGGGGGAAATTTCCACGTCCTCTACCTCTAGGCGCTTGTTGAACACCTCGACCTCTTGCACCAGAAGCGCCATTCATACGCTGTAACAAAATAGGGCAACTATACTTGAAATGACCCTCCTCTTTACAGTATGAACACTGGTTGGGACCTACTGGGACACGCTGTTGAGGATACTCAAACTTTTGCGAATTCCTCTGAAACTGTTCATGTTGCTGATAGTTACTCTGACCACCACGTGGCGGATACGCTTGTTGTAAAAGAACCTTCGTTTTTAACTCTTTCATTTTCTTGTCTGCTCTATCTTTTTCATCTTTGTCTCTATTTTCGTAATACTGTGCAGTAGCCAATATCTGTGCTGAAGAGGAAACTGCCCGAGAACTTTCCGAATCTTTTAACTTCTTACATAACTCGGGAAGCAAATTATGCACAAACTTGTCAACAAACAACCGTTGACCACCTTCTGTACTAATATCTTGACCACTGTGGTCGATAAACGTTTCTTCAAACCTTGTGAAGAAATCAGATACTGTTTCATCCTTTTTCTGTTTACACGCAGACAATTTATCCCAATTCACTCGCATCGCAGGCATCAAAGTTTTCATGTAAGTAATTATTCTACCAGGGAGGTCTGCCACTAAAGGTTCGGGTTTAGCACCACCAACTTGTCGATCATTTGCAGCACTAATGTTAGCCCACGAGTCACCTAACTCTTGATCATGATCCGCATGACGAATCTTTCCCCATAAAGGCTGTGGAACAACATTTCCAAACAACATGTCTATATCCGCTAAATTCATAATGCAAGAGCTCGCGGTCTGTGACAATTCCTTGTAATACCCTGCAGGATTCTTACGGGGATCAGGCAATGTCTGTTTAAGGGCCAAAACTTCAGCTCGCTTCCATGGGACATGTACCCAGACACGCTGAAAGTGTGCCGGAACAGGTGGGTTAGCTGCTAGGTCCCCTTCCCTCCATTGTGGGGGAACTTCTTTCATGGGGTACTGTCTCACCTTCTTTTTGACGGAGGAATCAGACTCAAATAGTGACCGAGAAACACCTTCAGTCCTGTACGACAATAATGTCGCAACTGCTTTCTTAACGTCTGAACCCACAAGTGCGCCTTTCCCAAACTCGTACCGTAGATGACATAACTCAGGCGGATTAGACTCCAAATCATTCTCCTCTAAATCTTCACAAAGGAAAGTACACATTTTATCAAAAACGTATCTCTGCTTTGGTGCTTCCCACTGATAGAAGACATCCATAACCGACTCTAGCTCATATCTCGAAGGGTCGGTAACCCATTTATGTGCTAAATAATTCAATGTTTCCTTCTCCCTAGAATCAGGCAGTTGACTACGCAACTGTGTACGCTCTGAGACAGGGGTTATACTTGTTGTTCCAAAGAGAGGATACAGGAGGCTAGCAACAGTGCTAGTCATTCTTTGGCGGACAGAGGGGGAAGTCGAGGAAAGGACAGGCGGAAAAACCGAGTGAGTCAAGGCAGACGCAGAGGAAGTGTCAGGAGGAATACCAGGAGTGGTAGTCGATATAGTGGTCAAAGTTGTAGGAAGTAAAGGCAGAGCAGATGTCAAAGCCGGTGGCCCTTGAGGAGGCTGCACCGGAAGAGTAGGAGCCAACTGAAGAGCAGCTGGTGGTTGTGGAGGAGCAGGAGGCATTACAACCAAAGGTTGCGCAGATAAAGGTTGCGGAGGTGCCGTAGCACTCTGTGCATAAGGGGGTGGCGAACTCAACGAATGCGACATTAGATGGTCTTTTTCAATGTCCTTTGCTGCATCTTGCTGAAGAGGCGGCAAAACTGGATAACATTTATCGATCGCCATTTTACGTTGCCTGTGCAACTGCTCACTTGCCTGTTCTTCTTCATTATCTTTATACTGCATAGCAGCTTGCATTATTGAGATACCCCCTTCTCTCTTATTTTTCTTTGCTAATTTAATTTCCTTCTGTTTGGCTTCCTTACGCCATAGGCGGAAAGAGTCAAACATCGCCGGCCGGGCTTTCTTCTTAAACAGTTTAACCTCCAGATTATCTATGATTTCCGTGTCAAAGCTACCATACTGGGGCCATTTTAAAACATCATCTTTTCTGGTGTATCGGATCCATACTTCATTATATGTGATTGGGCCTACACCATGTTTCACATAGAGCGCATAGGTTGGAGTTCCAACCGGAGGAACCGGACACGAGTCCTCCAATCGGGAATCCCTATTTATTACAACCAAGGCAAAACAAATTTCCAAGTCTACTAAGACCAGGCATCTTCGCTCTCTAGTCTAGCTTCAAACTTCAAAGGATTATCGAATACGATAGTCTCGTGAATACACGAGTCCCTCGGCTTTGGTACTTGCAAGTTCCAAATCAAAGATCCCAAGGGGATACCCAAACTAAGAATCAAACTAAGGACTGGGAGACGCTCCACTTATACTTAACTGAGGTATCGATGACTGCACCAGAAGACTCGTCTATCATTTCGCTCTACCAAACATCAAGGGTCCAAAACAGGGCGATAGTCAGGGCAGCAGTCCTTCGTAGCCGTCGGGAAGCGGGGAACCTCGCAGCAAAGACTTTCGGACCACGTCGACATGCAGGGGTCGATGAAGTGGCGGCCTTCCTCTAGAATTTTCACACGAAGCTCCTCACAAACCTCTGGCTTGGAACAGTAACGCTGAAATCGCTCCGCGTTGGGCGCCAACTGAAGTACTGGGTTTTTCAGAACCGGTACTGAACCGGTAACCCAGCAGTGCCAGGGACAACACCCAAAGAATTCGGGTTCTTCCTGTTTCAGACTACAGAACCACAGAGTCTTCTAGGTGAAGTCAACGATCGAGTTTATTGGCTGCAACCAAGTAACAGGCGTCCTAGAATTACAACGCGGTGTATATTCTCAGGAGACTGCTCAATCTTACAAAACCAGCCTTCTCTTTTTATACAAAATATTATGCTTCAGGCAAACATTCTTTACATTACAGTTGACTATTCACATATTTTCACTACAAATGACAATCCCACATTTCAGTTTGTTCAGCCCACAATCAATTACCCGGCAAGGCCCAGTATTTTCATCAGATATCGACGGACCCCCAATAAAAACGGGCACCTCCTCCTCGTAAAGCAAGTCATAAAGTTGGAAACAGGGACAGGTGTGTGCAAGATTAGGTGTGGTCCGTGTGCGATGAAAGGTTTATGACCTGTTGTGCCCTGATACTATCTCGCCCAGCCACTGGGAGAGGAACTGACCGAACAAGTTTGGCCTTGGGCAGTGGAGTCAGCTTGCCCGGGTCAAAGAGAAGTCAACAAAGGTGTACGTGTCCTTCAGAGTCCGGTTTGGCGTTAGTCATTTGCCTATGCGAGGGCAACTCACAAAATGGCTGCCGTACACAAAATGGAACCCGAGGGTTCCGGACGAAAACGACGATTTGAAGGTGAAATCGTCACTCGAATATAGCGAAAAATGCTTGTGCATAGTGTACTAACCATTCTCGGTCTTCTGATATCAAAATCGTCATGCTACGATGATGTTTATAACACGGGTCCAGAATTTTCAGTACCACAGTTTTGTGAATAGTTCAGTCACTTCAATACAGTCATGCTCCAGTTTTTCATCAAATCCACTATTCCTATTCTGGATTCAAAACATTGCATCTTCAAATGAAAATATTCTCTGCTCCGAAAATTATCTCCTCATATGGCGTCAACCAGCTATTCATTATGTGTTGTGTGTTTGCTCAATTTCAACTGAATGTGGGACATAGACAATTAAGATATGGTCCATCATAATTCCTTGACTTTGTTCAAGTGCCAGACAAATTTCTGCAGCTGATTTTAGACATCCTGGAAGACTTCTAGAAATTGGATCCAAATCTCCTGAAAAGTATGCCACATGATGCATAAGTCCTCCATGTTCCTTTCTAAGTATTGCAAGTGCGCAAATATAAAATCATATTGTAATCTGGCATCCCGAGTGCAGGTGCATAACACAAACTTTCTTTAAATTGTTTTAATGCGTCAAGGCTCCGGGTGGTCCAAACTCAGGAAATTTCCCTCTGCTGCATTCCGCGGAGCTACATAAAAACTTCTCAAGATTTCGTGGAGTTCTCCCAATGGGTGAAAAAATGCATGTTGTGCTGCGATTTAGCACTGCTAGCATGTTCCTCACTGAAAATCAGGGCGAATGGTAAAATGCGGTACGCAAGAACCAGTGGCTATTTGAGCTGATTTTGCTGCCACTCCGGTATAAAATCTACTCAAGAAGCAGGCCTTTGACCACGACTACTCAAGTTAGAAAATCGCACTGGAAGGCTTCCTAGCAACCAGAATTAACGCTAGGGGCGTTAATTCAAGCTCGCTTGCTGGATCTTTACATTGTTCTCGTTGTCATTGCATCGCTTGAATGGGAAAAATATTCTGCCACGGGGCGATTTGGGGAAATTGGACAGAACTTCAAATTAAAAGAGTAACGCGGAGTGGTCATATTCCTCCAATTAAAAATTCTGCCCAGGCCTAATCAAGGCACTCATCATCAAATGGAACCAGATTTAGTACATCATTACAGGTTAGCCTTCCTAAAGGCTTTGTAAACAGAGAAATGTTTGGGATGCAATATTGACAATACCGAACACTTCCAGGAAACATCTGAACTTCCCCTTGGGTGACCAGATCATTCACTTTCAGATTAGGAGAAACATGCTCTTTTGAGACTTTTTGCATACCATTTTCAATATAATGTCCAAGATAAACAATTTCCATTTCACATTGCTGCATTTTTGATGGGGTGACTTTAAGTCCATTTTTAGCAAAATGATTTAACAATGCATTAGTATCAAGTTTACAATTCTCTTTCAGGAGATCTTCTATATCTTGAAGTAGATTTGAAATACATGGCAGCTTTAAACTTTACAGATCTTGCTTGAATATTTCTGAGAACACTGAAAGGCTCTCTGTACATCCTTGTGGGATTCTACACCACACAAGAACGTTTATTAAAAACTGAAATGCAAAAAGGAACTGAGAAACCTCATGAACCATTATTGATGACTCTGCACCATTTTGCCTCTGTTGGAATCTGGAACAATATTCATCAGCCAAATTTTCCAATTTATCATGAGCTTCGTTAGCACATCTGGCTGCTTCTTTAATCAAATATATCAATTCATCAGCATTGCATGTCAATATTCTCTTCAAATCTACATTGCCCTGTAACAGCGCTACAAATTATATCTTTAGAATCCCAGTACAGACTTCTTTAGGAGGTAGCTCTACCACCACTATATTTTCAGGTAATATCTGTACTTGATCCTCTGGTGCCCTAATCCCATTTGCACTAGGTATTGTCATTGGGGCAAAAACCTCTGATGGAGCAACCGGTATAGCTCCAGTAAGAGCTTGCACTGCTGCAGTATCTCCTCTGCCATCCCTGCCAACCTTGACAGTAGTCTGGTTCCGTTCCATCTGTATTTATGTTTATGGAGGAGGTCTTGAAATCAACTGTTCAATTATGAATTTGTCAACATCATTATCTGAGTCCTCAGGCGTTCTTTTCTCTTCAGTTTTGCCTTATAATCTCGTAATTACACAACCCATCAGATCCCCCCTCCAACTTTTGTCTTGACAATCTAATTTTCCCAATCACCTATATGGTATGCTTCTCTCTAGGTGGCAATGTGGTGAGGAGAAACAGGTTCGCAGAGGGTAGTAAACCTTGGTGCTGGTTTGACTACAGAGCCTACCCTGCTGCCCCTGATAAGCATAACTTACTTGATGCTGTGGTAATTCCCAAACAGGGCAAATACATCACATTTATTTTGCATGCACAAGCTTACCTTTTGCATGCTTCACATTTGTCTGTAAAAATTGCAATAATGGGCAACTGGGGGAATCACTTTCTCTTTGGTCGCCCTGAGGAATGCCTAGGACCTATATTAGGCCAATAGAGTAGGGTAGAAACATGTTGGCGCTTTTACTTTGGGGTCATAGGACCTCAATATCCTGCTTGCCCTGCATATTTAACGTTTTCAACTTTCCCTTTCACCCGAGAATAAAGGGATACCTTAGGGTAGATGAGGAATTTATTTTTAATAGTATTTTACCCCCCCCAAAAACACAATCACTTCCTCAAAGAGCTCCCTGGACATTGGTCGAGTTCAACCTAAGCTTTAGGAGTCATGGTGAACCCGAGGATGAAGTATGCCACTACTAGAGTGGGTGAGGGTTGTATAAAAAAGGTTTGTCCATTTCCCACCACCGAGTGTGGTGAAGTGTAGATGTAGTTCAATCTCCTTACCACATTGTCACCTAGAGAGGAGGATACCATATAGGGGATTGTATAGGAAGTATATATCCCCTCTCCTTCCATTTATGAAAGGATCTCTCTACCCTTCTGGGTCCAGGAGTCCCCCTCCTGCTCCTAATTGCTCAAAGAATCCAATTTTCCCTCCAACTCATAATGGTTTCTTTATAGTTCTATCCTTCTTGTCTCTTTCTTTCTATGTTGCCGATCGATTGCATTTATTGAGTGCCTCAAACTGTTAAGATCTCATCATTAATTGCATATCATACATGGTTTGTCTCAAGAAATCTAGATTGTTTAATAGTAAAAGGTACCCTCCTTGGAAACTGCAAAGCTTCATCCTGCTTTGTATATGTATTCTATTCAGGAATCCAGACACACGTATAAATCCTGACCTGTTCTATCTGTAGGTATTTTCTCTATCTTCGATTTAGGTTTTGTAAATACTCAACCATGCTTACTCTTAACAGGCTCAAATAAATTGAATAAGGCAAAACACCATAAATACTGTAAATGAACTTAACAAACAATGACCAATAGCAGTGCAGCTCTGTCAAAGGGCAACCTATTATTGCACGACTGTGCTGGCAGATAACCAATCAGTGCACAACTAGTAGTGACGTCACACCAATCCCAGCGTAGCTCCCTGGCTGATGCAACCAATCACAATAAAATGTCTGTGTGTAGAGGAAAATAATTACAGAACCACATGAAATCAATAAACCTTTGTCAATTCAAATCTGTTTTTTAGGTAAAGTAACTCAATAGCACACCATAAGCCCTGAATTCATGAAATAAAAGGGGAAGTAACAACAATCTCACAATACTCTCGCTAAGCAATTCCTGACCAGCAGAAATCCACCTCCAAATTGCTGCACTTCGCTTCATGCACTATGGGTAAGCACAAAAACTCAAATTAATCTCTCAAATAATCAAGTATGGAAAGCAAGATTTGTTTATCCAGAATCCCTATTAATGTGTAAGCAGCGTTTCACACCACAATAATACAAATAATATCTCGAGATCTTGGATTTTCGACGAAAAGTGATAACCAACTCAATTCTATTTAAATAACTAAATACGTCAAATGGATTTACAAATATGAATAGTACATCATCACAATAGTAATCAACCCACTAATTGAACCCACAGTCATCATCACATATCCAAACAATTCAACACAAAAACAGAATTTCCATCATCGCAATCTGTCTCAACACTCATTCACAAACACGATTACTCCATACTTACACTCCAAATTCATTCAGGATTGCAGAATAATACAGCTTCTCACCTGCTGGAAGATTCAGCACCAGAAAATTGGGAAATCTCCAAATCTCAGGAACCCTTAAAGAGAAGCAGCTCTAATGCAAACCATTCTCTGCTACCAAAACTTTGTGGGAGCTGAAAACCAATAATCACCTGATCCCCATTATTTTTAATGCCCCAATTTTTACAAAAATAATTCGACTTCAAAATCTCTAATAGATCTAGCAGATAGAGACTACACTCCTGATAACAAAAAGATACACGTTAGCAGAAATAAACACTGTAAATATGGAGGCATCAATAACTGAGTTCTAGATAAAAAATACGGCATACAAAGATTTATATCGAAATTATTTTAAAAAGTGGCATAGAGAAAATGCATGAATTGTCATGAAGGTCCAAATACAGCAATACAGGATCATAAAACTTAGCTAAAAAACCTTAGAGTCAAACTAATAAAGAGTAATGACAGCATCCCTATAAGAAAATCTCTAAGTCAAATGAAAAATCACCCCAGTAGCATCCTTGGAAGCAACTATAAAAAATGAACCGGGATTCTAAACCCAAAAGTATTTATACACACCTCACACAAACTAGTAGTAGAATCTGCAAATTCTGCATGGTATGATCATGGTTAAACTCGCACTGGCAAATCAGAAACAGCAATGTAATACTTTAAATGTTTAGTACTGACCCATTTCTTAAGGTAAGAGAACTGTTTTCGCCTGCTCCCTTTGCAACTGCACTCCAGATATGTTCAGCACAAAATGAAACCTTTATTAGGGCTCGCCCCTTTCCTATTCCGCAGGAATAGGAAAACGAGCCCTAATGCAGTTAAACCACTTCTTAAGGCCAAGGGCTCTCCGGATTTTGGGAAGTGCACGCCTCGTGCACGAGCTTGCCTGAGCCTTCTGCCCATCAGCCTGCCAGTTCTCCTCCCCTAATTATTCACTTCACTTATTCACGGCCCCAGGCTGTGACTCTGGCGCTTCAAAGGCTCTGCTCCCCGCCCCCCGCCTGCACTTCACGCCCCTGTCACTTCATCTGCTTGCCTTCTATCCCTTAATCTCCCCATGACTCCCCCCTCACCTCTCCCACTCCACTGCTTCAGGCCCCCACCATTTGCTCAGGACATTGCTAGTTTATTTTTCCCCTTAAGCAGCATCTTAAATTTTTTAATGCCTCAAATTTGTTTTAAAATGTCATGTTTCTATCTAACCCAATGCGAGTCTTTACTTTCAAATTTGTTTTAAAATGTCATGTTTCTATCTAACCCAATGCGAGTCTTTACTTTATGCCGATATTTGCACCAACTAGGTAGGAGCTTACCAAGGACTCCCTACAGAATGTGTTTACTTATTCTTGTTGCTTTTTTGCAAGCACTCTACAAGAGTATGTGTATGTGTTCAGGCTGTCTTCTCCCCTTCTGCCATACCTCCCTAATTAATTTTATTATTTGTTTCCTGCTCATGTTTTCAGTGTTGGTGTCCGTCACCGCTTGCAGTTCACTTAATCACCCGTGCCGTGTCGACCCACCACCACCACCACCTCCCGCCCATCTCTGGTTGTTATGTGTTTGCTGCTTGTGTTTTCGGTGCACCCCTTTCACCGTCTGTGCATCGCTAGAATGTAATCAGCTTTCGGCCCAATCCTTCCCATTGTACTTACTCACTTCAGTACAAGTTGGCCGAATCTTGCGAGTTTACCGACTTCCTCATACATTCCGTTATGCAGCATTGTATTTCGACATAATATTCTTACAGATTACACAGAATGCTAAATGGCTCTTTCACAGCATGCTAATGCTTTGTTTTTACATTGATTCTTCAAATAAATAAATTAAATTGTAAGTCTTACAGTTATTACTTCGGTTTCTTTTGCTCTAACTTTAATTATTATTAAAAAAATGGCCAGGCACTACAGAGTTCTTTTCTAGGAAGTCCTTTTTCTAGCTCTAAGAGATCCCGTAAATGCAAGAGGTTGGTGACTGCGTCCTGCTAAGGTGCTCCAGACCCCACACCACTGTTTGAACTTTGGCTTACAGGTATCATACTTGGTTTTTGTGGGCTGCATTATGTGTTCACTTTTATTCTATCTAACCCAAAGAGAGTCTTTTCTTTATGCCGATATTTGCACTAACTAGGTAGGAGCTTACCAAGGACTCCCTACAGCATTTGTTTACTTTATTCTTGTTGCTTTTTTGCAAGCACTCTACAAGACTATGGGGGTCATTATGATGGCGGATTTCCCGCATACTCCGGGCCGGCGGAAGCCACCGCCGGCCCGGAGTATGCGGGAAATCCGCCGAGGAGGCCTGAAAGACCCACCGCCAAATCAGGATGGCTGGTGGGTCTCACAATCTGTCCGCCGCTTTTCCGCCGCGGTCGGAAGGCGACCACGGCGGAAAAGCACTAACATGGCTGGCGGTGTCTATCAGACACCGCCAGCCATATTAGGATGTAGGGAAAGTAATGCTTTTCCGCGGCGGCTTTTCCGCCGTGGAAAAGCATACGGACAATCACTTTGGGGGCCCGTTGCGGGCCCCCTGGGTGAAGGTTGCGTGGGGGGTGCACATGGGGGGTACCCCTGCCTTTGCGTGCACGAATCGGCAGGCACCGCGCGGTGCCTGCCGCTTTGTGCATGCAAATGCACAGCTTTAGTTGTTTACATTGCGGCGGGTGCTGCTTCAAGCAGCACCCGCCGCAATGTAAAACATACAGGATGTGACCGCCAGGGTGGCGGTCACATCCTAATTGCCATGGAGGGACCGCCGCTGCCCATGCGGATGGTCCCTCCTACTTAGGGGTGGCGGACGGACGCAAGTCCGTCCGCCATCCTAATCGGCCCCTATGTGTACAGGCTGTCTTCTCCCCTTCTGCTATACCTCCCTACGTGCCCCCATGCACATTGGTGCAGTAGATCACTTTTACAAGAGCACCGGATTACATTTCACCAGCTCAAATTCACTTTTTCAGATACAGGCAGGTCTTAAGTTACAGATTCAGAAAAGGGGGTGGTGATGAACAGAGTGCCTGAATTAAGCAGACCACTCTTACCCAGTCCAAAGATCAGGGCTTGATCCATCACCGTTTTTTAGCTCACTGCACCGTCTTAAGTTACATTTTGCATGGGAATCATTCTTTCGGTTAAAGTGCAAAATGTTCAGCGCAACATACCCTCCAAATACCACTCAGTGCCACATAGTTACACGCCACATAATTACACTGCACTCAATGCTACATACACTCCAAATACCACTCAGTGCCACATAATTACACACCACATAATTACACTCTACCGAATGCAACACACACTCCACACAATACCACTCAGTTCCACATAAATATATGCTACATATTTACACTGCGCTCAACGCAACATACACTCAAATACCATCCAGTGCCACATAATTACACGCCATATAATTACACTGCACTCAATGCAACATACGCTCCAAATAACACTCAGTGCCACATAGTTACACACCCCATAATTACTCTGCACTCAATGCATCATACACTCCAAATACCACTCAGTGCCACATAAATACACGCCACATAATTACACTGCACTCAATGCAACATACACTCCAAATACCACTCAGTGCCACATAATTACCCGCCACATAATTACACTGCACTCAATGCAACATACATTCCAAATACCACTCAGTGCCACATAATTACACGCCACATAATTACACTGCACTCAATGCAACATGCACTCCAAATACCACTCAGTGCCACATAATTACACGCCACATAATTACACGCCACATAATAACACGCCACATAATTACACGTCACATAATTACACTGCGCTCAATGCAACATACACTCCAAATACCACTCAGTGCCACATAATTACACTCCACATAATTACACTGCTCTCAGTACAACATACACTCCAAATACCACTCAGTGCCACATAATTACACGCCACATAATTACACTGCGCTCAACGCGACATACACTCCAAATACCACTCAGTGCCAGATAATTACACACTACATAATTACACTGTACTCAATGCAACACACTCCAAATACCACTCAGTGCCACATAATTATATGCTACATATTTACACTGCACTCAATGCAACATACACTCCAAACAATACCACTCAGTGCCACATAATTACACGCCACACAATTACACTCTACTGAATGCAACATACACTCCAAATACCACTCAGTGTCACATAATTACACGCCACATAATTACACTGCACTCAACGCGACATACACTCCAAATACCACTCAGTGCCACATAATTACACGGCACATATTTATACTGCACAACATACACTCCAAATACCACTCAGTGTCACATAGTTACACGCCTCATAATTACACTGCACTCAATGCAACATACACTCCAAATACCACTCAGTGCCACATAGTTACACTGCATTCAATTCAACATACACTCCAAATACCACTCAGTGCCACATAGTTACATGCCACATAGTTACATGCCACATAATTACACTGCTCTCAATGCAACATACACTCCAAATACCACTCAGTGCCACATAGTTACACGCCACATAATTACACTGCACTCAATGTAACATACACTCCAAAACCAACTCAGTGCCACATAATTACACGGCACATAATTACACTCTACTGAATGCAACACACACTCCACACAATACCACTCAGTGCCACATAATTATATGCTACATAATTACATACACTCAATGCAACATACACTCCAAACAATACCACTCAGTGCCTCATAATTATATGCTACATAATTACACTGCGCTCAATGCAACATACACTCCAAATACCACTCAGTGCCACATAATTACATGCCACATAATTACACTGCACTCAATGCAACATACACTCCAAATACCACTCAGTGCCACTTAGTTACATGCCACATAATTACACTCTATCGCATCACCACAGCATCACTCAGCACCACCACAGCATCACTCAGGGGCACCACAACATCACTATGCGCTACCACAGCATCACTGAATGCCACCGCATCACTCGTCGCCACCACATCACTCAGCGCCACCACAGCATCTGTGCAACCATTCAACAACAACTGGTTCAAATATGTTCTCTCAATGTTTCAAGCTTTATTACAAATATCACATAAAGATGTTAATATTTCACTTCTGTTCTTGGATTTTCGTCACAATAAAATACACTGAACATAATCTTCACAAAAGTTTTTTACAAAAGTTTAATCTATTGCCATTATAAATTACAATAACTTTTATTAATTAAAAAAATTTAAATCAGTGGTTATTCGTAATATCAATACATCTAAGTCACGTAAATACAACACATATTGCATTACAAATGCTATAGGTGTCACATTTGCGAAAGTTAAAAGTATTGTCTTTGTAAATGACAAAGCTATTAATTTCGCTATTTTCAAAACCAACACATAAATAAAAAATGTGTCATTTACAATACCAATAGCTCAAACTTTCCTAATGCGAGACCTATTGCATTGCAAATGCTTGTTAAACAATGACTCACAGAGTTAACACTTCTTCAACGGAAACTTCTAGCAGAAGTCATGGATTATGATCTTTGAGTACAGGATGAGAACGTCCTTCGCAAAGCACACATCCTAACACAGTTGTTCATCTTTGACATCATTCATTTGGTGCTCCACAGAAACTAGAGAATAAATAGATTGCAGCAGGAATTGACTCAGATAGGCAATGAGCAGGAGCAAGATGAGCAAAACACAACAAACAACATTCATATCACACAAATGGAGTCCGATGTAAAAACGCGTCATAAGTACTTCACAGTATTAATTACTTTTCCAAGCTACATAGTAAACTTATTTCAAGTGCAACATCATTAATTTGCCAATTATGACTCTATGCATCATTAAAACTATACAGTTTTAACAATTCTTTTCACCTAATATTTACACAGTTAAAAATTAACGCTACTACAGCCAGAAGACTTTAGGGGCCCAAATCTTAGCTTCGACAGCGGTTGACATACAGTCCTTGCACCACTGTTGGCTGGAGGCAGAGGCTGGTGCAGGAATACAGAGTAGCACTGCAAATATGTGAAATATAGTACACATGGCATTCCTCAGCTGCAGGGAGGGTTCCCACAAATCCCTCTTACACTCGACATTACTCCTGCAAAACCCAAGCGATACCAGAGGGGTAAGCATGAAGAGGGGAGCACACACAACAGAGTGCATGAAAGCTGGGTAGAGCAAAGGCCAAGCTGGCGGGGGAGAACAAGTGAAGCGGCCACCATTACTTTCAAAACTATTACTTATTTGGGTGGTCACATGGTCATTGGCCTTTCATCTCTCCAACTGTGCAGTGTACTCCAACTCCAAGAAATGAAACCTCAGCAGGGGGTTCAACCTCTTCCTCAGCTTCACGCCACTGACAGGGTGCGGCCATCTTGGAACTGTAAGTAATGAGAGGGTTGGGACACCCTGCGCTGCCCCACTCTGGGAGTAACCCCGTATGTCCTGCTTCCTCGGGTATTCTAGGATATCTTCCCAAGGCCAGCCACCGAAACCAGGATCAAGGCTGATTTGGACATGTTGATGCACTGCCAGAAGAGAGCACAGGAGAACATGGCTATCTTTGAGTCCAGCTGGTTCTCCAAGAAGGAATATATCAAATATAAGAATTGGTCTACATAGCAACTAACAAAAATCAGAACTATGTGTACTGTTCTCGAAGTTCCCGATCCCCCTCTGCTCCTTGTGGCGTTTGTCTGTGTTTATCCCTTACTCCGCTTAACCCCTCTAATGTTGGACATTGATGTGTGTATCTACTTTTATGTAAAACTGTGTTGCACATTCTCAACCCATGTAAAGCGCTCTGATACCTCTGGGTCTAGCCAGTAATGTATAAAACTCCAAAAATGAATAAATAAATAAATAAACGTGAAGTGCAAGGTTGTACTCCATCCGTATGCTAAGTACTCAGTGTACAAGTGAATATAACTGCCTCTGCTGACGGAAAACTATCAGAAGCATTGGCAGCATTCAAGTGAAGCCAATAGATGATGCTAATAACTTACCACTGAATGTAGAGAGTAGCACCAGCGCTGGCAATGTGAACGAAGTGAGAGATGCCAGCAATAATAATAATAATAATAATAATCCACATTGTATAGCGCACAATCACCAGTTAGGGTCTCTAGGCGCTGGGGGCCGTCGGGAAGATTAAGCAAGCTATTGCCCAGAGTCGCATGGTGCTGGGCTAACCTGCCGCCGGAGCCGGGGATCGAACCCTGATCCCCAGATTCCTGTCTTGTCTATGCCCGCAAAATGCTATTGGAATATTTCATTTACGCTGATTTAGAACATCGGGAATCGGGGTCATTCGGACATGTTTTTTTTTTAACATGTTCTTGCTCGCTCATTGGGAAACAAAGGGGGGTTGCTGCACTGTTCCTATGGTAAGTGAGGGAAGTGTTAGCTGGCATGACCACAGATGTTAGAGTAACATCCTGGGGCATCCATTTTGTTGGATGTAATTGCCTCACACACCCCGAAGGATGTCATGCTTCATCATCGGCGGTTGCTCCTCGTCGGGGAGGCGGTGCAATCCCCGACGGGCTCACCTCAAAGAGGGGCTCTTTAGCGGAGATCTTTTTCCAACTGCCTTATGGTGAGGTGGGGGTGTGTGGGCTGGGCTAGATGTAGTGGTGTGTGAGATATTAAAATGTAGCAAGGGGTACCGGAATTCAGTTTATTCTGGGGGTCCCCTGGCTGCAGTTAAAAAGGTGGGGTTAGCTCACTAGGTGTCAGCAGGTTAGGTCAGGTGACCCTAGATGAGACTAAAGGTGATGTTGGTCGACATGTTTCACGCTGTGGGTATAGTCACCCGCGATTCATCAGGACCTTAATAATGTGCAAGGGAAAACATGCTAGTGTCATGTATGTTGTTACCTCTATGGGTTCTCCTATGCCTAGACATAGAGAAAAAGAAGGACAACCATTAAATGCTAATCTGCATGTAAACAGTTCAAGTTAATGCCAGGGTGTTAACACAGTGTAGCATGCTGTTGGTGATAAGCAGTGTTGTATAACCGCCAATGCATGCCTTGCAAAGTGTGTGTGTCTCAAGTGCGTAGTGAGGAGCACACACAACTGTAGAGTTCGTGAGGAGGTTTGTGATAGAGTGGTGGCTAAAATCAAGATTTTTAAAAACAGTTTTAAAGAAAGAGTTAAAATTGCAGCAGTTTTGAGAGGACTGAACTGCTCATTTGGTGTGGAATCCGAGCAGGTGTATTGTTTATAAGGCACCATTTAACCGAAGCTTGCTCGCTCATTCACATCTGAGGCAGGTAATTGTGTCACTGACTCCACTTTAAAGGGTGACGAGCAGCTCCTGTCACAGGGGGCTTCGCATATAGTATCCACCTTTTAGTCAGTGCTTAATTTGTAGTAGTGTTTACAGGAGGGGACGACGTCGACCACCACTGCTTTGTAGCGACTGAGACACGTTTTTATTCATTAGACTATGACGACGAGCAAAAGGGGAAAAGGCAATAAAAAGAAAAAAAATCGATAAAGTGGAAGGTAATACAAAAGAGAGTGCAGGACTGAAAATAAACTTGTAAGAGTGACATAAGAAGGTTGGAAGTGCCGGGTGGAAGAAAGAGGCATGAGGAAAAAATCAAAACTAGGCCTTTGGTATTCCACACCCCTTACATTCAGCAGCACCATCAGTGGGCTCCTAAGAAGAACTTTAGTATGCTGCACTTACATTTTGCTTACAAATTAATCATTGCGCAAGAGGCTTTGATATTTGCCTTTTGGCACTAAAATCATACCCAACACTTTGCTAGTTTGACTCGCCCACAACGAAGCACACAGATTTGTACTCCTGGAAGAGGAGGGGGAAGTCAATGGGAGGTCAGACATGACGGTGCATGAAACCCTCGGTCTGTGGTTCGGTGCAGTACCCAATGCACACGTCAGTGCAGAGCAGTTGAGCCCTTGCAAAAGCGGCGCCTTCAAACGACAGGGCACTTGTTATCAAAGGGGCTGTTAAATATTTAACTTTATTATCACTCTGTGGCAGTCAAGAGCCCAGGTGCTGTAACAGAACCTGTAATGGGCTCTCCCAGGAGGCACAAGATCACAGCTGAGGCTGAGATAATACAGGACAGGGTTCGGAAATGAGAGTTTGTGTAAGCGGATGTGGCTCCCCAGAGAAAGGGGGCTGCCCCCGCCAGCGTGGTGCTCCAGGCGTGGGAAGGTTGCATCATTCAGCGTCATGTTTCTTCCGTGGGACACTGTGGTAAGAACAAAGAGACACAGTCATTGGCAGCATCTGTGGCATGGGCAGATGGTGTACTTCTTACTCTGTTTCCCTTAATGCCGCTGCGAAAATGAAAACATTCACTTTGAAGGGACACAGATTTAAGGACCAGAACAGCATCAGTTTTATTTGCCGTATTTATTTATAAAGTGCACATAAACTCCTAAAAGCATCATGACGCTTGCAGATGGACCCCGGTGAAGCTGCACTCTGGGGGAGGGGGGCAAGAGTGTTTCAAATGAGGTGGGATGGTAGGAAGAGATAAATGAACAGACTCACAAAATAGCTACGTCTTGCGTGATTTTCAAACAACAAATGCCTTGCCTGTTGAAGTATAGGAGGCAGCTCTTTCCACAGTTTCACTTTCTGGGACCCAGTTAGTGAAGTGAATGGCCGCCAGCATGGTGACATCTAGAGTACAACTGTACTAGGGGGACCGCCTGCAGAAAGCCTGGTCATCGATGAGTCTTTTTTCCCCACACCGGCCACCTGGCTCTTAATGAAAGGACAATCATTGATTCCTTTTGCTTGAGTTGTCTCTTGACTGGGACGGTGTGCTATAAATAAAGGGAGAAAACGGAGGGGAAAGGGAGGTCTTTCTTAGTGATGCCCTCACACACTCCGGAGGATGTCATGCTTCATCATTGGGCCTACTCCTCGTCAGGCTGGCGCTGCAATGCCCGATGGGCACACGTGAACGGGGCTCTTTGGCGGAGATCTTTTGATGGAGCCGTAGGGTGAGTGCGGGTGTGTGGACTGGGTAGTGCAGTGAGTAGGTGGGATAAAATAAGTCCAGGGCAGTCCAACTGTTGTGTTTATTCTTCTGGTAGCGCTAGCCTAATTAAAAATTGGCATGCCCTTAAATGGATGTAATCATCCTATAGGGCTAAAGTGGTGTGGTGGGTCGACATGTTTCGTGCCTGTTAATCCTCTAACAGGTCTCGTGGCACTTCATCAGGACCATATGTGAAGTTGTTTCTGTCCTAACATGGCTCTGGGCCAGGGTAGGACGAAAGCAAGTTGTTTGACCGCCCGACTATATGCTCTGCCTCCCCCGTCAGTACCTGACCATCTATAAACTGGTCTTTTACACACCGGTATGATTCTATCTGAGGCCCTCTACTTTGTCTGGCTATGAGTAAAGAATTAACTGAACCAGGTCTGAATTGTACTTTTGTTTAAACTTCACATATGGTCCTGATGAAGTGCCACGAGACCCGTTAGGGGCTTAACAGGCATGAAACATGTCGACCCACTACACCACTTTAGCCATATAGGAACATTACATCCATTTATGGGCCTACCATAAGTGAGGCTTTTTATTCATACAAAATCATGTGGTTAGGAGTAAAGGTGGTTAGCCATGTAGGGTTTTTTTTCCCGACACTTCTTTGAAAACCATTTTGATCTTGTAGGAGCAAGCACAAAGACAACAATACCCTGCCAGGAAAATCAGCTTTAATACCTCTGGGTTCTAGGCAAAATCCCCAAAAATAAAAAGAATGAAAAGAAAAAATACTACAACTACTACCACAACAACTACTCCCCAGCAGCAACAATACCAGTATCAACAATAAAATAACATCATAATATCAACAAAAACAATTGTAAAATAACAATAAGAAAAATAACAGCGGACCCCACCGACCTCAAGAACTTCCGCCCCATCTCGCTCCTCCCTTTTCCTGCCAAAGTCACCGAAAAGATCGTCAACAGACAGCTTGCCGCCTTCCTCGAGACAAACGGATGCCTCGACCCCTCACAGTCCGGTTTCAGAGCCAACTCAGCACCGAGACCGCCCTCATCGCAGCCACCGACGACATCCGAGCCCTGCTCGACAACGGGGAAACAGCGGCACTCATCCTCCTGGACCTCTCTGCAGCGTTCGACACTGTCTGCCACCGCACCCAAGTTCAACGCCTCAGCAACATCGGCATCAAAGAGAAGGCACTGGAGTGGATCATCTCTTTCCTCGCCGGAAGAACACAGAGAGTCCGCCTCCCCCCGTTTCGATCCGAGGCCACCGAAGTCATCTGCGGCGTTCCGCAAGGATCATCACTCAGCCCCACCCTCTTCAACGTCTACATGAGAACTCTTGCAGCCATCGCACGCCAACACAACCTCAACATCATCACCTACGCCGACGACACCCAGCTGATCCTCTCCCTCACCAGAGACCCCGACACCGCCCGAACCAGCCTACACGAAGGGATGAAAGACGTCACCGAGTGGATGAAGAACAGCCGCCTTAAACTGAACTCAGACAAGACGGAAGTCCTCATCCTTGGACCATCGCCCTCCGCCTACGACGACTCCTGGTGGCCCCCCCGCCCTGGGCACCACTCCCAAGCCAACAGACCACGCACGCAACCTGGGCTTCATCCTGGACTCCTCCCTCTCGATGACCAGACAAGTCAACGCCGTCTCCTCATCATGCTTTCACACCCTTCGCATGCTCCGCAAGATCTTCCGATGGATCCCCACCGAAACCAAGAAGACGGTCACCCAGGCTCTCGTCACCAGCCGACTGGACTACGGAAACACCCTCTATGCCGGAACCACAGCCAAGCTACAGAAAAGACTCCAACGCATCCAGAACGCCTCCGCCCGACTCATCCTGGGAATCCCCCGTCGCAGCCACATCTCCGGCCACCTGAGGGACTTGCACTGGCTCCCCGTCAACAAGAGGATCACGTTCAGGCTCCTCACCCACGCACACAAGTCTCTCCACGACCTGGGCCCCAAGTACCTCAACGACCGCCTGACCTTCTACACGCCCACTCGCCAGCTACGATCCACCAGCCTCACCCTCGCCGCCGTGCCACGCATCCGAAGAACCACCGCCGGAGGCAGATCCTTCTCCTACCTGGCGGCCAAGACATGGAACTCCCCCCCATCCACCTTCGGCTGACCCAGGACCATCTCGCCTTCAGGAGACAACTCAAGACCTGGCTGTTCGAGCAGTAGCGGACCCCCTCCGTCAAGCGCCTTGAGACCCTTCCGGGTGAGTAGTGCGCTATACAAGTGTTATGATTGATTGATTGATTGAATGTTTTATTTGGCAACAGTATTTCCATAGTAGTATAATAAGGAATCAGTGTCATGGGCTAACTAGGGACTTTTGCTCAAGATCATGAAGGCATGCGCCACATGCACTGGGAGTGAGTTTGTAAAATAAATTCTCGGATATCAAATGTTGTGAGGCTAATGTGTACATAGATTAAGCAGTTTTGCGAGGCAAAAAACTGGCAACAAACAGGGCTTCCCTTAAAAACGAAGCCTTCTCTCATCAGCTCGCCTTGTTAAACAGGAATTAATCATTCATTAGGCAATAATGCCATACCTTACATGTCAGATTTTGCAGAGCAATTCTTAAGTTATCAACCTGCTCATAAAGTTTATTGTTACAGGAGATTTAATAGGTTTATAGGTTTATAGGTGCCAGACCCACTGTACTCATGCACAGGTATGGCTCTTTTAGCATAGCAGTGAAATAGACCAGTACTACCAGGTCTTCCTGATTTCCAAGTACATGTCCTGTCTATTCTGTGAGGACAAACAGTGTTTGTACCACTTTGTTCGCCATAAGTTGGCAGGGTATGCTCAGACGTGAGTCCCTTGCTCACTTTGCCACTGGATTCAAGCAAGCCTGGCTGAAGACGGCTGAAATGCCAGAAATCGGTCCTAGGAAGCTTGTTTCTGATCCAGGGAAGGCATGGCTTGGCAGTTCGGGCTGGACTGTTCCCATGAGGCACAGGGTCAGACTGATTTGCATATGGCCATGTCTGAACTGGGGTGGCAGAGTGGGCTAAAGAACGGTGATGGATTAAGCCCAGATCTGTTGACTGGATGTGAGTGTTTGATTGGTTCAGATGCTCCGTCCATCACCACCCCCTTTTGTACCGCCAAGATCATGAAGGCATGCACCACATGCACTGAGAGTGAGTTTGTTGGTAACATAAATTCTCAGATATCAAATGTTGTGAGGCTAATGTGTACATAGATTAAGCAGGAGTGCTCTCTATGAGCTCCTGAGGGTCGGGATCACTTTCCAGTGAATATCCCGGTGTTACCCAGCCATCCAAACCCGCAACATTACCCCCTGCAATACCTTTCTCTTTGGGGCCTCGGAGAGACATCACAGACGAGCCTGCCAGCCAAGCGACCAAAGAAAAAGCGAAGAGGAGCGACTGAAGTTCCCTTAATGAAGCAGCCATTTTTGCCGTAGAAAGAGCCACTGAAATAGCCTGATCTGACCCGAAGAACTCACACAAGGCAGCTCTGAGGGGCGGCGAGCAAGGAGTGTGTCTGGAGGTGTCACACTGTGAGAAGGCTGTCCCGGTTTTGCCAGAGGCTCCGCAGCCTCAACGTTGCGCAGTTGAAATCGCCAGATTTTTGCCACCAGCTCCGTCGCGTCCCCGAGGCAGTTCTGAGACATGGCGATCAAGGTGAGGAGCCGGAGGGATCGCGCTGCTGATGAGAGGGTTATCCCGGTTCACCTCGGCTACCTCGAGACCCCAGAGGCAACACTGAGGTGCAGTGTTGGAGAATAGGTTTTGGGAGGGTCGCGCCGCCGGGAGCAGACTGCCTGATCTGCCGAAAGCGAGGAGACGCTATTAGGGGCAAGGAGGAAGGCTTCTGGAGAACTCTCCTGCCTTTGTGTAAGCCTGCTACTCTCTCTCCCTTGCTGCACCGCCGCCTTCCCTCAGAGTGCTCTCAGAGCTGTCTGTCGGCATCTCCGCTTGTCGATTACTTTCTGGGGCAGACGGCAAGCAGAGTGGGTGCAAGGTGCACTCACTTCACTCTAACACTTCAAGTGTTTTTTGCGCGCTTGATTTTCTGTGACTATTGTTTTTGGCTTAAAGAAAACAAAGAAAACAAATAAATGGGTTAATAGTTTCACACAAACTTTCAGCCAAGTGAAAGTGGGGAATAACATTTTCTGCCCGAATTCACCATGTTGTTGTTGTTTTAAGCCCAACTTGGGACAGAATGGCTGCCCCTAATCAGTGCCCATAGAAAGAGGACTGCGCTGTTAGGCAAACTGCCTCCACAGAAAGAAGCTTGCACAAACCCTAACTGCAGCAACAGCAAGAGAAACAGAAAGAGGACTGCTTATTCACTTCCCACTGCAACTGAAAGAGGACTACTCTCTCCTCTATCTCTGTGGCGGCCATCTTGCAGTGGCACTAACCCAACCTGCAGATTCAAATGACGACAGGCATCTTCACCTCTCACTTCCCACGGCAACAGGAAAATGACGGCTCTCTACCTCTCCTCAATCTGAAAGTGGTCTACTCACTCTTATTTAAACCTTGAGACTATGTTTAACACATAACAACTATTTGATGATGACCCCAATGTCGGATGCTCACTGATCCAGTTCGATTCGTGCATACCCATCCCTAGCCATCATGGTTGGCCCTGCTTTAACCGCCTACGGTTCAAACCCTTTCACACTGGTCTACCCTCCAAACCTCCCAAAAAATGCCTCAAAAGCCTTAAAACACCTCACCCTGAAAAACCATCCCGAGACACTGATTGCGGACCTACGTTTCTGTGCGGACTTAGGCACCGTCACCAATGACCTGTTTTTTTACTCCAGAAGAATCCCTGCTTGGCGTAACACTTTCTCATTATTCCTTAATGTTCACTCATCCAGGATCATTCCCTACGGCACTAAGCTCACAATAGCGCCTTCAACAACTTTTCGAGCTGACCTCACCATCACCCTCTACAAAAGCGGCATTGTACTGACCCAAGCCTCACCTAAAAACCTTGACAAATTCTCAGAGATTTTCATTACTCTCTGAAACTATGTGCAAGACACAGGGTCGCCGACCAACACCCGGCCAAACCGTACACCTACCCCCTTGCCCAATACAAAACACCCAAATCCCATCACTATGCCTACAATCTTCCCTAACGCTATGGACCTGAGTCCACCCCTCCACATGAGTCCACCCCCCCACGCTTCCCACTCGGAATCTACGGCTCCCATCACATTGCACCTTAACCCTATCAGGCCGCCTTCAACCGCCCGAGCAAAACTAACACTGAACCTTTGACCCCCTCCCTCCGTGCTCCCTCTTCGATCTCCAGGACCACTACCTTCTCGTCACCAGTGACTTGGGCTATAGCAGGTCAAACCCGCTCCGCTAACACTCAAGCCACTCCCTCTATGACCCCACACACAATCCATCCTACCCACCAAGCCCCACACCCCTCATCAACTCCTACTGTACCAGATCAGGCCTACACTTCTAACACTCAAGCCACCTCTGCTACGACTCCCAGTTCAGTCCACCAGTGCCCTCCTACACCCCACTCCGCAGACATCATTTCCTTGCAATCCACAGCTTCCATAATAATTCAAAACCTCCATTCCTCCATCCTCGATCTTACAAAACTCCTCCACCTCGCTGAACTCTCCTTCGCAAAGCTCATGCCCCAGACTGCCTCCCTTCTAATCCCAGAGCTCTCCAAACGACCACTACCGACAACCTCAAGACATCTGCGCCCTCACAAGCACACTAGCTGCCTGTCTGAGGAGGAAACCTTTGACCTCGCCCTCTCCTACAACCTCTCCCTCACCACAACTAATCCACTAGATCTCACCGAAAAGGAAATCCAGGACCTCCTTCTGGACCTTAACACAGCCCCTATTTCTCCCTGTCAACCTGATGTGAGTGACGTGAGTGCTGCACACCCCATCCACACGGTAGCCATCGACCCACACAGATCACCCCCCCCCAGTAATAGAAGAATGCTCAGAAGCAACCTTACGCTAGTGCCCTTGTCCGTCCCGACCCTCGCCACCACTCCTCTCCCTGCCCTGACGGGTCTCTTAATCAACTGTCGTTCTGCAGTGAAGCATGCGGCCGATATCGCCGCACTCATTCTGAACAACAACACCGACATAGCCATTCTAACAGAATCATGGCTTAATGAATCCTCATCCCTATGCCTCGACCTCTTAATCCCACCTAACTTCAACATTGTCAGGCTCGACAGACCACATAACAAAAAAGGAGGAGGAATTGCCTGCATCCATCGCTCTAACCTCCTTGTCACTGAGCTTTTAACGGATACTACTGACTCCTGCGAATATCTAGCCCTCTCAGTCTTCAGTAGCACCATCCACATATGTAACCTACACATCTTTTATCACACCCTAGGCACAAACGAACCTTTCACTGACTACCTCATGGAAGTTATTACGGCTAAGAACTCCCCTAACTCCAAGGACATTTTCCTCGGCGACTGCAACCTGCACTGGAATGATCTTAACGCCATTAAAGACCTCTTGGCTGATCTAGCCCTGACCCAAGCTTACCCTCTCCCAACCCACTCGAAAGGAGCCACTCTTGACTGGATCATCTCCAAGGAATCTACCGTCAAGCTCACCTTGATAGAGCCCTGCGACTGGTCTGACCACCATACCATCGCCTTTCTGTTACCTAGCACACGCAAGACAAGGACACCACAACAGGTACTCCCAAAACACTGGGTCAGAGACACCAAAAACCTAGACATCAACAAGCTTGAGATCCGCTGCAAAACCGACCTACCCCCCCCCCCTCCCTCACATCACCTCGGTCAGTGACCTCAATGATCAGTTCTCGGCTACTATGTCAAGCATCTTGGATGACCTAGCCCCTCTAAAATTAAAAAGAACTCAAGTCAGAGATAAAAACCCATGGTTCACTGGTTCCCTCAACGACGAGAGAAGATCCCTCCGACATCATGAAAGAACCTGGAGACAGCACCCCTCAACAGACCACCTAAAACTCCTTCGCCGGGCCAGAAATATCTACAACAAGAACATCGTCAACTCAAAAAAAGAATTCTTCAGAGCCGAACTAGGAAATGCCCATAACAGACCTCGCAAACTCTTTGAGATGGTTAAACTACAATCGAACAAACTGTCCAAAACAGTTAAAGAAAACCCCAAGTCTCTCATCTCCTCTGAGGTTTTCTCCTCATTTTTCACAAACAAATTCAAAACCTTAGATACTGAACTCAAGGCCGCCTCCTTCCCTCCTCCAAACTTTGACCCTTTGCCTCCTCCTTCCTTGCCGCCACGATCCTTACCAAAGAATTTAGCTCACTGGTCCGAATTTGCATCCTATGACGAAGTCACTGTCGCGAAAATCCTTGCCTCCCAGATCCCCAACAACCACTTCAATGACCCGCTCCCTTCAAACTGTCTTGCGACCGTTACCAAATCCATCATTCCTAGCTGGACTGCAATCATCAATGCCTCCCTACGACAGGGATCAATACCGACCTCGCTGAAAACAGGCCAAGTCCTACCCATTCTGAAAAAACCGTCGCTGGACCCAGCCTCCCCAGACAACTTTAGACCAATTTCCAACATTCCGCTCCTGGCGAAAGTGCTGGAAAAGTGTTTACAATTACAGCTAAGTCACCACATCAACAACTACCATCTACTCGATGACTGTCAATCAGGCTTCCGACCGGGGCACAGCACCGAAACCACCATGCTCCACATCATTGATGACGCTCTTCAAGCCCTTGACCAAGACAAAACCTGTCTCCTGATCCTCCTTGATCTATCATCGGCCTTCGACACGGTCAACCATGTGATGCTACTCGAACACCTTAAACTCAGGATGGGATTAGAATGCACAGTCCTCGACTGGTTCAGATCCTACCTCCAGAACTGTCCGCTCCCTCCGTGGTCACGGTGGGAGTCCCTCAGGGATCAACATTGTCCTCCACCCTCTTCAATCTTTATCTGGAACCCCTTGCCGAACTCCTACGCAATGCAAATATCTCCTTCCATATGTACGCTGATGACACTCAGATCTACATAAAAATCTCATCTCTTGCAGAGATCCTCACCCTGAATGAAGCCCTGAAGCTGACCGTCAGATGGCTTTCCTCCAATCAACTAAAACTAAATGCCAAGAAAACTGAGTTCCTTCTAATCTCCCCACCCAAGAACAACCCCGACATCCAGACATGGACTAAAGCCATCACAGCCTTAAACTGTTCCCCGACCATTGTGAATTCAGCCAAATCGCTGGGAATTACCTTGGATTATTACCTAAATATGCGAGATCACATCAACACAATGGCGAAATCGGCCAGATTCCACCTGAGCTACCTATGGAAATTGAAACCCTTTCTAGACGCTCCGGACCTAAAACTCGCGGTCCAATCATTAGTCATCTCTCGACTGGAATACGGTTGCTCCACCCTCTCTGGCTTACCTAAGATCTCGCTGGCACCCTTAAAAGCCTGCCTCAACGTAGCCGCCAGACTACTTACAGACTCAAAAAAATTCAATCCCATCACTCTTCACTTGAAAGCTTTAAACTGGCTCCCCTTCGAGACGAGGATTCACCTCAAGCTGGCAGGCATCACGCACAAGGCCCTTCACTCTAACTCCCCTGCGTATCTTGCACAGAAGCTTGTGTTATCTGGAGGAAACAGAAACTCAAGATCGACCAAGGCCCTCCTACTCCGGCCTGCACGCTTTAGGAAAATAAAAACCTACAGTCGGGCTTTCATTGGAACTGCACCAAGAATATGGAACTCCCTCCCTCCCGACATTAGAAAAATCCCTTCCTTTGCTCGCTTCAAAAAAGAGGCCAAGGCCTTTCTCGTGGATAATTTCCTTGGCTAATCTCGTTCCCTCAGCCACCTGAGAGACTATTGCCTTATCCTGCATCCTTGTACATTACCTTTCTTGTTCATTGTATTATATTTGTCCTGCTGTATAGCCTATCCTATCCCCAGGTACAGTACCTGTTTGCTACCCTGTCCCACCTTCATCCCCCTGATTTTCTGTAAGCTCTCCTATGTACTAATTTTTATCGTTTTTATCCGTTTTTTGTTGTGCTATGACCTGCCGTGACCCTGTATTACTCTATTGTATCTGTAAAGCGCTCTGATACCCTCACGGGTCATGTTCGCCCTCTATAAAACCTTAAAATAAATGCGAGACAGAAAACTGGCAACAAACAGGGCTTCCCTTAAAAACGAAGCCTTCTCTCATCAGCTCGCCTTGTTAAACGGAAATTAATCATTCATTAGGCAATAATGCCATACCTTACATGTCAGATTTTGCAGAGCAATTCTTAAGTTATCAACCTGCTCATAAAGTGTATTGTTACAGGTGATTTAATAGGTTTATAGGTGCCAGACCCACTGTACTCATGCACAGGTATGGCTCTTTTAGCATAGCAGTGAAATAGACCAGTACTACCAGGTCTTCCTGATTTCCAAGTACATGTCCTGTCTATGCTGTGAGGGCAAACAGTGTGTGTTCAGCAAAATAATCCAGAACCAATTTACACCCATCAAATACAAAGTCACTGTCAGAGTGGTAGAGGAAATGCCAGAGCCCATAGACCGGCCAAATGGAAACTAGAGGCAGAAGTACTAAGATCGGTCACAACATGTGGTCACAAATTGAGCACCAACATTTTGCGATGTGACCTCAGGACAAATAGTTTAGATCGCAAATGTCTAGTTACAGGGGAATGCAGAAGTAACTCCCTAAGGAATATAAATTAGGTAGGTCACTAGTTTTGAACCCATGTGATTGGCTACAAACACAAGCAAGAAGAGGCAGACCACCAATCCTGCATTTACGTACCCAAAAGGGAAATTATTTTTAAAGCAGCTTGTGTCCCTTAACCCTTTCACTGCAGCGGCTATTCCGCCGCAGTGCTAAGGGGGGGGGGCGCGCAGCGCTCCTACGCTTGTGACGGAACCACTCCGTCACGCCCCTCGGGTGAGCTGTGCTTGTGACGGAACGGTTCTGTCATGGCCCCGCCCGCTCAATAGAACGCTCAGCGCAGGCGCGGAATTCGCGCCGCGCAGGCGCGGCGAGCGGGCCGTGACGGAACCGTTCCGTCACCAGCACAGCCCACCCGAAGGGCGTGACAGAACGGTTCCGTCACAAGCGTGGGAGGGGTTAAAAGAACCAGTGATGCTTTTAATTTATTTATTTATTTTCACACACACACAAAAATCCCATTTGGGAACACATTGGGGAGCAGCCCCCATGGACCACTGCCTGCTGCCCTGAAGTCACCCGACACGATTCCTAAAGGGAAAACACCCACATTTTGGAATACATTCGGGAGAAGGCCCATGATCCACTGCGTGCTGCCCAGAGGTTGCCCAACAGGATTCTTAAAGGGAAAACTGCCCAATGGGGACATTATCCTTTGCAAATCTCTTACCAATCCTTTGAGGATTAATAACTGTTCAATAGATTGCAGCCCTCAAAGAACATAGAGGTCTCAAACCACTGACATCTGATACTGCATTTCAATCCTGACTGCAACTCAGAACCAGCCGCAAAACAACTTTTGTGATTCAGAACGCCTTTTCCAAAACGCAAAACTTGTTTTGTAAATACTATAATGTCAATATATGTGAAAACATCCTAGCAAAAATGAGGAAAATAATGCAATTAAAGGGAACATCATCTTACACATTTTTTGAAGCAATCGTACACAGTTCCAAGATGCTTTGCAGCACCCAGCTGTGGTGATTTGCGAATTAAGGAACCTGTAGAAAGAATGACCACAAAGCAAGAAGGATCTTGTCTCCGGCGTCTCCTTTTTGCCGAAATGTTATTTATGTAGAAGTGTTTTTACATGAATTGATTTCATCCAGCAAGATATGTGTGTGGACTGTTTAAAATCACGTTTTAGTGGCTTTCGGGGGACCTCTAGCACTGATCTGAGGTACGGTACCCAGTCTGCTTACTGCAGAGGGACATGTAGTAAAGATATGTAGTACTGCAAACTTTCTCTTAACTTCAGAAGGATCTCTAATAACAGTGCCGGATTAAACCCTGTGGAGGCCCATAGGCAGTCGAAATTTCGCCCCCCTCCCAAATTATCTCCTTATAACCAATGCACCAGATTTGTTTACAAAGTGACAGCTGCCAGAAGATGAGAATTTAAGAGACAAACTGTAATGTGAATCTGAGGTCTCTAGTTTATGTGCTTTAAGTTGTGAATGGGTATATCACATTAATACAGAATTTTCTCTATAGAGTCTTTAATGTTACGTTTTTAGGTTTCGCCTATTATCATTCGCTTGCTAATGTAATAGGCGAAAATTCAAGGGCTCAATCGACTCGTCAAACCACTGCGGTTTTTTCACAGTGCATGTGAGTCACCTGACCACCAAAGCGGGTCACGTGACCACACAAGCACGCGCATCTCTCCCTAATCCGCCTGCCTCCCCTCGCTCGCATTCCTGCCCCCCCACCAGGCTCTCCCGCCCCCATCCGGCTTCCCTCCGGCCATTTGCCAGCATATCAACACTGTTTTCGCTTTGCGATTCACTGCATCGTGTTCTCGCTTGAGATTCTGTTTCTGTCCTGTGTCTCTTCCATTTGCTCTCCCGCTTTTTTTTTTCACTCTTTCTTTCTCTCTCTACTCTCAGCGCGACTGTCTAGCTCGATCTGTTTCTCGATCTTATTCTTCCCTTGTCGCAATGTGTCTTTCTCTCTACTTCTCTCTCTCTCTATTTTCCCACCACTGTCCTTCCTCTCTCTGTCTCTAATTGTCTTTCGTGTTCTCTTCCTCCCTCTCTTCCTCTTTATCGCTCCCTCTCTTTCTCTGTCTGGCTCTCTCTATAATCTATCTTCCCCACTCTTTTTCTCTCTTGATTACACTATTTCTCTTGGCCTCAAATCGTGTGGAACTATGATTCATTCGCTGTCTTTCACTGTTCTTGCTCTGGACAGTTATGCACAATATGTGCGCGTGCGTGATATCATTTCAAACGTGTGTTTAAACAAGCACTGGCGTTGCCAATAGGTTTCGCATTTGGAAAGTTGGAGCTATTGGTTTTGTAAATTACATTTTATATTTATATATCGTTATTGGCATTGTCAATAACAATATATAAATATAAAATGTCATTTACAAAACCAATAGCTCCAACTTTCCAAATGCGAAACCTATTGGCAACGCCAGTGCTTGTTTTTCTTTGAGTGGATTAATTTTTTTCTATATTTTGGAAACAATAAGAAAGCTTGATGTAATTTTTCTTTCAAGATCAAATCAATATTATTTTGATATGTTGTTGCGGGGCCACTAAAAGGAGTGGGGCCCATAGGCCGAAGCCTATTTTGCCTATTTGGTACTCTGTCTAGTAACCACCTGAGCTAAACAGCAGGCCGTGCCACTTCCTTGTTGTGATTTTAAAGAGACTTTTAGTAATGACAGGAGACATTGCAGCCATTCTGCTCTCATCAGAGTGGCCTTCAAAGATCACCAGTGGTACTTCAAGCCTTTTCCGTTGAATTGAGCAAACCTCTATTTAGAACCTGAAACGCTGCACCCTCTATCCACTCTACAGAAGTGTCATCTACTAAGGATCTGCGATATAGCATCCTTTTGCAGCTGGCAGCATAACGAAGAAGGAACACATAAGAATAAAACACTGTTGGATATGGATGGGTGCTTTGTCATCAGCATAAACACTAAGCAATTTACATGTGATCATTGCTTATTGTAATATTTTAACGTGGCATTTTTGTTGATATGTTGATTGATTTTGCAAATATAATACATATCATCTGAGGGTTAGTGAATGATAGTGAAAATGACACACACAAATGATTTACGATTAAAGGTGCAAATCTGCTAGATCGTTAATGAGTTCTGGTTCAAATGTGTAGATGCAACCAAGTCTGCTTCGTAATGGTGCAAATCTGAATTTAGTGGCAATCTGAAGATGTACAAAGGATTGCTGAGTGATGGGGCAAATTTCAACTTGCACTAATGATTACTTATCAATGAGGAAAATTTGGACATACACAATGGCAATCTGGCAATTCTTGATAGATGTTGGGCACTCTTGGCTTGATGATGCCCACCACACTATAATACTTGCACTGGCAAAATAGCAGTGATTCTTGATATATCGTAGGCACACTTTGAACAATTGTGCCAATCCGTGGAGTAATGTATGCACTGACATGATGCCAGCATTATTATATATATTGTGGGCTTGGTTAATACTCTTGTGCCCAGTCCTGATGTAGCGCTCGCATTGACAATGTTGGTAATTTGGTAATTTGTATCATATTTACAACACTGTTACCACTGTCTGAGTCCTCAGCCTGAAAGATTGGTGTAAGCGGTCTTCATCCACCCAAGCAGTCTCTCATCAATTAATTTGTGCACTTACAATATCATATAGCAACTAACGAATTTCCACTTCTGAACTCACTCCCCTTATACATATCCACGCTCTCCATTATGTACCAAATTCATTCATGCATTCACTCATCAATGCACCCAGCCATTGATTCATTATTATATTCACCTATCCACGCAACCTTGTGAATCATTGAAAGATCCCTTCCTCTTATAAAGTAGTCAGATCTAATGACTTTGCTAGCACCAGTTTTGCCTTCTTTTGAAGGAAGCCTTTCATTTTATTGACCAACTGGCATAGTGGTGAGAGAACGCACTCACCGAACACTCCACAATTGCATGTTGGTGGATTATGGAGCTCTCGGCTACCCTAAGAGACCTGTGTGCCCTCAGCTGTATGTATAATACACCTGAGGATGCTGACCCCTAAAGACAGGTGTATGTCCTCAGGCTCATTGTCAACATTTGGCGGATTTCAATGGTGTCAGATGGTTCTCACAATAAGACATGAAAGCAGGAAATCACCAGGAGGAATTGAACCGAGCAACAAGACACATCACAAACCTTTCTATCAATTTGGGATTAAGAAGTTAATTTTCAGTGTGCGCTAGAGTTCTAGAATACCATTTGAGAACGGCTAGTTGATCTTTCCAGTTTGATCAATTAGGATATTTCTGACATACATCCTAAATGTACTGGGACGCCGAGAGAAAACTGAGGATCACTTTTCAGGGGTTCCAAAATACCAGTCTGACACTACACAATGAAAACTGTAAGTTCCTAAAACATCAACTTGAATTACTTTGCTAAGTGTTCTTAAGTTATAAAATTATACAGTAGACCCCAGGAACTTGCTGGCGGCAGGTTTTCCAAGGATGGTATTGAGGTCGAATCATCCTGAACTTGTCCAAATCAACCTCTACAAGACCCACCCATGCAAAGCAACAACTGGCTTCTTGACAGAACATTAAGAAATAGTTTTTATGCAGCGAGAGATGCTCTCCTCGGGAAACATCCTTTACAACGCAACTTTTACTCCGCACTACCATTGCGACGCAACTATTACAACGCAGGTCATTACAACGACTTGTGCTGGAGGGCACTCTAGGATAGGGAATAGTTTAACTACTATCCAACACCTTCCCTACTATCCACGGGGATTGGAGTTGGAATAGTAAATTAAACTATTCCACTATCCAGCACCCCCCAACGCAAGTCGTTGTAACGACTTGCATTGTAAAAGTTGCGTCGTAATGGCATGCGGAGTGAAAGCATGCGTTGTGATGACATACATCCGCTCTCCTCTCTGACACACCATATCAATCTTTTAATCAACACACAACTGGTGAACTCCTGGTGGGGGATGTATGACATTACAACGCATGCTTTTACATCGCATGCCTTTACAACGCTGTTTTTACAACGCATGCCTTTACAACGCATAGTGCTTTGGGGCGCTGGGTAGTGAATAGTTTAATTTACTATTCCAACTCCAGTCCCCGTGGATAGTAGGGAAGGTGTTGGATAGTAAATTAAACCTATTCCCTATCCTAGAGCGCCCCCCAGCGCAATGCGTTGTAATGGTTTGCGTTGTAAAAGTTGCGTCGTAAAGGCACTGCGTGGTAAAAGTTGCGTTGTAAAGGATGTTTCCCCCTGGTGGGTGTCGGTCTGTTTGTGCCTGGAGCAGTGCTGCTTCAGGCTTATTGGACCAGTTAGGTGGCTAATATACATCTGCCAGATGAGCACTGACTGAGTGAAAATCCACTCTTATATGTTCGAGTGTCCTAGTTGTTGGCCAACTACTGAAATACACTAGTGCCGCTATTCTAGGGGTCAATACAACACACGCAGAGAACAGAGACTGGTTCCTTTAATTATATGATCTTCACTTCTGAGTAAAGGTCTTATTTCAGAGTAAATCTGCTCAGTGTTTGATCTGTGGAAACAAGCAAAGTTTAGTATGGAAACTAAAATGGAAAAACATTTTCTCACTGCCTGCTTATCTTTTTTCTCCATACACACATCTGCAAATAATTGCCATACTAAATCTTAGCTGGTTATACCAAGTGGATGCCAAATTTGATGCAAATCTGTCCACAGGGTTAAAAGGACACTCTACAAACTCTGCTACAGACTTCACTCCTGTGGGTGCATAGGAACTGCCGCCCAGAAGTACATCAGCCCATTTGCTTCAGCCGGGGTTCCGTTTTACCGCTCGCCGGACCCGCTTCGCGGCTCCCGCTTCGCGGCACCGAGGCGTGAGGAGGAGGAACCGCTCTTTGGCCATCAAGCGTGAGGGGCGAGGACTTGCCTTGCAGCGGGGCTGCGAGTGTGTTACAGGGACTCCAAATCCCAGGAGTCCCTGCGTGACCTGTTTCCACACCTGGTCCACTCTCCCTGCTGCTTGCCACGCCCCCCAGTATCAGCGTTGTTAGGACCGGAGTAGTTGGTGCCTAACGCGGGACACTCTACAAACTCTGCTACAGACTTCACTCCTGTGGGTGCATAGGAACTGCCGCCCAGAAGTACATCAGCCCATTTGCTTCAGCCGGCGTTCCGTTTTACCGCTCGCCGGACCCGCTTCGCGGGTCCCGCTTCGCGGCACCGAGGCGTGAGGAGGAGGAACCGCTCTTTGGCCATCAAGCGTGAGGGTCGAGGACTTGCCTTGCAGCGGGGCTGCGAGTGTGTTACAGGGACTCCAAATCCCAGGAGTCCCTGCGTGACCTGTTTCCACACCTGGTCCACTCTCCCTGCTGCTTGCCACGCCCCCTAGAACCTACATCAACGTATATAACAGGATTAGCACTCCGCTGCACGGGAGCGCGCGGGAGCGACCCGGGAGAAGCCCTGGACAAGGGCGGGACCGTCTGTGGCCGTCAGTGGCCGAAGGTGGCTGGGCTGGGCCACCCCTCTGACTACCACTGTTTTTATGTTTTTATCTTTTTGCACGGGTCCGCTGTCCTCATCATCTTGATCTATTTCTGTTAGTAAGCCATGATAAATTATTATTAACTGTTTTTAGTGCGTTTAACCTGGCTCTCACTTGTATTACTCCTTCATTGTTTGGCTTTTTTAATTATCCCATTTTTAACTAAGGATGTCTAGTCCTGTTTTAAATTCCCTTCCTAATTGTGTAGGCGTATCTATACTTGGCCCACTCGATAAATACTTTGCTAGAGCCACTAAAGATATTGATAGGGAGATAGCCCTAGCAGAGAGGCGGGCCGAGCGCCGCCTCTCTATTGAGCTTCTTAAGAAACAGGTACCTCTTAATCCCGAGAAGGTTGCTATGAGCATATCAGTACATGACACTACGTACCCCGATACTGATGCGGAATTGTTTAATACAGAAAACATTCCATTAATTTTTCAAGATATCCCGCCACTACTAGAAGATTTGGAAGTAATCGTGGACGGTAACAGTAATGTATCCACAGCTGCATCCAATAACCTCATAGATCTTAATACCCCTTTATCTTCAGACTCAGACCCCCACCCTATTAGCAACATTTCACCTTCAGTCCCGAAGACCCAAACTGAGGTAGTCATGTTGCTGGATTCTCAACCTACTACTAAAATTAGCAGAGCACGTGACAATCCGTCAAGTAAAGGGAATAGAGGGGCAGTACGCTCCCCAGTAAGGAAAAGAAGGAGGAAGGGAGGGCTAAAATATGGGGCTGGAAACCCATGGAAGGCTCCGCACGTAGCAGAATCCAAACAAATTCCACCAAATGTAGTGGGGAAGGGGGAAAAAACAGGGCAATCTACCTCAGATTGTAAATCTTTTTCTAACGAAGGGCTTTTGGAGGCAGTTGAAAGTCTTTTAAAGGCTTTCATTCTTCCACTTACTGAGAGGCTTAAAATGCTAGGTGACAAATTGGATCGACTTCTGTCGGAGTCTACTCCGTCAGAGAACTCCATTCTAACTATTCCAACTATCCCAACTGAAACCCGACCTATAACTAAACAACCTACTAATAACCAACGTAGGCAATACACACCTATTCTAAGACCTAATAATATGCCTGCTGATATAAATTCCACCAAATCAGTAGGCACATTAGACACTACAGTTACAAAGGTCATAAGCAGAGAAAAGACTCAATCAGCGGTATTAAAACCTGTCCACACCAGCAGTTTACCCCCCACTAAGACAAGTTATACGTCCAGAGAAAAACTTAACTCCAAAAACATAGTAGACCTGCCCCCGGAGTCGTCCAATTTTGTTATTATCCTAACAGGTGTCCCTGCCATACCAGAGGGAAACGTGGAATCAAACATTAGTTTGAAAAACAAAGTTATCCACTGGTTACGCATAAATAGACCGTTACCTTTACACCTGAATGGAGATATTGTCTCAGTGAGAAGGTGCTATTGGGTGGGCTTACGCCCAAAAGATATAGAAGGCGATTTGATCATTGTAAATTTTAGGGACCATAGGGTGGTCACTTATATTAGTGACTGGTTCCCGGGTAGAAGTAATGGAGGAGTATCATCCCGAAACTTGACTTACTTTTACCCAGAAACTATGATGTTGCCCCCCTATAAACCTCTAAGGGGGCACGGTTTTGACGTCCCTTACCACTCGAAACAAATCTTGAATTCTGTCATCCCTACCTATTATAATAGAAATGCTATTCCTTTTTTCTCGCCCAATTATCCAAATAGGTACCCAATCACAACTGATAACAACTATCCTCCCACAGACCCAAAGGAATATTGGAACATTCCCTTTTGTAATATGTTTCATCCCTTAACTGGCATGGACGCAAACGAATGACTGAATCCAACTGCCTCACAAGAGAGACCTGTCCGTGAATACTTGTCAATACCTTCTTTTCCAGTCGAGAAGGGTATGTCTGTACCCGTGATTCACTATGAACTTAATCAGGGGGATGTTTTGCAGAAAAGACAGCATGAAGTAGTGGGTTTTCGGGCGAGTAATATAAGTCGAACCCTTGATGAGCAAAATACTAAACCGGCAGCCCATAGTGGAAATAAGGATGATGTTACTCACGTGAATATGGGATCTGCAGGCAAAGTAAATCTTAACTCTGTTTTAAACCGGCAGAGTAGAGAAAACCCCAATAACATTAGAAGTATAAACTCCCCCTATGCCGATGTAGCAAATAATGTTATAGAAACAATAGTGGGTGAGAGTGATATAGTTCACCTTAATGGAAAATCATCACGGGGTAAAGAGGGTAACCGGGCAGAGGACAGCTGTTTTCGTTTGATTTCCTGGAATAAAGCTGGCCTTTGGCGGAGGCTAGAGGATCCTGCCTGGTTAAAATTCATCGAATCCTTTGACATTGTCTGCCTTCAGGAGACATGGAGTATTATGGACCACAGCCTGGACGGTTACCAAATGTTTAATGTTTTTGCTGAGTCTTCACAAGCAGGGAGAGCTAAAGGTGGGCTTGTGGCAGCTATCTCTGTAAAGTATAATCTAATACATGTGGTTCGAGTGGTGGAATCTCCTTGGTACCAATTACTTATGATCAAGGACTTATTTCCAGCAACCCTTTTTCTTATAAATTGGTATTATAATATATTTGATCCCCATGCAACCTCAGTTATTGAAAAATTACAGGAGGAAATTGTTAAGGTTACAAACAGGGTTTTCCCTCTTTTTATTATATGGTTAGGCGATTTTAATTGTGTGTTGTGTAAATTTAGTGGGTCTAGAGTGTGTGGATTGGTGGATTCAAGTGACCAGCCTATGGCTCATTTTACCCATTCGAAACAGGGGGATGCTTTGAATAGTATTGTTATGAATAATGATTTATGTATCCTGGATATGCCTAGCCTTTCCGGCTCATTGAGTATACCCACCTTCCAGGGTGCAGGGGGCCGAGTGAGTACAATTGACTTTGCTATGGTTTCTATGGGTTTTGCCCATCTTCTAAAGGACATTAAGATTGAGGCGAATCCCGCCAGCGACCACAACCCCCTAATCTTGAGTTTTAACCCTGTCTTTGAGAAAACCCAGATCGCGGAACAACCGATAAAATATAGTCAAAATCAGGGGATCACCTTAAGGTGGGACAAGGTAGATGTGAGGCAATTGGAGGTGGACATCTTCAAGAAAAACAAGGCTGGGATAGAAATTTGTTTGACGCCTATGTCCGATCCAGACTTTATAATCAAGAATTTTTAATCACTACTAGGAAACGTGGCTTCACACCTTGTAAAAACAGGGGGGAGGAAACAAGATAGGGGACCCAAATGGTTTGACGAAGAATGTTCTGCTGCTCAAACAACTTTAACAAAGGCTTTACGCCAAGTACCACGTGATAGAGATTTGGTCAGATCAGCTAGGAAAAGGTATAGAGACGCAATCAGTAGACGGAAAACTGAGTTAAGGATCAAGGCATGGGAAGATCTGGAAAAAGCGGCCGAACTGAGGGACACTAGGCTTTTTTGGGAGGTAATAAACCGACCATTTTTAAAAACTGGAGAAAAGGGTACCATGCAAGCGCACATACCAGAAAACTCCTGGGTAGCTCACTATAGTAAAATCTTTAATCCAAATGAGGTATTGCTAACTATTACTGTGGGAGTTGGCGACTTCAATATGGAGTCAGCAAAATTATTTAGTGCCTCATTAACGCTCCCAGAGGTAAAGATCGCCCTGAGTAAGGGTACTGCATTAAAGGCCCCAGGGCCAGATGCAGTACCCTTGGATCTCTTTAAACATAACTTAGAGGTCTGGTCACCACTACTGTTAAATGTATTTAAGGCAATAGTGGTGGGGTCTATTCCAATCTCCTGGAAAGAGGCTGTTGTGGTACCTATTTTCAAAAAGGGTGACAAGTCTGACCCGTGCTGCTACAGGCCAATATCACTAATAGATGCGTCCTGGAAACTAATGGGCAGAGTGATATTGGCATGCCTCGAAACATGGGCGGAGTCAGTAGGTATTATTGTGGACTCCCAATATGGGTTTAGAAGAGGTAAAGGAACCACCGAGCAGTGTCTCAATTTGGCACTAATTCTGGGCAAGTACATGGGTGCCAAGAATAGTTCCATCCACTTGGCATTCATGGACTTGTCCAGTGCTTATGACACTGTATGCAGGGGTAAGCTGTGGCGGATGATGGAGTCCATGGGGTTTGAGGAACCATTGGTTACCTTGCTTCGCAGGCTCCATGCCGCCACAACAGTGAGAATTAGATATGGCGCTGGTGGGGAGCAGACTAGACCCATATTATCCACTGAAGGTGTCCGCCAGGGATGCATTTTAGCTCCCTTTTTATTTTTGGTTTATACCAATGGATTAGAAAGTTTTTTGTTGGAATCTGGCGCTGACTTTCCACAGGCTAATGGTAAAAGGATACCAATGTTGTCATACGCAGACAACACTGTTTTAATGACCCTTACTCCCAATAGCATGCAGATCTGTCTGAATGCTTTTGATATATTTATGGAAAGCTTAGAACTTAGGGTCAACTTCACTAAATCCTTTGCCATGACTTGCGGCCCGAAAAGTGTAAAAACCCGCAGGTACATGGTGAAGGACTCAATTATAGTGAAAGTTGACAACTTTAATTACCTGGGTAACTTATTTAACAAGAAATTGAATTGGGACCCTTTGATATCAGCTCGGGTCCAAAAGGTTACACAATTAATTGAAGCCCTTTTTCGTTTTGCCAGTAAACTAGGTCAAAGGCAAATAGCAGAAATAATATCTCTATATAAAGCCAAGTGTGTCTCCGTTGCAACTTTCGGCGCTGGAGTCTGGGGGTCACAAAACAGTGAAAAGTAACAGGTTATGGAGAACAAATTTATAAAGCGTCTCCTATCTGTCCCATCAGGTACGTCGAATAGTTTTTGTCATGGGGAGGTGGGTATGGAGTTTGTAAGTGACATTATACATGTAGCGCCACTATTGTTATGGTCTAAAGTTTGGCAATCGGAAGAACTGAAATTGACAAAGGATATTTTACAAGATTGCCTTAAACTTGACCACTCTATGGAGATTCCATGGCTTCTATATGTTAGGGATACCTTTTACAAGATTGGGTTAGGTAATATGTTTGAAAACCCTGAAATGATTGGCAAGGATTCTAAGTTAACTATCAAAAATGCCTACTGTTATAATTTGGGTACCTTAAGGAACAGTGAGCATGCACTGTATGTTAGGGGCAAATTACAGCGGCCCTTTTACTTATCGTATATCATCCATACGCAATGGCGTTTTTATTTGACAAGGTTTCACCTTAGTACATTACACTTCCTTTTTGCCTTTCCAAAGCAAGGGGGGTGGTGTGAGAGTCTACCTGCTTTCCCCTGTAATGATAGGGTTTCGCAAAGTACTTTGCACCTTATCCTGTTCTGTGCTTTGCATAAGGTCCCAAGAAACACATTCATCAGACCTGTTTTATTATCTTTTGGATCATGCTATTACAAAGAGGGCTATGAACATTTATTGTCCTTGTCAACTCCAAGTATTTGTAATGCTCTACTTAGTTTTTTTAGATCGGCCTTTGCTATTAGAAATCGATATTGAAATAGGTTATTGGTGGAAATTTCCATAAATGTTTCTCCTGTTGGCCTGTTAATGAAATCCACTTAGCACTTTATGTCCTGTCCATATATATGATCAAGGTTACTTTTTAATGTACTGTAAAGCCTAAATATGTAAATATGTATCGTGGACTTCTATGACAAAATATGTACTTTTATATTGGTGTATACTTTTATGACTCCTTTTTGGAATCGAAATAAAGTTATTTGAGTGAGTGGGTTAAAAGTTACAGTTAAAACAAAAAATGCTTTTTCAAAGAAAAGTGTGGATGAGCCACAACTACACGTTAGGAAGGCCAAGAAAAACAGAGGGCCCCAAAACATGTTTTCCCTATTCATTTTTCCATAGGAAAATTGACCAACAATACCGTAAAAACGATTGAACAAATTTGGCAGAAAGCATGTTTTTTGTGATATTGTGAAAATCTGTTTATTATTTTGGGAGAAATGACTCCTAAAAAAGTATAGATTATTCATGCTGTGTAGAATCCACAGAGCTACCAGATGACATCTGATTGGCTGCCACCACATCAACAAAGATGTGGCAGAAGCCATTTGAGAAATCGGGTAATCAGTATTTTGTCCTGTAAAAAAGTTCCAAAAAACATATAGGTAGCAGGTTGGGGAACTCACGTCCCCACTAGTCCTGGTGGTGGGGGTCCCAGAAAGGACTCCGCCTGGGTCAAGATGCTGATCTGTGCCGTGTATCAGTGGAGGATCTGTGGATCCAAGGCTCTGATAAAAGAAAAGCAGGCCTGCACATTTTCGTCCCCCCGAGGGGTTGGCAGATGTATTTTAAAAGAGGTAGGGGTCATTCAGTCCCCCTCGTTGCCTCGTTGAGCATTTTGCAGGCCCTAGTAACCTAATCCCCCAGGGCCACATTACATCAAATGGGAAAGAGGTGTGCAGCACAGTTCACGGAGCCTTAATTAGGCCCCAAGGTCCCCATCATCTCAATAGTGAGAGGAGACATGCAAGCCCCCTTTCTTAGCCTCTTAGAGGCCCCAGGGACCCCATCCCATGGTGATTTTAATTTTGGGGAATTAGTTCAAATAACTAGAACTCGTGCACTAAAGTAACTACAACTCTCGCCCTAGCCATGCTCTTCTAATTACATATTACATCACTCATGACACGTTCTATTACATCATTACGAACATGACTGGAGCATCTGAAATGACATGTTTGATGAGGACACTGTGCATAGCGGGAGGCTGGAGTTATAGTTACTTGAGATAACTATATCTGGTGAATTTCAGTGGTGGTCTTAGTTTAAAATGGCATGGTTTAACTGATATTTTCACCTAATTATAAAATCCCTTTAATCTTTGCATATTTATTTAATTTCTAAAATTCGAAAGGTTTTTTCTAACGCATAGTAACATTATTACCAATTTGTAACTATAACATTACTTTAACCTTTGGATGTTTCAGGCTCGGGTATGGGGTCACACAGCCGCCCTCACATTTGTCTTGATTTCGGGCCCAGGGGTATCCCTACCCTGTCCCCTTATATTCTTCCCTTTTTTAAATAAATCTTCATGACAGGAATCTAAGCCTCCTCCCTCCGCTCCTCCCCTCCCCCGAATCCTTTATTGGCTGCCAGCAATATTTTTGTCATGTTGCTGGCAGCCAATCAGAGCACTTGCTCCTGTGGGAGTCTGACTCCCACGGGAGCGAATTGGTCCAAGGGTAAAAAAAGTTCCCTGGGAAAACCAGAAGGCTCTATTTTCTAAAATTGGGTTTGACAGACTCTCGCAGGTGTCCCTTGGACTCAACCGTCTAGATATACAAATATTTTTTACCTTCAATTTTCAAAAACTACTGAATGGATTCACACCAGATCACAAAGTGCACAAACTGTAGAGCAAGATCTAGCTATCTGCCAAATTTGGTGTAATTACGTTCAACCGTTTTTGTGGTAGCGCTGCTCAAGGAAGTCTATGGAAAATGCTTTGGAAAATTTGCTTTTGAGACCCCCCTCTTTTTTCTTGGCTCCCACTTGAGAGATTACCCCAAAACTTTCTAAGAAGGTGCTGAGGTGTATGAACTTTTTCTTGTAAAGTTTTGTAAAGAGTCATCAAACTGCCCCAATATTCTTAGCAAACCAACAAGCACTCGGTCTATGGAAAAGTGGACCTGACTATAGCTTTCCAATAGCAGCCACTACTGGAATGGATAGAGCGATATATATATATATCTATCATTTGGGATTTTCAGTCAATTTCTAAGATGTTATTAGTATACATAACTATGCCTACCCTCCAGCAAGACCTGGCCATCACAATTTAAGGTGGCTTGACTTTAAATGAGGCAGACCTACTGCCTTTGTCAAAAGTTAGCAACATCAATATATAAAAGGAAGACCTATTAGCTTTTATCAGGTTGGCACCACATCAACATATATAAAGGAAGCCAAATGGTTTTGTCAAAAGGTCTTCACAGACAAAGGGGGAAAAAAAGGATCAACGAGGTCCGCCCCTCTGCCAAAAAATAACTGAAAAATAGAAAGCCTAATTGTTTAAAAAGGGGACTAACCCTCCTCTAGGAAAGAAAACAATAGGTTTTCTTCTAAAACCCTCACCCAAGTGGTCATCACATTAAGAAATCAGCCATATGTCATAATTTACCAATAACTTTATGCGTGTCCAATACATTCATCATTAATACACACATTGACATGATCCTCAATAATAATTGTCATTAAAAAAGGCATTTTACTCAAAATAACTATAAACATTTGTGGGTTTTCTTCACACTCCTCAGGCCACGCTATACAGCCATAGGACCAACCACAAGAGGTCCTCACACTCTAGCTGAAGAGCATAAAATCCAGCTTGGAGTGCTTTATAGAAGATGGAAAGTTCTCCTGAGATCTTGTATTCAATGACACAGGAGACTTACTGCGATTTGTTTTTTTAAATGTTCCAGGGAGAGGGGGCTGCTACTCTCCCTGCAATCTCACACAGCGTTTATTTAAATAGTTGGTGGTGCCCATCCCTATTTGGGTCACCGCCATAAAGAAATACATTTAAAAACAAAGTCCTTGCAGCACATTATGAGGTGCTCTTCAAAGGATGAGTGGATATTTTATGAACAGCTACGCTGCTATCTTTCTGTCCAGTGTAGTGCCACACATGTTTGTTTCCTTATTAGGTCACCCCTATGCAGCGCGCATGCTCTGATAGGAAAAAGACCTTTAGAAATCGATTCAGTTTTGGCAATGCGTGCACGTTTGGCGACTCCCTTGAGGGAGCGAGCTTTCAAGCCATCTGTTTGTAATTAACAGATGGTTCCTGCTCGCTCCCGCAAGGGAAACAGGTGCAGTCCCCCTCCTCTCTCCCCTTCCCCTGCTGCCTCTCGTCAAACTTTTTTTTTATTTTTTACTTTGAGCGCGAGGCGCACACGCTTGTTTGTATGCTCCCCACAGTTTGGGCACAGATTACACTTGGGTAATGATGTAAATTGAATTCATGACCTATCGGTCTGCTAGGACCGATTCTTGCACACTGTTTAATGTTTTAAAATCACATTCCAGTTGTTTTGTTCTTTTGGATTCTGTGTTAGTCATCTTTTGAGAAATCGAGTTTATCCCTTTTTTGATATTTGTTAGGATTTCTAAAATACCGGATTTCAAACTGATGTAGATATTGTGATGGTCGGCATCCTGTTATGTATTTAATCGAGGGTGCCAAAGGCTTTTCGTATTACGGCTTGCCTGGGATGAATGCCCACAATCTCTCTTATACTCATCCAGTGCCGATATGGCGTATTCCATCTCCTGGCTTTTTGTACGATATATGGTGACGGATGCACAACGTGATTACGTGGTCACGTTTTGTTGCGTTAAAAATACTGAGCGCGGCTTGCTTTGTGGCTATCGGAGCCATGACCCACGCTGGAAGACACTCTGGTCCTAGTGAACTGATATGTGGTTGGGGGGAGTAGTCATACATACTTTGTGTACTGATGGAGCATCTTTGCACAATAAGATATACCTTTAATTACATATGGGGTGTAACCATCAGCAGTTTGAGTTTTCGATCTGCTTGTTTTATGTTTGTTTACCTGGTTTGTGTAATGAGCCAGTCTATCCGTGCTCAGGGTGGTCCACTGATGCAGGTCTTATATTTATTCATATTATTGCTGACTTATGTCACCAATTGTAGTGTGTATATTTGTGATGGCTTACCATATTTGTGTTATGCTGTTGAGTGACCTCAATATTTTTTTATTACATTTTCTTGGGTTTTGACTGACCCAACTACATTATGAATAGTCTGTTGCCCTTTTTGGAAACATATGCTGACTTATGATGTACGGGAAATGGAGCTTCGTCATGTCTGGGGAGCATGAGACATACATGTCAAACACTTATTTCACTCTGGGAAACATATGCTGACCAATGATAAATGCAGCTTGGGTTTCGTCATGTCTGGGGTGCATGAGACACACAGGTCAACCCCTTATTTTATTCTGGATTTCAGACCTCATTCTACGTTATTTGTTGCTTGACCCCGTGATGATAACTATCTTATCATTTTATTTTTATCTTGTATGGTGCGATATGAGTTGCTACCTATGGGCCTTAAACAATTCATTGTCTTAGGGTCAAACATGACAGGGATGTACAAAAGGATGTGCTGTTTAAGTTAATAACACCCTTTGAATTTGGCTTAAGTATTCTTTTATATTCCTTTTTCAGGTACACTAGCTGGGGTGGTTATTCACCTTCATAATGTGCCTGTTCCAATAGAATTTGCACACTTGATGATCCAGTTTTGGCTATCATACAATTTGTTCTTCATTCTTGCTCGTATCTGGGCGTAGGATTTTACCAACTTACCCTCATATCACGTCTTGGATTAATACTCCACGGCATGGACCAAGTAGGCTTTATTATTATACACCCCATATATTCTTTATATGATACATTAATTAATATTTTGTGCAACTTATCGTGTGGGATTTGGCCTCTTGCTTCCACTCTTACAGATGCTTGATTACTGTTCAAGAGAAATCTTAATATTAGGCTACAACCCATTGCTTTGGTTGTCACCTCCGATTGATAGTGGTCCACCACTACCATGTCCACCACCACCACATCCACCACCACGTCCACTATGACTACGTCCACCACCATATCCACCACCACGTCCACCACCACATCCACCACATCCACCACCACCACTTCTACCACCATCATGTCCACCACCACCACTTCCATTACCTCCACGTTCACCACCACCAAGTCCACCACCACCACCAAGTCCACCACCATATCCACCACCACCACGTCCACCACATCAACCACCACCACATCCACCACCACCACATCCACCACCACCACCACATCTACTGCAACATCCACCACCATCACATCCACCACCACCATGTCCACCATCACATCCACCACCATGTCCACCACCACCACCACCTCCTCCACCACCCCCATGTCCACCACCACATCCACCACCACCATGTCCACCACCATCACCACGTATGCCATGTTCACCACCACCACATCCACCACCATATCCACCACCACAACCACATCCACCACGTCCACCACCACCATGTCCACCACCACCAACGTCCACCACCACCACCACATCCACCACCATCACGTCAACCACCACGTCCACCACCACGTCCACCACCACAATGTCCACCACCACGCCCACCACTACTTCCACCACCATCAAAACCACGTCCACCATCACCACCACGTCCACCACCACCACTACATCCACCACCATGTCCACCACATCTACCACACCACCATGTCCACCACCATGTCCACCACCATCATGTCCACCATGTACACCACCACCATGTCCACCACCACCATGTTCCCCACGTCCACCACCACCACCAGATCCACCACCACCACGTCCTCCACCACCACGTCCGCCACCACTTCCACCACCACCCCACCACAACCACCACCACCGCCTGTGACAGGTAAAGTGTCACTAGAGGGCAGGGGTAATAGGAGTGTCAACCCCGGCTGTAAATGGGACATTTAAGGATGCATTGGGTGTGAGAAGATGGGAATAGGGGCTAGCAGTATTACACCAGACCCAAGATACATTTTAAAGAGGCACAGTGTCACAGGGGCTCCTGTAAAAGCACTCGCAGCATCTCCACCTCACAGTGGCATACCTGCATGAGCTACTCACTCAAAAAAGCATTGGCATAGCCAAAAGGTCTCGTCTTTGGGACCTTATAAGTATTTAGCCATGCGACACTTGATGTTGTTGCACCAAAGATATTGTGCTGGATAACTAAACACTAATAAGGTCCCAAAAGCAAGACCTATTGGCAATGCCAATGCTTGTTTTTATTTAGTAGAGGGTCCAGTCCCACCAGGAGCACCCACACCTGATAGTATTGTTGGGCCCATGGGTGGAGGCCCATGGCCTCTGCTGCACCCCAGCCAGCCTCCAACCTGGCGTGCTGGCGTGGAAGATGACCACACTGTTTTGTGTTTTTACGTGGCTACCCTGGCCCCAACCAGGGCACCGACAACTCAACATCTAATTTGGGGCTGGAGGGCAATATCTAAGGCCCCAGTCAGCTCACCTGGGTCCTCAGCCAGGACCCATCCTCAGTGCCGGAAGGAGCTGGCCACAGTGTAAATGCTCTGGCCCAACAGGAACAACCTAACTTTCGGTTCCCTCAGCAGCAGCAGCGCAGTGTTCCCTACCTGCACTCTTGTGACTAGGAAAGCAGGATTATTTTCCTGCCTAGCAGGAACAGTTCTACTTCCACCAAGGCGAGAGCAAGCCAGTATTTAATGTCCCAGGTGATGGGGTCCCCCGAAGTGCTTTGTTGGGGTGATAGGCTCAAACTGCCTTTCAAATAACCTTCCAACCTAGGCTCCCCTTCTCTCTTATACAAGCAGTTCAGAAATCTGGGGAGTAGATTCGATTCAGACCTCAGCTTGACTACACAAATCAAAGCAGGTGTCATGGAAAGTGATTTCCAATCCTCCCTACTGCAGAAAACTCTTCCTTTCATCAAACTGACCACTCTACCGAGCTTACACTGCCACTAGTCTTGGCCCAATGAGACTAATATGCGGTTGTATACAATGGGCTCCCTAAACAATTCATTGGCAGGCTGTAAAGAGTGCAAAATCGAGAAGCCAGAAGGTGCCAGGGACTTTGGAAATGGGGACACATTAAGCCTGCTCTCATGGTTCCTCACCAGCTCAGGTTGACTTAAGGATCACGTTAAAAGCATTGTGCAGAAGGTGTATTGTTCTTGGATACCTTAAGATCTTTAGCTCATCTGACCCAACTATGCTCTTTCAGGAGTTAAAGGAATGGTGAAAGATTATTGTTGGACAGGGACCGAAATTTTGGAACAAGCTTAGTCCTCCATTCCTAGGAGAAACTTTTTAGATATGGTTAAAGAAACTCATGAAATTTGACCCGTTCAAACAGGCTTTCATTCAAGACTAGCATTATCCTGCCAGTGATCAAAGAATAGCATAACACTGCATCTGACTGGACTAACTAACAGGACATTCTTTATATATTTTTTTTTATTGTTGCAGCACTGTGAAGGGGCATATGTAACAAGCGCTGCTCAAAAAACTCCTACATTATTAAATAGATAAATATATATGAAATTTACAATGAAAAGAAAAGGTTACAGTTAGCAAAAATATTCAGGAAAACAAACATAAATGATCAAAAATAAAATAATAAAAAAGTGTTAGGAATAAGCCACTGGAAAATAGGGAGATGAAGGCGAGGAAAAAAGAAAAACATATTTCCATGAGAAAAAGACAAACAAGAAAAAAAGACTGATGAGATGACAAAAGAGATACAAGACTGGAAAGAAAATGGTATATATTCATCTCTGTATCTTCATGAATAAACATCTGCAGAATCTGGTGAATGAATGACGATGCTCAATTTGAATGGATATCTACCAATGGAATGGTTAGAAGTTCAGAGTGTAGGTGGATTGTTTGACGCCAAATTAAGGTTAACCCTGGCTCTTTCTGCATGTATGTAGTCCTCTGCCACGTGAAATGGTTGGAGGAGTCGTGATATCCTGCTCACCAGCACTCGGTAAGACATCTTCTCAGAAAGAACCAATGATGGATTTCAACTGATGAGTTAGCACTATCACAGGTTCTGCTTCACTCACTGGAGGAAAAGGCTGCTATTGACGAATATTATATGCAAAGGCTGCAGATCATAAATTCAGATAAAGGGAAACCGAAGGAGAGAATCCTTGAAACAATACAGTTCCCATTTAATGCATAGGTTGGTGGAATGCACGCCGAGTAGCATGTCTATCTGGAAGTTGGACTTCAGAAACAAGACTAAATCAGACCTTCCAAAACCTTTGTATACGTCATGTTGAACCTTCCGTTCTAGATGGAATTTGGGATTTCCCCATATTCGTGTACGATATATTAAAATGCCACTTGGAGAAGGAAGTTACCAAAATCCCTCCTTTGATGTGTTTTATCCATGAATGACCAGGACAGCAGGCAGTTGGCAAATGACATGAAGTTGGATTGTTTATACTAAGAGCCCACACACCATGGTTTAACAAAACGCAGGGACTCCCAGGCAATTTTTTGTTAGAGAAATGATAGAGCAATTCACATCAGCCTTCATCTATTAGCTCCTGAGTGACTGACCTTTTTAGTAGACTTTGTGTTGTGTATTTCTCTATCCATGTTTTGCCCACAAAGCCTGTCACTCTCTTTCCAACTCAGTAACTCACATCCTCATTGGTTCATTTATCGTCCTTTAGTTAAAGGGAGCAGGCTAGAAAGGGCCACACAAAACTGTGGGAAGATTATGATTCCATGGAGCACTGCAGCATGGCAATTTCGAAAAGTGAAAACAAAAGCGAAATGACTGCGTCAGTATTAGCGTAATTCTGTTCTCTCTGTTTTAACAGATGAGTGCCCATGTTTCTGATTCCCCACACAACTGGAACCTTGATTCTGGGATTATGTTGGGGCTAAATTTACACTTTCCCTTTACAAAGTTGTTTCAGCACAGAGAGCTTTGCATTTTGGGATTTTTGCGAGCTTTCTGCCATACATAAATCCCCCATATGGTTAACGGTGCAATACTGGCATGCCTTGGCAGAAGCCATAAAAGCAGTCCTAGACTAAGTGAAGATGGTTTTAGTACTGCTTGGAAATACAAATATTTGCGAAAAAAACTAAGAATCCAGAGGTGAGCGAGATAGGGAAAAAACAAATACTTTAAAAAAGAAAGAGAAAATCCAGCCTGTAAAAATTAATCCCTTTAGAAAGGTAAACTCCCCATCTCAACAATGTGGGATCAGTGTGGTGTTGCAGCATTTATTCTTGGTGCTGGCAGGACATTTCTTTAATAACAATAACTGCATTTTAAAATAGTGCTTGCTGCGACAGTTAGGGAGATTCTTAGAGTTGTATAAAACAAGCGCTATTTGTGGCTTCTGTATAGCACTTACTTGACTGTCCACGCTTCAAGCTATATCGATTGTCAACTGTGACATCCTGGCTCCATTTTGTGCATTCTCGTCCACACTACGCAGTGGCCTTGAATTTCGATGCACCTATATTTTTGTTACATAGCCAGCATCTCTGTAGTATTAGGTTGCAACCAAAGTGTACACATTCATGTATTCTGCAAAGACATATCCCATTCACCACAAAATGGTGGATTGCAGAAGATCAAAGACACTCTGGTTTCCCTCCTTTCCTTGTAGCTGCTCCTCTGAGATCCATAGCAGTTTCGGTCCTATCTGGTTTCTAAATGGAATATATATGAAGTCCAGAGAGCTGAATGAAAGAACAAACATTGGTAAAGTCAATAGGTCTGGCCTTGGCAACTGTGCGATGGTTTATTTATTTTATCGTGAGACAGATGTTGGTATGTTAAAAGCATATAAAAACAAAAGAGTGGGCCATCAGCACAGACATGCCAGACAAACACAGTGCAAGACAGCCAATGTATGACGTGGGCTGACCCACTGCCCCATGCTGAATGCCATGGTGAGCAGATTCAAAATGTGAATGACACTTGAACAGACCGATACCCAACCAAAATCCCTTACAGAGTATGTAATTATTTGAAAAACATATATACTGGAAGAATTAGCAGGATGAGGGATAGAGTGTGAGCGATCTAGGCATCCAAGCTGTATTTACCTCATATCTGCCAAGCGGATAACTGATATTCCTCTGCTCTGTGTATTATTGCATTTCGAGTAATAAAGAACTTCTAATCATTAAAGAGAAGCAATAAGCCGAATAATCATTTTATTGCACTGCTAGGTGTTTGTTGAGTTCTGAGCCTATTGTAAACTTCAAACTAACCTTCGAGAAGCTTCTGCTCGTTATTACTGCCACTGAGTGTCAAGTGTTGAAGGGGTTGTACATGATCCAGTTTTGGGAGGGTTATATTGTGAGGAACAGCTGGATTCAGAGGAAAACAAGCCCAGCCCGCATGGTTGTTGCCAGTACCCACTTCCTGCCTTCCCCCGTGGGCGCCTGATCGGGTTCCGTCAACATCCCTGTGGCATTTGGAGCATAGCCTCGTCCTTTCTTTGTAAATTGCCTGGGAGATATACTCATCACTAATTGGTCAACATTATCATTTTTGAGGGTATCACAATTTTTCCATTGGCCCTAGCATTCAGCCAGTGCCCCAGAACTGAATAAAAAGTGGTTCTCCAGAGCCGGTTCCAAGTATTTGTTTTGGACTCAGAAATATATTTACCAGCTCGGTGAAGGCGTCTAAAGAGAACGTGGACACACCTTTGTTACAGATTTCTCAAAGTATTATGGCAGTACACATGCCATCATTATAGGGGGTCCGAATCAAGTCAGTTTTTGGCTTTGGAAGGGTTTTTTGCTACTTCTTTATGTCGGCTCAAACCCACTCAGTTTATCATCCAGAAACCAAGACAAGAGCAAGCCAGTCATATCACACTGAGAACTTTGTAACATCTTGTCCTGCTCCTTTAATCAGAAAGTAAAATCGCCTGGTGGAAAGACGTGAGACTTAGCTTTAGTGTCAGAGAGTTATTAATTCTGGCCTATAGGATAATATTGTTTGATGGACTCCCGTGTTAGTCTGAAGTTCTGTGTCTTACAGTGTAAGTGCTAGAAAATCTTTGGGGTTATTATGCCTACTCATTGTATTATTATTACGGGTGTTGTAAATCCCAATTGGTGTCCCGAGAACAATCCATGCCTATCCCAAAGGGAGCCCTGGTGGGAGCACCAACTGTGTGCCATCTCCTCAGTGGGTCCCAGTTAGTGTATCCATCAGAGGTCACTCAGCATCTGTAAATTGGCTGAGGTGCACAGCTAAAGGTGATCGCTTATTTGCATAAAGCTGGTACCTCTGCCTCCGAAGTTACCAATGCTCCCGGTATCAGTACCTCCTGGATGGAGGTACCGGGTATCTCTATGGAGACCTAGGAACAAGAGCCTCAGTAATCACCAGAAATAGTCAAGAAAATTTGGCACACACTGTGCCTGGCTACACTTCTGGCTTTGTTTACCCTCCAACGCGTTCACCCTGATTGGTCCTATGAGTTGAATGTGCGATGTCAATAAAGATTGAGGGATCATATTTTTGGAAAACAGTTTGCAGTTATGTTCAATACAGCAAAGATCCCCATAGTAACTACAGGTGCAGTCTCGCGACCGAGAGTCCTGCAGGAAAGGCCAAATAGCTAAGCCAAGAATTTTATATGTTCACATTAAGTGATATAGGAGTGAAGTTGGATCCTGGAAGTGTGGTTTCGGTACTCCAACTGACTGAGGCCACCGGTTGACGTAACTATCTTGGCCCCTCTTTCTGCTATGAACACATTTCCCAGGCCATGTCCAGGTTTGCAGTAACCTGGCCCACTGTCATTCCCTGAAAAGGTTTGTCACTTGATTACCTGTACATTCTTCTGTGGTTTAGTATAAGGAATGGGACACTCATAGGTAATGTTCCCTATAATTTGTTTGCTCTGTGTGCGGCAGTGTAAGGTATCTGTGCACTGCACCCAAAGCTGTGTGCGCCAAGAAACCAACCATGCATGCAACACTTACCTGGGATTCTTGTTTAGGGCAATCAGGCATATGCTCATGTGCTTCTTTTTTAGCATTTGTTACACTAAACAGGTTTATAATCCTGCATTGCGTGTTACACCTTCTCTGATGCAAATTTCCCCTGGCATTCATACCGCATGAGTGGTGGAGCTGGGTGAGCTAAGAAATTCATAAGGAAGATTAAGCCAGACCCGATCCTTCAGAAGACCTTTCATGAAATGATACAGCATGTGGCATGCAAAAGATATGACAAATACTTTTTCTAATTAAAAATAGGTTATTTCTCTAACACTTGCATTCAAATTGATTTTTTGTACAATAGATGGTAGCACCGCAAAATGAGGTTCGGCAACTTTGACACCATTAGAAAGGGCACCTAACTGTACCAATACACTGAGGAAGCAGCATCAGGTTGTAACCCCAAGAGCCATTCTTCAGACTGAAACATCACTCCAGAAACCTGAGAGACTGAAATCACACCAAGTTCCTGAGACCATGCCATAATATTAGAGTAGGTGGTGTAACACAAATGTACTTACCCAGCATCAGAATACAGAAAGTGTTTGAACCTGTCTCCCTGACCCTGCATGCATGTGTGGAGGAGTTGAGAAGATGTGTACACACTTTAATGGTGGCCCCTTGGGGAGGCTACAGGCAACACGCGGGTACCATTGCCTGCAGTCCCACTTCAGAGAAAGTCCTAACAGTATTGCACATATACAGCAGTGCTTTAATTTGACTGAAATTGGTGAGGGATTTCTAAAAGGGCCATAGGATGACGCGTAACTAAGCATCCTATCCAATATATATGGCTGAAAACATCTGACTAGAATCCTGTGCTTCACACTGCGGCAAACCTAACCAGTATTTGGCGTGCCTTTGGGAGTGCATTTTACTACATCCAGGCATAAAACACCAATACACCTACGCCTAAAACAAGCCAGACCTATTGGCTGTGCAAATGCTTTTTAGCTGTATCAAATAAAGGAGTAACAATGATTTTATTGTGATAATGTCAACTGAAAATGTCTGCCTGTCACACCAGTTTTCTCTGCAGACATTCACTCTGTAAGATACCCACTTTTTCTCCCCATATCTTTCTGAAATCCTCCATATTCAGAACATCATCTCTCCTCTTTAGCGCTGTCTTTTCACTCTCTTATGCACATAGTTCCTTTCATCTCTTCTACTTCAATATCTTCCCCTACCCACTCACCTGTTTCCAGAACTGCATCTTATTTCTTTTTGGCGAAGTCTTAGTTTGAAAGTTGTGTATCTCCTTCACACATTTCCCATAGTTACAATTTACATATATGTGAATATCGCTCTCTGTGGTCTTTTGAGAAGCCAAAACTTGGAGATGTATGTAATCTGAATACCTTTAGGACCCTCTGACACGAACTATGAGAAGTAGGCACTGCATTCTGCCTTAACTGCAGAGCTCTCAATCATATGCTACCACAATCACCCACAGTTTCTACTCAATAAGACACCCAGGTGGTCTCAGTTCACAACATGCACTGTAATAGTCATATTGCATAATTAACTAAACATACACAATTAACCCCTTCTGACAATGCACAATGGGAATAATACATGAAAGCAGGGAACTTTACCCATTTGACTGCTGTTGGGATAGTAAAACACATCAAGTCACATTATTCAATGGGCCCTGGTGCCACTGCACCTGCTGCATCAATGATAGCTGCAACCCCTGTGAATGGCATCAGCGTATGCACATACAAGAAAACAGCAGCTGATGCCTCTAAACGAAAATGCTACAATTAGTGGTTTGCTGATGCATCGCTTCCAATGGTGCAGCAGGTGCAGCGTTACCAGAGCCCAGAGGGGCTGAATGGATGCTGATTATGCCTGTATTTCACAGTTTAAACAGCAGTCAAGGGACCCATTTTCTTCCTTGCACTTGTGCCCATGCCAAACTGGCTACGCCACTGGTGCTGTGTATCATAGTAAATTCCTCAAGCATTCTATGATAATGGAGAGAGACAAATAGATACCCATTTAGTGGCTGATTTATACAAAGTGAAACCAAAAACCTGGGATTAATCCCGGCTTCCCCACTTAACCAAATAGTGTGACCTTAGACAAAAGTTTTATTTCAGTAATACTCCATTTTCTTCCTTATCCCATGTGAAACACCTTACCAGGCATATGGGCCACATGCACATGACAAATGACTTGTCTCTTAGCTCGCAAACATGTCGTCACAAGGGTGAGGCAGCAATTATATCTAAGTTCATATTTAAAAACTCTGACTTTTAGTAAGTGTCTCTCAGTGCAGTGATATAAAGTGACCTATTATTGTCAAAGCGTCCGTCCGCATGTTAAGGAAAGATGCTTTTTTAATTTTGAAGAGACTTCATCATATTTTACATGTTCATAACTCAGTTTTCACTTAGGCTAAAATTGTCCATAAGAGTCAGCTGGCTGACTGATCTTAATCTTTTTAATTGTCACCCCCAAGAGTGGAATAGCTGGGCCAAGAACAGCAGAAGCCATCTTTGCTCATTAGCATGAAAAAAATGTCGAGAACACAGACTTCTAAGGAAACAAAACTTCTGCCCCAGGTATCTACAAAACGAATGCAGCAACTTGCAACATTCTGCAGCCCAGTGCCCTGGAGGAATATTTCTAAACTGCTGCTCTCTGCTTCCACGTGATCTATTTCCATGGTAAACTTTTTACCTTGCGCTCGCTTCATTGCCGAGTTTGAGGTTGTAGCGGGCACCGGGCATTTTCCCAGTGGGCCGGAAGGGTGGGGGCCAGTTTTTGACCCGTGGGGTGCGCTTTTGCTGCATGGGGGTGGTTTTGCAGCTGTGCTGCAATATCAGCCTCCTGTAACAAACGCGGCAGCACTGCTTGACACTATCACCCGTCACAGCCCCCTGCCGCTCCGGGGACAGAGCTTCTTTGTACCACACCCTCTCCTCCCCTCTCCCTTCACACCCCCAGAGCTTCTCGTAACACCCCTCCTTCCCGCCACCCATGGTCCGGTCCAGCGGAATTGCCAGGGCTGGTTCTTGGTGCCAGTCCAGCCACGTTGGTGATGCAGCGAGCGAAAGGTAAATAGTTGTATTTATGTATTTACTTATCTAACTCCTCCCCGTTGTATGTCCGACTCCACTACGCCCCACCCTGACCATCCCCCTCCCCGTTGTATGTCCGACTCCACTACGCCCCACCCTGACCATCCCCGCCTCGCCGCACCACCCGCAGCACTCCCTATGCAAGCCGCCACTGCTTGTGTCCTGGAGCAAATAAGCACACAAATACTGTATAGTATTTATGCTTTCCAATTGTCCACCCATATGATAATTCTGTAGAGGTGAGGCCCACTAATTTTGAAGAGAAGGACAGTAGGTTTCTCGTCCCATTGTAAATTTCCCAGATCAATGCGCAACTATCCTCTTCCCAGCTATTTTAGAATTCTGCGATTTGTGGTCCTGGTTTTATGATGAGATTTATAAAAAAAATGAAAGCGCTGGCAAAACCAAAAGAGCTGGACATGGCAAGCTGGTATAATGGCATATATATATTTTTAAATTGCAAGTACATGCCAAAAAAAGACATTGTGTCATCAAAATATGGTACCCAAAAGCTTCCAGTAAAAAATTGAGATTAAAAAACATTCACTGATGTGGCCATTTTACTAGTGAAATTTTTTAACAGAGGCCTTTCAGTTGTACCATGCATTTTATTATTATAAATGAGAAGACAATAAATACATATTTTACCAAGCATTCAAATCACAGCCACCTACAATATTGCAATGTCAGTTAAACACTTTAGAATAGAAACTTTAATAAAAGGAGGTGCAAAATAAATTGCCCTCTAACTGGAAGCTGAAGTACAGGGAAAATAAATATTTTCAATGAAGATAAAAAAAATTTGAACCAGCTTTGTCACTGAAGAAAAAATGATTATTTTCAGATGAATGTGCACTATGTGCACAGGCTTTGTGTTGTGATGTGAGCCAGATGGTCAAGAGGGCAAACAGATTGCCCCATGTTGTATGCTATGGTGGGCAGTAGCAAAATGTGAATGACAATTTAACAGACTAATAAATGTATCCTGATTACCAAAAGCCCCTACAGTAGTGTATATTATTCATGATTGTTTGGAAAAACAATAGCCTACTAGGCAGCCGAAGCTGTCTCAAAGGCCGGGACTAAACATTAGTTTGAACTGCTAATCACGCATGGACTGGGGAAACTTGTCAGGGCACCCTTTTGCAGCTGGTGCCCCTAAGCGCACCCTTCTCATAGTTGGCAAATTTTCCAGGCACACACAAGACTAGTTAGGCCATTCTTGATATCTTGTTTCTTAGAATTCTGGGACTTGTAGTCCTATTTTACGAAGTATAAAAGCAGGACTACAAGTCCAAGAAAGAAAACGGGACTGTCTTAACTAGTCAGGCAACGACCTAAGACTATGCCTTGTTATTCTTAAAGGGAAACAGAGTATTTCATCCTAAATGCCAGCACTGCTTGAAAACTCGCATATGTCTGGCAACACCGTGTAACTAAATGCACCTAAATAACACGAAAGTACTGAAATGATGTAAATCCAGCTGATACCCTTTCTATGCTGACATTCATTAATGCCCACCGAGGTAAAAATTACCATGAGTTAATGGCCTCTTTCCTGGCATTATCACTCAGTCTGATGCGATTTCCGAGGGGTCGGGCCTAACTCCTAGTGAGCCACCAAGCCTTCCTTAGTTCACATTTTTAGTTTAACAACATGAGTAGTAGATGGTAGCAGGCCCTCCCTTCGCCCCCACCGCAGCGCCCACATGTATGTAACGGTGGGAGACATAAGTGCCCCCCCCCCCCTCTGTATCCTGAAGCAGCAGAAATACCTCAGCCGGGCCTTGGAATGTCGTCTGCCTGTAATCACTTCACTCACTTTCAGTTAATTAGTTACCCATTTAAGCCCTTAAACGCTGTTTTCCCCAGATCACTTACTTCAAAGCAAGTCTTAAGTGCAATTAAGGGAAAACTGAAAGATTTTCTTAGAAACCAGTTTGCAAAAAAAAAGGTTGTGCTTTGAGGTTGCAGGTATCACTGCAAGAAATAAACAAGGGCCCTAAAGCCGTGCAGGTGGTTTACCTGTGATCTGCTCTGCGGACTTTCACTGGCTGGGAGGGGCTGCACGAGTTTAGCCGCGTTGCACAAAGCCCTCTCTGCGAACACCACTAAAGACTGAGGGGCAGATCTACAAGAAAGTGCCACAGCGCGGCACCGCAAGCCCTGTGGCTGCGCCACGCTGCGGCACTTTCAGAGAACAGGAATACGACATATCTACAATCATATGTCACAGCCAGTTATGGGTGTACCTGCAGGGCGGTGACATGGGGAGGGGCAGGGTGGGGGGTAGTAATCTATGGATTACGGAGCTTTACAGGTAAGTAAACATATAAATTAATAAAACAAATTTTGTTGCGTGCACTGCATCCCCAAATGCGATGCAGTGTGCGCAACAAAATTTGTTTTATTTATTTATGTTTACTTACCTGTAAAGCTCCGTAATCCATAGATTACTACCGACCGCAGCTGATATGTCGCATTCCTGTGCTCTCCCCAGCGCTGGCGCAGAAACAGCTGCCATGCGCCGGCGCAGGCACCCTTGCACCATGGTGCAAGGATGCCTGCGCCATCGGGAGATTGCTTTTGTTAAGGAAGGGGCCCCTTCCTGCACAAAAGCAATCACTGCAGGCATTTTCCTCTTTCAATGCGTGCTGTAGAATGCAGCACACATTGAAAGAGGAAAAAACGAGGAGAAATGAAAACATTTCTCCTCATTTCGCTTGGCTACGCCACCCCTATGGTGGCGCAGCAAAGTGACACATTTCTAGGTTTACGATTTCTCGTAAATCTGGAAATGCATCAGTGGACATAAGTGTTGCGTGTGAACACCCACAGCAACACCCATGTCCCGCCCCTAACACGCAAAGTGCTGCATGAGCAGGGGCGATATTTACAAGCACAGATAAATTCACGCAGAGTGACTTTACCTGTGTTTGTAAAAATCCCGTAGCAAGCTGCGCCACAGGTGCGTCACGCAACGTGATGCAGTGGCGGCGTATGGGGCTTATAAATCTGCCCCTGACCTCTCAGGAGTCGAGATCGGAGGCGGCTTCCATTCAGATCTCATTATGGCGCAATGTCATTCACCTTCCGGTTCATCTCTATAACTACTCCCACTTTCCCCTCTAAAGTCCTCAGAGCTCTCAAGTTTCCCAGCTCCATGTCTGAGGAAACTATCCAGGTCAGGTTTTGCTTTGCATTCTGGGATTTGTGGTCCTTATTTTTAAAAAGGTACAAACAGGATTACAAGTCCCAGAATGCAAAGAAAAAACCTGGACTGAATGAGCTCGGCATAGTTAAGCTGAGAGCCAATGGTTTCTGCATGAGTACAGCTGTGGAAACTTGTTCACTTTCACTGCAGGCTCTGAAGGCCTGCATATTTAAAATGATAATGTCTTGTATTTCATTGGTAGCCATCTTGAATGCTTCAATGCTTGTATGTTTTTTCTGTTAGTACTGGGAGAAATATGGATGAATAAATAAGTCTAAATAGTTACCAGACTTCTTTATGTCACCAATGACGTAATATCCCAGTCCTAGGATTTTATTTAGCAACCTAATGTAATCTGGGAGTTGTGGTCCTGGCTCACTTCGGTTCACCCGTATGAACTAGTACCTCTGAAAACAATGATTTGTAAAATAAAAGCACGTGACGTGAGCAGACACTGTTTCCAGTACTGGGCTTTGTGTGAAAAACGAATGCATTCTTGATATTGTAGCCTTGTCTTGCATCTATGGACCTAGTTAGACTAACACACTTGTTGGCAAATATTTGCCGATGTAAATTCAGGACTGGAAGCAGTGTCTGTAATGACATAGGGGGAAGTCCTTGGTGGAGTTATCCGATAATGCTAGATTAAGTATTGGATTGGGGTGCGCTCCCACAGTACCGGTTTCAGAGAACCTTGAAGCTTTTAGCTATGCAGCAGTGTAAGTGAACAAGTAATATATGACATAATATCAACTAATAGAAAATGGACTTCTTAGGGACTAGTGAACAGAGAAGACTTGTATGGGGAGGGACACGAGGATACATCAGAAAAGGGTCCTGCCTTTGAAAGGCCAACAGGGATGGGTCAGAGTTGGTCAAATATCAGAGAGCACTACCAGCCTTTCACTGGCAATGTTCTGGCCTGATGCCAAAGTCTATAAAGGAGAGTCCATTATTAATTTATTTTATTTATTTGTATTTCTTATAAAGCGCTAACAATCATCCAGAGTAGGATATCACGGCGCTGTAGTAATTATTGTGCGTGATGGGTTGACATAGGTCGTGTTTGATTAGTCTGGTTTAGGGAAGAGAAAGGTTTTCAGATGTTTTCTAAAAGCCAAGTGGTAGTCCGTGAGTCGGAGGGCCACGGGCAGTTCGTTCCACTTGGTTGCAGCTATGTGAGAGAAGGCTCGCTCTTCCATCCTGGCTCTCTTCACCCGCGTGGTTCTTGCTTTTGCCGTGAATTGAGAGCGAAGGTTTCTAGTTGGGGCATAGAACTGGATCCTGTTTCGAAGAATAAGTGGGCCAGTGTTATGCAATGCTCTGTGTGCTATACACATCATTTTAAAGGTTGCTCTTTGCTTCATTGGCAACCAATGAAGCTGACGTAGGCAGCTCTTGGCTGAGTCAAACTTTCTTTTCATACACACGGCCTTAGCCGCTGCGTTCTGCACCATTTGAAGTTTAGTGAAGAGGTAATCTGCCATGCCTATGAACAGGGAGTTTCCGTAGTCCAGCCTGTTTATCAGCAGAGACTGAACCAGGATCATTCTGCACTCTATGGGAATCCAGGGAAAGACTCTTCTGAGCATTTTTAGCACCGCAAAGCCTTTGCCGCATATAGTGGATACATGGGATTTCATAGATAGTGAGGTGTCCAGCATTACTCCGAGGTTTTTTGCTGTTAGTGTCGGAGTTGGTGGAGTACCCAGGGATTCTGGCCACCAGCTGTCGTTCCACAGTTGGGTGTGTCCGCCGAACAGCACTATCTCCGATTTGTCTGCATTTAATTTGAGACAATGGTTGTGCATCCAATCGGACAGTTCTGAGAGACAGTTTATTATGGCTTATGACACGCTCTGGAGAGACACCTGGTTGACAGACTGGTCTAAGAGGGTGGGATCTTGGTTGTACATTGTAGACTTTAAAAGATGAGCTTTGATCAGCTTCGGGTCCCAATCACGAGTGTCCCGAAATGGAGTGGGGTAACCACTGCAACTGGAAAATACCATTATCCCGAAGGGATGCAATGTTATTTACCGGGCCAACTAAATACCACCTATCCAAGTATTACCCAGGAAAATTATGAATTACATGGGATTTTGGAGTGTTCTGCACCAAATTCTTCATGTATTGAATTTACCCAGTATTTTTCCACGGGTAAATTTCATCAGGTTTGACGTGCTGAAATTTAGTTGGGAAAAGTTACAGTGAGTGCAGTGTTTGCTGCAAACTCAGAATTCTAATATGTACAGAAAACAGGTTACCTGCTCTACCCCGTCTTCTCAATCAATCAATCAATCAATCAATTAATCAATCAGGGACTTATAAAGCATGACTACTCACCCATGAGGGTCTCAGGGAGGGACTGGGTCTGCAATTCAGTTGGAGAGCCAGGTCTTGAGTTTGTTCCTGAAATGCGGCAGCAATGGTGATTGGCTGAGGTGGAGAAGCAGGGAGTTCCAGGTCTTCAAAGAGAGGTAGCAGAAAATCGTCTCTGCGTCCTTCTGATCCCATCCTATCAAATCACCATCCACTTACCTTTGACCCTCAGTTCTCAATGAACTGCCACATCAGTTAAGCATCCTTCATACCGTCAGTGTGTATTGCAAGACCCCTGGCATTTAATGTCGAACACATCGCAGCAGGATGGACTTGCCTCATATGTTCAGCTTTACACTATGTTTTGTTCACCTTATGTACATATTGTTGAAAAGACCCCTCCCCCTATGTTGTATACATCCCAATGTAAAATCTACATCTAACTACTGGGCAACATTTATACTTCTGCATACATACTAGTATTTGGAAACAGGAAAGTGAGAGGTTTTGGGGAAAACGTCAGGTATTTTAATTTCCCTATGGACTTGCACTGACATGGAGGCAATTTTAGGTGGAAGAAAGGTAAAATAAAACCATAATTGTATTAGAAATCGAGAGTATCAAGCCTACATCATATGTATTGACATGTATGTTTCTACGACATGCTCTCTGTTGTTTTAGCCAGTTCAACTAAATGCCTAGCACAAGAACGACTACCAGTTCATTGGATACTGACCCCCCCTCCAGAATATTGTGGTACAAGAATATCAAGGACAGAATATCGAGGGACAAGGTATCAAAAGGTGTGTGCATACTGGGAAGTATAGATGTACTCTTCCTAACTCCACATTTAAGTACCTTGCAGATATATTGTAAATACAAGAGAGAGTACCCCACTGTCACCAGGGAACAGGGTACAATGACAACTTAGTCAAAGGGAAATCCCTGGGTGTGCACTATAGCAACTGCGTGTTGTATTGCTATATGGGTTCTAACTGCTCATTCAACTATTCATTCCAGCTATATCAAGGGCAAAATTCTTAGGGAAGGGAGCATTAGATGAAGAGTTCCACACTAAAAAGTGAACGTTCACAATCTCTTAATTTTATTATAAAATTAAAAGCTCCAAAGTTTAGTTAAAAATCCAAAGAAAATTCTTTGAACAAGTACAATAAAATTTGAACAAATAATTAATAACAGTTCATTACACACAAACACGTTATCACAATCAATAAAATTATGCAACACAGAAGAAAAATAATCATCACTAGTACAGTACATAAGCAAATAAATCCTTTTCACAAACCCCCTAACACTGTGGCCTTCAAATTCTCCTGCCACTACTCATATAGATCCACTGGCCCTTGCTTTGATAGTGGTGGTATAGTAGACAGTATCAAAAATACATGAGTATCTGCTACTCCCTTGGCCTTGTTTGGAGTTTGGTAAAAATTGCGTCGACTCGTTTCGGTGTTCTATTACTTGATGTCGTAACACCTTCATCAGAACAATGCCGTCTCTTTGGGGTCACCGGCTTCTAGATATATATTTAAAAATCTCTGTGGGGATATATAGAGAAAGAAACAATATCACTCCTCTGGGGACATATTATAACATACCTAATATCCAGCATCTTGTTTATTGTCCCCAGATCAATCAATCACAACTTGGCCACACTCTCGTGTTATTTGGGATTTTATGCGGGCTATCCCTCCCGTTTAGTCTAATCACAGTTTCAATAAAATATTTTTCATCAGGTACCTTGGTAGTCAGATAGATACATTCTCATTCTATTTGGGCACATATTATTTCAGACAGGGTTCATATTCCCACTCTCCTATTTACCCTGTGAGGTATCCCTCCTGTTTGGTCTAATCACAATTTCAATCAAGTATTTTTCATCAGGTACATTGGTAGTCGGATAGATACATTTTCATGCTATTTGAGCCCATATTATTTCGGACAGGGTTTATATTCCCACTCTCCTATTTACCCTGTAAGATACGGGTAGCGCTTACTATATGCGACTTTGCCCTCCGTTTCTTTTTAGTGTGGAAGCAGAAGGGGGCATATACTCACTCTTGTATTTATTGTGCCACTCATCCATCTGTCATCCTTAGCTACCACCTCTCATGAAATCACTCTTACCCCATTGGTCTTGTAGCCTTCCCCCGGGAAAAAGCATCCGTCCGGGAACCTTCTCCTGACGAAACCTGTAGGTATTTTGATGTACCTGTGGGGTGACAATTTAATTTTATTGGTTTCTCATGACTACTATGTTTAAGACCATGGGGCCATTGATCCGTTCCTATATTTACCTAGGGGGTGATGCCACTTATCCGGGTAAACAAGTCCTTTTCCTGTGCAATGATCAGGTGGGTTTGGATCCCTTCTTTATATCGGATTCCTTTAAAAAAAAATTGGCGGATATCTGTGCAGGCAAATATGTCATAGTTAGCCGTTATCCCTCTATAGCTAACCGCCTATTTTGTATAGTCGAATCCCCTTGCTTCTTACCTTTGTGTCAATTAAAACGTTCTCATGAACGGGCATATATGGATTTTTATCTCTCGCTTGGGAACTGGATATGTCCTGTGAGCAAGGAAGGATTATATGAATTTGTGGTCCTTTTTTTAAAGGAATCCGATATAAAGAAGGGATCCAAACCCACCTGATCATTGCACAGGAAAAGGACTTGTTTACCCGGATAAGTGGCATCACCCCCTAGGTAAATATAGGAACGGATCAATGACCCCATGGTCTTAAACATAGTAGTCATGAGAAACCAATAAAATTAAATTGTCACCCCACAGGTACATCAAAATACCTACAGGTTTCGTCAGGAGAAGGTTCCCGGACGGATGCTTTTTCCCGGGGGAAGGCTACAAGACCAATGGGGTAAGAGTGATTTCATGAGAGGTGGTAGCTAAGGATGACAGATGGATGAGTGGCACAATAAATACGAGAGTGAGTATATGCCCCCTTCTGCTTCCACACTAAAAAGAAACGGAGGGCAAAGTCGCATATAGTAAGCGCTACCCGTATCTTACAGGGTAAATAGGAGAGTGGGAATATAAACCCTGTCCGAAATAATATGGGCTCAAATAGCATGAAAATGTATCTATCCGACTACCAATGTACCTGATGAAAAATACTTGATTGAAATTGTGATTAGACCAAACAGGAGGGATACCTCACTAAATAGGAGAGTGGGAATATGAACCTGGTCTGAAATAATATGTGCCCAAATAGAATGAGAATGTATCTATCTGACTACCAAGGTACCTGATGAGAAATATTTTATTGAAACTGTGATTAGACTAAACGGGAGGGATAGCCCGCATAAAATCCCAAATAACACGAGAGTGTGGCCAAGTTGTGATTGATTGATCTGGGGACAATAAACAAGATGCTGGATATTAGGTATGTTATAATATGTCCCCAGAGGAGTGATATTGTTTCATTCTCTATATATCCCCACAGAGATTTTTAAATATATATCTAGAAGCCGGTGACCCCAAAGAGACGGCATTGTTCTGATGAAGGTGTTACGACATCAAGTAATAGAACACCGAAACGCGTCGACACATTTGTTACCAAAATCCAAACAAGGCCACGGGAGTAGCAGATACTCATGTATTTTTGATACTGTCTACTATACCACCACTATCAAAGCAAGGGCCAGTGGATCTATATGAGTAGTGGCAGGAGAATTTGAAGGCCACAGTGTTAGGGGGTTTGTGAAAAGGATTTATTTGCTTATGTACTGTACTAGTGATGATTATTTTTCTTCTGTGTTGCATAATTTTATTGATTGTGATACTGTGTTTGTGTGTAATGAACTGTTATTAATTATTTGTTCAAATTTTATTGTACTTGTTCAAAGAATTTTCTTTGGATTTTTAACTAAACTTTGGAGCTTTTAATTTTATAATAAAATAAAGAGATTGTGAACGTTCACTTTTTAGTGTGGAACTCTTCATCTAATGCTCCTTTCCCTAAGAATTTTGCCCTTGATATAGCTGGAATGAATGGTTGGATGAGCAGTTAGAACCCATATAGCAATACAACACGCAGTTGCTATAGTGCACACCCAGGGATTTCCCTTTGACTACCTTGCAGATATATGTACTGTGTAGGTACATGTATGTTGAGTTAGGGATAGTAAATCTAGGCTTACCTGTCAATATTTTTTTATTGATATTTTGTCCTCGATATTGTGTCCCATCGATATTCTGGGGTCGACATTGAGAGTGCACACCCAATTCATGTACAGTGCTGCAATGCTCTCTGGCCTCAGTGTGCACCCTATAGCACAAATTAAATACGTAAATGATGAATGTATGATGCACATAAACTTAACATCAATTTGGTGTGGAGTTTTTCCAAGCAAATTTTCGTGAGAATTAGAAGTGTTATCTGATTTACACATGATTGGCAAATTGTGTGAACATTTTCCATCAGATAAGCCCTTGCATACACAAGGCTGCTGAACATCCTGTGATTCTGGGCAAATCACTTAATCTCCCGTGCCTAACAAGAATTAATGTGTCCTCCTGTAATGCAACTGGTGCTATGTAAAGCGCTCTGATACCCGATTCGGGTAAAGTTCACGCTATATAAAACGCTATAAAAAAGGCATGTGAGATACCAGCTCGATGAGTTGTCCTTACAAATTCTAGAGTCACACTGTGAATGTTGTTAAGACATTACCCAGCCGAAATAGCAAATTTCACTTACCCGTCCTGTGACTACATAGCAGGCATAATGTACGGTGTGGGTGCTGGCTGAGTAAATAGCATAGAAATATCACTATTTGTCTGGATGATGTTTAAATAGCAGACATTGTGCCCTATCTGGACAGCGCTTTATAAATTGAACAATATTTCATGATTTACCCAGCCCCTGGATAGATAGCAGACCTTATTTAGTCAGCGGCTGTGGAAATAGAAAATAAATGTAATTATTTATTAGGTTGCTGCCTACATAGTAGACATCAGGTAACAGTTGGTCTTCAGCCACATAAATGGCAAACAAACATCACTATTTACCCGGCTGGCGGAATAGCAGCCATTATGTACTATTTGGATGGCGGTTGTGCAAATATAAAAAATACATGTCAATAGTTACCTGGCTGCTGGCTAAATTGAAGATATTGTGCTTGATTTGGCCTCGAGCTGTGCAACTAGCTAAGAAACTTTACGGTTTACCCAGAAGATGGTTAAATAACAGACATGATCTATCTCAAGGCTCTAGCGGACATGACGTACCAGGGCCGACTTGATGGTAGTGCGATTGGTGCGGCTGCACTGGGCGCTGACCTGGGGAGGGGGCGCTGACTTCAAGGGGTGTGCCGTGTTTATTAATAACTTACGATTTGAAAACCTGTTCAGCAGAGGCCCTTGTGCAGCCAGTTTTCAGGCAGCATTAAAATGTCAAGATGACTCTTGAGTTGACATTCCTGCTGGAGAGAGAGAGAGATCAGAGATGTGTCATGGGGCAGTCTTGAATCGACATAGGTAGAACAGAGGGTTAATATGCCTGCTGAAAAGATCACAGATCTGTATTTTATGTGGATAGCTGAGTGAATTACTGCTTTTGTCACAGAGATCCTTTTGTTACAGCAGTTCATAAGATTCAACCCTTATATAGAACACTGACTGTTATGAACTGTTATCAAAGAGCTGTATGCAAACTGCATAAAATAGGTTAGGACGTTCTGTTTTTTTCCACCAGTCTTTTATTATCTATTCCTAATGTTGTTGAAAACAGTTTGTTTGGGTAGATGTACATCCTTATTAGTAAAGTCAGCCTTTACCAGTGATTTAAAAGAAATTAAAGGTATGAGAGAGCGGGGCTATGGAGAGATGACGGGGCGGGGGGGGGGGGGCAAAATGATAGTCACACCGGGTGATAACAGCTCTAAAGCTGGCCCTTAGATGTACTGTTCATATGGCAGCTGAGAAAATAGTAGGTATTATGCATGAATTACAAGTGGGTGTACAAAAGTACATTATGTACTCAGACTTTGCAAAAATAGCAGAAATGGTGTGATGTTTGTCGGGCAGCCATACAAATAGCAAAGAAATGTCATTATGTACCGAGTTGCTGACTAAATGAAAAGGGGGGGCCCTCGGCCCCCCGCACGCATGGCGGCGCGGCGACCGCCTCACCTCCTCTCCCCTCGGGTCCTTCGACGGTGGGGGCGTGCCCTGGGGGCGCGGCCCACCGCCGATTGGCCGGCGCCCCTCCTGACCCGGATTCAATGGACGGGTTCCGGGTCGGGGGGGGCGGGCGTTAGGAGGGGCCACCCGGCCCCTCGGGAATAAGAGGTAGGGAGCGCCCAGGAGACCCCCTTGTCCCTGGACGCTCCCTCGCAGAACGTTGTGCCCCGCGTTCGGGGCTTCTTTGTTTTCTTAACCTTTTTCGTTTCTTTTTCAGGAATTGGACGTTTAAGGGAGCTGTGTCGGGCCAGCGTCGTGTGGGCGGAGAGGCTTTGCTCGGGCTCCGGATCAGCAACACGGGAGAAGCCGCGTAGTGAGAGGCGGTGGTGATTCAGGGACATTGCCGTGCCGTTGGCGGATTAGGCTGAGAAGACCGGGGATACGGCGCAAGTGCTTCCAGCGGCCGAGGAAGGGTGGTGCGGGCCCGTCGAGGCACCGCGAGGTATCGTGCGGGGGCGGGGGGTCTTCGAGAGGCGCGCCAAGGAAGCGCCTGAGCAGTTACAAACTCGTACTAATTGTGGGGAGGTAAACGCCGGTAGTTGGGTCCCGAGCGGGCACATTTTGGCGCGCAATCCTTAAAGGAACGGTATTCGTGTCCCGAGCGGGCAAATTTTGGCGCGCATTTTTCTAGGAACGGCGATTAAGGCTGGTTGAGATACGAGATACGAGCTGCGCGTGCAACCGAGGGAAGTGGAGCCTGGGTGGGAGACCCCTTCTAAAAGCGTATATTTCTGGAGGGGAGGCATACGTAGTAACAATTATTTAAGGTGTGTTGACGATTCCTTGACATTTATTATTGTTTAACGTTTGGCCCACTACGGTGCACAAAAGTATACCATTGAAAAAACGGGGTGATATTTCTTAAACTGTTTTTTGTCACGACTTTACTGCATTTGATGGTTAGCACTCTGTTGTTCATAACATTGCACAAAGTGGGCAGTGGAAGTTAATCAGGGCAGTTCCTTGTCCTAATTGTCCTTAGGGATAAAACCGAGTGCACCTGGATTGTGGAAACTAGGGTAAGATTGTGTAACTGAAAGCAAAGTAATTGTGACTTTATTATTATGTTTTGAATTGGGAGTGAAGGTCAATGCAGATTTAATAACTGGGGGTGGGTCTCTGGTTACTGAGCGAAACAAACCTCAGTAGGGACAGTCTAAAAAGGGTTGACAAAGGGGGTTCAGGCCTCCATCTTATTTGAACTGAGTGTTCCTGAAATTTGCCCCTGTTTTGCCACACGGTGTTAATGCGTTTTTCTATCCCAGGCTTTTAGCGACATTATTGGTCCAATCCATCCTTCAGAGAGGACGTAAGGAGAGCGAACGCGCAGCCTGGTGGAGGACGTGATCACAGACCGTTATCGCCAGCGAGTGCACGGGACTGGTCGGTAAGAGGGGTACGGGGGGCTGGCATTCATCGCTCCTGGTGGCCGCCGGGTGGGTCTACGTTAGGTTTACTCACCCCTTACATAAGCGGACAAGCCGCTAGTGTTGCGGTCGCCGTTGCATGGTGCTGAAAGCCCCCTGGTGACCCTCCATCTGAAAGGTACACACAGTTGACCTGTTGGGAACTAAGTAGGCAGCGGGTGTTTTTGGGGGTAAGTGTCATGCCAGGTCCAAGGGGTGGAAAAAAGGGGTCCAACATGGAGGCTATGATGCGGGCTATGATGCGGGAGATGAGCGACATAAAGCAACAGCTAGGGCAAATTAAGGAGCGGGAAGCTCGGTTGGAGGATAGAGAGGGCGAGGCACCGGGCCCGTCCGGGAGACCGATCCGCAAGAGGGTGGCACCAGTGCCAAGAGGGGAATTTGTCACCCCACAAGGGAAACCTAGGTCCAAAAGACCCAAGGAGGCGGTCCCCACCCCAGGCCCAGTAGATCCGTTACCCGCCGCACCGCCCGCGGTGGTCCCACCCCCGCAGGTGCCTACACCCATTGCCCCTGTGGTGCCGGTGCCGGCAGGTCAACCAGTAGACGCTGGGTCTGCTCCCGCACCGGTGCCCACAATCCCAGCTGTGCCAGGACCACTGGGCATAACCCCAGTGGTACCTGTTGTGCCGGGGGGTAATGTAGATTCAATGCCACCCGAATTGTTATCTCAGTTAACGGCCATGATGCCATGGCTCCAAAAAGGGGGAGCCTTCCCGAATTCTGCAGACCATGCGGCAGAGGCGGCAAGGTTTGTGGAAAAAATCAGATCGGCACCGGTCGCCGACAGTGTTGCATTGCCAATTTCTTCTCCCCTTGCAGGTCCAAGTGTTCCCCAGCTGGACGGAGTAACAGGGCAGCCGCCCCCGGTGCCCGCACTTGGTAAGGAAGTGGCATTGCCGCTCTTGGGGGACGGTGTGATACCTTCCAGGAGCGAAAATCTAGCTCAGCATGTGTCTTTAGCTGTGAAAGAAATGATTTGGGCTGATAAATACGTGTACATTTATTCTTTATTGTTGGATAATAGGGAAATGGAGCAGGCAAAAGCACTGAAAGAGTGGATGCTCCCAAGTGAATGGAGGGCGCAGTGTACTAGATTCAGGGTTGAGGAAAATCTCAATAATTGGATGCAAGCATGGGCTGTTTTCACAGCAGTTAAGGCTGAGCGTCCTCCAGATCTGCAGGCTGCATTGGCTTGCTACTCGAGCAGGATTGTGGGGTGGAGTCAACAGTATTCTGGGGAAGCATGGAAGGGTTATGATGTCAACTTTAGGAAGGCATTGGAATTCAATAGATCATTGCCATGGGACTCGGTAGATTCCATGGCTTGGCACAAACAGTTCTCCGACACTGCACCGCCCCCTCAGTTCGGTGCAGGCAAGGCGTTCACTAGACCGCAGCAGCCCTTTCGGCCCCCCCAAACGAGTGAAGTACCTGGGAAATTTAGGGCAGGTGGGCCAGAGAAGAAAGGGGTGTGCTGGGATTTTAATAAACGTACCTGCTCAAGGGCCGCGTGTAAGTTTAGGCATGCATGTGCCTCCTGTGGGCACCCCTCTCATCCAGAAACTACCTGTAGGTCCAAGCAAGGTAACACAGGACAGAGGGGGAGGGGAAAGCCACTATAAGTCAGACAGGTCACGCCCCCCCACTCCAGTGGATGTGGTGGCAATGATTCCATTGTTGAACAGATACCCTGACCACAAAGCGGCCACCTTACTCCAGGAAGGTTTTTCTAAAGGTTTTAGGATCCCGGCCGGGGGATACACAGGCAGTGCGCACTGTAGAAATCAATTATCAGTCACACACAATCCGGATGTTGTGGCCGCCAAAATTGACAAGGAGCTTTCCTTAGGCAGGATATCTGGCCCTTTTTCTGCAGTGCCTGTACACAATTTTGTGTGTTCCCCACTGGGAGTTGTCCCCAAGAAAGAGAAGGGGCAATTCAGATTGATTCATAACCTGTCAGCGCCAAAGGGGGCCTCACTGAATGATGCCATTGACGAAGGTATCTGTAGTGTCAAGTACGCCTCTTTTGATCAGGCTGTTACCTTATTGCAGGCCACTGGACCCGGGGCGCTGATGGCGAAATCAGACATAGAGTCCGCCTTCCGCCTCCTCCCAGTCCACCCGGCGGACCAACATCTTTTAGGTTTCACCTTTAGGGATAGGTTCTACATGGACAAATGCATGCCTATGGGTTGTTCTATTTCTTGCGCCTACTTTGAGATGTTTAGTTCATTTCTTGAATGGGCCATGAGACAAGTGACGGGCCATCAAAGGGTCATGCATTACTTAGATGATTTCCTCTTCCTCGGTACAGCGGGTTCTCAGGAGTGCGCACTAGCATTGCAGGAATTTTGCGTGCTCATGCGGGCTTTTGGGGTCCCGCTTGCGCCTGGGAAGACGGTGGGCCCGACCACCTGCTTGGAATTTCTGGGCATCGAGATTGACTCAATGGAGAGATGTTTTAGACTACCTAAGGACAAGGTGTGCAAATTCAAGACGTCGCTACAGTTATGCCTCCGGAAGGAGAAGGTCACTTTGCAGCAATTACAGGAGGTGGTAGGGCAACTGAATTTCGCACTAAGAATCATCCCAATGGCTCGCCCCTTCTCTCGCTCCATCGCGCACGCGATGAAGGGGCTGAGGGAAAAGCACCACCGCACGCGCCTATCGTCTGAAATTCGCCAGGATATGCTTATTTGGATGGCATTCCTGGAGGATTTTAACGGTAGGGTGGTCTGGCCCGACCCGCTCACGACATCAGCGGAGTTGGGACTATGGACTGATGCGGCCGGTAGTGTGGGCTTTGGTGCCATCCTAGGGAATAGGTGGGTCGCTCAACAATGGCCAGAAGAATGGAACACATGGGGTTTGCTCAGCAACATTGGCTTCCTGGAACTTTTTCCAATATGGGTGGCACTGATGGTTTGGCCCGAACACCTATGTAACCAATCAGTGGTGTTTTGGTCAGATAACATGACAGTGGTGGAATGTATCAACCAGCAGGGGGCGCGGTGTCCTTTCATACTTCGTCTGATCAAAGAGATTGTTCTGCGGTGCCTTAAACTGAATGCTAATTTTAGAGCCAAACATGTCCCTGGTGTTTTAAACAATGCTGCTGACTCCCTTTCTCGCTTCAAAATGCAGGTTTTCAGGGAACATCTCCCCACAGCAGACCCCTCACCAGCACACTTCCCAGCGGTACTTTGGCAGATTGGTGCCCCAGATTACAAGACCTCGTGGTCGCTAGCCTAGCCCCCAGGACCAAGAGGGCGTACGAAGGGGCGTTTCTGTCTTATTGTTCTTTCTTGGGGCCACAGTGGGAAGTGCTTTGGGCGAAGGAGGATGGGTTTGCAGCCTATTTAGAATGGATGCACAAAGAGGGGCGCTCAGTGGCAGCGGCAACCAGACATAGGGCAGCAGTGTCATTCTTCGCTCAAGCTAGGGGCTTCCGGGATCCCACCAATACCTTTATGATACGCAAGGCTTTAAGGGGATGGCGCCGTATTCAGGGACACCAGAAGGATAAGAGGAAGCCCATGGGGTTGGCCCGGCTAACAGCCTTACTGGCCACGCTGGAGATTGTTTGTAACTCGGAGTGGGAAGTGCTTCTTTTTAGGGCGGCATTCTCCCTGGCATTTTATGGGGCACTGAGAATTAGTGAACTTGTGGCAGGATCTAAGTCTGACATACTAGGTGGTTTGCAGAAGGCTGGGGTGACGATAAGGGGTGACACCATGTGGGTGATTGTCCAGAAATCAAAGACCGATCAAGAAGCTAGGGGTCACACCATAGTTCTGCAACGGGCCCCCGCCAACCCGTGCTGCCCGGTGAGGCACGTGGAATCACTCATGGGATTATTGGTCGGTTCAGCAGGCAGGGCGTTGCTCTGTCACGCCGACGGGAGCCCCTTGACCAGGTATCAATTCAGGAGAGTGTTCGAAATAGGGGTTACAAAAGCGGGTCTTGATCCTAGAGATTTTGGATCTCATTCCTTCAGGATTGGGGCAGCAACTGAGGCGATGGCGGGGGGCCTCCCAGTGGAAAGAGTGAAGACAATTGGGAGGTGGTCGTCAGACTGCTATAAACGTTATGTTCGGATTGACATGCTATGATTACCTGTCACTCACGCTTGGTCTCTTTCCGCTCTCTTACAGTTTCTCAGACCTGTTACGCAGGGGAGGAATCTGTCGTCGGGCACCGCCAAGATTCATCGGCACGGAGCGGCGAACAGGAAACAACAAAGAACAATGTCTGGATTGTCGGTCATTCATATGTGAAGCGAGCGGAATGTGTCTTCCTGTCAGGTGACAAGAAGGAAAGGGCGGCACAACTAGGGCTGAATATCACGTTCTTTGGCAGAGGAGGGTTGTGTCTTCACGAGTTTAGGGGATTCTTCAAAGGGCTGTTAGCACGCCAGCGGGCTCCACCGTCAGTGGTGATACTTCACCTTGGGGAGAACGATTTGGCAACACTGGGCAGGCGCATCTTGATTGAGGAGATTATCTCAACAGCGGGTTGGATAGCTAGGACCTGCCCCGGGTGCACACTAGTATGGTCACAACTAATACCTCGACTTCAGTGGCGGGGGGGTCATTCGGTCAGGGCGTTGAATCACTCGGTAAAGAGGATCAACACACGGTTGGATAGGTTGTTTCGAACCCCAGTGTTACAGTCAATACCTCATGGGTGCATCTGGGGTCAAAAGTATTACTTGAAGGACGGGGTTCATCTGACAGAAGAGGGTAATGTCCTATGGGCTGACAATATCTGGGCTTGGCTAGAGGGCTGGGGTAGGAGGAATGTGTCCTTAGGCAGGGGTTAGAGGGGGAGGCCAGATCGTCGGTTAACAATACTGGCCTGTGGCGGTAAGGTCATTATCGGTGAGCACATATTTGAGGTCTGAGGGGGCGGGCATCATCCTATGGAGGTTCCCGCCCGGGGGGAGGGGCCTGCGGGCCACTCCCAGTACTCCAGGGGCAAGGTAATATGCAAAGGAGCGCGGGTAGGAGTAGTTCACGCTTTCCTTAGGCTGGTAGCCACCCCGCGCGCGTGGACTCATGACGCCACCGGCGCAGAGTAAGGGCCCTCCTTTAGTGGGTAAATGGAGTTTGGGGCGTAGACCGGGCAATTCCCGGGGTAACACTGCGCATGCGCACTTCTAGGGGGGAGGCGCAGCTTGTAGGACCTGACACCGGTAGTGACCCTGCCATATGGCCAGAAATGTACAAAAATCAAGGTAGGATGTTTAGTTTAAGCTAGGAACAACTTGTATTAGAGTTTTGTTAAGGTCAGGCTCTCAAACTTGTTGATAACGATTGTATAACTGAATGTCCCGCTGATTTTTGTATTCATTGTTGATTATGCAATTAAAACCTTTTTTAATTTCATACTTTAATAAATACGGCCGGGCGACTAGCGCCCGCCTTCCAAAAAGTAAAACACGTCTCGTGTCCACGTTCCTGGGTGTTGGGTGCCGGATTGGGGGGGAGGCGGCAGCTAGTCGCTGACCATGTGAAAAGGGGGGGCCCTCGGCCCCCCCGCACGCATGGCGGCGCGGCGACCGCCTCACCTCCTCTCCCCTCGGGTCCTTCGACGGTGGGGGCGTGCCCTGGGGGCGCGGCCCACCGCCGATTGGCCGGCGCCCCTCCTGACCCGGATTCAATGGACGGGTTCCGGGTCGGGGGGGGCGGGCGTTAGGAGGGGCCACCCGGCCCCTCGGGAATAAGAGGTAGGGAGCGCCCAGGAGACCCCCTTGTCCCTGGACGCTCCCTCGCAGAACGTTGTGCCCCGCGTTCGGGGCTTCTTTGTTTCCCACCCACCATCCCTTGGTACAAAGTTTAAGCAGCGTTATGTCCGGTTTAATGGTAAGTTTCAAATGTATGAACCGCGGGAGAGAGTAGGCTGTTGTTGTATTTTGTGATCTTTGTCAGGACTTTTTTCCCTTTGTAGAAAAGTGATGTGTGAAGTGAACTATATTTGAAGATATGTGTCTTTAGGCCTTTTTTCCCTTTGTAGATATACGTTGATATTGTGATTTTGAGTAACATGCGTGAACCAGATTGTAATTGTATGCCATGTGTCGTTAGGCCTTTTTCCCCTTTAGCTATGCGTGGATACTGTTATTTATTAGCCAGTGTAGTTGTCCTTTAGAATTTTTTCCATAGGTCGTCGTATTTATTAGGTATGGGGCATGCGGTAAGGTCATTATCGGTGAGCACATATTTGAGGTCTGAGGGGGCGGGCATCATCCTATGGAGGTTCCCGCCCGGGGGGAGGGGCCTGCGGGCCACTCCCAGTACTCCAGGGGCAAGGTAATATGCAAAGGAGCGCGGGTAGGAGTAGTTCACGCTTTCCTTAGGCTGGTAGCCACCCCGCGCGCGTGGACTCATGACGCCACCGGCGCAGAGTAAGGGCCCTCCTTTAGTGGGTAAATGGAGTTTGGGGCGTAGACCGGGCAATTCCCGGGGTAACACTGCGCATGCGCACTTCTAGGGGGGAGGCGCAGCTTGTAGGACCTGACACCGGTAGTGACCCTGCCATATGGCCAGAAATGTACAAAAATCAAGGTAGGATGTTTAGTTTAAGCTAGGAACAACTTGTATTAGAGTTTTGTTAAGGTCAGGCTCTCAAACTTGTTGATAACGATTGTATAACTGAATGTCCCGCTGATTTTTGTATTCATTGTTGATTATGCAATTAAAACCTTTTTTAATTTCATACTTTAATAAATACGGCCGGGCGACTAGCGCCCGCCTTCCAAAAAGTAAAACACGTCTCGTGTCCACGTTCCTGGGTGTTGGGTGCCGGATTGGGGGGGAGGCGGCAGCTAGTCGCTGACCATGCAGCCAGTACTCTACGCTAACCGCCCATCAGCTGTGCAAACAGCAAAGAAACTTCGCTTTTTATGCATCCTGTGGCTAAATGACAGACATTATGTACTATTACACCCTGCACAGATTTTAATAGTCACTTGCCACCAGGTAGACCTGTAAGGAACGAGTGAACGCAAATGGCATCCATCTCTTTTATGCATGTTACTGCTAAAACTTGTTTAAATGCAATTTGCTGATATGTCTAAAATATCCCAATAGTCATGAGGAGAATGTTTCATAGTTAATTTGGTAGATATGGTTCAGAATACCACTCCGTCACCTTAAGGGTAAAGACACTGAAACTTGGGAAACGTTATATCCCAGTGGCATGATGCCATGTGGTAATTCTATGCAAAAAGAACAATTGATAGACAGAATGTTGAACAATGTCACACATTCACCCCAGTACAGAGATCTGGGCCTAAATCAAAAGTTTCTTTTCTCCCCATGCCATTCCAGTTTAAACCCAGCCTTATGCATATCAGTCTTGACCCTGCTCTCCATTGGAACAGTCCAGCCCGAATTGCCATGCCATGTCCTCAATGGAACGAAAACAAGCATCCTGGGACCAGTTTCAAGGTTTCACCACTCATCGGCCAAGCTAGGTTGACTCCAGTGGCATGGAGAGCACGGGACCCACGTCTGGACATACCTGTCCCGCAAGGAAGGAGTGAACACAAATGGCATCCATCCCTTTTATGCAGGTTAGTGCTAAAACCTGTTTAAACACAGTTTGCCAAATGTCTAAAAGGTCCCAACTGTCATGGAAGAGAATGTTTTCAAGTTAGTTTGGCAGATGTGGTTCAGAATACCATTCCATCCCCACAAGGGTAAATACACGGCGACTTGGGAACAGTCATATCCCAGTGACATGATGCCATGTGGTAATTCTAGACATACGGGGATCAGCCTTATACAACTGGTTCTACTTTAAAAAGATCACTCATTATTCATGAGTGATCTTTTTAAAGTAGGACCAGTGTATAAGGCTAATTTTGCAAGTCACCAACTCAGTGTTTTTGAGCAACTTCATTTCAACCACATGACAGAAGGAAGAAAAACTATAAGATAAAAAATAGAATCTATGTACCTTGCCATGTTGGTCAATTTCTTTGTGAGATGCCTAAGTAACAATGTTTGGCAAGTAAATATTGTCTAGACTAAATGACTGTCTGGTCGATAATTACCTAATCGTTGACATCTAATTTCTTCTAAAAGAAGTGCCAAGGCCGAGTAACGAGGATGTTGCCTGAATAATTCAATATCCAATTATATTGTTCTTAAAATGTACCCTCTAAGCAAGCATTGTATTGATAGACGTGTTGATCAGTGGCAGCTCCTCTGCTAAGGAGGAGGAGCGTCACCCCACTGCTGTTAAGCAGTCTCATTAAAGGAAAAATAAAATTATAATGACTGTAAGTTATTATCATTTAACTTTTTCCTTGTTGCAGCAGATTTGTGGACGGGATGGGGCGGGCTGCTTTGCTGACAGAGCTGGGGCAGGAAGGACTGGTTTGCACTCCCTAAAGTGCACATGAATGTTTGGCAGGTCCAATGGGGCCGGTCAAACATTCATGCGCACTTTGCATATTATCCATTCAGGCTGCGTTACAGCCTGCATGGAGAACATGCTCAGCCTCCCATTCTCTGGCTGAGCGCCGACCAATCGCAATGCTGCATTGCAGTGTTGTGATTTGCTATCGGGAGCCTGGGAGCTGGGTGCATCCTGCTTCCTGCTTCCTGCCCTGGAAGCGGGGAAGAGGACCGAAAGGAGGCGACGGCCAGTGGTAGCGGCAGACTGGTAAGTGAGTATTTTTTATATTCATTCCCTCCTTCTCCCCCATGACCCATCCCCGTGACACTGTGGTTGATCCCCAACAGTTTGATACTTCAAGGAATCACTCCTGAGACCCAACAACACAAATCCAGGATCAAAAGGGATTGAATATCCCAAGATTTCCCTGATCTGACCAAGTATTTTCTCGCAGAATGGTCGAATACTCGGGCAGTCCCATCAGATATGCTTAAAGTCCCCTAACATACCACAGCCTCTCCAGCAAAGGTCAGACACCTCTGGGAAGATTTTTTTTAAGTTTAGTAGGGTATAGGTGCCAATCGAACAGAAGTTTATAGTGGTCCTCCCTCATGCCCATGCAGTGGTTAAGTCTAGGGATTTTGTGCCAGAGCTTGGACCATCCAACCTCCGGGATGGTGCCCCTCAACGTTGCCTCCCAGAGTTCTACATGCCTTGGGCATGGGAAAATCAGGAAGTCAAGCAGGATAGCGTATAGGGCTGAGATGCACGCCCTAGACCCCCTCCATACCACCCCCGGGCTGGCAATATTTTCAATAGGCGTCAGTTTTCTGGTGGCAGCCTCCTGTACCGCCGGTTGCAGCAGCCAGTGGGCTAACTGGGTATAGCAGAACTGTTCCGTGGCCCGTAAATGAAACTCCCGCCGACAGTTCTCAAAAGTGAGGATATCCTCGTTGTGGAGTAAGTTGGATATTGTCAAGCATCTCCCCTCCCTCCAGGCTTCAAAGGGACCCAAATGTTGTGTTGGTGGAAGTGTGGGGTTGAAGTGAACCGGTGTGAGAGGCGAGGGGAAAGTTGCCCAGGAGAATTGTAGGAGCAACTCGTCCACAAGCTTGAGGGTAGCCCCAGCGTTGGTGCTAAGGTATGCATTTCTGGACCTCTCTGCCTTAAGTTTCCACAGGAGATCCCAAATGTATTTTCGTACCACTGCCCTATCCATAGGTATCCAGTGTTTGTCTGACTGCCTGGCTGACGATTCAGGAATCACCCTCAGCTGCGCCACCTTGAAGTATAGATTGAAGTCTGGTAGGGCCAGGCCCCCGCTGATTGAGGTAGGCGTAGCAGTTTATATGGCAGGCGGGCCCTCCGGTTCTGCAAGATAACCTGGATTATTAGTGTGCCCAGAGCCGGCAGGAAGCCGCGTTACCGTCAAAGGGGAGACCCTAAAATAGAGCAGTTTGGGTTGTACAGTTATCTTGATTACATGGAGTCTCCAGACCCAGAACAGATATAGTGGGGACCACCTGTGCAAATCAGTTTTCAATTTTTGAAGTAATGGGGGATAATTGGTCCCAAATAGGTCCAAAATCCCGGGGGTGATTTTAATGCCTAAGTGTGTGATGTTCTTCCTAGCCCACTGGAAGGGTGTGTCCCTCCCCAGAACCTCCATCTCTGGTGTTGGCAAGTCAGGTTTATGAGGAAGGATTTGGTTATGTTAACTTTAAATCCTGCCACCTGTTCAAACTGCGTTGTTCTTGTAGGAGCGTCACGAATGATTGCTGAGGCACTATCAAAGACAATAGGACATCGTCCGCAAACAGTGACACCTTGTGCTCTATTGAGTCGAACAGGATGCCTCTAATCCCTGGTTCACCCAAATCCTAGCTGCTAACAGTTCTATGCTTAAGGCAAATAGTAATGGTGACAAGGGGCATTCCTGTCTTGTCCCCCTTGCCAGTTGAAAAAGATCTAAGCTCACCCCATTCACAGGCATCCCGGAGCTCGGAGAGGCAAAATTGGCCCTAATCATGGTTATAAATTGGTCACAGAAGCCAATTTTACATAAGGTATGGAATAGAAACTGCCAATCCACCCGATCAAAAGCCTTCTCAGCATCTAGTGCCAACAAGACTGCTGGGATAGCTTTTTTAGCGGCTTTCACAATGAAATGGAGAACTCTCTGAATGTTATTAAGGGTTTGCCTACCCTTGATAAATCCTGATTGGTCAGGGTGCATTAAATCAGGAAGCAGATCTTCTAATCTGGTAGCCAGTATTTTCGATTACAACTATGCCCTATGTTTAGGAGGGCTATTGGGCGATAGGAGCCACAGGCCACTGGGTGTTTACTGAGTTTTGGTTTAAGAGAAATGAGAGGCTCACCCGCAGATTGTGTACTGCTCCAGTCCCCACCATCAAGTTAAAAAGGGACACCAGGTGTGGAGTGACTTCTGCTCCATAGGCCTTATAGAACTGGGCCTTCAACCCATCTCAGAACCTCATTCTGGCTATTAGTTACTTGGGGCAGGACTACATCTTCCAAGTACATTTGTTGAGCCTGCCCACTAGATTCATGTGCAGAGTAAAGCTTTATATACAAGCGACCAAAGGTCTGAGCTTTACCAGTGTCTGAGGTCATTGTCTCTCCCCCCTTGTCGTTAATGCTCCCTATGTATTCCTCTCCCACTTAATCCTTAACAAGCCTTACTAGATGAGTTCTTACCCTGTTGCCTTGCTCATATGTCATGTGTTGAAGTCGCAACAGGGTGAGCCCTGTTCTGTTGTTATAGATATCGTTGATTTCCCTCATAACTTCATCACTTGCCTTTGGGGAGTTATCGTTGAGTTCTCCTTAAGTGATTACTCTGCAGCTCTTGGGGGCGTGGCCAACTGCCAGGCATGGAAGACGTGGGCTGAGTGAGCTCCGTCTTCCGCCCAGACAAGAGGCAAATTATCCTGCTTATCCCTGGACGCTGACACTCGGCTCCTAGCCCCACAAACGGCAGAACACCTGGTGACCACCTGAGGTTCAAACTACAGGCTTCCTTGTGGTGAATGTCCGCTGTATTTCCCGGAGACCCGGCGAGGTGCGAGACAAATGAGGAGTGCGGGAGGAGCTTCGGAGTCGCTGACCCAGAGCAGGAACCGGGGTGCTTGGTACTTGAGTGGCACTGCGGCGGTGAGTGTACCGGGGCGTGGGTGTTACGGGGGAGGCAAACTGCTGACGACTGCCCACAACTGCCCATCTGGCCCCCTCGGTGCCGCACCCAAGATGGCGACTGCCCGAAAATCACATAGCCGGAACCTGAGGCGTACAGCTGGGTGCGCTGAGCGTGATTGGGTCACGCCAATTACCGGTACCCCCCTCTATATTTGCCTCCTCTGGGACTGCAGCCCTTGCTCCCCTGCCGGTCTGTCAATAGTGCTACCACCCGTGTGGCGGTCGGAGTCAAACCGCCGAGGCATCCTGCGGTGCTCCCAGCCCACCAAGGACACAGTGCATTACACACTAGCAGCTGCCTCCCCTGCTCCTGCCACACTATAATCCGCGGCAGATAACGACAGCATCTTGACCAGGTCTATACCGACTGGCTCCAGCATACAAGACTCGTGGGTTTGGCGGCGTCTCTGTGGGGTGCCCCAGGTCATGTTGCATGCTAGCACAGATCAAGCCAACGCAGTTGCTCTTCTGCAACAACATCCTTAAGAAGCCACAAGTACGGAATAGTTGTGACCTGCGCTCCCCGCCTGTGGCCGGGCCCAGAGGTTATAGGCGATTGCCTACCTGAACTATTTTCACTAACTGCCTTCCAGCCCTATTGCCGCCCGCTGCGACCGAGGCTCGCCCTCCTCTGCATAGTTGTTGTCCCCCGCTGATGTACAGCTTGCTGACCCGTCGGGGTCCAGTCACAGAGGGGCATCCGCACAGCGTTACCATACTGACCCACGTGAGGTGGCCCCTGATGCGGCCTACCCGCGCCACACTCCTGGGTTGTACTACTGAGCGACGTACTGGCACCATCCACCCCCTGAATGGCACCACCCCTCCAGGACTCTGGAATGGTTTAGTGGCCCGCTTGATGCCGTCTGACTAATAGGTATTGGCGTGCTGACTCTGAGCCCTCTCACGGGTGGTCATACTGGAGCAAAGACCCATAGGAACCCAGAGGGGCACCATGGGCCGCCCTAGGAACAAGCAGGCGGACGCTGCGGTGGACGGAACGGGACACTCTCAGAAGGCTGGTGACCCTCTCAATCCTTCGGACAACGAGCCCATACCGCCCACCGGACATGATCCCCATGAAGTCAAGCTAGTTCTAATACTGAAAGAAATCCGGTACTCCCGAACGGCATTGGAGACGCGCATGGATACTATGTCCACTGGCCTCACCCTCCTGCAGGCAGACCACAAAAAGTTGATGGAGAAGGTTAAATCCAACAAACTGGCTCTGAATGACCTTATCCCACAACAAACATTACACCCCACGCAACTTGAAGAATTTCAACGCCAGCTTCGGAGCCTCCAGGACAGAGTGGACGACGCGGAAGGGAGGTTCCGTCGCTATAATGTTCGTATTTTGGGCATACCGGTGCGCAGTGAGAGATCCAACCCCACGCAGTTCATAGAAGACTGTCTCAGGGACAGTGTTGCGATGGTGGGCCTCACCCCCCTGTACAGTGTGGAATTGGGCACACCGGGTACCTGCCAGACCACCCAAACCAGGTGCACCCCCTGCCCACTGATAGCGCGCATCTTGCATTACAAAGACGGTGATACTATTCTTAAAGCTGCAAGAGGGAACGCTCCGGTGAAATATGAAAATAGAACTGTCTCCCTTTATCTGGACTTCACCCATGCAGTTCAGAAAGCCAAAGCAACGTTCCTGAGGGTAAGGAGACACCTGTGGACCGGCAACTTGAAGTATGCGCTACTATTCCCGGCCCACCTTAAGGTCATCCATAACCAGAAGCGGTACTTCTTTGAGAGCCCGGAGGAGGCGGCGGATTGGCTGGAGATAACTTTCACGCCGGAGCAATCCAGGACCCACTGCCGTCGGCACAACCAGACAACCTGCCCCCATCGAGGACAAGCGGTTTGCACGGTCGAGCAGCGACCACACCTGGACCCCCATGGAATCAGCTCCAACACTGGACCAAATCGCCACCAGCCAAGAGAATGCTCTTTTCACGGCGGCCGCCCTGGCCGCCCACGACACCCAGACTGCCAATCCGTGGGACCACAGATCCGACAGTATGCTCCGAATCGGACAGCAGTATGCCGCTTTTTCCCTCTATCACGGCCTAGATGGCGAATGCTTTCTAACATTGTACCAGGGACACAGTATGGTGGTAATGTATGCAATGATACATGCTGTGGGGAACTGCTTTTACTACTTAGCCTTACAGTCCAGGGTGTACAAGCTCTTTAGGGCGCTGTCCTACTATAGTATTGGATTGCTTCTTGTTCTAGCGCAGGCATGTCCTTGTCCCCCCGAGCGACTGCGTTGATGTATGTTTTTATGATAGTCCATGTGGGATTAATGGTTTGGGTTTGGTCCTCTCTTGTTTTTTGGGGGGAACCTTGTATTGGGATGTTATGTTGGATCAATGTGCTTAGATTTCCTATGATATCCTCCTATAGTGCCTCCTCACCAGGATACACCACCTTATATCCCTCCTCCCATGATGCCGTCACTTATCACATACACCCTCTGTACTTGGAACGTACGGGCGTGGGCTCAGTACATAAACGGCTAAGGGTCCTAGCTCAATTAAATAGGAGGAAGGCCTCAATTGTGTACCTCCAGGAGACCACCTTAATAGGGACAAAGCAACCAAATTACACAAGAAATGGAAGGGTCAATTATTTGTCACTACTTACTCGGCTTTTTCGAGGGGGGCCGCAGTGTGGTTTAGAAAGACAGTTCCGTTTAAACGTATAGAGCAGAAAATAGATACCAACGACAGATATGTCCTCTTGCATGGCTTACTATATGGGATACATGTGGTGCTGGGCTGCATATATGCACCTAATATAGACCAGGATAAATATCTAGATACCCTCAGCGCCATGCTCTCGGACTGGGCTAGCCATCAATGGATAATCGGCGGCGACTTCAACGCCGTGCTGGACATTGATCTGGATAGATCCCATGCCCCACTGCACGCCGCTGACAGCAAGAAACAAGGAGATGCACTTAATAGATGGGCGAGGGGTTGGGACTTGTGGGATGCCTGGAGAATTAACCACAAGGGGCACAGGGAATACACCTTTTTTTCACCTCTGCACGGCCTACACACACGAATTGACCGCTTTTTGTGTTCTAGCACACTGCAAGGTTCCATTACCTCAGCACTCCACATGGTCAAGACTCTGTCAGAACACAATCCGGTGGAACTAATGGTACATTGGGGAAGGATCCCAACCCCGATTCCCATGTGGAAACTACAGCCTGACATGTTGGAGTACCAGGTCTTCCGCGCGACCTTGTCAGAGGCGATATCACATTTCACGGAAAACGCAGGGGCTACTAGTTCTAGACAGATAGAGTGGAACGCATTTAAGACGACTATCATGGGGGTGGCCATCAGCACTAGAACTGGGGTGAGGCAGGTGCTAATTGAGCGGCTCAAGGCAGTGGAGGACAGACTGACTGCACTGGAAGGGGAGGCGGCAGGCACGAACAATCAATTAACACAGCTACGCAAAACCAATATCCAATATGCAGAACTCCTGGAAGAACTGTTGTGGACTACCGTCTATTTATACAGAAACAGCACTTGCAAGCTGACAGATCTGGGCCACTGCTTACACGTCTGGTGCGTTACACACCCGCTCTCACTCCTATAGTGGAAATTCGAAACTGCGCGGGCACAGTGGTCAACACGCAATTAGATATTAACACCTCATTCAAAGACTACTACGAACACTTATACAGCCCACCCCCCTCATTACCTGACGCACTGCTTGATTCTTTTTTTGCCGACATCTGTGTGCCACAGCTTACACAGGCTCAACAAGAGGACTTAGCGAGGCCCCTTACAAGTGCTGAAATACGTCAGGCAACCAAAGCTTTACCACGAAATAAGACACCGGGAGTGATGGCCTACCAGCTGAGTTTTATGCCACATTTGCTGACTTAGTGGTACCACATCTCCATACCCTCTACCAAGAATCCCTTACCGCCAACGGCTTCCCATGCACAACGCTGCAGGTGCTGGTAATCTCACTCTTGAAGCCTGCCAGGGATGTATTACATATCCCGAACTACAGACCACTGTCGCTCCTCAACACGGATGACAAAATCCTAAGTCGCCTGCTGGCCACTGGCCTTAACCAGCTTATTCACCAACTTGTACATCCGGACCAGTGTGGCTTTGTGCCTGGCCGGAGCATGGCCCTAAACATAAGAAGGCTACACCAAGTTATGCTAGGTACTTGCGTGTCAGGCAATACTAGACCTTAAACAGGCATTTGACTCTTTGCATTGGGACTACATGTTCCATGCCCTTGCACGCTTTGGTATACCGGGTGGGTACATAGCATAGGTGCGCCTATTGTATACACATCCCACTGCACGTGCACGCACTGGCCGACACATCCGACACGTCTCTAGTCAATATACAGTGGCTCGCGGAATGAGGCAGGGCTGCCCCTTGTCCCCCTTGTTGTTTATCCTGGTATTGGAACCCCATTGCGTCACCACAAGGGATACTACGTGGCCACACACCTCATATGATTTCGGCTTATGCGGGCGACCTCATCCTTTATATCAAAGACATGGGCGCTGACCTCGCTCCTATACCCAACATTTTTGCCACCTTGCGGCTCGTATCTGGACTGACTATTAACAACTCCAAATCCTATGCGTATTTTTTTGATAGCACTAAAGGGGGCGGACAACTACGGTTCGATCCCTGGGACTTTCAGATCGCACCTGACACTTTCAAATATCTAGGGATACATATATATCGCAATTCTCAGGACCTCCTGGATGGTGAGGCAGTGCGCTCACTACCCTAAGGTCACAGATCCAGTTCTGGGTTTCACTGCCTTTGTCGATAGCTGGCAGGGTAGCCATTGCAAAAATGGTAATGCTACTAAGGCACCTCTACTTTTTCACCAATCTCCCGCTGTTTATCCCCATGCGTATCTACAAACTGATAAATACCTTGCTGACGGACCTAGTATGGGATGAGGGACGATGCCGTATTAGTCTTGCGAAAGAACAGTTGGCAACCACACAAGGGGGTATGAGTGTTCCAGACATGTGGGCGTATAGCTAGGCCTGCCAGTTGCAATGGCTGGCGTACTGGCTAACGGGGCGGAACCTGCATGAATTGGACATGGCGCGACGAAATAGGGATAGGGGTCTGATACATAGGCTTTTACTGTCACGAGCTCATATCCCACCGACTCTGCCCCACCTGCTACGACTAGCGATCATATACTGGTGCAGTGCACTGAGATACATTAATACGAAAGCACCATCTGCCCCCACTATACCTCTGCTAGGTGTGCCCACTCATTTGGGTACACTCACCGCTCACGTCCTCCAGGCCTGGATGGAGGCAGGCATCAAGACCCTTGGGGATTTCTTTGCAGACGGCACACTGATGCCGCATACGGCATTTATGCGGGTCCACAAAACCCCTGCTAAGTATTTCCTCTGCATACTCACGTCACCAGCTATATCCGTAATACATGGCCGCCTACAGGTACAGGGCCATCCACGAACACACTACTCACCATGCAATATCTGATGTGCAACGGCGCCTGGCTGACAAAATGGCTGACCCACGGGATACGTGGGGGAAAGTTGTTTTCCCTGCAATCAACCCGTGTTAAATGGGAAGGGGATGCGGGCCGCCAATTTACAGTTGGGGAATGGAGCAGGATTCTGGGATTCCCCAAAAAAGTGTCACGGAATCCTAGATTCAAGTTTATCCAACTTATGCTATTACACAGGGCATATCTGACTCCACGTAGGCTACAGGCCATGTTCCCAGGAGCCACTGACGAATGCCCGCGATGCCGGGCGCTTCAGGCTGGCCTACTGCACATGATATGGACCTGCCGAAGCTAGGACACTATTGGGCAACGGTCCGCATGATCCTTGCCACAGTGATCTCGACACGTCCATATGATTCCCTTGAGTACTGTATTTTGGGGCTGGGCCCCGCGACAAAAAAGCAACCCCTCCTCGCGCTTCGCCAATCTAGCCCTTCTACTAGCCAAAAGAACGGTGACCACGAGCTGGAAATCCACCAGACCCCCGCCCCCTTTTGACTGGCACGCTGAAGTAGTCCGCTGGGGTAAAGCGGAGGGAGCAGAACTGCACCGAGAGGAATACAGGGGGTTGAGGCGGACGCCCATTTTGCTGGAATGGCAAGCGCTGCTGGAAGAATTTACTGCTATAGATGCATCCGCGCACTGAGTACAACACCCTGACCCACATACCTGACATAGACGCTTGTGAGCCTCAAGGCCCCTCTACTACCCACTTGCACATGGGTATCGTCAACACCCGTCAACTAATAACTAACAGTAGACGGTCTCTGGCACCACACTATGGGCACCTGAGTGAGTTAGGCACACACACCTCATAAGGCAGATTACTGGAATCTGAGCACAGGGGTAATAGAGGGTGGGGGTATTGTTCCTTTTTTTGGATTTTCCCTTTTTGTTGTTGTTACAGGACATGTTTTTATGAGGCCACCGGACTATATTACAATTGTTATGATATTATAGTGCTATGATTGCAGTTATGGACCTACACTGCTAAGGACTTAACACCCCGCAACTTGCGGAGGACAGCATAGCAGTAGCAATGGTATGCGATCTGAACAAACTGCTGGTGATCCTGTACTGTGTTGGTACTGTGTATATTCCATTTATTGTATGACACAAGAATCTGCCTTCCTGCATAATACGATGTATCACTCTTTTGTTTTGGTGGAGAAAAAACAATAAAAACATGTGAAAAAAATACTCTGCAGTTCTTAACTCTGCTTCCAAAGTTTGTCTCTTCTCTATTCTCTGTTTATTTAGGGATGCGTTCAGTGCTATACATTGTCCCCTAAGTACTGCTTTAAATGCATCTCAGTGGGTAGAAGGGGAGGTGCCTTCTGGAGCGTTTGTCTGAAAGTAGTCTCTAATTGACCTCCTCATTTCATCCTGCAGCAAGGGGTCCCATAGCAGTGAATTGGGAAAGAACCACCTACTGTATCTAATAATAATAATAATAATAATAATAATAATAATAATAATAATCCACATTTGTATAGCGCACAATCACCCGTTAGGGTCTCTAGGCGCTGGGGGCCGTCGGGAAGATTAAGCAAGCTATTGCCCAGAGTCACATGGTGCTGGGCTAACCTGCCGCCGGAGCCGGGGATCGAACCCTGATCCCCAGATTCCAGCGTCAGTCGCCCTGGCCGCGGCGCCACACCTCTTCCTATTGCCCAGAGTCACATGGTGCTGGGCTAACCTGCCGCCGGAGCCGGGGATCGAACCCTGATCCCCAGATTCCAGCGTCAGTCGCCCTGGCCGCGGAGGTGGGGGAGCATCCCAGTCCAGTATCGCGGCCACTAGGGCATGATCCGAGAGTGCAATCGGGTGGAAGGTGACCGCCTGCAAGGCTAAGGTCAGTGTGCAACCCACAAAAACATAGTCTAATTGGGAGTGACTTCTGTGAGAGTGTGACAAAAATAAAGTCTTGATCTTTTGCGTGTAGCTTCAGCCACGCGTCATGGAGTCCCTATTCCCCAAACTCTTTCTTTAGTGTTTTTGGGAAGCTTCTTGTTCTAGATCTATGAGGCTGTGTGCTGTCTGCCCTTGCGTCCCATGTGAGATTGAAGTCTCCCCTGAGGATAATGTTGCCCTCCACAAAGCCCTCCAACATAGAGAGGAATGTATGGAGAAACATCACTTGAACCGTGTTGGGTGCATACACAGAAGAAAAAGTGCATTTACGCCCATGCAGTGTACTTTTCCCGAAGATTATTCTTCCCTCCTTGTCTGCCTTGCAGCCTTCAGGCTGAAACCGAACTGTGGAGTGAAAGAAGAGTGTGGCCCCATACTTTTTAGCTGTTGTGGAAGAGTTATACATGAGGGTGTAGTTTTTATGTTTTAACCTATGATCTTCTGAGCGCTTAATATGAGTCTCCTGCAGAGCCACCACATCATGCCGCTGGTCTAGCACATATTTCCAAATGTTCTGCCTTTTCTGGGGAAAGTTTAGTCCCTTCCCATTCCAAGTAAGGGTTGTGATCACCATGACCCACTATCGAAGGTATGTATTTCACTCCTGATCAGCTGCATCCTTCCCCCCGCCCCACCTCTCCCCACTCTGGTCTATGGATAACACCCATACCAATTCCTCCTTGCCACTTACCCCTGAGTATCTCTGTACTAAGCTCTGTAGGTCCCCCATACCAAACAAAGAAAACAATAAAAATACACAATTTGAACAATTAGAACATAAAAGTTACTTCTTGAACTCAACATTCCTTCAGGCCGTCGCCTGCTCTCCAGCGTGTAAGTCAGTGTCCATTAAGGCAACCTAGGCCATGTCAGCTTAATAGTACTTAGGAATCTGCTGGGCTCTTTCAGAGGCTCCCTCCAGGGCACCCAGCTGTTCTTTTGCAGCTGCACCGACTGCCCCACGGCCCCTGTTTGTCCTCTTCGTGCCCCAAGTAATCGTGGTTGGACTTCTTAGGTGGTCGCTTGTTTAAATGACTTCTTCCTTGTAGTTTAGCTAAGGGGCTTCTTTTCCCCTTGCCCGGACAAGTGTCTTCCTCAGCTTCCCTCCCATTGTGAGCGGTAACAGTCTCCTATTTCCCGTATTTCTTCCGTGTTCTGGGATGGCCTTGCGTGAGCCACTGACGTTGTGGTCTTTGGTCCGCAGGTACCTCCTGGGAACTCCTCGCACCCACTGTTGCTCTTCCCTCCACCTCGGCTGTTAAGCCCTAGAGTTTCAGTGCTTCTTGAAGATCTGTGACATGATGTGCTTTGTTGCGTCACTCAAACGCCAATGTGAAAGGGTAGGTCTATCGGTACGGTATACGGTCACGTCATGCTTGTCAGTCACTGTCCGGAACTGTATGACTCTTGCTAGTGTTGCCGGGGCTACCTCTTGGAAAATGGAGCATGAGGCCCCATGGAAGGTCGCCTCCTCCGATTTGCGTGCTGCCTGTATGATAGCATCCTTGACCTTAAAGGAATGTAACCTGCACAAATGCCGAGGCACACCAAAAATCAGTCCAAATCAGCATGGTAGGCAGTAACCATTATAGTAAACAGAGGAAGTCCATAAGTCGATCTTTTTTCTCCTGTATATCCTTTCAGAATCCCATTACACAAAAAACACTGGCAGCTGACACGTGTTTCGTCCGGAAGGACTTTTTCAAGGCTGAAAACAATTATAGTACAAATTAAAAAGATTTTTTACAAAAATACAATATACATATATAGTTAAAAAGGTTCATTGGCAAAAACCCACAATCTTGGACTTGTGCCCAACTGCTCCAAGAGAACAAGGCTAGCGCAATGACAGACAAAATAGATTATTACATCAAAAATATTAAGTAATTGTTCCATATCATTAAGGTTGTGCTTTCCAGAAGTAATATAGACCTGGTGTTTGTATTACCCTAATAGAAATTTTAAAAGATAAAAAATGTGTACAAAAGTACGTGAAGAATCCCTACTATACCATGACATGTCCTCAGAAAGACAAATAATATTAGAAAAATTAACATAAAACCGGAAGATCCACCACCATTTCCGTGACTGATATTGGATAAGGATTACCAATCCCTATAGCATGCTGTGCTGTTAAAGTTAGATAGTATGTTATATCTTACCTAATAGAAACTGCAGAACAGTAAGTAACTCCAAGATTCATCTATTGGAGCAAATCGTAATAACCTAGTAGATATACAAAAATAAAACGTACGATAAACACTCCTAATCTGCAATACTATATAGTCAGCGAATGTGGGATGCCGAAGGCCATGTTCAAGAACGAACCTGTGAAGTCCCAATGTCAGCCCAAATATGGACTAATCTGAGAGACAGCTTGTTTCTTTAGTCTCAATCAAGAGAAATTCCTTAGTATAGCGAGATACACTATAATTGTCAGTTCGCGTGGTTAATATATGGTCAACTCCTGTTAGAACAGGACAAATAAACCTGTATGGTAAGAAATATATACCCATCAGGTGGGAGAATTAAAAAATACAGCTGCATTGGCCATTATACATATTCGCTGAATGTACTGTCACTATAGTGCTCGGTAAAGGTAAAGCCAGTTCTGAGTGGGGTAATGTTCTGATCGCAATTGGAAATAACCAAACTGCGATTACCAAACCACAGCATTCAAATATAAGAGAACAGCAGAAGAGAAGAAGTCCACTTTGCGGCAAAATGAATAGTTTAAAATCATTGGGCCCAGTATTTCTTTGGGACATTCTGGTAGTAATTAAGCAACCCAAATGTAGTGACCCACCATATGTTAAAAAATGTGTCCAACACAGAAGAATCTGCTGACAGGCATGGGGGACATAGTGACAAAGCACATCATATGGGGGCATTTCCCTACTGTACCCCGAGCCCCCTAACTCTCTTAGCCCAAGCACCAAAAGTCACATGAACCAGCACTAACCTGCTATGTTTGAGATGTATCGCTACGCGTCCTATGTGGAACAAGCCCCGTCAGTAATCATCCGGATCCAGCACCACCATCTAAAAACAATCCACTATGCGGCTCTGATAGGCCTGTAATGCAATTTCAGGCATTATGAAACAAACAGTCTCTAGTTCCCAGCAGTGAATTAAATGAGGGCAGCCAGATCACATCAGTGTATGCTTATTTTACCTGTAGTGTAGGGAACTGATAAGTATCCTGTCCCACTACCTCAATTCCACCAAAACGGCACCCATATAAACATATGTATAAGCAGTCCCTCATGAACCACATAATAACATAAGCAAGAGTTTGTTTTTATCTGCAAAAATACCTGTAACGGTGACAGCTCCGTCCGCGTCCTGACCCCATGCAAAGAAACACCACCGGAGAGCCCGCATGTTAAATTATGCACACGTGGCCATAGACAGGGAAAGGGGAATAAAGCAGGTGTCCTTTGATTTGGGTGCCATCTTGGAAACATGAAATGTACCAGAAAGGTTGGCAGTGTAGTGGAGATCAATATAGAACAGGGACATATTCGCATAAAGCGAAAGCGTCCCTCAATGCGGGTGCCATATTCGAGACATTGAGGACGTAGCAAGCAGCAGGGGGACAGACAACACAATTGAGAATAATGAGATAAATAAAAAAAAAAAAAAAAAATTTTAATTATGTAAACAACACGGACGTGATGTGATACACACTGTCGGCGTTATATTGTGCTCTTATGTTGTTTATGTTTAAATATGTTATTATTGCCTTGTACCTTTAAATGCTCGAGATGGAGAGTGTATGGAATGCAGGTTTGTGTGTAGTTCTAGATCCTTGGTTCAGTTATCGCTGTGCCTGAAGACTGTAAGCTGCTTTTCCTGGCACTCACCTGTTATATGTAAATCAATTTTTTATATACCAATAAAGGTATCAACTTATTGCCTGAATCCTTTACTACAAATTGGCGATGAGGGAAACTGACCTTTACCCTTGGGAAATATTTTTAATAGATTTTTGTTTTTACGTAAAGAAAAGAGGTATTCATCCAGACATCGTGAGGAAATTCATCTGTCAACCCTACACGGACAAAATTGGCTGAAATGGATAAATGGAGAAAGGTGTTCCCAGCAAGAATTGATAAGAAACACCCTGTGGAGGAGTGTGACTCAAAGGTTAGAGCGGCAGTCCCTGATGCAGAGTTCTGGCCAGGGACCAGGGTTCGATTCCTGCCTCGGCGGGGTCTTGGGCACAAATTCCTCTGTCCTGTTAATTCTCGCCTCGGTACATATTCTAATCACGGGCCCCACGCTGCAACTCTGGGCAATAGCTTGCTTGGCCCCAACAGCGCTAAGGATGCCTGGCTTCACCCTGGGGGTGCCCAGGAGTGGACACTTCACAGGGAAAGCCAGGAGGGGTTCCACAGCGGTATGAGTATCAGCGCCAGGAAACCACATAGGCGACACCGCAAGGTGACAGTCTGGTGACAGTGTGCTCTATAAGTACCATGACATTTACCTTTACCTTGTGTGATACGCATTGGAGCCGTTAGTGGACCGCCTTCGGCTGCATTTTTCGAGCAGCGGCGGCATTCGGGAGCTAGTGGAGCGTGAAGCTACTGACGCATTGTGGTTCGCTTGTCCTACGTGTCAGTGAGTATGCGCTGCAACTAGCGGACTGACGTCATCACGCAAGGTCACACAACGTGACCTTGTGCAGCGGCCATTTTGGGAACACTGTTTCGGCATATACAAGGTGTTCACCGGAGTTCGAGCACAAAATCATATGGTGTTTGTTTTTGTTAAGAGCGATTCTGTGAAAAGATTCAGGTCTTCGCTCTGAGGATTGCTACAAAATTAATAACAGGTGAGGAAGTCGGGGAAGAGCTATTTTTGAGAAGAGTTTATGTAACCTGAGACATTTAGCTACAGGCACTGTACTGGAAGGTGGTGATATTTTATGGAAGAAGGTGATAGTAGCATATGTGAAAAAAGGGTCCTTTCACTACAGAATTTTTCAATCAGCGCTCCAGAACCATTCTGGACTACTGGTTCACAACTTAATATTAAGTGGATAGAATGGAAGGAGTATTTTATTAATATATAATATTTTATATAGAGGCAATTGATGAGGCTAAAAAGATGAAAGCGGATCAGAAAAAAAGAATATTTCTTCACTCATTAAGACCCATCGGATTAAAAACGCATTCACGTATGAGCAAAATTGTAGATCCAGAGTTGGATGTGTTTGATAACACTCTTAAAGACATTGACAGGTATTTCACACCTAAGGTGTGCATTGGAGTTATAGAACATAGATTCTTTCAGAGAAAGAAAACCAAAGAGGAGACGGTCGATGAATGGATTGATGATTTAAAAAAGTTAGCTATTGACTGCAAATTCGGTGGTCTACATGATGATCTTATACGGGATCAATTGGTCATGCACAATAATAATTCGACATTACGGGACCGTTTATGGGTAAATGGAGATGCACCACTGGAGGACGTATTAGCTATAATGAGGAAATCGGAAATGTCTGGCAGATGTGCGACAATAGTTAAGGAAGCTGACAAAGATTCAGTCAAACTACCTGGAACTGTATGTAAGATTCAGGGTATCGTCAAAAACTATCATCAGCAATCACAAGAGAAATGGACGAATCAGCCAGTAAGGAATCAAATCAAAGATAGAAGAAAGAAGATGCTATCGCTGTGATAGTAGAGAACATTTGGCCATTAGCAGGTTGTGCCCTGCGTTAAGAAAGAAATGTGGAATTTGTGGTCTTGTGGGACATTTCAGCAAGATGTGCCGCAGACGCACTAATGTGAAATATATTTGGAATGAGGAAGAGTGTGATGTGGAGGATAATATGGTAGATGAGAGTTGTGTTAAAAACGTGAGAGGGAATTTAGTTATAAATATTACGGAAAACTCGATGGAAGGTAAACCTATATGTAAAATATCTTTGGGTGGAGTGGCAGTGAATGTTTATGCTGATTCTGGATCCCCTTACACCATCATAAATGAAGAAATTTGTAAGAGAAAGTTTGTGAATAAGATTGGAGACCATTTGAATGTATCAGATATTAACCCTCTTAGCTACACAGGTGAAAAGTTTGACATGTTGGGCTTCAGATGGCTCATCTTTCTGTTTAAAGGGAGATCTACAAGAGGGAAATTATATGTCGCGAAGGTTGGACTATCTGTCCTCGGATGTTTTATCAAAAAAATCTAAACATAATATTGGATCCCAACAGCGAGGAAAAAGTATTGATTATGGATGAGAGCAGTAAGTTGGGTGATGTGATGTGTAAGAGCTTTCCAAAAGTATTTGGCAAAGAGTTGGGAGCTCTAAAGGGTTTTGAGCACAAAATTGTTCTGAAAGCGAATGCTGAACCGAAAGTACATGAGGTGAGACTGATTCCCATGTTAATTAGAGAGGAAGTTAAGAAGGAAATACAAGGTTTACTGTCCAAAGGGGTTATTGAGGAGATTGAAACGTCTGAATGGATTTCTCCGGTCGTGGTTGCCCGGAAACCCAACAGAAAAATGTGTTTATGTATTGATTTGTGCCATCTGAATAACAATATCGTAATCGAAAAGTTTCCTCTACCAAAAATTAACTAAATGGTGTCTTCCTTGAGAGGGGTTACATGGTTTTCTACCATTGACCTCTCTGCCGCTTATCATAAGGTGGAGTTAGAACCAGAGTCGAGGAAACCTATGGCTTTTATCACGCCTTTTGGGTGCTATCAATTTAGACGCATGCATCAGCCGCAGCTGTCTTTCAGCGCCTCATGCATAGACTTTTTGGTGAGATGGACATGGTTTCTTTCTTCCAGGATATTCTGATTGCAGCCGCAAACTATATTGATCATCACTTGAAGTTGGAACAAGTCTTAAAAACATTACAGTCAGCTGGATTAACGGTGGAACTATCAAAGTGTAAATTTGGTCAAAGAAGTGTGTCATACTTAGGCCACATTATTAGTGAAGAGGGGGTCAAACCTAAACCTGCACTGGTGGAAAATATTATAAAGTCCTCTGCACGCACCTACTTCTAAAGAAGAAGTAAGGGCATTTTTAGGTATGGCAGAGTATTGTGCAATGTTTATAAATAATTTTGCATCAAAAGTGTACAACATTCATGCTTTACTTAAGAAAAATGCAAAGTTTGAGTGGACTAAAGTATGTGAGGATGAAATCACACAGATCAAATTAGACTTACAGAATGTGAATGCCTTAGCTAGCTTTGACCCAAATTTGGAATGTTTACTAACTACGGATGCAAGTAATAAGGGTCTGGGGGCTGTCTTGTCATAAAAGGATATGGAGACAAAGAAAGAATAATCTTGTTTGCTTCTAGAGCACTCTCTCCTGCTGAGGGAAGGTGTCCTATTATAGAAAGAGAAGCTTTGGCTTGCGCATGGGCCTTGGAACATTTTCGGGCTTTTGTATGGGGCAAGCCTGTTGTTATTCGTACTGACCATTGACCTATAGTTCGTATTCTATCCAGTGATGGTATTTCAGGGACTTCCTCAAGATTGGCCAGGTTATCCATGTGAATGTAAGAGTACATTTATAAAATGGTTTACCTACCTGGAAGAGATAATGTGGTTGCAGATTGTTTATCCAGAATATCGTCTCCTCTTGAAGAATGTGTTGATAAACCTTGGGGTAACTTCAGTGTAGCGTTGGTACATGATTCAGGTGTGCCTGCCATTAGTAAAGATCAGTGGACGGAGGAGCAGAGTAAGGATATTGTTTTGAGAGATGTGGCTGAATACAAATGCAAAGGGTGGCCTAGGAAGAACAATATAACTGGGAATTTGAATGCTTTTTGGGAAGTATGTATGGAATTATCTCTTGATAGAGACATATTGTTGAGGGGAGATAGGATTATTTCCCCTGGTTCGTTAAGGAAAAAAGTACTGCAATTATGCCATGAAGGGCATTTTGGGATTGTCAGAACTAAGTTGATGGTAAAAGGTATGTTTTGGTGGCCAGGAATAGATAAAGATATTGAGAACTTTGTAAGAGATTGTTCAGTTTGTAATTCTGCTGATAAAATGCTCAGGACTTTGAAACCTGCAATGAGTGAAGGATTATTCCCGGGTCTTCCATGGGATACCATTGCAGTCGATATTGTTGGACCTATTGGTGAATCAAAAAAATTTGGGTTGGTAGCTATTGATCTTTTTACAAAATGGCCCATAGTCAAGTTTGTTGACAAAGTAGATACACACATTGTTCTTAAGTTTTTAGACAAAATCTTTATGAATGGAAGGCTTACCTGTTTGTATTTAGTCAGACAATGGAGTACAATTTATGTCTAAAATGGCTCAAGATTATTTTGATAGATGTGGTGTAAAGCACAAAACCACAGCATTATATGATCCTGGTGGCAACGGCACTGTGGAAAAGTTTAACAGAGTGATCAAAGGCATCATACAGGCATCTGTTAACACAAAGTTAGAGTGGAAAGTACAGGTACAAAAGGCTGTATGGTCTTATAGAATTACATCTCAGACAAGTGCAGGATTATCTCCATTTATTATGATGAGAGGTAGGTCACATAGGTGTAAATTCAACCCGGGTTGGCTTTTGGATGGCAAGGTAGAATAATGGTCTCCGGTTGAGGTGAAGAGTGAGTTAGATTCTGTTCATGCTAAGAATAAGGAATTCTACGACAAACACCATGGTGCCAAAGATGTCCAAATTAATGTGGGCGACTGGGTTTGTGTAAAAAAAACTTTTAAGGTACCTAAAGGAGAAAGCAAATTCGAACCTCCCAAGCAAATTGCATAAATATTGAGAAATTCTGTTAGACTCATGGATGGGAGAGTGTGGAATCTTAAAAATGTTGCTATCGACTCAAAACAAAACCATATTGTAGGTATTCAGGAACATAATGGTCAAAATAATTTTGGGTGGATTGAAGATCACTTTGAAAATAGTTACTTACAATCTCAACTAGATAATGAGGTGTGTGACAAACCTGCACCCAGGCATGGTGAAAATTTTACATCAGGGTCTTTTCCCTCTTCCTGTGAGGCGGGAGGGGAGGGTTGAGAACTGTAACACCAAAGTAGTTGATACCATTCCTGTTAAAAGAATTAGGGCCAGATGTAGGAGGCCATTTACCGACCGGTAAATGGGTATTTGTGATGTAGGGGCATCATTTTACAGATTCGGTAAATTTACCGAATCCAAGATGTAGGTAGCACTGTTTACAGTGCTACAGGCCTTCAGAATTCGGTATTTTACCACACAATCCTATTGTGTGGTAAAATACCGAATTCAGGTGTGCATGCACATCTGTGCATGCACACCTATGCCATGTGACAGACAGACATGCCGTTAGGGCATGTCTGTGTGCCACATGGCGCACATGCCTGTATTTGGGATGCTAGAGGGTGTCAAAGTGACACCCCCAGCACCCTTGCTGGAATCGGTATTTACCGAATCGGTAAATACCGATTCGGTATTGCCCATTGATTCCTATGGGCTTCAATGTCCATAGGAATCAATGGGCATTACCGAATCGGTATTTATAGAATCGGTAAATACCGAATCTTAACGATTCGGTATTTACCGATTCAGAAATACCTACATCCCCCCTCTATTTTACCACTTCTTAAATACCGAATCGGTAAAATTCGGTATTTAAGAAGTGGTAAAATAGAATTACCTACATCTAGCCCTAAGAGTCTTGCCAGGTTGGCTTAAAGAGTATGTTATGCGATTTTTATCCCATGTAGTTCTATTGGGATTCCTATATTAATTTCTGGATGCCTATATTAATTTACTCTTATTCTTATTATTATTTTTCTTCTTTGTTATAAGGGGGGATGTGTTATATTGTGCTCTTATGTTGTTTCTGTTTAAATATGTTATTATTGCCTTATATCTTTAAATGCTTGAAAGATGGAGAGTGTATGGAATGCAGGCTTGTGTGTAGTTCTAGATCCTTGGTTCAGTTATCGCTGTGCCTGTAGACTGTAAGCTGCTTTTCCTGGCACTCACCTGTTATATGTAAATTACATTTTTTATATACCAATAAAGGTATCAACTTATTGCCTGAATCCTTTACGACAGTCGGTGATATTGTTATAACAGGTGAAAATATTTGACGCTTATGTGAAGAAAAGTCCCTAAGCTATTCTGGATGTTCCATGTATATGTGCCATATTGTGGGGAGACCCCACTAGAACCTCCAACTGTGCGGAGCTCATAAGAAAGAGGACCCATTGTAAAAATGAGGTTGCGGATATTAGCAGCCTCATTCAAGATTGCAATGGAGGCGAGTCTAAATTAAGATTCATATAGGCACTCAATTATGTGGTATAGAATAGAGGAAGTCACCTCATCGTCACAGACCAAGCAGAGAGGTCCATTGTAGTCTTAAGCAAGTTGTTGAGATAGAGAATGTATGCTGTTATCTGGCTTAGAAAGTAATCAACGAGTGAATAGGAAAAGGGGTATTATAGCATCCAAAAATGGCCGATTAAACCAGCATGATAACAATGTATTGCAACATCTTAGGAAATACTCCCAGAGTCATTCTCCTTCCTATAGTGCAAGCCGAATATCATTTGGTAGGACATGTAATACAATGAACAAAGTGAAGAACCCCCATATAAACACAAAGATTGTGCATGTAGACTTCCAGGCTCATTTAGCATTACCATGTAACCGAGGTCACAGATGCACAAAAACATTTTTTCTTTCATTGGTGTATATATATATATATATATATATATATATATATATATATATAAATATATATATATATATATATATATATATATTCACTGAAAAAACCATAGGTTATAGACCATATATAGTTAGGAATTAGCATTTAAAAAACCTTGAAAATTCACTGAAAAAACCATAGGTTATAGACCATATATAGTTAGGAATTAGCATTTAAAAAACCTTATTTTACTCACACAAAACCATTGAAATTCCATATATAGTTAGTAGTACTAACTATATATCGCGCACCCGCAATCCATTGCTGATCATGTCACATATTACATCATTCATGACATGGTCAGTGACATCACTGATGACATCACTGATGACATCTCAAATGACATCACTGATGACATCACTGATGACATCTCAAACATCTCAAATGACATCACTGATGACATCACTGATGACATCTCAAATGACATCACTGATGACATCACTGATGACATCACTGATGACATCTCAAATGACATCACTGATGACATCTCATTTGACATTACTGATCACATCACTGATGACATCATTCATGTGATAATACGATGAACCTCTTCAGACTCTAATATAACCTTAGATACACTCAGTGTAAACAGACACTCACAGACTGTCACTCATCCATGGAGTTACTTACACACCTAGTCAGTCATGCAAAGAATCAATCACACCTCAATTTCCTCAACTATACAGTTATACACACCTTACTTATTCAAACATATACTAACACATATTTACTCTCTTTTACAATCCCTGATACAAGTTCACAATGATCCATACAGCCACTCACACATTCACTGACTCTTATGCACAGTTATTTATATATGCCAATTCTCACATGTACTGTGTTTTACATATGTACTTACTTTGACATGTAGCACTGAGATATCCATTCACTCACCAATGCACTCATGCACACAGTCAACCACCCATACAGCTGTTTCCACATGCACTTTTGAACCCATACATCTAGTGAATCAACTGCTCACACATCTATGCACAGAGTCATACACCTCCCAGCCACCCGCACACACACTCAGTCTCCCATACAAATACTTGAGCAACCAATCAATAACCCATATACTTACTCATATAGCTACTGATCAACACATGCAGCAGTTTACAGAACAACAAACATAATGATGCACAAATTAGGACAGTTCGTGACTAACCCATGCACTTAGTGAGACACATTTAACCACTCACTCATACAGTCAGGCATGCACCTACTAAATCCTTCATCCAGACACTTCTACATCCACTCATTCTTCAATATGTAAGACATATTTTAACTTTACAGAAATACACAGTCACTGGATGTTGTCATCAGTGATGTCATTTGAGATGTCATCAGTGATGTCATCAGTGATGTCATTTGAGATGTCATCAGTGATGTCATTTGAGATGTCATCAGTGATGTCATCAGTGATGTCACTGACCATGTCATGAATGATCTAATATGTGACATGATCAGCAGTGGATTGCGGGTGCGCGATATATAGTTAGTACTACTAACTATATATGGAATTTCAATGGTTTTGTGTGAGTAAAATAAGGTTTTTTAAATGCTAATTCCTAACTATATATGGTCTATAACCTATGGTTTTTTCAGTGAATTTTCAAGGTTTTGTAAATGCTAATTCCTAACTATATATGGTCTATAACCTATGGTTTTTTCAGTGAATTTCAATGGTTTTTTAATAGCAAATATCATAAGCTGTCGATTCTCAAGTACGTGGTAAGAAAAAACATTTTCGTGTTTATGCACACTGATCTGCTTTCAATGCTGCCCCCCCCCCTCATTTCTATTAGGAGTACTCTCTCTTTCCAGATAGTGAAGGTTAGTTAACGCAGGCCTTTGCCCCCGTTGTAATCCGTCGTGCCTGCTTCTCTCTCCATTTGATTGATTGTTATCCAAGCATTTGCAAACAAGCACAGAATCGCCATACTCTGTTTAGTCTTTGCAGATAGTGAAGGATAGGTAAATGCAGACTTTTGTCCCCATTGTAATCCGTCATACCTATTTTTCTCCCCATTGATTGATTGATTGAATCGAGCATTGAATTGTTCGAAGTTGGTTCTCTTAAGGATCTTCTCTGCCTGCAAACGGGGAAGAATAGGAATATTCTCTCTCCCTTTGCAGATAGTGAAGGGTAGGTAACGCAAACCTTTAACACATCGTGCCTATTTCGTTCCTCATTGATTGGTTGTTTGCCCGAACATTGACTGTTTGGGAATTGGTTCTTTTTGGAGGTATTCCCTGTTTGCAAATAAACGTAGGAAAATCTTTGCAAGTAGTGAAAGGGTAGGTAATGCGGACCTTTATCCCCCGTTGTAATCTGTCATGCCTATCTACTCCCCACTGATTGATGCACCTGTTTCACCCGGACCATTTACTAGAGATAGGTCATCTGGCCCGACCAGAGAGCACCCCTAGTGAAAAGGACATATGCAATATTAACAAAGTGATCACTGTATCCTGTTAACAGAAACTTTAGCATGAAACAACCTGGAAAGAAAGGAATAGGAAAACGACAATCAGTAGGCCACTGATGAACTTTTTATTAAATAACAAACAAAGAAACGATAACAATACGTAATGATAAAACCTATTATTGTCCTAGAAACAAGAAACGTTAGAAGTAAGCCCGTAATAAGAAACCTGAAAACAGTAAGAGAAACCAAGTGTGACATTGCAACGGCCACAAGGCAACGAGGCTTCATCGCCCCTCACTGCCCCACAACGTGTCTGTCCCACCGCCTGCCACGGCCAAATAACGGCAAACTGGGAAAGATACAAGTCAGCAGACATCCGCCCCATTCTGGAAACTTCCAAAGTGCAACAGGTTTCCGGCTACGCCCAGCCGGAAGCAACACATATAAGGCGGGTCCTGCTGCCAACCGTCGGCAGAAGATCATCACGTAGGGTGTAGCCGGAGGAAAGGCCGAGGCCAATGGCACCCGTCCAGGAGGATTGCTACGACCACCCTGGAGAGTTGCAAGGGGGGGAATGTCTGTGTCCTCGACCCTCCCCTCTCTCTCCCAGTCCGGCCACCATCAACCAGAGGCCGAGGCCGACGGGATCCGGCCGCGGTGGCGGTAACCCCGGAGAATTGCAGGTTAGACCCTCTCTCTCCCAGTGTGGGCCAGCATCCATGGAGGGCCTGGGAGTGGAGAGGCCACTGCACGAAAGGCCCAGGAGAGGCACCACACGCCAAGGCCTGCCCCACCGGATGAGCCAAGGAACCCGTTCATGGGGCCAGAGCAAAGGGCGTCCGGCCGCCATCCACCGGAGGTCCGGCCCAAAGACGGACGGGACATTTCTTCTTTCTTTTATAAGGGCTGCGACAACACTGGGGGGGGATGTCTTGCACATGCCTCCGACCCCCCCCCCTTGTCCTCATCGCCTGGTCCGGCCATAACAAATGTCAAGCGAGACGCCGTGGGGTGCACTGGGTGGGAGAGACGTGCGAACAGGCCTCTCCCGCCTCCCCAGGTGGAGGCTTCCCAGCTGCACCCTCAGCGCTCCAGGCGCCCGGAAAAGGGTTCTTCCACTGTGGCGATGCTGCAACGTCTCGCCCGGCAGGGTGGAGCCCGTCCGCTCATTTGACCCCGCGATCGCCAGTAGCTACCGAACTCTCAAAATGGCGGTCGACCTGGCAAGAGCGGGCCCAGCATAAAGAAATGGCCCGGTCACTGGTTGACTCCACCACCGTAGTCCTCCACGACCTTGAAGATTCTAGAGGAGCCGCGGGAGTCCCCGACCCCCGCAGACACCCCCGATGGGGAATGACTGCCATGATCGCCCGTGGAGTGACGAAACTGTAGCCGCGGGACGTCGGCGCTCCCATGCTGGCGCCAGCCTCAGTTTGAATGACTAGAATCCTGCAGACCTCAGTTCCGGTGAAAGCACAGTGTGACCCGGTAGGGAAAATTGTTGCACCCCCTCCCCTTTTTGACTGATGGTTCAAACCACCGATCCTTTCCTTTGCCCTTTTAACGGAACTTTGAACTGCCTCCCCCCCCCCCCGCGGCGCCCCACGCCGTTATTTGGTGGGCGGCAACTTACTGGACATCACCTTGGTGCCATCCAGATTTCAGCGCGTTCTGCTGCCTTGGAACTATTCGCACAACAGACCGCTACTGACGACCCACCCCCCGGGACGCCCCACGCCGGATACCCAAATCAGTGCGGCACCCAGGCAACATCTTCTGAATTTTCATAATTTGAAAAAACTAGTAACATGTCCTCATCAGGAATTTCCTCTTCAATCATCTCATCAGAAATCTCCTCATGAAAAGTCTGCAATGATGATTCTTGTAACTCTATGGTCTCCAAACATTCGATAAATTCTCCGTCAAGAGATTGATCAAAAAAATCATTCAAGTCATCTCCTCCTTGTGAGAATATTTCATTATTGGTGCTGTCAATTTCAATAAATGTAGTGGATAATTCAAAAGAAATTGCCACGGTCTCTTCATTGTGATCCATTTTATTTTGAAATTTCTTGCTGTAAATTGCAGAAAAAAATAATCACTTTCATTTATCGTTTTTAGTAATACATAATATAAAACTAACTTTATCAAGTATTTAGTATAACAGAAGGACTGAAAATGAATAACAGAAAACATTTTTCAAATTATCTTAAAGTGTACAACATAGTTCCCCTTACAAATTAACAACTCACCTTTTTGAAAGTAGGAGAAGTGTTAGTACTGTGTAAATCAAACACCAGAAATTGAGCACCAAAAATTCCTCACAAATGTACCTCACACAGTAGTATCACAAAATGGCTGTGGTTTCCTCTCATTTTTGATATATACTTAACCAATTAACTTTCATCACACACAAATACAAAACCAAAGTAACATTTTAATTGGTTCTAAATTTCAACACTTTCAAATGTGTTTCCCCATGCAATTTTCCATAGGACATTTAGATACGTCTACAGCCTGAATGGCTGAACGGAATTACACCAAACTTGGCAAAATGGTACATCAAACCTAAGAGGTCAGTGAGGATCTACTATGCCCCCTTATGGTCATTTGCCCCTTCGCTTTGGCCTCCTCTTGTCTCTCGATCCTACCGAGAGACAAGATGGCGGCCGCTACGGACTGTTTGGAATGTTTACAGACGCCGGAGAACCAATCAGCTTCGCAAAGCTACGTAACGCGAAAAGTACGCGAAGCAGAGCGCTGTTACAGATATATATCTTTTTTTGAACGTTAATTTCTCAAAATCCACTGGAGCACATATATTGAGACCTAGCAAAGGCACATCGGGCTACCAGTCCCTACAATTTTGCCAAGTTTCGTGCAAATCCATTCAGCCGTTCGATTATTATTATTTATTTTTTTTGCCCCGCGGGGCCCTTTTAAAACCTCCACATCAAACCTAGGGGGTCAGGGAGGATCTACTATGCCCCCTTATGGTCATTTGCCCCTTCGCTTTGGCCTCCTCTTGTCTCTCGATCCTACCGAGAGACAAGATGGCGGCCGCTACGGACTGTTTGGAATGTTTACAGACGCCGGAGAACCAATCAGCTTCGCTTCACAAAGCTCCGTAACGCGAAAAGTACGCGAACTGGAGCGCTGCCTGGTCCGCTGTTACAGATATATATCTTTTTTTGAACGTTAATTTCTCAAAATCCACTGGAGCACATATATTGAGACCTAGCAAAGGCACATCGGGCTACCAGTCCCTACAATTTTGCCAAGTTTCGTGCAAATCCATTCAGCCGTTCGGGCTAAAAGTGAGGCCAACCGCCCTATGGAAAACTCAATGTTAAAAACACGTTTTGGGACCCCCCTTTTTTCTCGGCCCCCCCTTGACGAAACCCCCCCAAATTTTCAGGGGCTGCTCAGAAACAAAATGTTCCATTTTCCTGAAAGTTTCAGCCAATTCCGTCCACAAACGCCAAAGTTATTAGACATAGAATTTTCAAAAATCCCATAGAGAAAAAATCCTAACTATATATACCTACTGGCGACCGCCAGTAGGTAATGTATGTATGTATGTATATATATATATATATATATATATATATATATCCAAATAGTACATACGTGTCATAATAGAACTATATAAAAACATATCTTTCAAGCATTTCACTGGGCCATTTTCTCACGCAAATGTTCGTGCTGTGCATTGAGAGGTAGTAATATACCCTCAGGCATAGACATGGAATGCATTGACAACAGTATAATTAATATACAAATAACTTCAGATCTGAATTTAACCTTCTTAGTGTAGGAAGCTGTAAAGTTCCCTGTCTAAATTTAGACCCATGTCCACCACCCGAGTCTAATGAGCCACCTGCTTTCAAGTTGTCTAAGGTGTAGGGTTCTATCGCCACCTCTGTTGATGGTCCTCAATGTTTTGATGCCATGGAAAGCAATTTTCATTTGTCCCTCGACTGTGTGCATGCTGTTATAATGTACTGCCAGAGGATAGTCAGTGTTTTTATTCTTAATTGCCACACATGCTCCTGTATCCATTCTTTCAAAGGTCGTATGGTGCTGCCTACATAAATTAAGTCACAAAAAACACAATACAGTATATCACATGTTTGGAATTGCAATAGATGAAGTTATTGATTGTGTATACTTTTTGCGTATTGTATTGAAACTCAGTCATTTTGTTTTTCTCTAGACAGCACATATTACATTGCCAGCATTTGTAGAAGCCTGTTGGCAACGCCGGTAACCAAGTGTTGACTGGATCAGGTCTGGAAAGCACAACCTTAATGATATGGAACAATGACTTTCTCTTTTTGGTGTAATCATCTATTTTGTATATCACTGCGCTAGATTTGTTCTCGTGGAGCAGTTGGGCACAAGTCCAAGATTTTGGGCTTCTGCCAATGAACCTTTTTAACTATGTATGTATATTGTATTTTTGTAAAAAAAATCTTTTTAATTTACACTATAGTTGTTTGCAGCCTGAAAAAGTCCTTCGGGATGAAACACGTGTCAGCTGCCAGCGGTTTTTGTGTAATGGGATTCTGAAATCAAATAAAGGATATGCAGGAGAAAAAAGATTGACTCATGGACTTCCTCTGTTTGCTATAATGGTTACTGCCTACCAGGCTGATTTGGACTGATTTTTGGTGTGCCTCGGCATTTGTGCAGAGTATTTGTGGAACTTGATGGGGTCTTATCTTCCAGAGAGTTTGTTTGGTCTCCTGGAGGTGGAGGGAGACTCAATGCTTGGAGAGCACCATGGTGTACCACAGATTGCAAGATACTTTCAGACGGACGAAGTGTGTGGATGTGCATTCACAATTTGGCATCGCTTCCTTAGTTCTTTTTGTAATAATACTTAAAGGAATGTAACTTGGCTAGCACATCCATGGGTCACCTCTTCTCCACAGTTAGCATTGGGCCCACTCTGTGAACTCTGTTGAGTTTGACTTTTAAGTGCGTGTTTTCCCAGTACGGTGGCAAAGAGTCCCTCCACAAAGACCTCCAGATCTGGACCCTCTGCCAGATTCCTTAGATGTATGTTGTCCATGTTAGATGTACATATGGAGTTAAACAAGGACCCAAAACAGTCATAAATGTACCCCAATCCGCCCTGCTCCAATACAAAATATTGGAGTCAGGAACTTAATATAACACTCCATAGGTTTGGGAAATAATACTAAATTAAGAAAAATATTTAAATAAATAACATGTATATTCATTGTTTAGTCTTTCTTTTGTGTTTAATTAACAAGAGATTGACGTCAATATACAACTTTATTTAAATTGCCAAAGAATTTGGCGCCAGTCACAGCAGACGAAGGCGTGATGCTGAAACGCGTCCTGTTTTGATTTTTTGAATAAATCATAAGAGTCTTGAAAACGAGAGTTGTGGAGGGCCGTCCATTCTTTTGCCGAAGGAAAAGAAACTTGGAGCGTCAATATATATATATATATATATATATATCCAGCTCACGGTTTCCACCAGACTTCCACGAAGGAAAGAAACCACGCACTCCGGGGGTCGTTTTCAGTTAGTTTTATTTTCTAGTTTGCAACAGACGCGTTTCGGCGCTCCGCCTTCCTCAATGTTACAAACATTGATGGCGGGCGCCATGTTTTTAATAGCGTTCACTCGTGATCAGTGGGCGAAACAAACAAGGGACCACAAATCATTACACCATATTGGAAGGTGTTCACAGTAAACGACACGTTGTGAATTACTGTACAAAGTAAGGGCTATGCTACTTGATTAAGCCCCAGTTAATTAATTTAGACATATTATTGACATTAGTGATTTAAGCAAAACTTTGATTGCGCACACATTTCCTTCCACATTTCGTGATATTTCGCCGTATATCGGCCTAAAGATCTCATTATGCTGGCAACCCATCAGCCATATTGAAGCGGCATGACATCATATTATTAAATCCCCTAGTCAATAAATTACAACCCATTGTGTTGAGTCACAAACATGTCGTTTACTGTGAACACCTTCCAATATGGTGTAATGATTTGTGGTCCCTTGTTTGTTTCGCCCACTGATCACGAGTGAACGCTATTAAAAACATGGCGCCCGCCATCAATGTTTGTAACATTGAGGAAGGCGGAGCGCCGAAACGCGTCTGTTGCAAACTAGAAAATAAAACTAACTGAAAACGACCCCCGGAGTGCGTGGTTTCTTTCCTTCGTGGAAGTCTGGTGGAAACCGTGAGCTGGATATAATGCGGGTCCTGTGACCGCATCACGCACCCGTCTGCGAGTGCTCCTGAAAATTCGCAGGGACTCGAGCTGGATATATATATATATATATATATATATATATATACCAAACACACACGTTCACGATTCCCAAGAACGGAGTCCAGGCCACCATCAGTTTTCAAATCCGGATTTATTTCACAGCTTAACTCGGAGTTAAGCTGTGAAATAAATCCGGATTTGAAAACTGATGGTGGCCTGGACTCCGTTCTTGGGAATCGTGAACGTGTGTGTTTGGTATACGAAGGGACTGGCAATCCCGTCCGTGGCCCGCCGCTGAAAGAGGCCACTACAGCTTAGTGCCAAAAATTTTGCTGGATATATATATATATATATATATATATATATATATATATATATATATATATATATATATACACAGAAAAAAACATAGGTTTCTGATAGAAAAACAGACATTTGAGGTGAGCAGATCTAGAGTGTCGCTGGTGTTGAGAGTGCTCTAACAGGAGCTGCTTTCCACCTAAACTGAGACCTACCCAGAGTTCTCTCCTTCTTTTTTGCATAATGTATGCGTCACTCTATACCTGAAAGGGTTTTGTTTTGACTTAATACTGGGTGCTCCCTTGTGTCTGGACAAAGCTATACCTCTCTGAAGAGCTCTAATTAGAGCGAAACACTGTGTCAGGGGTTGCTTTTATTCATTTCAGGTTGGCTTGAGTTGGTATTTTACCAATTCTAAGCTGTAATATTGTGCCTGGAGTGATAAATGGCTTTTGTTATTTGACAGCTCGGCAAGGACTGCACTGTACTAGTCCTATGCTTAAAGACTTTGCTGTTTAAATGGCGAAAGACTTTGTCATTTTCTATCTCGGCATGGATAGCACTGTCTAATCCTATGCTTAAAAACTTTGATAGAAAAACAGACATTTGAGGTGAGCAGATCTAGAGTGTCGCTGGTGTTGAGAGTGCTCTAACAGGAGCTGCTTTCCACCTAAACGGAGACCTACCCAGAGTTCTCTCCTTCTTTTTTGCATAATGTATGCGTCACTCTATACCTGAAAGGGTTTTGTTTTGACTTAATACTGGGTGCTCCCTTGTGTCTGGACAAAGCTATACCTCTCTGAAGAGCTCTAATTAGAGCGAAACACTGTGTCAGGGGTTGCTTTTATTCATTTCAGGTTGGCTTGAGTTGGTATTTTACCAATTCTAAGCTTTAATATTGTGCCTGGAGTGATAAATGGCTTTTGTTATTTGACAGCTCGGCAAGGACTGCACTGTACTAGTCCTATGCTTAAAGACTTTGCTGTTTAAATGGCGAAAGACTTTGTCATCTTCTATCTCGGCATGGATAGCACTGTCTAATCCTATGCTTAAAAACTTTGATAGAAAAACAGACATTTGAGGTGAGCAGATCTAGAGTGTCGCTGGTGTTGAGAGTGCTCTAACAGGAGCTGCTTTCCACCTAAACTGAGACCTACCCAGAGTTCTCTCCTTCTTTTTTGCATATATATATATATATATATATATATATATATATATATATATATATATATATATACACAGAAAAAAACATAGGTTTCAGGGGTGTTATAGTTAGCTGGCCATTTCACTCATACAAAACCATAGCAATTCCTCCGTTATAGTTAGTTCTGCTTACTATAAGTCGTGGGCCCGCAATGCACTGCTGATGATGTCACATATTGCATCATTCATGACATGGTCAGTGACATCACTGATGACATCACTGAGGACATCTCAAATGACATCACTGATGACATCATCCAGTGAATGTGGTTTAGTTTGAAATTTGAATATGTATTATATATATACAAATCTGTATTGAAGATTGAGTGGATATATAACTGTCTGGATGGAGAATTTAGTAGCTGTCTGACTGTCTGTTTAAGTGAGTAATTAAAAGTGTCTCACTTAATACATGGATTAGTAACTAAACTATGTGAATGTGTGCATCACTGTCTCTGTTGTTGTATAACATGCTGCATCAGTTGGTCACTAACTACGTGAGTGTGTACATTACTTATTGATTAGTTGGGTGAGTATTTGTATGGGACAGTGAGTTTGTGTGTGATTGCATGGGTGTGTGTAACTCTGCATATATGTGTAAATGGTTGATTGACTAGGTGTATAGGTTTAAGAGTGCATGTGGAAACAGCTTTTTGGGTGACTGAGTGTATTTATTTGTGTGCTGGTGAGCGAATATATGTTTGAGTTGTACATCTTCAGCAAAGTAAAAAAATAACAGGCATTGTATGTGAGAGTTGGTGTATATAAATAAGTATATGTAAGAGTCAGTGATTGTGAGAGTAACTATATGAATGAGTGTCTAATTGTAATGGCGATTTTTTAACATATTAACTATGAGTTACTATATGTTTGAATAAATGACGTGTTGTTGGATAATTGTGTGAGTAAATGTAAGTGTGATTAATTTTTTTCATGAGTGAGTAGGATGACTGCATAACCGACTAAGATGACTGCTGATATGTCAATGTCTATATGTGTGTATAAGTGCATTTTGATAGTATTCTATTAATTACTGACTGCATGTATACATTATTCTGTTGTTGAATGGGTAGTTGTGTGTGTAGACCTAGGAATCATTGTGTGGGTATGTAGTAACTGGTATTGATGTGTCAATGGTTTCAGATAGGGTACTCTGTATTTTACAGTGAGTGATGAAAGGTTATACTAGTGTATGATGAGGTGTATCAGATTGTCACGTGGATGATGTCATCAGTGATGTCATCAGTGATGTCATTTGAGATGTCATCAGTGATGTCATCATTGATGTCACTGACCATGTCATGAATGAAGCAATAGGTGACATCATCAGCAGTGCATTGCGGGCGCGCAAGTTATAGTTAGCAGAACTAACTCTAATGGAGGAATTGCTATGGTTTTGTATGAGTGAAATGGCTAAGCATGGGCGCAAAATCCGTTCCGCTCGCGGATTTTGCGGATTTTCGGCAAATTCGCAATCCGCGAATTCCCGCGAATTTGCCGAAAATCTGCGAATACGCGAGCGGAACGGATCCGGGGGGGCAAAAGTTCAAGCTTTATTTTAGAACGGCGCCGGCAAGCTGCCAGCACCATTCTAAAATAGTTACTAAGTTAGCTTCAACAGGAAGCACTAATAGATAAAATGCAGGTGCTCGAGCACCTGCCTTATTTTATCTATTAGTGCTTCCTGATGAAGCTAACTTAGTAACTATTTTAGAATGGCGCTGGCAGCTTGCCGGCGCCATTCTAAAATAAAACAGGAGTGGGGCAGAGGGCAGAAGGTCACAGAGTGAGGCAGAGGGCAGAAGGGCACAGCAACGAGTGGGGCAGAGGGCAGAATGTCACAAAAACGAGTGGGGCAAGGGGCACAAGGGCACAACAACGAGTGGGGCAGAGGGCAGAATGGCACAAAAACGAGTGGGGCAAGGGGCACAAGGGCACAACAACGAGTGGGGCAAAGGGCAGAATGGCACAAAAACGAGTGGGGCAAGGGGCACAAGAGCACAACAACGAGTAGGGCAGAGGGCAGATTGGCACAAAAACGAGTGGGGCAAGGAGCACAAGGGCACAACAACGAGTGGGGCAGAGGGCAGAATGGCACAAAAACGAGTGGGGCAAGGGGCACAAGGGCACAACAACGATTGGGGCAGAGGGCAGAATGGCACAAAAACGAGTGGGGCAAGGGGCACAAGTGCACAACAACGATTGGGGCAGAGGGCAGAATGGCACAAAAACGAGTGGGGCAAGGGGCACAAGGGCACAACAACGATTGGGGCAGAGGGCAGAATGGCACAAAAACGAGTGGGGCAAGGGGCACAAGGGCACAACAACGATTGGGGCAGAGGGCAGAATGGCACAAAAACGAGTGGGGCAAGGGGCACAAGGGCACAACAATGATTGGGGCAGAGGGCAGAATGGCACAAAAACGAGTGGGGCAAGGGGCACAAGGGCACAACAATGAGTGGGGCAGAGGGCAGAATGGCACAAAAACGAGTGGGGCAGAGGGCAGAATGGCACAAAAAAACGAGTGGGGCAAGGGGCACAAGGGCACAACAACGATTGGGGCAGAGGGCAGAATGGCACAAAAACGAGTGGGGCAAGGGGCACAAGGGCAAAACAACGATTGGGGCAGAGGGCAGAATGGCACAAAAACGAGTGGGGCAAGGGGCACAAGGGCACAAAAACGAGTGGGGCAGAGGGCAGAAGGCGGCAGGTCAGCCCAGCACCATGTGACTCTGGGCAATAGCTCGCTTAATCTTCCCGACGGCCCCCGAGCGCCTAGAGACCCTTACGGGTGATTGTGCGCTTTACAAATGTGGACTTTACTTCACAAAAAAACAAGAGGATGGCAGTGATGAACCAGAGGGCGCATCGCGGTCTCGCACAAAAAGAACACCGCGAACACACAAAGCACCCTGCGAACACGCCCAGAGCCCCGCGAACACGCAAAAAAAAAAAAATCCGCAAATTTGCACAAATTCGCGAATTTTGCGGATCGTGAATTCGCAAATCCGCAAATTCGCGGATCGCGAATTCGCAAAATTAGCCCAAGCTTAGAAATGGCCAGCTAACTATAACACCCCTGAAACCTATGTTTTTTTCTATGAATTTCTAAGGTTTTTCAAATGCTAATTTCTAACTATGACGTCTCTGAAACCTATGTTTTTTTTCAGTGAATTTCAAATCTTTTTTAAATGCTAATTTCTAACTATAACTAAGTATGGGCGAAATGTGCGTATTTGCGTTCCGCGAATTCGTGCAAAATCAGATTCGCAATCTGTTTTTTTGCGTGTTCGCGGGTGTTTTTGCATGTTCGCGGGGTTTTTTGCGTGTTCGCGGGGCTTTTTGCGTGTTCGCGGGCCGTTTGCATGCAAAGTTACCCATGCGGTCGTGTATGGGCACAGCACCCTCTGGTTCACCACTGCCACCCTCTGGTTTACCCCTGCCACCCTCTGGTTCACCCCTGCCACCCTCTGGTTCACCACTGCCACCCTCTGGTTCAGCACTGCCACTCTCTGGTTCACCCCTGCCACCCTCTGGTTCAGCACTGTCACCCTCTGGTTCACCACTGCCACCCTCTGGTTCATGACTGCCACCCTCTGGTTCATCACAGCACCTCTGGTTCACCACTGCCACCCTCTGGTTAACCACTGTCACACTCTGGTTCAGCACTGCCACCCTCTGGTGCACCACTGCCACCCTCTGGTTCACCCTTGCCACCCTCTGGTTCACCACTGCCACCCTCTGGTTCATCACAGCACCCTCTGGTTCACCCCTGCCACCCTCTGGTTCAGCACTGTCACCCTCTGGTTCACCACTGCCACCCTCTGGTTCACCACTGCCACCCTCTGGTTCACGACTGCCACCCTCTGGTTCACGACTGCCACCCTCTAGTTCACCACTGCCACCCTCTGGTTAACCACTGTCACCCTCTGGTTCAGCACTGCCACCCTCTGGTTCACCATTGCCACTCTCTGGTTCACCACTGCCACCCTCTGGTTCACCCATGCCACCCTCTGTTTCACCACTGCCACCCTCTGGTGCACCCCTGCCACCATCTTGTTCATCACTGCCACCCTCTGGTTCACCCCTGCCACCCTCTGGTTCACCCCTGCCACCCTCTGGTTCACCACTGACACCCTCTGGTTCACGACTGCCACCCTCTGGTGCATCACAGCACATCTGCTTCACCACTGCCACCCTCTGGTTAACCACTGTCACACTCTGGTTCACCACTTCCACCCTCTGGTTCACCCCTAGCACCCTCTGGTTCACCACTACCACCCTCTGATTCATCACAGCACCCTCTGGTTCACCCCTGCCACCCTTTGGTTCAGCACTGTCACCCTCTGGTTCACCACTGCCACCCTCTGGTTCACGACTGCCACCCTCTGGTTCATCACAGCACCTCTGGTTCACCACTGCCACCCTCTGGTTAACCACTGTCACCCTCTGGTTCACCACTGCCACCCTCTGGCTCACCACTGCCACCCTCTGGTTCATCACAGCACTTCTGGTTCACCAATGCCACCCTCTGGTTAACCACTGTCACACTCTGGTTCAGCACTGCCACCCTCTGCTTCACCACTGCCACCCTCTGGTTCACCCCTGCCACCCTCTGGTTCACCACTGCCACCCTCTGGTTCATCACAGCACCCTCTGGTTCACCCCTGCCACCCTCTGGTTCAGCACTGTCACCCTCTGGTTCACCACTTCCACCCTCTGGTTCAGCACTGTCACCCTCTGGTTCACCACTTCCACCCTCTGGTTCACCACTGCCACCCTCTGGTTCACGACTGCCACCCTCTGGTTCACGACTGCCACCCTCTGGTTCACCACTGCCACCCTCTGGTTAACCACTGTCACCCTCTGGTTCAGCACTGCCACTCTCTGGTTCACCACTGCCACCCTCTGGTTCACCCATGCCACCCTCTGGTTCACCACTGCCACCCTCTGGTTAACCACTGTCACCCTCTGGTTCAGCACTGCCACCCTCTGGTTCACCATTGCCACTCTCTGGTTCACCACTGCCACCCTCTGGTTCACACATGCCACCCTCTGTTTCACCACTGCCACCCTCTGGTGCACCCCTGCCACCATCTTGTTCATCACTTCCACCCTCTGGTTCACCCCTGTCACCCTCTGGTTCACCCCTGCCACCCTCTGGTTCACCACTGCCACCCTCTGGTTCACGACTGCTACCCTCTGGTGCATCACATCACCTCTGGTTCACCACTGCCACCCTCTGGTTAACCACTGTCACGCTCTGGTTCAGCATTGCCACCCTCTGGTTCACCACTTCCACCCTCTGGTTCACCCCTGGCACCCTCTGGTTCATCACTACCACCCTCTGATTCATCACAGCACCCTCTGGTTCACCCCTGCCACCCTTTGGTTCAGCACTGTCACCCTCTGGTTCACCACTGCCACCCTCTGGTTCACGACTGCCACCCTCTGGTTCATCACAGCACCTCTGGTTCACCACTGCCACCCTCTGGTTAACCACTGTCACCCTCTGGTTCACCACTGCCACCCTCTGGTTCACCACTGCCACCCTCTGGTTCATCACAGCACCTCTGGTTCACCACTGCCACCCTCTGGTTAACCACTGCCACACTCTGGTTCAGCACTGCCACCCTCTGCTTCACCACTGCCACCCTCTGGTTCACCCCTGCCACCCTCTGGTTCACCACTGCCACCCTCTGGTTCATCACAGCACCCTCTGGTTCACCCCTGCCACCCTCTGGTTCAGCACTGTCACCCTCTGGTTCACCACTTCCACCCTCTGGTTCACCACTGCCACCCTCTGGTTCACGACTGCCACCCTCTGGTTCACGACTGCCACCCTCTGGTTCACCACTGCCACCCTCTGGTTAACCACTGTCACCCTCTGGTTCAGCACTGCCACTCTCTGGTTCACCACTGCCACCCTCTGGTTCACCCATGCCACCCTCTGTTTCACCACTGCCACCCTCTGGTGCACCCCTGCCACCATCTTGTTCATCACTGCCACCCTCTGGTTCACCCCTGCCACCCTCTGGTTCACCCCTGCCACCCTTTGGTTCACCACTGCCACCCTCTGGTTCAGCACTGCCACTCTCAGGTTCACCCCTGCCACCCTCAGGTTCAGCACAGTCACCCTCTGGTTCACCACTGCCACCCTCTGGTTCACGACTGCCACCCTCTGGTTCATCACAGCACCTCTGGTTCACCCCTGCCACCCTCTGGTTAACCACTGTCACACTCTGGTTCCGCATTGCCACCCTCTGGTTCACCACTGCCACCCTCTGGTTCACCCCTGCCACCCTCTGGTTCACCACTACCACCCTCTGATTCATCACAGCACCCTCTGGTTCACCCCTGCCTCCCTCTGGTTCAGCACTGTCACCCTCTGGTTCACCACTGCCACCCTCTGGTTCACGACTGCCACCCTCTGGTTCATCATAGCACCTCTGGTTCACCACTGCCACCCTCTGGTTAACCACTGTCACCCTCTGGTTCAGCACTGCCACCCTCTGGTTCACCACTGCCACTGTCTGGTTCACCACTGCCACCCTCTGGTTCACCCATGCCACCCTCGGGTTCACCCATGCCACCCTCTGGTTCACCACTGCCACCCTCTGGTGCACCCCTGCCACCATCTGGTTCATCACTGCTACCCTCTGGTTCACCCCTGCCACTCTCTGGTTCAGCACTGCCACCCTCTGGTTCAGCACTGCCACCCTCTGGTTCAGCACTGTCACCCTATGGTTCACCCCTGCCACCCTCTGGTTCATCACTCTCACCCTCTGGTTCATCACTGCCACCCTCTGGTTCACCACTGCCACCCTCTACCGAGACCTTTTGTGAGGCAGCGGCAGCACAAAGATGCGCCATGGTGCTGGGTATTAACAACGTGACGCATCTGAGAGATGCGTCACGTTGTAAAGCCCTGCGCCATCAGGAGGGGTTCCTGTGCAGGGGAGGGCGTTCCTGCGCAGGAACACCTCCCAAAAGTGGCTGAGTGAAATCTACAAGATTTCACTCAGTCACTTTTAGGCCAATGCTGCGTCAAAACCCTGCGCCTGCTTGAAGCAGGCGCAAGGCTTGATGCAGCATTGGGGAGATAGGGCCCCCCAGAGCATTGCTGGAGCTGCATCGCTAGCGCGACGCAACTCCAGCAATGCGATGCTTTTACGGCACAGATGCGTGACGCATCTGTGCCGTTTTTGCCACATGGTGCGCCTCATTGTAAATGCGGCGCACCATGGGTGGCGGACCTGCGGCGCACAATAACTGGCGCATCCCTGGGGATGCGCCAGTTATTGTAAATCTGCCCCAATACATTTAGCCAACGAGGGAGCACTTGCTGATTAGACATTAGAAAGTACTCCAGTTGAGTAGAGGTATTGCACAAAAAGGTGGCATCTTCGTGGACAGACACGCAGGGCGGGATTCATTCTGCCCCCTGTTAGACTCGTTTTGTGTGCCCTTCTGCCCTCTGTTAGACTCGTTTTTCCCTTGTTTTTGTGCCCTTCTGAATGAATGAAATGAATGAAAATATACTTGGTATAGCGCATGGCTACCCTAAGGCATCCCAGCGCTTAGACCCGAGTAACATCGCCATCACTCATTGGAAAAGAAAGGTTTTTAGTTGTTTCCGGAACATGAGATGGTTCGGTAGGAGTCGCATGCTCTCAGGAAGATTATTCCAGAATTTGGCCGCTTGCACAGAAAACCGCCAACCGGGATCTTTTGATCCTAGGGACTGTCAGAAGATTGAGTTCACTAGATCTAAGGGTTCTGGAGGGTCGGTATGGGCAGAAGAGGGGGCAAAGAATATCTGGACCGTTGTATGTGATGGATTTGTGGACCATACACATGGCCTTGAAACCTATCCTCTCCTGAATCGGTAACCAGTGAAGAGCACGTAGTGCAGGCTTAACCGAACTGTGTCTAGGGACTTTGACCAGAAGTCAAGCAGCACAGTTCTGGACTGACTGCAGAATTTTGATAGTGCCTATCGGGGCGCCAAGATAGAGTGCATTGGAGTAATCCAATCGGGAGATGATCAAAGACTGGACCAGGAGCCGTCTGGAATCAGGAGGAAGGAGGTTGAGAACCTTCCTTAATGTCCTAATCAGACCGAAGCATGTTGCAGCTATCTTCTTTGTCTGTGCTTGAAAGCCGAGGGAGGGGTCAAGCCAGACTCCCAAACTCTTGATTTGTTTCTTAGGGGTCGGGGGGGACCCAGGCAACTCGGCCACCATGGATTAAGGTTCGAAGGAGCCTTATGACCCATGATCATGATCTCGGTTTTGGTCCCATTTAATTTAAAAAATGAGGCTTCCATCCATTCACAGACCTTGGTGAGACAGGGGGACAGATTGTTTAGTCCAGAGGTCCCGTCTTCAGACCTCGAGAGTGAGACCACCAACTGGGTGTCATCGGCGTAAGTGACCAGTTTTATTCCCCAGGGAAGAACCACCTCGGCCAAGGGCCTCATATAGATATTAAATAAGGTGGGGCTTAATGAGGATCCCTGGGGAACGCCGTAGTGAAGAGGGAACTGTCTAGATGTATACTCCCCGTCAAAAACAGAGAATGTTCTCTCTGCTAGGAAAGATTGAAGCCATTTAAGAGCAACACCGGAGGCGCCGGCCTCGCCGAGGTGGCTGATCAACAGGGAGTGGTTGACCGTATCGAAGGCTGCGCTGAGGTCCAATAGGACCACCGCAGCGCAGCCTCCGGCGTCTACAATCTTCCTCGCTTCCTCCACTACCACCACCAGGGCTGTCTCAGTGCCCTGTTTTGTTCTGAAGCCAGTTTGAGTTGGATGAAGTATTGCCTCATTCTCAATAAACGTGGATAAAGCAAGATTTACATGCTTTTCTGTAATTTTACTCATCCCTGGCAGCAGGGAAATAGGGCGGTAGTTTGACCAATCATCAGGGTCAAGATTGGCTTTTTTTAATAGAGCTTTGACTCTGGCCTGTTTCCACAGTGGAGGAACCACTCCAGTGGAAAGGGAGGAGTTGATTATGTCCCTCATAATTGGTACTACCACCTCAGAGACTTGTTTTAGGACAGAGGGCGGGGCCAAATCCGCAGGAGAGCCTGATTTCAGCTCTGCAGAAGTTTTTCTACTGTGGAATGATCTATCAAGGGGAAAGTATCCAGCGTAGGTGACGAGACCAATCGGGTAATATGCTCAAAGGAGTGTCCAAGATCATTTGTAGCTTCCTTCACACAGAAGGAGGAGTAGATGGTAGCAACCTTTGAGCTAAAAAAATTGGCTAACTCCTCGCACCGTTTTAGGGGATTGGCCACTTCATTCAGGTGACTAGGGGCAGTTACCAGAGACTTGCCCTCTTTTAGACTCGTTTTTCCCTTGTTTTTGTGCCCTTCTGCCCCCTGTTAGACTCGTTTTTTGTGCCCTTCTGCCCTCTGTTAGACTCGTTTTTTGTGCCCTTCTGCCCTCTGTTATTCCCTTGTTTTTGTGCCCTTCTGCCCTCTGTTAGACTCGTTTTTTGTGCCCTTCTGCCCTCTGTTAGACTCGTTTTTGTGCCTTTCTGCCCCGTTAGACTCGTTTTTTGTGCCCTACTGCCCTCTTTTAGACTCGTTTTTCCCTTGTTTTTCTGCCCTTCTGTCCTCTGTTAGACTGTTTTTTTGTGCCCTTCTGCCCTCTGTTAGACTCGTTTTTCCCTTGTTTTTTTGCCCTTCTGCCCTTTGTTAGACTGCTTTTTGTGCCTTTCTGCCCTCTGCATCACCACATCATCACTCAGCGCTACCCCAGCATCACTCAGCACCACCACATTATCACTCAGCACCACCGCACTATCACTCAGCACCACCACAGCACCACTCAGCACCACCACACCATCACTCAGCACCACCACAGCACCACTCAGCACCACCACAGCACCACTCAGCACCAGCACCACTCAGCACCACCACAGCACCACTCAGCACCACCACAGCACCACTCAGTGCCACCACAGCATCACTCAGCACCATCCCAGTATCACTCAGCACCACCACAGCACCACTCAGAATCACCACAGCACCACTCAGAACCACCACAGCACCACTCAGCGCCACCACAGCATCAATCTGCGCAACCATTCAACAACAACTGGTTCAAATATGTTCTCTCAATGTTTCAAACTTTATTACAAATGTCACAAAAAGATGTTAATATTTCACTTCTGTTTTCGTCACAATAAAATACACTGAACATAATCTTCACAAAAGTTATTTACAAAAGTTTAAGCTATTGCCATTATAAATTAAAATCACTTTTATTTAAGTATTAATTATTTAAAAAAATTAAAAGCCATTGTAATTTGTAATATCAATACAGCTAAGTCACGTAAATACAAAACATGTTGCATTACAAATGCTATAGGTGTCACATTTGCGAAAGTTATAACTATTGGCATTGTAAATGACAAAGCTATTAATTTAGCTATTTTCAAAACCAACACATAAATAAAAAAAATTGTCATTTACAAGACCAATAACTTTCCTAATACGAGACCTATTGCATTGCAAATGTTTATTTTTATATCTGTCAGTGCTTCCTGTTGAGGTTTAATTTTCGTGACAGGCGCCTCATTGCCTACTTGTAACTATTCTCTGACCCTGCTTCAAGGGTCAGAGCAGGGTCAGAGAATAGTTGCAAGTAGGCAACAAGGCGCCAGGAAGCACTTACAGGCTTACAGCAGCAGGTGCCGAAGTTGAAGTTAATTTCTTTGTAACCCTTTTGTAAAAGGTTACAAAAAATTAGCTTCAACTTTTGCACCTGCTGCTGTAACCCTGTAAGTGCTTGGCTGAAAATTCGTCCTGCTGATTTGCCGATTTTACAGCGATTTCGCGAGATTCGCGAATCGCGAAATCGCGGAAAATCTGCAAATTCCGCGAGCGGAACGAATTTTCGGCCCAAGCTTAACTATAACATCTCTGAAACCTATGGTGTCTTCAGTGAATTTTCAAAGGTTTTTTTAAATGCTAATTTTCAAGTGTGATAGTACTTATACCTGTTTTTTTGTACTGATTTTCTACAGTTTTTTAACTGTTTATTTATAAATATTTTATTCATTAAATAACATTATATATTTTTCTGAAAATTGCAAAAAACTAAATTTAAAAAAAAATTCAAACTGAAATATTGATACATTTTTTTATTTTTATTTTGTGTTTTAATATAGTTATGTTCTTTTCTTTAAAAAAAATTAACTTTTTCCAATTTTTTTCGGAGTCGCACACTCAAAGCGTACACATCACGGTGGGTGCACGGATTCTAGCCGCCATTTTAGAAAAGTTGTGAAGGATCCGCGTACGGTGTGCAACAGCTACGGGTTTTTCAGTTACATCATACACATTTCATATTACGTAATGTGCGCGATTGGTATGCGACCAGTCCGCGACTCCTGCTCCCGAGCATTCACAACACATGCGCATTACGGTACAAGACGCTTGCGTGGTGGCGGGTCCTGCGTTAGGTCCGCAAAAAAAAAATGATATTTCAAAATGATATGTATGTGTCTTTAATATACATATTAGGGCAAGAGATCATCTAAGATATTCATAAAAATAATATATTTGTACTTATAATAAACTTATATTATTTTTAAATGTATTTTCACGAAGTCGGGTGTGTGCATCGTGAGCGCAGAGAACTAGGTCAGCAGAGCTGCTGTAGAGCCAGAGAAACCAGGTCAGCAGAGCCGTTGAAGAGCCAGAGAACCAACCAGGTCCGTTGAAGAGCCTAAGAAGCAGGTCAGCAGAGCTGCTCTAGAGCCAGAGACCCAGGTCAGCAGAGCTGCTCTAGAGGCCAAGAACCAGGTCAGCTGGGCTGCTGTAGAGCCAGAGAAAGCAGTTCAGCACAGCTGCTTTAGAGGGAGAGAACTAGGTCAGCAGAACTGCTTTAGAGCCACAGAACCAGATCAGCGGACCTGCTCTAGAGCCAGAGAACCAGGTCAGCAGAGCTGCTATACAGGCCATAGAACCAGGTCAGCAGAGCTGCTCTAGAGGCAGAGAACCAGGTCAGCAGAACTACATTAGAGCCAGAGAACCAGGTCAGCAGAGCTCTTTAGAGGAAGATAACCAGGTCAGCAGAGCTGCTTTAGAGCCAGAGAACCAGGTCAGCAGATCTGCTCTAGAGCCAGAAAACCGATTCAGAAAAGGGGGTGGTGATGAACAGAGTGTCTGAATTAAGCAGACCACTCTTACCCAGTCCAAAGATCAGGGCTTGATCCATCACCGTTATTTAGCTCACTGCCCCATCCCAGCTCAGAACCTGGCTATATGCAAATTAGTCTGTCCCTGGCCCAGTGCATCATGGGAACAGGGCAGACCAAACTACCAAGCCAATTCTTCACCAGAAAGGATACAAGCTACCGGGGACCGGTTTCTGGCATTTCAGCCTCGTCGGCCCGGCTTGCTTGAATCCTGATGGAGCAGTGAGCAAGGGACTCATGTCTGAGTATACCCTGCCACACCTATAGTGGCCAAAAACGATTCAGAAAAGGGGGTGGTGATGAACAGAGTGTCTGAATTAAGCAGACCACTCTTACCCAGTCCAAAGATCAGGGCTTGATCCATCACCGTTATTTAGCTCACTGCCCCATCCCAGCTCAGAACCTGGCTATATGCAAATTAGTCTGTCCCTGGCCCAGTGCATCATGGGAACAGGGCAGACCAAACTACCAAGCCAATTCTTCACCAGAAAGGATACAAGCTACCGGGGACCGGTTTCTGGCATTTCAGCCTCGTCGGCCCGGCTTGCTTGAATCCTGATGGAGCAGTGAGCAAGGGACTCATGTCTGAGTATACCCTGCCACACCTATAGTGGCCAAAAACGATTCAGAAAAGGGGATGGTGATGAACAGAGTGTCTGAATTAAGCAGACCACTCTTACCCAGTCCAAAGATCAGGGCTTGATCCATCACCGTTATTTAGCTCACTGCCCCATCCCAGCTCAGAACCTGGCTATATGCAAATTAGTCTGTCCCTGGCCCAGTGCATCATGGGAACAGGGCAGACCAAACTACCAAGCCAATTCTTCACCAGAAAGGATACAAGCTACCGGGGACCGATTTCTGGCATTTCAGCCTCGTCGGCCCGGCTTGCTTGAATCCTGATGGAGCAGTGAGCAAGGGACTCATGTCTGAGTATACCCTGCCACACCTATAGTGGCCAAAAACGATTCAGAAAAGGGGGTGGTGATGAACAGAGTGTCTGAATTAAGCAGACCACTCTTACCCAGTCCAAAGATCAGGGCTTGATCCATCACCGTTATTTAGCTCACTGCCCCATCCCAGCTCAGAACCTGGCTATATGCAAATTAGTCTGTCCCTGGCCCAGTGCATCATGGGAACAGGGCAGACCAAACTACCAAGCCAATTCTTCACCAGAAAGGATACAAGCTACCGGGGACCGGTTTCTGGCATTTCAGCCTCGTCGGCCCGGCTTGCTTGAATCCTGATGGAGCAGTGAGCAAGGGACTCATGTCTGAGTATACCCTGCCACACCTATAGTGGCCAAAAACGATTCAGAAAAGGGGGTGGTGATGAACAGAGTGTCTGAATTAAGCAGACCAGTCTTACCCAGTCCAAAGATCAGGGCTTGATCCATCACCGTTATTTAGCTCACTGCCCCATCCCAGCTCAGAACCTGGCTATATGCAAATTAGTCTGTCCCTGGCCCAGTGCATCATGGGAACAGGGCAGACCAAACTACCAAGCCAATTCTTCACCAGAAAGGATACAAGCTACCGGGGACCGATTTCTGGCATTTCAGCCTCGTCGGCCCGGCTTGCTTGAATCCTGATGGAGCAGTGAGCAAGGGACTCATGTCTGAGTATACCCTGCCACACCTATAGTGGCCAAAAACGATTCAGAAAAGGGGGTGGTGATGAACAGAGTGTCTGAATTAAGCAGACCACTCTTACCCAGTCCAAAGATCAGGGCTTGATCCATCACCGTTATTTAGCTCACTGCCCCATCCCAGCTCAGAACCTGGCTATATGCAAATTAGTCTGTCCCTGGCCCAGTGCATCATGGGAACAGGGCAGACCAAACTACCAAGCCAATTCTTCACCAGAAAGGATACAAGCTACCGGGGACCGGTTTCTGGCATTTCAGCCTCGTCGGCCCGGCTTGCTTGAATCCTGATGGAGCAGTGAGCAAGGGACTCATGTCTGAGTATACCCTGCCACACCTATAGTGGCCAAAAACGATTCAGAAAAGGGGGTGGTGATGAACAGAGTGTCTGAATTAAGCAGACCAGTCTTACCCAGTCCAAAGATCAGGGCTTGATCCATCACCGTTATTTAGCTCACTGCCCCATCCCAGCTCAGAACCTGGCTATATGCAAATTAGTCTGTCCCTGGCCCGGTGCATCATGGGAACAGGGCAGACCAAACTACCAAGCCAATTCTTCACCAGAAAGGATACAAGCTACCGGGGACCGGTTTCTGGCATTTCAGCCTCGTCGGCCCGGCTTGCTTGAATCCTGATGGAGCAGTGAGCAAGGGACTCATGTCTGAGTATACCCTGCCACACCTATAGTGGCCAAAAACGATTCAGAAAAGGGGGTGGTGATGAACAGAGTGTCTGAATTAAGCAGACCACTCTTACCCAGTCCAAAGATCAGGGCTTGATCCATCACCGCAGAGCTGCTTTAGAGCCATAGAACCAGGTCATCAGAGCTGCTTTAGAGCCAGAGAACCAGGTCAGCCGAGCTGCTCTAGCCCCTTGACCGCAGCGGTAATTCCACTGGGGGGAAAGGAGGCCACGCGGCACTGTGCAGCACCGCCATGCTCGTGACGGAACCACTCTGTCATGAGCCACGGGCATGCTGTGCTTGTGACGGAATGGTGCCGTCACGGCCCGCCCCCCTAATAGAACGCGCCGCGTAGGCGCAAAATTGATGCCGCGCAGGCGCGGCGGCCGGGCCGTGACGGAACCATTCGGTCACCAGCACAGCGCGTCCGTGGCTGGTGACCGAGTGGTTCTGTCACCAGCATGGATGTGTCTAGAGGCAGAGAACCAGGCCAGCAGAGCTGCTTTAGAGGGAGAGAACCAGGTCAGCAGAGCTGCTTTATATCCAGAGAACCAGGTCAGCAGAGCTGCTCTAGAGCCAGAGAAGCCAGGTCAGTGGAGCTGCTTTAGAGGGAGAGAACCAGAGAACCAGATCAGCAGAGCTGTTCTAGAACCAGGGAACCAGGTCAGCAGAGCTGCTTTAGAGCCATAGAACCTGGTCAGCAGAGCTGGTCAAGAGGCAGAGAACCAGGTCAGTAGAGCTGCTTTAGAGAGAGAGAACCAGGTCAGCAGAGCTGATTTAAAGCCAGAGAACAAGGTCATCAGAGCTGCTCTAGAGTCAAAGAACCAGGTCAGCAGAGCTGCTCTAGAGCCAGAGAACCAGGTCAGCAGAGCTGCTGTGGAGCCAGAGAAACCAGGTCAGTAGAGCTGCTTTAGAGGGAGAGAACCACGGAGAGAACCAGGTCAGCAGAGCTGCTTTAGAGGAAGAGAACCAGGTCAGCAGAGCTGCTTTAGAGGGAGAGAACCGGGTCAGCAGAGCTGCTTTAGAGCCAAGGGACCCGGTCAGCAGGGCTGCTCTAGAGCCAGAGAACCAGGTCAGCAGAACTGCTTTAGAGCCATAAAACCGGGTCAGCAGAGCTGCTTTAGAGCCAGAGAACCAGGTCAGCAGAGCTTTGTAGAGCCAGAGAACCAGGTCAGCAGAGCTGCTCTAGAGCCTAAGAACTAGGTCAGCAGAGCTGCTCTAGAGCCAGAGAACCAGGTCAGCAGAGCTGCTGTAGAGCAAGAGAAACCAGGTCAATAGAGCTGCTTTAGAGGGAGAGTACCAGGTCAGCAGAGCTGCTTTAGAGACAGAGAACCAGGCCAGCAGAGCTGCTTTAGAGCCAGAGAACCAGGTCAGCGGAGCTACTCTAGAGCCAGAGAACCAAGTCAGCAGAGCTGCTTTAGAGCCAAAGAACCAGGTCAGCAGAGCTGCTGTAGAGCCAGAGAACCAGGTCAGAAGAGCTGCTATAGAGCATAAGAACGAGGTCAGCAGGGCTGCTCTAGAGCCAGAGAACCAGGTCAGCAGAGCTGCTGTAGACCTAGAGAAACCAGGCCAGTAGACCTGCTTTAGAGGGAGAGAACCAGGTCAGCAGAGCTGCTCTAGAGGGAGAGAACCAGAACAGCAGAGCTGCTCTAGAGCCAGAGAACCATGTCAGCAGAACTGCTTTAGAGCCATAGAACCGGGTTAGCAGAGCTGCTTTAGAGCCAGAGAACCGGGTCAGCAGAGCTGTTGTAGAATCAGAGAACCAGGTCAGCAGACCTGCTGTAGAGCCAGAGAAACCAGGTCAGCAGAGCTGCTTTAGAGGGAGATAACCAGGTCAGCAAAGCTGCTCTGTAGACTAAGAACTAGGTCAGCAGAGCTGCTCTCGAGCCAGAGAACCAGGTCAGCAGACCTGCTGTAGAGCCAGAGAAACCAGGTCAGCAGAGCTGCTTTAGAGGGAGAGAACCAGGTCAGCAGAGCTGCTTTAGAGCCAGAGAACCAGGTCAGCAGAGTTGCTTTAGAGCCAGAGAACCAGGTCAGCAGAGCTGCTCTAGTTGACACTGACTGACCGACACTGACTGATTGACACTGACTGACATTGACTGACTGACACTGGCACTGACTGACACTGATTGACTGACACTGACTGACTGACTCTGACTGACACTGATTGACTGACACTTACTGACTGACACAGACTGACTGACACTGATTGACTGACACTGACTGACTGACACTAACACTGATTGACTGAACCTGACTGACACTGATTGACTGACACTGACTGACTGACACTGACACTGACTGTCTGACACTGACTGAGTGACACTGATTGACTGGCACTGACTGACTACTCTCTACTGCTCACTCTTTACTACTCCCTACTACTCTCTCTCTACTACTCACTCTCTACTACTCTACTACTCTCTACTACTCACTCTCTACTACTCACTCTACTACTCCATAATACTCTATCTCTACCACTCACTCTCTACTACTCACTCACTACTACTCTCTACTACTCTACACTACTCACTCTCTACTACTCTCTCTCTACTACTCACTCTCTACTACTCACTCTCTACTACTCTCTACTACTCTCTTCTACTCACTCTCTACTACTCTCTCTCTCTACTACTCTCTACTATTCACTCTCTACTACTCACTCTCCACTACTCTCTACTACTCTCTCTCTACTACTCACTGTCTACTACTCACTCGCTACTACTCTCTACTAATCAATCTCTACTACTTACTCTCTACTACTCTCTACTACTCACTCTCTACTACTCACTCATTACTACTCTCTATTACTCACACTACTAATCTCTACTACTCTCTGCCACTCACTATCTACTACTCTCCTACTCACTCTCTACTACTCTCGCTCTACTACTCACTCTCTACTACTCACTCTACCACTCTCTACTACTCACGCTCTAATACTCTCTCTCTCTACTACTCACTCTATACTATTCACTCTCTACTGCTCACTCTCTACTACTCCTTCTCTACTACTCACTCTCTACTACTCACTCTCTACTACTCTCTACTACTCTCTACTACTCACTCTACTACTCACTCTTTACTGCTCTCTACTACTCACTCTCTACTACTCCACTGCTCTCTACTGCTCACTCTCTACTACTCACTCTCTACTACTTTACTACTCTCTACTACTCTCTCTCTAGTACTCACTTTCTACTACTCACTCTCTACTACTCACTATCTACTACTCTCTACTACTCACTCTCTACTAGCCTCTCTCTACTACTCACTCTCTACTACTCTCTACTACTCACTCTCTACTACTCTCTGCTACTCACTCTCTACTACTCTCTCTCTACTACTCACTCTCTACTACTCACTCTACTACTCACTCTCTACTACTCACTCCCTACTACTCACTCTCTACTACTCTATCTACTACTCTCTACTACTCACTCTACAACGTACTCTCTACTACTCTCTACTATTCTCTCTCTGCTACTCACTCTCTACTACTCACTCTCTACTACTCTCTACTACTCACTCTCTACTACTCTCTACTACTCATTCTACTACTCACTCTCTCCTTCTCTCTACTACTTTCCACCACACAATCTCTACCTCTCACTTTCTACTACTCTTGACTACTCACTCTCTACTACTCACTCTCTGCTGCTCACTCTACTACTCTCTACTACTCACTCTCTGCTACTATCTCTACGACTCTCTACTACTCACTATCTACTCTCTGTTACTCACTCTCTGCTCTCTACCTCTCTCTACCTCTCTCTACCTTTCTCTCTCTACTACTCTCTACCTCTCTACCTCTACCTCTCTACCTCTACCTCTCTACCTCTACACCTCTACCTCTACACCTCTACCTCTCGACCTCTCTCTACCTCTCTCTACACGCACACATATATATATATATATATATATATATTCACTGAAAAAACCATAGGTTATAGACCATATATAGTTAGGAATTAGCATTTACAAAACCTTGAAAATTCACTGCAAAAACCATAGGTTAGAGACCATATATAGTTAGCTGGACATTTTATTGACATAAAACCAATGAAATTCCATATATAGTTAGTTGCACTAACTATATATCGCGCACCCGCAATCCACTGCTGATGATGTCACATATTACATCATTCATGACATGGTCAGTGACATCACTGATGACATCACTGATGACATCTCAAATGACATCACTGATGACATCACTGATAACAACATCCAGTGATTTTTTGTTTCTATAAAGTTTAAATATGTCTTACATATTGAAGAATGAGTGGATGTGTAAGTGTCTGGACGAAGGATTTAGTAGGTGCATGACTGACTGTATGAGTGAGTGATTAAATGTGTCTCACTGAGTGCATGGGTAAGTGACTAAACTGTCTTAATTTGTGCATCATTATGTCTGTTGTTCTGTAAACTGCTGCATGTGTTGATCAGTAGCTATATGAGTAACTATATGGGTTATTGATTGATTGCCCAAGTATTTGTATGGGAGACTGAGTGTGTGTGTGGCTAGCTGGGAGGTGTGTGACTCTGTGCAGATCAATCTGTACTTGTATCAATGATTGTATAAGAAGGTAAGTATGTGTTAGTATATGTTTGAAAATGTAAGGTGCTCTATGTTTAACTGTATAGACAAGAAAATGGAAGTCTCATTGATTCTTTACAGGACTGACTAGGTGTGTGAGTAACTCCATGGATGAGTGGCAGACTGTGAGTGTCTGTATAGGTGTATGAGTGCATATGATAGTGTTGTAAAGATGAGTGATTGTATGTATGAATGATTGTATGGGTGAATGAGTGAAGGTGTGTGTAGACGTAGCAATCAGTGAGTGCGTATGTAGTAACTAGTATTGGTGTGTCAATGGTTTCAAAAATTATACTCTTTTTAACACTGGGTGAAACAGAGGTTATATTAAAATGTGAGGAGATGCATTGTATTGTCACATGAATGATATCATCAGTGATGTGGTCATTGATGTCAAATGAGATGTCATCAGTGATGTCATCAGTGATGTCATTTGAGATGTCATCAGTGATGTCATCAGTGATGTCACTGACCATGTCATGAATGATGTAATATGTGACATCATCAGCAGTGGATTGCGGGTGCGCGATATATAGTTAGTGCAACTAACTATATATGGAATTTCATTGGTTTTATGTCAATAAAATGTCCAGCTAACTATATATGGTCTCTAACCTATGGTTTTTGCAGTGAATTTTCAAGGTTTTGTAAATGCTAATTCCTAACTATATATGGTCTATAACCTATGGTTTTTTCAGTGAATTTTCAAGGTTTTGTAAATGCTAATTCCTAACTATATATGGTCTATAACCTATGGTTTTTTCAGTGAATTTCAATGGTTTTTTAATAGCAAATATCATAAGCTGTCGAATGTCAAGTACGTGGTAAGTAAAAATTTTTTCGTGTTTATGCACACTGATCTGCTTTGAATGCTGCCCCCCACCCCTCGTTTCTATTAGGAGTACTCTCTCTTTGCAGATAGTGAAGGGTAGTTAACGCAGCCCTTTGCCCCCTTTGTAATCCGTCGTGCCTGCTTCTCTCTCCATTTGATTGATTGTTCTCTTTGGTTCATTCTCTATTTACAAACAAGCACAGAGTCGCAATACTCTGTTTAGTCTTTGCAGATAGCGAAAAATCGTGTAAAAAAACAAAAGGAATCGAACAAAATCAGTAGGCCACTAATGGGATCTCTTTTTGACCTCGCTAAAATAGAAACATTAGGAACAACCTGTTGAAAATAGCAATGCGTATGTACATAAGCGGCGTTCATTTGTGTTCACAGTACCCCTTGTTGATTGTTTCAATCGAGCATTGAATTGTTCGAAGTTGGTTCTCTTAAGGATCTTCTCTGCCTGCAAACGAGGAAGAATAGGAATATTCTCTCTCCCTTTGCAGATAGTGAAGGGTAGGTAACGCAAGCCTTTAACACGTCGTACCTATTTCATTCCTCATTGATTGATTGATTGTCCGAACATTGACTGTTTGGGAATTAGTTCTTTTTGGAGGTATTCCCTGTTTGCAAATAAACGTAGGAAAATCTTTGCAAGTAGTGAAAGGGTACGTAATGCGGACCTTTCTCCCCCGTTGTAATCTGTCATGCCTATCTACTCCCCACTGATTGATGCACCTGTTTCACCCGGACCATTTACTAGAGATACGTTATCTGGCCCGACCAGAGAGCACCCCTAGTGAAAAGGACATATGCAATAATAACGAAGTGATCACTGTATCCTGTTAACAGAAACTTTAGCATGAAACAACCTGGACAGAAAAGAATAGGAAAACGAAAATCAGTAGGCCACTGATGAACATGAACTTTTATTAAACAACGAACAAAGAAACGATAACATAACGTAATGATAAAACTTATTAATGTCCTAAAAACAAGAAAACGTTAAAATATGCCAGTGGTGAGAGACCAGAAAAACAGTAAGAGAAACCAAATCACCCCTCGCTGTCCCACCGCCTGCCACGCCAAAAAAATCGATAGACTAGGGAAAATGCAAGTCAGTAGAACATCCGCCCCCACTCTGGAAACTTCCAAGGTGGGGCAGGGTTGCGGCTACGCCCAGCCGGGAGCAGCCCATATAAGGCAGGTCCTGCTGCCACGCCTCGGCCAGGAGATCCTAACGTAGGGTGTAGCCGGAGGAGAGGCCGAGGCCAGCGGGACCCGGCCAGGGGATTGCCTTTACAACGCTGAACAGTTGCAGGGGGGGGGAATGTCTCCTCGACCCTCCCGTCTCTCTCCCAGTCCGGCCGCGGTGGCCCTTGAGAGTTGCAGGTACTCCCGCCACATGCTCTTCCGGTCCGGCCACCAACGGTCGGGGGGCCGAGGACGACGGGATCCGGCTGCAGCCGATAAACCAAGAAACCCGTTCATGGGGCCAGAGCCAGGGGCGTCCGGCCGACATCTACCGGAAGCCCGGCCCGAAGACGGACGGGACACTTCTTCTTTCTTGAATAATGGCTGCGACAACACTGGGGGGGGATTTCTTGCACATGCCTCCGACCCCCCCCCCCCTCGTCCTCATCGCCTGGTCCGGCCATAACAAATCTCAAGCGAGACGCCGTGGGGTGCACTGGGAGGGAGAGACGGTGCGAACAGGCCTCTCCCGCCTCCCCAGGTGGAGGCTTCCCAGCTGCACCCTCAGCGCTCCAGGCGCCCGGAAAAGGGTTCTTCCACTGTGGCCATGCTGCAACGTCTCGCCCGGCAGGGTGGAGCCCGTCCGCTCATTTGACCCCGCGATCGCCAGTAGCTACCGAACTCTCAAAATGGCGGTCGACCTGGCAAGAGCGGGCCCAGCATAAAGAAATGGCCCGGTCACTGCTTGACTCCACCAGCGTAGTCCTCCACGACCTTGAAGATTCTAGAGGAGCCGCGGGAGTCTCCGACCCCCGATGGGGAATGACTGCCATGATCGCCCGTGGAGTGACGAAACTGTATCCGCGGGACGTCGGCGCTCCCATGCTGGCGCCAGCCTCACTTTGAATTACTAGAATCCTGCAGACCTCAGTTCCGGTGAAAGCACAGTGTGACCCGGTAGGAAAAATTGTTGCACCCCCTCCCCTTTTTCTCTGATAGTTCAAACCACCGATCCTTTCCTTTGCCCTTTTAACGGAACTTTGGACTGCCTCCCCCTCTTTTACATTTTCTAGAGAAAACAAAACATTAACCACTACATTAGCATAGCAGTTGACACCAGAACTGTTTTCAAATTTAAAACCAACAACATCTTCAACAAAATCCTTTTTGTTTCTGCTGTGACCCTGCTACAGCACAGGCATTGTCCCCAGCAGTAATTCTGCGATGCCGGTAAGAATAGCTGTGGTGCCTACTGGACTCACTCACCCCCGCGGCGCCCCACGCCGTTATTTGCTGGGCGGCAACTTACTAGACATCACTTTCGTGCCATCTAGATTTCAGCGCGTTCTGCTGCCTTGTAACTATTCGCACAACAGACCGCTACTGACAAGAATATTTCATTATTGGTGCTGTCAATTTCAATAAATCTATTGGATAATTCAAAAGAAATTGCCACGGTCTCTTCGTTGTTTAAATGTTTTTACTGTTTTTGTTTTGTTGTATATATTTATATGTTATTAAAGTTTTATATTCCTACTACTTTGTTGGAGTGCTACATATTTTTAAAGTGACACATAATTGTAAAAACTTTGATGTACCAAGAGTCATTCCTGGAATCTTCCGCTTCAGGCTCGGTCCCCTCCCCAATCACAATACAGGATGGTTTTCAGATAGTAGGAACGCGTGTGGTGTGACGGATCTCATCGGGTGTGGGCCTTGATCTACTATAACTCCTTTGAAGAGGGGTGATTCTTTACAGCTGGGGCCATAAACTACATCTGCAGGGCTAGCTGATAGCCTGGACAATCGGACACAGAGGAAGAGGAGTGTCAGAGGGTGCGGTAGTGAATAGGGCGAAAGGGAGGTGTCGGGCGGGCACAGAGTGTGATTTTCAGGGAAGAGCAGCGCAGATGGGGGGAGGTTTATTGCCCATGCATAAGACAGAGAGCGGGGGTGACCAGTGCCTGGGGAAGATGCTTGCGAGGGTGAGGAGCCATGCTACGAATCGACAGCGTGCAGAGAGTGGGTCTGGTCAAGACATCTAAAATGGCTGCCGTGCACCACAAAAGTGTGGCATTTCAAAAAAGGCAAGATGGCGCAAACAATGTTTTTCAACACTTCCTCATTTCCTTCGAATCGAACGTTAACAGACGTTGGGGCATATTACCAAAGTTAAGTGATATTTATCGCTAACGATGCTTACCAACGAATTTTTTACCGCTAAGCATCGTCAGAAATTATCGAAGATAAACCTTGCTATTATCAAGGTTTATCGCAAATGCGATAATAAACGGCCGCAATGCATCAATATCGCTAAAAACTCAGCGATATTCATGCATTACCGAGCTAATGCTCTTAGCCATGTTATCCACCTCCAATTGGATAACATGGCTAAGAACTGCTCAGGGCAGGTGTTACTTTTTGGAGATATTCGCGCTTAGCGCGAATATCTCCAAAAGGAGATAGATATCTTGCATGTTGTAATGCAAGTTATTGTGGTATATGGAACTCATACCATAATCTCTCAGGAAAGCAGAAACTGATCCTTTTGGGACCGCCTAAAAAGGCCTAGGGGGTGAGGAGTACTCTACTTTGCCCCATTTTCACGTTCCGAACTATTTTATTTTACTCTCTTCTGTAATTACACAAAATAGCAGCGATAAGATGCATCGGAGACACAGTGAGAGAAAGGAGGCCGGAGATGAAGAAGAGATGTCAAATACACATTGGAGATAATATATTGGCAGAAGGGAAGTAAATATGAGTAAACTTACCATGTAACATAAAAATGTTGCACTCTATACTATAAGTCTCATTTTATACTACAATCACTTCGCTACAACCTCATAAATTAAAAATAAAAATGAATAATGTCTCAAACAATTTTTGATTTCTAAATATAAATTTATTCTTCAGAATTTTCTAAATTTGAAAGAACTAGTAACATGTCCTCATCAGCAATGTCCTCATGAAAAGTCTGCAATGATGATTCTTGTAACTCTATGGTCTCCAAACATTCGATAAATTCGCCATCAAGAGATTGATCAAAAAAATCATTCAAGTCATCTCCTCCTTGTGACAATATTTCATTATTGGTGCTGTCAATTTCAATCAATGTAGTGGAATCATTCAAGTCATCTCCTCGTGACAATATTTCATTATTGGTGCTCTCAATTTCAATCAATGTAGTGGAATCATTCAAGTCATCTCCTCCTTGTGACAATATTTCATTATTGGTGCTGTCCATTTCAATCAATCTAATGGAATCATACAAGTCATCTCCTCCTTGTGACAATATTTCATTAATGGTGCTCTCAATTTCAATCAATGTAGTGGAATCATTCAAGTCATCTCCTTGTGCCAATATTTCATTATTGGTGCTGTCCATTTCAATCAATCTAATGGAATCATACAAGTCATCTCCTCCTTGTGACAATATTTCATTATTGGTACTCTCAATTTTAATCAATGTAGTGGACAATTCAAAAGAAATTGCCACGGTCTCTTCATTGTGAGCCATTTTATTTTGAAATTGCTTGCTGTAAATTGCAGAAAAAAATAATCACTTTAATTTATCGTTTTTAGTAATACATAATATAAAACTAACTTTATCAAGTATTTAGTATAACAGAAGGACTGCAAATAAATAACAGAAAACATTTTTCAAATTATCTTAAAGTGTACAACATAGTTCCCCTTACAAATTAACAACTCACCTTTTTAAAAGTAGGAGAAGTGTTAGTACTGTGTAAATCAAACACCAGAAATTCACCACCAAAAATTCCTCACAAATGTACCTCAGACAGTAGTATCACAAAATGGCTGTGGTTTCCTCTCATTTGAAATATATACATAACCAATTAACTTTCATCACACACAAATACAAAACCAAACTAACATTTTAATTGGTTCTAAATTTCAACACTTTCAAATGTGTTTTCCCCATGCAATTTTCGATAGGACATTTACATACGTCTACAGCCTGAATGGCTGAACGGAATTACACCAAACTTGGCAAAATGGTACATCAAACCTAAGAGGTCAGGAAGGATCTACTATGCCCCCTTATGGTCATTTCCCCCTTCGCTTTGGCCTCCTCTTGTCTCTCAATCCTACCGAGAGACAAGATGGCGGCCGCTACGGACTGTTTGGAATGTTGACAGATGCCGGAGAACCAATCAGCTTCGCAAAGCTCCGTAACGCGAAAAGTACGCGAAGCGGAGCGCTGTTACAGATATATATCTTTTTTTGAACGTTAATTTCTCAAAATCCACTGGAGCACATATATTGAGACCTAGCAAAGGCACATCGGGCTACCAGTCCCTAATATTTTGCCAAGTTTCGTGCAAATCCATTCAGCCGTTCGATTATTATTATTTTTTTTTTTTTGCCCCGCGGGGCCCTTTTAAAACCTCCACATCAAACGTAGGGGGTCAGCGAGGATCTACTATTCCCCCTTATGGTCATTTGCCCCTTCGCTTTGGCCTCCTCTTGTCTCTCGATCCTACCGAGAGACAAGATGGCGGCCGCTACGGACTGTTTGGAATGTTGACAGACGCCGGAGAACCAATCAGCTTCGCTTCACAAAGCTCCGTTGCGCGAAAAGTACGCGTCCTGGAGCGCTGCCCGGTCCGCTGTTACAGATATATATCTTTTTTTAAACGTTAATTTCTCAAAATCCACTGTAGCACATATATTGAGACCTACAAAAGGCACATCGGGCTACCAGTCCCTACAATTTTGCCAAGTTTCGTGCAAATCCATTCAGCCGTTCGGGCTAAAAGTGAGGCCAACCGCCCTATGGAAAACTCAATGTTAAAAACACGTTTTGGGACCCCCCTTTTTTCTCAGCCCCCCCTTGACGAACCCCCCCCAAATTTTCAAGGGCTGCTCAGAAACAAAATGTGCCATTTTCCTGAAAATTTCAGCCAATTCCGTCCACAAACGCCAAAGTTATTAGACATAGAATTTTCTAAAAAACCCATAGAGAAAAAATCCTAACTATATATACCTACTGGCGACCGCCAGTAGGTAATATATATATATATATATATATATATATATATGTGTATGCCCATAAGACCTGTCCGGATAAATCAGATAATTTGTGTTCCTGATCTGCTGTTTCCAACTTTTGTATATATAGATGAATTAATTACTTTTAAACTGTAATTACAAAGACATTAATTGTTCACAATATTGGTACTTTCTTTTAACATGAAGTAATCTCTAGCTAAACTGTTGGCACTTTAATGCTAACTTTGCACTATCACTTTAAGCACTTTTCCTGTTTATCAACCATTTACTGTGACTTGCCCACTGGGGTCTCATTCAGTTATTTGTTATCATGTAGCTTTGGACATACGCTGCTACTTCATACAGGAGCAATTTACTCTTAGAAAACAAGGGCATAACTGAAACAATGAATTGGTGTTCAGAATGTACATAGATAATATTAATCATCATATATATTTTGTTGTCTTTCACCAGTTTTTGCCCTGTAAATATGCCCCTATGTCTGTGAAATCGTTTTACATGATTTTATTGATGGTGCTACTTTTATCGAAAAAAATGAATTGCTTTACTTTGCAATTTTCGATTAGTTGTACGAATGCAGCGTTACACTACATAGTATTTTTTCCATATCTATGATAAACTTTATTGCACTGTCACTTTAAATGCTTTGCTCACTGTGTGTAGCTTGTCATGTGATCAAGCCTCCTTGGAGGCGAAACGCGTCATGGCGGTAGCGCTGGCTTCACGAAATTAAACCACCTTGCACCAGCACGTTTGGGTCGACTCTTTGTTACTGGATATTTTTGGGGAATTTTTGTCTTTTGCCTGGAAGTGACAATATTCGGAATATATATATATATATATATATATATATATATATATATATATATATATATATATATTTATATTTATGTGATCAAGGTCCAGGAAGGACCGAAACGCGCCATGGCCGACTAATTTGGAATAAACAAAGAACTTTGCACAGAAACGTGGTCCGTGCCTGCTTTCAAGTTCGGGAAACGAGATTTGAAGGAGTGGGTTTCAAAACAATATATTAATATATATGCATATGCATTTATATATATATATATATATATATATATGTGTGTATATATAAATCAGAATGAGAAAGCCTGCTGTGACAGGCGAAACGCGTCTCTCTTTGCTGGGTCAAAGGAGGCATAATTGAATAAAGAAGCCTTTACCCTAATAGCCCTCGAGTGCGAGCTCTTTTCCTGAAGAGGAGCAGAGGTTTTTGGTTTCGTTATATATATATATATATATATATATATATATATATATATATATATATATATATATATATATATATATATATATATATATATATATATATATATATATGTTTATTTATGTATTTATGTATGTATGTATGTATATATATATACATATATACATACATACATACATAAATAAACATATATATAAAATGCATATCTAAATGCAAATATAAATGAATGCATAATCTGGCTGATATATATATTTTGTATTTATTTATAAAGTTTATATAGCGCAAACTTGATCCCGAAGGATATCAGAGCTCTTTACAATTTGAGGCAAAGGTAACAAATCAGTAAGGGCGATCGATAGATAGATAGATAGATATATAGATAGATATATAAATAGATAGATAGATAGATAGATAGATAGATAGATAGATAGATAGATAGATAGATAGATAGATAGATAGATAGATAGATAGATAGATAGATAGATAGATAGAGTGAGGGCGATAGATAGAGTGAGGGTGATAGATTGATAGATAGAGTGAGGGCTAAAGATTGATAGATAGAGTGAGGGCGATACATAGATAGATAGAGTGAGGGCGATACATAGATAGATAGAGTGGCGGCGATAGATAGATAGAGTTAGGGCGATAGATAGATCGAGTGAGGGCGATAGATTGATAGATAGAGTGAGGGCGCTAGATAGATAGATAGAGTGAGGGCTATAGATTGTGTATAATCAGCTTCGATCACTGTAAAGCGCTCTAATATCGGCAAGGATTTTGTTTGTGCTCTATGAAACCTTCAAAATAAATAAATAAAAGAGATAGATAGAGTGAGGGCGATAGATAGATAGAGTGAGGGCGATAGATAGATTGAGTGAGGGCGATAGATAGATAGATAGAGTGAGGGCAATAGATAGATAGAGTGAGGGCGATAGATAGAGTGAGGGCAATAGATAGAGTGAGGGTGAGTGAGGGCGATAGATTGTGTATAATCAGCTTCGATCACTGTAAAGCGCTCTGCTATCCGCAAGGATCTTTTTTGCGCTCAATAAAACCTTCAAAATAAATAAATATACATATACATATATGCATACACATGCATGTTATGTACATGAAAGTTTGAAAAACACTAATACAAGCAAAGCTAAAAAGACACCTAATTACAAACGAATTGCTTTAACTTAAATGAGGGCGAGATTTATTGCATTTTCAATGCTTGTTTACTTTGGTTCCATCAAGAAGGCATTCAGATGTGTCACACATTTGCCATAAATTCTGAACGTTAGCACTCTAGTTGCTCATTAGATCACTGTAGTAAAGTTACTGCCCACCAGGGAATTCTGCTGCTGGTATTCAAACTGCATGTTTCACTCTGCATGTCAGAATTTTTTAATGAAATAGAAGAGGATTTGAGAAGTCAAAATGTGCCCTAATTTTTCTTTCTGCAGCACTAATCATCATTTCTATGGCAAAATGAACCCCCTCATTGTGTTCCTTTGCAAATTAAATGTTTTACGTGTTACCACTTTATTCCAATCAAGATGGCTTCAGGTGTGCCATACGTTTGTCATAAGGAGGACTGTTAGGGCTCTAGTTGTTCTTTAGAACACTCTGGGAAGCTATAGTAGAACACAAAGGACTCAACTGACAGTCTCTGCCCTTGTTGGATGTTCATGTTTTACTGAGAATGTCAGACTTCATTCTCACATGACTGAGAAAGATAATGTGAATTTACAGAAATTATGCTCTCAGCTTAGCTTATAGATCACCTTCCAAACCTCTGTGGAAAAAGAATGAGAAAATAGTTTTCCCTCAAACATGATTCATGATATCCCAGCAGAAGGCTTTTCCACATGGTAAAATCACCTTAGAACACACCACAATTCCTAAAATGATTATGGTATCATCAACAAATGATTTATAATGTAACTAAAGTCTTAAAACATTCTATTAACTGCAATGCTTTTTAATGAGGTACTATCATGTATATTGGTCCCAAGATGGCTGCCAACACTTCTTGGATGAAGTGCTGACAGCCAATCAGATCTCACGATGAGATGTGTGGTTAGGCTCCGCCCAGATATATATGTATATTTTTCCTTTAATATCTAACAACTACTGAACAAATTTACACCATTTAACAAAAAGGCATGACTTTGAACCAAGGTCTACCTTTCTGCCAAATTTGGTGTAATTCCGTTCAGCAGTTTGGGCTGTAGTTGTGATTAAAGGTTCCTACGGAAAATTGCATTTAGGAACCCCCTTTTTTCTCGGCCCCGCTTGATGACTCTCCCCGAGACTTTCAGGATAGGAGCGGACCGGAGCGCCCCACGAGTTTTGAAAATTTTGCGAAGATTCGTCAACCGGTGCCAAAGTTATTCCAAATAGAATGTTGCAGATTTCTATATATATATGGCGGTCGCCAGTAGGAAGTTATATTTAGGAACTATTTTCCATAGGAAATTCACAACATTCTATTTCCAATAACTTTGGTGCCAGTTGATGAATCTTCGAGACATTTTCCAAACACGTGAGGCGCTCCGGTCCGCTCCTATCCTGAAAGTTTCAGGGTGATTTGGCAAGCAGGGGCTGAGAAAAAAGGGGGTCCCAAAACGTGTTTCCCCATGCAGTTTTCCATAGGAAACTGTAGACACGGCTACAGCCCGAATTGCTGAACAGAATTACACCAAATTTGGCAAAGAGGTTGCCCGTGGTTCAGAAAGAGGCCTTTTTGTTAAAAAATGTAAATCCGTTCAGTTGTTGCTGAGAAAATTAAAAGTAAAAACACATATATATCCACGGCCACGCAGGACCCGTGCACCCTCCCGATCACGAGCAGTTTGCTAATGTGATGTATTCCTATAGGTACTGTATCGATTCCCCTATTCCTGACCCTGGTTTGGTTAATAATTAACTAGCAGCCATCCAACGGTGCAAGAACCGTTATCTGATTAAGCCATACCACGGCACAGAAGCGCGTTATCTGATTAGGTCATAACGCATGCCATCTAATTAGACAAGCGATATTCCTCCAGCCCCTGATAAGGCATACGGAGTTCTCAAAACAAATCAAACCTACAGCGACCTGGGAAATTCCCATAACCATTGTTTTGATTTCACCGAGAACTTCAGCAAAAGAATGTGCGAACGAGCCCGTTCATATGACATCCTTATTGACGTATATATGTCCATCCTTACGTCAATCTCGGCACCTTTCAGGTATAAATATTACCGACATTGCCTTAAGCAAACACATGCGGTGGTGACGAGATCGGAGCAGCGAGACGTGCTGAGGAGCCCAGCAGAGAGCGAAGCCCACAGGCGCTGCCCCGCCTTCCTGACGCGCTGAGAACGAGACGCTGTCTTTCTCCTGCCGAGAAATCCAGCTCCGGCGCTTCCATGCAGCCCTCGCAGGCAGCTGGAATATCAAGACCTGGGATAAGAGATACCAGCCCTCCATCATTCTAAATCTCAGGTACAGAACTGAATAACCCCTTGCAGAGAATTCTCGAATCAGTCCCTTGGCAAAACAAAATTAAATTAAACTGCTACTTATCTACTCCCGCCCACGTATTAGGCTTAGGTCAGGTACATTGGGGTAGGCGTGGTTAGAAGCACCAGTTGAGTACGATTAGTCAAATGTATATATGTATGTATCTATTTTATCCATTTTAAAGTATCATATGGCTCAGAAACCATATCAATGCTTTTACAGTATTATTTTATAATTCTGTCTCTACTGTATGCACTTTACTTAACTACAAGTATTGCAAGAATAGCGATTCATTTCTCTTGTATGAGAAAAGAGACTGATCAATAAATAACATCTTTTATTGAACCACGCCCATCTCTTATTTCTCTACAAACTGGTGAAACTAAGAATGCACGTACTGACTGAGTAAAATAGGTTGTCTATTGTTTTCACACGACTCTAGAGATACACTCTTGATTAGGGGAGAGCAAAGTTGTCATGTTCTATGGTTGTCAGAAACTAAATCCCTTCTTGTCTATCCAGGGAGGTTAAAATCCTCCTTGTCTATTTGAGAAAATTTCTAGTGAACTCTGAGCTAGCTGGCAAACACAAACCTTTAAGTCTAATATCGTCGGTAGAAGACCTAGTTAACCTCTGCCCTAGGTCTATACTATTGAAGATATTATTCCAATGCGCAGAGCCTATTGGGATAATAGGAACTACACTACATGGCGCCCAACCGTTTGGATAGGCGATAAAACTAACGCAAGACATTAGAGTAACTCAGTCGTGCTTTTTCACACAGAACCCCTTTTTTCCCATAATACTCCAAAGACGTCTGGAGTGGGGTGAAAGGTCATATCCGCCAAACCTCGCAGGAGGAGACTCCTATGTATGGTTCATGCAGGGGCGGCTGGTGACATTTGAAAGTGGTGGGGCGTAAACTAATTTGCATATTGCACCACAGCGAGCGAGCGCAGCGAGCGAGCCCAAACCACCTTGCATCCATCCATACATCATTCATGCATCCACCCATCCATCCATCCACCCACCCACCCTGCATCCATACATCATTCATTCATGCATCCACCCATCCAGCCATCCATCCTGCATCCATCATTCATTCATGCATCCACCCATCCATCCTGCACCCATCCTGCATCCATCATTCATGCATCCATCCATCCACCCTGCATCCATCCTGCATCCATCATTCATTCATGCATCCACCCACCCATCCATCCACCCATACATTCACCCACCCATCCTGCATCCATACATCATTCATTCATGCATCCACCCATCCACCCATCTATCCTGCATCCATCATTCATTCATGCATCCACCCATCCATCCTGCATCCATCATTCATTCATTCATGCATCCACCCATCCATCCACCCATCCTGCATCCATCCTGCATCCATCATTCATTCATTCATGCATCCACCCATCCATCCATCCACCCATCCTGCATCCATCATTCATTCATGCATCCATCCTGCATCCATCATTCATTCATGCATCCACCCATCCATCCACCCACCCATCCACCCACCCATCCTGCATCCATACATCATTCATTCATGCATCCACCCATCCACCCATCCTGCATCCATAATTCATTCAGGCATCCACCCATCCATCCACCCACCCACCCACCCATCCTGCATCCATACATCATTCATTCATGCATCCACCCACCCATCCATCCACCCATCCATCCTGCATCCATCCATCCATCATTCATTCATTCGCCCCAATGGACACACCGCGCCTGCTCCACTCTCCCTCCAGTCTCTCTCTCTCTCCATCTTCAAGTCTCAGCCGCTCTCTCTCTTCCACCTCCGATGCCCCGCACCCTCTCAGTCTCTCCCCTCTCCACCCTCAATAGGATAGCTTCAATTTCGCAGACCGGGAGATAATAAGAGAGAATGCCTGGTGTCAGCTGGAGCATTGTGCATAATGATTGCATAATGATTGGCCGTGTTGCTCGTACACACACTCTCTCTCTTTGCTCTCACTCTCTCTCTCTTGCCCCTGCCACACGCCCTCACCTCGGCAACCCTTACTATCGTCCCTCCTTCAGACTCAGAGCCGACGTGCCGCTGCCACATTCGAGGGTTTCTTGGAAGGCAGTGCCGGGCGTTCAGCTGCTCTGTGGTGCAGGAGGGAGGTCTTGCTACAAAACTTAAACTACAAGTACCAGATTTCAAAGTGACGTCTAACTGGATGACCTAGGTGGTTGGGGAAGGTGGGGGGAGGGGGTGTTGGAGGGGGGGGGGGGATAGGGAAGGCGTTTCATTTAATGATTACATAAAAACAAATAAATAAACTTACGAGGCATCTCCCGCTCCGGTCCCGTGTATCATCACCCACAAGATGTCAGTGGAATTAACTTCTCCCCGCTCTTTTCTTTGAAGTGGACTGGCAAATCAGAAGAATGGGGGCGGCTACTCGGCTGTATCCTGGCATGGGACAGGGCATAGGGCGACCCTACGTCACCGCCCGAGCAGGATCCTATCCTCAGACTCCACCACTACACTAGGCATGCGCAGCATACCTAATGTAATGTCAATGGAGTGGGGAGCTGAAAAACGAAAGCGCCCTTCTCGCAGATGCGCAGTCGGAGTCCAGTTCTGGACTCCTGCTGCTCTCACCTGCGTGCGCTGTGCGTCTGACTCATGCGCACTTTCACTTGTGAAGCTGCTGCCAGCACAGGTCGGAAATGTAAACAGACGATAGTCTGCTTGCATTCTTGCCCGATTCAGTGAGCAGTTTCTCTTTGTGATTGCTTAGTGGGGCGCTGCCCAGCTGCCCCTATGGACCAGCCGCCGCTGGGTTCATGGTTTACTCAACGTTGAAGGATACACTGTTCCCAGATATTGTGCATCTAATCTTTGTTTCCATAGAAACCTGATCTGCAAACAAACAGAATAACCTTCTTGACAATAGTATGTCAGAAGCTGAAGAAGAAAGGGAGACAGTTAGACTAGCAGCTGCACTCCTAGAAGCAGATAATACTCTGCAGCAAAATGACCCGGATATAATACTCATCCCGGTCAACATAAGAAAATCTATAACCCTAAAGGTTATAGAAAATGGACTGACACCAAGAGGTGGTACAGTCATATTCGTAATTGAGGCACACGAATGTCGGCAGACAGAGGTATTCTATTCATGGATAAACTTTCCAGCAGCAAACGCTGTAACAAAGGACTTCCACTATTACAAAATAGAGGAACCTCCTAGTGAGTACACTCCTTTCGAGGAAGTGGAAATACCACTCAAATTCCAAGAGCACCTGCTCTTGTTTAATGGCGCCCTAAAACATAATAATCACATCACTAGGCTCGGTCCACTAGGTAGACCAGGAGCAACGTGGCCGGTCCTAGCCGGATACACACCACATCCAGACATTGAAGAAATGCCTGCACCAGAACTTTTAGCACAGCTAAAACAATTAATAAAAATACATAGACAATTAGTCCAATATGTAATGCGGACTTCAACTATCCAACCAGCAATTAAAATTCCACAGTTGACCAGTCATCAGGGGAACACAAATAAAATTACACCACAGAACATACAGTCCTGTCTAGGTAAAGTACCCGCAAAACGGGAACAAATTCCTTTCTGGCTAGCACAAAAAATAACTCAAATAGAGGCAGTGTTTCCAGATACCACCCCTGTTGAGAAACATAGGATTCTGACTATCTGTCTTCCAATGGGAATCGCACCACATGTGGAGGACTGTGACACTTGGGGAACAGTCTTTGCTTCCATTTACACAAAAACACATGGTGTACCATCCATGTCAGTAATACCAGATGTGCTAAAACAGATTCAAGATGAATACGGTCCAGAACCAGCTTTAACTCTCGGTATGAAATTACTGAAAGACTTCAAGCAGGTCTCTGCAATATTATTAGCCAACATAAAGGGAGAAGCAGCAAATGTGGGGATTCGCCAGAGGTTAAAAGAGACAAATATAGCAGACCAACCATCTGAAATTGCCAGAATCATAGAAAAATCCTATGAAGAACTAGGAAGAGATAGTTTGGGTGGAATACCAGTGACACCCCAACTAGTTGAAAGTCCTGAAAAAGTATTTATAAAAAATAATTTAAACACTCAAAAAAAGAGCTGGGATGGAAATAAACAATCCAATCCTAAAGAAAAAAGATTCCAGTCCAGAGGAAGGTCTCCTCGGCGGAGAGAAAGATCTCCCGACCAAGGACGCAAGTCTCCCCAAAGGGAGCCCTCTGTGAAAAAATACAACCTTAGAAATAGGGATAATATAAAGAAACCTGATAGATATCAAGATATTGATACACGTCCCTCTCAATCTTTTCAGACTTCCTCGCAGAAATCGGAAAGAAGAGGACGATCAGAACAAAGGGAAGAGCACGTCAAGTCCAAAGACAGAGAACCTGCTCATCTGAATAAAAAATTACAATTTCCAAAAAAGAAGGTAGCCAGTATTAAAGTAATCAACAATGCCGAGAATACTGAGGACACAGCTGAAAAACGGAGAATGGGCTCAGACAATGCTAGACAGCGCAGCAGAAGTGAGCATAGCTCGCAAAGTCCTTATGAATCATCTGGAGACAGTGGACACGAATGAATACATTCAGGTGGAAACTACAGATACCAGAGTTAGCAAACCTCATAAAATATATGAAATAACATTGCGTATAGAAGGGGATAAGACTAGAAAAATAAGGGGACCATTTTGGGATAATCTGTCCAAGGGCTATGACATCCTTCTAGCTGAACGAGACTGGCCTCCAGAATTTGTCAGGGAGTGCCCACATGGCGAAGAAATAATTATGCCTGCCTTCTCAAACCATATTCCAATTCATAAAAAATATACACTTGCAAGAAAGTGGGCAGTAGCTCAAGCCCCTGCCTTATATAAAACTCATGTGGGATGGGATGAGGACTCTCCTCCTCACAAAATCCAGTTAAAATCACAACCTACTGCCCAGAGGCAGTACCCGATTAAGCAAGAAGCTAAAAAACAGGTAAAAGAGATCCTAGATCAACTTGAATACCAGGGGGTGATTGAAACTTGCACCTCACAAATGAATAATCCTTTGTTTCCTGTCTCCAAGCCAGACAATTCATATCGTCTTGTTTTGGACTACAGACACCTTAACTCATGTTGCAAAACATTTGCAGTACAAAACTCGCATAGTGCTGCACTAATGAATAACATAGTGCGCAAAAAATACAAAACCACATTAGACATTTCTAATGGATTCTTTTGTCAAAATATAGCACCAGAGAGCAGATATTTGACGGCATTCTCAATAAATGGCACGCAAAAGAATTTCTGTTGTTTGCCCCAGGGGTTCAAGAACAGCCCAGGATTATTCTCAGCGAGAGTAACAGAATTACTACAAACATATGATGACGAGGCATTATCTTATGTCGACGACATCTATTAACAGATGATGACTTGGATACTCACTTGAAGAGAGTGAACACCATAATACTTGGGTTCGCAGCAGAGGGTTACAAATTCAACTTTAAAAATTCAAGAATTGCCCATCTAACAGTCCTGTTTTTAGGATATGAACTATCAAGTGAAGGCAAAAGCCTGGCTGACAATTTCCTAGAGAAATGTGCTGTAATCCAAGCACCTAGAACACTGAAAAACTTACAATCAATTCTAGGCTTCCTAAACTTCGGAAGAACTTACATTATAAATTATGCAGAGAGAATTAAACCTCTCTATGATCTAATAAAACCAGATTTTAAAAGAATCAATTGGACTCAAAAACACACAGAAATTTTGAGATCGTTACAAACAGATATGTTAGTTAAAACAAAACTACAAACACGTGACAACACACGCAACCTTGTGATTCGAGTCATCCCAGGAAGATGCGGATTCACATACCTGACCTCTAATGAGGGAGAGAAGGTACCAATAGCATACAACTCACATTTGTACACAGAAGCTGAAAAAAGGTTCAGCATTAAAGAAAATATTGTTCATGCGGTTCAAACAGCTGTAGTAGAAGCAAAATACCAAGCAGACGGTAGACAGGTTACAGTCAGAACAGCAGAATCAGCTTTTGAGGCATTAACAACACCATGTAATTTACCGACAACTGCACTGAATCCAGAATGGATACAATGGGTAAATTCTGTTGATACAGACAAAGTAAAATACTATTTTGACCCAGAAATGAAAGAATTAAAATATCTAGAATATGAAAGAGAATACCCTCTGCCAATCGACATTCTGCCTTTACGACAGTACGCCTGTGTAATATATACAGACGGGTATGCTCAACCCTCAGTTTGGGGAGAGCTGGCTTACAACGCCACATGCGAAATTGTAAAAGAAGTGTGGCGCGGAGGTAAATTAAGACCTCTACTTACAAAAACACACTCAGTGGAAAATAATTCAGAACAACAAACGGAAATAATTTCATTAAAAATGGCGCTAGATAATGCCGATCGCGAATTCCCGACACTTATTGTGTGCGATTCGTATTACTGCGTCAAAACATACAATAACGATTTGAAGAAATGGATTCAAAACGGTTACAAAGATGACACAGGTGCCACAATAAAGCAGAAAGCACTTTGGGAACAATTAGTTCTTTTAAAGAAAGAACTACCAAAAACTCATGTGATACATTCACTGAGTCATCAGCGTGATGGCGTTCACGTTGCAGGGAATTCATTGGCTGAGACAGCCACAGCGGGAGCAACTAAACCGGCTTCCGTAGCTACAAAAAAGCGTACAGTAAAACACATTGACGGTGAAACTGTGCTGGCGGTGAAAACGTCATCAAAAGGCGACTGCTCAGCGTTACCGATCAATTATCCACTCAATTATACATACATAATCGATGCAAACTCAGTCCCTTTTGCTCGAATCCCTGGAGTGGGGGATAGAGTAATTCCAAACACGGACAGGAGAGGCTTGTTAATAGCAGACGCACATATGGGTGAGGGTCTCAGACACCTTAAGCAAAAAGATTCTCTGGAAGAATTACAATCAGTGTACTGGTGGCCAGGCATGAGCCTGCATCATCACATTTTTGTAAAAAACTGCCCAGACTGCAATAGAGATCGCAGTGGCGAGCGGGGAGGACTATTGCCATGGCATTTCACTCCAGATAAACGACAACAATAAGAAAGCACCCATCATGAAAAAAGCGCTATATTAACATAAAAAGACTAATTTTCACTTATAATGTAGACCCCAGCGCTCGGCTGACGTCTGGACTGTTATAAAAGGATTTGCAAGTCTATAATTGCATATACGCTAGGAGCAAGCTACGTTTTGACTAATGTATTCCTTTTAGCCCTCAAGCTTATGGGGAAGCATGGCCAAATGAGCATTGCATAGCGGGACTCTTCTCACTTCCTTCCTGAGGGATACGGGATGGTGTAAAGAAAAAACCAAGACATAAAGCAATCTATAACGGAAAAGGTATTAGGTTCGGGAGCTGGGTGGGTCAAACATTTAATAAGTGTCCAACGTAGTCTAAATAACCTGCCAAGGAATTCTCTGAAAGGGTTCAGTCCGTACGAACTATTGTTCGGGACTAGAATGATGATCCAAGATCTTGATAGTCAGACTTCAGTGGTTAAAGACAAAAGCTTTGATATCAAAGATCGTTTGGCTATTTTACAGGACTTAAATGAAACAAGAAAAGACCTGAGCAACATAAAGCTGAAACAACAGCCAACAACCACTGAAGAGAAACCACCAGTCCCAGCAAGGCCTGTCTGGATTCCAAAAGTCGGGGATCTAGTCAGAGAAAAGATCGCGGTAAAGAAGGAATTTGGGCCTTCTTACAGAAAAGCAGTTCCTGTCTTGTCTATCAACGGGACAAGATCAGTAGTACTACCGCCCCTTGCTGGTAAAAAGGAGAACCGGGTTGTATCCATCGACCTGGTTAAACCACAATCATGTGGCCGATAACAAACAGTAGGCTAAGTGGACTCCCAAGAAGTAGCAGAACACCAATGTTTGCTACAAATACAGAGGCTCAAACTGGAAGACTGATCACCTTTGGAAAATCTACAGTGAATCAACAAGGACTATGCAACAAAGCAATGGAACTTGAACCTCTTAAAACCCAAATTAAAACTTTTCATCAAGAAACAACAACCTATGATGATGTAACTGCAGACTTTGCTAATGAAAGAAAGCAAAATCCAAAAGAAATTGGAACAATTGACAGAACAGCATCCGGCTACTTTATCAACTTCGATGATTCATCTGAAGACCTGAGTGAAGCAAAGAAACAGCCATCAGCAAAAACTTTTAAAAACAAAGCTAAAGAACTTTTGCAACAGCTGAAAGAAACCTATCTGATTTCTCCATGGATTGAATTTTGGGTTGCCTTCGGTGCATTTATCCTCATTCTTTGGCTCATCTTAGTACTATGCTTGGGACATTTCATTGAAGGAAAATATGCTAAAATGGACAGAGCAAGCCAGAAAATCAACTTGGTCCTTAAACCACACACATCTTCACACATCGAGAAAAGAGAACTTTCTTCAGTGAACTTCACAGCCAATCCTATACCAGACGGTGTAGCATGGGACAAAACTGATTATGAAATCTATGGTCCGGTTGAAATCCTGAAGTATCCACACCAATTCAAGATCTCATTGAGTGACTTTGTAAAACCGAGCTCATTTGCTGATGATTGGGACTTTGAAAGTATTAATGATATGATGTCTGATCTTGTGATGTCTGCTAAATTCACAGAATATGATTATTTGCAGGGTTCGTCTAATTATGATCAGATGTTCTGCTATAACCACTATGGTAACCATTATCTACATAAATCTGCACAACCTAGAAATGTTTTGAATTATAACCAATGGGAACATTGTGCTACTCCTCCAAAAGATAGCTCGAAAACATTTTATGATAAATATTCATACTTTTCAGGGTTTAACATAAGTAATGCAGAAACATTTTATTTCAAATTGTCAAATAAGACAGGTATGAAGACCATGCTTACAAACACAAAATTGATATATTCCGATTCATTCTTTGAACAAATGAATATATTTGGGTTTGATTTCTGGAACAATAATATTGAAGCAAAAACTGTTTGGGGTACAAGAGATTGGCAAGTACAAGGTATAGAATCATTGTTTAGAGCCTGCATGATCCCAGAACAAATTATATTTTTGAACAACACTATTCAACAAACTACCTGTCTTGGCTTAGCCAAAATCAAAGATTTGAACAAACCGTCTATTCCAAAGCCAACAGTGAACAGTAATAGCTCTAAAGATGTTGAGATAGACGTAAACCATATTTTAAACCAAAACATAACAGATCCTGAATGGAAAAAATGGTTGATCTGGCTCACAGATACAAATAACTGTCAAGACAGATTCCTGAACAAAATACATGGGTTCACATTGACTAGGCCAGACCCTAGATATTCCCAAAGACAACATCCAGGGATAGTAACCACCTACAGCGTGGGCAAGCTCTGCCTTCAATGGCTACAAACGTCCACACTGGCTGAAATTAAGCAACACCTAACTTTACTTACAGAAGGTGCTGACTTGCGTGATTTCATATTGGGACCACGCAAACAGCGTCAAAAACGTTTCATAGCGGCCTCTATATATGCAGCTTATAACGAAGTTTGGAAAGTAACTCAAATTGAGACAGCAGAAAAAATACGGGAAATTGACCGTATTAATTTGGAAAAATCACTTTCTGTGGTGGACAATGGGTTAATGACTCTGTCCTCCAGAATATATTCTCTGGACAGCATTGTGTATTCAGCAATCGATATAATATCGCAAGACTTACTGATGTTACAACACGGTCAGTCCCAATTGCGTTCTATTGTACAGCTTGGCTGGACGTTACAAAATCTGCGTTCTGGCTATGTGCCCTGGCGTTTAATCAACACAGTGTCATTATTTAATATCTTTAACCTCACTGATAAACAAATCAGTTTGGCACAGAAGGGTGCTGACTATACAATTCTGAGCATTGAAAAACTTGAGAGATTACCATTGACAATGTCAGAACGACCTGTCATTAAATGGATAATACATGGGATAATAAATATTCCGATAACTACTTTCCAGTTTCAATTCTGCCAAAAATATATACAGGCAGGCCAGTATGAAAGGTTGGGTAAAGGATACATTAAGTCAATATGGAACTTGCCCTATACACATGAATGTGTAAGTAATAAAGGCCAGAAAGTGTTCCTCAGTGGCGATAATTGTGCAAGATCACTAAGTGGTACACTTCTGTGTCAGGGTATTAGTTTGCACGGAGCCTGTGAAGGGACTTCAAATAACCTTTCATGTTACCAGCTAGGCACACCTGCAACACAAATAGAACCATTCTTTAGGAGACTCTCGAACGGGAATTACATTCTAATAGTAGATCGCAGATGTTGTAGTTTGCTGCCCGGAAAACCTTATCTCATAACTGTGACTAGGAAGGTCATGTGCTGTGAACATGTATTGTTCCCCAGCGATTCTCCAGACAGGGAGGCAAGGTTATGGCCCGATTTGAAAATTGCTTCTATTCGAATAGATACTTTAAGCAGAATGAAGACTGTGCTCCTACAGACGCCGACAAGGCTCACATCATCAAAAGAAACGTATGATCTCCAAGTTGCAAGGACAACAGAAGAGATTCATTCATTATTATCAACTAATTCCCCCATACATTTTGCAGAAATACTGAACGAAATCTTAAATATTTCTGATACCACTGGTATCTCCAGTGTATTTAAAGCAGTGTTTTCGGGTGCTTTAACTCCATTCAAAGCCATCCTGGGTATTTTTCCAGACTTTGTCCATTCCATTTTTGGCGGACTTCCTCTCCTTTTAGGACTAGTAGCGGGTATTCTATTTTTGATCCTGTTATTTCGCTATGGCAAACCATGTCACAGACAAAACACCTGCGACAAGGGAAGAAATGATCCTAGCCATTGGCTACCGGGACCGGGTAACTAAAATCCTTGGACTATCCCGGCTTAGAGACCTGAACATGACCTGGTTTCTTTCATTTAGACCAATGTGGCAAAGTTGTGTTATGCCTGTATTAAGATGCTTGCTATGCGGCGAAGAATGCGTGTTGGACACCTGTCTGGCACTACAATCGGATGTGCCAATGGACGCAGATACCTTGTTGGGTCCGGTAACGGCTCATGCATTGTGCTGTCCCCAGCGGCTACCAATCCTGATGACGGCATTCGTGGAGTCTTCACCACTACGATTGAGGGGTAGTGAAGTACAAGATGAAAGCAGCATCAATCAGGTACGACCTTCAGTCAGCTATGCTGATCAAAACATCAATGGAGGCAATCATGCTCAGGCTCATGAATGCATGGTAACAACTTTTTCCGAATTAGTGGAACTTACGCAAGAAGCTGTTGACGGTTTTTTCAATAGTCTAAATGATATGATGTTTTCACCGGAGCAGCAGGAATAACTTTGAGCAAACTAGCACTTGGAGTTCCTCACATCCTGAATTTGGCCTTCAACTTTTCAAAGAAAAGCGATATGAAAAATGTTCTCATCATTTTTTCAGACTGCGAGAACTTTTTCCCCAATTCCAAAATATTTACGATTTTTGGGACACTTATCTTCTGCTTAAAGTAGACATTATTCTTAGAGAACTAAATTTCTATTTTAGGTAGTCACGAGACATACGCTATCCTCTAGCACTATTATACATAACTTTATGATTGTGATGAAATGGTCTTGCATTCTTTTTTCTGTATTAAGAGCCATTTCCTGTGTGGTTTTCGCATTTATTCATGCTGAATTTAAAAATATGCATTATATGTTTAGCATTATTAGACTGCTTGTGCATATAGTACATGTGATTGTGTTTCATATATTTTATAATTCCAATTTTCTGAATACATATGATTGTATTTTGGGGTGGTATGGTATACACAAACGCTACTGGTTTCACTATGCCTAGATTTGTAAATATGGACATAGTCTACGTGGAGTGGGTGTGATGTATTCCTATGGGTACTGTATCGATTCCCCTATTCCTGACCCTGGTTTGGTTAATAATTAACTAGCAGCCATCCAACGGTGCAAGAACCATTATCTGATTAAGCCACACCACGGCACAGAAGCGCGTTATCTGATTAGGTCATAACGCATGCCATCTAATTAGACAAGCGATATTCCTCCAGCCCCTGATAAGGCATACGGAGTTCTCAAAACAAATCAAACCTACAGCGACCTGGGAAATTCCCATAACCATTGTTTTGATTTCACCGAGAACTTCAGCAAAAGAATGTGCGAACGAGCCTGTTCATATGACATCCTTATTGACGTATATATGTCCATCCTTACGTCAATCTCGGCACCTTTCAGGTATAAATATTACCGACATTGCCTTAAGCAAACACATGCGGTGGTGACGAGATCGGAGCAGCGAGACGTGCTGAGGAGCCCAGCAGAGAGCGAAGGCCACAGGCGCTGCTCCACCTTCCTGACGCGCTGAGAACGAGACGCTGTCTTTCTCCTGCCGAGAAATCCAGCTCTGGCGCTTCCATGCAGCCCTCGCAGGCAGCTGGAATATCAAGACCTGGGATAAGAGATACCAGCCCTCCATCATTCTAGATCTCAGGTACAGAACTGAATAACCCCTTGCAGAGAATTCTCGAATCAGTCCCTTGGCAAAACAAACTTAACTTAAACTGCTACTTATCTACTCCCGCCCACGTATTAGGCTTAGGTCAGGTACATTGGGGTAGGCGTGGTTAGAAGCACCAGTTGAGTACGATTAGTCAAATGTATATATGTATCTATCTATTTTATCCATTTTAAAGTATCATATGGCTCAGAAACCATATCAATGCTTTTACAGTATTATTTTATAATTCTGTCTCTACTGTATGCACTTTACTTAACTACAAGTATTGCAATAATAGCGATTCATTTCTCTTGTATGAGAAAAGAGACTGATCAATAAATAACATCTTTTATTGAACCACGCCCATCTCTTATTTCTCTACAAACTGGTGAAACTAAGAATGCACGTACTGACTGAGTAAAATAAGTTGTCTATTGTATTCACACGACTCTAGAGATACACTCTTGAGGGGAGAGCAAAGTTGTCATGTTCTATGGTTGTCAGAAACTAAATCCCTTCTTGTCTATCCAGGGAGGTTAAAATCCTCCTTGTCTATTTGAGAAAGTTTCTAGTGAACTCTGAGCTAGCTGGCAAACACAAACCTTTAAGTCTAATATCGTCGGTAGAAGACCTAGTTAACCTCTGCCCTAGGTCTATACTATTGAAGATATTATTCCAATGCGCAGAGCCTATTGGGATAATAGGAACTACACTGCACTAATTGGCTGTCAACACTCCAGACCAGGAAGTGTTGGCAGCCATCTTGTGCTCGGTAGATCCGAGGCACAAGAAATCACTCAAAAAAGTGTGCAAAACGCAAAAAGGGGGCTTTTTTTAAATCGCGGGATGCGCGTAGGATCCGCGCATCCAGCCACGGGAAAAAAAATGAAGCGCGGACTCCCGCGCTTTGTTGCTAATTAGACCCCGGGGGCTCATGTCCCAGGAGCTCCGAGGGACTGCCATCCCTCGGAGCTTTTCTGAATTATGTGGGGGGCTCCCAGCCCCACCAGCCCCGGGGACTGTCACCCCCGGGGCTTCAAAATACATGGGTGGGGGGCTCAAAGGCCCCCCAAGTCCAAGGGACTGCCATACCCCAGGGCTTTAAGACAAGATATGCAGGGGGTTCATGGCCCCACGCAGCCCAGGGGCTTTAAATTTTAATGTGGGAGGGCATCCAAGCCCCCCCCCCAAGCCCTAGGGACTGCCACCCCCGGGGCTTCAATAAGAAAAATGGGTAGTGGGGGTACACGGCCCCCCGCTCCCCCGGGGACTGCCACACCCCAGGGCTTTAATAAATAAACCTTTGTGGGGGGGCTAGAGCCCCCCCACATGCTCCGGGGACCACCACCACCGGGGCTTTGAAAATGTTGGGAGGGGGGCCGCGTGGTCTCCCTCCTGGAGCCCTTGATGGCCCTGGGGACGCCACCCCCCCAGGGTGCGGCTACCGCCCTGCCATAGCAAACTTGATTTGAATTTTGAAACAGAGAGAAAACCAAACTGCTTTTCCACACAGGGAGCTGCATCTTAGCAGCCGCCCCATGTGGAAAAGCAATGCCGGCTCCCGATGGATGCGGGGAGCCGGCCGGACTGTGGAGGGTTCGGAGACCCCCGACGGTCCCCAACAGAGAGTGCCAGCCCCGGGGGATGGGGTCTCTGGGGCTACAAGTGACCCGAGAGGGCTGAGTGGCCTGAGGAGGGGACAAACGCAGCCCCCTCCAAAACAATTTTAAAAAAGGCCATGCCCCAGGGGATGGGGTCCTCAGTGCCGATTAAGGACTCGGGAGGGGGGCCACGCGGCCCCCTTCCATATTAACTAATTTTAAAAAAATGATGGGGCAGGCCCTGTGGGATGGGGTCCCCAGGGCCAATAAATTAGAAAAAGAAGGGGGCCACACAGCCCCACTTTTTAAAAAAGAAATAAAATAAAAGGCCTGCATCGTACCGGAGAACACGCCCCCTCCTTGCAGGACTCTGCAAACGTGCCCCTGGCGCGTTTGCAGATGGGGAACACATTCCCCTTGAATACTGGGGGCCTCTGGGGGCCAACTAGCCTACCAGGAACCTCCAGTATGTTCCAGGGGGCTGCGTTGCACAGAGGTATTCTGAGGCCACGCACCTTTTTTCAACCTCTCTGCAACGCAGCTCTGTGGCGCTTAATGGAGGTAGCTGGTGGGCTAGTTGCAACCCAGGGACCCTCAGGATTCAAGGGGAGTTAACAACCCAACTTAAAATGCACCACGGGGCGCGTTTGCACAGTGGTGAAGGGAGGGGGCGGGGCCTGATGTGACATGTACGCAAACACGCCCTTGGGTGCGTTTTAAGTTGAGGAATTAATTCCTCTTCAATCCTGAGGGACCCTGGGGGCCAACTAGCCCACCAGGTACCTCCAGTAAGCGTCACGGAGCTAAATTGCAGAGTGTTGTACAAAGGGGCGTGGCCTCTAAACACATCTCTGCAACGCAGCTCTCTGGCACATACTGGAGGTACCTGGTGGGCTAGTTGGCCCCCAGGGACCCTCATGATTGAGGAGGAATTAATTCTCCAACTTAAAATGCGCCACAGGGCGTGTTTGCAGACATTTCATCTCAGGCAACGCCCCCCTCCTTCACCATTGTGCAAACACGCCCTTTGGCGAGTTGTAAGTTGGGGAATCGATTCTCTTTCAATACTGAGGGTCCCTGAGGTCCAACTAGATCAACAGGTATCTCCAGTATGCGCTAAGGAGCTGCATTGCAGACAGGTGTTCAGAGGCCACACCCCTTTTTACACCTTTCTGCAACGCAGCTCTGTGGCGCTTACTGGAGGTACCTAGTGGGCTAGTTTGACCCTAGGGACCCTTAGGATTCAAGGGAATTTAATCTCTCAACTTAGAAAGGCCACAGGGCGCATTTACACAGTGGTGAAGGGAGGGGATGGGACCTGAGGTGACGTGTGCAAACATGCCCTGTGGCGCGTTTTAAGTTAAGGAAATAATTCCCCTTCAATCCTGAGGGACCCTGGGGGCCAACAAGCCCACCAGGTGCTTCCAGTAAGCACCACTGTGCTGTGTTGCAGAGAGGTGGTGCAGGCAGTGCCCCTTTTCACAGCTCTCTGCAATGGCACTTACTGGAGGTACCTAGTGGGCTAATTTGACCATAGGGACCCTCAGGATTCAAGGGGACTTAATCCCCCAACTTAAAACATGCCACAGGGTGGGTTTGCACGTATGTCACCTCAGGCCCTCCCTCCCTTCACCAGTGTGCAAACGCGCCCGTGACGCATTTTAAGAGGTAGTTTTAATCCCCCTGCCCTATTATATACTAGGGGCTTACAGAGGAGATCATGCTAATCACAGGGGTACCCCAACACATAGTGTTCCCTAGTGTATGTAGGTGTTTTAACTGTATTCTAAGTGTCTTTTAGCATAGCACTGGCTCTAGGACTTCTTAGTCAGAGTCAGTTACCACCAGTACCCATTGGAAAAAGTTCAGGGTACAGGATGATTTTGCAACAAGGCCTCTTTCTGCTCCTCTGTTTGATCTTTCTGCCGTTCTTCCTTCTTCCTGCACTTTTCTTCGTCTTTGAGGACTTCTGTTGCTTCTTTCTGCATTTCTTTTGTTTCTTTCTGTGTGTTTTTTCTTCTTTCTTCACGTGTCGTACCTCTGTAGGCATTGGTAGAAAAACCTTAGAAATTCACTGAAAAAACCATAGGTTTCAGGCACGTTATAGTTACAAAAATTAGCATTTAAAAAACCTTTGAAATTGACTGAAAAAATCATACGTTCAGGCACGTTATAGTTAGGAATTAGCATTTTAAAAACCTTAGAAATTCACTGAAAAAACCATAGGTGGCAGGGGCGTTATAGTTAGTTGGATATTTCACTCATAGAAAACCATTGAATTTCCCCGTTATAGTTAATTCAGCTAACTATACCTCATGCGCCCGCAATGCACTGCTGATGACGTCACATATTACATCACTCATGACATGGTCAGTGACATCACTCTTGGCATCACTGATGACATCTCAAATGACATCACTGATTACATCATCCAGTGAATGTGTGTTTTTCTGAAAATAAAATATGTTTTATATATGTATATCTCAAGGTCAGGGTGCAGACATAATGCTCTGTATAGAAACAAATTTGCACTTGGAAATGCTGGATAGCAAAAAAAGTGTTAAGACACTTGGAAATGGTGAAATGCAAAAAAGTGTAAAGTTACAACTTAGGGCAGTAGTAGGTTTACACATAAGTAAATGTATATTTGCACATTTATCTTTCTGAATAGGACTAGTGTCTTCAGTGGAGTAGAATACATATTTTGGCTATCACTGGAGACATCACTATCCACCTATGAATGTGAGTCTTTAACAAAAAAAATATCATGTCATTTCGGCTGATGGTGGTTTGATGAGTGTACTGGTGTGGGATAATCTATCTCATACAACTACGCCATAATATTGTAGATGAGAGAAATGCCATAGTATGAGCAATAGATCGCACCCCAGCTGATCATATCCAACAGTTCAAGTAAGCCAGCTTTGCATAACCTCAGAGGGACCAGTCCCCACACTACAGGGTTTTGAAATATAAAAACGTAGGGCCTGATTACCATGCCGGTCGGACCGTCTTCCGCAGTCCTGTTAGAGGCAGTCGGACTGCCGCAGTCTTGTTGGAAGTGGTCGCTTCGACCGAGATGTCGGTCAGAAAAAACAGTAACCATAGGGCAGTGCAGGGATCCCTGTATAATGTCCGGTTTATGAGGCTGCTTTCGGACGACCTGACCATGTCGCTGTGACTGGCTGCCTCGAGTCGTTGGAAACTAAGTATTTGGCGTGCATGCTCACCCAAATCCACTGCACTCCAGCATTCTCTGACAGCTGAATACCGATGGTTATGATACTGTGGGTACCTGAATCCAGTTAAGTGGTTATACAGTATGTATTCCAATTGAATGGGCTGTGCACTTTCCAACAAACTCCAGCAATGGGGTACATGGTGCACAAGGCATACTGCCCATATGCCGTGCATGTGTGTACAATTCACATGCTTCCTGCAAGTTTTGTACGCAATTGCAGTGACGTATTTGGGGATATCTGCTCTGCCGTAGATGGGAGCACCGCGGTAACAGCAGTTGCATTGTAACATGGCGGGGGAAAGCTTCCCAGCCTCGGCAGTCGGAAAGGGCTCACGAGGACAACTGTCAGTCCATTGCAATGAGGCCATTAATTCTTGCCTCTCAGACAAATCGATAGCTTGGTCCCATTCTATGTGCTCCCATATGCAATGTGCGGCTGATGTGGGGCATTTTTGCCTGGATTGGTCTTGGTTTCCAGTCTGACCCTCCCTACACTGCTCCAATGGTTTACTGTGCTGAAAGAAAATTGAGACAGTTTGTCACAGGCTGTTGCATTATAAAGGCCGGTGGGTAGGAGTAGGAGGGAGGTGCATGACAGATGAGTCTGACATTTGATGCCTATCATATGACTGACAGTCCCTAGGCCCTCGGTAGGGCTAGCACTGGCCCGGCTGGAGATTCATCATCCAATTTCCCTATGTTCAAGGCCACCAGTGATCTGGCTCATTGCAGTACCTTTCTCATTCCCTTCGTCTCACCCACCAGTTTCTATCCTTGCAACATTCTGTTCTGACTCTGGCTGCAGCTGCAGCGGCTTGTCCATTTCATGCCCAGATATCATTTTCACAATTGAAGCAACATCGAATTTAGAACATAGAGAACACACTATTAAACATTGATTAGTACAGTGACAGACATTGGCGAGCCTCGAACAAAGGAGATGTGTTTAGTTGCAGGCGATAAATATTGAATCTGTCACGTGGATCTAATTCGGGCCATTGCCCCATCCTGGTGCATTTGTAGAGGTCTATTAATTATACACTCGGCTGTATAGTCCTTTGTTCATGTTCCTGGCTCTTACTTGTAGAGCCTGCTTACTGTCTGAGCAGCGCTTTAAAGCTGGTTCTCACATCCTGTCCTTTGAATAGAAATCGCAGGGCGGGTTTACAGTACTGATTTTGTTCTCAGTAAACAAAAGGCGCAACCAGAGGCTTAAGTAAATGGGACACAGCAGGAGGAAGTGACTTCAGGTTTCAATGGGCAGCCTGACTACTCCCCAGGATGGGTGCCCTGGAGGGCAGGGCTAGGCTCAGCCCGGCTCTGATCTCTGCCTCTCCTGTGGTCTCAAACATACTTCAGAAAGCTGTTTGTCAAGTATTACTTTCTCCTCACAATAAAGGCCTTCAATCCTCCCCGGAGTCCAGAGCGCCGGAGAAAAAAATGCGAATAAAAGTGAATATTGGCTTTACCGGAATTGTAAGACTTAACATTAAAAAGCCTGAGGCATCGGGGATTCTGGCGGTGTCACGCAGACAATGGCGTCGCTGCTGGAATAAAATGGCTGTTCTTTGTGTGAAATTCACCCTGAACCGACAGCCAAACTTTTTCAATACCTTCTCTAAAAAGTATTACATTTGACCTTAATGCTGTGACACCAGGAAAATATTCTAAAAATGAATAGCCCACGTGGGCCCATTGAAGCATATGCGTCAAAAAATGAAGAGTTTGGGCCTTATTTATGAGAAGTGTTGCAACACTGCGACAAAGCAGCAATGCAACACTTCTCAGTGCGCCCTCCTTGCGACACCATCAATGCGTCATATTTACTGTATGACGCATCATGTTGCAAGGAACGACAGATACGTCAGTATTACTAATACCTGTTGGCGCAAAACTGACACATTGCTGGAGCTGTGTCAGAAGCGTGACGGAACTCCAGCAATGTTCCGTTCACATGTGAAAGTGCCTGCGTCAGTCTTATGCCGGCTGTGAGGCAGGCACAAGATATTGACGCAATGGCGTCCTACAAGTGGCACACTGAAATCTCATAGATTTTAATGCACCAATTCTACGAGGCTTATTGCGGGGGAACGCCCACCCTGCATACATTATACCTGGCGCAGGTATAATGTGGCGCAGGGGTTTACAAAAAGTGACACAACTGCCTAGAAGCGTCACTTTGTAAATAGAGTGCATCATGGCACATTTTTTACGCCGCCGGTGCATCACAAAAAGTGACGCACCGGTGGTGCATAAGTGTAGCAAGGGCTCATAAATAAGCCCCTTTATTCTTAAAATGAAACTAAGACTACTATCACTTATCAAAATCCTTTGTTGTCATATAGCACTTCACATAACACTTTTACGGGTGGTCACCGCTTTACGTGTTTTCGCAAGAGATTTAGGGCCAGATGTAGGTAGCCAAATACCGGTCGGTAACGGCCGATTTCGGCCGTTACCGACCGGTATTTGGCTTTCGACATGTAGGTGGCTCGGAATTTACAGAATCGGTATATTTACCGATTCGGTAAATTTACCACTTCGGTATTTTTCCGAATCGGTAAATATACCGATTCTGTTAATCCATATGTAGGTGGCACAGTTTGCAGTGCCACAGGCCCTTAGGATTTCTTATTTTACCACCCAATCCTATTGGGTGGTAAAATACCGAATTCCAGTGTACATGCACATCTGTGCATGTACACCTATGCCATGTGACACACAGACATGCCCTTAGGGCATGTCTGTGTGCCACATGGCACACAAGCCTGCAATTGGGGTGCTACAGGGTGTCAAAGTGACACCCTGTTCCCCCTGCCAGGATTCGGTATTTACCGATTCTGTAAATACCGAATCGGTATTTCCCATTGATTCCTATGGGCTTCAAGGCCCATACGAATCAATGGGAAATATCGATTCGGTATTTACAGAATCGGTAAATACCGAATCTTACAGATACGGTAATTGAAAAATAAAAATTACCTACATCTGCCTACTTCCAATTTACCTACTCTTAAATACCGAATCGGTATGATTGGGTATTTAAGAGTAGGTAAATCGGAATTACCTACATCTGGCCCTTAAGTTTTTTCCCAGTTTATTGTCTTTATGTGTATTAATCTACTATTATTAACTGTCCACTAATGTCTCCAACTTGCCTGGTTTCAGTCATCTGCTAGCAGTCTGTTACACTTTGGCCCTCATTACGAGTGGCCCGGTAATTGGTGCAATATTTATTGCACCTGATAAAATATGACTCCACTGATTTTATAGCTATCACAATTAACTGTGCCTTTATCAATGAGGGCCACTCAGGACACATTTTCTAGCTAGAGTAGATGTTTGTCAAAAGTTGTATTTGGTTTGAAAACACACACCCAGGGCCTGCTTTAGCACTGTTGGCACCCCCTGCGACAATAATTTTTGGCACCCATTCCCTACTCCTCGAGTTCCCTCATGACCACTGGGCAAAAGTGCCCTCATCTCGCCATAGGCACTCTCTCACATACATTTAATTTGTTTTAAAGCACTGGCAAAGGCTGACCTTGCTAATAGGAATGTATATCTACCCAAAAAAACATTTTCAGCAACATTAGGAATAGATAATAAAAGACTGGGGGGAAAAATATAAGGTCCTAATGTATTTTATGCAGTTTGCATACAGCTCTTAGATTACAGTTTGTAACAGTCGCTGTTCTATATAAGGGCTGTATCTTATGAACTGTGGTGACAAAAGGATCTCTGTGACAAAAGCAGTAATCCTCTCAGCCATCCACATAAAATACAGATCTGTATGTGTCATTTGCAGTAGGCATATTCACCCTCTGCTCTACTTTATGGCAAGTGAAAACTTCCACTAGACAAAACTCTGTTTTCTCTCTCTCTCTAGCAGGACCGTTATCACAAGAGTTACCTTGTCATTTTTAGTGCTACCTGAAAACTTGATGCACAGGTAACTGCAGCAGGAGTTTTTAAATCATAAGTCATTGTTAAACACAGTGCTCCCCCGCCCCTGAGGTCAGCACCCTCCTCCCCAGGTCAGTGTCCAGTGCGCCGCACCAGTCACGCTGCCCTAAAGCTGGGCCTGCACACACCTTCCACTAAACTCACAATTCATTAATACATGGTGTTCACAAAAGGTGAGTAAATCCGACTCCACAAACAGGAAGTGGGAATTGTAGGCTGGGTATATCCTGGGAATTTTATGAAAACCCATTAGAGAGAGTTTGAGAGAATGTTCAAATCTTTATTCAACCCACACCCACCCTGAAAATGGCTGGTTATCATTTAATTGCCAATGGCAGATGTAAATCCCTTTTTTGAGAGGCAAGGGGATTTGCCCAATTACTATGGATAATCTTCGCTACTTTTTATCTTACATGTCCTCACCCCAGTTGTAACTCAACAGGTGATCTCCACGTCTAGCAGGAACACTCAGAAGCATGTTGACAAGGCAAGCCTCACTGAATCTGCTGGGTGCCATATTATGGGTATTCTCAGCATATTCAAGTCAAGTAAAAGTCGCAGAATCTAGGAAAGGTCGAGCTTCACATAATGGGTATGAAGAGGATGAGAATGATAGGAGTAGTGAAAGAGTACTGACAAGTAATATCGGGCCATTACCTCTAAGCCCATCGTTGTTGCACAAGTTTACAGAAGAGGAATACTAAAAGCCCCACACCAGCTTTTGGAACCCAAGAGAGAAACAAAAAACACCAGTGGTGCAACAACCACTGACTTTATCAATGAAAAAAACATTCAAGGCAGCATGAACTGGGTAACCCAACATCAAAGCATATTCATTCATACTTCATACCTTGCTGAAGGTAATGAAAGACAAAGGTATGAGAGAAAGCCCAAGTCACTGCCCAGCAAATCTCTGCCAGCTACTAGGGTCCTTTGCACTTCATTGCAGAAAAAGCCAGTCCCCAGTGGACCAACCATGATTCCCCTCAGAGACAGGATATCCTGCCAGAGAATACACCAGTGTAATGATAGAATATGTCTTCTAATTGATGATCATAGAAGTGGCTTTGCGACTGTGCCCACACATCTTGTAAGCAACGGATAAGGCACCAGCATGGCAGAAGGTCGAGGCTGATCCAAATAAATCAGGTGCACCTTGTAGAAATCCAGAGAATGCAAATATTCCTCCATAGGAGCCTAAGGAGAAAAGACAAATACAGGCAAAACCGCCTCTTGAGCCTGATGAGCCATGATACTATCTTTGTGCAGGATCCCCAGGTCAGAGAAACGGACAGCTTCATCGTCAATGAACCCCAGAAAAGAAGCTATGCTCAGCAGGGCTTCCAGCTTATCAACTCGAGGAGTGAAGAAAAGAGTCACCAATAAAAAAAAACATGTTGTGAGTCAAGAACTTAAGGTCAACCAATTTGAGGGGCTCAAAAGGATTCACCAGCATAACCCACAGATGCCAGGTCAATTTCCAAGAAGGAGCAACTGAACCACAAATTAGGACGTGTCTAAAATATTTTAGAAGACTAGCAGCAGGCAATTCACCCTTCTAAAGGTTATTCCAAGGTTCCCAGAAAGCCTTGATAGCTGCAATATACCAGAGAAATGGAGTGGTCCTTGTACCATTGCTGAAAAGTTTCGCTGTGACAAGAGTGGAACTTCAAAGTGGCGGGTCACCAAAGTTTTGGACTGTCTCAGCTAGGTGTCCAGTGAGCCTTTGGCTCTGTAATCCCACCCTCTCAACTTCCACACTGACAGGCATAGGATCCCCAGCGGCAGACACCTCAGAGACCACAGCTTAGAATAAATCATGAAAGCCTTCATGCAGGACACAGAGCCATGGACTGGAGAAGAGGAAAACGTGACATGTGAGGCCAGAGAGGGCCACTACAAATTTCTGAGCAGTTTCCCATTGAATATGAAACATGACCCTGACAATCAGGAAGCTGAAAGAAAAAGCAAGAAGACAGGGAGGCCAAGTGAGGGACCTATACTTCACCGACCAAGCCAATGGGAAAGTGGGAGAAAAACTAGGGAAGTTGAGCATTCACTGGGACAGCAAAGAGTTCCAGGAATGGTCTCTCTCAGTGACAGTAGGTGACGAAGGTGTCTTGATAGAGAGGCAGTCTTTGGGAATAGGGAAAGATTCTGCTCAAACTATTTTCCTGTACATTGTTCAACTCCTTATGTGGGTCATCAACAGTGGCAAGAGGTGATGTTTTGCTCATGGCCTCAACAGCATAGCCACTGTGCTAAGGAACTGGGAAAGAATCCACATCAGTTGTTGTAAGCAGTAGTTACTGTATTATCTCACTGTACCAGCACATGATGTCCCCTAAAATTGTCCCTGAGTAAACACAACCCCCAGAATGTCTCTCCAGCCCGAGGAACCACCATGGGATTACCTGGATGTTGGCAGGGACCAGAGGACGAGCCTTGGCTGCTGTTGCCGCCAGTAGAACTTTTAAATCAAGGACTACCGATGGGTTGTATGTATAAACGTTTTACATGAATCCTGAAAGAATTTAGAGTCAGATGTGCAAAGCATATTTCCAGTCGCAAATGACCCAATTAGCAGAATCAGGTCATTTACGGTTGGAAAAATATATATTTTTAAATGCAAATACCAAACTGGCACGGTATGTATTACTGTTTTGTGACTGAATTCCAGGCACAAACAGTATTACATTACCACCAGTTGGTGGGAACACATTCACAAAGGGGAAGAGGTCACCAAGGAACCCCTTTCCCTTTGAGAATATAAATTAAAAAAAATATTAGATAGTGGTCCCAGGGACCACTGCCTACTCTTAAAAAAAAGAAACCTCAAGGTTTATATATATTGTTTTTTTAAACACATGCCAATTTCCTTTAAGGAAAAACAGTCTGCATTAAAAAAAATATTTATAAAAAAGCAATCACAGACATGGTGGTCTGCTGACCTGAGCAGGCCACCATCCCTGTGATGGCTGTGATTCCTAATGGGTCACAAGCTGCGACCTACCTCATTATTATTCATGAGGTAGGTCAATTTGAGACGCATACGGAATCCTTAAATGAAACTTAATGAGTTTCATACATTAGGAATACCGATTTCCTAACACCAGTTCAGAGAGAATCGCAATTTGGAAATCGATATTCCTAATGTTTGTACCTCTGGGCCATACCTCCTGACCTTCATCCTCCTAGATTAAGCTCCAGCTCCTGGATGCCAAGTATCTCTCCCACACTGTTTTCTCTCACTACTACACAGCATTCCTTGATGGCATCAGAGATTGCTTCAACTCAGTAGAAACCATTGCATAGCACTCATACCAACATGAAACAACAGCAATCCTAGAGAAAATATTTCATACCTAAAAACAGAGCTGACAGTAATCTGCTTTAAATACATAGCTAGCTATTTTACATCATGAACTGTGCAGTCAATTTACTTCCACCAGAGAGCTCCCCGGAGCACATACCAGGACAGTAAACTTAACACTTGACACACAAAAACTATACAAAGTAATACACCCACACTTGATTTGTGACCACACAAAGAGAACGAGACAACATATTGATGACATTCAAAATAACCCAATAGAACACATACTGAACAAACAAAATAAAAAAAGAGGTTACTTTAAAACATGGGGAAATATTTAGTGCTTGGTGGACAGGGTACTCTGTCAAAAACGTGGTGGAATATCCTTTCCGCCAAACTTTCAGTTCCCCTGCCATTGTGACACTATAGTCTCACTGCCTTATTTGGGGAGGGCACACCATGGCTAGATTGCCTAGCCTGAGAGTAGGAGACCTGGGCAATTCCATACCATATCTTTAGCAATGAGAAAAGGAAATTCACAGGAGTATCTTGTCTCACTCACTTCCACTTACATGAAGGTAAGTACATTTGAAGAAGACATTCTATAACCTGAAATAGACTGCTGGTGATTAAGCAGTACAGTGACTCTGGAATTAGAAGCACACACTATTAATGATAATACATATTTTTATTATCAACATCCAAATTGAATATTTGGCATTACACAAAGCATCATTTGCCAAATCGGAATAATTATAAACATGGCAATCATACTGGAAAGTATTAGAACAGTTAAAAGAAAAAATAGAAATGGGTATACAGTTTTTTCATCAATAGATTTAAAAAATTTTAATCATTTTTTGTTGTTGTCCAGAATACTAAATTGTGATGTAACTAGGCACTCCCATGGCCATTATTTAGTAGTTCTGCTGAGTCAAGGAAAGATACCCCCAGACACATATTGGCATACCTCTCAGCAATAAGAGAAGCAGAAGCAAATATGCCCTGTAGTGGTCTTCATTCCAATTATTCTATATCTCATAAGAGAGTTATACAACAAACTAGCCTGATCATAATCTGGACACCCAGATTGTTTCAGACTGTAGTAGTCGTGTTCATGGAGCTTCTCTGATTTCAGTCTAGCACCATTCCATTCAGCTCAAGTTCTACTAACACTGAACCTCTAAAGACAGGAGTTTATAGAGGGCATTTGTTTACTCCAAATTATGAATTGACACTCAGCAGAAATTCTCACTGGTTCCGAGGTGTTCCTGCAAAATATAATGGAAAGAATACTGTGAAATGCAAATATTATGATGTGAAAAATATCACGGGTCACAAAATTGCGGCAAGCGTATCATTTAAAAAAATATCTTTTAGTATTGTTTCATTGTGTGTTACATCATTGTAGTTTATATTGTTTTTAAGTGTATCTCTGGTATTTTTTAGTTTTGATATATTTTATTTATTTTTAAATTGTTTGTATTTTTTCTTATATAAATATTTTAGGAGCATGAAGTTAGAATTATAGGGGAATAGGGTGGTTTTTGAAATGCTTATTATTTTATAAGCATTATTAAATTCAATATGTTTCTTATCATTGATTTCCATTTGATGGAAATATTTTTTCCTGACATATTTTGTCCCATTTATTTGATTTTGTAGTTTCTCTTCCTCATTTTGGGCTGTTTCAGGATCTTGTGATCGTTGTTTCACGTCGCTGGTCTCTGGTTCAGATAAGACTATGTTAAACTTATTTTCTGAGAGTTTAGTGGTAGAAGAAAGGTGTATAGACCTAGGCTAGTTTTTGTAACTGGATGTTGTTTTAATGTATTCTTTTTAAAGTAGTATGTACTAGTCAGCTTATGGTATTGCGGTAGACCTTATTGTACAATGGGTTGTTTAATTGTACGTTATACGTGAGTTCTATGTGTTTCACATTAATTTTGATTCTTTTTCATGGTGCTTTGTTTGTACTATGGTTGAAAGTGTTTTTGGATGGGTTTTTGTAGTTTTTCTTTACAGGTTTTTATTTTCAGACATGAAATTTATTTTAACCTGGATGAATGTAATATTTTTTGTCAAGAAAAAATAGATGGTAATTTTGTAGCCAATTTTTCAGTTTTTCTGGAGAGTTTATTTATTTGTTTCTACTTTTTCAGATTTTGGTTAGCTTCTTGGATTATTGGGCTTTTAGAAATAAATATTCTTAATGAATACGCTTCAGTGTTTTCAGGTGCATTAAGAAACAATGTCCCGACAGGTAATAGTGTATAGTCAATTAATTATGCATGCACACAGCATTGCTGACAAGGAAAGAAGGAGAGCACTCTTTGAATTGAATAAAGATAGTTACTCATCTTATATTGTAACACAAGTTCATGGTCGGATATACACAGTTTCAAGCAGCACTGCATAAAATGAATTAGTGACAACCATAATGTACTTGGTGCTCAAAAAAAGTGAAGAAGTGAACAGCATGGATGGCGCACTGTTAACAAAGTGCAAGTAATTTACAGTGAGTATCCGGATCCATTCCTGCCCCGGCACGCTGATTCTACAAGGACTCGTGCTCGACCATCGGCTGATTGCAGACCGCCGCCCATCGCATTCAGACCCTGCCCCCATGCAGGCTCCAGCATAATCCCCAGATGATCTTCTCTCTGCGCATCGGAATTTAACTCCAGCACGCCCCATCTCAGACAACCAAGTCCTGATGACCATCCGAACTAATATGGATCGAAACGCCGTCGACTTAACAGCTTATTAATAGGCGTACTTCTCTAATGTGGCTCAACACCAAATTGAAAGAATTTTGTAATCTGTGATATCACCTTGTCACACGACCTGAGCTAGTCACTGTAAATTACTTGCACTTTGTTCACAGTGCGCCGTCCATGCTGTTAACTTCTTCACTTATGTCGCCACTTTCACCACAGACACTTTTTTTGAGCACCAAGTACATTATGGTTGTCACTAATTCATTTTATGCAGTGCTGCTTGAAACTGTATATATCCGACCATGAACCTGTGTTACAATATAAGATGATTAACTATCTTTATTAAATTCAAAGAGTGCTCTCCTTCTTTCCTTGTCAGCAATGCTGTGTGCATGCATAATTAATTGACTATACACTATTACCTGTCGGGACATTGTTTCTTAATGCACCTTCCTTACCCAGTCCTGATTTGGTATATGGGTCACACTCCTGTAAACTTTACTAGATCAGTGTTTTCAGGGCAGCTAAATGGTGGTTTTATTTATTGTGTTGTTTTCAGTGGGTTCATCCTATTTAGTCTAGATATGGTCAGCTTCGGTTGTTACTTAAGACTCTTGCTTGAATGCTAGGAGTCCTTGCATTTCGCTAATTTGTTTGCTGACTTTTGTTTTGAGTTGGGTTAGGGATTGTTCCATTCTTGGCTACTGGTAGCGCTGTCTTTTTTAAGTATTTCTAGGAATTGGTAGAGAGTAGGGTGGCTTTTTCCAAGTACTCCTTGGAAGGAACTGTGCTACCTTTCCACAGTGTTATTTGTCTTTGCTTTTTTGAACATGGTGCTTTCATAATCATTCTAAGAAGGAAGGTGATACTTGGGTTGGCGTCTGTGGCTTGATCTTTAAAGGCAACTAACCCAAGTATCCTTAAAATAATCCACTACTGGAGCTAGTTGTGTTTCATATTGCTGGTTATAGGTGGATTCAAGTAGCATGTCATAATGTTTAGTGACTTCTGGTAAAGGGACATATGATAAAGCCATCAGCTTTTGTATTTCATATACAAATTCAAGGTTAGGTGCATATTCTATGCTCATGGTGGATTTTTGCGGGTGTCTCCATATGGTTTGGTTAAAGTGATAGTAGAACCTCAGAACTGCAGTGTGTGGGTAGATTTTAATTAAGGTCAAAACAATTGTCTGTTCAAAATCTCTGATGATTTTTTGTGGGTCAAACTTGTCAGTTTCTTGTTTTATATATGTTAGAATTCCATTGTAAGTTGAACTTTGTTACGCAAAAGTGCACACATTGATGGGATGTTTGTATTTTTTATATTATGGTGATAGCTATTCCGTTAGCGGAAATAATACCAAAGTGCACTAATTCTTATGTAGCCAATATAGTGACAAACAACGGGATAGGTAATGTAAAATAAATAAATAAAACCACTTACCTTGCACTAACTGCATCGCCGACTCAGTGATGCAGCGAGAGCTTTGTAAGTGGTTTCATTTATTTTACATTCCCTATCCTGTCGTTTGTCACTCCCACCTCACCCCTGGCCCACCCAACCGCACTTATCTTCACGGGCCGTTGCTGCTGGCCTCTTTCAGGTCCTTTAAAATATTCCTGACTTCTATTTTAGCAATATTAGATGGATTGGTATGCTCTCTAACACTTTTAACTATTTTAGTGGTAGCCATTCCGTTGCACGCATTTGAATACTAGATGGTGCAGAATTTAGATTTGCAGATCTGTTTGGTGTTGTTTTTGACACAGTTTTCTTTTGTTGCAGTCTGTTGAGGAGAAAGATTTGACGGTGGTGTTGGTTTATCCTTTAATCTAAAATTTAGTTCAGGGTTTGTTTGTTTCATATGATTTTTTACTACTTTAAAGCAATATTTGTAGTTAATTGTATTTCAGTGCTTTGATTACTATACTTACTTTCAAGGGATCTTTCTTGAATGTCTAGTAATTCAGTGAGTGTATCTTTGTTTTTCATTTTTTAACTTCTTGTAAAGGATGGCATTAACTTGGAAAATACAAATGTAGCATAGTTTTAATTGTTCCTTAACATACTTTGTTTTTTATAATTTGTATTCACTTTCCTTCGATTGTGAAACTGACTATGAAGTATTTAGTGGTTCATTGAACATTTGTAGGTATGCAATTCGGCTGTGTGAAGTTGTCCAGATGTAAATATTTTTAGGAATCATTTTGTTGTGCATGATTGTGGCTTTTCTACACTGTTTATTAATTAGAATTTGTTAACTGTTTTTAAATTTCATTTGATTGGATGGTTAGAGACTAGTTTGATTTCTTTGCATCATTTATGAGAAACGCTAATGAGTGTATTTTTATTTATTTCATGTACATTCATTTTAATTTTATTTTGACATATTTTTATGTGTTTGTATAACTTTAATGTAACAATGTGTATTTCATTTAGAATTATTTCAGTATTCTGTGATTGTTGTGGTATTTTTCCTTCGTTTTAATATCTGGGTGATATTTGTTATTTCTTTTTTTTGTATTATTATGGCATTTTAGATATGTTTTTCTACAATATGTTTGCGATCAATATTTTTGTGTTTGCTGTTTAAGTGTAGGGTCACAATATTTATGTTTTTGTATTTTTATGGTGATATTTGTGCATGTCGCTACTGATTATCTGGATATAGTGCCATACAACTGGTTCAGATCCAATTATCATAATCTCACCTTAAGATCTGAGCAGTCAGATTAGAGATAATACCATCTCTAATTATGTCAAGGGCTAGTTAGTGTCAAGAACTTACTATGACAGAGAAAGACCTCAGTATGACATAATTCATTTCAAATTGTGGGCATGACCCAGACATATTATGTCTGTTTAGTCCAGTATTTGACCTTGACTCGTAGTTTCACTAGTGTCAAGTCTACACTTGGAACATATCCTAGGATGCTGGCATTTTTGTGTATTGAAGGTGCTTTCGTCACATGTTCTTGTTGAGGACATAGGCAGGCAGCCATGCTTCTATTTGAATAGCAGTCAAATAAACTTAAATAGTGATCAAAGAACTGCTAGCAAGCCTTAGAAAGAAATGCATGCACTCTGAATGTAGTCTACAAATGGTAAGAAGGAATGAAGCTTGGTTAAGACTTCTGAAATACTTCTCATTCAAATTAATTAAGGTTTGACCTACAGAACTTAGTATTTAAGTAAAACACAACTCATAAGAATATTAGCACAAAGTTAGTGCTTATGTTGTAAGATTTCGGTGACGTGGCAAGTACCACCATAACACGAAAACATGTTGCTGGGGAGTGGAAATATAGATAATCTTTATCACACTCCTCTATTTAGTGTTAGGAGGGTGGAATTGACAGATTTCTGAGGGTGGAGCATAAGCTATTGTTCCAATGTCCTTTTTTCCTACACAGGACCACCAGGAAATGCTTGGCAGTTTGAACAGGAACATAAATAAACTACCCCCACACACTGCGGAAAAATCCCTACCATGTCAGCAACATTTTTTTGTTTTTCAATAATAAAATCTATGCCTGCCAAACTTCAAATAAGTCCTATGTTCCTAAATATGAAGAGGCAACCAGTTTTCATGAGAATTAGTACAATCATTTTATCACCTGTGTGAGTGGAATATAATTGAGTGGTCGGTTACAAACACCTAATGCTAATTGGGCAAGCACATAATGTCCAAAGAGAATTCATACACATTGGTAGCTACTGGAGCCCACACTTGTAGGTCCATACTATGCCTGGTGGATATTTGTATTACGCCGGCTTAATTTCTGGAATTTTGAGTTACGCTTTTCATGTATTTGAGAAATTACAGCATTATACAATTTTGAGTAATTATGTGCCATTTGTGGAAACAATTATGTGTAAATACAGCCATAAAAATCAATGATATAAAGTGTGAAAACATAATGTTGTATTCCTATTGCTTTAATGCTAATGTTCCTCTCCACCTGTATATCAGAATGTGCACTGATATATTTAATCTTCAAATATGGATGTTATTTATTTTATCAATTTGAAGAGCCCTTTAGCCTGAATATGCTTGCTAAGATTCATGACTCTAGTAGGCGTACAAGCCATTCTATCTGAGGTAGCACATTAGCACATTTCCTGCATCTCGTAGTGAAGTGTAGCCTTACTTTCGATACAGGCAACCAGAAGCCTGATTTTAGGGGATTAATGAAGTCAGCACTATGACATGTCCTGTATCTTATTTTCACTGACAACTCACATTTTCTCCATGAGATGATCCTGCCATCTGTTCATTTGATACATTTGGCTGACACTAACAACTTTCTTTCACATTTATGCTACATAGACTTACTTGTATTGAGGGGAAAATGTGAAAAGAAATTCAACTAGAGGCTGACTATAACCCAGTCATTCGTGACAGATCTCTGGGACATATTTACAAGCCCCTGCCACCACCAAAAATCACTTTTTCAGACTCTGTGGTGGCGATAGAGGCTTCGCCTTATTTACACGGTAGAGTTAAGCCACTTAACGCAGCTTAACGCTGCATTGTAAATATTTAGGCACCCTTTCACGTTGTACATAGCATAAAAGGGGGGGCAATGGGTGTTGCAGTGGGCGTTCCACCACAACACCCATCGATTTTGACACTGCCCCCTATTTACAAGGGCAGCATACATAGGATGCAGCTCCAAAATTAAGACAAGGGAAAACCTGGTCTTAAGCAGGGGAAATAAGGAAAAATTATTTATTTCTCCACGTTTTTGCTGCAAAAGTCCATTGATTTTTTTATGTGCAGGAAGGTGACCTTCCTGCACCTAACGAATAATTTAAAAAAATGACATTTTGTAACTTCTTTGTGTGATGCATTAAACTGGACACATAGTAGTGACAAAACATGATTTAAAGATTGTTCATGTGCAGGAAGGAACACCTTCCTGCACATAAACAAGCTTCCCCTCAACGCAGACACCCTTGCACTATGGTGCAAGGGTGCCTGCCTTGGTGCTAGCCTGCTAAATGTAATGCCAGCACAGAGAAAAGGCAGAGCTGCACCATATTGCTAAATATGGTGTCGTCCTGCATTTCAGAAGTGGCGGAGCGTGGTGTTAAGCCAAGTAGGCTAACACCACGCTCTGCCACTTCATTGTTAATATGCCCCCCTGTTTCTAGCCTCTTTCGTTATACTGCAGCACTCCCCCATGGTCTATAGGATCCCATAATGGGTGATGTTCTGTTACAGTCAGCAAATACATTTGGGCCCACTATACAAGGAAATCGTTAACACAATAATAAGACTGCAGACTTAATCACAGATGCCAGCACAGTAGAAAACATTCCTTTTTCATTTGTCTCTCATGTGAGAGGATGTGGTGTAATGGCCAGAGCTGCCAACTTTGGAACAGGTTTGTGTTCCAGTGTTGGGTCAACATCTTGTGATACTGGGCAAATCACTTTTTCTTCCAGTGCTTAAAATAAACACAACTGAATGTGTCCTTGTGTAATGTTACTGGTGCTCATGTAAAGTGTTCTAATACCTTTGGGTTGAGTTTGTGCTGTACAAAACTACACTAACAATGCCCCTTAGTTGTCATGCAGCTAAGAGCAACATCCCAGGACAAGACATGATAACACCTCTGGTCACTCAAGCAGGACATACAAAACACCTCCCAGGGAGGCTCGAAACAAAGACAACCACACAAAGAAAACACACCAATCATGGGCTAGCTTCCTACCCCTGTGGCTAAGCACACCTAGAGATAGTAAGCTACACTACTCAATACAAACACATCTATTGGCAAAGACACACAATAATCATCACACAGACCCTTTTGTTTACCAAGTGCCTCTCCAACTGCACTAATTTAATCCAATTCTACTTCATCTTACCTGTACGAAAACATATAGCTATTCTTCATCTTCTCCAGCACTCCTTAGACACTTAATAACCCGCCTGCTTTATTTCCTCCACCCTTCACTAACTGTTCCATGCTCTATCATTTGGCTCCAGACACTAAAACAACTTCAACCTCACACTCAAAACATTAGTGACTGGAAATAATCTTGGATTTAAAGCAGCATCAATGCCAGGTCTTCGTACACATACCCTCTTGCCCAAAGTAAACAGAAAGGTTCTTGCTGAATAATGCAGAACTGTTAAATAACGCCACAATATGGACAACAAAATCTGCTGAACAGACATACTAAACAAAAGAGCCCACCAAATAAAACTCTCCATTTTTTTTTCAATCAGTTTACTAATCCATTAGCTCTGTGGTGAAAACTGGCCCTCAAATTATTCTTCATCTCTCTTTTTCAAAAAATCTTGCATTTCAAGTTATATTAATTGCACTCTATTTTCACATACCTATTGCTGTAAAAATGCTCCCAATTGGGAAAAATATAAGTACAAAAAAATACACTCAGGGCCTGATTCACAAGGGGCCTCCACACTCATGGCAGAGGCCTCACAGTCGTGGGGGAGTCTCTGCACTTGGGGTGGAATCTCCACAATGGTCTCACTGTGTATATTCCACTCCGAGTGCGGAGACTCCCCCCGTGACTGCAAGGACTCCGCCACAAGTGCAGAGGCCCTTTGTTAATCAGGCCCTAAACTGGCAGGAAGACATCCTTGGACCCCATACAAATTAATGCTGGTCTTTGCTTTGAAGCCTCAGTTGACAGAACAGAACTAAACGAGGTGTCAATCAATTAACACACATTCAAAACCACTTCCAATTTAATCTCATCATTCACGCCCTGTCACCCAACTTGCAACCTCCTCTTGGTGAAAGTCATACCCAAATGACTATCCCAAAAATGATGTATCAGAAATTTTCTAACATTGATAGACAGTCCAAATGTGGTATCCCTCATTGCTCAACCTATCTTACAGAGCTACCTCATACAGAATCTTCAGTAATCACTGAACATCACCCCACACACCTCGCTCCATGTCATAACCTACCAGAATAGACTTTGACAACCTACGTAACACGTCCTCTTGATCAACACACTTACTACATTGTTCGTTGATGAAAAAAACATGCACATTTTTTCCCACATTGGACATTTTCTTCTGTTTCACCAGGAGGCACGCAAAAGGAAAAGACAGCTAGCCATGACACGATGCCCATGAGGAACATGTTTTGCATATAACCCTTACAACACATGCATCGGTATTCCTGGCCCCCTAATTACCTATCACATTACACATGGTTTGTATCTCACAATAGTAAAGTGATTGCAGCACTTGGACTCTTAAAATGTTCAAATGCTGACTTCATGCTAACTTTTCCTTTATGATTGCAGAAGTTCCACCCGAGGTAAAATGAACACTCAACATTTTTCACCACTTGTGTGAACACACTGTCTAGGCCATTAATGCTGGCTTCAACAGTTACAATGCATGGAATATTAGTATCATACAAGGCCACACACAAGCCACCACCAACATTTTTCTTGCACTCTACGGGTCCAATTCACAGAACTAATTTAAGACAAAATCCTAAACTTACTACTTTTTGTATTCACAGAAGGCATTTAGCAGTCTTAAATTAGAATGTTGTCTTAAATTAGGATTTTGTCTTAAGTTTGGATTTTGTCTTAAATTAGGATTTCGTCTTAAATTTAATTTAAGACAAAATCCTAATTTAAGACAAACTCCTAATTTAAGACAAAATCCAAACTTAAGACAAAATCCTAATTTAAGACAACATTCTAATTTAAGACTACTAAATGCATTCAGTGAATACCAAAAGTAGTAAGTTTAATATTTTGTCTTAAGTTAGTTCTGTGAATCGGGCTCTACCACCACAGGACTTAGGGCCTGATTTTGATTTCGGCGGACAGGTTACTCCGTCACAACGGTGACAGATATCCTGTTCGCCGAAATATAAATCCCATAATATACTATGGAATTTATATATTTATATATTTCAGCGGATGGGATATACGTCATCATTGTGACGGAATAACCTGCCTGCTAAAATCTAAATCAGGTCCTTAATCATCATAAAGGCTTAACCAGTTCAAGTATTTTATATTGTCAAAAAATACTTTAAAAATGTTTGAGGCATTTGGTCTAACATTCATGTGTGCACTATGTGTCTTGTGCCTTACTGAAACAACTCTGTCTTTAGTCTTCAGTTGAAACCAACTATCTTGCCTAATCTAATCAATACGCTGCAAACGACCTTTTGTTCTTTGACGAAAAACAAGGGGAACCCAGTAAGTAGCTCAGGACCATGGGTATCGAGTATTTATAAAGGAAACAAGCGGTCCTTAGCATATGAGAATAAGGGTAAACAGAAATATTATATAGACCACAATGGGCTACTATATAGTTCACAGTCCCTTGTCCAGCCGGACAGGGAATTTTTATTGATCTGGTAAATCGTTTAATGTAAGGATACAAAACATAACCAAAACATAAGGGTTACAGTAGGACACAGTCCTGTGCCGTACGTAGGAGAGAAGTGAAAAAGGACAGATAGTGAAAGAAATATCAGGCAAACAGGGTGAGCTTACAGGTCACTGATGTGAATTTAAATTAGCAGTGAATCCTGGAGTTAACCATACATACAATAATACAATGGGGTAACATGTATGATTACTCAAAGAGGAGTCGACGTTTCGATCCCGCGCTCAGTTTATAAGGGGGTCATCTTCAGGACTTGGAGAATGATTTTGCCTGAGTAAAGCTTTTAAAACGCCACTTGTAAATCCGTGAGGGAAGTCAGTTCAGTTGAACAGGATAGTGACCGGCATCAAACCTCATGAACTGAGATACAGTCGAGGTAACCCGTAATTTCAACCGAAGCGTTTTCGAAAATCCCAGCTGATTTTTGGGCTGATGAAAAAGGGCATAGCAGGGGCAATTATCACGGTGCGTTGTGCGGCGATGACGTCGCGTTTGGTTACTTGCAAGTTAATAAATAGCGGCGTAAGCAATGGCGCCGTCTCAGAGAAATGACTGATACGCGAGTGGTAGAGATGAAAGTGATGTGCCGATAGTGTGCTGTGCCTTGCAAGTCACCCTACTGGCCGTGATTCCCCAGACGGCGCCATTGACCACGCCGAGCTTCGGAAATCCTTAATTTTTGGAAGAAACCAAAACGATATGTAATTCTGGCATCATGCAGGCTTAAAAGTTACATCTGTATCGTACCAGTCATTTCTCTGAGACGGCGCCATTGCTTACGCCGCTATTTATTAACTTGCAAGTAACCAAACGCGACGTCATCGCCGCACAACGCACCGTGATAATTGCACAGTGCACAGGAAGCATTGCCCCTGCTATGCCCTTTTTCATTAGCCTAAAAATAAGCTGGGATTTTCGAAAACGCTTCGGTTGAAATTACGGGTTACCTCGACTGTATCTCAGTTCATGAGGTTTGATGCCGGTCACTATCCTGTTCAACTGAACTGACTTCCCTCACGGATTTACAAGTGGCGTTTAAAAAGCTTTACTCAGGCAAAATCATTCTCCAAGTCCTGAAGATGATCCCCTTATAAACTGAGCGCGGGATCGAAACGTCGACTCCTCTTTGAGTAATCATACAGGTTACCCCATTGTATTATTGTATGTATGGTTAACTCCAGGATTCACTGCTAATTTAAATTCACATCAGTGACCTGTAAGCTCACCCTGTTTGCCTGATATTTCTTTCACTATCTGTCCTTTTTCACTTCTCTCCTACGTACGGCACAGGACTGTGCCCTACTGTAACCCTTATGTTTTGGTTATGTTTTGTATCCTTACATTAAACGATTTACCAGATCAATAAAAATTCCCTGTCCGGCTGGACAAGGGACTGTGAACTATATAGTAGCCCATTGTGGTCTATATAATATTTCTGTTTACCCTTATTCTCATATGCTAAGGACCGCTTGTTTCCTTTATAAAAAAAAAAGCAAACGACCTTTGTGACATCTGTTTCAGAAATCCCAGGCAATCAGGGGTTATTGGACTAGAATTGTGTCAATCAGAGCCATTTACCAATGTTGGCCCTGTGATTAACCTGACTTGTGGACCAAAAACTGAGCACCAAGTGGAGTACTTCACATTTCACACTCAGGATGTGAGGTTAAGCAGTCCAAGACCCACTCAGGAAAGTGGTATGGAGTTAGACACTCAATGCACAATAGGAGAATCAATATAAGTTAATAACATAATGTCCAGCCAATGCATGTTCTTTGAAAAAGAATAGGCATTTTAATCAAACACACCACGCAATATTGTACGAATATTTCGGCAGCGGCAAGTTATTCTGGGTAGTGCTAAAAAGTGTCAGCAATTATGGGGGAGACAGAATAGAAGGCTCAAGTGGGCCAAAGGTCTAGAGATTTTTCGCTAAATTAGATGTAATATTGCCACTCCTTTGGTGGAGATCTCTTCACTTCCCTTTCCAGGCTTCTGCTGGGTTTACACCTACTCTGTTCTGTGGCAATAGAGCACATATGTTTGGTGGTGGGGCAGCACCACTCTAAATGGTGAACGCCACATGGCAGATGGAGTCTGAACACCGGTGGTCCTGCCCTGGCCCTGCCATCTGATGAGCAGACAATAAATATGATACCAACAGCATTACCAGTGAAGGAGGCAGCGCTTGAGTTGTGGTGCTCGCCGTCTTACAGATCTTGTGGTTTGGGTTCTTCTTCTGGCCAACACAGAAAGACCATCACCCAAAGAAGCAAGGTGTCCAGCCTTGTTCATATTGCTGAGTACTTAGGTATAACTGCAAACCTCTTGGTTAATGTTGTTCTCCAGCATTATTGGTTCTTTAGAGGGACAGCAGACTCTGGGCAAGTCCGTCGCAGCATGCATTGCTTCTTTGTGCTCAGTTCTGCAATGGGGCTACCTGGTAACAATTTCCTCACTACCCTTCATCCATGGGGGTAGATATTTCCATTTGCACTGCAGGATCACTGCAGGATCCCTGGGCTTCACCCTCCCAGAGGAGTACAATTCCTTCCCTGATGGAGCTGTGACTCATCCTGCCTTGGCTCCTTCAAGGCCCTGTCCTTCTCAGCAGCACCTTTCTCATACAAAGGCAGCTCAGCACCCCTCCAGAGCAGCTGGTCAGCTCGCTGCCTCAAAGCAGAGACCAGGCAAGCTCTCCTGGCAGTATTAGTCAGAGATCCCTTGGTTTATGGACCCGAATTTGGCAGTTGGAGTTGGCGTTGACTACCCCAATCCTGGAGAATAGAGTTTCTGGATCACTATTACTTTGGAGAACCAGATTCCTGGAAGAGCAATCTCACTACAATGGCTGGAAGTTTCTGCTATATCCTTGCAATATAATTGCAGATGGAAGTTGTGTATACCAAACGGTCAGCTCTGAGACATTTCCAATGAGTGTGGAATTGTTATATCTCCAGCACCACATTAACTGGACTTTCAACATTTTTATCAACCTTTTAAGTACTTCAGTAAACACATCTATTACATTATCTGCATGTACTCCAGCTTTCACCCACAACAGTAAATGATCAAAAATATTATGCCCTTCATCCCCAAATAACAAAATGATGAAGAAGAGCTGCAATATCAGTCATTCCATGTGTAACACTGTGCGAAAGGCAAAAAGTGTCCACATGCCAAGGTAGTCCACATGCCCCAATCTGCAAAAAAACATTGACAGGACCACCTTGAGGTCGGTTACGGCCAATGTTTTAGAAAGGACAGCCAGCTTGGTGGTCATTTCTAAATTAGGCTGGCAGCATTTCCACCAGGACGACGTAGTAGTTTACGCCATTGCCCTGGTGAAGAAATGGGCAGCCTGTCTAAATGTAAATTGGGCCTTAAGTTAGGTTTGAAGGAACATTATCAACACAAGAGCAAATAAATTAAGGAGATTAGGGCACAATTTCTACACATCTTGCAGGAATTAAAAAACGCTATGGTTGCAAGAATTCATAGAAATACTATACATTACAAACCCCTAGTAACGGTAACTTCTTTGAGCAATTCAATAAATAAAGCAGAAATAATATTATCAATAGAATCTGAAGGTCATGCCCTCTACTTTGAATATTCAGCATATGGACAATGGCTATGCACAGAGGTTTCTGGGACATAGTGGTTGGGCTTTATACTTTGAGTGGTATGGCTGTGGATCACTGGGTGTGGCTGAAGGCCTGCCCTGTACCCAGAGCTGTGGCATGCAATGACAACTCATGCACAGCAGGTTGCATGGGTACAGTATTCAGGAATAAGCCTGGACAAACCCTGTTCCTAGGCCCTCCAGAGCACTTGGCCAAAACACTTGTGCATTGTATTCGATAGGTGGGCATGATAGTGGAGAAGAAGGTATAGTGCTTAAGGGACTTGGTGAGTGTCTTGCTGATAAACAATTTACTCAGTTGAAAGAAAATGAAAACTGAATTATAAAGTGTGTTAAACCCAAGGGTATCTAAGCACTGTGCCCGAAAACTGGGCTCCTAAGCACAGAAAACCGAGACGTACTATGATGAGAAAGCCCATGTTTTTAACAATTTCTTTAATGAGACAAAGGTGTCAAGTCTAGCAATGTGGGTGGGTAGGGAATTCCAAACCTTGGCAGCAGCCCCGGAGATGGACCAAACATCCCATCTGATTTTCCGGAACCTAGGAATGGAGACTTTCCTAGTTCAAGAGGATCTGAGTGACCTACCTCGGGTGTACCAGCTGAAGAGGGAAGATATATGTTTGGACCCTTTATGATGGAGTGCGAGGAAGATTAGACGAATAGCCTTAAAAACAATGCACTTCCTCACAGGAAGCCAATGCAAGTTGCATCATGCTCATGAATAAGTTCCTCAAGGGCATCTTGTACATCAGCACCATGTATGAAGCGGGAACCTCTTGTGCAACTATTAATGTGCCTGTGCATATTCTTTGCATAACATGGGTGAGGCTAAATAATGATGATAATATTGTGTGCTTGCCTCTGTGCTGTCTTCTACTGCTGCAGTATGAGAACCTGGCTCTTTAAATGTTTCCAATGTTGTAGGAATACTTCTTGTTGAACAAACTGCAGTCTCTACTTTTGTAATGTGGTCCACAACTGTGAAGCGTAGGAAGATCATGCATGGGATAAAAACAAATTCTGTGCCCTAGCAGGATACAAGTGCATTCATGCCCACGGTACCTTCTCCAAGGCTGCTGACTCCAGGCCAATCACCATTAGAACTGAAGCATAATTATGCAGATTCATTGGACTATTTATTGTTCTTGATTGTTCTAAAATCCTTGCTCTCCAGTAACAAAAATACACTATTTAACCACTGTCAACAACACATGACATCATGACACCATGCAGAATTTTACTAACAGTGATTTTCTTATATATATATATATATATATATATATATATATATATATATATATATATATATATATATATATATATATATATATATATATATTTATGTATATGTATATGTATATGTATATATATATATATATATATATATATATATTCACTGAAAAAACCATAGGTTATAGACCATATATAGTTAGGAATTAGCATTTAGAAAACCTTATTTTACTCACACAAAACCATTGAAATTCCATATATAGTTAGTTGCACTAACTATATATCGCGCACCCGCAATCCACTGCTGATGATGTCACATATTACATCATTCATGACATGGTCAGTGACATCACTGATGACATCACTGATGACATCTCAAATGACATCACTGATGACATCACTGATGACATCTCAAATGACATCACTGATGACATCATGACACACCAATACCAGTTACTACATACGCACTCACTGATTCCTACGTCTACACACACATTCACTCATTCACCCATACAATCACTCATACATACAGTCACTCATTATTACAACACTATCATATGCACTCATACACCTATGCAGACAGTCACACACTGCCACTCATCCATGGAGTTACTCACACACCAAGTCAGTCCTGTAAAGAATCAATCACACTTCCATTTCTTCATCTATACAGTTAAACACAGAACACCATACTTCAGTGACATCACTGATGACATCACTAATGACATCTGAAATGACATCACTGATGACATCTCAAATGACATCACTGATGACATCATGACACTGCAATACCAGTTACTACATACGCACTCACTGATTCGTACGTCTACACACACATTCACTCATTCACCCATACAATTACTCATACATACAGTCAGTTATTATTAGAACACTATCATATGCACTCATACACCTAGTCAGTCCTGTGAAGAATCAATCACACTTCGATTTCCTCATCTATAGTTAAACACAGAACACCATACTTTTCACACATATACTAACACATACTTACTCTCTTATACAATCACTGATACAAGTACACATTGATATGCACAGAGTCACACACCTCCCAGCCAGCCACACACACACTCAGTCTTCCATACATCCACTCATTCTTCAATATGTAAAACGTATTTAAACTTTACAAAAACACACAGACACTAGATGATGTCATCAGTGATGTCATTTGAGATGTCATCAGTGATGTCATCAGTGATGTCACTGACCATGTCATGAATGATGTAATATGTGACATCATCAGCAGTGGATTGCGGGTGCGCGATATATAGTTAGTGCAACTAACTATATATGGAATTTCAATGGTTTTGTGTGAGTAAAATAAGGTTTTCTAAATGCTAATTCCTAACTATATATGGTCTATAACCTATGGTTTTTTCAGTGAATTTTCAAGGTTTTGTAAATGCTAATTCCTAACTATATATGGTCTATAACCTATGGTTTTTTCTGTGAATTTCATTGGTTTTTTAACAGTTAATATCTGTAGCTGTAAAATGTATTCTTCTTTAAATCCCAAAATATATTTTATATGTTTATGAATAATTTTTTTTTTAAATATTTTTTTTTCTTCGTTCCCGCTTCGCGAATCGGGAAGCTTCCCGTTAGCTGACCTTGATGCCGCGAAATAGACCGCGAGCCGGTAAACGTTTCTTTACCGCAAGTGCCGCGTTAGAAAACAACATCGTGACGCCTCCCGTCCGCATGACGTTTCACGTTGTCGCGTGATACGTCATATGACGTGCTACGTTAGCGAACTGGTACGCGAAGCGAGTCGCAAAGCGCAGGTTTCTGGAAGCAAACCGGGAGGCCCTGCAAAGCGCTTAACGTAAACACAGCAAGTCATGTGACTTGGTAATAACACTTTTCATTGGTTCATTTCACTTTTGGTTTCCTAATGATGTAAGACTAGGTCATATAATCTAAAATGAACACTTTTGATTGGTTGAGAACTCTTGTTTTTCCCAAATGATGAAAATCCCTCCTTCTTTCCTCACTCTGACTTTCATCATTGTGAGAGAAAGACCCTTTGTGATCACTGAGCAATGGCTTCTTTAGTAGCTTCAGCTGGTGCTTCCCCACCACCTCCACCACATCCAAGGAAGAGTGGACCACCTGCTCAAGTTATAATTCAACAAGAAGAGGAAGAAGAGGAACAGGACGACGAGCACGAAGAGAGGCAGTTTTTGCCTGAGCAGCCCAGGACGTCTCACCGGAAAGAAAACTTCATTTGGCAATTTTTTAAAATTCCCAAAGGTCAGAAAAAAGTAAATGCAAGATACGTAACTTGCCTTATATGTCAAGATAGACTGTCCAGAGGAACCGAGAAAAAATACAGTTTCGGAAACTACACAATGCATCGCCATATGACTAGGTGGCATCCTAACAACTACAGTGCTGCACAGTTTCGGAACGACCTAGATAATCTCCCTATTATGGCCAGAAGATCTGTTGTACCGGAAGTAACGGGACCAGAGGGCAGGGAGATGGTGCCAAATATACAAATGAAATTTGGTGAAGTAAAACACATCTGCGTATTTTGCGATGGATTCATTTCCTACGGAGAAAAAAGCATCACTCTGATCAACAGAGCTATTGACTATCATATGCAAGTTTGTACGAAACGCCCAAAATAATAAATACTTCTTTTTTTGTTTTGTTGCTCCTGTTGAGCCCTTTACAATGAATCGTTTTCATTGCCCCCTCCAAGAAAAACCCAAAAAAATATAAAACTGTTCAGAAAAATTCAAAAAAAGTAAAAAAATGTTCCGAAAAATAATAAAAAAAATATAAAACAACAAAAACAATAAAAAAAAAAGTTCTTTTCAGAACTACCTCCCCGTTATTAAAAAATTGGTACAATATTTGGAACTGTGCCAACCTCTATTTCTCTTAGTTCGCTTCCCAGTTCGCTCGCCGGTACGCGAACCGGAAGCGAACCAAAAACAGTAAGTATAAGGGAAGGAAACAGACACTTATGTTAAAAGAAAGACAGCTATAGGGGAGTAAACTAGAGATACTATTACCCGTAATCCACTGCTGATGATGTCACATATTACATCATTCATGACATGCTCAGTGACATCATCAGCAGAGGATTGCGGGTTTTTTGGCAACGTGCCTTATCCACGGTTTAATAACGCTGCCTTTTGCTTTATATAAGTTTTCAAATTGTATGAAATATATACCAATAGGTCGTTATGAACCTTTAGGTAGTGCTTTTCTTCATGAGGTCTGGTCGCTTCCATACACATACAGATGTTTCAAAGATGATCAAGAAGTTTATCTGAATGGAGAGGAATGCACTGAGACGCCAGATCATTCACTAATGTGTAGGCACATACAGTTACACGGTTCATGCAACAAACACCGACCAAATATGGCTTGCGTGTTGCAAGGCACGCCAGTTCCTGCTATCATCCCCACGTTCAAGTTGTTGGAAAATGGTAGTTATTTGATGCTCAATAATGAAGATTGTTCTGAGTTAATTAAAAGTATTCCTTTTATCGTAACAGTAAGTGAACGGGTTATTTGCTGCAGAAATGTTCTATTTCCTCCCACACATGAACATAGGGAGTTTTCAATCTGGCCACAAATACCAACCTTGGGACAGATTTCAACGGCATGGCAAGAATAAGAGCTCTTTTGTCTCAGAGAGAGGTGGCCTTGAGTTCGGCCCGTGAAACTTTCGTGCTTCACATAGCGAACACCCGTACAGAGGTGCAGACCCTTTTCAATTCAGATTTGCCTTTCAATTTCAGCAAGATGGTTCCGACTATCTTTAACGCATCCTCCACAAAGGCCCTGGCGCACTTTTTTAAAGTTGTTACCAGTGGTCTCGTGACTTAATTTGAGAAAATCTTTGGAGTCATCCCTGCTTCCTTTCATTCTATTTTCTCCACTCTGGTTCGTGGATTGGCATTTTTACTTGCATTACCAGCGGACGCTCTTGTGCTTTTTTACATTTTTAAATATGGATGTCCCTCCTATGCAACCTCCCACCCTGCAGCTGCTGACACTGTTCCGCAATTGCATGCTAGAATATTATGGCACAATGCCGTTGGCAATATTAAGCACGGCATATGGATTATCTTTTCGATTCTCCTACTTCACCTGTGTCCAGCCTGTATTTCACTGCCTGACCTGTGATTTCGATTGGGCCATTGATTTGTGTCTCTGCGGACCGGTTTCTCCTGACGTCGACTTTAATCAGCTGATGACTCCTATCATTACTCACGAGTTGGTTTGTCCTGGCGAAAGGATTATGGCTGTGGCATTGATGCATGGACTACTTGGTCCCTGGAATTTACTGGCGGCAGCACAGTCTTTCTTGGAACAGAGCTTTCTTGAAAACCCACCGAGCTGTCCTCTGATGGTGATAGAGGATCCGGTGCTGGGAGAGCACGTATGTTCTTTTCCGCTTTTAAATTGGATGGCTGAACTGTTTTCGGATGAAGACGGTGACTTCCTATTGGAGGCTGTTGCAGCTTATTTTGCATACACAGTTATGTCATAGACCTTTTTCATGTTTGATATGCTGAGTACTAGCATTTCATTGACAATTCATTGACTTATTTGTCAAGTTTTTATTATTTACCTTGCCTATTGGCTTAAGACTCGATAAAGTACTTGGCTGCTTTATTTTTCTTTAGCATAAAATTTTCCTAGTTTTTAATGCTTTACCTTGCGGACCGTCCACATATAAACTTGCAATCTGCTCTCATGAGATGGCACTTCTATTATCTTATTCAGTTCGTTTCCGGATCATGGGGAGGTGTCATCTAGGTCCTGGATATCTTTACACCGTGTTAAGTTAGCATGGGCTCATTACCGGTTTAAACGCCATTTTTCCTTTTTTGCAACTTCTGCACACGACACTTAGTTGTTGCTTTAGCTTTCCACCTAGTAGTTCATCGTGGTTTACATGAGAATAATATGTTATTGCTCTACTATCTGCTTTGCTTGTTAAACTATATCTGTACAGCGAGTGCTAAAGTTTCAAGAACAACACGATACAGAATTGTTATGAGGTCTGATCTCCACGACTTCATACTCATAACATAAGTGCAACTTCTGCCAATTCTGGGCATGAGGCGGGTTTTATATTGCTTTGCCGAACACACATACACAACAGTTGATGCGGTTCACATGAAGAGAGAGCTGGTGTATGCTGATGTGATTCCTTCAAATCTAAGACACTAAAGTATGGGCACGCCCTAAACCAACACAAAGAGACCTTCTTAGCAAATAATATAATATGTGTATTAGGGAGGGTGAGATATAAGCAGCAGCGGGCCGTGGAGGGAGTTACGGTGAGGCAGGGAGGCGGGGAGGGGGAGAAGCAGGGTGGAGCCCTCTCTACCTTGCCCCTCCCCCTCCCCGCCTCCCTGCCCCACCGTAACTCCCTCCACGGCCCGCGGCTGCTTATAAGTGTTGCTAACTCTTATTCATTTACAGCATGTTAACATACTGTCACCATTCGCTTTTTATGTACTAGTAACTATGCTGGTAATTTTGCTACTGATAATATGTGTACTTGTATTCTCCACCCTGCTTCTCCCCCTCCCCGCCTCCCTGCCTCACCGTAACTCCCTCCACGGCCCGCGGCTGCTTATAAGTGTTGCTAACTCTTATTCATTTACAGCATGTTAACATACTATCACCATTCGCTTTTTATGTACTAGTAACTATGCTGGTAATTTTGCTACTGATAATATGTGTACTTGTATTATCTAAGATACTACGCCTGAGAAGACGGCATTAGTAAATAAACATTTCAAATACACATGTGTTCTTCTTAACTCCATGTTCTGGTTTCTAAGAAATATATAACGACCGACTGTTCATGAGTTCCACGTATCCTGAGGTACTATAAGTTCATATTCTGGATTGTCTAAACATTGAGAGTTTGTTATATCCAATGTGACACTGTACCTAGCTTACTAAGGAGTTTTTGATTACTAACGTGAGTTTTGGGACACCCTAATTCGCCGAGGTTCCAATCCTCTGTCCACAGTTCTGTGTGAGAACAGAAACCCTGCGACAGGGGCACCCCCGACCCTTGCTGGAGCTTCATCACACTTGCGATACAACTCCAGCAATGCGCCACCTTTACGGCACAGATACATCACGCATCTGTGCTGTTTTTGCCCCATGATGCGCCGCATTGTAAATGCAGCACACCATAGGTGACGGTACAGCGGCACAGAATGACTAACACATCCCTGGTGATGCGCCAGTCATCATAAATGTATCCCTATGCTTCTTATCTTGTTAGAGATGAACCGCCATATGTATCATCAAAGTTTTTTGCATTTCCTAAATAGCGAACTTTAAGGAATAAATAGCGATTCTTTACCATTCCTAGTTTGCGATGAGCTATTTGCTAATTACAAATTACCCATTCATTTCCTTCATTTCCATAGGGCGGTTGGACTCACTTTTAGCTCGAACGGCTGAATGGATTTCCACGAAACTTGGCAAAATTGTAGGGACTGGTAGCCCGATGTGCCTTTGCTATGTCTCAAGATATATGCTCCAGTGGTTTTTACGAAAATTAACTTTGAAAAATATATATTGGGCTACATTGGCCTATATATATGTTGGAGCCCAAATGTAGCCCAATGTAGCCCAATGAAGCCCAATGTAGCCCAATGTAGCCCAAAGATGGCCGCCAGACACACAAAAAAACAAATGTAGCCCAAATATCAGCCAGATGTAGCCCAACTATAGCCCAGTGACAGAATGACCAATCAGCTTCGCAAACCTCCGTTACGCGAAGCGGAGCGCTGTTACAGATATATATCTTTTTTTGAACGTTAATTTCTCAAAATCCACTGGAGCACATATATTGAGACCTAGCAAAGGCACATCGGGCTACCAGTCCCTAATATTTTGCCAAGTTTCGTGCAAATCCATTCAGCCGTTCGATTATTATTATTATTATTTTTTTTTGCCCCGCGGGGCCCTTTTAAAACCTCCACATCAAACCTAGGGGGTCAGCGAGGATCTACTATGCCCCCTTATAGTTATTTCCCCCTTTGTTTTGACCTCCTCTTGTCTCTCGATCCTACCGAGAGACAAGATGGCGGCCGCTACGGACTTTTTGGAATGTTGACAGACGCCGGAGAACCAATCAGCTTCGCTTCACAAAGCTCCGTTGCGCGAAAAGTACGCGTCCTGGGACGCTGCCAGGTCCGCTGTTACAGATATATATCTTTTTTTAAACGTTAATTTCTCAAAATCCACTGGAGCACATATATTGAGACCTACAAAAGGCACATCGGGCTACCAGTCCCTACAATTTTGCCAAGTTTCGTGCAAATCCATTCAGCCGTTCGGGCTAAAAGTGAGGCCAACCGCCCTATGGAAAACTCAATGTTAAAAACACGTTTTGGGACCCCCCTTTTTTCTCGGCCCCCCCTTGACGAACCCCCCCCAAATTTTCAAGGGCTGCTCAGAAACAAAATGTGCCATTTTCCTGAAAATTTCAGCCAATTCCGTCCACAAACGCCAAAGTTATTAGACATAGAATTTTCAAAAATCCCATAGAGAAAAAATCCTAACTATATATACCTACTGGCGACCGCCAGTAGGTAATATATATATATATATATATATTCACTGAAAAAACCATAGGTTAGAGACCATATATAGTTAGCTGGACATTTTATTGACATAAAACCAATGAAATTCCATATATAGTTAGTTGCACTAACTATATATCGCGCACCCGCAATCCACTGCTGATGATGTCACATATTACATCATTCATGACATGGTCAGTGACATCACTGATGTTATCACTGATGACATCTCAAATGACATCACTGATGACATCACTGATGACATCTCAAATGACATCACTGATGACATCATCTAGTGTCTGTGTGTTTTTGTAAAGTTTAAATATGTTTTACATATTGAAGAATGAGTGGATGTATGGAAGACTGAGTGTGTGTGTGGCTGGCTGGGAGGTGTGTGACTCTGTGCATATCAATGTGTACTTGTATCAGTGATTGTATAAGAGAGTAAGTATGTGTTAGTATATGTGTGAAAAGTATGGTGTTCTGTGTTTAACTGTATAGATGAGGAAATCAAAGTGTGATTGATTCTTCACAGGACTGACTAGGTGTATGAGTGCATATTATAGTGTTGTAATAATGAGTGACTGTATGTATGAGTGATTGTATGGGTGAATGAGTGAATGTGTGTGTAGACGTAGGAATCAGTGAGTGCGTATGTAGTAACTGGTATTGGTGTGTCATGATGTCATCAGTGATGTCATTTGAGATGTCATCAGTGATGTCATTTGAGATGTCATCAGTGATGTCATCAGTGATGTCACTGAAGTATGGTGTTCTGTGTTTAACTGTATAGATGAGGAAATGGAAGTGTGATTGATTCTTTACAGGACTGACTAGGTGTGTGAGTAACTCCATGGATGAGTGGCAGTGTGTGAGTGTCTGCATAGGTGTATGAGTGCATATGATAGTGTTGTAATAATGAGTGACTGTATGTATGAGTGATTGTATGGGTGAATGAGTGAATGTGTGTGTAGACGTAGGAATCAGTGAGTGCGTATGTAGTAACTGGTATTGGTGTGTCATGATGTCATCAGTGATGTCATTTGAGATGTCATTTGAGATGTCATCAGTGATGTCATCAGTGATGTCACTGACCATGTCATGAATGATGTAATATGTGACATTATCAGCAGTGGATTGCGGGTGCGCGATATATAGTTAGTGCAACTAACTATATATGGAATTTCATTGGTTTTATGTCAATAAAATGTCCAGCTAACTATATATGGTCTCTAACCTATGGTTTTTTCAGTGAATTTTCAAGGTTTTGTAAATGCAAATTCCTAACTATATATGGTCTATAACCTATGGTTTTTTCAGTGAATTTCATTGGTTTTTTAAAAGCTAATATCTATAGCTGTAAAATATATTCTTTATTACGTGACGTATCACGTAGCCACGTGAGACGCCTCATGACGCGTCGTATAACCGTGACGTATCGGCTCTGCAGCGCAAACAAAACCCGTAACGTAAGCGTGCCGGAGCACGCTTACAGATATATATATTTTTTTTAACCTTAATTAGACAAAATCCACACGTGCACATATCTTGAGGCCTTGCAAAGGCACATCAAACAAACAGTCCCTACAATTTTGCCAAGTTTACTGGAAATCTATTCCCTTAATTTTTTTTTTTACTGTTTCTCTTGGTTTTCCCCTTGTTACGCTTACCGGGACGCTACCCGGTACGCGAACCGGACGCTCCAAAAACAGAAGATGGCGGACTCCCACTACGCTGCCGGTTAGCTGCCCGGTTTGCGTACCGGGAAGCGCCTCTACCGCGAAAAATCGCGGGGGACTTTAATATCCCCCTCATCAATCCTAGGGGGTCAGGAGGGGTTTACCTTGCCCCCTTTCCTTCATTTCCCCCTTCTTTTTTCACCACATCTTGTCTCTCGAACCTACCGAGAGACAAGATGGCGGCCGCTCCGGACTGTTTCAATGTTGACAGCTACGCTGCCGGTTAGCTGCCCGGTTAGCTGCCCGGTGAGCTGCCCGGTGAGCTGCCCGATGAGCTGCCCGGTTCGCGTACCGGGACGCGCCTCTACCGCGAAAAATCGCGGGGGACTTTAATATCCCCCTCATCAATCCTAGGGGGTCAGGAGTGGTCTACCTTGCCCCCTTTCCTTCATTTCCCCCTTCGTTTTTCACCACATCTTGTCTCTCGATCGTACCGAGAGACAAGATGGAGGCCGCTCCGGACTGTTTAGAATGTTGACAGACACCGGAGAGCCAATCAGCTTCGCTTCGCGAAGTTCCGTTACGTGTCAGGTACGCGAACCGGGGCGCTGTCACAGATATATATATTTTTTTAAACGTTAATTTCTCAAAATCCACTGGAGCACATATATTGAGACATAGCAAAGGCACGTCGGGCAAACCATATCTACAATTTTGCCAAGTTTCATGTAAATCTATTCAGCCGTTCGAGCTAAAAGTGAGTCCAACCGCCCTATGGAAAAATTAATGGGAAAAACGCGTTTTGGGACCCCCCTTTTTTCTCGGCCCCCCCTTGACAAAACCCCCCCAAATTTTCTGGGGCTGCTCAGAAACAAAATGTGCCATTTTCCTGAAGATTTCAGCCAATTCCGTCCACAAACGCCAAAGTTATT